>NC_136058.1:211406222-213806222 GCF_964261635.1 Lissotriton helveticus
GGGAGAAGGAGCGTCCACCACATCTGACCTTCTTGATTCTGGGTACTGTGAGATGGTATGAGAAGGTAGATCTAAGCTGTCTGTTTGGTTGGTATAGAGTGACCAATGTGTGATTAATAGTGGCGCCTGATTTCCAGAAGGCTCGATGTGCAATGCGCAGGACCTTAAATGCGATTCTGTCCCTAACGGGGAGCCAATGGAGCTTCCTGAGTTCTGTTTTGACTGGGGTACGACGTGACATCTGGAGCAGGGTACGTGCCGCACAGTTCTGAATAACCTGCAGCTTGTTTAAGGTGGACTGTGTGGCCCCTAGGTAGAGGGCATTTCCAAAATCCAAACGTGACAGGATTAAACCTTGGATCATGATCCGCCAGGCATTTAAAGGGTAGGAGGGGAGTGATTTTTCGGGTGAGTCTGAGTAGACCAAAGCAGGTGGCGTATCATTTTGCTGCTTGGTGGCTGAAATTGAGGGACTTGTCCAGCCAGATGCCAAGACTCTTGATTATGTCCTTGGGCGCGGGCGGGGGTCCAAGGCAGGTGATCGCTTTTAACTAAGTATGGGCGAATTTTGCGAATTCGCAATCCACGAAATTGCGTATTTATGGATTCGCAATCCGCAAAATTCGTGAACTCTCGCAAATTTTGCGGATTTTTTTTGGGTTCGCAAGTGTTTCTGCCATTTTGCAAGGGTTTTTTACCAGTTCGTAAACGCGAACTTACTTGTCGGGTAGCAACGGTGGCGACCATTTTGTTTCTACGTCTGGTTCATCACAGCACCCTCTGTTTCACCACTGCCACCCTCTGTTTCACCACTGCCACCCTCTGGCTCACCCATGCCACCCTCTGGTTCATCACTGTAGATTATGGGGGGAAAAGCACACCTGCCCTGCCTCAACTGACATTAATTAATTTGGGGCTGATTAATGTGTCACTGAATTTGAACTTCCAGACTGGCACCTGCTTCCTTATCTGTAATTGCTTTCTGTTGCAGTGTAATTTTTTTTAACAGGACCTTTGTGGCATACTTATAGCTATTCTCTGAGCCTGCTGTAAGGGTCAGAGCAGGGTCATAGAATAGTTGCAAGTAGGCAACTGAAATCTGGAGGGGACCCTCAGGAAGCACTACAGTGAATGGTTACTAATGATGAGCTTGAACTTTTGCACCTGCTGAGTGCTTTCAGTTTTGCAAAAAACGTTTTTCTGCAATTTCGCGCGATTCGCGGGGCGCAAATCCGCGCGAGATCGAATTCGGTAGCTGCAAATTCATGCGACTATACGATTTGTTTTTTTTGCGGCGTGTTAGTTCGTGTGATTTTTTGCGTTTTCGCAAGCCGCTTATAGCGCAACGTTGCGAAGTTACCCTAGCGGTCGTACATGGGCACGGCCATCTTGTTTGCGTGACGTATTTCTGTTTCCGGGCGCTATGTGTAATCTCGCAAAGTGTGCGGCTCGCTAGTACAAGTTCACATGTGATCGCGAGGGAAATCTCGCGCTAACTTTCCCACGCGGTTGTGAACGGGCGCGGTCATCTTGTTTTTCATTCATTGCTATGGTTCTGGGCATGCTTTCTGTATCTTCTGTCAATCTCTGCCATCCTTTGCTTGTTTGAAGTATTTTTTTATCTATTTTACTTATTATCTATCCCTCTATTTTTCTAGCTCTATATTTTTGTGTTTTCTGCTTCTTTTGGTTAATTTTAAACTACTTTTTTAAGCTCTTTTCTTTTCTTCTTCCCTATTATATTTATTATTTATTATTTACCTTTCTTTCTGCCCCGACCATGGTAAAGGGAGCCGGGAAGCAGCCCGAGAAGGGGAAGGGTCCCGCACCCTGTGCCCGGCTCCCTTACGGGCGTTTGAGGGGGGAGCTAGTGATGCCACGGGAGATCTTTAGCGCAGAGGAGGAGGCCGCACTAGTGTTTTATGTCCAGCACCACCTCCCCAGGACCATCATGGCAGGCGGCAAGATCGCTAGCGGCTACGGGCTCCGGGAGCGCCGGAAGCGGTGGGAGAAGGTGTGCCGGGCCATGTATCAACACTCTCAGGTCCGGCGCAGGTACAACCAGGCCACCCACCGTTGGACGGATCTCCTGGACCGGGAACGCGACTTGCTCGACCTGCTCGGCATCGAGATCCCCGGGCTTGGTGAGTAGTAGTAGCTATTTCATCACTACTCTGTTTTCTCCTGCTCTGTGTGTTATTATATTGCAAATTTTTGTTTTTTACCAAGAGCAATAATGCTGCCGATTACATTGTAGGTAAATTATATTTCAAAATCTTCTGTGCATTTCAGGTGCACTGCTCTCCTTCTCAGTAGCGTTGCTACTATGCTTATTTGTTTTCGATTTTGTGTTCATGTTATTGGCCTGAGAAATTATGTATGAGTGTAGTTTAAAGAACTGCGTAATGGCATACACTAAGGGTCAGATTTTCAATTACCAGCGCATCCCTGCAAAGTAGCAGGGATGCGCCAGTAATTGTGCGCCACGCCACCACCACCCATAGTGCACCGCATGTACAATGCGGCGCACCATGGGCCCAAAACATCACCGAAGCGGTAAGCATCTGTGCCGTAAAGGCGGCGCATTGCTGGAGTTGCGTCGCAACGATGGCGCAGCTCCAGCATTGCTCTGGGGTGCCCTATCTCCCCAATGCTGCGTCAAACCGTACGTCTGCTTCAAGCAGGCACAGGGTTTGAGTCACGCATCATTGTCCTAAAAGTGACTGATTGAAATCTTGTAGATTTCCCTCAGCCACTTTTAGGATGCGTTCCTGGGCAGGAACGCCTTCCCTTGCGCCGAAACGCCCCCCGATGGCGCAGGGCTTTACAACGTGATGCATCTCCCATATGCGTCACGTTGTTAATATACGCCGCACCATGGCGCCTCTTTTGTTCTGCCGCTGCGTCACAAAAGTCACGCAACAATGGAGCAAAGGAGCCGCAAGGGGCTTGTAAATCTGCCCCTACAGACTCAAGTCCAGTCCTTCCTTTGTACACCTGGCAATAAGAAGAAATAGTGGTGGTGGATTGATAGTTTGAGTATTTTAATGACTGGTTAATGTAGTTGGAAACTTTTTAGTGTTGTCGCTGATCTGCAATCACAATGGAGTTTGTCTGTCACTTTGCGTGCTGCGGACTGCTGCCTGCCAGTCCTAGGCGAACCTTTTTAGTAGTTTGTTTAGTGAGTTACATAACTTTCCAAGTGCAAATCAAGCAATGCTAATATCGTAGTAGACCACATGAGATAGGTCAATATATCCCGTGGAATAGGTGTCTATTTGCTATTTCGCCAAAATATTTTGTTATTGTTCTTTTGAAATGTTTGATTTGGTTGACAACAATCATCCATGTTTTCGGGTCTTTCTTTCTTTCATGTTGTACATCAGCTCCCCCCAGGGGCAAGAGGACAGAGGAGGAGGGGTTATCGGCTGCTGCTGCTGTTCAAGGCCAGGATTGGTCAGGCGAGGGCTCCTTTGCTGGCCCTGGTAAGTTTTAATTTTAATATAGAGTACCAATTTTGTCCTAGCGTTCCTCATTCGATTTTTTCTAAATCGTCTTTGATCTTCTTGTAGACTGTATCTAAATTCTTATCCTGCCTCTACTATGACTCCCTGTGGTATTACTAGATTATTCTTATTAGTCTGTCTGTGTAGCTAACTAAGATTGCACATTTGGCAAAAGGTGTTAAACGAAACTCCCATTCTAGTCAGCAATAGCTCTATGCACTGAGTGCAGTCCTCTGGGATTGTCCATAATGCCTTTTCAAGTCTTCTAAATGTTTATGCTTTGACAATTACCAACAATAAAAAGGTGAATGACCACCAAGAAAGAATAAGATACTACTTTACTTTTGGTTTGGATAGGAGGACAATCCATACTACTACTGTTGCAGGGACAAATCTGCACAAACAGAACTATGGACACTAAATAATGCATTGTTTATCAATTATACTGACCAAAAACCACAGAGTCTATTTAAGTTTTAAAGCTTTATTAAAAGTAAAAATATTTATTAAAATCAAGCTTGTCATAAAACAGAAACGGTTGATTAAAAATGGAAAAGTGCTTAGTGATTTATTTCACACATTTATTGTGGGCGAGCCGAGCCCTCACCTGGTTTGAACTTAAATTTTTCTTTTTGGTGCTGAATCGTTGGTCACTCCGTCCTAGTGATGATGATTTGTTCTTAGAAGTGAAGCTTCTGTCTGTTATGAGAAAAATGGTGTGTGTTAAAAAGCAAGCATTCATCAGTTGTGCCAAAAAGTGCAGCAAGACAACACCCTTCCCTGGAAAAAGGGACATTTTTACTTTAGAGTAGACAGTCACAAATTATTAGATTGGTTTCTGTATTCACATTTCTTCATTCCTAGACAAAATACTAGTGAGTGGTGTATGTCTATGACATCTAACATTCTTAAATGTACTTTGTAGGTGGAACATCTGGTGCTGGGCCCAGCGCGGAGGTGGTGGAGGACACTTCTGGGGAGGAGGCGGTGCAAGTGCCGGACGAAACTGCTGTGCGGGTTGCCACGGTAGTGGCGTGCAGTGGTAAGCTCTTACATTCCTTACTTATTGAGATTGCAGACTGCATAGTGTGCTCTCTACACGGGTGTAGTATATATGTTCTACAGTTAAGTTACTATACTGTTAAGCAGACTTTCAAATTTAGAACAAAGTTTTTATCAACCAGGTAGTAGCCTCCTCTAAATTTACTTCAACTCAGCGGTGAATTTTGTTTCAAGAATCCAAATCAGATCTGAGATGAACTTGATGGATGGGATGAACGCAAAGCGAAAGAAGGGTGTAAGTAAGTGTGGAAGGACGAGCAAGTTAAAAGTAATGATGACTGACAAAGAAGAATGATACGTGTTTGATTGGTGCCCGAGGGGGCTGGGAAGGAATACGATGCATGGCTGGGTGAAGGATGAAGCAAGAATGGGTGGAAGGAGAACTGCCTGGGTGGGTGAAACAGAAACTGTATGTGTGCGCAATATATGCTTTGGTTGAAATTTAAATGCAAGTCAAGCACGGATGTATGGCTTGCGGTTTCCCAAATAAAATGAAAAGGTTGTTTTCCCGTGAGAAAACGTAAGGTTTGTACAGATGAGAGACATGAAGAAGAATGATTGACATATAGTTTGAATGGATGGATGCCTGGATCATGGTACTATCTGACTCTTAGATAGCATATGTGTATCTAGAGAGAGTAGACGGTCACTGGATGAACTAAGTGTTAATTTGAAGAGCATGTAACACCGCACCCGCACGTCTGTCCCAGTGTAGGAAAGGCAAGGAAAAGAAGTTGTAATTTTGTCCGAATACTACCATGAATAGTAGCAGTAGTTTGTATTGCAAGCACAGCATATATCCGGCTATTACGATGGCCAGTCACTACCTCTGTTAATAAGTTTAGTAGAACTCGGTCATTCATGTGTGGATGTGTCACTGTTCACTCAATAAAAAGGAAAGCACCTAAAGTCATCCCATATGTAAGCAAATACATACCATGTGCAGTGATAGATAATCAGATTATTTATCTTCTTCATTTTCCTTTTCTAGTATTCATTGGCACTGTAGGGTGAAAGTTAAATTAATTAAGCAGTAGCCCTTGTAACAGAGTTTTCTCAGTGCCACCCATAATAGAAAAGTAAGAGCATCACCACCTGCATGTACTGGACTGGTACAGTAACGCAAGTCTGTCTCACTCATCATGGCGGGGGTCTGTTTTTCTCGGGTGCAAGTTGACTGCGCTGGCATTATGCCGGCTTGCAGAAGTTAATGTACCAATTTTGCTAAACAAGAGAGAAGAAGAAGAATAAGACTGGTGTACTGTCATAGTCGACTCTAATGGAGTGAGTCCATAGTGCTCGTAGAATTGATTCCTTAAACTCCCACTAATGTTAGAGCAAGGATGAAGAAGTGGGAGGTTATATAGATAATGGCCACAATAGTTATGTACTGCGCTTGCAAGTTGCTAGTTCTACTGTGACACAACTTTCTGCTGAATCATTTTGTGTTAATCTTAAAGAGCATTGGTTACAGACTATGTCTTTCTTTCTTCATATAGATGCTCCTTCCAAACCAACATGGAAGGAGCTGGCTAAAAGGGACCGGCAACGGAGGCTGGAGGCCACTGCCGCTGAATATCGGCGGCTGGTGGCCAAGGAGGAGGGGGACACGCAGAATAGGTCGACAACATCCACGGCGACACCTGCATCCTCCTCCGCGCTCCCTGGGTCAGCCAGTCAGTGCAGCAGGTCTCCAGCGGTACGGAGCCGGGGTACCGCAGCCACCCGCCACCGCCGAGCAGCAAAGAAATCAGCTGCCCCCCACAGCAGGTGCAAGGCACGCGTGCACCGCCTTTCACTTAGGGTGTCCTACCTCGAGCAGGAGCTCCTCAACACCAAAACCCTGCTCGAGACCCTCCGCAAGGAGCATGCCGACTTGGCCCGAAAAGTCAACAGCAGCGAGCAGTAGGAGGAGACTGTCCCTTGCCCCTTATTTAAAGACTTCTTGGGGGTGGGAATTGGGACCTGGGTTTTCTACTTTTTTGGACTTTCGTTGGGGTTCGGGAGGGGGGGTGGATTGGGTATTGCGGAGATTATTTATGTTAGGGATATATAAACATACTTTAAACTTTATCTTAGCATACGTGTTTTTTACTGCTTTTGAGGCTGGTGGTGGGGGTTTAACAGTAAGTTTGTATTCCTGAAACTTTAATGGCATCTTGCTTCAAGTTGTGTAAGTACTAGTAATTGCCCAAATGTTTTCAAAACTAAGTGCCTGTCACAGAGTAAGTCAATTCAATAGTCCTAGGACCGTCAGTCTCTCGTCTCTCCTAATACTCCATTATACTATCCCCCCCCAAACACTTATCTTACCTGTAATTTGTGTTTGGAAATAGGGCTAGGCACAGGGCTGGCTGCACGGGAAATGGCGATTAAGGTTGGCAATCCTGGGCGGATGAAATGTCATCATTGCGGTGGTACTTGTGGTGTTACACAGTGGCAGTTGCAGCATCTGAAAAAAAGAAAATGAAACCTTGTTTGTCCGTACCGTAGCATTAGAACAGTACGATAGAGAATATAGCAGGTGACAGTACACTAGAACAGTGCCACAATGTAGCCGAACAAATGGTAAAGTATTGAAAGTATAACTAGTACTTGCGTTGAATTTCTTTGACATTGGCTACTACTACAAGAAATAGTACTGAAGGTGAAGGACACAGCAGCGTAATAATTTGCCACGTCTAGGAGGAGGATGTTCTTGATGACCAATCAAGTTGATGGCGCACTTGAAAATCTGCTTTCATTTACCAATAGTGACTCAGTGTCAAGCTGAGTAAGAATATATCCTCGGATTCCTTCACCAGCCTGTTGCTATGACCATATCCTCCCCAGCAAGTGTGTGGAATTATTGCTGTCATTTAGTCACACATCAATCAAAACCACACAGCCCGGGGGAAGAGGGTTAGGGTTTGGAAAATGGATGGGAATGGGGTTTTTTGGGAAAGTTTTGTTGAGAGAAGAAAAAAAAAGCACAGCATGGACAAACAATAATTGAAGATAAACAAATCATTGGGTACAAAGCTATCCATAAATCTTTTAAGTGGCATAAAGGAAGTGCATGCACTACTGCATGCATGGTTACTGAAAAGTACTTTCGACAACCGTGAATGAAAGAATGCGACAGTACAGGGCTGCAGTAATAATTATGTGTTTTCACTTGCCTATCTCTGCACTCAGAGAAACACTTCTTACATTAAATCAGGTTTAAAAAATAGCAGAAGTAAAACCTATAGAATGGCTGTAGGGCTGAATTTAGAAGCAGAGATCAAAGAAATGCAGAGTCACACTCATAGAAGTTCACAGCAATAACATTACTTAAAAGATAATTAGAAAAGAACGGATACTGTATCTGTATGTTGTTGTAGTTGTCCTGTTGAATTTGGTAAGTTGCATGCATCCAACCATTCCTCTTATTAGCGGGACTCCTCCATTCCATCTGACGCTCCGTCCATCAATGTTGGTGACAAGAAGACACCTTGTCCACTGCCTGCCTGGCGGATGCTGAATTGCGGCTCGCTAATGTGAAGCCTGACTTCATACTTTGCCAGGCGGGCTTCCGACCTCTACACTCCACAGAGAAGGTAGTGATCTCAGTGATGGACGGACTCCGCGAGGGTATTGACATCAACATCCCGCAAGCCCTTGTTCTCTTGGACCTGTCCGCCGCTTTTGACACGGTGGATCATTCAATTCTTCTCACTCGTGTCAGGGCGGCGGGCATAGAGGGCTCTGTCCTCTCCTGGCTCAATTCCTTCCTGTGTGACAGGGCACAGGCTGTTCATCTCGCTGGTTTTACTGCCTCCTCACGAAAGGTGGAGTGCGCGTCCCTCAGGGCTCTTCCTTATCCCCTCTTTTGTTTAATTTATACATCTATCCCCTCATTTTTTCATTGCAGCAGCTCGAGGTCACGGTGTTTAATTACACCGATGACCTCCAGCTTATCTTTAATCTCTCTCACTCCCCCTCCTCTGTTCAGAATTTTCAAACCGTTATGTTATTCATCCAAGATTGGATGAACTGCAACCACCTTAAACTCAACCCTGACAAGACAGAGCTGGACTTGACAGGAGGTGGTTGCAGCCCCTGGTCCCCCTCGTTTTGGCCCCCTTCACTTGGTGTCCCCCCCCTCCCGGTTCCTAAAGTTAAAACCCTTGGGATCTTTCTCAATTCCCAACTATCTGTAAACCCCCAGGTCAGTTCGGTGGTTTCCTCTTGCTTTTTTTCCCTCCGGATAATTAGGAAGATATCTCGCTTCTTCTCCCTCCCGGCACTGAAAATAATTGTGATGGCAATGGTGCTCTCGCGCCTTGATTATGGGAACATAATCTATAACGGCGCACCGGCCTATGCCATACACCAATTGCAGCTAGTGCAAAATCAGGCTGCCCGCCTGATCCATGGGCTGCCCAAATTCCATCGAGCAACCTCACTGCTGAAATCATTGCACTGGCTACCTGTGAGGGAGCGGGCCTTATTTAAACTAGGTTGCCTCACCTTCCAGGCTAGGATGGGCACTGCCCCCGAGTTTATATGCTCAGCCATCAAACCCTACCTGCCGGGCAGAGAACTCCGCTCTACCCACATGGCACTCCTGGTCACACCTCGCTTTAAGAAAAAGAAAGCAGGTGGGGCGAA
Source organism: Lissotriton helveticus (assembly GCF_964261635.1). Lineage (NCBI taxonomy): Eukaryota > Metazoa > Chordata > Amphibia > Caudata > Salamandridae > Lissotriton > Lissotriton helveticus. The sequence goes on from NC_136058.1 coordinate 211,415,426, forward strand.
ATTTGCGGTCCTTGCACCTGTCTTCTGGAACTCCCTCCCCATGACACTCAGATCCGCAACCTCCTATTTGGAGTTCCGGAAGAATCTAAAAACCTTCCTTTTTTCCAGAGCTTTTGCTGCCTAACCTGCCCCTCTTGCTGCTGTTGCTAGTAGTAGCTCCAATAGCGCCATGAAACCGCTGGGTATAAGCGCGCTAAATAAATGCTTTTAAATTCAAATTTAAATCCTTTTTTTTTTCCCATTGCACAGGCTGAAATCCGGCCTGTAATTATTGATGGAAAAACAGGAAGTGATATTACAACACCACTCACAAATAAATATAAGGTATGTACGCTGTGTAGTGCAAAAAGTCACACTTTGAGTTTCCTAATAGACAGTACAATATTTTTGAAAGTGCCTACTCTGTCTCAGTCTCCTTTTGAAGGATAAATAAGTATGGGCGAATTAATTTAGCGTATCTTTCCCCGCAAGCTAGGTGTATTGTAAACTGTGTTTTAGAACAAAATTAGACCTTCCCAGCAGTGCTCCCAGAACCTTACTAAACCCAGTCGCAAAAATGTAGAAGACCCCCAATCAGATCTCCAAACACGAGGCCTAGTAGAAAATGGTGACAAAACGTACTTTGAAAGTAAAGTAGGCCCAAATCCCCCCTTAGCCACCATAGATTGTATTCAAACCTCTTGCAAGCAAGCAAAAGTATCCATGCCCAGCATTGCTCCAAGACTCGTAAAATCCCCGCAAACACCAGGAACCCCCACAAACAGCCCCCTGAAAACGGTAGAGTGACCAAAATCTCAGAAAATGCAAAAACTTTTTCCCCAGGGATTGTCTCCAAAACACTTTCTTTCGGGTATTAGACCTTCCCAGCAATGCCCCCAGAACTGTCAACCCGGGCGAAAACAAGTTTAACCCCGCCAACAAGCCAAAAGGTGAAACCCGGTAAAAGCCACACTTAAAAAACTTTGGGCCTACCTTGAAGCTAGGCCCCAACTCCCCTTTTCCACCATGGATTTCCTGAAAAACAAATGCAATCAACATTAGACTGTGCCAGCAGTTCTCCCAGACCCCAAAACACACCCAAAAACACCCGGAACCCCCCCAAACAGCACCTCAAAGACAAGCAAGTCAGCAAAATCGCAAAATAATTTTCACCTCCGATTTTGTCCAAACCACTTTTATTCGGTATTAGACATTCCCAGCAATGGCCCCAGACCCGTCAACCCAGGCAGAAAGAAGTAGAAGATCCCCAAACAGCCAAAAAGCAAAAGTACAAAAATGGGGACTTAGACATTTTCAGGCAAATTTCCAAAATCACTCCGCGAGCGCTCTGCAGCTAGGCCCTAACTCCCCTTTGCCACCATGGATTTGCTTCAAACCTCTTGCAATCAAAAGTATCCATACCCAGCAGTGCTCCCAGACCCCAAAACCCACCCACAAACACCCGGACCCCCCAAACAGCACCTCAAAGACAAGCAAGTCAGCAAAAACACAAAAACAATTTCACCTCCGATTTCGTCCAAACCACTTTTATCCGGTATTAGGCATTCCCAGCAATGGCCCCAGACCCCTGCAGCCACCCACAAAAAAGCAGAACACCCCCAAACAGGCAAAAAGCAAAAATGGGCCTACTACCTTCAATTCTGTCCAAATACGCTGTGCAGCTAGGCCCTAACTCCCCTTTTCCACCATGGATTTCCTTAAAAACAAATGAAATCAACATTAGACTGTGCCAGCAGTGATCCCAGACCACAAAACTCACCCACAACAACCTAAAAGCCCGCCAAAAAGCACCCCAAAGACAGGCAAGTGATCAAAAGCGCAAAATCTTTTTCTGCTCCGATTTTCTCCAAACCACTTTTATCCGGTATTAGACCTTCACAGCAATGTCCCAGACCCGTCAACTCACTCGCAAAGAAGTAGAACACCCCCACAAGTGCTTCTTCATTGGGCGTAATTCAGCGATCTGCTTTGAGGGAAATAGGAGTCTGGAGGAGGATAGAGGAGCATGTTCTTGTGAACTTGTGAACCTGAGGAAGACAGTTCTGCTGATGGGCTTGTTTTTGTGATTAGGGGATTAAAGTTTTTTTTATATAGATTTTGCAAAACAAAGAAAGACAGACACACAGGAATAAAAGTGAATAAGGACGAAAAAGAAAGTTAGTAATTCATTGACTCATTTTCAGGGCTTTGTGTCAGGGAAGAAGAGCTCGTCCTCAAACTCTGCTAATTCAGACGGGAGTAGGTCAGTTAACAGGGAAGAACTTCCCTCATCTAAGTTGGCGTCCTCCTCGTCTTCTTCCTGCGTGCATTCTCTTATTTTGTAATTTGGTGGTATGAAGTGCTGATTCATCTTGATCATTGTTAACCTCTCCACATTTTTGGGCGAGAGGCGGGTCCTTTTGGAAGTTACAATGCAACCAGCAGCACTGAAAACACATTCAGAAGACACGCTTGTGAGTGGGCAAGACAAGTAATTTATAGCCAGGTTGGTGATCTCTGGCCACACATCTCTTTTCCCATGCCAATACTCCAATGGGTCATGAGAAACATGGACCTCTGTTGATTCATTCAGATAGGCCTGCACCATCGACTCAAGGTTCTCCAGGGTTCCTCCACTTTGCTTACTTTTTTCTGAGACCATTTGAGAAGCAAAACCAAGCTCAGTTAGCCAATCCTCTTCTTCACACAATATTACTGTTGTGTCTGGTGCAGATGATACGGTTGCTTTTGTCGTTAACGGCTGAGAGGGAAAATCACTCACTTCTGCCACAGCCACAGCTGCAGAAGTGGATTTTTTTGACTGCGGATGGCCTGCTGATGCTGATGTACTGCCTTTTCCTTCAATTTCCTGCCGTTCTCTTTCAAACCAAGTGGCTGACACAGCTAGCCAATGTTTGTACTTTGTAACATCTGCGTCATCAAAAGGAAAGAATACTCTGCCTGCCACTGCCTTTTTGTACCGTGGATCCAGAATAGTAGCACAAATGTAATGCTGTTCTGTGTGGATCTTTTCAAGACGATCATCGCGAAGTAGGCGGTGTAATAACTTGTCCGCCAACTCAAATGCTTCTTCCTTTCCCTCTTTTCCAAACTTAGAACACACCGCCTTCAGTCGGTGCTGTTGCATGCGCAACAATGGGATAGCTTTTCCCAAATTACAGTCCTCCCTGCTGACTGCACGCGTGAAGACCTCAAAAGGATGAAGCATGTCTGTCAGGCTTTTAACTAGCTCCCATTGCTCCACCTGTATCCTCATGTCTATCATAGGTGTACCCAGTTTAAAGAAATACTGATCAACTCCCGCATACTGCTCATACACACGCTCAAGCATGTAGAAGGTTGAGTTCCAACGTGTTGCCACCTCCTGGATGAGTGCTTTCACTGGCAATTTACGTTCATGTTGCAGGCACCTCAGCTGCTTCCGGGCCTTAAAAGAATGGTTGAAATGTGTGCACATTCTTCGGCAGGTGGTCAGTAACTCGGAGACTGGACTTACTTCACTCAAGAATTATTTAACAACCAGGTTTATACAGTGCGCGAAACACGGCACTCTGAAATAGTTACCCATATCCATGGCCTTAACTACATTGGTGCCATTATCCGTGGAAACATAACCAATCGTGCGTTTTCTTGGGGACAGCCATTCAAAGACCTTTGTGTTAAACTCATGCAAAATGGTTTCTCCTGTATGACTTTTCTCCATGGCAAACATGGCCATTGTTGCATGTTTCCGAGCAGCTTTATAAACTTTGTCCGAGTCAACACCTGGGTTTATCTTATCTTTAACCCCTGAAAAAGAGACCCAGTGTGCATTGATGTACATGTAATCAGTGGCTGCGCAACTGGTCCACATGTCTGTTGTCAGATGTATAGTGTGAACAGCACTCTTCTGCAAAGCTGCCCCAATCCCCTCCAGCACATCTTCATGTAGTGCTGGAACCGCAACTCTGGCAAAATAGAACCGGCTAGGAACCTTCCATTTAGGGCAGAGCATTGCCACCATTTCAAGAAAACCCACCCCTTCCACAAAAGAAAAAGGGAGAAGGTCCAGCGCTAGCATTTTAGCCAGCTTAGTGTTATACAGACGCGCCGGTGGGTGGTTGCGTTCAAATGGCGCATCTGAAAACAACATGCTTCTAATGGTGGGCTGGACCATTGTAATGGATGATGATGACTTCTTTGACCCAGTTACGCTCAGTGATGATGAACTTTTTCGCATTGGTGTCTCACTCTCTCCCACACTCTTAGTTTGGCTCATATATCTTGCAGGGGGTGTGCTGCTGACAGGGGTACTGGGTGTAACTGAAGAAATGTTTGACGCTTCTTCCTCCTCGTCATCAGCAGATGAAACATCAAAGGATACAATTTGTTGACTTGTAATTTGGGCATCCTTGATCTCCCTTAGGTGCGCATGCCATTTGCCAGTTTGCTGTCTCTCAAGATGACCTCTCTGGCCTCCGGTGCCATAGTTGGTACCAAGCTTACCACGACTAACTTGAAGCTTACAAATGGTACAAATGGCTATGTTTTCCCTTGTTGGGCTAACATTAAAGAAGTCCCAAACTGCGGACTTCAAATGTCTGTGGGGGGCGGAAGAGGCGATACTGGGAATGCTGCTAATGCCAGATGAACTGGAGGATGTGTGTTGCCGAAATTTAGTACGTTGTGCACTTACAGCACCACTAATTGAGGAAATGGAGGTCGAGGTGGATGGAGGTACCTTGTGGCGAGAAAATATGGAAGCTGTAGGCGGTGGTGTACTAGTTAACTGCATTCGTGGTGGTCCCATTCCCACGTCGCCATCATCACGCTCAGCAGCATTTCGGGATAGGGTATAAATGTCTGTTTGCTGCATGCCTGCTGAGGCTGGAGTGACGTGTATGATGACTACTTCGTCGTCGTGAGAGTCTTCATCAGCAGGAGTATACGCCACGTCTTGTTCAGCGTCATCATCACACTCCATAACTCTGAGACTTTCGGGGACCTTCCTTTTACGCTTAGCTACCTTTGTCAGATCATGGTGTGCCTCACTCTCAGGCAGCACTGGTGGTTCCCAATTGTCATCCATATCATCAGAAGCAAGGGGGCTTGAAGAAGAAGTAGACACCATCCTTGATCTTTTCCTTGCTGGGGATCTGGAAGACAATGAATCATCAGGAGGAGTGGCTTCCTCATGTGATACCTCGGCTTGAATGTCGATTTCTTGATGTGCCCCTACTTCGGGGGGAACAACTATTGTGGGCACTTGTGCCGCTCCATGCACCTCTGCTTGCGCCTCTCCTTGCTCCGCTTCTCCTTCCACATGTAATTGGGCTTGTACTTGCACATGTGGTTGTTGTTGCGGCTGTGGTTGTTGAACACTCGTCAGATGAGTTACAACAACCTGTGTTGATTGAGGGATGCTGCTACTTTCTTGCGATGAGCCAACATCACTGCTCGATGGTGATTGAACAACTATACTGGCTGACTCTGCAGCACTCAAGGGCTTGGACCTAAGTTGGCGTGGTGGTGGTGGCACTGAGGCCAACGGAGCGGAGGTGCTGCTCCCAGCTTGGTCCCCAGCAGATCCCTCTGCTGCTGCAGGCGTACTTTTTTTTCCCCAAAAAATGCGGTGGTCGGCACACCAGTCTCCTTAGTAAGTGGCGCCACTTGCTTCTTCTGCTCCTTACTGGCAACTTTCTTGCTAGAGGACCTACGGGCAACTTTTTTTGGGGCCATCTTCTTCAGATGTTAGAACAGCAGGACGCAGTTGCACAAGTTGCAGAGTTGTCTGTGGCCACACATGACGTTGTGCTGCACACACCGCAGCAGGACTTCTTCCTCGCACTGATGAGGAACGATGAGGCTGATGATTCGTCTTTCTGCACCTAAAAGCAAACAAAGCCAGAAGAACATCAGTTAAATAAATGTTGCATATGTAGCGCTTCAATTAATAGTTTGCAAGTAAGCATTTTTATTATACCCACACCCTCAAAATGGAAAGACCAATAAAATGCACCAGTGACAGAGTACCCCTGGGCATAATGGATGAAAGCATGTCAGACTGGGTGCAGGCCTATGGCACAACAAAGCATACTGCCTGGCTTCAAAATGGCCCATAGACCCCCACCACATGGCTATGCCCTGCCTGTACCAGTCCTCAAAGTGGCCCCCACCCACATGGCCATGCCCCACCAACACCCAAATAAATAAAAAAAACACATAAAAATCACCACAATCCAATGTCATCCATGCCCTCAATGATGTTTAAATTCTAGACACCCCACAGAAAGACTAGGCGCATGCACCCCTGAGTAACCCTGGGCATAGTGGATGAAAGCAAGGCACATTGGATGCAGGCCTATGGCACAAAGCACACTGCCTGGATTCAAAATGGCCCCTAGACCCCCACCACATGACCAGGCCCTGCATGTACCAGTCCTCAAAATGGCCCCCACCCACATGGCCATGCCCCACCAACACCCCAAAAAATCGAAAAACACACAAAAATCACTACAATCCAATGCCATCCATGCCCTCCATGATGTTTACATTAAAGAGACCCCACAGAAAGACTCAGCCCATGCACCACTGAGTACCTCTGGGCAAAAGGCCCCAACAACAGCCCAAAATTCGAAAAACACACAAAAATCACCACAATCCAATGCCATCCATGCCCTCCATGATGTTTACATTAAAGAGACCCCACAGAAAGACTCAGTCCATGCACCACTGAGTACCTCTGGGCAAAAGGCCCCAACAACAGCTAAAAATTCGAAAAACACACAAAAATCACCACAATCCTATGCCATCCATGCCCTCAATGATGTTTACATTCAAGACACCCCACAGAAAGACTAGGCCTGTGCACCCCTGAGTAACCCTGGGCATAATGGATGAAAGCAAGGCACATTGGATGCAGGCCCATGGCACAAAGCACACTGCCTGGATTCAAAAATGCCCCTAGACCCCCACCACATGGCCAGGCCCTGCCTGTACCAGTCCTCAAAATGGACCCCACCCACATGCCCATGCACCACCAACACCCCAAAAAATCGAAAAACACACAAAAATCACTACAATCCAATGCCATCCATGCCCTCCATGATGTTTACATTAAAGAGACCCCACAGAAAGACTCAGCCCATGCACCACTGAGTACCTCTGGGCAAAAGGCCCCAACAACAGCCCAAAATTCGAAAAACACACAAAAATCACCACAATCCCATGCCATCCATGCCCTCAATGATGTTTACATTCAAGGCACCCCACAGAAAGACTAGGCCCATGCACCCCTGAGTAACCCTGGGCATAGTGGATGAAAGCAAGGCACATTGGATGCAGGCCTATGGCACAAAGCACACTGCCTGGATTCAAAATGGCCCCTAGACCCCCACCACATAGCCAGGCCCTGCCTGTACCAGTCTTCAAAATGGCCCCCACCCACATGGCCATGCCCCACCAACACCTCCAAAAAATCGAAAACACACAAAAATCAGGCACCACTGAGTACCCCTGGGCAAAAGGCCCCAACAACAGCCCAAAATTCGAAAAACACACAAAAATCACCACAATCCAATGCCATCCATGCCCTCCTTGATGTTTACATTAAAGAGACCCCACAGAAAGACTCAGTCCATGCACCACTGAGTACCCCTGGGCAAAAGACCCCAACAACAGCCAAAAAATCGAAAAACACACAAAAATCACCACAATCCAATGCCATCATGCTCTAAATGATGTTGAAATTCAACAAAACAGTTGTATCATGCACCCATAACTAACCTTGGTCCTACTGGATACTGTGGCTACCCACAATATATTTTATTTAATGTTCTGAAAAAGTTCAAAAATTGTAGTTGCAGCAACTGTAATGCCCCAAACAAACTTACTTGTGAAATTTCTAATCCAAAAGTGATCCAAAGAAAGTCAAAAAGGCCTCAAATCCAAATATCCAGCAGCATCCACAAAAAGTAATCCTTCCAGGTCAAGATCCAAATCAAAGTGACCAGGACATGAACAAAGCACTGGGAGGAGCCTGCTGGACAGGAACAGGAAGTTGGAGACTGTGGGGCACTTCCTTCCTCCCACCCCCCCCCCCAAAATGGACTCCTTGCAAAAAAAAGTGCAGGCAAATGTCAACCTGAGGAGTTATTCTGATAAAAAATCATTTTCAGAAGGTTTATGCTGCCTGCTGGTGGATTTCTTGTGCGAAATTGCAAATTTTGCAATCTTGCAATTGCGAGATTGTCGCTGCCCGCCGCATCTACGTGTTCGCATGTGTTTACTCCCGCGATGCATGATCATGGGCTTTTATGACGTACTCGCGTTGACAAACTCTCGCTGTGCAAGGTGGCAAGCCGCGATGACGTAATCACGGTCGACAAACTCCCGCGGGATCCCACAGCAAGCTCCAAAATGGCGCAGCACACGGAAACATGGAGAAAAACAACTCTTCAAACGCTGAATGACGGTAAGTGAACGCCGCGCGCCGCAAAATTGTATAGTATTCTATTTGGCAAGTGCGACCAAGCTAAAAAATCCGTTTCGTGCGAACTTGCACATTTTTGGGAAATTCGCGAGAGTTCGTGGATTGCGAATTTGCCGAAAATCCGCAAAATCCGCGAGCGGAACGGATTTTACGCCCACGCTTACTTTTAACACCCCCGCCTGTCTGGCCATACACTGGCCCCTTATCACAACTTTAAATGCCTCCCAAAGTGAAGCCTCAGTGGCCACCGATCCCGTGTTTAAAGCAAAATAGTCAGTGGCATCCGTCTTTATCTCCTCCTTGAATGCTTCATCAAGCAAGGCACTTGGTGGGGGCCACCAGGTTAAGGCGTGCTGCGGCAACCCCGAATAGCCAGTTTCAACAAACAGGGTGGATGATCTGACAGTGAGCGCCGCAGGTGTGTAACATCTGAAGTCCAGGCAGCTACATCACGAGACACCAGCCAGAAGTCCAAGCGGGACCACGCACTGTGGTGGTCAGAGATGCAGGTGCCCTCCCTAATCTGAGGATGCCTGGCGCGCCATATATCTACCAAGTCCCTGTCAGTGATTATAGCACCCAAAACAGCACTAGCAGCTGCGTACAATGCGCGGGATGCCCCCTGCCTGTCCAAGTTCTCGCCCAGAATGGCATTAAAATCGCCCCCCAACAATACTGTATCACAACCTGGTGCTCTGACTTTCATCCAGACATTAGTAAAAAACTCTGGGAAGTCCACATTAGGCCCATGAACTGGGACAATGGCAATAAAGACACCACACAGAACCCCTTGTATAGGGCATATCTTCCTTCGGTATCAATCTGCACCTACCCCTCCCTCCAATCCAACCCCGGTTTGATCAACACAGCCTGCCGACGATCATAGTTAGAGTAGACGGAGGAGTAAACATTGCCAAACCTACTATGTCGAAGCCTCGGTGAGGGTGTAACATTCAAGTGCGTCTCCTGTAACATATAAATGTCGACGTTGTGCCTGGACAAGTACACATGAACAAGCCTAGACCTCATGCCATCATTCTGCCCCCGAATGTTCCATGTAACACAGCTTGAGACCTTAGTGACAACATGTGTAGGGTGCCCTGAGAAGAGCTATACGTGTGGCAACCACTGGATGACTTCCACTTACGGACGGTACATATAAGTCAACAATCCACACTCGTACTTGCTTCGAACAAGGAAAACAACCCCACCCCCTCACCACCCACTCCAACCCCCCAATCAGGTTGCAGAGTACCCACCCTAGAAAGAGAAAAGCATAAACACAGCTATTCATACCAAAAAACAGGAATCTTCCCATGGGGGCGCTGTAATGCCGGCAAGCTACCTTGCTCGCACAAGGTGGCCTGGAGTTCTGTGGAGGTCCGGACCCGCTCAAGAGTCCAGTCAGACACTTCAAAAAGAGCCATCATAACAAAGCATTAAAGACCCCAAGGACACAGCCGAACCCACCCCCGGCAGCCGCAGCAATACAACTGTTAAGGCTTTGCCAGACAATGCGATACCCATATTAGTCATTGTCACTTGGGTGGCCTGCTGTAGTTTTCGCCGCTGCACAATGGTCCTTTGCGTTCTTGCCTCCTACGTGTTTGGCAAATTTCAGTGTGTATTTCGAGTCCGTGAAAAAGTGAGCAGTTCCGTCGTATGACACTTTCAGCTTGGCTGGGTAGAGCAAGGAGTAAGGGATTTGTGCGAGCAAAAGAATCCGCTTAGCCGAAAGGAATTCCCGATGCGCTGTCTGGACCACAGGGGTGAAATTGGGATAGAAGGAGACAGAGTTACCTTTATTCTGAATTTGACCCCTCTCCCTGGCCAGTGGAAGAATGCGGTACCTGTCTTGATAGTTTATGAGCTTGGCAATAATCGGCCTGGGCGGCGCACCTACAGGAGGTCTTGGTCCCAGCGACAGGTGGGCTCTTCCCACTTCAATACAAAGGATAAGTCAGGGTCAAAGAGCTCGTGGAGCAAGTCGATGACGAAGGACTCCATTTTGGATATTGCCGTTGTCTCTGGAATTCCCGCGATGCGGAGATTATTACATCTCGATCTCGCCTCCAAATCTTCATTCTTGGCTCTAATAATACCCAGGAGCTTGTCCATGTGGAGCAGTTGCTCTTTGGTTTCCACCTGGAATTTGTGAAATTCAGTGTGATGATTTTCAAGGGCGTCAAGGTGAGTCTCATGCATCAGCACCTGCAATTTAACTGAATCCAGTTGTGACGTCAGGGTGTCCAGCTTGGTATCTATATTCCGAAGGCTATAACACATTCCCAGCATGAGAGACCTAAAGTCTTCGCCCTGGTCCTCCGCCTGCAGGTCTTGGTGACCACTTGCCTGGCCATCAGCCTCCGACTCCGTGTGGCGCGTTGAGCGCTTGTTCTCAAATGTTATCTTTGGTTGCTTGGCATCTGGCTTGCCCTTGGTGACAGGATCTCTGGACCCACACCTAGCAACGGGGGGGCCTGAAAAAGCACCAAGTGAACAAGACCACAGGATCTGGATGCCTCGATAGCCTCAAGCAAACAGTGTACTTCCGCTGCGCAGTCTTCCAGCACCAAACGGTCCAACTGCCCTACACACTCAGAAGTAATCTCATTGAAATAAGGGAACCGCAATTTCAATGCACCGCTAGCAAGCAGGTGCCCAGGATGCACTCAGCCTCTTCCCACGCTCCTCACGGGGTAAACCTCAGCAGTGCTCTATCCCCGCAAATGTGCCTCCAGGTGTCATCAACACAACTTCAGACCAGTAGTTCTTTTGAGTGTTAGAGGGCTACACATACACACACCCTGCAGCACCTCCACTCCAATGCAATTTCTAGACCGGGCAGGGCAAGGTGTCACTCCTCTACAGCGTCGCACCAGGCCACAGAGGAATGGTCGTCCCAAGGATATCAGGCCTGAATCCCCGAGGATTGCACTCGTGAGCACACCCTCGGTGTCCGCACTTCCCGCAGGCTTCTGCAGCATCTGCAGGCACACACTGCACGGCGGCCTCCCAGCAGTTGGCGGGTCACAGGCACCGCAGCACTGCGTTTTTGGAGCAGCACACTCCGCCAGTGCTGCTCCACATCTCGGCATCCACAGCGGTCTCAGCAGGGCCCCCGCAGCAGCACTCACCCTCACTGCACCACCAGAGGCGATCGCAAAATGGCGGTCCCGCAAGGTCAGAATCTGGGTATCCCGTGGCTCAGCCTCACCCTCTGCCTCACTTTGTCTGCCGGTGTTCTGTGGCAATTGGGCTCACTCTGCTCTCCTTCAGGCACAATCGAGCCTCAAGCCCAATCTTTACTAGAAAATTTGATAGGGGTTCTGCCCAAATCATCCTCCCATACCTGAGCAAGAGACATCAAAAGATGAAAAAGTAGAAGAAAAAGATACTGAGGGTTCAATCAAACATTTCATCGCAAACAAGAAATAATTAATTATTCTGTTGATTACAAATATTTAAATACATTCATATTCAAAATTTCATATAGACATATACACGAGTCAACAGAAGGAGTGGTACAAAAGAACAAACACATATGAAAAATATATATATATAACAATACAGCATACACAATATATACAAATCACATATACAAACTGTACATTACAAGTACTACAATCTATCTATACATAAGTGTACCCTAAGAAAATATACAAAACTTATCACAGTATCCACTCCTAACTTCGAGTGATATACATTCCAAAGTAGAAGTCCCAAAAATGTGCGCCAGAGCTATCACTTCTCTACACAAAATATATTTATCAGGGCGCAAAAAACGAAACTTAGACTAGCTTATAAGTTTGTGGGGACTCCTTATGAACAAGGTGTCGACGCAGCCGCGGTCGCGTTTCAGCCAGATGTCCTTAAGGCTTCATCAGGACATGGGTACTAAAAGGGACTGCAAATGCCCATAAATGACGTCCAGTCGTTTGGTCTTAGACAGTATTCCACTTGGGTAATTCAATTATGTCTCCTGCCTCAAAATGGGGTCAGGACACGCCAAACTCTATCTCGGGGCATTCAATGCGGCCAACGGCAACAGTCCGTGTAGTCAAGCCCAATCTTTAGCGCAATCCTCTGCGCCCACACCTCCGCTGCAATGTGCGGCCCTCAGCATGCCAGAAGCCGCGGTCTCTATTTTCGCTGCTCCTCCTCACTGCGCAGTTTCGGTTTCGCCGATCGCCCGCATCCAAGCCGAAGTTCCCATAACTCAGCCTCAGGGCGGTCTAGGATCACCGGAGCAGGCTCAATCGGGTACGCAGCTGTTCAGCATTTAGTGGGCAAGCTCAGGGCAGGTCGGCGCTCCTCCGATATGCAGGATTAATCTAGGATCAGGTCCCGGCCGGTGGAGCACACACAAGGAGTGGCCATTCCGCTGCTCAGTAGGCCACGCCCCCAGGCTCATTGAATTGGTTACATTTTCATTCCTGCACATTACTTTCTAACATAGAGTTTGGGCCAAATTTGACCAATTGCCACCTGGCCGCATCTTTTCCCCATTCGAGCAACGCAATCACAAAGGGACAATTCAAGGCTCCAGCAAATTAGCTGGCAAGCACAAGTGAGATTTGGTGTTCCCTAGCTTGAATTAGGGTCGCTAGGGAGCCTTCCGTCACCATTTTCAGATGTGGGTGGTCACAAGTTGTATTGTTCAGAGGGCTGCTTCTCAATTAGATTTTCTACTCAAGAAGCAGCACAATAAAATAAAAATTGGATTTTCAAGTACATAATCTACTTCAATAGATGTTTCAAGTAGTTTTTTTAGCACTAAATGCATTTATTTATTTTATTTTACAGGCTAGAGGAGTCCAGCTTCCTTTTCCTCTCCAGATGACTTCTCCCGGTGCTTTGTCCATCCCTTTCTCACTTTTCATTTGGATATTGAGAAGACAGAATCATTCTTTTCTTAATCTGCAATCCCTGCTGCATATACCATGGGATTTTATAGGATTTATTTTGAGGAATTGTTAGAAATGTGATTCCTAGTTGACTGAGTTATGCACCCAGGCCAGACAGGGACCATCACTCTAATCATAGTAAGCTAGATACGCATTAAAAAATAACCTGTGCTCATCCTTTGGTAGCTTGACACAAAGAGGTCAGGCTTATCTAAAGAGGAAATGTATAAAGTATTTGTGCAACACAAACACAGTAACACAATGAATACAACACAAAAATACTTCTCACAGGTTAACAAAAATAGAGAATATTTATTTGAGCAACATGAGACCAAAATGACCAAACTCCACTCAGTAGTAGTTAAGAAATTAATTTTTAAAGATTAAAAGTAAAAAAGGGCTCAGAAGTCACTAGAGGTCGAAAGGTTACTTGATGTTGCAAGGGACCATTGCAAACCCAAAGTTCAGGCTGACTGCGATGAAGGGCAGGCCATATTCCAGAACCAAGCGGTAAAAAAGGGGGTGGTGATGGACGGAGTATCTGAACCAATCAACCACTCACACCCAGTCAACAGATCTGGGTTTAATCCATCACCGTTCTTTAGCCCACTCTGCAACCACAGGTCAGACATGGCCATATGCAAATCAGTCTGACCCTGTGCCTCATGGGAACAGTCCAGCCCGAACTGCCAAGCCATGCCTTCCCTGGACCGGAAACAAGCTTCCTAGGACCAGTTTCTGGCATTTCAGCCGTCTTCAGCCAGGCTTGCTTGAATCCACTGGCAAAGTGAGCAAGGGACTCACGTCTGAGAATACCCTGCCAACTTATGGCAAACAAAGCGGTACAAAAGGGGGTGGTGATGGACGGAGCATCTGAACCAATCAAACGCTCACACCCAGTCAACAGATCTGGGTTTAATCCATCACGGTTCTTTAGCCCACTCTGCCACCCCAGTTCAGACATGGCCATATGCTAATCAGTCTGACCCTGTGCCTCATGGGAACAGTCCGGCCCGAACTGCCAAGCCATGCCTTCCCTGGACCGGAAACAAGCTTCCTAGGACCGGTTTCTGGCATTTCAGCCGTCTTCAGCCAGGCTTGCTTGAATCCAGTGGCAAAGTGAGCAAGGGACTCACGTCTGAGCATACCCTGCCAACTTATGGCGAACAAAGCGGTACAAAAGGGGGTGGTGATAGACGGAGCATCTGAACCAATCAAATACTCACACCCAGTCAACAGATCTTGGTTTAATCCATCACCGTTCTTTAGCCCACTCTGCCACCCCAGTTCAGACATGGCCATATGCAAATCAGTCCGACCCTGTGCCTCATGGGAACAGTCCAGCCCGAACTGCCAAGCCATGCCTTCCCTGAACCGGAAACAAGCTTCCTAGGACCGGTTTCTGGCATTTCAGCCATCTTCAGCCAGGCTTGCTTGAATCCAGAGGCAAAGTGAGCAAGGGACTCACGTCTGAGCATACCCTGCCAACTTATGGCGAACAAAGCGGTACAAAAGGGGGTGGTGATGGACGGAGCATCTGAACCAATCAAACACTCACACCTAGTCAACAGATCTTGGTTTAATCCATCACCGTTCTTTAGCCCACTCTGCCACCCCAGTTCAGACATGGCCATATGCAAATCAGTCTGACCCTGTGCCTCATGGGAACAGACCAGCCCGAACTGCAAAGCCATGCCTTCCCTGGACCGAAACAAGCTTCCTAGGACCAGTTTCTGGCAATTCAGCCGTCTTCAGGCAGGATTGCTTGAATCCAGTGGCAAAGTGAGCAAGGGACTCACGTCTGAGCATACCCTGCCAACTTATGGCGAACAAAGCGGTACAAAAGGGGGTGGTGATGGACGGAGCATCTGAACCAATCAAACACTCACACCCAGTCAACAGATCTGGGTTTAATCCATCACCGTTCTTTAGCCCACTCTGCCCAATCAGGTCAGACATGGCCATATGCAAATCAGTCTGACCCTGTGCCTCATGGGATCAGTCCAGCCCGAACTGCCAAGCCATGCCTTCCCTGGACCGGAAACAAGCTTCCTAGGACCGGTTTCTGGCATTTCAGCCGTCTTCAGCCAGGCTTGCTTGAATCCAGTGGCAAAGTGAGCAAGGGACTCACATCTTAGCATACCCTGCCAACTTATGGCGAACAAAGCGGTACAAAAGGGGGTGGTGATGGACGGACCATCTGAAACAATCAAACACTCACACCCAGTCAACAGATCTGGGTTTAATCCATCGCCGTTCTTTAGCCCACTCTGCCACCCCAGTTCAGACATGGCCATATGCAAATCAGTCCGACCCTGTGCCTCATGGGAACAGTCCAGCCCGAACTGCCAAGCCATGCCTTCCCTGGACCGGAAACAAGATTCCTAGGACCGGTTTCTGGCATTTCAGCCATCTTCAGCCAGGCTTGCTTGAATCCAGTGGCAAAGTGAGCAAGGGACTCACGTCTGAGCATACCCTGCCAACTTATAGCGAACAAAGCGGTACAAAAGGGGGTGGTGATGGACGGAGCATCTGAACCAATCAAACACTCACACCCAGTCAACAGATCTTGGTTTAATCCATCACCGTTCTTTAGCCCACTCTGCCACCCCAGTTCAGACATGGCCATATGCAAATCAGTCTGACCTTGTGCCTCATGGGAACAGTCCAGCCCGAACTGCCAAGCCATGCCTTCCCTGAACCGGAGACAAGCTTCCTAGGACCGGTTTCTGGCATTTTAGTCATCTTCAGCCAGGCTTGCTTGAATCCAAAGGCAAAGTGAGAAAGGGACTCACATCTGAGCATACCCTGCCAACTTATGGCGTACAAAGCAGTACAAAAGGGGGTGGTGATGGACGGAGCATCTGAACCAATCAAACACTCACACCCAGTCAACAGATCAGGGTTTAATCCATCACCGTTCTTTAGCCCACTCTGCCACCCCACTTCAGAAATGGCCATATGCAAATCAGTCTGACCCTGTGCCTCATGGGAACAGACCAGCCCGAACTGCCAAGCCATGCCTTCCCTGGACCGGAAACAAGCTTCCTAGGACCGGTTTCTGGCAATTCAGCCGTCTTCAGCCAGGATTGCTTGAATCCAGTGGCAAAGTGAGCAAGGCACCCACCTCTGAGCATACCCTGCCAACTTATGGCAAACAAAGCGGTACAAAAGGGGGTGGTGATGGACGGAGCATCTGAACCAATCAAACACTCACACCCAGTCAACAGATCCGAGTTTAATCCATCACCGTTCTTTAGCCCACTCTGCCACCCCAGTTCAGACATGGCCATATGCAAATCAGTCTGACCCTGTGCCTCATGGGAACAGACCAGCCCGAACTGCCAAGCCATGCCTTCCCTGGACTGGAAACAAACTTCCTAGGACCGGTTTCTGGCATTTCAGCCATCTTCAGCCAGGCTTGCTTGAATCCAGTGGCAAAGTGAGCAAGGGACTCACATCTGAGCATACCCTGCCAAATTATGGCGAACAAAGCGGTACAAAAGGGGGTGGTGATGGACGGAGCATTTGAACCAATCAAACACTCACACCCAGTCAACAGATCTGGGTTTAATCCATCACCGTTCTTTAGCCCAATCTGCCACCCGAGTTCAGACATGGCCATAGGCAAATCAGTCGGACCCTGTGCCTCATGGGAACAGACCAGCCCGAACTGCCAAGCCATGCCTTCCCTGGACCGGAAACAAGCTTCCTAGGACCGGTTTCTGGCATTTCAGCCGTCTTCAGCCAGGCTTGCTTGAATCCAGTGGCAAAGTGAGCAAGGGACTCACGTCTGAGCATACCCGGCCAACTTGTGGCGAACAAAGCGGTACAAAAGGGGGTGGTGATGGACCGAGCATCTGAACCAATCAAACACTCACACCCAGTCAACAGATCTGGGGTTAATCCATCACCGTTCTGTAGCCCACTCTGCCACCCCAGTTCAGACATGGCCATATGCAAATCAGTCTGACCCTGTGCCTCATGGGAACAGTCCAGCCCGAACTGCCAAGCCATGCCTTCCCTGGACCGGAAACAAGCTTCCTAGGACCGGTTTCTGGCATTTCAGCCATCTTCAGCCAGGCTTGCTTGAATCCAGTGGCAAACTGAGCAAGGGACTCACGTCTTAGCATACCCTGCCAACTTATGGCGAACAAAGCGGTACAAAAGGGGGTGGTGATGGACGGAGCATCTGAACCAATCAAACACTCACACCCAGTCAACAGATCTGGGTTTAATCCATCACTGTTCTTTAGCCCACTCTGCCACCCCTGTTCAGATATGGCCATATGCAAATCAGTCTGACCCTGTGCCTCATGGGAACAGTCCAGCCCGAACTGCCAAGCCATGCCTTCTCTGGACCGGAAACAAGCTTCCTAGGACCGGTTTCTGGCATTTCAGCCGTCTTCAGTCAGGCTTGCTTGAATCCAGTGGCAAAGTGAGCAAGGGACTCACGTCTGAGCATACCCTGCCAACTTATGGCGAACAAAGCGGTACAAAAGGGGGTGGTGATGGACGGAGCATCTGAACCAATCAAACACTCACACCCAGTCAACAGATATGGGTTTAATCCATCACCGTTCTTTAGCCCACTCTGCCACCCCAGTTCAGACATGGCCATATGCAAATCAGTCTGACCCTGTGCCTCATGGGAACAGTCCAGGTCCAGAACCAGGCAGGGCCCACTGAGAAAGTACCTTGGATGGAGCAAAGCGTAAACGCTGTGTGCTCAAGGCATAGATCTTTTCCATGCAGTCATGTAGCTGCATGGATGCTGAACTTCGCTGAAGTAAAGGCAATGTGTTGTTGTCGAGCCACACAGAACTTTTTCGTCGAGCCATCCAGGCTGCAGAGCCACTGTCATCAAATAGCCTCTGTCTGAGGATCGAAGGTTAATGCATCAGAAAGCAGCTGCAGAACCCAATTCTGAGGGGCAGCACTTGGAGACGGCACCTCAGACATACAGAAGTTAGAGTCCAGCAGCACCAGCAGAATTGCAGTAAGTCTTTTGTGTCCCTGAGACTTCAGAAAACGGGAGGCTAGCCAGCAAGACCTTGGAGATCACTTGGAGAAAAGGCAGAGTACAGCGCTCCCCCAGCAGAGTCAGGGAGCAACAGGCAGCAGGGCAACAACCAGAATATCAAGTCCTTCCCAAAAAGTAGTCCAGTTGAGTCCTTTAAGTAGCACAGCAGTCCTTCTGACAGAGGTTCAGTTCAAGATCCAGAAGTGTCTGAATTCAGGGGTACAGTAGTTATTCCCAAAAGTTACTCTGATGTAGGGGGTGATTTCAAAGCAACTCTGTGAAGTGCAAAAGGAACCCTTTCAACCGAGTTCTGCTTGCCATCTACCTGTGGGTGATAAATCAGTACTTTGTGTGGACAGGTAACCACCCATTGGAGTGTGAGTGCCAGCCCCTCCCATTACTCCGTGCCATGAAAACCCATCAGATGCAAATGCATGCAGATGAGTGCTCAGAATCTAGATGAATCTCACCTTCCTGTGTTTGTGGCTGTCTAGCGGGAATGCACAACTGTAGCTGTCACCCATCCCAGATGAGTGTTGGAGACAGGCTGTCATCGAAAAAGAGCAGTAAGTAGAGAGACATGTCCACTTTTTAAAAGTGGCATTTCTTAAGCAGAAATGTTATTTCCAGCTTCACCAGTAAGAAGGATTTATCATTACCATTCCAAACATATGAAACGTGAAAAAAACTACTCCTCTTTGATCAGGAATTAAGGCTTAAAAGAATACTAAGGAATTCCAATTATGTGGTCACATTAGGCCTGGGAAAGATCACCACCATTTTGCATGTTCAAGTATAAAGTTAACATCTTTTCTTGAACCCTGACACTTGACATACATTTCCTTGCTTTCTTGTAAGGTTACAGACCCTTAAGCCAATGGGACTTTCCTTGCCTGGATTATTGATTTCTCCAAGAACTCATTTATTATGCATGAACAACTATTCCTTAGGGGTTCATTCATCAGCAATGTTAATTTACGATGTTACCTGCGTGCCTGTTGATTCCTCTCTTACCTCGGCCGTAGCAATTTGCAACTGTGAGATCTCAATGAATGCCATCATCAGGATTGGTAGCCTCTGGGGACAACACAGACCATGTGCTGTTACTGGGTCCAGCAGAGTATCGATATCCGTTGGCATGACTGATGGGAGTGTTAGACAGATGTCTAGCACGCCTTCTTCACCGTAAACCAGGCAGCGTAGAACAGGTAAGATCCAATCTTGCAAGATTGGTCTGAATGACAGAAAACATGTGGTATTTGATTCTCGTAGATGAAGTAAACCCAAAAGTTGTACCATACGCTCATAACACTTCCTTTCCAGGAGAGCTTTCTCCACGATGCTGGGAGTGATGCCGGTGGATTGGCTTTCCATAGCTTAGCAGTAGGAATAAAAACAGAATTCCTGCAACGTGTGCTGGAAGTAGCGGCAGACCACCAAATACTGAGTGCACGAAGATTGGAATGATTCTGAGGACTGCTTGAAAAGGTGTTAACAGTCCTGAACATACGTTCTTAAATACATGCACAATACCGCTCATATCAGACATGTTTAAGATACGTCCCAACATTTCTGTGAAATGGGCAGGGCAGTTTGTACATAATAGAGCCTGTATCCCAGCCGAAATCCTTGCAATTTGTAGATCATAGGTTTCATTGGCCGAGGTCAAAGGCATGGTTTGTTGCAAAAGAACGGCTTTCATTCTGCTGAAAGTATCAATTCGTATAGAAGAGATGTTCAGTGAAGGCCATAAAGGCGACTCCCTGACTGTGTCTATTTGGAGGAACAAGACTTGCATACAACAAGTGACCCTGGAATTAACCGTTACTAGATACGGGATGCCTGGCAAAATGCCACAGCAGCTGTGATCATTCAACAGCAGGTAACTTCCATTTGAAAGTAGTCTAAAAGTTGGATTAATCACTGCGGCTGGTGAACCTTGCAGGTGACAGGACAAATTTAAAGTGGAATCGTTACAATCCCAGTGTAAATTTACCCTGACATAGGAGAGTACCGCTTAGTGCAATTTTACAGTGTGTACCACTAAGAAACACTTCACGCCCCCCACTCCAACATCTGTGTGTGTAAGGTAAATCCCAGGAGGTCTTGTTGTATTCTTTACCCAACCTTTCATATTTGCCTGCTGGTATACTTTTGAGGCAATACTGAAAATGGAGAGTTGTAACAGGCAGAGTTATTTTGCCATAAATGATGCACTCAGTAGCTCGTTTTTCTGCTACTATAAATGGCAATTTTTCCAGTTTTTCAATGCTCAGCACTGTATACTTTACTTCCCTTTCTGCCAGTTCAATCTGCATATCAGTGCGATTGTATTCAGAAAACAGAGATGTTGTGTTGATAAAACGCCATGGTACATAGCCTGCACGCAAGTTGTGTAGCGCCAGCCTAATAGCAAAATAGAACATAATTGACACTGGCCTTGTCGCAACATGACCAAATCTTGTTCCATAATGTCTATTATGCGCCAGAACGCCCCTTAGTTGGGGCAGCTGTGCGCGATACAAATGTATGTAACATAACATAACATAACATGGCAGAGGATACAAAGTTTCCCAATGAATATATCCTGGATGACAGAGTCGTTAACCCATTTTCGACTACAGCAAGAGATTTCCCTAAATTAATACAATCAATTTCTCATATTTTTTCTGCAGCATCTGCTTGGGTAACCTTCCATATTTCATTATTTGCAGCATAGATACCGGAATATATGAAACATTTTTGACGCGGTTTCTCAGCCCTTGCAAGAAATCCCCAAGGTCTGCACCTTCTTTAAGTAAAGATAAGTGTTGTTTCACATCCTTTAGTGTAGATTTCTGGAACCAATCAAGGCACAATTTTCCTACACTGTATGTTGTTACTAACCCTGGATGCTGTCTTTGAACATAGCGTGGGTCTGGCCTATTGAAAATAAAACCTTGTATTTTGTTCAGGAATCGTTCTTAACAGACGTTTGTGTCTGTGGGCCAGAGCCACCATTTTTCCCATTCAGGATCTGATCTGTTGTGATGTAAAATAGTATGTATGTCGACCTCCCCCTGTGTAGTACTATTACTTGCGGGTGCAGGTATAGACAAAGTGCTCATGTCTTTGATCTTGGTCAACCAAAGGCAAGACAATTGTGGACAGTGTCATTCAAATACATTATTTGCTGTGGGATTACACAGGCTCTAAACAAAGCTTCTATCCCCTGCACTTGCCAATCTTTTGTACCCCAGACAGATTTTGTGTCAATTGTGTCTTTCTAAAAGTCGAAACCCTATCTAGACAGTTCGATAATTAAGGCTGCAGAATAAATCTGTTTTGTATTGTTAACATATTTTTTATTCCTGTTTTATTCAAATTTTTTAAATAAAACGTTTCTGGATTGGATATGTTGAACCTTGAAAAATGGGGAAACTTCATTGCAAACGTTTTTTAGCTACCCTTGGGTGGCATAGGCCCACCGTTCTGCCTCTTAGCTGGGATGACCATGGGCTGGTTGAGTTTGATATCACCTTTCCCTCTTTTACTGAGGTCACTTCTAACTTTCCTCCCAAAAATATATTCAGTAGAAGAATGCATAAGGTACGGCCACGTACTGGAAGGAGGCTCTGACCTTAACCTAGACCAGTAGCCCTACTGCTTATCCTACAACGGCAGAGGGTTTCCGTAACTGGATTACTAACTTATTGGACACTGTCGCTCCTGTTAAATGCTGAATTACTCACAGAGGTACCGCTTTGTTTGCCATAAGTTGGCAGGGTATGCTCAGACGTGAGTCCCTTGCTCACTTTGCCACTGGATTCAAGCAAGCCTGGCTGAAGACTGCTGAAATGCCAGAAACCGGTCCTAGGAAGTTTGTTTCCGGTCCAGGGAAGGCATGGCTTGGCAGTTCGGGCTGGACTGTTCCCATGAGGCACAGGGTCAGACTGATTTGCATATGGCCATGTCTGAACTGGGGTGGCAGAGTGGGCTAAAGAACGGTGATGGATTATACCCAGATCTTTTGACTGGGTGTGAGTGTTTGATTGGTTCAGATGCTCCGCCCATCACCACCCCCTTTTGTACCGAATTACTAAGAGAGCCAAACCCTCAGCCCTGTGGTTCTCCGATGAACTTAGGACTCTTATACAGCTCTGTCACAAGCAAGAACGGAAATGGTGGGCAGCCCTCTGCCTACAGGAAAAAGTGATACAGAGATCCTTGCTGAAGGACTTCTTGTATGCGAATTTAGGAACCTAGTGTAATTTTCCCGATTCATGCCCATATATAGGTATAAATCATTCTATCCTTATTTAGGCATAGAAATCATAACCATATTGAGACATAGCTTAAGTAGTCCTAATACGGCTTGGATACTTCCACTAGTTCCAAAAATCTACAACGATTTCTTGGAAACACCCGCCTTCAGCAGTCAGGGACTTCCCCCTGCATGAATATTGATTTGTCCAAGAACTCATGAAGTTTTCAAAGAACTGAGTCTTTGATGACGTGCTTGTGTCCAACCTTACGTCAAACTCGGCGCCTTCAAGGTATAAATATGCCCACATTTGCCCAAGCAAACACACAGTGGTTTGGAGCAGGTCAACTATCTACTTGCCCGAAGCCCTGCTACATCAAGTGCCGAAGGAAGCCGACCCTCAAGCAGACGCACTGAGAGGGACACTGTCTTTTCTCTTGCCGAGAAATCCAGCTCCAGTGTTTCCAACCAACCCTTGCGGGTTGTTGGGAAATCGAGTCCTGAGAGATAGATACCAGACCTCCTTCATTCTAAAACCAAGGTACGGAGCTGATTAGACTCGTAGAGAATTCTTGGATAGATTCTTGGCAAAAGAATACTGAAACTAAGATACACCCCACTTACTTCTTCCCTTGTACTAGACCTAGGTTAGGCGTATTTTAGAAGCACCAGTTGAGTACTTTTAGTCTTTATTTATTAATGTATGTATTCTATGTATTGTATGGCTTAGAAACCATATCATGCTTTTACAGTATTATTTTATAATACTCTTCATACTGTACGCATTGTACTTTGCAACCAGTATTACGATTGTAGCAGTTCATTTCCTCTGCATGAGAAAGAAGACTGTTCAATAAATACTCTTTTATCGAAAACACCCGTCTCTCTATTTCTCTATACCTCTGGTGAAACGAAGCATGCACGATTGACTGAGTGAAATAACTATCTATTGTTTCCGCGACTCTAGAGATAGATTTCGTATTCTTGGGAAACAAAGTTGTCATGTTTATACAGTTATCAGAAACTAATCCCTTCTTGTGTATTCGAGAAAGTTTCTAGGGATCTCTGAGCTAGCTGGCACACACACAATTAAGTCTAGTATATTCGATAGAAGACCTAGTCGACCTCAGTCTTACGTCAAATCTAGAGGATATATTATTTCAATGTGCAGAGCCTATTGGGAATATGGGAACCACACTACATGGTGCCCAACATTTGGTAAGGCGATAATTTGGTGTACAGTCATAATATCGAGTCAATTATTTCGACTGGACAGAATATCGAGTAAAAAATATAGAATGGACATAATATCGACTAGACATAATATAGACAACAAAAATATCGACTAGAGAAAATTAATATCGAATAGAATGGACATAATATCGAATCAAAAATATAGAATGGACATAATATCGACTAGACATAATATAGACAACAAAAATATCGAATTTAAGGTAAGTTAATAATAATTTTTATTTTTTGTGTAATATAAGTCTGTAGCGGGTTGTGGGTTTATAGGGGAATAGGGTGGGAAGTAATTTAATTCTAATTAATTAAATATGTTAATTTATTTATTGATATATATTTAGAATTAATTGTTAATTAATTATTAATTGGTAATTAATTAAAATATAATTGGTAATTAATTATAATTGATTAATTGATAAATATTTTAATTTTAGTAATTTATTTTCTGTAGCGGGTTGTGGGTTTATAGGGGAATAGGGTGGGAAGTAATTTAATTATAATTAATTAAATATGTTAATTTATTTATTGATATTTTTTAAAAATTAATTGTTAATTAATTATTAATTGGTAATTAATTAAAATATTATTGGTAATTAATTATAATTGATTAATTGATAAATATTTTAATTTTAGGGTTCAGGGTCAGTTGTCAGTTTTTGGGTAAAGGGGTATTTTTAGGGTTCAGGGTCAGTTTTCAGTTTTTGGGTAAAGGGGTATTTTTAGGGTTCAGGGTCAGTTTTCAGTTTTTGGGGTAAAGGGGTATTTTTAGGGTTCAGGGTCAGTTTTCAGTTTGTAGGTAAAGGGGTATTTTTAGGGTTCAGGGTCAGTTTTCAGTTTTTGGGTAAAGGGGTATTTTTAGGGTTCAGGGTCAGTTTTCAGTTTTTGGGTAAAGGGGTATTTTTAGGGTTCAGGGTCAGTTTTCAGTTTTTGGGTAAAGGGGTATTTTTAGGGTTCAGGGTCAGTTTTCAGTTTTTGGGGTAAAGGGGTATTTTTAGGGTTCAGGGTCAGTTTTCAGTTTGTAGGTAAAGGGGTATTTTTAGGGTTCAGGGTCAGTTTTCAGTTTTTGGGTAAAGGGGTATTTTTAGGGTTCAGGGTCAGTTTTCAGTTTTTGGGGTAAAGGGGTATTTTTAGGGTTCAGGGTCAGTTTTCAGTTTGTAGGTAAAGGGGTATTTTTAGGGTTCAGGGTCAGTTTTCAGTTTTTGGGTAAAGGGGTATTTTTAGGGTTCAGGGTCAGTTTTCAGTTTTCGGGTAAAGGGGTATTTTTAGGGTTCAGGGTCAGTTTTCAGTTTATGGGTAAAGGGGTATTTTTAGGGTTCAGGGTCAGTTTTGGGTTTTTGGGGTACAGGGGTACTTTGTAAAAATAAAGTAAAATTACATTTAAATTACATTTATTTAATAAAATTAAATTATATTAAATTATATTATAATATTTTTTATTAATTTATATTCAAAAAATTATTATATACTTACCAATACTTATGTTGTAATGGTATGCGTTGTAAAGGTATATGCGTTGTAAAATCTTGCGTTGTAAATGTATGCGTTGTAAAAGTTTTTGCGTTGTAAAAGTTTTGTTGTAATGGTAGGCGTTGTAAAAGTATGCGTTGTAACGTCATACATCCCTGGAGTGGGAATAGTAATTTTAACCTCTACGCTATCCAGCGCTTTCCCTACTGTTGCACCCACTGGAGTGGGAGTAGTAAATTTTACCTCTACGCTATCCAACACTTTTGCTAATGTTGAACTCACTATAGTTGTAACAATAAATTTTAAACATTTTCTAAAATGTTATATATGTTTATTTAATAATATGTTTAAATATATATATATATATATATATATATATATATATATATATATATATATATATATATATATATATATATATATATATATATATATATATATGTGTGTGTGTAATTTTTGGTGATATAATTTTTTTAATTATATAAATTATTTATTAAAATTATATTTTTTTAATAATTATTTCTAAGTTTATATTAAATATATTTATTACTATATTAGTTTTAACTTACTTTTAAGACATTTTAAAAAATCGATATTTTGACAGTCTATATTTTTGTAAGTCGATATTTTGGAGTCGATATTTTGGTACTTACCTGTTTGAAGATAGGGAGTCGATATTTTGTCAATCGATATTTTTGACTCGATATTTGTGTATCTCGATATTTGTGTCGTCGATATTATGTCAGTGATCCGATAATTTAACGCTAGAAGCTAGAGTAACTAAGTCGTGCTTTTCACACAGACCCCTTTTATTCACATTAAAATACTCCAAAAGACGTCTAGAGTGTGTACAAAGGATATAATATCCGCCATAACTGAGACGGACGAAAATCCTATATATTAGTTTTTGGTTTGTTCAAAGTTGAAGGATACAGTGTTCCAAAATATTGTGCACCTCATCTTTGTTTCCTTGAAACTTGCTCTGCAAACTTTCGGTCAACAAAATGACGGAGAGTGACGATGAAAGGGAGAGAGCTGCACTAGCAGCTCAGGCAGTCTTAGATGGCACAAATCTCCAACAAAATAACCTGGATGCTATACTCATCCCGGTAAAAAACAATCACTATAAAACTTATAGGAAATGGAGTATCATCGCGAGGTGGTAAACTAATCTTTGTAAAACATGAATATCGCAGACAGAGGTATTCTATTCATGGATTCTGTTCCCTGCAGCAAATCCAGTAACACACGAGTTCCACTACTACAAAGTAGAGGAACCTCCAGCGGAATACGTTCCTTTTGAGGATGTTGAAATTCCACTAACTTACCAAGAGCATCAGCTCTGGTTTAATGGCGCCCTACAGCATCAAAATCACATTACCAGGCTCAGTCCACTAGGTAGACCAGGAGCAACATGGCCGGTACTAGCCAGCTATACACCATATCCTGACATTGAAAGAAAGACAGGTCCAGAACTATTAGCTCAGCTAAAACAGCTAATCAAAATACACAGACAATTGGTTCAATATGTCATGCGGACGTTAACAGTCCAACCTACTATAAGGATTCCACAACACACTCCTCACCAGGGGAACACAAACAAAATTACACCACAAACTATACAGTCAGTAATTGGTAAATTACCAGCAAAACGAGAACAAATTTCTTTCTGGTTAGCCCAGAAAATTACTCAAATAGAGGCAGTATTTCCTGATAGTACACCTCATGAGAAACACAGGATTCTGACAATCTGTTTACCAATGGGGATTGCACCACACGTGGAGGACTGTGACGCTTGGGGTACAGTCTTTGCTTCAATCTACACAAAAACACATGGTGTTCCGTCCATGGCAGTAAAACCAGACGTCCTAAGACAGATTCAACATGAATACGGACCAGAACCGGCCTTAAATCTTGGTATTAAGTTACTAAAAGATTTCAAACAGGTCTCGGCTATATTATTAGCTAACATCAAAGGTTAAGCAGCATCTGTGGCGATCTGCCAAAAACTAAAAGAAACAGACATTACTGAGCAACCGTATGAGCTTGCCAGAATTATTGAAAAATCCTATGAAGAACTAGGTAGAGATAGTTTGAGTGGGAAACCAGTAAAACCCCAACTAACTAAAAATCCTGAAAAAGCTTTTATTAAAAATAATCTCACTACTCCTAAAAACAAGTGGGAAAACACCAGACACTTCCTACAGAAGTGTTCCCAGTCCATAGGAAGGTCTCCTCAACAGGAGCACTCTGAAAAGAGATATACCCTTAGAAATAGGGATAATTTGAGAAAACCTGATAGATATCAAGATATTGATACACGTTCCTCTCGTACATTTCAGACTTCCTTGCATAAATCCGAAAGAAGAGGACGATCAGAACAAAAAAGAAGAATGCGTGAAGTTCAAAGACAAACTCACGTTCCAAAAAAATAAGCAAACTCAATTCACCAAGAAGGTAGCAAGTGTAAAGATCAGACATGCCGAGGATCTTGAGGACACAACTCAAGAACGGGGAGTGGGCCCAGACAATGCTAGACAGCACAGCAGCAGTCACCATAGCTCGCAAGATCTTGTTAAAAAATCAACCTACTGCACAAAGATCAATTTGAATACCAGGGGGTGATTGAAACATGCACCTCATCTATGAACAATCCTTTGTTTCCTGTCTCCAAACCAGACAATACATATCATCTAGTTTTGGACTACCGACACTAAAACTCTTGTTGCAAAACTTTTGCAGTACAAAATGCACACAGTACAGCACTGATGAATAATATTGTGCGCAAAAAATATAAAACCATATTAGATATTTCTAACGGTTTCTTCTGTCAAAACATTGCACCAGAAAGTAGGTACTTGACCGCTTTCTCAATAATGGGGACACAGCGACAATTTTGCCGTCTCCCCCAGGCACTCAAGAGTAGTCCAGGATTATTTTCAGCGAGAGTAACAGAGTTACTACAAACGTATGATGATGAGGCATTATCATATGTCGATGACATCTATCTTACAGACGATGATTTGGATGGACACTTGAAAAGAGCGAACACCATAATACTTGGGTTGGCTTCTGAAGGGTACAAATTCAATTTTAAGAAATCACAAATTGCCCACCTCAACGTCCTATTCTTAGGATTCGAGTTATCAAGTGAAGGCAAAAGCCTGGCAGCCAACTTTCTAGAGAAATGTGCGCTGCTTCAACCTCCAAAAACGCTGAAAAACGTACAGTCAATTCTAGGTTTCCTGAATTTTGGAAGAACTTATGTTCTAAATTACGCAGAAAGGGTTAGACCGCTCTACGAACTGATAAAACCTGATTTCAAACCAACTAATTGGACTCAAGAACACACAGAAATTTTGCGTTCAGTGCAAACAGACATGTAAGCAAAAACACAGGGGCATATTACCAACCAATAGAGATAATTTTTGTCTCTAACTTGTTTAGAGACAAAAATTATCGCCGCAAATCGGCGATTTTTATCGCAGATAAACCTTGCTATTAGCAAGGTTTATCGCAAATGCGAGAAAAAACGGCCGCAATGCATGAATATCGCTGAAAAGTCAGCGATATTCATGCATTATCGAGCAAATGCTCTTAGCCATGTTATCCACCTCCCATTGGATAACATGGCTAAGAACTGCTCAGGGCAGGTGTTAGCTTTTGGAGATATTCGCGCTTAGCGCGAATATCTCCAAAAGTTGGTAATAGGAGATAGCGATGTTAGCGACTGTTTCCAGTCGCTAACATCTTGGCACGCCCACTTTGCATGTCATTAGTGATAAATATCACTGACATGCAAAGCGGGGCCCAAGATGGTCGCTATCTCCTATTAGCTGTCGCTAACTGGTGTTAGCGACAGCTTGGTAATAGGGAGATAATTTTATCTCCGCCTACTTGGCTTTTAAAGCCAAAAAAGCGGAGATAAACCCCCTTGATAATATGCCCCACAATTACAGACACGCGACAACGTGCGCAATCTTGTAATCCGAATCATCCAAGGGGGATGCGGATTCACATACCTAACCTTTAATGAAGGTGAAAAGGTACCAATAGCATACAAATCACATTTGTACACACAAGCTGAAATGAAATTCACTTCTACATAAAAGATTCTGACAGCGGTTCAAACTGCAGTAGCAAAAGAGAGAGCTCTAGCATAGAGTAAGCGCATCAAAATCGTTACACCTGTACCTGCCTTAGAGGCAGTAACAAAAGCTGGCATTCCAAATGCAAAAGCACTACCTCCAAGATGGATACAATGGGTTAATTCTCTTGCTGCAACAGACGTTGAATACATTTTTGACCCCTATTTAAAAACACAAGACTTTCTTCAATACGAACTAGAATGTCCTCTGCCGACTGAAATTCTACCTCTAGAACATTACGGATGTATAATCTATACAGACGGATCAGCACAGCCCGCAATTGGGGGTAAACAAGCCTATAGTGCTGCGTGCGTGATTGTTAAAGGTCACTGGCGCGAAGGTAAATTTCGACCTATGGTCACTAAAACTCAATCACTCGGAGACTGTACAGCTCAGCGAGCTGAACTACAGGCTTTCAAGATGGCGCTTGAAAATACCAATCGCGAATTCCCCACACTCATAGAGTGCGATTTGTATTACTGCGTCCAGTCTTGCAATGAATATCTGCAGAACTGGGTTCAAAACGGTTCAAAGATGCAAAAGGTGGCACAATTAAGCACAAATGCTTTGGGAACAAGTAGTTCTATTGCAAAAAGAACTACAAAAGACTCACGTGATCCATACACTGAGTCATCAGCGTGATGGCGTTCACGTTGCAGGGAATTCATTGGCGGATGAGGCCGCGAAGGCAGCTGTGCAAACGGCTTCCGTAGCTGCAATCACTCATTCAAAAACAAAAATAGACGGTGAAACAATGCTAGCAGTGAATGCCTCAATGAAAGGCAGCTGTGCAGCGTTACGTCTAAATTATCCACTCGGATATACATACATAATTGATGCAAATTCCGTTCCTGTTGCTCGAATGCCTGGAGTGGGGGATAGAGTAATTCCAAACAGGAACCAGAGAGGTGCTTTGGTTCACGAAGCACTTATGGGAGAGGGTCTGACACATCAAGGGATCTTAAAATCTCTAATAGAATCAGAAGAGATGTACTGGTGGCCGGGAATGAGCGTCGAAGTTTACAAATTCGGAATTAACTGTGGTAACTCTTACAGAGATCATAGCTTTGAAAGCCACCAGGTATCTGACTACAGTGTAGCCAGCCCAGTACAGACACTACTGTTAGACAGCATTAGACTTTCTACACGCAGACATCACCATGGACGGATGCACTCCCACAACTATTAGGACAAGATTCATTTGGATGTGGCTTCAGCGCTTGGCTGACGCCCGAACTGTTATAAAAGATTTGCAAGTGGTTATCAGCACATATGCAATTGGCACGCTACATTCTGACTAGGGTCCTGCGTTTAGCTACTAAGCTTACAAAGAGGCCATGACCAGCTTGGGTGTTGCATTGCGGTACTCAAGTCCATTCCATCCTGATGGAAATGCGGTAGTTGAACGAAAAAAACGTGACATAAAGCAATCTATAACAGCTAGGGTATTAGGCTCGGGTGACGGGTGGGTCAAACATCTAATAAGTGTCCAACCTAGTCTTAATAATCTGCCAAGAAATTCTCTGGGGGGTATCACTCCATATGAACTACTATTTGGTACTAGAATGCTCATCCAGGATCTTGATTGTCAAACTTCAGTGGTGGAACAAAAACCCTTTGATTTCAAAGACCGTTTGGCTATTTTACAAGACTTAAATGAAACAAGAAGAAGTCTGAGTAACACAACACAAAAGCCAACGACCACTGAAGAAAAGCCACCTGTCCCAGCAAGGCCTGTCTGGATTCCAAAGATTGGGGATCTGGACAGGGAAAAGATCGCGGTGAAGAAGGAATTTGGGCCTTCTTACAGAAAAGCAGTACCTGTCTTAGCAATCCTTGGAACAAGATCAGTGTAACTGGCGCCTTGCTGGTAAAAGGGGGAACAGAACGGCATCCATCGACCTGGTAAAACCACACCACGTGGCCGATAATAAGTAGTAGGCCTAGTGAACTCCCAAGATGTAGCAGACAACCAAATCTTGCTACTATCCAAGAGGTTCAAACTGAAAAACTTGTCACATTTGATAAACCTGCAGTAAGAAAAGAAGGACTTTGTAACAAAGCCATGGAACTTGTGCCTCTTGAAACCAAAATCACAGTTCGTCAAGAAACCCCCGTCTACAATGATGTAGCATCTGACTATACAAACATGTCAAAGGAAGAAACAGCTCCAGCGATTCCGAAAAATACGGATTCAATCCCAACAATTGACAGAAATGCCTCTGGCTATTTCATCAACTTTGATACATTTTCTGAGGATCCCAGTGAACCCGAAACAACACCAGCAAATAAAACTTTCAAAGAAAAAATAACAGAACTCTTTCATCTACTTGAAAATACAGATCTGGTTTCGCCATGGGTTGACTTTTGGATTGTGTTAGGTGTACTTTTAAGTTTGGGAAAGATGATAGATGGGAAATACAGTACACTGGACACATCAAGTAGGAACATCAACTTGCTCCTGCAACCTTACAAATCATCTCATTGTGAACGAAGAGACCTGTCATCAGTAAACATCACAGCGGTTCCTATACCTGGTGGTATAGCATGGGATACAACTGATTATGACATTTATGGCCCGGTGGAACTGTTGAAGATTCCACACCACTTTAAGGTTTCTTTGAGTGACTTTGTCTCACCAAGCACATTTTCTGATGATTGGGACTTTGAAACTGTTAATAATATGATGACAGATTTAGAAATGTCAGCTAAATTCATTAAACATGAATACTTAGAAGGTTCATCAGATTATGAACACATGTATTGTTTTAATCATTATGGTCACCATTACTTGCACAAATCTGCAAACCCTAGAAATGTTTTTAATTATAATCAATGGGAACATTGTCCAATGCCGCCAAAGGGCAGCTCAAAAACATTTTATGAAAAGTTTCCATACTTCTCAGGTTTTAATGTCACAAATCCAGAAACTTTTTATTTAAAAAATGTGAATAAGACAGGAAGGAAAACCATGCTGACCAATACTAAACAAATTTATTCTGCAAACTTTTATGCTCAGCTGTCTACATTAGGTTTTAACTTTTGGAAAGACAACATTGAGACAAAAACTGTTTGGGGCACCAAAGACTGGCAGGTACAAGGTTTAGAAGCCTTATTCAGAGCCTGCATTATCCAATAAAAAATAATGTTTTTAAATGACACTATACTGACATTTTGTCCTGGCTTAGCTAAGATAAAAAGATTTAAGAAAACCGTCCATACCTAAAGCCACACCTGACAGTAATGGCACTGCAGATGAGGAGGTAGACGTAAAACAGATTTTACAATGGAACAGAACTAATCCTGATTGGAAAAAATGGTTAATCTGGTCCACAGACACGAATAACTGTCACGATTGATTCCTGAACAAAACACAAGGGTTCAAAATGAACGGGCCAGACCCAAGATATTCCCAGAGACAACAACCAGGGATAGTTACAACATACAGTGTAGGAAAACTATGCCTTGAGTGGCTACAGAAACCCACACTTCCGGAAATGAAACAACACTTAACTTTACTTAAAGAAGGCGTTGACTTACGAAACTTCTTACCAGGGCCTCGTAAACCACGTCAAAAACGTTTCATATATGCCGGTATAAACTCTGCTTACAACGAAGCATGGGAAATCATGCAAATGGAAACTGCAGAAAAAATATGAGAAATTGATCATATTAATTTAGGGAAAGCTCTCTCTGTAGTGGACAATGGGTTAACAACTCTGTCCACCAGAATTTATTCTTTGGACAGCATTGTATCATCTGCCATTGACATAATATAGCAGGACTTGCTAATGTTACAACATGGCCAGTCTCAATTACGTTCTATAATGCTGCTAGGCTGGACATTACAAAACCTCTGTTCAGGCTACGTGCCATGGCGTCTAATCAATACCACGTCATTGTTTTCTGTCTTTAACCTTACAGATAAACAAATCTTTTTTGCACAAAGAGGAGCAGACGATACTGTGCTGAGCATTGAAAAACTGGAAAGATTACCATTAACCGTGTCTGAGAAACCTGTCTTGGAATGGATAATACATGGCATTAGGGGTGGGCGGAATTTGCGTAATCGCGTTACGCAAATCTCCGCGAAACGGTAAAAAATCTCAGCAAACACGCAAAAGTTCCGCAAAGACGCGGAATTGCTTGTTCGCAATGCTTTTTTCCTGTTCGCAATTGCTGTTTGCGTGCTCGGTGGGAAATATCTCTTGAACACGCATTTTGAGAACGCAAACAAGCAAAAAATTTCGCAAAGTCGCGGAAAGCAGAATTTTGGCCAATTTCGCGTTCTCCGCGGAACGCAAAATTACCCAAATTCTGCAAATTCCACGAGCGGAACGGAATTTGCTGCCCCGGTCTAATCACGATACCAGTGACGATTTTCCAATTTCAGTATTGTCTACGGCATATACCAGCAGGTCTGCATGAAAGGTTGGGTAAAGGATACATTAAGTCAACCTGGAATTTACCATACAAACACAAATGTTGGAGTGGGGGTAAAGAGGTATTTCTTAGTACTAAAAATTGTAAAAACTCACTAAGCGGTACACTTTTATGCGAAAGTATTAATTTACACAGAGCCTGCGAGGGTTCTTCAAATAACCTTTCCTGCCACCTACACGGTTCACCAGCAGCGGTGATAGAATCAGTTTTCAGGCAGCTTTCCAATGACAGCTACGTTATGCTCAATGATCACAACTGTTGTGGCATTGTTGAAATCTAGTTTGTGAGCTGAACATCATCTGCGCCATCTTGTCCATTTCCTCAGACACACGCACAAATATGCACAGCAGCCATTTTAGGTGCCATGGCCTCTCTGCCTACTGCCGATAGCCAGCGCGTCTCACCCCCTCACTCCCCGGCCTCGCAAGCACACCCCCCCCCCCCTTTTTGACAGCCCCCGGTCTCTCCTGCTTGGGCCCTAAACACACCTCCAGCGCGACCCTGCCTCCGAGCCACATCCCGTGCTGAACCCCCACACCCTTTCATCTCATTCATAAAACAGGCCCTTTGACAACCTCTTCCTCCTTGCCCGATTGTTCGGCCTGATCCCAGGCCATCGCTTAGCCCAGCAGATGCAGTTTATTACCCCTACAGTAGGACCTCGCCTCACTTCAAAGGAGCGGGGATTAATCAATGCCCTCACACCCCAGATCCGATCGATTACCCGCATTTCTGTTCCCAGCGGAATGTCCAGCTGCGCGATAGCCATCATGCTGAGATTAGTGGTGGGGTCTCCTACTGTAGATATGTGTGGGAACGGGCTTGAACCGGGGATTCCAAAGATGCCTTTTCTGTACTTCAAAGCAATAGCACGGATGTCACAAATGTAATAAAGCCATAAAACTGTGTATAAGAGGCGAGGCCTCAGAGATGCGGTGAGAGCACCTCGAAACGATACCTCGTTGTCTGATCTGATGTGTTCTGCTCCGTCGGAAATAAACTCCTGTTTCCTGCCTTCCAGTCTCCAGCGCCTGCCTCTTTATTTGATAATCGTGAGTTGGGTGAGAAGCGGCTGACGCCGGGCAAACCTTGAAAGGGGTAATCGACCTGATCTGCCTGAACCCTTTTGTTTAACAATTGGCGTCCCAAACGTGGGGCCCATCAGCGACATGTGGATCCAGAGGGAGAGGTCCTGACGACGGAGTGAACGATTGCAACGATCAGGAAGTGCACCTGCCCGATAGACCCTCGTCTGGCAGCCGATCATCCGAACTTCACTGGTTCCGAACAGACCTCTCTCGAGTGATCTGCGGTCCTGACTGGGAACCATCAGGAGTGCCACAGCAATTACGGAGAATAGAGGACGATCGGGCGCTGGAAACGGAAGACGAGAAACTGTCCATGCGGTCCGGGTAAGGTCGTGTAACACGACAAACTGTGAAATATTTGATTGATTGATTGGAAAATACTAGTATTACTCTCCGAATTGTTGGTTCTCTTGGAGATTCTCTGTCTGCAAACGGAGAGGAATAGAAAGTATTCCCTCTTCCTTTGCAGGTAGTGAAGGGTAGGTAACGCAGGCTTTTGCCCCCGTTGTAATCCGTCGTGCCTATCTTTCTCCCCCACTGATTGATTGGTTGCCCGAACATTGTTTGTTCGAGGATTGCTTTCTCGAGAATTCTCTGTCTACAAACGGGGAAGGATAAAAGTATCCTGTCCTCCTTTGCAGATAGTGAAGAATAGGTAACGCAGGCTTTTGCCCCCGTTGTAACCCGTCGTGCCTATTTCTTTCTCGCCACTGATTGTTTGATTGAACGGACATTGATTGTTCGATATTGGTTCTGTGGAGGTATTCTCTGCTTACAAATAACGTGGAATAGAGATATTCTGTCTAGTCTTTGTAAACAGTGAAAGGGTAGGTAGCGCAGGCTTTTGCCCCCGTTGTAACCTGTCGCGCCTATTTTATTCCTCATTTGATTGATTGATTGTTTGTCCGAACATTGACTGTTTGGAATTGGTTCTCTCTCTCTGGGTATTCCCTATTTGCGAATACTGTAGAATAGAGATATTCTGTCTAGTCTTCGCAAAGTAGTGAAGGATAGGTAGTGCAGACTTTTGTCCCCATTGTAACCCGTCATGCCTATCTTCTCCCCATTGTTCAGTAGTTGGTTCAGCCCGGACCGCTTATTAGAGGTGGATCATCCGGCTCCTCTGGAGGGCACCCCTAATAAGGACATGTTTTTAAAGTATGGACTAGTCGCCGTAGCTTATAGTAAGTTATGGCATAAATATACTAAAAAGGATCAGGAAAGTCAGTGGCCACTGATAGGATCCTTCGATGACGCAAAAATAAGCGTGCTGGAAACAGCCCTTTGTAACAATAAAACAACGCCCACTATGC
Organism: Lissotriton helveticus; assembly: GCF_964261635.1. Classification (NCBI taxonomy): domain Eukaryota; kingdom Metazoa; phylum Chordata; class Amphibia; order Caudata; family Salamandridae; genus Lissotriton; species Lissotriton helveticus. Next base: position 211,451,776 of record NC_136058.1, read on the forward strand.
TTGATAGTTTCGGCATGTGGCGCAAAGAAACAGAACAACGTAAGAAAAGAGAAGAAGCAAGAATAGGAAAAGAGTTACGAAAGGCAGCCCACCTGACCGCTAAGAAACTAGAAGAAAAAATAAAAGAAAGAAAGGAGGCCAGACAAAAGCAGGAATCTGAGTCGGCAGGCCAATGCCCTGTTAGGACCCCCTCTACGCTCTACCCTGAGCTACCCTCCAAACAACGGGCAAACGATGAGTTACTGCTAGGTCCTCCGATCATCTACATGCCCCCCCCATATGCCCCCTCCCAACCTCTAGTACAGCACCTGCCAGCTCCGAGTGCAAATGAGAATGACCTTGGAGCTGGTACCCCAGCCCTCACGGCCTCCGCACCGACCGCATTAGTAACGACATCAGATGAGCTTGAGACTAGCAAGCCGCCACCAGCCAGACTGAGTAGATTGAGCAAAGATGAGCGGGATGGAATTGACAAGATAGTAAAGACACTGGTAGAACGGAAGGAGAGCGAAGAATACACAATAGATATGCACAATTCACATGCCGGTAGTCACAGGCGGCATTTCGTTTTACGGTTTAGCTACCACACTCTGAACGCATATGAGGATAGGTATCAGAATCAGGGTCCTGCTAAGCTGACAGCTTTATATAGAAAAGTCAATGTTGGAGACAGACCTCTTCATGCAAACGCTTGAGGTCTTCCGCCACCTCACGGAACAGAAACCAGAAGTTAAGATTACAGTCCCTGACACGACTGGGTCCACATCAGAAGTAGCCACCACTATGATGCCTATCAGAGAAGCCGCCCCCTACTGGATTCCCCCGCGAGGTCAGGGAACAAACGACGATATCAACCACGCAGATGCAAAGGGGAGGGTTGTGTACAACTGGGTTTATCAACCATGGGATCGGCAAGATATTTTAACTTTTAGACAAACCCTGCCCGATTTAAGAAAGAACCCGACAGCATTTTATACCGAACTAGGTACAGCCTTGGGTTCAACAATAATGACTCTAGCGGACATTGACTTGTTTTTCGGGCTATGTCTGCCGGCTGACGTGTGGAAGCAAATCCGGAAAACCAACCACACAGATCTGTTCGGACATACCTGGAATCAACTCAGTGAACTAGATAGACAGCGAGAGCCCGGAAAGAAACCTGTAAAAGACATACTGGAACTCCCGGACAAAATAGTTCAGAAGCTAAAGACATTGATCCCAGAGAAGAAGGTAGACTGGTCGATAGTCACGGCTAGCCATCAGAAACCCCAGGAAGACATATCAGAATACTTCTCCCGATTTGAAACAGTGTTATCCGACTAAAGTGGCCAAGACATGACCACTGCAACCGTACAACACCTATTCGTGCAAAACTACGTAAAGGGTCTATCGCAAGAGATCTCCCAGAAATTACAGACGAGCGAGAGTAGTTGGGGGGCCTCCAAACCTGCAGCTATCCTTCAGATGGCTCAGTACTACGAACACCAAAAGAACGAGAACGATAGGGCGACAGAGAAAAAGAAAAAGGACGTGAAAGAACGAGTGATGATTGCTCAATTGCAAGGAGTGACGACAGGAAGGGAACAGTATAGAGGAAACTACCAGTCGAATGCCCCTAGAAATCCACCCCCTAGAGACCGCACACCCACACCCGGGGCTCCACGAACAGACCTCGATGAGAACCAGTGTGTGTTTTGCAAAGGATTTGGCCATTGGAAGTCTCAATGTCCGGTTCTCCTGGAAATGATTAAAAATAAAGAGACGAGGGACATGACGAATGGCCCCAGGACTAGAGGGCAGGGACGAGGGCACACCCACGACACCAACAATGACAGACCTGGCAGACTGAACACGTTTGACCGTCCCCGACAGAATCAGTGCCAACAGTCTGACTGCGACAATGCCCGCGACTTTGCATAGGACTGCCAAGGGCAAGGAAGGGATCCAGTCGAGCTCTATGTTGACCAGCAAGGTCCTTATGTCACCGCTAAGGTCCTAGGTACAAAGTCTCCATTTCTGGTAGACACTGGCGCGACACGTAGTGCGTTATCTAAACGACTGATTCCAAGGGCACCCTTGTCTGGCTCACACATAACATCAATAGGCTTTGATGGAACGCCCTCCACTAACCCCTTATCCGCACCGGTCTCCTTCGACTTGGACAGTAACCCCACTGACACGACGTTTCTGCTTTCCTCCAATACCCCCGATGCCATTATGGGACTTGACTTACTGAAACATTTCCGAGCTACTATCAGGTGTTCACAAGACGGAGTTCGAGTCATTCTGTACGATAACCCAACTCTGCTCAGACCTCATCCCGCACGACACATGTTCTCCATCTCTGACACTGACGCATCCTTACTTGACTCTCTACCTCTGTATCTGTGGGCTAAAACTGACGCTGATGTAGGACGAATGATGATCGACCCCGTGCGCATAACTGTTCGCCAAGATGCGATACTCCCAAAACTCCCACAGTATCGGATATCGCCCAAAGGTGAGAAGGCATTGGTAATGATAATCCAGTCCCTGGTAGAGGCAGGAGTGGTAGAGGAAGTAGTCAGCAATATTTGCAACAGCCCTATCCTTCCCATTGTGAAGAAGCAGGGCGAGGGAGATGAGAAAGCGTACCGCTTCATCATCGACCTTCGAGAGGTCAACAAGGTAGTTGTACCTCAGTACCCCGTAGTCACAGATATCGCCACCATTCTGACCCTGATTCCTTCCACAGCCACCACCTTCACTGTAATAGACCTCAAGAACGCTTTCTTCTCCATCCCCATCCACCCAGACAGCCGCTACCTTTTCGGCTTCACGTTAAAATCCCGCTCATATAGATTTTGTAGAGCTCCCCAAGGTTACACTGAAAGTCCCAGCATCTATAGCCAGGCCCTCAAGAGACAGCTGGACGCCGTTCAGCTACCGGAGGGAGTGGTGTTGAAACAGTACGTCGATGACATCCTTTTGGCGGCCGACACCACTCCCCTTGCAGTCACAGCCACCATCCAACTCCTGCACTTCCTCGCGGAAAATGGCCACAAGGTCTCCAAGAAGAAGTTGCAATTCTGCCAACCCCAGGTCACCTACCTAGGCCACCTCTTGTCCAAAGACGGGAGAAAGCTTACACCCGATCGAATTCAGGCCATTCTAGAAACCCCTGTCCCAAAGACCCAGAAACAAGTCCGCTCCCTGGTAGGCCTCACCTCCTTCTGCCGGCAGTGGTTGCCAAATTTCAGCCTCATTGTAAAGCCACTACTTTCCCTACTAGCCAAAGATGTCCCCTTCCCACTCCTTTGGACCCCCGAATGCCAATCCTCCTTCAAAGAACTTCGAGACGCCCTTTGTTCTGCGCCAGTCCTAGGAACCCCCGATTACACCAAGCCCTTCTCTCTCTACACTCACGAAAGGGAGGGGTGCGCTTTGTCTGTCCTAACTCAAACTATTGGCCCCAAGCAACGACCATGTGCCTATTTCTCTGCCACCCTTGACCCCGTAGCGAGAGCCTTGCCTGCCTGCCTTCGAGCTGTAGCTGCCGCTGCTGTCTTTATCCGACAAAGTGAGGGGATCGTACTCTCGAATTCCCTCACGGTATTAGTGCCCCATGCTGTTGACACCCTCCTAAACCAGACTAAGACGCAACACCTGACTAGCGCACGACTGACCGGATACGAACTGACTCTGCTTGCACCCCACATCACGCTGAAAAGATGCACCACACTGAACCCAGCCACCTTGTTGCCCCTGCCCGAAAACGACCCAAATGTCCCCCCCATACATGACTGTGTGACCCTCACAGACGAACAGACTAGGAGTAGAGTTGACCTCCGAGACACCGCCTTCACAGACCCCGACGGAGAGCTATGGGTAGACGGCTCTTGCATAAAACTCCCCGACGGCACCACCTCAGCTGCCTATGCAGTTACCACAGCCCGAACTGTAGTTGAAACCGCCCGCATCACGCAACGATCCGCACAGGCGGCAGAACTGATTGCCCTCACACGAGCATGTATTATAGCGTCAGGGACTACGGCAAACATTTACACGGACAGCAGTACGCCTTCGGAGTGGTTCACCATTTTGGACTCTTGTGGAGAGAAAGGGTATTCCTGACGTCCCACGGCACGCCCATCCTCCACGGAGATCTAGTCTCCGCCCTGATTGAAGCAGTTCTCCTCCCCAAACGATTAGCTGTAATCAAATGCCAGGCACACAGGAAGGTGACAGACTTAGTCGGACAGGGAAACGCACTGGCCGACATCACCGCCCGAACCACAGCTGAGAATAGGACGACGACACGCATGTATGTGACCAGGTCACAAGCAGAAAAATGGACTGACGCTAGGGAAACGATTAGGGACATCCAGATGGCCAGCTCACCACACAAATTGACTGAATGGGCACGGGTGGGAATGAAAGACGATGAAGGCTGCTGGCGGACAAAGGACACTAACAAATGGTTGTTACCCAATTCATACCTGATCCCCATACTGACTATGGCTCACTCCCCTGCACACATAGGATCTACCCCCATGACCAAACTCGTCTCCAAGGTCTGGCACAACGACAAAATCCCTGACTCAGCCAGGCGCCTGGTCCAGCAATGCCTTATCTGCCTGCAATATAACCCTGGGAAAGGAACTGTGGTACCCCGGGGAGGGTTTGGGGTCCCCGACCATCCTTTTGAGGTCCTCCAGATGGACTACATCCAACTAGAAAGATGCCAGAGCCTGAAGTATGTATTAGTCATTGTGTGTGCTTTCAGCAAATGGGTAGAAGCCTATCCAACCCGTGATAACACTGCCATGACCACTGCCAAGGTACTGCTGAAAGAGTTTTTCCCTCGCTACGGTCTTTGTCGAATTCTATGGAGCGACAACGGCCCCCACTTCATCGCTGAAGTTATCCAACTAATCTTGAAAGGGTTGGGTGTAAAACAGAGGTTTCATGCAGTCTTTCACCCCCAATCTGCTGGCTTAGTTGAGCGACACAACGCCACTCTGAAACTAAAACTGTCGAAGATAGTGGCCACCACAGGACTTAAATGGCCAGATGCCCTCCCACTGGCATTGCTATCGATGCGCTCCACTCCCACTAAGCACCATTTGACCCCCTACGAGGTTGTATTTGGGCGACCGATGAACCTCTGGACTGCCCCTACACCGACCTCCATTCACGACGTCCCGGACGTCCTACTGTCTGATTACTTGTGCAAATTGACTAAAACATTGTCTGTCATTCATCAGCAGGTGCAGCAGGCCATCCCCGATGCTTCCAGGGATCCGGGTCACGATATCCAACCGGGGGATTATGTGCTGATCCGAAATTTCCAACGGGCAAAGAGTCTGGAACCCCGGTGGACGGGCCCCTGGCAAGTACTGATCACCACCCGGACGGCTCTTCGAGTGGAGGGGAAACGACACTGGCTGCATGCACACCACTGTAAGAAGGTCTCCTCGACCCTGGCCACGACAGAAAATGTCAGCACCCAAGAAGAGCTCCTGAACAAAGACCGGCCATCACTGAACTGTTATCCTGATACCGAGGCACTTGAACTTGCAAAAATCTCTGATCCCACTGTGCCATCCAGGGAAGGGTATTTCCTGCGTCGAAAGGAGGGAGCTTCGGCTAAGTAGACCACAGACTAAGTTGAATCTCAGAACGGTAGCCTAAACGCAACCAAGGGTTACCCGGAGAGAAGCTAAACGAAGTCTGCGGTTCTGCCCACTACCGAGCACCTCGAAGATGATGGAAGCGCCAGATAAGAAGATGATGGAAGCAACCAGACATACCCACCACCGGAACCCAAAGACTGACAGTATACACAAATCGAAGACAATTGCCCTTTTCATTGTCCTCCTCTTTTGCCTCCTCCTCATGACTTCCTTCTGGATCATGGAAGAGAGCGCACCCGCTCATCAGATGTTGCTGACCACTGCACAGCCAACCACTATGAAAGAGCATCACCTGATCTTCCTTTCGCCTCAGCTCCGAGAAAGGCGTAAGGAGTTCTGGAACAATTCCTTCGTGCAACTGTTGCACCAACACAACCTTGCCGCCAACGCCACCAACTGCTGGATCTGCGGGTTGCTCCCGCATGCCACCGGACACTCCATCCCTTTCATCCCTTCCCCTTTCTCAGTTCACGGCTCCTGCCTTGCCTGGTTGATTCTCTTGCAAGAGAGCTACAAGGACAACGCCACTTCAGGGCAAACAGTGTCACACTTCTACCATGGGTTCTGGCTGAACAAAACCGGAAGAACATCTGCTCCCTTCTGTCCTTTGACCTCTGGTCCCTCCTTCCAGATGGACATCCCTGCCAAAGAACGAGTCGAAATGCAGGTGTTCCATAATCCAGCCAGACCCACCTTCTCCTACCTACGGAAATGTACTGCTGCCACACTGACTGTGGCCCTGTCTGTTATCAACGTCACGGGCCTCGTATGCCTCGAAGGCCTGGGAACACAGCTGGTGGGCCACAGTTCCTGCCGCATCACCAGAACATTGGACTCGATTGATCCCCCCTCCTTTGTTGCTTCTCCGAATATGTACTTTGTTTGTGGCACCAAAGCTTACACTTGGCTTCCAAAAGGTTGGGGGGGTACTTGCTACATTGCCTTCATTCTCCCTGTAACGTACGTGGCCCCAGCAAACCATCACCGGCAGAAGCGTGCAAGAGACATTGAACAAGCCGACTCCACTGGAGCACAGTTCCTGGATGCAGTGAAGGGACTTGTCCCTCTGTGGGGCCCAATGGCAAACAGCCGCGCCATCCTACACTTGACCCAGGCAGTAGAAACGACCATGAACATCACGGCTGGCATCCTCACTAACAATACGGCCGAGCTTCAGACAGTCCGCCTGGTGGCTCTTCAGAACCGCCTTGTTCTAGATGTGGTTCTAGCCGACCGTGGAGGAGCATGCCGCATCATCGGGTCTAGCTGTTGCACCTACGTGCCAGATAACTCGCCCTCAGTCTACAAAGCAATCGAGCACCTCCACAGACTTTCCTCAGAGGTTCACCAGGAGCAGGAAGGATGGTCGCTTGGGAGCTGGTTCTGGGGTACTTTGAAGGACTGGGGATGGAAGTTGTTTACATTTATCTTGATATCGGTCGTGGTACTGTGTGGGTGTTGCCTAGGTATTCAATGCTTGCCACCTTTGTGTTCACTCATTGCCAACTGCATGTGCCCTAAGACTTTGGACTTTGGAACTGAACATATGAGTCCCCTCTATGAAGTAGAAATATGTGGCCTTATGGGGATAGATCCGAATTGACAAGTTGGCGAGACATGTTAAAAGGGAGGACTGTTGAAATCTAGTTTGTGAGCTGAACATCATCTGCGCCATCTTGTCCATTTCCTCAGACACACGCACAAATATGCACAGCAGCCATTTTAGGTGCCATGGCCTCTCTGCCTACTGCCGATAGCCAGCGCGTCTCACCCCCTCACTCCCCGGCCTCGCAAGCACCCCCCCCTTTTTGACAGCCCCCGGTCTCTCCTGCTTGGGCCCTAAACACACCTCCAGCGCGACCCTGCCTCCGAGCCACATCCCGTGCTGAACCCCCACACCCTTTCATCTCATTCATAAAACAGGCCCTTTGACAATCTCTTCCTCCTTGCCCGATTGTTCGGCCTGATCCCAGGCCATCGCTTAGCCCAGCAGATGCAGTTTATTACCCCTACAGTAGGACCTGGCCTCACTTCAAAGGAGCGGGGATTAATCAATGGCCTCACACCCCAGATCCGATCGATTACCCGCATTTCTGTTCCCAGCGGAATGTCCAGCTGCGCGATAGCCATCATGCTGAGATTAGGGGTGGGGACTCCTACTGTAGATATGTGTGGGAACGGGCTTGAACCGGGGATTCCAAAGATGCCTTATCCGTACTTCAAAGCAATACCACGGATGTCACAAATGTAATAAAGCCATAAAACTGTGTATAAGAGGCGAGGCCTCAGAGATGCGGTGAGAGCACCTCGAAACGATACCTCGTTGTCTGATCTGATGTGTTCTGCTCCGTCGGAAATAAACTCCTGTTTCCTGACTTCCAGTCTCCAGCGCCTGCCTCTTTATTTGATAATCGTGAGTTGGGTGAGAAGCGGCTGACGCCGGGCAAACCTTGAAAGGGGTAATCGACCTGATCTCTAGTTAGTGTGTCAGCCACGGTCACTTGTTGTATGCAAGTATTGTATCCAAAAAGCAAGACAGACAGGGAGTCGGCGTTATGGCCTTCACTGAATAGCTCTTCTATACGAATTGATACTTTAGGCAGAATGAAAGCCATTCTTTTACAAACAACTGTGCCACTGACCTCGTCTAAAGAAACGTATGATCTGCAAATTGCCAGGACTTCTGCAGAGATACATGCATTATTATCATCCAATTGCCCAGTACATTTTGCAGAAATGTTAGGTCAAATCTTAAACATGTCTGACTACAATGGCATCGCACATGTATTTAAGATGATTTTTTCTGGACTGTTAGCACCCTTTGAAGCAGTCCTCGGCATTTTTCCAAATTTCGCGCACTCTGTGTTCGGCGGCCTATCTCTCATTTTGGGACTCATAGCAGGAATTCTATTTTTGTTTATTCTGCTCTGATATTTGTAATTTGTCATTTGCATTTATATAGCACGTTATCACCAATGGTCTCTAAGCGCTGAGAGAGAGGAACCTGCTTTGGATTACTGGTGGGGAGGCAGTACTTTACTGTGTGCCCCAGGCTTCCATGAAGAGAATGGTTTTGAGTAGTTTCCTGAAAGGAAGCAGGGAGTGTTCCTTTCCGAGGTTGTCAAGGAGTTTGTTCCAGATCTGTGGGATGATGGTAGAGAAAGCTCTGCCTCCAAGGGATACCAGGTGAGGGCGGGGGCAGAATAACATCCTGGCTTCCGAGTATCGAGTGCTCTCGTTGGGGCATAGTTGGTTAAGCCCTTTTTGATGTATTCCGGTGCCTTGCCGTAAACGGCTTTATGAGCAAAGCAAAGTCCCTTGAATTTTATCCTTTGCCTGATGGGAAGCCAGTGAAGTTGGCGCAGGAGGGGGGAGGCATGAGTGCGACGCGGAACCTTGAACACTAGACGGGCCGCGTCGTTCATAATGATCTGGAGTCTAGACAATTGGTAGTCTGGGAGTCCGAGGTAGAGCAAATTTCCGTAGTCCAGTCTGGATATAATCAGTGCAACTACTACTGGTTTAAGGGTTTCGAAAGAGAGGAGAGGGGCCAGTTTCCGCAACTGCCTTAAAATATTTGAGCAGACCCCTACTGTTGTAGATACCTATATGGCCACAGTTAGTTTATTATCGATCTTGATGCCCAGGCTTTTAACTGCCGGAGCAGGCTCGAGGTATTTGCCCAACTCTGGTGGCCAGAAGAGGCTGTTCCAAGGGTTGGTGTCAGTGGTGATAGCCAGTATCTCAGTCTTATCTGGATTGATTTTGAGGCTATTGGCCGCCATCCAGTTAATTGTGAGTTTAAGGATGTTCTGCACTCTGTAGTGGGCAGATGTGGAGTTGTCGATCTGTATGATGATCTGGGTGTTATCTGCGTAGTTGTATATTTGGCACTCCAGCTGGTTGAGTGCGGCTATCAGGGGTTGGAGGTATGCATTGAACATGAGGGGGGACAATGCCGATCCCTGTGGGACTCCACATGGTAGAGTACCCGGCCTAGACACCACATCACCCAGCTGCACTCTCTGAGAGCGATCTTTCAGAAATGATGTAAGCCATGTCAAGGCTATGCCCTGCACCCCAAAATTAGACAGCCGCGACATGAGCAGCTTGTGGTTTACGGTGTCGAACGCCGCGGACAAGTCTAAAAGGATCAGGGCGCAGGGGTCCTTAGCGTCGGCCAGTAATCTCAGTCCATCTAGTACTGTCAGCATCACTAGTTCTGTACTGTGGTGCGCCCGAAAACCTGCCTGATTGAATTGTAGGAGGTGGTTGGCCTCTAGATGGTGTGCGAGTGAGGCGAGTACGTGCTGTTCAAGTACCTTGGAAAGGAAAGGGAGCTGGGATATTGGCCTAAAATTCTTCAGGTTTTTTAGATCGGCCCTGGGTTTTTTCAAGAGGAGGATCACACGCGCCTCCTTGAAGTCTCTCGGGACCACTCCCGTTTCGAGGGAAGAGATCTCGTCTTCAATCCCAGGGAGGGCCATCTTATAGGTCCTGGGTGGACAGGGGTCTGCTGGAGAGCCAGACTTCACGCGCCGTAGAAGTGGGGTCAGGGCTTCGTGCGAGAGCGGGGGGAATGAGGTTAGGGCTTGCTCCACAGGAGGATAGATTGGTAGTGGATTTAATGGGCATGGAAGCCTGGGGGTGTTCTTGATTGTGGTCAGGAGGTCCTCCACTTTGGTGGTAAAGAAGGTTTGGAAATTATCGCAGTCTTCTATGCCAAAGGAAGGCTTCTGCTCTTTGACCTGTCTGAGTTCTTTCATTACTTTAAACGTTTCTTTTTGCGTGTTATGAGCAGATGAGATTTTATTTTCATAGAAAACTGCTTTCTCAGTTTGAAGAGCGTTTTTATAAGTGGCAAAAGCTTCCAGATACTTTGAGAGGGCAGTTGGGTCGTATGTTTTTCGCCAGGCTCTTTCACCTTGGCGCAGCTGTTGTTTTAGACTGCGCAGGTTTTCAGTGAACCAAAGGGCCCCCTTCCCCTTGTCTCTGATCGTTTCCCTACGAGCGGGTGCAAGCGTGTCGATAGCACTGTTTAATCTATTCGTAAGGGCGCTATATTGTACATCGGTGTCCCCAGCTGGGTGGTCAGGCGGACGGGATTTTCTGAGGGTAGACACGAGGTCGTCCGCCCTAATTTTGTTCCAGCTTCTGATTGTTCTCCAGCTGGGGGGTAGTGGGGGACCCGGCTTGGGGGGTTGGATGGTGCCATAGATGATTAGGTGATCGGACCAAGAGCATGGTCTGATAGCTGGGGGGCCGATGAGGGGCAGTGAGGACCACACTAGGTACAGTGTATGACCTTTTGCATGGGTTGACCGGTGACGTGTTGACACAGTCCCAAGGCGGTCAAAGCCTCATCTAATTGGTTGGCTTGGCTCTCTTTGGGGGGTCCTTCACAATGGAAGTTAAAATCTCCCAGTATAAGGAGGCATTGATAGCGTGTGCATAGATCGTGTGCCAGTTCCGTCAACCACTTGATGAATTTGGGTGGTGTTTTTGGGGGACGGTACACGACCAAGACGGTGACACACGCTGAGGAAGAGTGGAGTTTAGCCCCTAGTACATCCACCCCTTCAATGCTTTCAGTGAGGAAGGTCTCAGCCTTCAGGGAGTATTTGTGGAGCTTGGCCACCCCTCCTCCTCGTGTGCAGCCTGGCCTGTTGTGATAGAGGGCCGCGTAATTGGGGGGAATGGATGCTACAAGGTCAGGGGTAGATGAGTCCTCGAGCCAGGTCTCTGTGATACCTATCATATCGATTGTTTCTTCTTGCAGTAATGTAAATACCTCCAGGTGGTGTTTTTGTAGTGAGCGGGTGTTTAGTGAAGCAAAAGTGAGGGTCGGGGGTTTTCGGGGGCCGGCGGCTCTCAGTGGCTTGCCAGCAGCCCTCCGAATCGAAGGCCTCAGTAGCCCTTCAGATTTAAGACAATTATCCAGTGTGATTGATGGGCTTTTCAGGAGGTGAAGATCTGCCCAGGAGTATGTTGATATGGCAAGTCAAGTCACCAAGAATACCCAGACAACCATGGAACAAGCTCTCCTGGCCATGCGGTATTGTGACAGGATTACACAGATTCTTGGCTTGGCTCGTTTGAGAGATCTGAATACCACTTGGTTTCTTTCGTTCAGACCAATCTGGCAAGATTGCATCTTACCTGTTCTACGATGCCTGCTTTGTTGAGAAGAATGCGTGTTAGATGTTTGTCTAACACTACCATCGGTTGCGCCAACAGATGCAGACGCATTACTGGGTCCGGTAACGGCTCACGTGTTGTGTTGCCCCCAACGGCTACCAATTCTGATTACGGCATTCATTGAGATCTCACCAGCAAATCCAACTGGAAGTGAGATACGAGGAACAACAGGCACACAGGTACCATCTGATAAGAACATTGCTAACGCGGCAACCGACGCTGACGGCGATGCTTCTCTTCTGTGCACAATAGATTTGCTCGATGAAGTAGTTCCACTTTCACCTACTGTGGTAGATGATTTCATTGCCAGCCTAGACGATTTAATGTTTTCTCCTGACACCGAGAATAACTTTTGAAATCTGCACACAGCGTTCCATGAACTCTAAATTTGGCCTTCACTTTTCATAACAATCTTTCCCCAAAAACTTTGGACCTCTATTTTTCTACGGCTAATTTTGACATTTTCCCAAAGAACTTAAATGAAAAATGTAATTTTTGTTTTGGCACAAAGCAATCTGCTTAAAGTAGAACTATTCTTAGAGAACAAGAGATTCAACAATTCCTAGAGACAGTATTTGACCTCGTCCTCTGAAAATAACAATAACAGTATATATATATTCTGCTAAGGAATGGTCTCGATTTTTTTCTGTAAACTTAGAGCCATTTTTCATAAATGTCATTACATGATTCATTCAGTTAGCTGTGCCAACATCATACTTCATGTTTTGAATAACGCCTATTGCTTTTAAATGCGTACTATACAATTGCTCATTTTTCGTGTGCAACCTTCTGAAATGCATTTTTGTGTATTGTTGGGTAGGATTGTGAACACATGCTTATGTTATGTTTTAGATGCTTACGGATTTAGTAATATTAGACATAATACATGGAGTGGGTGTTGCATACGAATTTAGGACCCTAGTGTAATTTTCCCGATTCATGCCCATATATAGGTATAAATTACCCTATCCTTATATAGGCATAGAAATCATAACCATATGGAGACATAGCTTAAGGAGTCCTAATACGGCTTGGATACTTCCACTAGTTCTGAAAATCTACAACGATTTCTTGGAAAAACCCGCCTTCAGCAGTCAGGGACTACCCCCTGCATGAATATTGATTTGTCCAAGAACTCATAAAGTTTACAAAGAACTGAGTCTTTGATGACGTGCTTATGTCCAACCTTACGTCAAACTCAGCACATTCAAGGTATAAATATGCCCACATTTGCCCAAGCAAACACACAGTGGTTTGGAGCAGTTCGACTATCTACTTGCCCGACGCCCTTCTACAGCAAGTGCCGAAGGAAGCCGACCCTCCAGCAGACGCACTGAGAGAGACGCTGTCTTTTCTCTTGCCGAGAAATCCAGCTCCAGTGTTTCTAACCCACCCTTCCGAGTTGTTGGGAAATCGAGTCCCGAGAGAGAGATATCAGACCTCCTTTATTCTAAAACCAAGGTACGGAGCTATTTAGACCCTTAGAGAATTCTTGGATAGATTCTTGGCAAAAGAATACTGAAACTAAGCTACACCTCACTTACTTCTTCCCTTGTCCTAGACCTAGGTTAGGTACACCGGGGTAGTCGTATTTTAGAAGCACCAGTTGAGTACTTTTAGTCTTTATTTATTAATGTATGTATTCTATGTATTGTATGGCTTAGAAACCATATCATGCTTTTACAGTATTATTTTATAATACTCTTCGTACTGTACGCATTGTACTTTGCAACCAGTAAAACAATTGTAGCAGTTGATTTCCTCTGCATGAGAAAGAAGACTGTTCAATAAATACTCTTTTATTGAAAACGCCCATCTCTCTATTTCTCTGCACCTCTGGTGAAACAAAGCATGCACAATTGACTGAGTGAAATAATTATCTATTGTTTCTGGGACTCTAGAGATAGATTTCTTATTCTTGGGAAACAAAGTTGTCATGTTTATGCGGTTATCAGAAACTAATCCCTTCTTGTGTATTCAAGAACGTTTTTAGTGATCTCTGAGCTAGCTGGCACACACACAATTAAGTCTAGTATATTTGATAGATTTCCTAGTCGACTTTAGTCCTACGTCAAATCTATAGGATATATTATTCCAATGCGCAGAGCCTATTGGGAATATAGGAACTACACTACAAACTTCCAGGAAAAATCTCAATTTTTTAATGACAAAATTAGGTCAGCCGATAACTCGTCTAGCATGCTCTTCAAAGTCATTAGAGAAATTACTGAACCCTCAGGAGCTCCACTCCTGAATCCTACACAAGACTTTTATAACGACATAGCCCTTATTTTCAGGAGAAAGTCTTGAAAATCTTTCACGAATTCTCCTCTTCCGAGGAAAGAAAGTCTGCCACAGATTGCACTTTGCAAAAACAACAGTTGATGGGCAGAATGCAGAACAATGTCATACATTCACCCCAGTACAGAGATCTGGGCCTAAATCAATTGTTTTTTGCTCACCATGCCGTCCCAGTTTGAACCTAGCCATATGCAAATCAGTCTTGACCCTGTACCCCATGGGAACAGTCCAGCCTGAACTGCCAAGCCAGGTTCTCCCTGGACTGGAAACAAGCATCCAAGGACCGCTTTCGGGTTTCAGCCCTCATCAGCCAGGATAGCTTGATTCCAGTGGCATCGAGAGCACGGGATTCAAGTCTGAGCATACCCATCCCAATCAGGGTGACAAATGCAAAAACAACAGTTGATGGACAGAATGCAGAACAATGTCATACATATGGAGATCTGGGCTAAAATCCATCTTTTTTTGCTCACTATGCCGTCACAGTTTGAACCTAGCCATATGCAAATCAGTCTTGACCCTGTGCCCCATGGGAACAGTTCAGCCCGAACTGCCAAGCCAGGTCATCCCTGGAATGGAAACAAGCATCCTAAACCAGTTTCGGGCTTTCAGCCCTCATCAGCCAGGATAGCTTGATTCCAGTGGCATGGAGTGCACAGGACTCACGTCTGAGCATACCCTCCCTCTTGGGGTGACAAATGCAAAAACAACAGTTGATGGAGAGAATGCAGAACAATGGCATACCCCAGTACAGAGATCTGGGCCTAAATCCATTGTTGTTTTGCTCACCATGCCATTCCAGTTTGAACCTAGCCGTATGCAAATCAGTCTTGACCCTGTGCCCCATGGGAACAGTCCAGCCCGAACTGCCAAGCCAGGTCCTCCCTGGACTGGAAACAAGCATCCTAGGACCAGTTTCAGGCGTTCAGCCCTCATCAGCCTAGATAGCTTGATTCCAGTGGCATGGAGAGTACTGGACTCACGTCTGACCATACCCATCCCACTCGGGGTGACAAATACAAAAACAACAGTTGATGGACAGAATGCAGAAAAATGTCAGACATACAGAGATCTGGGCCTAAACCCATTTTTTTTGCTCACTATGCCGTCCCAGTTTGAACCTAGCCATATGCAAATCAGTCTTGACCCTGTGCCCCATGGGAACAGTACAGTCCGAACTGCCAAGCCAGGTCCTCCCTGGATTGGAAACAAGCATCCTAGGACCGGTTTCGGGCTTTCAGCCCTCTTCAGCCAAGATAGCTTGATTTCAGTGGCATGGAGAGTATGTGATTCACATCTGAGCATACCCGTCCCACTCGGGGTGACAAATGCAAAAACAACAGTTGATGGACAGAATGCAGAACAATGTCATACATTCACCCCAGTACAGATATCTGGGCCTAAACCCATCGTTTTTTTGCTCACCATGCCATTCCAGTTTGAACCTAGCCATATGCAAATCAGTCTTCACCCTGTGCTCCATGGGAACAGTCCAGCCCGAACTGCCAAGCCAGGTCCTCCCTGGACTGAAAACAAGCATCCTAAGACCGGTTTCCGGCTTTCAGCTTTGACTCACTAATGATGTATTTAAACATTATAAAAAGGTGCCACTAGGACTCCCCTATGATGCATCTATAAGTCATCATTATGTTAACAATACCCCCTCCTCCGGCTGGCAGATTATTTTTTTTTTTAAACTTGGGCTGATGATGGGGGTACATAAAAAACATGTTTGCGGGTGCTGAACCCTTCTGCTCATCGACAAACTGCTCACTTTCAGGATACATTAATAATGTGCATGTGACATCCTGAATAATATCACAGAACTATCAGATGGATTTTCGAGGAAATCTACCCCCCTTGCGGACCGAAAGCCTGAGACTTGTACAACTTGCTGAGCTGCACAAGCGCTCTGGCTGTAATTCTTGTGTTTTAAATTTGAGCCACTCAGATTTGAACTCTCTTAGGACCCCACCTTGTCCGCACCTGCCCATCTAGACACTTGGAAATACCAAGGTTGAATACTTATGCTTGCACTGTGGGTTTTTCCTAAGCATCCATCACCTTTGACAGTGAAACTAAAAGCCGGTCTGATAAATTGCAGATCCTTGTCCAAATATGCCTTAGATATTTTTCAGTCCATCGCAGACAACACTGTTTTTGACTGAGACGTGGCTTCGAGATGACACTAATCCCGCTCTGACTTCAGCTATCCTGGAACACTATGGCATAGTATGTGCTAATAGGCAGAATGGGAAACAGGGAGGTGGAGTGGCTAATATTTATAAAACGAGATGGGAGATTGCAGCATCCAACTTTGAGCGGGTGGATTCCATCGAGGGTCTGTCCTTTTGTATCAGGCTCTCAGCGTCTTCCTCCTGCTCTGGTCTACTGCTCCACAGACCTCCGACCTGTCTTAATCACATCTCCACTCATGCTGACTACATCTCCCAAGCTAGCATATGCTACTCTAATTTCACAATGTTAAGTGATTTGAATTTACATGTGGATGATAACTCCTGTCCGCACAGCTCTAACTTTATTTCCGCATAAGCTGGTTGCAACCTAACTCAATATGTTTCCCATCCAACTCACAAGGCAAGCCACACTTTGGACCTGATTTTCTAACCATCCCGATATACTAGTCCAAGCTCCACTGCCAGTGACATGATCAGATCACTTCTTGATCCCTGAATTTCAGCTGACTAGTTCAGATAAAGCCACTTCTATCCCTGAAGAATTTAGAAGGAATTGGAGGAAAGTCACTTTGGATTCTCTAACGCAACATCTGAAGGACTCGAAGCCCACTCCCTCCAACGATCTTGAGGTCAGCATTTCAAACTTAAATAAGTGGATCGGCGCACGCTTGATTCCCTGGCTCCTCTGAAAGCAATAAAGTCTCCTTTATCATCCCCTTCCGCACCTTGTTATTCGGAGGAGCTTATACAAAAAAATTTGGAATGCAAAAAACTAGAGCGTCGCTGGAGACTTACTTATTCTGCAGAAAGTAAGTTAGGTTATCATGCAGCTCTTAAAGAATACCGCAGACTTCTTATTGAAAATAAAAGAGATTTTCTAGCTGACAGAATTAATAATGCTAAAAACTCTTCCAGAGAGATTTTCTAAATTGTTAAATCTTTTACCTGGTGGTCCAGTGGACCTCTGTCTCCTTTCTTTCTTTCTGCTCCTTCACTCCTTTTTCTCCCCTTTCTATCTTTCACCTTTCTGCACCTCTGCTCTTTTGCGCCTTATTTCTGCCCATTTCCCTTTCTCTCCCTCTGCTCCTTCACTCGTTTTCACTCGTTTTTTTCTCTTTCTATCTTTCACCTTCCTGCACCTCTGCTCTTCTGTGCCTTATTTTTGCCCATTTTCCCTTTCTCTCCCTCTGCTCCTTCACACGTTTTCACTCGTTTTTTTACCCTTTCTATCTTTCTCCTTTCTGCTCTTTTCTGCATCTCTGCTCTTTTGTGCCTTATTTCTGCTTATTTTCCCTTTTTTCTTTATCCCTTCTTTCCTCCCTTTACCTTTCCCCGCCGCTGCTGCCCCCGCGGCCCCTCCCCCCCAGCACGACCGGCCCAATCCAGCTCCACTCCCCGCTCCCGCCTCCCAGCTGTCCAGCCCTCCCCGACCCCTACTTAATGGCGGCCACTGCGGGGACAGGCGAGCAAGACCACTGACTCATTGTCAGTGAAATTGCTCTCCCACCCTCGCAGCTCCACCATTAAGTGAGGTGCCCCTGCCCCTGCACTCTTGAGTGTTGGTGATCGAGGCCCTCCTCCACCCGCAGGTTTCCCTGCGCCTCATCCCTGGTGGTCCAGTGGACCTCTGTCTCCTTTCTTTCTTTCTGCTCCTTCGCTCCTTTTTCTCCCCTTTCTATCTTTCACCTTTCTGCACCTCTGCTCTTTTGCGCCTTATTTCTGCCCATTTCCCTTTCTCTCCCTCTGCTCCTTCACTCGTTTTCACTCGTTTTTTTCCCTTTCTATCTTTCACCTTCCTGCACCTCTGCTCTTCTGTGCCTTATTTTTGCCCATTTTCCCTTTCTCTCCCTCTGCTCCTTCACACGTTTTCACTCGTTTTTTTACCCTTTCTATCTTTCTCCTTTCTGCTCTTTTCTGCATCTCTGCTCTTTTGTGCCTTATTTCTGCTTATTTTCCCTTTTTTCTTTATCCCTTCTTTCCTCCCTTTACCTTTCCCCGCCGCTGCTGCCCCCGCGGCCCCTCCCCCCCCAGCACGACCGGCCCAATCCAGCTCCCCTCCCCGCTCCCGCCTCCCAGCTGTCCAGCCCTCCCCGACCCCTACTTAATGGCGGCCACTGCGCGGCCGCACAGCGGCCGCGGGCGCGCCGCTGGTGCACCGAAGGCGCGTCAAAGGCAAGCACGTCTGCGCCCGTCTGCGACCCGTCCGCGACCAGCACCAGGAACCTTGGACCTCCGCCCCGCCAACGCTACGACCCAGCAGCACTCCACGCACTCAACCCAGGCTGCAACAACAACTGCAAGCTAGCATCACCAGCCGACACCCATGGACCCTTCAGCTGTCACCGCTGCCGGCACACCTGCAGCACCGCCAAGAACACGGATCCAGCACAGCCCGCCCACAAGAACACAACCGAACCGAAGACCCTACAATGCATCCTCCTCAACGTCCGATCCCTCCACAAACACGCCACAGAAATCTGGGACCTCCTCGACAGCACAACCCCAGACGTAGCATTCTTCACCGAAACCTGGACCAACACCACCTCAGGACCGGACATCGCCATCGCCATCCCCCAAGGAAACAAGATCTCCAGGAAGGACCGCCCCATCCACCCAGGAGGAGGAATCGCCATCGTCCACAAATCCAGCCTCCGCCTGAGCACACTCCCTGACGAGTCCACAGAACTGATGGAACACCTTCACTTCAAGATACTGGCCAGCCCCACCGCCGCCCTCCGAGGAACCCTCATCTACCGACCCCCTGGACCCCGCGGACCCTTCGCCAACTCCATTACGGACATTATCTCCCCGCAGGCCATCGCATCCACCAACTACACCATGCTGGGAGACCTCAACTTCCACCTCGACAATCAACTGGACCCCAACACCACATCCCTCCTGGACAACCTCCACAACATTGGACTCTGCCAGATCGTGACCGAGCCCACGCACTCAGCAGGACACACCCTCGACCCCCTCTTCACTACAGGAAACTCCATCACCTTCAGCCACACCACCGAACTCCCATGGACCGACCATCGTTGCGTCCACTTCACCTTCAGAACACCCACCATCCACAGACACCAGCACCTGCTTCCACAAAGAAACTGGACCAAAATCACCAATGACCAGCTCACCTCCTCACTCAACAACTCCACCCCAACCATCGCGGAAAACGACGACCCTAACACCGCAGCCCGAACCCTGCATAGATGGATCTCGGACAGCACCAACACCATAGCCCCCCTCAAGAAAAACAACAATACCCGTGCCAAGAAAGCCAGATGGTTTACCACCGAACTTCGAGAGTCCAGGCGCACATGCCGCCGCCTCGAAAAGGCCTGGAGAAACACCAAATCTACAGAAGCCCACAACAACTTCAGAGCCGCCACCAACGCCCACCATCAACTCATCAGAGAAACGAGGAAAAAAGCGATTGAAGACAGAATCTCCACCCACGCACACAACAGCAAGGAACTCTTCAGCATCATCAAGGAGTTCGCCCAACCCACCAGCGAGTCTACCGACATCCCTCCCTCACAAGACCTCTGCGACAAACTCAGCATCTTTTTCCACCGCAAAATCAAGAGCATCTACGACAACTTCGACGAAGACAACCAACACACTGAACCCTCGCCAACCACCCCCGACACCAGGAAACCAGTGATTGATGACTGGACAGCCCTCACCACCGAAGACACACTGAAGACAATGAAGTCAATCCACTCAGGGGCCCCCACGGACCCCTGCCCCCACCACATCTTCAACAGAGCCGGCAACACCATCGCACCCATGCTCCGCCAAACCATCAACTGCTCCCTGGCGACCGCCTCATTCCCCGACAACTGGAAACACGCCGAGGTCAACCCCCTCCTAAAGAAACCCTCAGCGGACCCCACCGACCTCAAAAACTACAGACCCATCTCCCTGCTCCCGTTCCCAGCGAAAGTCATCGAGAAAGCCATCAACAGCCAACTCGCCACATTCATTGAAGAACACAACATCCTCGACTCCTCCCAATCCGGCTTCAGAAAAAACCACAGTACGGAAACCGCCCTCCTCGCCGCAACAGACGACATCCGCACCTTACTGGACAAAGGAGAAACAGTAGCCCTCATCCTCCTCGACCTATCAGCGGCGTTCGACACAGTCTCCCACCGCACCCTAATATGCAGACTCTACGATGCAGGAATCCAGGACAAGGCCCTCGACTGGATCTGCTCCTTCCTCTCCAGCAGGACACAGCGTGTCAGACTCCCCCCTTTCCTCTCGGACCCCACAGCTATCACCTGCGGAGTCCCCCAGGGCTCCTCCCTCAGCCCGACGCTCTTCAACGTCTACATGGCTCCACTTGCCCCCATCGTCAGAACCTACGGACTCAACATCCTGTCATATGCAGACGACACCCAGCTCATCCTCTCCCTATCCAACGAGCCCAACACCGCCAGACGCAACTTTCGAGAAGGCATGGAAGCCGTCGCCAAATGGATGAAAATCAGCTGCCTACAACTAAACACCAACAAAACAGAAGTACTCATCATGGGCCCAAACCCCGACGCCTGGAGTGACACCTGGTGGCCCACCGCCCTCGGAAACCCGCCAACCCCCACAGACCACGCACGCAACCTGGGAATCATCCTGGACTCCGAGCTCAAAATGGACCGCCAGATCAACTCTGTCTCATCTTCCTGCTTCCACACCCTCCGCCTCCTTCGTAAGACCTTCAAATGGATCCCCCTCGAACACCGAAAGACAGTCACTCACGCCCTGGTCACCAGCAGACTCGACTACGGCAACGCACTCTACGCCGGAATAAACAAAAACCTCATCCGCAAGCTACAGAACATCCAGAACGCCGCCGCAAGACTGGTCCTCAACCTGCCAAAACACTGCCACATCTCCCAGCACCTGCGCACACTCCACTGGCTCCCCGTCGAGGCGAGAATCACCTTTAAGATGCTCACCCACGCACACAAGGCCCTCCACGGCACCGGACCAGCATACCTGAACAGTCGACTCAAATTCCACGCACCCCAAAGGACCCTACGATCAGCCCAGCTTTCCTACGCTCTGGTCCCCCGCACCAGAAAGACCAGATCGGGAGGCCGCTCCTTCTCCTTCCTCGCGGCCAAAGCATGGAACGCCCTTCCGCTCCACCTCAGACAGACAACATCGCTCCCCATCTTCGCAAGAAACCTCAAAACCTGGCTCTTCGACAGACCCCCTCCTTGATGGAATGGAACCTGCACCCCCCCCAACCCCCCCCCCCCACCCCTAGCGCCTTGAGACCCTTACGGGTGAGTAGTCGCGCTTTAACAAACTCCTGATTGATTGATTGATTTACTGACCCACTAGCACTTACTCACACCCACCGCCCTCACAGAACCTATGCAATAAACTCTTATTTGAGGACAAAATCGCATCTATTTACGCCTCCTTCCCCGAGCCACATGAAGTATCCCAGTACTTGGAGCAGGCTCCAAGTACTGTGCTCTCAGATTTTGTTGAAATATCGGATGAAGCTTCACTCCTCGAATTGCAGTAGTGCAAATCTGGTTCTCCGAGTGATCCTTGGCCAACCAAACAATATAACGCCCTTCCTGAATTCTTCAATCCCAACTTAAATCCCATCTGGAACCTATCGCTTAGACTGGGTATTTACCCGGCAGCTTGGAAACATGCCTTTCTCTTTCCCATTCTAAAAGAGCCAATGCAGATCCAGAATCCCCTAGCAACTTTAGACCTATTTCTCTACTACCCGCTCCTGCAAAGGTCTTAGAGAAATTAGTTTATCAGCAACTGGCTGGATTTATTGAGACTAACGGCCTTCTCCACGACTCTCAATCCGGCTTTCGTTCCGATTATAGTACGGAATCAGCCGTAATTGAAATGGTGGACTCAATACACTGGGCAGTCGATGGAGGTTCTAAGGCGGTGTTAGTGCTGTTAGATTTGTCTGCAGCATTTGACACCGTTTCCCATTCCATCCTCTTGAATCGACTAAAGACCATTGGCGTTCAGGGTACAGTACTGAACTGGCTATCATCTTTTTTACCAGACCACAAACAACAGATCCAGACCCACCCTTTCATCTCTCCTGTTGAACCACTTAAATGGGGTTTGCCGCAGGGCTCTGCCTTGAGCCCGCTTATTTTTTATGTTTACTTAGCCCCTTTGGCAGAGTTGATCTCCAAAACTGGGATCAAAATTATATCATATGCTAATGATACCCAGCTACTGTTCACCTTTAATGCTGTATCAGCCGCCACCTTTGAACCACTAAAAGAGTGTCTTAAAAACACTACAGACTGGATGGGCCGCAATTTCTTAAAACGCAATGCAGACAAGACCGAGGTCTTATTTTTCAACCAATCCTCTCTTCTCTCTTTTAATCTGTGGTGGCTTGAGGAACTAGGCATCACTCCAGTACCCAAGGACTCAGTTAAGAATTTGGGTGTTAGATGGGACACACACCTGTCCCTCTCCACGCAGGTTCAAAAGGTGTCTGCCACCTGCTTTGGCAAAATTAAAATTATCAGAAAATTCATTAACTATTTGCCCAATGTAACCCGAAAAACCGGGGTCCATGCGCTGATAACTTCTCATTTAGATCACGCGAATGGATTATATTTGGGTCTTTCATTAGGCTTACTCTGCAGACTTCAGACTGTACAAAACAATGCGGCCCGATTAGTCTGTGGCGTTCTGCTTCAACACGACAACTGCACTGGCTACCTATTGCAAAGCGAATGGAATTCAAGGCTCTGACATTTGCTTTTCGGGCAGGCAAATGATTAGGGCAGGTCCTTATTGTCAATCCAGATCTCTACAGTCCAACAATAAACATCTGCTTGCTACCCCCCAGTTCCTAAAAGCCAGATCAGGAGGTAAATCCATCGAGGTGGGCCCCACTCAATGTTAGGACAAACTACCCCTTCATTTATGCTTGATTCAGTCAGAACTTGAGTTCCGCAAGTCTCTCAAAACCTGGCTATTTAGTCGCCATGATTAGTAGGTGACACTTGCATTTGCCTCGCTCTCTGTCTGCTATAGCGCCGGGACACCCTGTTGGGGTAGCTGTGCGCTTAATAAATTCCTTATTATTATTATTATGTCCATCCAAGGACTGAGCTGGTAGACTGGGCAGGGTTAGGGGCATCAATTACTGCCCCTAGCTCCTTCACAGCTGTGCCCACCAACAAGAGCCACCTTTTTTTCTGGAGGGAGATGAAACGGGGGTAGGAAAGCATACTCTATCAAGGAGCCAGAAGCTGTTTGTATAGATTAGGCTTCAAACAGCCTCCGGCTCTTATTGTTGACACAGACCGACACATCCGTGCTTCAGCAAAGAGTCACATGCTGTTTAGAATGTTTTCTTCGTCTAAGAAAACATAAGCATCTGGTTCCTTCAGCTATGAAGGCACGTTGTCGTTTGTTCAGAAGCCCATAATACCCAACTGCAACAACCCAGCTGTGTTTCATCAACGTGAAATCAAAGGAATAAGAATTCAGGGTGAATAAAAACTATATATTAATGTTCTGTCCTCAAGAATCTGAGTTTAGGGATGGAGAATCATTTGATTAATTCAAAAGTCTGGATTGTCCAGAAATGACAGGTACATTTAAAAAAAAAAAAGGCTAATAATAGGACACCAAAAATATATAGAAATGCATTAGACAAAAAGTAGATGTCATCCCATCCTTTGAATCCTCACTCCTCCTGATTACAACAGTAGCAAATAAGTGTGTCTTGATATATTGCTTCGAACCGGCAAGGCACAAGGACGTGACCTTGGAAAGTGCAAAAAATAGGTATAGAATTTTTATTTTTATTTTTATTTTTTTAATTTTTTTTAAGTAGAATAGTTGTAGCATTTTAGCCTAGATTCAGCTGATGCCTCTCGGGGAACCCTAGTGTTGCCACACTCTCACTGAAAAAATCAGTACTTTCTAAGTGTTGGTTGGCCTGTCATAATGGACAAGAACAGGCCGTAATTTTGACTGTGTCCTCTCACTATACTGTTAATACGCTTTTCACACTGTGTATGTTTTTACCTTTTGCTGCCCAAAGCAATAGGCCACCCATACATGCAAAGGGGAACTGTGGATCGTATGACTTTTGCTGTTCACCAACGATTCTGGAATTTTAGGTCTCAGAAAACTGAAGAAATTGTGATTTTGTTGTCCATTCTTTGGCTTTTACACAGCTGGGTAATAAAACATGATGGGATTCATACAAGCAACATCACCCAGACTTTCTCTGGGTCTTTATATTTTAGAAATGTTTTGAGTTGATACGTTTCAATTAGGTGAATACTGACTACACATTAAAATGATTCACATCCTTATGGAAGCTACCCCAACTGCTTAAATAAGTGTGAAGGGAATTACCACCTTTTGAGAAAAAAATTGCCACAAATCTGGGAAACGTTATGTTTAATATTCAGACCTGCGAATCATGACAAGGGAGGTCTGGTTGACGTACCATAAAAAATAACATAAGGAGCTATACCTACCAATAGCCCCAATACCAATTGCCAAATAACCAGTCAGTTGGCAGTGAAGAAAGTTCAATCGTTTATTGTGCAAAATACTCTATAGAGGAGCCTCTCCAACCCTCACCCATCAGGTGCACAGAGAAGAATACTGGCTTACATTCAAAACTGCACATATATACTTCCAGTGTAGTTACCGTAAATGGAAAAAACCCACTTGGCCTCAGGGGCCTCAAGGAAGGACCATATATGGCACACATGATTGGTTCAAAGCTCTGCTCAGTTATTATTGGGGAGGTCGGGAGGGGTGACTCCCTTTCATCTCGGTGCCCGGGACTGTAGGCACGGCACCTTCAGGAATGCGCTTATCGCACCCAAAGCCAGATGCGACTTTGAGTCCCAGGACAGAGGAAGAATGGTGTGCATTCGGCTGCTCTCAGTAACTCAAACGAACTGGGGCCTGACAACTATTGGAGAGTGGTACAAAAGGGGGTGGTGATGGACGGAGCATCTGAATCAAAAGATCTGGGTTTAATCCATCACCGTCTTTAGCCCACTCTGCCACCCCAGTTCAGACATGGCTATATGCAAATCAGTCTGACCCTGTGCCTCATGGGAACAGTCCAGCCCGAACTGCCAAGACATGTCTTCCCTGGACCGGAAACAAGCTTCCGAGGACCGGTTTCTGGCATTCCAGCCGTCTTCAGCCCAGCTTGCTGGAATCCAGTGGCAAAGTGAGCAAGCGACTCACGTCTGAGCATACCCTGCCACACTTATGGCGGCCAAAAGCGGTACAAAAGGGGGTGGTGATGGACGGAGCATCTGAATCAATCAAACACACCCAGTCAAAAGATCTGGGTTTAATCCATCACCGTTCTTTAGCTCACTCTGCCACCCCAGTTCAGACATGGCTATATGCAAATCAGTCTGACCCAGTGCCTCATGGGAACAGTCCAGCCTAAACTGCCAAGCCATGTCTTCCCTGGACCAGAAACAAGCTTCCGAGGACCGGTTTCTGGCATTCCAGTCGTCTTCAGCCCGGCTTGCTTGAATCCAGTGGCAAAGTGAGCAAGGGACTCACGTCTGAGCATACCCTTCCACACTTATGGCGGACAAACGCGGTACAAAAGGGGGGTGGTGATGGACGGAGCATCTGAATCAATCAAACACTCACACCCAGTCAAAAGATCTGGGTTTAATCCATCACCGTTCTTTAGCCCACTCTGCCACCCCAGTTCAGACATGGCTATATGCAAATCAGTCTGACCCTGTGCCTCATGGGAACAGTCCAGCCTGAACTGCCAAGCCATGTCTTCCCTGGACCGGAAACAAGCTTCCGAGCACCGGTTTCTGGCATTCCAGCCGTCTTCAGCCCGGCATGCTTGAATCCAGTGGCAAAGTGAGCAAGGGACTCACTTCTGAGCATACCCTGCCATACTTATGGCGGCCAAAAGCGGTACAAAAGGGGGTGGTGATGGACGGAGCATCTGAATCAATCAAACACTCACACCCAGTCAAAAGATCTGGGTTTAATCCATCACCGTTCTTTAGCCCACTCTGCCACCCCAGTTCAGACATGGCTATATGCAAATCAGTCTGACCCTGTGCCTCATGGGAACAGTCCAGCCCGAACTGCCAAGCCATGTCTTCCCTGGACCAGAAACAAGCTTCCGAGGACCGGTTTCTGGCATTCCAGCTGTCTTCAGCCCGGCTTGCTTGAATCCAGTGGCAAAGTGAGCAAGGGACTCACGTCTGAGCATACCCTGCCACACTTATGGCGGCCAAAAGTGGTACAAAAGGGGGTGGTGATGGACGAAGCATCTGAATCAATCAAACACTCACACCCAGTCAAGGCAGAGATCACTGGGGACGCCACTCTTACTAATTCTAAGAATGCCATATCCAAACTGGTATCCACACTCCAAGACTTTGAAACTACTACGATACAAAAGAAATTGGAGAAGCTAGCACGTGACGTACGTTTTTACAACAAAAAGAAAACTTATCCATACCTCCAGGAGGACTATTACCGCCAGGACTCACAGGGCCGTTTTTCCAACCGAGGCCGTGGAGGGTGGCGAGGTAGACGCAATTATACAACTTTCTCCGATTCATCCTACAGCTCTGGAGAAGAGGCCGAACAAGCTGGCCCTAGTGCCCCTTACGGGCACCAACAACCATACGGTCCACCATACCAACAGGTTCCTTTTTTAGGACAAGGAGGATGGAGACCTCCACGAGGACGTGGGAACCAGTGGAACAGAGGTACCAGTGGAGGTCCACAGAACATGGCACAGGATTGGGACAATGCGCAAGGAAGAGGGGCGAAACAAGTCAGGTTCCCCCAGGAGGAACATGGCGAGAGATCGACTTGACGCAAGAATTACAGATGGTGAAACAACCAACCACACCTGTGATAAACATCTCTTCTTATGAGATGAGTGATGATGAAATGAAGATATTGAGCAGGGGTCTGTCATATGTTCCAACGGCACTGCCTAATGAGTTCAATACTCTTGCCGAATTATACAGATTCTTTCGAAAAATCAGGTTGCGTTATTTCTTCAGAAATACACCATCCCATAACAATACATCTGCCACAGGCCTGCGACCACCGTCGACTTTTGTCCCTCCCACATATGCCATGACACAGAGAATACTGGCCTACGAAAGTATAGTAACACATGACGTCAAAAACATCCTCAAA
This sequence comes from Lissotriton helveticus, assembly GCF_964261635.1. Classification (NCBI taxonomy): domain Eukaryota; kingdom Metazoa; phylum Chordata; class Amphibia; order Caudata; family Salamandridae; genus Lissotriton; species Lissotriton helveticus. The sequence goes on from NC_136058.1 coordinate 211,479,350, forward strand.
GAACGTAAATACATTAAATTCAATGTCAGCAGAAACGAAAAGATGGCTCTTGCTTCATTGAAAGATAATAAGCTTATCACTGTGAAACCAGCTAATAAGGGCGGTGCCATAATCATACAGGATGTATCTGATTACAAAGCCGAAATCCTGAGACAACTGAATGATGGAACCAGCTACAAACAACTTGCTAAGGGTCCATCAGCTGATTTGGCAATCGAAATCCAACTGATAACCAAGGATGGTTTGGATCAGGGTTTCCTATCCGAACAGGAATATCATTTTTTGAACAAAAAAGACCCCCGCCTACCGACAATATACACACTCCCGAAGGTACACAAGGATAAGCAAAGACCTTCGGGCCGTCCGATAGTTTCAGGCTGTGGTTCGATCTTGGAACCTTTGTGTATCTATGTAGATTTTTTCCTAAAGCCTCTAGCAGAACAAACTACAACCTATCTACGGGACACGACTCATACCATTAATATTGTAGATGGCCGCCCCTACAATCCCAGTGAACAACTTTTGGCATCCTGTGACATTGTGTCACTTTATACAAGCATTCCGCAAGATGAGGCACTAGAAGTTGCTGCTGCTGCTCTCAATCGACGGGTGATGCCATCACGTGCTCCTACATCTTTCATCATACTACTACTTAAGATCGCTATGATGAGAAATTTCTTTGTGTTCCAAAACTGTTTCTATCTCCAGACAAAAGGAGTCGCCATGGGCGCTTCTTTTGCCCCAGACTTGGCAATTCTTTTTATGGCCACTTTTGAAGACACCTTTGTACTGAACGATGCTAACCCTTTCAGGGCCAGTATACAATTGTGGATGCGTTACATCGACGATATCCTGCTTATCTGGTCAGGAACTGAATTGGAAATTGGGGCTTTCCATTGTTGGCTGAATGGTAGATCACCGGACATTCAATTCACCATTCAATCCGACAACAAAAGAATAGATTTCCTGGACCTGTCTATTGTGGCGGAGGATGACAAACTGTATACGACACTCTACAGAAAACCATCCGAAAGAAACTCTTTGCTTCAATATTCAAGCCAACATCCCAGAGGCCTCAGGAACAATCTTCCTTTTGGCCAATTTCTAAGGATTCACCGCAATTGTAGTAAAAAGGAGGATTATATGGCTCAATCAGACATTCTCATGATACGTTTAACTGAACGCGGATATCCCAAACGACTCGTCAAAAAAGCCAGGAAGCGAGCATGGTTCAACCATAGAGAGTCTCTCCTGGAACCATCTGAACGCGATAAAAATATTGAACATCGGTTGATATATGTTACCACTTTTTCCACTAAAAGTAATGCTATCAAACGCACAATCAACAAACATTGGAATCTAATTTCAGAAGATCTAGGAATTCCAAATACTCCAATGCACTCCTTTAAAAAGGCCAAGAATATACGGGACCATGTGGTGTCTTATTTTTTGACACTGCCAGTTACTCCAACTATATCAACTATGTGGCACCTACCACCCATTACAGGCCATTTCCGTTGTGGCTCTTGCAAAGCCAGCCCACAAACAATTCAATCAAAGGAATTCTGCTTCAAACATCATCGGGTCACACTGAAATCACACACCAATTGCAACACCACGGATGTGATATACTGTGGTACCTGCCCCTGCGATCTAATATACGTGGGGCAGACAAAACAAAAAGCCAAGGCACGTTTTCTACAACATTGTAGCCGCATCAGGTGCGAGTTTTTGGGAGCCCCGATGGTGGAACATTGTAAAAAAGAGAAGCACGCCCCAGAAGCTTTGAAATGGATTGTGTGCTTGGTCCCAGAGGAGGCAGTGTAGCTCCTATCCTCAATTTGAGAGAACTGAAATGGATAAATTGTTTTGACTCGGTTATCCATGGTCTCAATGAGTCAGAGAGCAGTTTTGCACAAATGGCCAATCTCTAAAAAATCTCTAACCTCTAACCTTTAAAAATCTTTATCTCTGCCCTTTCACACTAAACATCTTCAGTCTGCATTTTTACCACCATGTTGGTAGGTACATGCGCCTATATTCAACAACTGTCACTTGTACTTTTTTCATCGTTTATTAGGTACATGCGACTATCTCCTTTGCATATATTTATAGTGTGATTGTGACAGTCATCCCCCCAATTTGCCAATGAATTCGTACTTGCACTTTTACCACCGTGTTGGTAGGTGCGTGCACTGTTCACTATGCAATTACAATGTGATACATGAACATTTGCCATCTTTGTGGGCTATTGTGGAAGATTGTGCTGTTTATTAACTGTTCACAGATTGGGCTATTGTAACCATCCGTTATTCAGTACCTGTTATCATTAGGTCAGGGCACTCCATACATCGCCCTACGTTCATTATTATTTTGACCCAGCACCTTTACCACCGTGTAGGTAGGTACGTGCATTTCAAATATGTCCTGTATATCTTCTTAATGCAATGCCTAGTTATTCTAGCTTTGGATAAGTGTAATCAAATATTTTGGTCATCAGTGAATCATGGTTTTACAATGTAATTCGGTGTCCCTTTCATGAATTCATATATGTTGTTAGTATGAATGTCTCCTGACTACCTGGCACAGTTTCTGTATTCACTCATTTATTCTCACATGGGCACACAACATCATCTCTATATTCATTTGTTTACACGGACAGCTCCGATCCCCCTTTGAATGCCTCCCTCCCTCAAGTTGTTGCCAATTGAGGGTTTCACTCGTTGGTCCCTTGTTTGTTTTTGTCACACTCAGCTGTTCCAACGCCTCTTTGGTAGCTCCCCCTTTTGGCCAAGCTCCAATAGCTCGTTGCCGTATTAGTATGTTGTTTTCTCTCTGACTTTGCTGCCGACACCGGTTGTGCCTCACGGAGATCACAATCTAGGTAAGAGAACTCCCGTGTCCCTCCTCCTTGGTGGTATTACGATGCGGTTGCATAGACCTAGACGATATTTTAAAACGGTTGTTCTAATCTTAAACCGGTCCAGCTTGATTAATTCGTATCAGTCCCCACCCGGCAGAGGTGACGATATTACTGTAGCCACATGTCCGACCAGCAGTCTTCCGTCAGCCACATGGTGCGGCGATAGGTAAGACCCACGGCTCCATTGCGATTTGAATTAGTGCTTATTCTATCTACATTAGGTGCATTTTACGTTTTTTTGTTCTTCCGATACACGCACCGCTCTCAAGCACATTCGAATTGTCTCACTCAGTACAGCCTGTGTTCCGTATTGGTCTCCCACTACCCGACATTGTGACAGGTGAGACCACTCGTGATATAAAATATTTTGCGTTGGCAGCACGCTGGGATCTATCTCAATCTAGTATCTGATTCAGTCCCCTTTTCATTATAGAATACACCTCAAGACCAAGCGGCGCTCAGTCAATCGTCTCAAATCTTTTAGTACCTCCACAATGGATCGAGGTAAGACTTCATCCTGGAGTATGTCAGACGATATAACTCACAATCATATGTTTCCAGCCAGTGACCCATGTGGTCTTATCTTTCCTTTTTTCAGACTCTCTGGACAGCTGAGTCAATTTTCCCCTTTTCATTATTGGTATCCCTGACGACTGCAAATGTGTACTTGTGTCAGCTTTCAGGCAGGTGAGCCTCAATTACCATTCCATATCTTGATTATACATTCAATCCTCATAGCACTTCAATTAATTGTTCCCCTAACCATCTTTTTAGGAATACTGGCCTAAGACGTTACGTTTTTGTTATCCTCACCTACCAATCCCGTCTTTGGAATCACGGACGGGTAGGTAAGATGCAGCTTCCGTCAACTCTTTTTAGCCTAGGAAGCAGTCCATTACCAGGTTTTCTCCCATTGTCCACTCCAACACAGCTGAATTTTTGAATTTTTATCCTAACTCCTTGGCCATTACCGGTATGTCATTGACATAGTCTATCCTTAGACTGACATGTCCAATGTGACCAGGGTCCACTCTGTTATTTTTCCCTCTGTGATGTAAGTTTTCTCCCCCAATAGACTAGTCATTCGTAGATATATTCTCCATTTTGAGTGCTCTCTGTTGAGACCTCCATGTCTTTTGACTAAAAGATTTCTTTACCTTACCCCTAGGTGTATTGCCCTTCCCCGTTCCTTCTCCCCCCCCTGGTCCTTGAAGAAGACCCGCCCAGCAAGGTGTATCCTCCTGCACTACATTTTTGGGTCGAAACGTAGACTACCACCTCACCCCACAAGTCTCCACCGCTAGCGAGATTTCTACAGCTGTTATAGGAGCATGGTGTTTTAAAAGTACACTACATTGATTTATACCACATCTGTGACCTTGGAGATCACTTTACTATTGTTGGAAATATAAAAAAGCGTATGAATTACTTTCTTCCTTTTGTTTAAGTGGAGATTATAAGATTGTGTGTATAATTCGACTTCTTCTTCCTTTGTTCCCTTTCCTCCCCTTTCCCTTGTATTTTTGGGCATGACTTTATAACTAATTCTACTTGAATGTATTCAAATGTATAGTCATTGATCGTGGCTCATAGTACATTGTGAATAAAAACTCTGTACTCCATTCTCTGTCTCTATATATATACGTTTGATTGCCTTAACAATTCCTTTTATTCTTTCCTTTCTTGTCCGGGACCAATCTGTCCATATCATACATTTACCCAGGTCCCAGCGACTCATTGGGTTCAACCCTGTTTTTATACCTTCCGGTCCAGGGAAGGCATGGCTTGGCAGTTCGGGATGGACTGTTCCCATGAGGCACAGGGTCAGACTGATTTGCATATAGCCATGTCTCAACTGGGGTGGCAGAGTGGGCTAAAGAACGGTGATGGATCAAACCCAGATCTTTTGACGGGGTGTGAGTGTTTGATTGGTTCTGATGCTCCGTCCATCACCACCCCCTTTTGTACCGCTTTTGGCCGCCATTAGTGTGGCAGGGTATGCTCAGACGTGAGTCCCTTGCTCACTTTGCCACTGGCTTCAAGCAAGCCGGGCTGAAGACGGCTGGAATGCCAGAAACCGGTCCTCGGAAGCTTGTTTCCGGTCCAGGGAAGGCATGGCTTGGCAGTTCGGGCTGGACTGTTCCCACGAGGCACAGGGTCAGACTGATGTGCATATAGCCATGTCTCAACTGGGGTGGCAGAGTGGGCTAAAGAACGGTGATGGATCAAACCCAGATCTTTTGACTGGGTGTGAGTGTTTGATTGGTTCTGATGCTCCGTCCATCACCACCCCCTTTTGTACCACTTTTGGCCGCCATAAATGTGGCAGGGTATGCTCAGACGTGAGTCCCTTGCTCACTTTGCCACTGGATTCAAGCAAGCCGGGCTGAAGACGGCTGGAATGCCAGAAACCGGTCCTCGGAAGCTTGTTTCCGGTCCAGGGAAGGCATGGCTTGGCAGTTCGGGCTGGACTGTTCCCATGAGGCACAGGGTCAGACTGATTTGCATATAGCCATGTCTCAACTGGGGTGGCAGAGTGGGCTAAAGAACGGTGATGGATCAAACCCAGATCTTTTGACTGGGTGTGAGTGTTTGATTGGTTCTGATGCTCCGTCCATCACCACCCCCATTTGTACCGCTTTTGGCCACCATAAGTGTGGCAGGGTATGCTCAGACGTGAGTCCCTTGCTCACTTTGGCACTGGATTCAAGCAAGCCGGGCTGAAGACGGCTGGAATGCCAGAAAACGGTCCTCGGAAGCTTGTTTCCGGTCCAGCGAAGGCATGGCTTTGCAGTTCGGGCTGGACTGTTCCCATGAGGCACAGGGTCAGACTGATTTGCATATAGCCATGTCTCAACTGGGGTGGCAGATTGGGCTAAAGAACGGTGATGGATCAAACCCAGATCTTTTGACTGGGTGTGAGTGTTTGATTAGTTCTGATGCTCCGTCCATCACCACCCCCTTTTGTACCGCTTTTGGCCGCCATAAGTGTGGCAGGGTATTCTCAGACGTGAGTGCCTTGCTCACTTTGCCACTGGATTCAAGCAAGCCGGGCTGAAGATGGCTGGAATGCCAGAAACCGGTCCTCGGAAGCCTGTTTCCGGTCCAGGGAAGGCATGGGTTGGCAGTTCGGGCTGGACTGTTTCCATGAGGCACAGGGTCAGACTGATTTGCATATAGCCATGTCTCAACTGGGGTGGCAGAGTGAGCTAAAGAACGGTGATGGATCAAACCCAGATCTTTGACTGGGTGTGAGTGTTTGATTGGTTCTGATGCTCCGTCCATCACCACCCCCTTTTGTACCGCTTTTGGCCGCCATAAGTGTGGCAGGGTATGCTCAGACGTGAGTCCCTTGCTCACTTTGCCACTAGATTCAATCAAGCCGGGCTGAAGACGGCTGGAATGCCAGAAACCGGTCCTCGGAAGCTTGTTTCCGGTCCATTGAAGGCATGGCTTGGCAGTTCGGGCTGGACTGTTCCCATGAGGCACCTGGTCAGACTGATTTGCATATAGCCATGTCTCAACTGGGGTGGCAGAGTGGGCTAAAGAACGGTGATGGATCAAATCCAGATCTTTTGACTGGGTGTGAGTATTTGATTGGTTCTGATTCTCCGTCCATCACCACCCACTTTTGTACTGCTTTTGGCCGCCATAAGTGTGGCAGGGTATGCTCAGACGTGAGTCCCTTGCTCACTTTGCCCCTGGATTCAAGCAAGCCGGGCTGAAGACGGCTGGAATGCCAGAAACCGGTCCTCGGAAGCTTGTTTCCGGTCCAGGTAAGGCATGGCTTGGCAGTTCGGGCTGGACTGTTCCCATGAGGCACAGGGTCAGACTGATTTGCATATAGCCATGTCTCAACTGGGGTGGCAGAGTGGGCTAAAGAACGGTGATGGATCAAACCCAGATCTTTTGACTGGGTGTGAGGGATTGATTGGTTCTGATGCTCCGTCCATCACCACCCCCTTTTGTACCGCTTTTGGCCGCCATAAGTGTGGCAGGGTATGCTCAGACGTGAGTCCCTTGCTCACTTTGCCACTGGATTCAAGCAAGCCGGGCTGAAGATGGCTGGAATGCCAGAAACCGGTGCTCGGAAGCTTTGTTTCCGGTCCAGGGAAGGCATGGCTTTCCAGTTCAGGCTGGACTGTTCCCATGAGGCACAGGGTCAGACTGATTTGCATATAGCCATGTCTCAACTGGGGTGGCAGAGTGGGCTAAAGAACGGTGATGGATCAAACCCAGATCTTTTGACTGGGTGTGAGTGTTTGATTGGTTCTGATGCTCCGTCCATTACCACCCCCTTTTGTACCGCTTTTGGCCGCCATAAGGGTGGCAGGGTATGCTCAGACGTGAGTCCCTTGCTCACTTTGCCACTGGATTCAAGCAAGCCGGGCTGAAGACGGCTGGAATGCCAGAAACCGGTCCTCGGAAACTTGTTTCGGTCCAGGGAAGGCATGGCTTGGCAGTTCGGGCTGGACTGTTAACATGAGGCACAGGGTCAGACTGATTTTCATATAGCCATGTCTCAACTGGGATGGCAGAGTGGGCTAAAGAACGGTGATGGATCAAACCCAGATCTTTTGACTGGGTGTGAGTGTTTGATTGGTTCTGATGCTCCGTCCATCACCACCCCCTTTTGTACTGCTTTTGGCCGCCATAAGTGTGGCAGGGTATGCTCAGACGTGAGTCCCTTGCTCACTTTGCCACTGGCTTCAAGCAACCGGGCTAAAGACGGCTGGAATGCCAGAAACCGGTCCTCGGAAGCTTGTTTCCGGTCCAGGGAAGGCATGGCTTGGCAGTTCGGGCTGGACTGTTCCCATGAGGCACAGGGTCAGACTGATTTGCATACAGCCATGTCTCAACTGGGGTGGCAGAGTGGGCTAAAGAACGGTGATGGATCAAACCCAGATCTTTTGACTGGGTGTGAGTGTTTGATTGGTTCTGATGCTCCGTCCATCACCACCCCCTTTTGTACCGCTTTTGGCCGCCATAAGTGTGGCAGGGTATGCTCAGACGTGAGTCCCTTGCTCACTTTGCCACTGGATTCAATCAAGCCGGGCTGAAGACGGCTGGAATGCCAGAAACCGGTCCTCGGAAGATTGTTTCCGGTCCAGGGAAGGCATGGCTTGGCAGTACGGGCTGGACTGTTCCCATGAGGCACAGGGTCAGACTGATTTGCATTGTCATATAGCTACTGTATATCTTTATAATGTGTTAAGTTAGCATAGGCTCATTAAATGTTTAAACGCCATTTTTCCTTTTGCTGCTTCTGCACATGACACTTAATTGTTGATTTAGCTTTCAACCTAATAGTTCGTTGTGGTTTACATGAGAATAATATGTTATTACTCTGATATCAGCTTTGCTTAATAAACTATGTCTGCACATAGAGTGCTGAAGCCTCAGGAACAACATGATACAGAATTGTTATGAGGTCTGATCTTCGCGCCTTTATAGACATAACATAAGTGCAGCTTCTGCCAACTTTGGGCTTGAGGCGGGTTTTTATATTGCTTTGCTGGAGGCACAAAGACACTTGATGCTGTTCGCATGCAGAGAGAGCTGGTGTATGCTGATGTGATCCCTTCATACTAGGACACTGAGGTATGGGCCCGCCCTAATTCAACCCAAAGAGACCTTCTTAGCTATTAATATAATATGCGAGTTAGGGAGGGTGAGAAATAAGTGTTGTTAACCCTTATTAATTTACAGCATGGTAACATGCTGTCACCGTTCGCTTTCTATGGACTAGTAACTATGCTTGTAGCTTTGTTGTTGATAATATGTTTACTTGTATTATCTAAGATACTGCGCCTGAGAAGACGGCATTAGTAAATAAACATTTCAAATGCTCACGTGTTCTTCTTTACTCCATGTTCTGGTTTGTAATGATTGTATAACAAAAGAGTGCTCATGTGTTCCACGTAACCTGAGGTTGGTGAGTTCATGTTCTGGTTTGTCTAAACATTGGGAGTTGGTTATGACCAATGAGACACTGTAGCTAGCTCCGTAAGGGGTTTGTTGGGTACTAAGGTGAGTTTTGGGTCACCCTAATTCGCTGAGGTTCCAATCCTCTATGCACAGTTCTGTGGGAGAACAGAAACCCTGCTACATGGCGCCCAACGTTATTGGTGGTCTTATATCATGACACTCGAGTAGTATTTCATTCCTACCTTAACCCCTTCACTGACGTTTCCGGTAAACGGTGGTGTCGGTGAAACCTACCTGTTTTTTGAAATAGGTCTTTATTCAAGCTTGATTCTTTCTAAACGGTTTCCTTGAATTACTACCCAGTTGTGCTACAAAGTTGACTTTGTTTTTCAGTGGTTCCGGTGGAATCATGGCTGTGGCTGTGGCCATTGCGCAGCATAGTCGCATTGCGGTGCGCACCCATCTACAGACATACCAGGTCCCGTTGGAGGGCATGGCTGTGATTTTAGTGGTGTGTGCAGATCCGGCGTACCCGTTTGAACTGTTTCATTCATGGGTAACGTTTCCGGCGGTGGACGCAAATTCTGGTGTGTTCCACTCCTACACACCATCCCCTGTACCGGCTGAAAATACACCGTACAGGGCACTGGAGATACCTATTGATCATTGGCAGCATCGCGTTTGGTTTGATGGCGCCCTCCCCCACTCTTTATCTGCTGCGAGGTTAGGTCCTTTATCCATTCCAGGTACGAATTGGCCTGCTTTGGGTGGCTTTACCCCGCACCCGAATCACGGGGCTTGTACCCTTGCGGAAGTTGGAAGGCTACACGTAGTCTCAATTGACGTGATTCGTGCCTTAGTGCAATACATAGGTCGACATCTCCCGGGAGGTCCCCAGGGGGGTGCGGCCGTTCAAACGGAACGTGGCGGTTTAAGGCTCAATCCAGTTATGGTCAATTCAGTTTTTGGTCAGTGTCCTGTTGATAACGATGACTTCCCTTTCTGGCTTCCCGATAAATTTGACCAACTGGAGGCTGTGTTTCCGAATTCTACTCCTGCTGATAAACATAGAATGTTGACGATCACTCTACCGAAGGATTTAACTCCTGAGCTCGTTGACTGTGAAAGCTGGGGAAAGACTTTTGCGGCCGTTTATACGAGGTGTTTCGGCACACCGTCTATGTCCGCACTGCCTGAGGTCGTTAAGCGTGTTCAGGATGATCACGGACCGGAGGCAGCGGTTGAATTGGGTATGCGCCTGTGCGGTTCTTTTGAGATTGTAAGCGATCTCATTCTCTCCAATTTTAAAGGAGATGCAGTGAACTTTCAGGTGTCGAATGCTTTGGCTGCTCTGCCCGATGCCGATAAACCCAGACAGTTAGCGAAGATAGTTGTGGCTGCATATAAAACTATTGGCCGCACAAGTAGAGGTCTGAAATATTTTCCAGTCAAGGAGAAAAAACAACCACAAGGACAGTCTGCTGCGGCGGATGTCCAACCCAAGTCCAAAAAACAAAATTGGCCTAAAAAACAGATACAGGGGAAGCAACAAAAGCAGATTCAGGATTCTTTTCCTGCAACACAGGTTCCTGCGCCGACTGAAAAAGTTTATGATTTGCGCGATCGCGTCATGATTAAATCGCCTGATCATTTTCAGGTTTCTGATCAACGCTCTCCTCGTTCCTTTCAGGACTCATCGGCCCCGAAAACCGGTGGAGGAGGAGGCGGTAGGGGACGTGGTGGCCAACAGGGACGTGGCCAGTCCCGCCAGACAGACGGCGCGGCGAAGCAGGAGGATTCTACGCCTAAAAGACCACAGTTTGCAAAAAAGAAAGTCGCGGCCTTAACAGCGCATAGATATGCCACAGATAGTGAGAACGCGGCTTCGGAATCTGACGTGGGCTCTGACCTTGCTGGTCAGCGCGGCGGAGATTACCATAGTCAGAGAGGCGCTGCGTCCACTACTGAGGGTGACAGCGACTGATGTCTACGTTGTAATTGAAACAGCAGATACGAGACTTGCTCCCCCTGAAAGACTTTATGGAATTGTCCTGTTAATTGAAGGTGACATACAGCGTACCGTTAAAGGGGTATTTTGGGAAAATCTGTCTTCTACTTATGATATTTTGCTTTCGGAGGCTGACTGGCCCCCACCTTTTGTGCTCGCGGCGCCGCGAGGGGAGGAGGTAATCCTCCCCAGTTTCGCGAACACTGTCTCGAAAGAGCATGCCCAGCATTTTGCAGAAGAGTGGGCTCGGGCTCTCGCACCGGCTCTGTACCGTAACCAATGTGGTTGGGATAAATTGTCGCCTTGCCACGAAATTCCGTTGCGGTCTCAGCCGCAGCCTCAACCTCAATATCCCATTCGGCGTGAAGCCAAAACTTTCGTGGCGGAAATCCTTGAACAATTAGAATATCAGGGAGTTATAGAAACTTGTGTGTCACCAATGAATAATCCTCTTTTTACTGTGACCAAGCCTGATGGATCATATCATTTGGTATTGGATTACCGGCATTTGAACTCGCATTGCCGTAACTGTGCAGTACAGAATACTCACGGCTCTGCCCTTGTGGATAGTCTCGTGCGAAAGCGATCCAAGACACCGCTTGACATATCCAACGGTTTTTATGCCCACCGATTGGACAGCTTTGGCTCCCAATGGACCAGTTTTACGTGCGCTGGGGTCCTAAAACAATTCCGGCGTCTCCCAATGGGCTATAAGAATAGTCCTGGTATATTTACCGCTCGCATTGTCTCTATTCTGGAGGCACTCGACCCAGATGCTTGCTCGTATGTGGATGACATATATCTCACAGACGACGATATTTGGGAGCATCTGTGTCGTGTAAATTCTGTTATTTGTAACTTTGCTGACATGGGTTACAAATTTAACTTTGCAGAATCGCACATTGCTGAACACACAGTGTTGTTTTTGGGCTATGAGCTCAACAATGAAGGTAGAGGTTTGGCTCCTCACTTCTTAGAGAAGTGCGCACAGTTGCGCGCTCCTACTACACTGAAAAAATTACGGTCCTTGCTGGGTTTCTTAAATTTCGGAAGAACATACACTCCGGAATATGCCAACCAAATTTTTCCAAATCATGCTGGCTGCCTGAGCACTCAGCCATCTTGCAATCCTTGCAGGCTGATCTGCTCGCTTCTAAATTCTTACTGACTCGTGATAACCACACCAACCTGGTGATAAGAATAATTCCGGGGACAGTGGGTTTCACGTACCTCACTTTTAATGAAGGAGACACAGTACCTATTGCTTACAAGTCACACTTGTACACTTCGGCTGAGATGCGGTTTCCCACTGTGGAAAAGGTTTTAACAGCTGTACAGATGGCTATTCTTAAAGAACGGGCTCTGTCACAAGGGAAACGCATGTTGGTTGTAACACCCTGTCCTCACTTGGAGGCAGTCACGAAAGCCAGTGTACCAAATTCAAAAGCTTTGCACCCTCGGTGGATTCAGTGGGCTGCGTCCTTGACGTCCACGGATGTCACGTTTATTTTTGACGCCTCGTTGCGGTCGCAGGAGTACTTGCAGTATGAGTTTGTTCACCCTGCTCCTCTAGCCATGCGACCTTTGGAGGACTTCCATTGCATCATTTACACTGATGGTTCGGCGCAGGTTGCGCATGGCTCTAAACATGCCTACGTTTCCGCATGCGCCATTGTGGTCGGTGCTATGTTGAACGATGAGTTCATATCCAGGGAAGTGCACACGTTGCCGCTTGGAGATTGCACCGCACAATTGGCAGAGCTTCGTGCTCTTTTACTAGCGTTGGAGTACGCAGACCCTAGTGTTACTACTCTTATTGTAAGTGATTCTTTCTACTGTGTCCAGTCTTACAATGGAAACTTGTTCTTTTGGATTCATAATGACTTTCGTGATTCCAAGGGTAGCACAATAAAACATAAATTGATCTGGGTTCGAGTGGCAGAGCTTAAGGCTTCGTTGCCGCTCGTTTTTGTAATTCATACTCTTGGCCATCAGCGGGTGGGAGTCCACGCTGTCGGTAACTCGCTTGCTGATGAAGCAGCGAAATCAGCAGTGTCTACATACTTAGTTGCAGCAGTTACACGGTGCAAAAGTAAGATTGATAGTGACATCTTGGCAGCTGTTGCTGCCACTGAGAAGGGAGGTAAACATCCTTCGGGGTTCCCTTCGAAGTACACATACCACTTAAGTCCCGAAAAGGTTCCTTTTGTGAAAATTCCTGATGTTGGAGAACGTTTGTTTCCCAACTCGGATCGCAGGGCTGACTTGATTACAGCGGCACATGAAGGTGTGGCGTCTGCACATGCGGGCGTCTCGGCCACTGTAACTCAATTACAACAACGCTTCTGGTGGCGGGGACTGTACAAACAGACGCGTGATTATGTCCTTCTTTGTGACATTTGCCAGCAGATTAAACCTTCAACTGCCACGCGTCCGCCACAGACACAGTTGTACATTTCTAATAAACCACTAGGTTGTGTTTATTTAGATCACTGCGGTCCTTTTTCATCTGATACTGCGTATAGGTACATCTTAGTAGCAGTTGACTCATGCACACGCTTTGTGTGGGTATGGCCCCATCGCAGCGCTGATTCTCGGACTGTCATTAAAGATTTGAGTGTCTTTGTAGGGATTTTTGCCTGTGGTACCTTCCATTCGGATCAGGGTCCGGCTTTCGCCTCTAAGGCGTATAAGGATGCCATGACTTCGTTGGGGGTCCAAGTCAAGTTTTCGTCTCCCTACAGACCTGAGGGTAACAGTGTAGTGGAATGAATGAACCGTGATTTAAAGCAATCTTTGACAGCTCGAGTTATAGGCACTGGCAGAAACTGGCTAGCCCACCTCTATGGCGTGCAGCGTGCTCTTAATAATCTCCCTAGAAGGTCTCTGGGTGGGCGGACCCCATACGAAATGCTCTTTGGCATCAAGATGTACGTCCCTGACCTTGACGGTCTAGACTGTGTGGTTCGCGCCACTTCCTTTGACGCAGATGAACATTGCAATGTTTTACGGAATCTACAAAAGTCCAGAGACATTCTTGCAAGAGAACACTTGCCCTCCACGTCTGATGTTGCATTGCAGATCCCGGTAGTCGGCTGGCTGCCCCAAGTTGGTGAACTAGTTTGTGAGAAGATCGAAAACAAGAAAGAATTTGGTCCGTCCTATCGAGCTCCAGTTCCAGTCCTTGGTGTGAAGGGCACAAGAACAGTCATTTTACCACCGCTTCCTGGTCGTAAGGAAAACAGGTTTATTTCAATTGACAATGTCAAGATACACAGAGTGGCCGATTCTTCTTAGTATGACACCAGCTGTTTTCTGTCCTTCCATTGTGAGACATTCGGTTGTGCCCACTGCTTTTAATCATGAATCAGAAGTGGCCATTGAATTGCCTGCAATTTCCAGTCCTTTATTGAGTACTTTGCCAGGTGCCGATCAAAATGAAATAGACTATGCATATCCCACTGATTTGTCCATGCCTGACCTGCAAGCACGTTTAGCCACGGAATCCAGATTTTCATTTGACTCTGTTTCCCTTGCCTCGAAGAAACCCTCTCGTTTTGCAGTTTATGCTACCTTATTTAAAAAACATTTTTTGGTTCCCCCTTGGACATATATCTGGCTGGTGCTTTTTTTGATATATCTTTTTATGTCAATTGGTTTTGTGTTTTATTTTTTCCGCTTGATGAATGGACACTATGTCGAGGAAAGAACATGCATTCGCCATCTCAATGGAACTTTTGGCTCCCCTTTCCTCATCACATTCAGCACACAGACTGAAAAGAGACTTGACATTTGTTAACATCACTGCTTGGCCTGTCCTTGATGGGATCGTGTGGGATGCCGTTCGATTTCAAATTCATGGCCCTACGGAAGTTGTTAATGTGCCTAACGTGCTTAGAGTTAACATGGGGGTTGTGGTGAAACACAACACACGTTCTGATTTGAAATACTATGCTGCCTTTGATGCTGAAGATTTATATTTAGAATCTGCTAATTATGGTGATTTGTTTTGCTTTCAACATTTTGGCAATCACTTCGTACATAAAACAACATCCAGAAGGAATACTGTGAATTATACACAATGGGAGCATTGCCCAGGTCCTATACAAGGCAGTTCTAGAAAAAGTACACTTATTTTACTGACTTCAATCAGTCTAATCCCGAGTCCTTTTATTTTAAAATGACACAGAAGCCTATGTCCAAAGTTAGACTTACCGATACCAAACTATTGTATTCAAAGTCCTTTCTAGATCAGCTGGCTATTGGCGGTTATGAAGTATGGAAGGGAATAATTGACCTAAAATCAGTTTGGGATTCTAAGGCCTGGCAGGTACAAGGCGCTGAGGCATTGCACCGTGCATGTCTCATCCCTAATCTGATTTTGTTTTTGAATTCTACTATTTCGCAAACAACATGCTTTGGATTGGCTACTGCTAAAAAACTAAATTATCCTTCTATCCCCGAGTTAGAGGAATATTCAGGCTGGAGTAATTATACTCAATTTTCGATTAGAGAGTTACAGACCCTATTGCTGAATTCTTCCTTTAACATATCCAGTATAGACACTAAAGGTTGGCTAGTGTGGCACAAGAGTGCTGATTCTTGCCAGCGCCGTTTTCTGGGTTTGTCCGACGGCTTTACTCAGGTTAAACCTGATTCACGTTTTGAGACTGAGCATTCTGTCACAACTTACTCTGTGGGTAAGTTATGTCAAACCTGGCTGAAACATTCCAAATTATCTGCAGTTAAATTACATCTTGCAAAACTGAGTGATGATGTAGATTTAAATGATTTCATAAAAGGCCCAGCTAGTGGTAGGTCAAAAAGATGGATATATGCTGTATACAATGAAATTTGGAAAACATCGCAGATTGAAGCTGCGACACGACTTAGGGCTATAGATCAAGCAAATCTAGAGAAAGTCCTTGCCGTGGTGGACAATAGTATTAACATGCTTTCTTCACGCATTTACACTTTAGATAACATTGTGTCTTCTGTTGTGGATATTGTGCATGATGAAGTGTCTGTGTTATACCATGGTCAGAATCAATTACGTTCTATAATGCAATTTGCATGGACCCTGCAAACGCTTAAAAATGGCAAAGTGCCATGGGGCTACATGAACGTTTCCTCTCTCTTTGCACCCTTTAATTTGACTGACAAACAACGCTTGCTTTCTATGCGAGATGCTTCTTTTTCTATGTTGCATATTGAGAAATTAGAGTCCTTGCCTTTTTCTGTGGCAGAAGCCTCAGCTGCAACGTGGCTTATCCACGGTCTGATAACATTACCTTTTGCTTTGTATAAATTTACTAACTGTATGAAATATGTTGCCATAGGTCGCTATGAGCCTTTAGGTAGTGGTTTTCTCCATGAAGTATGGTCACTTCCTTTCACTTATAGATGTTTAAAGGACGGCCAGGAAGTTTATCTAAATGGGGAAGAATGTACAGAAACTCCAGATCATTCATTAATGTGTAGACACATAAAATTACATGCTTCTTGCAACCAGGCCCGACCAAACTTAGCCTGTGTTTTGAAGGGCTCTCCTGTACCAGCAATCATCCCGACTTTTAATTTGTTGGGGAACGGGAGTTATTTACTTTTGAATAATGAAGATTGTTGCGGGTTAATTAAAGGTGTAGCTTATGTGGTAACAGTAAGTGAACGTGTAGTTTGCTGCAGAAATGTCCTGTACCCACCCACACATGAAAATGGGGAGGTTTCCATTTGGCCACACATACCAACCTTGAAGGCAGAGTTCAACGGCATGACTAGACTGAGGGCTCTATTGTCCCAGAAAGAAGTGGCCTTGAGTTCGGCTCGAGAAACTTTCGTGCTTCACATAGCTAACACCAGGACCGAGGTTCAGGCCCTTTTAAATACTGATTTACCGTTGCATTTCGGCGAGATGATACATTCTATCTTTAACGCGTCCTCGACATCTGGACTAGCACATTTTTTTAAAACAGTTAGCAGCGGCCTTGTGACTTCATTTGAAAAAATATTTGGAGTAATCCCTAGTTTCTTTCATTCCATTTTCTCGAGTCTGTTTGGTGGATTCCCGGTTTTACTGGCACTAGCGGCAGGCGTCCTAGTTGTTCTCTGCTTCCTTAAATATGGATGCCCCACATGTGGAAGAAGTAGCCCAGCCTCTGCTGCCGCTGTTTCGCAACCGAATGCTTGAATATTTTGGCACGCTGCCGCTTGCGATTTTAAGCACGGCATATGGATTATCGTTTCGATTTTCCTACTTCACCTGTGTCCAGCCTGTGTTTCACTGCCTGAGCTGTGATTTTGATTGGGCCATTGATTTGTGTCTCTGCGGACCGGTTTCTCCTGGCGTCGATTTTAATCAGCTGATGAGTCCTATCACTACTCACGAGTTGGTTTGTTCTGACGAAAGGATTATGGCCATAGCAGCGGTGCATGGACTAATGGGTCCCTGGGATATATTCACGGCAGCGCAGGATTTCTTGGAACTGAGCTTTCTGGAGAACCCACCGAGTTGTCCTCTGATGGTAATAGAGACTCCGATACTTGGGGAGCACGTCTGTTCTTTTCAACTTTTGAATTCGATGGCTGAACTGTTTTCTGATGAAGACGGTGATTTCATGCTGGAGGCTGTTGCTGCATATTTTGCTTATACGGTCTTGTCCTAAATACTTTTCCATAATTTCTTTCCGGATATTTGACTTTCAGCTTGCATTTTTTGCGATTTTTCGTACATCGATCAATTTCCCAGTCCTATTGACTTGAGCGAATTTTTGAAATTTTTTACTGTACATTCATGGCTCACAGTTCTTGAACTCTGCTTTCATGAAGTTGCCCTTATCTTATCTTATCTTATCCGTCGTCGGATCATGGGGGGGTGTCATATAGCTACTGTATATCTTTATAATGTGTTAAGTTAGCATAGGCTCATTAAATGTTTAAACGCCATTTTTCCTTTTGCTGCTTCTGCACACGACACTTAATTGTTGATTTAGCTTTCAACCTAGTAGTTCGTTGTGGTTTACATGAGAATAATATGTTATTACTCTGATATCAGCTTTGCTTAATAAACTATGTCTGCACATAGAGTGCTGAAGCCTCAGGAACAACATGATACAGAATTGTTATGAGGTCTGATCTTCGCGCCTTTATAGACATAACATAAGTGCAGCTTCTGCCAACTTTGGGCTTGAGGCGGGTTTTTATATTGCTTTGCTGGAGGCACAAAGACACTTGATGCTGTTCGCATGCAGAGAGAGCTGGTGTATGCTGGTGTGATCCCTTCATACTAGGACACTGAGGTATGGGCCCGCCCTAATTCAACCCAAAGAGACCTTCTTAGCTATGAATATAATATGCGAGTTAGGGAGGGTGAGAAATAAGTGTTGTTAACCCTTATTAATTTACAGCATGGTAACATGCTGTCACCGTTCGCTTTCTATGGACTAGTAACTATGCTTGTAGCTTTGTTGTTGATAATATGTTTACTTGTATTATCTAAGATACTGCGCCTGAGAAGACGGCATTAGTAAATAAACATTTCAAATGCTCAGGTGTTCTTCTTTACTCCATGTTCTGGTTTGTAATGATTGTATAACGAAAGAGTGCTCATGTGTTCCACGTAACCTGAGGTTGGTGAGTTCATGTTCTGGTTTGTCTAAACATTGGGAGTTGGTTATGACCAATGAGACACTGTAGCTAGCTCGGTAAGGGGTTTGTTGGGTACTAAGGTGAGTTTTGGGTCACCCTAATTCGCTGAGGTTCCAATCCTCTGTGCACAGTTCTGTGGGAGAACAGAAACCCTGCTACAGCATATAGCCATGTCTCAACTGGGGTGGCAGAGTGGACTAAAGAACGGTCATGGATCAAACCCAGATCTTTTGACTGGGTGTGAGTGTTTGATTGGTTCTGATGCTCCGTCCATCACCACCCCCTTTTGTACCAACTATTGGAGAGTAACATGTGATCACAGCTCGTGTCTAACACAGGCAGAGAAAAGATGGTGTCTGTGTGGTTCTTGACCTACTCGAGGTAAACAGAACAAACAAACAGAATAAACCCTTATCTACTAACAACAACAGATATAGGGTAGGCATTATGTATATAAAACGTACAGAATATACAGATACATCATGCTAACACGATATATATATATATAAATGTCTAATACTGCTATTATAGGGGAAATCAGATTTTTATCCCACAGAACCGCCCTTTTAGCATGATGTAGCTAACTAAAGGTGAATTCAGTCTTCAAAAATCCCTTCATCAATCCGCATGATGTCCTTTATTTCCTGCTGAACTAATTGAGCTTTTACCGCTGCTGGAGAAGGACTAGTCACAGAGGAGGCAAGTTTAGCAGCACAGTAAGAGCAGCAAGCAGGCCCACAATGTATGCAGAGGCAACAGGTAAATATGATATTAGCTATACCCGCCAGTACCATTAACATTTTCTATCCCCAGGTAGACAACACACCCCAAAACCAACCAGATAAAGACCAGGGATCAGTTTCTGCATGCACTTCAGAGGCCAAGCGATGCAACTTTTAAATGGCCAGGTGAACAGAGGGGTCAGAGTCAGGGATATATACACAACAGGAACTGCCGATCACGCGCCATGCTCATCCTCGGTCGGCCAGAATGACATCTAAAACCATTCAGTTCTGAAGCAAAACGAGTCTCGTTTCTAGAAGCTCTACAGTTAAATTGGTCAATATACCTGCAGTGGTATTGATCACTCTTTTAACTACTCTAGACAGACGCCTTACTTCCTTGCTGGTAATGATGGGACCCCAAATAGGAAATACTCCCTTTGCAATGTCAATAAAGTGCTGCCCAGGAGTATCTGTCTGATCTATGTCGATGGTATCAATCTCTCTCTTATCCCTGACAAGTGGCAGACTCCGTTTATCCAATCAATGATCCTTATGATAAGTAGAGGGGGCTATGTACACTGGAGGATACAAAAAGAACAATTAACAACGGCCAGCCCAACCAAGGGAAGCCAGGTATATGCACCTGTATATGCATTTTCTCCACAGACGAAATATACATTGGGGGGGGTCAACAATGGAGGGCTACTTAAAGTGCGCAGCCGATAAGTATAATTGCATCAACTTTCTCCTACTGAAATGTATCCTGCTCCCTGAACACAGAATGCTGAGGTACTGTTTAATATGGGCACTGGGATTGCTTTGCCATCTGTAACGTTTCTTTCCTGAAATTGTTGGAAGTACTGGGTGAAATTAAACTCTGCGAAATCTAATATTTCGTTTTTCAACCAGGTGACATTTTCATGTTTGGTATACAAATTCATACAGGCATTTGGATCTAAAGACCCTTCCCCTTAATTTCCCTGCGGGTCAAAACCTTGATGCACTTCTATATATGCTAGGATCATCTCATAATCTTTTTCTGAATATCATTTAGTATCTACAGTATAATGCATGAACATCATAGATAATAACTTGAACCAAGCTTCACAACTCCCTAAATATGACAGTGGCAAAGAGATAAATAAATCATGTTTGTGCATCAGAGAGGGCTGAAGGCCGCAAACCCAACAGTTTGTTGTATTTGTAGCACTATGCGTTTGATGAAGCATTTCAACAAATACATTTTTCGTATAAGTCTGACGGTGCCTTTCTTCATGTGAGGCTAAGTTATAAATTAGATGTTCTGGAGGTGGGGTAGTGGTTCCTAAGACAGTATGCATAGGATGACGAAATTCCAAATATACAAACACACGCATTAATATTATCAACAAAATCGCTATTGTAACCACAAAAGCTACTTTTTCATGCATTTTCCAACTGGAGAAAACAGGCATATATGTAGGGTAATAACGGGGTGCAAGAGGACGTTCCTCTACGGGAACAAAATGGGCAAAAGGGTACCTGCTAGCTAAAAGTCCAAAACTAAACTCAGGCAATGCAGTCCAATCTGCCAGAGGGTGCTTCTTTCCTGTGTCCGTCTAGAGCCTCACAGGCAGGCTCCTATCATTCATCACAAAGAAAAACCAAGACAGATCCTCGTGTTGGAGTTAAGTTTTCACACAACCCTTAAAGAAAACACAACCTGGGCCCTTTTGACAGGAAATTCAGTCTTTCTTTCTGAACAGAGCAAACGAAATGTTCCCGGCTCTCAGCGTGTTCAGTACAGTGTCTCGCTCAGTACCCCAGGAAAGTTTCTGACAAACCCTATTACTCAAGTCTTTCCCTATCTCCTACCATCTTCGCCTGGGGTACCATGTTGTTTTCTGGGCTGCAGATTGTATCGGACATGGCCATGCGTTTCCTGATTGGAGAACAAAACAGCAGAGGGTGCATCCATTGCAACAGGAATATTATGAGCCTTTCGCTCAACTGCAATGGCAACAGAATCCGGGGAAATCACTGGAGCAGATGACAAAACCCCTTCCGAGCCCGATACTCCTTCTCCTTGCCCTTCTCCAACTTCCAGGGCGCCAGAAAAAGAGACAAAGCGAGGGGCTCGCTCACTCTCCTGGGTAAAAATTCCTCCCTGGCTTCGCTGATCATGAGGAAGCAGAAAAGGCAATTCTTTAATATGTGAAGCGTGAATCCAATGTCCACCTTCACTGCCGTCCGCGTGGCCAAAAGAATCTGGTGAGGCTTGGACCACCGAGTGTCCAGGCTGGATTTTCCGGCAGAGGCTGCAACACTGCTGACACCTGTTGATGAATGGAACGGAGATCTTTAGTCAAAGCATACAGATAATCTGTCATCATAGTATAGTCAATATCACAAAACGTTCTGGGTCTAGGGACACCCCAAACATTGGCTGGTCGTCCAAAGATGACCTCATATGGTGACAAGCCAGATCAGGAATGTGGGGTATCTCGTAATGACATCAATGCTAATGGTAGGGCATGGGCCACTTCAGTCCAGTACCCTCTTGAATGTTTGCCAATTTCAATTTCAGTATTCCATTATACTTCTCAACCAGTCCCGCAGACTGTGGGTGTTGTGCTACATGGAACTTCTGCTTAATTTGCAACCCATTACAAACATGACTGATAAGATCTGCATTAAATTGTCCCCCGTTATCTGTCCAGATCACCCGAGGCAATCCATAACGTGGGAAGTACTCCTTTATCAATGCTTTTTCTGTTGCCAGAGCAGTGTTTTCTTTGGTCGGGTAGGCCTCCACCCATTTACTAAAGGCACACACCATGACATACTTTAGATTATTCACATGCTCCAGTTGGATATAATCCATTTGGAGCACCTCAAAAGGCAAAGATGGTGGTGCAAAGTTCCCACTGAGAACAGGATCCCTGCCTCCAGGATTGTGTTGTAAGCAAACCATGCAATATTGAACCAAATGTGCAGCAGTCTTTGGGATATTAGGATTATTCCACACAGGATCCAAAAGTGCACAAATGTCCTTCGCCCCGAAATGTGCTGAACCATGTGCCATAGTTACTACAGCATTAACCAGTGCATTGGGTAACAACCACCTCTGTTTTTCCGTCAGATCAACCCAACAATCGTTTTCATCTAATCTCCCCACTTCCTTTTCCCAGTGTCCCAGTTCAGCGGAAGTAGCTACTTTCTGTAGGTCTCTGACACTCTCCATAGTGTTGTCAAACATCTCTGTTTCCGCAACCCACCTAGCAGATGTAGTTACAAACATCGAAGACATTTTAGATTTGGTAGTTTCTTTCGCTACTTGATCGGCAAAAGCATTTCCCTCACCTGCTGCATCTACTACTGTCTTATGTGCACTGCTTTTAACTACAGCCACCTTCTCTGGTAATGTCAATGCTGTTAGTAATCGTAAAATCAAAGGGCTATGTTGTATTCTTTGACCATGGGAAGTGAGAAAACCTCTCTCCGCCCACAGCCGGCCAAAACTATGAGCCACGTGTATTGGCTATCTGTGTAAATGTTTACTCTCAATCCTTCACTTAACTCACAGGCCCGGAGAAACGCCACTAACTCGGCTGCCTGCGCTGACTGATAGGGTACTCAAGAAGCCTCAACTACAGTGAGGAGGGTCGTAATCGCATATGGAGCTGTTGTCATGCCTTCTAGTAACTTGAAACAAGAGCCTTCCACAAACAATTCCTCTTGGGAGTGAGGTTGGGGAATGTCTGTGAGATCTACCATTCCCTTAGTTTCTTCTTCGGTCCGAAATATACAATCATGTACATCATTATTTTTCTCGTCCGAAGGGAGGGGCAGCAACGTGGCAGGATTCAGAGTGGCACACCGCTTAGTTGTAATGTGAGGAGCAAACAAAGTCAATTCATATCCAGTAATACGCGTACTTGTGAGGTGCTGGGTCTTTGTTTTGTTCAATAATGTATCCACAGCATGCAGTACCATGACTGTGAGGTCAGTATTGAGAATGAGCCCTTCCAACTGTCGAATGGCCACCGCGACTGCAGAAGTAGCCCTTAAACAGCTAAGAAGCACTCTGGTGACGTTATCCAACACTGCCGAGAAATAAGCACAAGGTCTCTGCTTAACACCAAATCCTTGTGGTAAAACAGAAAGCGAACAACTCTCCTCCTCGTGTACATAAAGCACAAAAGCTTTTCGGTAGTCAGGAGTACCCAGGACGGGTGCTGAACAAAGCGCAGATTTCAAAGAGTCAAAAGCTTTCTGACACTCATCGGTCCAAGGTAGATGTTCATGCACATCTTTAGTGGTTAAATACAAGAGAGGTTTAGTCAGAAGAGAAAATTAGGGATCCATTGGTGACAGTAAGAGGTTATGCCAAGAAATGCACGTACATCACGCTGAGTACGAGGTACAGACATATTAGAAATGGTAGTCACACGTTCAGGAGTTAGTCTCCTCCCCTCTTTCGACAGAAGATGACCAAGGTGAGTCACCTCATGTTGACAATATTGGAATTTGGAGAGGGATACCTTATTACCATTGGCTGCCAGGTGAGACAATAATTTAACAGTGGCTTCCTTGCAACCTTCCTCAGTATCAGAAGCCACCAACAGATCGTCTACATACTGGAGGAGCACATTACCAGGGGGCAGGGTCAAATCATCTAATAGTGCTTTCAAAGCCTGACTATAAATGCTAGGACTCTCAGTGTACCCCTGGGGAGCACGACAAAACCTGAAGCTGGGCCCAGATAAAGAGAAGCTGAAAATATGACAGCAATGAAGATGGATCGGAATGCTAAATAAAGCATTCTTTAGATCGAAAACTGAAAAATACTTAGCAGTGGGAGGAATCATAGTGAGAATAGTAGTGATCTCAGAAACTACAGGGTACTGCGGCACCACTATCTTATTAATTTCTCCCAGGTCAATTACAAAACGGTAAGTATCAACATGGTCAGGATCACTCCCAACAGGGGCCTTTTTCAAAATCGGCAATATAGGACTAATACATACATTGGCAGCCGTTTCCTCCACTACACCCTTAGCAATCAGGTCCTGGATAATAGCAAGTAGAGCCCTTTGACCAGCCAGTGAAATTTTGTACTGAGGTATACGTGGTAAACGAGCATTTGGTTTCAGAGTATTAGAAACAGGCGGAATCTTCAATAGAGCTACATCTGTATCACCGGTCGCCCACAGGGTCGATGGGATAGAAGTGAGCTCCGGAGGGAGGGGTTAATTTTTAGCAAAACATTGCAGTGTATGCATGCCAGGGGATTGTATGGTCAGATAAACACCGTCAGGGGAACAATGTATCTTTGCATGCAGTTTCTTTAGCAAATCCAACCCTAATAGATTTTCTCCGCATTTCAAAGTTAACAAAAACTGAGAGTCCACTGTGACCGGACAAATTGTAAACGGGATAGGTTTAGAAATGGGGCTCACTACCGGAATTCAAGAAAATCCTACCAAAACATTATTCTGCCCGGACAGAGCAGCCACTGGGACCAGCAAACGAGCAATAGAACTATTCATTGCACCCGTATCAACTAGAAAGTTTTCAGAAGTCCCCATCAACCGCCCTCTCACATAAGGACCTTGCTGATCAATGGGGACTGACACTTGGCCCCCACTCGGTCCGTTGCTGTCCTATGTGTAAGCATACCCATCAATCCCCTCAATCACACAGTCTTCATTGTAATACTGCCTGCCTCTCGGATTATCAAAGTAATTCTTCTCAGGCTCACCGTGTGTTGCTTCCTCTCTTCGCATTTCACTTCGATCCACACCACCTCGACCTCTCCCTCTTCCTCTTACTGCCCCATTCTGAGCCAACAACAATGGACACTGAGCTCACCAATGCCCTTCCTGTTTACAGAAAGCGCATTGGTTTATTCCCAAAGCAACAGCTGGACCTCCGCCTCATCCAGATCCCGCCCCCCTCGGGACAGACCCTCTACCGCCTCTCTCTCTACCTCGTCCCCTGATGACTTGCTGTAACAATACTTGTGTCTTGAGATCCTTTGCCTTCTTTCTGACTTATCCTTGCTCTCATTTTCCCTATGTTCATAATACTGAGCCATGCTTAGTATAACCGAAGGTGTGGAAGTGGTCCAAGTACTTTCAGCAGCTTGTAGCCGCTTAGAGATCTCGGGTAACAGATGTGTCACAAAACTATTAACAAATAATCATATGCCACCTTCCACTGACAAGTCCTGTCCACTAAAATCAATAAACACGCCTTCAAATCTGGTAAAGAAATCCGAAACACTCTGGTCCTTTTTCTGCTTACACGCTGTCAATTTGTCCCAATCTACCTTACGGGGAGGAATGAAAGAATGCATGTAGGTAATAATCCGACCCGGCAAAGCCAATATTTCAGGTTTAGGTTTGTCACCAGGCTTTCGATCCTTGTCCCATTCTTTAATCTGATCCCATGTCCCTCCTAACTCTGCAGCATGATCCTGATCATGCACCTGACGCCATACATCAACGGGGACTAGCAAGCCGAAAAGTAACTCTATGTCAGCCAGGGTCATAACAGCCGAAGAGGCAGCCTCGGTAAGCTCTTTATAGCAAGCAGTAGGATTTTTACGGGGGTCATGGAGTTGTGATTTCAGGGAAAGAACTTCACTCCTTTTCCGAGGGATATAGACCCATTGCTCCTGAAATCGTGCCTCCACACGAGGCCTAGTTACTTGATCCTGATCATTTCTCAATTCTGGTATTTCAGGATGGTAAATAGGATGAAGTTCCCGCATAGGATGCTGGGAATCCCAATTTGGACATTTCAAGTGCAGCCGCCCTCGATATTTCAATAAAATCTCGACATTCCTGTACACATTCTCCAATACTAATTTGGATTTATGAGCCCGGTCCCGAATATCATACATCACTTGAGGGGCTCTTCCGTCCGGGAAACACTGATCCCCTAAGGAACTAAGACGTGTGGCCATATGTTCCAGGGGGTGCTGCTGCATAACAGGATCATAGTTTCTAAGGGTACTCCATATATCAGTTATAGTATAAATGGCGTTCTGCATCCATTGAAATGCCTGATTCGCAACCGTCTGTTTCTCAACCAGCCCCACTGCTGATTGAGTAAACAACCGCCGCGTGCCAAGAAACCCCGGAACACGAGAGGGAGTTGGGTCAGCTAGGGTGGGGGTCGCGCTCGAAGACTGAGAAGCCCAAGCTGGAGTACAAAAGGGGAGGACAAAACAATTGTGGACATAGTGGGAGAGGACAACGCATCGGGCATTAGAGTAGCTGTTCCAAATGCTGAGGGAGACAAAACAGACGAAGTTCCCAAAGGGGCGGGGAAGAGGATACAACGGGCATCGGAGAGGTTGGAGCCGAGGCTGGAGTCAAAGGGACTGCAGGATATATGCTTTGGGTGGCATAAGGGGGAGGTGGACGCGCATCTAATAAATCCTCTATCTCATCCTCTGGCTCAGTCCTAGTTACATAGCTTTTATCCACCTGCAACCTGAATTGTCTATTCGTACAATCAATGCTTTTCTCAGTCTGATCCGTATCATAAGCTATAGCTTTCTGGGTAAGCGTCTGACCTCCTTTCATTTTACTTAACTTTTCCTCCCTAATGCGTCTACGCTTTGCTTCTTTCTGCCACATGTTCAAAGAATCAAACATTGCCTGCCGACTGCGTTTGGAGAATAACCGATCCTGCAAGAAATGTATCTTTTTCTCATCGAAAGATCCAGTCAAAGGCCATTGTAGTTCCACGTTGTCCTTGGTATACTTATGCCATAACGCATTAAACAGAATGGGTGAAATACCATGTTTAACATACATATCATAACTTGGGCTACCCTCTGGCGGGGCAGTCTGACTTTCATCCAATCGTGTGCCTCTTCAGCGACAACAACATCCAAAACATAATTTGCTAAAACACGGCATCCTTATTCACTGACAGTTCAATTTCATTCAGAAAAACAATCTTTCAAACATGGCCATGTTCATACATTCTCAACATTCCATTCACCGTTCCAAATCAGAAATACAGACAAGACAATACATACATAAATGCACTCAAAAAGAAATGTCAAAACTAAATGTCTTTTCCGAACAGAAGAACAGAGCCCATCGACTCCCGTTCATGGAGAACTAATCAATTCAGATTTCCAGACCAACAGATACCAAAATCAGGCAGTCCAGAGACTACCAAGAGACCGTCGGACAGGAATTAACCACGGACCGTCCTACAGACCATCCTGCGAACTTCCTGGTTCACCCTCAGGACTATTCTGACTCAGCCCGCTGCCTTAGCGTCGTTTCAGATGTGTCCCAAAGGCTACCCAGGTACAACCACAGGCCAGGAGCGCACCACACGTGCCACACCAGGGTGTTCGATCAACATCTCTACTATTCACCAAACAAGTCCATGGAGCATCTGCCCGTGGAGCCACACTGCTGCCCCGTCAGACCCCCAAAGTCCTCCGTGGTACACCGACCACCAAATCCAATACAGTTAACTGCTTCAAAGCGCTGCTCAACAGTGCATTCCAAAAGACACAAAAACAATTCACTCACCTGGTGCACGCAGGTACAATTGCGTATTCTTCACTGCCAACTCCTGAAGACCAACACGGTCAGCTCCTGGGTTACGCCCGAAGGGCTCTGGTGAAGGGTCACTAGCAGCTGGGGCTCCCTGATGGTGAGAGCGGAGTAAGTCAGAATCTCTGGTCAGTCCACCCACTCGACCAGAGCTCCCCTTTCTTTGTCCTTTCTACCCGATTACGGAAGGACGACCCCAACGCGGAGTCCCACCAGAGTCGCCAACTGATGTACCATTAAAAATAACAAAAGGAGCTATGCCTACCAATAGCCCCAATACCAATTACCAAATAACCAGTCATTTGGTAGTGAAGAAAGTTCAATTGTTTATTATGCAAAATACTCTATAGAGGAGCCTCTCCAACCCTCACTCATCTGGTGTGCGGAAAAGACTGCTGGCTTACATTCAAAACTGCACATATATACTTTCAGCGTAGTACATGAAGTCACCGTAAATGGAAAAAAAAAACACTTGGCCTCTGGGGTCTCAAGGAAGGACCATATATGGCACACATGATTGGTTCAAAGCTCTGCTCAGTTATTATTGAGGAGGTCAGGTGGGGTGACTCCCTTTCGTCCCGGTGCACGGGAGTGTAGGCACGGCACCTTCAGGAATGTGCTTATCGCACCCAAAACCAGACGCAACCTTGAGTCCCAGGACAGAGGAAGAATGATGTGCATTCAGCTGCTCTCAGTAACTCAAACAAACTGGGGCCTGACAACTATTGGAGAGTAACACATGATCACAGGCAGAGAAAAGATGGTGTCTGTGTGGTTCTCGGCCTACACGAGGTAAACTTTACAAACAAACAGAATAAACCCTTATCAACTAACTAAAACAGATAAAGGGTAGGCATTATGTATATCAAATGTACAGAATATATAAATACATCATGTTAACACAATATATATAAGTCTAATACTGCAAATATAGGGGACATCGGATTGTTATCCCTCATGGTAGGCACTGACAAACTTTACAATATGTATTGGATTTCATTAAGTGGGGTTAAATCTGGCTATGTGTTATGTTATTGGATTTTTAGAATGCACGCAGCTACTCCTGGGAGTGTCCCGGCGCGAGCCTATAAGTTGCTTGTTTCTTAAATTGCCCAATATCCAGGATGCTGCGCAAAGAAAAGGGCAAGGAATTCCAGGCTGTGGCTGCCCTAACAGCAAGAGCTCTGCCCCCCCATTCTTTGAAGGCCCGCACGGGGTATCTGTGCAAGCAGCTGAGATGCCGACCTCAGATGTCTGACAGGCGTGTAGCAAGCAAAATGCTTCCTGAGGTATGAAGGTCCTCCAGCATACAAAGCACGATGTGCTTTGACCAGGGCCTTGAAATTGACGCGTTTCATAACAGGTAGCCTAGGCAGCACATGCAGATGTTGCTTGACGCTCTTATTAATGGGAATGTTGAGCAACAGCCTAACTGCTGCATTCTGGACCACCTGCAGTATTTTAAGAGTGTAATCAGGAAGGCCCAGATACAACCCATTGGCATAGTCTACTTGAGAGAGGATCAGTGCCTGAGTCACTGTTTCCTTCACTGTCATTGGCAACAGTGGAAGGAATTTCTTAAGCGACTTTAATATCCCAAAGCAGCTGCCAACCAATTTTTCAATTTGGGTCGAGAAGGACAAGTGCTCGTCGAACCAAATGCCCAGATTTTTTACTGGTAGTCCAAAAGAAGACAGTATATGATAGTCGGACGGCCAGAGAGATTCCCTGAAAACTGTCTGTAAAGAAGGATTTCAGACTTATCCTCATTACATTTGAGCTAAGCAGCACAGAGCCATTGGAAAACAGCTGTCATACACACGCCTTCAAAGTGAAGAACTCCGATTTACCCAAGGTGAACAGAAGTTGGGTATCATCGGCGTAAGCAACGATCTTGACACCCTGCTCTTCCGATAACTGGACCAGAGGAGTGACGTAGATATTAAAGTGCAGGGGGCTCAAAGAGGACCCCTGCAAGCACTGCAGTGGTCTCAGATTGAGGTGGAGACGAAAAAGGCGGGAGCCAGACCTGTTGTGAACGCCCCTCGAGGAAGGATTTCAGCCACCTCCAAGCCAGCCCAGAGATACCTATGTCCACCAGCCGGGCCAAAAGCAGCGAATGGGGAAGGGTATCAAATGACGCCTACTGGTCCAGCATTATGAGGCCTGCACTTCCATCACAGTCTCGAATAGCTTCAGAGACTTCGACTGAGGCAGACTCAGTACAGTAGGCAGCTCTAAAACCAGATTGCGCTGGATGGAGTAGGCCAACACCTTCCACAAAATTAGTGAGCTGTTTGTTAACTGGCTTCTCACAGATTTTCGCCACACAAGGTAGCAGAGAAAAAGGGCGATAATTCCCTGGGTCCCCAGGGTCAAGCAATGTTTTTTTAAAAAGCAGGAGGACCTTCGCTTGTTCCCACACCACAACTGTCTCTTGGAGGGAAAGATTAACGGGTATTAACCTCAAGGTTGACCAATTCTGCAACAGAGGCCAGGAACCTAGCCACGCACGTGTCCGATGCCTACCCGGATTTCATGGATTTCAAGATTTTAGAAGACTCTGACAGGTTGACGGAGAAGAAGGCTTTCAGCATAGAGTCTACAACTCTGGAGCACTACTAATCAGGTCCTTGGCCTACTTATCATCATTTAAATTGTTTAGTTAGACCTAGCGAGGCCTGATGTACCTGCAGAAGACAAGGTAAAATCTTAAAGACAAAAGTTTAATTAAAAAACAAAACAAGTGGAAGGTAACTTAATGACCTGCATGGAAAGCGAGAGAGGTTCTGATCCAAGGATCTAACAACTGGCACTGGAGGGGGGTGTTTGACCCAATATCTCAGGGAGTACCCTGGCTACCTCTGTACCCAAGACTATTAGGATACCTGTTTTGTCAGAGTTCAGCTTGAGAGCATTGTTCGTCATTATATCAGAAACAGAATGTATACATTTTATGAAAATTTGAAAAGGTACTGAAAAATTTGGAAGAGTAGTCATCCATTAAGATTAGAATTTAAGACTCTTTCACCAAGTGATGTGCCATTCGGGCCCCTATTAAATCTTAACTAGGAGGGGCTCAATCTGGTACCTCATTAACAAGAGTTTTACATTTGGTGCAATTGGGAGACCAATAACTGCTTGTGCTCCAAGTAGGATTTGATCCAGGCCAGAGCCTGGCCCTTGACTCCAAGTTCCTTAAGACATAACAACAGACGTTCATGGGAGATAGTATTGACTGCTTCCACCAACTCTAGCAGCATATGCCAGATGGAGGGCCCTGGTCTGCTAGTATGCAAAGAGCATCGAGAATCGTGGTCAAAGGGAATTTGGTGCTATGTGATTGACTGAACACGACTGAACAGCATCCAAGATGTATTTGTCTTTCAGAAATCAAATCAGTTGCTTATTGACTGATTTTTCTAATATTCTAACTGGAAAAGATAGCTATAAAATATGCCGAGTTACTTGGGATTGATGTATCAGCCGATTGCTTTTTCAATAGTGGGCTGGGCAGAGCCTGCTTCTACGTTAACAAATCAAACTCAATAAGAAAAGTATGATCAGAATGAGTTAAGGGTACTTCCATCTCCATGGGTAGACCTCCTGTTCATACAGAGCTCATGAGAGTGTTATGTGCTTGCAGTGGAACAAACCGAGTTAGAAAAAGAGCTTACTGTTTAAAAAAAATCTTGTCTCTCATTGTGAGCTCTTAGAAACTCCTTAGCAAAATAACTAGCCTTTACCATACATACTTGCTTTCTTTTTATAGTCTTAAGGAGCAGGCTTCAAATTTATTTTGGCTTTATGGGCATAGCTGCAGGCCAATTTGGTCTCTTTCTTTCAAGATTGTATTACACCATGGAGCAGATGGGTATAAACGATTAGATTAAGACTCGAAAACGGTAGTGCTATTAAGTTCAGACGTAATACATACAGCAATCTCAACATATTCTATATTAATGGCCTAATTTAAGAAAGGAAAGACTAATTTAGTTAAAGTGGTAGCACTTCAAAAGAAAGTTGGACCAACTTCGTTTAAGTGAATAAATATGGGAGGAGTGCGAGGAAGCCCTTTGGGGTAGCATGAAGTCTGAGGATGCAAAATAGTAGAAAGAAACTGTGGAAATCACCTGCTTTCGGAGTCTCTCTTCTGTTCTCTTCACTGACTGATATTCATCTCTAACACTCCCATACTTGTTCATCTGACACAGATTTGTTTCTCTGTGCATGCATCTGTATTGGTTGCCAAAACCTATGATCCTTTTACTATCTGTCCTTTTGAAGAAGGTTCTATCAAAATGGAGAATGCACTAGTTGCTCCTGTTATTCATCTCTCCTGTCCACCCATTGCCTCTCATCTGCTTCATGCCTTCACGCCATGCCTCTCCTCCCTCCACCATGTCCTTCTTCTCGAACCACATTATCATTCTCTCCTGTGCGCCTATGAATCTCAACTGCCTTTGTTTCTGTTCTTCCTTCACAGCTGCCTTTTATCAAACCCCAAACGCAGCCTTCCATGTTTTTTTGTCTCCACCGACCTTCCCTAAGCACCTCCACTTATCTTCCGTCAGCCCTTATATCTCACTCATGAGTCACTGGGCCTGGCAGTTTTCAACCATGTAATTTTGTTACTAGATTTTAAGTGCATTCAAGTTTGCTGATGAACAAACAGAGGTCCAGGGAAAAAAGGATTTACCTAGACATACAGGACATATTCCAAAAGGAAAATCTGTTTGTACATATATGTTTTTGACTGAATTTACCATTTTACAGTGCTAGGAAAGAGGTGATTTATGGCAGGTGTATGTGTGTTTACAGGAACAGAGATTTCCACAGATGTAAATTCAGTTCAAGGGGTGGGAAAGTAGGAGTTAAAAAGTGTGGTTTGTTTTGGCAATTTGAAAACACCCGCAAACTCTTATGTTTGAGGGCCTTCCAAATTACAAAACATGCTTTCCTCTTTTCGCTTTTGAAAGGGTGTGACATTTGCTCCAGGACAAGACTGAAATAAATGCCATTCCAAGGTGGAAGGGGAATCGCTCACCCCCAGATCTGCTTGCGAGGAAGTGCTTTCTCCAAACATTTTTTTTCCTACCAGAGAAACAAAGGGGCATATTACCAAGGGGGTCGATAGGCAATTATCGCCGATTTAGTGATAATTCTATCGCCCTATTAGCAAGCTGTCACTAACTGATGTTAGCGACAGCTTTTAGGCGATAGCGAACGGTTTGTGGCCCGCTTTGCATGACATGCAAAGTGGGCGTACCCAACCCGTTAGCGACTGAAAGCAGTCGATAACATCGCTATCGCCTATTAACAATGTGGGCGTAGCATTGGAAAAATTTGCGCTAAGCACAAATATCTCCAAAATCTAACGCCTGCTCAGACCACTTCTTAGCCATGTTATCCAATGGGAGGTGGATAACATGGCTAAGAGCATTTTGTCGCTAATGCGTGAATATCGCTGTATATTCAGCGATATTCACGCATTTCGCCGCTATCGCTGGATATTTTAGAACAATGGAGAAAAACGTTGCTAATAGCATGTTTTCTCCGCTAACATATCCAGCGATAGGCAGCGAGAAAATAAATGCGCTAAGCGCATTTAGCAATAAATATCGCTATTCCTTGGTAATATGCCCCTAAATGTGCAATTTTAGAGAGGATCCTATTACCCTGTGCGCACTTCTTCATTAACCCCATGTGT
The DNA here is from genome assembly GCF_964261635.1 of Lissotriton helveticus. Classification (NCBI taxonomy): domain Eukaryota; kingdom Metazoa; phylum Chordata; class Amphibia; order Caudata; family Salamandridae; genus Lissotriton; species Lissotriton helveticus. Next base: position 211,512,861 of record NC_136058.1, read on the forward strand.
GGTACTCCTCATCACAGTAGTAAACATTGAGCACCTCGCCTCCAACAGGATCCCATAAATAAAACAATTAAAAAAATGAAAACTACTCACTTCCTGTTTTCAGTCCCTGACCCTGATGCTGTGTCTCACGTTCACTTTTAGGGAGAAATATGGGATGCAGGTGAGTTCTCTCTTGCAGCCAACTATAGGGACCCCATTCACTGTGTCTTCTTGAATTGATCTGTACTCCCCGTCCAGGGACCATAGCTGGGGTGAGGAGCTCTAGTGGAGGTGATTCGAGCCATATACTGGTCTGGGAGATCAGTGTACACCACTATAGCTCAGTGTGCGATCGGAAGCAGCAGGCAAGCAGCACAAGTCACTTTAGCTTCCTCGATCTTGTGTTTCATGAGATTGGAGCCTTTAGGTAACATTAAAAATAGGATTTTGCTGCTTTTAGTGTGTCTTCACTGGTGATAGAGTGCCATGTTATTCTGAAAATTGTAGGGGTGCATTAATCACCGTTAGTCCACACCCCTAAGGAATCCTGGGTTAAACTATGTATTAATCATTAGAAAATGTGGCTGTAATAACGAATAATGTGTGTATAATGTTAGAAAATTAATTTGTGTTAGTAGGAACATTTTAAATGACATTTAAACGTTCCTGCTCCTTGCAAGAGTTTCGTGAATCATTTGTTTGTAATGTGATGCATTAAATTTAACTACGCACAATAAAGTCTGCATGTTTAGACATAATTAATTGTGCCTTAAAGTAGAGAAATGTAATGCTTATAATTACAACATGTTAAATGGTAGTTTTAATGTGTAAAGGCCTGAAGTGAAAATTCACGTTTTGTCATGGAAGGCCTGTTTGTGGTTTCCTATGTTAGCAAAATCGAGTAGGTCTGAAATGTATTTTCCTTGGGAAGGCTCTCAGTTGAATGTAGTCCGCAGATTTGTGCGTACAAGGTTGATTTGTTCACATGCTTTCCATTGCAGGTGCAAAGACATTTTCCTTGTTAGGTAGACTGATGCCCTTTTTTTTAAGAGTTAGGTATGGAGGCGACCTTTTACAAAGTAGCAGTGGAATGTGATAATTGGAGACTCGCTGGAGAAGCCCGGGACCCAAGGACAACTCAACTGTTCTTTGACGAAGCACAAGTTGTGGAAAATCACCTGCCAAAGATGTCCATCCAGAAGAGGTGTCTCAGGTGTGTTCTTGAATTGACTGTTTTATAATAGGAACAGTTCCCCGAGGGAGGAGAGGCAGATGAGGCAAGAGAGGCAGGCGAGGCAGAAGGGCTGATGAGAGCAGAGAGCCACTAGGAGGGTAAGAGAAGGGATCGACTCTAGGATGAAGATTTAGTTTCTTACTCATTCTGAAATTAATGTACTTCTTAGGAAGTTTTCACAAGCTGACACTTTTATTCCTCGACTTTGCCTGAAAGATGTTATGTAGGGATGTTACCTTAGTGATAGAGCAGGGACAGAATTAACCGATTAATTTTCTTTTTTGTAAACTGATGAAGACTAATTTGCTTGTTTAATATTTTTTAAATTGCTTATCCTTTTCACGTTGCACCGAATTAGGGTAATCCGTAGAATGAAATTCGTGTTAGTGCCTATGTATTTTTTCAACCTCGTTATGAGGTGCTTGTATGTTCATTTATTTTTGGCTCTGTAATAAAACCCTTAAATTGTAAGTTGGAGTCAGTGATCCTTCAGAGTCTAAATTGATGAATTTTAATGATGAAGGTGATTGTATTGGTTTTCTCCCCTTTACACTTCTCAACAGATAAAAAGGTCCAGTCGACCGAAGATCCTTATAAATGCTATGATCTGATAAAAATGAGATAAGGATCTGGTGTAATCAGTTGGGAGCAGAGTAGGATGGTTATCTCTGGAGTAAGGGGAGATCTATGGGAAGGTAGTCATTGAGTCCCCATAGTCAAAGAGCCCAAGGTGATGGTTGTCCGGCGGATCGCGAGCAGAGGACGACGGATGGGAATCAACGAAGAGTGACGGTGCTGCAGAAGCAGCAGTTCATGGGAGAGTGAGTATGAACAGGGTTGTGTGTCTGTTAGATTGCGGTGTTGTTTTGGTTGTGTGGGATTGATACGAGAGTTGAGTGATTGTGGTATCGGGCCGAAAGCGTGCGGTCCATGAGATTTGATTTTGATATCTCAGGATAAGAGATTGTGGTCTAGAAGACACCCAGAGTTGAAATTGTCTGACCAGAGGTTGTGGGAGTCATGAGACATCGTTGACTAACCCACCGGTGATTGGGAAATGTGTGTGTGAGTGTGTGAGTAACCAACACAGGTCATGGGTTACTGTATGTGGAAACCAGAGTGATTGGATCCTATTGATTAAGTACAGGACTGTCTGGCTGTTCATGGGCAGATAGTCTGTGGCAGCTGTCCGTTCGTTTCGCGGACAGACAGCTGTCAGTGTTGAGGTCGACAATTGTGAGAGACTGTCCCTCGTTTGGTGGACCGACAGTCATAGAAGTGACTGTTCGGTTGTTTCGCGGACAAACAGTTATTTCATTGTATGACAGAGACATGAGTGTGTGAAAGAGAAATTGTAAAGGAGGGGAACTGCTGAAAACGGCGGAGGAAGAGTGAAGTCAGAGAGTGTCACGCTGTGATAGGTCGGTTGGTGTGAAGCCGCGCTGGTATTGGTGGGTTGTCGTCAGGAGGGAACAGAAGCACTGCAAAAAGAGGAAAAGTGATTTCATCATGAATTGTTTTAAAGTTTTACGAGATATGTGTAGAGGAGATAGAAGGGTGGTTACTCGAGGAGGAGAATAATCTCCACCCGAGGATACCCCGGCCCATTACATGGCCACGAACGTGGGTTTGTATACCATACTTAGAATTAGCATAAGATGACTGAAGGAAATGAAGAATTGACTTTTCTCCACTATGATACTTTTAGGTTGGAGATGTTGTATCAATTGAAAACAGTGATGTCTTCCTTGCTACCCCCACCCAGACCAACACAGTTTGAGGCACTACATGCGGGGATTAGAGCAGCCCATGATAGCAAGAGAGAGCGAAGTCAGGAAAGAGTGAATACGTCGATCAGGGCATTTCAAGATACAAGATGGGATGCATTGGAGAAAAGATGGAGAGTAGAAACTATTGAGGGAGATAGGCTGTTCTCATTGTCGGCGAAGGTAGGAGACGCCCAAAAAAAGTGTGCAAAGGAGGATGATAGTGACATAGATGACAGCCTGATAGAGAGACTATTATCAGAAAGACTGCCTCCAGATTCAGTAGACGGAAAGGCAGGAACAACACAGGGAAATGGAGGATCACAGACTCAACCTAGTGTGACAGTGGTTGGGAGAACTTTAACAGGTACTGAAGGGATGGGAACACAGACCCCCGCAAGATCAGAGACCAATGGAGTTACAGGAGTTACGAGGTTACCGGATACTCTTATAGTGCCGGTTACCATAGGCCCCATAGTGTCAGTGAATGATATGGACCAGGTGAAGAATGGGAGTCTAGTGCAGTCAGTAGCAGGAGAAGGAAATGACTCGGGAGGAAATGGCACAGTAAGTGGAATAGCTAACTTATCGAGACCTACAGAATCAAGTACTCCATTGCCAGCCTCTGCAGACTCCTCAAGGGGACAAGTGGATGGAAGGACAGTGAGGCCAAGATCTCTTGCTGATTCAAGATCTGATTTAAGGATGTGGGAACCACCTGTGAGAAATCAGAATGACAGGATGACAGGAGGTTGGGACCACGGAAATGCAGGGAATAGACAAGCTCTTAGGGATATTACGGAATGGAACCGATGTGAAGATCAGAGTAATGACAATGAAGAAACAAGTGGAGCATCTATTCGAGGAACTCTGAAAGTTGCCATGAGAGCAAAGCTGTTGGATGCAGTGAGGTTGAAAGCAGAGGTAGATGAGATCATACATGGGAACTTGCCTTTGGAGAGGGTGGATCTTTACGAACCTGATGAGTTACTGTTTGCAGCAAAAGATGTGACTCGCAAGGCAAGGTCAGCAAGTGAGAAACGGACCGATTTGGCAAAAAGATACGAGGTGGATTTGTCAAAAACCAAGATGCTGCAAGGAAGTCATATATTGCAGTACAGTGACCAGGAATTGGAAGAGAAAAAAGTTATAGGGCTGAAGGCTCACATTTGTGAACTGATCATAGGGATACATGCATGGAGTATGCTTGACAAGTAGGAAGAAAGATGATCCAAAAAGAAGAGTTCCAAAAAGAGCGTAGGAGAGACACCACCGCCAGGAGGGGGAATGGTAGGAGTAGAGAATTACCCTTTGCGAGAGGTATCCAATGGAAGTTACATGTCTGTGCCTTGGAGTAGAGGCGACTTGGCTGCATTTACAAATGAGTTTCCTCGGCTGAGGGAGAAACTTTTTGAATGGTACAAACAGGTTGATTGGTTTGTTAAGATTTCAAAGGTGTTGTGGATTGATTTGAACACATTGTTTGACATTTTAGTACTAGGCGACTCGTGAGCAGATTGTAAGGTTGCAGTTGTTTGGCCTACCTCTGAACCAGATAGGGATCCCATTATAAATTGTCCTTCACCTACTGTCATGAAAAGGTTTGAGCAAGTAATCACATGGCTGAAATCCAAGATATCGCCACAGGATATCGATTGGGTTAAGATAGATCGAACTATTCAGGAATCAAAGGAAACAGTACATGAGTATTATGAGATGCTCTTGAAAGCCTTTAAGCAGTACAGTGGGCTAGACACCTTAGACCAAAGGACATGGGACCGTTTGTTTCCAGGTTCTTCTTAGGTTTGAGACCAAAAATTAGCTTCATGATTCAGCATCATTGATCTGTTGACAGAATAAGTCTGTGGATGAAATATTGCGTTATGCCAGATATTGCAGTGACGAAGTGGACTCAAAGCACAGAAAGCTTAAAGATAAGCTGATGTTAGTCCAAATGCAAACAGCTGACAGGGAACTCCAGATACAGCCAAATGGAGGAACGCTAGTAAGAAGAGAGGGGAAAAATCAGGGAGGTACTCAAAATGCCCAGGGCCTAGGAAAGGGAAAGCCTTTAGACCCCAAGACAGGAGTGGATGTGGCAACACTGAAAACGTCTACTGCATGTCATCTCTGTCACAAAATCGGGCATTGGAAGCAGAAGTGTAGATTGAATCCAGCAAATCAGGTTCAACAGGAAGAAGAGGAGGGGGTACATGTACCTGAGGTTGTGAATACCGTGATGAGACCCAGGTCCATGCAAGAGGGTGCACTGGCACCACAGGTGTAATTCCGCAACCTCCGAGGATTCAACAGGGAGCTAGAATGTACAGACAGATGCCCCTGTTTGAAGATCTTAATGAGTACAGTTCAATTCCGTTGCAATGCCGGTGCCTGAGGGGGGAGGAAGACTGCACTCTTGGGGCAGTCTTAGAGGTAGACCAGAGGGGACCGTTTGTAGAGGCGATACTGGTGCTACCTGTTCTACTGTTACATGTGCAGTAGTTCCCAACCTACCCCTCTTGGGACAATTAATCCTAGTTGTAGGAGTGGCAAATAGGAAGATGACTAACCCACTGACTGAGCCGATCCCTGTGAGGATATGGACCTTTTGAGATTGACACCAGTTTGTGGTGTGCGACTCAAGTCCAGTATGTTTGCTAGGGTGAGACCTCTTGTGAAAGTTAAATTGTACCATCTATTGCACCCCTAAGGGAGTTGAATCGCAGACCAATGATGATGATGTCAGCTTTAAGCTTGCAACCGAACACTTGTGCATAGAGATGTATCCTGTACTGACAGTGGAAGAGTTTCCAATCGACTTGAAAGACTCTGTCTCACTGGACGTGTGGGATTTTACAAGAGAAGAGATTGGATTGTCAAGGGTGTAGAGTTAGTTAAGATCCAGGTTAAGCAAAATATTTAGGGGCATATTATCAGGAACAGGTGATACAATTGTTGCCGCTTTATCGGCAGGACACTGCCGCTAAAGCGGCGATAATGGGCTTGATAATAGGTTCTTGTGAATTCCCGTAGCAGCCCAGGTTAACACCAGAACCTGGACTGCTATGGGAATTCACAAGGGCCTATTATCAAGCCCATTATCGCCGCTTTAGCGGCAGTTTCCTGCCGATAAAGCGGCGATAATTTTATTGCCTGTTCTTGATAATATGCCCCTTAGTTCCCAAAAACACCCCAATATAACTTGGCACCAGAGACACATGCAGGGATTAAACCAGGAATCGAGTCCATGATCAGACAAAGGATTTTAAAGGAGATAATGGGCAGTCTATGCAACTCGCCTATCATGGGATTGCAGAAACCGAGTGGGAAGTTCAGGTTCGTGCAAAACCTTCCAAAGGTCAACACGATTGTTGTTCCATGTTGTCCAGTGGTACTGAATCCGTCAGTGATACTATTCCAGATTCCATGCGAAGCTGATTGGTTTACTGCAATTGATCTGTGTCACGCATTCTTTTCGATACCTCTGAATAAGGAGAGCCAATTTTTATTTGCTTTCCAGCTGGGAGACCGTGTGTTAAAATGGTGTTGTATCCCTCAAGGATATACAGAGAGTCCATCGGTTTTCAACCAGATTTTGAAGAAGAGCCTTGAGAGTCTCGTTTTGCCACAAAATTCTGTTCTCGTGCAATACATTGACGACCTCTTGGTTGCGTCCGAGATGGAGGATGTTTGCAGGAATGAAACAATTGCCTTATTGAATTATTTAGCAGAAAATGGACACAAGGTATCCCCGAACAAATTGCAGTCTGTTTGAGTGAGGTACAATACTTGGGTCACCGAATTGAGAAAGGCAAGAGAAAGGTGTCACCAGATCGTATTGAGGCAATCACGAGCATGGCTGTGCCTACCACTCAGAAGGAGGTAAGAATGTTCCTAGGGATGGTTTGCTACTGTCGCCAATGGATTCCTACTTTCTCCCTGAAGGCGAATCCTTTGCAGAGGCTGACATACAAGGAAGTGAGCAATCCAGTACCATGGGACAACGAGTGTTTGAGGGCTTTCTTAGACTTGAGAGAGAGCTTGTGTCATGCTCCGGCTCTGGGAATGCCTGATTACAACAAGTCTTTTTTATTGTTCTGTTGTGAGAGGGAAGGTTGCGCATGGTCAGTCCTGACTCAAAATCATGGAGGTGTCCGTAGACCAGTTGCCTATTTCTCAGCTACTTTAGATTCAGCAGCTTCAGCGTTGCCCGGATGTCTCAAATCCGTTGCTGCAACAGGTGTCAGCATTGAGAGATGTGAAAGTATTGTTATGGGTCATCCGCTGATTGTGAATGTTCCGCATTCTGTTGAACTGTTGATGAAGAGAACTAAGACACAGCATCTGACCAATAACCAACTCACGCGTTACGAGCAGGTCATATTTGCTGCGGAGAACGTGACTCTGAGAAGATGTTCTGTCTTAAACCCCGCTCCATTAATGCCTTTGCCAAGTGTTGATGATGAAGATTTTGAAGTCCATGACTGCCTCGATGTGACTGAACTTTGCACCAAACCAAGACCTGACATTGTCGATGAACCTCTGCCTGACACCGATCAAGTCTTCTTTGTCGATGGTTCATGCCTAAGGGACAATGTTGGTCAGTTGAGAGCAGCGTTTGCTGTATGTACCATTTCAGGAGTGGTTGAAGCTGCTTGCCTAGAAGGAGTACACTCTGCACAGGTGGCTGAAATTATTGCCTTGACTCGCACCTGCTTGGTAGATGATCAGATCCGAATCACCATCTACACCGACAGCCAGTATGGGTTCCGGCGTGGTTCATGACTTCAGACAGCTATGGTTTCAGAGAGGCAATAGGACCTAATTTGGTTCTCCAATCAAGAACAGAGAATATGTTAGACAACTGTTAGAGGCTTTGCATTGTCCTAAGGAAATAGCTGTTTTGAAGTGTACGGCACATGGGAGGGGAACAGATTTTGTTTTTCTCTGTAATAAGTACGCTGATTAGATTGTACACTTTTGTGCCGAGCAAGGGTGCATATTCACTGGAGAATACACAGGAGAGAGCCAAACTCAACATGATGTTAGCCATGGCAGACACTTGAGACGAACTCAGGTGCTTGCAGGACGAGGTTTCAGAGTAGGAAAGGAATGTATGGATCAAAACTGAATGTGAGAAAGGGGATGTTGACATTTGGGTCTCAAATGATGGACGAGCAGTGTTACCAGATGAATTTTTTGAGCCCGATGGCAAGGCATATTCATGGTACGGTACACCTTGGGAGAGATGCAATGGTACAAGTGTTTCGACAGACATGGGACAATCCATGATTTAGTGCGGTTGCTGAGGCTGTTTGTCAGAGGTGTGTCACCTGTCAACAAATGAATGCTGGGGAAAAGATTGTAGTCCCTTTAAGTCACATTGGGAGGCCTGGAGGACCCTTTAATAGGATGCAGTTGGATTTTATTGAGATGCCGAAGTGCAATGGGTTGAGGTACATTTTAGTGGTAGTGTGTGTGTTTTCACTGTGGGTGGTGGCTTACCCAACACGAAGATGTGACACCCTCACTGTAGTAAAACTGTTATTGAGAGAACTGATTCCTAGGTTCGATTTTCCAACCTCTTTGGAGTTGGACAGAGGAACACACTTCTACAGCAAGATCATGAAGTTGCTTTGCACTGCCTTGAGCGTTGATCAGAGACTTCATTGTAGTTATCGACCAGAGGCTTCTGGGATAGTGGAGCAGATCAATGGAACTTTGAAAGCACGTATGGCAAAAGTGTGTTTGTCTACGTCCCTGAAATGGCCTGATGGGTTGCCGCTGCTGCTTATGAGTGTTCATAGTGTACCAGATAGGAGGGCTGGTCTTTACCCACATCAGATCTTAATGAGGAGGGTGATGCAATTGCCATCGGTGCCAGCCACAGTGTTGATAAACATCACTGATGACTTAATCCTTGATTGCTGCAAAGGACTAGCTGATGTGGTCCATTCTGTGTCTCAGCAGCTGCAGGCTGCTGCTGTTCCGGCTACAAGCGACCTTTGCCACAACCTGTGTCCAGGGGATTGGGTGCTTGTTCGTAAGCAAGTGAGGATGCTCGGTGGCGAGTACTAAGCATGGGCGGCAAATCCGTTACGTCCGCGGATTTTTCGGATTTTTGGTGAATACGCAATCCGTGTATTTTACGTATTTTCCAAAAAATCCGAAAAAATCCGCGGATGTAACGGGTTCAAAAGTTGAACCCCCACCCACTCATGTAATGGCGCCAGCAAGCTGCCAGCGCCGTTGTAAAATATTTACACAGTTAGCTTGCAGAGGAACCACTAGATAAAACGAAGCAGGTGCTGCTTTATTTTATCTAAGTGCTTCCTGTGCAAGCTAACTTTGTAACTATTTTACAACGGCGCTGGCAGCTTGCTGGCGCCATTGTAAACACACACATGGTCGCTGGAACTAGTTGAAGCTCAAATGCAGTGACTCATTCATCAGCCCAGAAACAATCGAGTGCGTCGTCGAGGCTGGGCAATGTGCCTTCTTTACCACATCTACCGTCGAAAGTCAGCTGTGATGCTGGATAGAGGCCTTTGCATCCTTGACTTTCACGAGCACAATCCCTGTGCTGTTCCTGTGACCTGGAGTCTCTGTATCTTCATCTGCTGCTCTGATCGGCCTCTGACCTTTTATACACACAAGAGGCATGTGCAGCACAATCCCTGTGCTGTTCCTGTGACCAGGAGTCTCTGTATCTTCATCTGCTGCTCTGATCGGCCTCTGACCTTTTATACACACAAGAGGCATGTGCACTCGCATGGAAGCCCCGTCCGTTTGGCCATGAGTAGGCACATTGTGTTCGCACGGGTTTCTGCACGTTCGCGAGCGTTTTGTACAATACAACCCTCGCGAACTTGCAGAAACCCGTGCGAACACGCAAAAAATACGCCAAATCCGCTCATGCTTAGTGAGTACCTTACCAGGTGATACTGGTAACAAACACGGCAGTGAAGTGTGGAGGATTGCCAAACTGGATACACGCTTCTCACACCCGCAGAGTTTCAGCCGCCTTGGAAGAAACAGCTCCTTTCCCGAATGAAAATCCTGCTGTGGTGACAGGGCCACAAGAGAGGACAAGCCAAGCTGTGAGGGTTGCTGAGGGAGCTAGCTGTTCACCAAGCCGAGCTGAGGAGGGTTACGCTGTCCAGCACCCAGACATTAACCACTAACAGATGTAGTAAAGAAGTTTGTAGATAAAATAGAAGATAGATATAGACAATTAACACCGGCACGTCACAACGGAGATAGTCCATTGTATTGGACAGATGAGGAAAGAGCTCATAGAGTGAAGGGAGGCAATGGTCCTATAGCATTGGATATGCCGCAGAAGGGGAATTGTGTCTGAAGCATGTGCAGACCTATTATGATAAGATCTATGTAGGACAGAGTTCGTGTGATCATGTGTTCAACATGGAGACATCTGCAAAGAATTATTTGCAAGGTTCAGTGCAAGTGGTGCCAACGGTATATTATGTGTGTTGAAGGAATGCGTATGTACGACTGCCTGCTAATTGGTATGGTACATGTTATTTGGGTATGATTTTTCCTAAGATCTACCACGCGGATGATTTGGAACTGTTGGACGGTGAGAAACACTCGAGAGTAAGGAGGGTTGCAAGTGCAGAAGCAATGATTGGAGATATCTTTGGTGCGGTGATACCAGGATTGGGAGTGATTTTGAATGACGTGAAAATAAGAAAGTTGGCGAATGTTGTAGATGGATTATCGAAAAAATACAGCTAAGTCAATGATACTTGTGGATGGAGAGATATTTTCGATAAGGACGATGGTGATGCAGAACCATCTTGCTTTAGATGTCCTGTTAGCAAAAGAGAGCGCAGTCTGTAAAATGTTGAAGGTTCAAGAGTGCTGCACTTATATACCAGATAACAGTAAAGATCTGGAGAGAAAAAAGTAACATCCCTGTGATCCATCATGAGATTAAGGACCTGACTGAGGAAGGTTTTTGGGAAAAGGTTGGAAAAGGGTTTGGAAAGGTGGGAAGCTGGTTTGCAAATTTGGGGAAAGGTATCATTGGATTTGCCAGACCTTACCAGTGGTACAGGGTGAATTAAGTTGAAAGATCCCTTAGAGAGCTAGAGAAAAGAATGGCTAGACTGTATGACAGTCATTATAAGAATATTAAGAATCTAGCAAAGTTTCGACAGGGAAGAGTGGCTACAAGTTCTGTTTAGATCAGTTCTTTCTCCAAGGAATTGTGAATTTGCTGAGGACACTAGTCATCAAAGTGGAGAACTGATAGAGCGTCATGTTATTCCGAAAATAGTAGGGGTGCATTATAATCACCGTTAGTCCGCACCCATATGTAATCCTGGGTTGAACTAAGTATGAATCAGTAGAAAATGTGGCTGTAATAATGAATAATGTGTGTATAATGTTAGAAAATTAGTTTGTGTTAGTAGGAAAATGTAAATTGACATTTAAACATTACTGCTCATTGCAAGAGTTTCTGGAATCATTATTGTGTAATGTGATGCATTAGATTTAAACGCGTACTATAAAGTCTGCATGTGTAGACATAATTAATTGTGCCTTAAAGTACAGAAGGGTGCTGCTTATAATTGCAACATTTTAAATGGTAGGTTTGATGTGTAAAGGCCTGAAGTGAAAATTCACGTTTTGTTATGGAAGGCCTGTTTGTGGTTTCTTATGTTAGCAAAATCGAGTAGGCCTGAAATGTATTTTCCTTGGGGAGGCTCTCAGTTGAATGTAGTCAGCAGATGTGTGCGTATAAGGTTGCTTTGTTCAAATGCCTTCCGTTGAAGCTGCAAGGACATTTTCCTCGTTAGTTAGACTGATGCTCTTTGTTTTAGGAGTTAGATATGGAAGAGATCTGTTACAAAGTAGCGGAGGAATGTTATAATTGGAGACTCTATGGAGAAGCCTGGTACTGAAGGACAACTCAATTGTTCTTGGACGAAGCACAAGTTGTGGAAAATCGCCTTGTGAAGATGTCCATCCAGAGGAGGTGTTTTGGGGCGTGTTTTTAAATTGATTGTTTTGTATTAGGGACAGTGCCCCGAGGCAGGCGAAGCAGAAAGGGCTGATGAGAGCGGAGAGCCACTAGGAGGGTAAGAGAAGGGATCGACTCTAGGATGAAGACTTGGATTGTTTCTGACTCATTCTGAAGTGAATGTGCTTCTTAGGAAGTTTTCACAAGCTGACAACTTTATTCCTCGACTTTGCCGAAAGGATGTTATGTAGGGATGTCACCGTAGTGATAGAGTAGGGACAGAATTAACTGATTAATTGTCTTTAATGTGAACTGATGAAGACTAATTTTTTAGATTGGATCAATTGTTGCTTGTTTAATCTTTTTAGAATTGCTTATCCTTTTCACGTTGCACCGAATTAGGTTAATCCATTGAATGAACTTCGTGTTAGTGCCTATGTATTTTTCATCCTCGTTATGAGGTGCTTGTATGTTTAATTATATTTGGCTCAGTAATAAAACCCTTAAATGTAAGTTCGAGTCAGTGATATTTCAGAGTCTAAATTGATGAGTTATATTGAAGGTGATTGTATTGGTTTTCTCCCCTTTACACTTCTCAGCAGATAAAAAGGTCCAGTGGACCAAAGATCCTTATAAATGGTAAGATCTAATAAAAATGAGATAAGGATCTGGCCTAATCACTGGTTTTACAATGGAGCCGGGCGGCGGACGCATGGCTTGTCGTGTATTTCTATAGGTTCTGAATCAGTCCCCCTATTCCTGACCCTATTCTGGTTAAACTAACTATCAAGTTAACTAACAGTCAGCCCATGAGGCAAGAAAACCCCCATGATGCAGATACCGTTATCTGACGCAGTCACACTACGGCACAGGAACGTGTTATCTGATTAGGTCATAACGCTTGAGATCTAATTAGACAAGCGACATTCCTCCAGCCCCTGATAAGGCATACGACGTTCTCATAACAAATCAAACCTATGACAACCTGGATAATCCGTGCGGCCATTGTTTTGATTTCACAGAGAACTTTAGTAAAGAATGTGCTAACGAGCAAGTCGTATGACATCTTTATTGACGTACCTATGTCCATCCTTACGTCAATCTCGGCACCTTTAAGGTATAAATATTGCCGACCTTGCCCTATGCAAACACACGCGTGGTGACAAGACGGAGCAGCCATACTTGCCGAAGCCGAGAGCAGAAGCAGACCCCGCTGGCAGCAGCCCCGCCTTCCTGACGCGCTGAGAGACGCGCTGCTATCTCAAGCCGAGAGACCCAGCACCGGCGTTTCTGGGCAGCCCTCGCAGGCAGCCTGGAATATCGAGAGCAGAGAAAGAGATACTATTCCTCATCCATCCTAAATTCCAGGTACAGAACTGAATAACCCCTCACAGAGAATTCTTTAGTTATTCACTTGGCAAAAACAAACTTAACTTAAACTGTAACTTTCTATTCCCGCCCACGCATTAGACTTAGGTCAGGTACACGGGGTAGGCGTATTTAGAAACACCAGTTGAGTACGTTTAGTCAAATGTATATGTGTATGTAAATATATTTTAATCATTTTAAACATCATATGGCTCAGAAACCATATCAATGTTTTTACAGTATTATTTTATACTATTGCTTTTAATGTATGCACTTTACTTAACTATAAGTATTGCAATAATATCGATCCATTTCTCATGTATGAGAAAAGAGACTGATCAATAAATAACACCTTTTTATTGAACACGCCCGTCTCTTCCTTTTCTCTACATTCTGATGAGACTAAGAATGCACGTACTGACTGAGTAAAATAATTGCCTTGTGCTCACACGACTCTCGAGATTGACTCTTGATTAGGGGAGAGCAAAGTTGTCATGTTCTATGGTTGTCAGAAACTAAATCCCTTCTTGTCTAATCAGGGGAGGTAATTCTTTCCTGAACATTCGAGAAAGTTTCTAGCGAACTCTGAGCTTAGCTGGCAAACCCAAAAATTAAGTCTAGTATCGACAGTAGTAGACCTAGTTAACGTCTGGTCTAGGCCTTTACTGCTGTAGGTATTATTCCAATGCGCAGAGCCTATTGGGAAGATAGGAACTACACTACATGGCGCCCAACGCGTTTGGAAAGGGCGATAAAACTAACGTAAGACATTTAGAGTAACTCAGTCGTGCTTTCTCACTCAGACCCCTTTTCCCAAATACTCCAAAGACGTCTGGAGTGGGTGAAAGGTTATATCCTCCAAAACCTCGCAGGAGGGAACTCCTATGTATGGTTCTTGGTCTAGTCAACGTTGAAGGATAAACAGTTCCAAAATATTGTGCATCTAATCTCTGTTTCCACAAAGAAACCTGATCTGCAAATAGACATAATACCATCCTGTCTGTAAAATGGGAGACAGTGATGAAGAAAGAGAGGCAGTTAGATTAGCTACTGAACTCGCAGATGCTGATGCTACCATGCAAGCAGCAGACGCGGATATAATACTCATTCTGGTCATTAAAAGGAGATCTATAACCTTAAAACTTATAGAAAATGGACTGACACCTAGAGGTGGCACAGTCATATTCGTAATTGAGGCACACAAATATCGGCAGACAGAGGTATACTATTCATGGATACATTTTCCAGCAGCAAATGCTGTAACAAAGTACTTCCACTATTACAAAGTAGAGGAACCTCCTGAAACGTACACTCCTTTCGAGGAGGTGGAAGTACCACTCAAATTCCAAGAGCATTTGCTCTTATTTGATGGCGCCCTAAAACATAACAATCACATTACAAGGCTCGGTCCTTTAGGAAGACCAGGAGCAACGTGGCCGGTCTTAGCCGGATACACACCACATCCAGACATTGAAAGAATGCCTGCAGCAGAGCTGTTAATACAGCTAAAACAACTACTAAAAATTCATAGACAATTAGTTCAGTATGTAATGCGGACTTCAACAATTCAGCCAGCGATTAAACTTCCACAGCTGACCCCTCACCAGGGGAACACAAATAAAATTACACCACAGAACATCCAATCCTGCCTAGGTAAGGTTCCAGCTAAACGGGAACAGATACCATTCTGGTTGGCACAGAAAATCACCCAAATAGAGGCGGTGTTTCCTGACACCACCCCATTAGAAAAACACAGGATTCTGACTATATGTCTCCCGATGGGAATCGCACCACACATTGAGGACTGTGACACTTGGGGTACAGTCTTTGCTTCCATCTACACAAAAACGCACGGTGTTCCATCCATTTCGGTAATACCAGATGTGCTAAAACAAATTCAAGATGAATACGGTCCAGAACCTGCTTTAACTCTTGGTATGAAATTACTAAAAGACTTCAAGCAGGTCTCGGCTATATTACTAGCCAACATAAAAAGTGAAGCAGCAAACGTGGCGATCCGCCAGAGGTTAAAAGAGACAGATATAGCAGACCAACCAGCTGAAATTGCCAGAATCATAGAAAAATCCTATGAAGAACTAGGCAGAGATAGTCTAGGTGGAATACCAGTAAAACCGCAACTGACTACAAGTCCAGAAAAAATATTTTTTAATAATAATTCACCAAAAAAGAACTGGGATGGAAACAAACAATCCAATCCTAAAGAAAAGAAATTCCAGTCCCGAGGGAGGTCTCCTAGGCGAAGAGAGAAATCTCCAAACCAAAGACAGAGGTCACCACAGAGTGACCCCTCTGGGAATAGATATAACCTTAGAAATAGGGATAATATTAAAAAACCTGATAGATATCAAGACATTGATACACGTCCCTCTCAATCTTTTCAGACTTCCTCGCAGAAATCGGAAAGAAGAGGACGATCAGAAGAGCACGCCAAGTCCAAAGACAAGGAACCTGCTCAGCTAAAAAAGAAATTACAATTTCCAAAAAAGAAGGTAGCCAGTATCAAGGTAGTTAACAATGCCGAGAATACTGAGGACACAACTGAAAAACGGAGAGTGGGCTCAGACAATGCTAGACAGCGCAGCAGAGGTGAGCATAGCTCGCAAAGTCCTTATGAATCATCTGGAGACAGTGGACACGAATGAATATCTTCAAGTGGAAACTGCAGACACCAGAGTTAGCAAGCCCCACAAGATATACGAGATAACATTACGTATAGAGGGAGATAAGACTAGGAAAATAAGGGGACTATTTTGGGATAACCTCTCAAAGGGTTATGACATGCTTCTAGCTGAAAAAGACTGGCCACCAGAGTTTGTCAGGGAGTGCCCTCATGGCGAAGAAGTAATTATGCCTGCCTTCTCGAATCAAATACCGATTCATAAAAAATACACACTTGCTAGAAAGTGGGCAGTGGCCTTAGCACCTGCTTTATATAAAAATCACGTAGGATGGGATGAGGATTCTCCTCCTCACAAAATCCAGTTAAAATCACAACCTACTGCACAAAGGCAGTACCCAATTAAACAAGAAGCTAAAAAACAAGTAAATGAAATACTAGATCAGCTAGAATACCAGGGGGTGATTGAAACTTGCACCTCACAAATGAACAATCCTTTGTTTCCGGTCTCCAAACCGGACAATTCATATCGTCTAGTTTTGGATTACCGACACCTTAACACATGTTGCAAAACCTTTGCAGTGCAAAACTCACACAGTGCTGCACTAATGAATAACATAGTGCGCAAAAAATACAAAACAACCTTGGACATCTCCAATGGATTCTTTTGTCAAAACATAGCACCAGAGAGCAGATATTTCACTGCATTCTCAGTAAATGGCACTCAAAAGCAATTCTGTCGGTTAGCCCAGGGGTACAAGAACAGCCCGGGGGTATTCTCAGCGAGAGTAACAGAATTACTACAACTATATGATGATGAAGCATTATCTTATGTCGATGACATTTACTTAACAGATGATGACTTGGAGACTCACTTGAAAAGGGTGAACACCATAATACTTGGGTTCGCTGCAGAGGGTTACAAATTCAACTTCAAAAAGTCCAGAATTGCCCATCTGACAGTCCTATTCTTAGGATACGAGTTATCAAGTGAAGGCAAAAGCCTGGCAGACAATTTCCTAGAGAAATGTGCCGTAATCCAAGCCCCTAAAACACTAAAAAACCTACAGTCAATTCTAGGTTTCCTAAATTTCGGAAGAACATACATTGCAAATTACGCAGAAAGGGTCAAACCCCTTTATGATCTAATTAAACCAGACTTTAAAAGATCCAGTTGGACTCAAACACACACAGAAATTTTGAGATCCTTACAAACAGACATGCTAATTAAAACAAAATTAGAAACACATGATAATACACGCAACCTTGTGATCCGAGTCATCCCAGGGAGATGCGGATTCACATACCTGACCTCTAATGAGGGAGAAATGGTACCAATTGCATTCAAATCACACATGTACACAGAAGCTGAACAGAAATTCAGTAATACAGAAAAAATCATTCGTGCAGTTCAAACCGCAATAGCTAGAGAAAAAGACATAGCTGACGGTAGACATATCACAGTCAGAACAGCAGAATCAGCCTTTGAGGCACTAACAACACCTTGTAATTTACCAACAACAACATTGAATCCGGAATGGATACAATGGGTGAATTCAATCACAACGGACAAAGTATACTACTACTTTGATCCAGAACTAGAAGAATTAAAAAATCTAAAATATGAAAAGACGTATCCTCTGCCAATCGACATTCTTCCTCTACGACATTACGCCTGTGTAATCTATACAGACGGACATGCTCAACCCTCCGTTTGGGGAGAACATGCATACAATCCCACATGTGAGATTACAAAAGAAGTGTGGCGTGGAGGTAAACTAAGACCTCTATTAACAAAATCACACTCAGTAGAAACTAATTCAGAACTACAAACTGAAATAATAGCTTTGAAAATGGCGCTAGATAATGCGGATCGCGAATTCCCGACACTTATAGTGTCAGATTCATATTACTGCGTCAAAGCATATAACAAGGATTTGCAGACATGGATTCAGAACGGTTACAAAGATGACACAGATGCACCAATAAAGCAGAAACTGCTCTGGGAACAAGTAGCTCTTTTGAAAAAAGAACTACCAGAGACTCACGTGACTCACTCACTGAGTCATCAACGTGATGGCGTTCACGTTGTGGGGAATTCATTGGCTGAAGCAGCCGCAGCGGCAGCCACTAAACTGGCTCCCGTAGATCGAAAAAAGCGTACATTAAAATACATTGACGGTGAAACAATGCTGGCGGTGAAAACGTCATCAAACGGTGACTGCTCAGCACTACCGATCAACTATCCACTCAATTATACATACATAATCGATGCAAACTCCGTCCCTTTTGCTCGAATCCCTGGAGTGGGGGATAGAGTGATTCCAAACATGGACAGGAGAAACTTGTTAATCGCAGACGCACACATGGGCGAGGGTCTCAGACACCTTAAATTAAAAGATTCTCTGGAAGAATTACAATCACGGTACTGGTGGCCAGGCATGAGCCTGCACTACACCATGTTTGTAAAAAACTGCCCAAACTGCAACAGAGATCGCAGTGGGGAGAGAAGCAGTTTAATACCTCGTCGTATCAAGGCAGATAATATTACCAGCAAAAAGAATGGCTTGCGATTAACATATACAGGCTAGTTTCCACTTATAATGTAGATCACCAGCACTCGGCTGACGTCCGGACTATTATACAAGATTTGCGAGTCTAAATGGCATATACGCTAAGAGCATGCTACGTTCGACCATTGGTTTCACTCAGGCAATCCAGCCTGGGGGGGAAACATGGCCAAATGAGCACAGCCCAGCGGGAATCTTCTCACTTCCTTCCTGAGGGTACGGGATGGTGTAAAGAAAAAACCAAGGCAGAAAGCAATCTATAATGGAAAGGATATTAGGTTCGGGAGCTGGGTGGGTCAAACATCTAATAAGTGTCCAACGTAGTCTAAATAACTTGCCAAGAAATTCTCTGAAGGGATTCAGTCCGTACGAATTATTATTCGGAACTAGGATGTTGATCTCTGACCTTGATAGTCAGACTTCAGTGGTAATAGAAAAAACCTTTGATGTCAAAGACCGTTTGGCTATTTTGCAGGACTTAAACAAAACAAGAAAAGACCTGAGCAACATACAGTTGAAACAACAGCCAACGACCACTGAAGAATCACCACCTGTCCCAGCAAGACCTGTCTGGATTCCAAAAGTCGGGGATCTAGTCAGGGAGAAGATCGCGGTAAAGAAGGAATTTGGGCCTTCTTACAGAAAAGCAGTTCCTGTCTTGTCTGTCAACGGGACAAGATCAGTTGTACTACCGCCACTTGCTGGAAAAAAGGAGAACCGAGTTGTATCCATCGACCTGGTAAAACCACAACATGTGGCCGATAACAAACAGTAGGCCAAGTGGACTCCCAATAAGTAGCAGAACACCAAGGTTTGCTACCAGTACAGAGGTCCTAACAAAGAGGCTCATCACATTTGAAACGCCTGCAGAAGAACAAGAAGGACTATGCAACAATGCAATAGAACTCAGACCTCTGAAAACCCAAATAAAGACATTTAGCAGAGACACACCAATCTATACTGAAGTACCAAGTGAAAATGCAAAAAACAAAAATCCTGAACCAATTGGAACAATTGACAGAACTGCATCCGGTTACTTCATTAACTTCGATAATTCCTCTGAAGGCTTCTGTGAATCAAAGACACAGCCATCATCAAAATCCTTTAAAGACAAAGCGAAGGAACTTTTGAAACATCTGAAAGAAACATATCTGGTTTCTCCATGGATTGAATTTTGGGTGGGTTTTGGTGCATTTATCCTCATACTTTGGCTTATCATGGTATTTACTTTGGGACGCTTCATTGAGGGAAAATATGCTAAAATGGACACAGCAAGTCAGAACATCAACTTGGTCCTCAAACCACACACATCTTCACACGTCGAGAAAAGAGAACTTTCTTCAGCCAACTTCACAGCCAATCCGATACCTGGTGGGGTAGCCTGGGACAACACTGACTATGAAATTTATGGTCCGGTCGAGATCCTGAAATATCCACACCAAATCAAGATCTCCTTGAGTGACTTTGCAAAACCAAACTCATTTGCTGATGATTGGGACTTCGAAAGTATTAACAACATGATGTCTGATCTAGTAATGTCTGCTAAATTTACAAAACATGACTATTTGCAAGGTTCTACAAATTATGATAGTATGTATTGCTATAACCATTATGGTAACCATTTTTTGCATAAATCTGCACAACCTAGAAATGTTTTAAGTTATAATCAATGGGAACATTGTGCTACACCTCCAAAAGGAAGCTCTAGAACCGTATATGACAAATATTCATATTTTTCAGGTTTTAACATAAGTAATGCTGAAACATTTTATTTTAAATTGTCAAACAAGACAGGGATGAAAACCATGATAACCAACACAAAATTGATATATTCAGATTCATTCTTTGAAAAAATGAATACATTTGGATTTGATTATTGGGACAAAAATGTTGATTTGAAAAGTGTTTGGGGTACAAAAGAATGGCAAGTACAGGGTATAGAAGCTTTGTTTAGAGCCTGCATGATCCCAGAACAAATGATATTTTTAAATGACACTATTCAACAAACCACCTGTCTTGGCTTAGCCAAAATCAAAGATTTAATTAAACCGTCTATTCCAAAGCCAACAATGTTTAGCAATAGCTCTGATACAGATGAAGGGATAGACGTAAACCATATACTAAACCAAAACAGAACACATCCTGATTGGAAACAATGGTTAATCTGGCCCACAGATACAAATAACTGTCAAGATAGATTCCTGAATAAAACACAGGGTTTCAAAATGACCAGGCCAGACCCTAGATATCCACAAAGACATCACCCAGGGATAATAACAACCTACAGTGTGGGCAAATTATGCCTTCAATGGCTACAGACTTCCACACTGCCTGAAATTAAGCAACACCTAACTTTACTTACTGATGGTGCTGACTTGCGTGATTTCATAATGGGACCACGCAAACAGCGTCAAAAGCGTTTCATAGCAGCCTCTGTATATGCAGCATACAATGAGGCCTGGAAGGTTACTCAAATTGAAACAGCAGAAAGAATACGGGAAATTGACCGTATTAATTTGGAAAAATCACTATCTGTAGTGGACAATGGGTTAATGACTCTGTCCTCCAGAATTTTTTCATTGGACAGCATTGTGTCTTCAGCAATCGATATATTATCGCAAGACTTACTGTTATTACAACATGGTCAGTCACAATTGCGTTCCATTGTACAGCTTGGCTGGACGTTACAAAATCTGCGTTCAGGCTATGTGCCTTGCCGTTTAATCAACACAACGTCACTATTCCAAATCTTTAACCTTACTGATAGACAAATCGGTATGGCGCAAAAGGGTGCTGATTATACAATCTTGAGCATTGAAAAACTAGAAAGATTACCAATGACAATGTCAGAACGACCTGTCAGTGAATGGATAATCCACGGAATCATAAATATTCCGATCTCAACCTTCAGGTTTCAATACTGCCAAAAATATATACAGGCTGGCATGTACGAGAAATTGGGAAAAGGGTACCTTAAAACAACTTGGAACCTGCCCTATTCACATGCATGTGTCAGTAATAAAGGACAGAAAGTGTTTCTTAGTGGCAACAATTGTGCTATGTCACTAAGCGGCACGCTTCTGTGTAACGGAATTAGTTTGCATGGAGCCTGTAAAGGGAATTCATACAACCTTTCATGTCACCAGCAAGGCGCACCTGCAACTGAAATAGAACCATTCTTTCAAAGACTCTATAATGGGAGTTACATTCTTATTGTAGACCGCAGATGTTGTAGTCTTATGCCCGGGACTCCTTATCTAGTAACTACAACGGCGAAGGTCAAGTGCTGTGAACGTTCTTTATTCCCCAGCTCCTTTCCAGACAGGGAGGCAAGGGCATGGCCCAGTTTGAAAATTACTTCTATTCGAATAGATACTTTAAGCAGAATGAAAACAGTGCTTCTTCAGACGCCTACAAGGCTCACGTCATCAAAAGAAACGTATGATCTACAAGTCGCAAGGACGACTGCAGAGATACATACATTATTATCAACTAATTCCCCCGTACATTTCGCGGAAATCCTGAGCGAAATCTTAAATATTTCTGATACCACTGGGGTCTCAAAGGTATTTAAGACAGTATTTTCGATGGCATTAACACCATTCAAAGCCATACTGGGTATTTTTCCAGATTTCGTCCATTCGATTTTTGGCGGACTTCCCCTGATCCTGGGACTAATTGCAGGAATCCTATTCCTAGTCCTTATTTTTCGTTATGGCAACCCATGTCACAGATCAAACTCTCGCGACAATGGAAGATACGATCCTAGCCATTGGATACCGGGACCGGATATCAAAAATCCTGGGACTCTCCCGGCTTAGAGACCTAAACATGACTTGGTTTCTATCATTTCGACCAATGTGGCAAAGGTGTGTTTTACCTGCACTAAGGTGTCTGCTATGCGGAGAAGAATGCGTGTTAGACACCTGTCTGACGCTACAATCGGATGCGCCAGTGGATGCAGATACACTGTTGGTTCCTACCAAGGTTCACGCTTTGTGCTGCCCTCAAAGGCTGCCAATCCTGATGACGGCATTCCTGGAATCTTCACCACTGCGATTGAAGAGTAGTGAAGTTCAAGATGAAAGCAGCATCGAACAGGTACGACCTTCTGTCAGCAATGCGAATCAGAATGTCAATGGAGACAATCATGCGCACGAATGCATGGTTACCCCTATTTCCGACTTAGTGGAACTTTCCCATGAAGCTGTTGACAGTTTTTTCGAAAGCCTGAATGATATGATGTTCTCTCCAGAACAGAAATAGAGACTTTTGAGTAAACTCGCACACGGCGTTCCCTGAATTCGGCCTTCAACTTTAAAAATAAAGTCACATGAACAAATTCACTCCAGCTCACGGACAGCAATATTTTTCAGCAAGCCCCTTAAAATATTTTTCTATATATTTTTTTTCCGGGACACTGATCTTCTGCTTAAAGTAAGGAACTATTCCTAGAGAACTAAAATTTCTATTTTTAGATACTTTATAGACTTTATAGACTTTAGCTGCCCTTCTGGTATGTTCACAAATATTTTATTATGTGATGAAATGGTCTCGGACTTCCTTTCTGTATAGCCATATTAAGAGCCATTTCATGTGTATTTCTCATATACCAATAAGCAATAATGCATAAAAATGCGTGTTTACTTTTGCATTTAATTCATAGCTCAAGTGCATACAATATATATGACTGCAATTTTTCAGTATATTTGAAAATTTCGAAATGCATTTATGTATTTTGGGGTGGTAAGGTATACACTATACTCTATAGTATGTTGTACTATGTTATACTATGCATAGATTAGTAGATATGACCATAGTTCGCGTGGAGTGGGTGTCGTGTATTTCTATAGGTTCTGAATCAGTCCCCCTATTCCTGACCCTATTCTGGTTAAACTAACTAGCAAGTTAACTAACAGTCAGCCCATGAGGCAAGAAAACCCCCATGATGCAGATACCGTTATCTGACGCAGTCACACTACGGCACAGGAACGTGTTATCTGATTAGGTCATAACGCTTGAGATCTAATTAGACAAGCGACATTCCTCCAGCCCCTGATAAGGCATACGACGTTCTCATAACAAATCAAACCTATGACAACCTGGATAATCCGTGCGGCCATTGTTTTGATTTCACAGAGAACTTTAGTAAAGAATGTGCTAACGAGCAAGTCGTATGACATCTTTATTGACGTACCTATGTCCATCCTTACGTCAATCTCGGCACCTTTAAGGTATAAATATTGCCGACCTTGCCCTATGCAAACACACGCGTGGTGACAAGACGCAGCAGCCATACTTGCCGAAGCCGAGAGCAGAAGCAGACCCCGCTGGCAGCAGCCCCGCCTTCCTGACGCGCTGAGAGACGCGCTGCTATCTCAAGCCGAGAGACCCAGCACCGGCGTTTCTGGGCAGCCCTCGCAGGCAGCCTGGAATATCGAGAGCAGAGAAAGAGATACTATTCCTCATCCATCCTAAATTCCAGGTACAGAACTGAATAACCCCTCACAGAGAATTCTTTAGTTATTCACTTGGCAAAAACAAACTTAACTTAAACTGTAACTTTCTATTCCCGCCCACGCATTAGACTTAGGTCAGGTACACGGGGTAGGCGTATTTAGAAACACCAGTTGAGTACGTTTAGTCAAATGTATATGTGTATGTAAATATAGTTTAATCATTTTAAACATCATATGGCTCAGAAACCATATCAATGTTTTTACAGTATTATTTTATACTATTGCTTTTAATGTATGCACTTTACTTAACTATAAGTATTGCAATAATATCGATCCATTTCTCATGTATGAGAAAAGAGACTGATCAATAAATAACACCTTTTTATTGAACACGCCCGTCTCTTCCTTTTCTCTACATTCTGATGAGACTAAGAATGCACGTACTGACTGAGTAAAATAATTGCCTTGTGCTCACACGACTCTCGAGATTGACTCTTGATTAGGGGAGAGCAAAGTTGTCATGTTCTATGGTTGTCAGAAACTAAATCCCTTCTTGTCTAATCAGGGGAGGTAATTCTTTCCTGAACATTCGAGAAAGTTTCTAGCGAACTCTGAGCTTAGCTGGCAAACCCAAAAATTAAGTCTAGTATCGACAGTAGTAGACCTAGTTAACGTCTGGTCTAGGCCTTTACTGCTGTAGGTATTATTCCAATGCGCAGAGCCTATTGGGAAGATAGGAACTACACTACAGGCTTGCACAGGACTAAGATGGCGACGTCTCTGTGAGGATCCTGGGGACGACTCAGGCTGCGGCGGTGTAATAGCGGCTTTCCAGCTTCTCTTTGCATGCCAAGGCTGGTCCCTCACAGGTGAGATGTAGTGATGACTGCATACACCCTTTTTAGAGCTGTTGAAGCAGCATTTGGTAAGCTCCAGGAGTGGTGTTTTCTTTATTGTCTGGAAGTGGCCGCCATTTTAAATATCGAGCGCAATTTGAGGAGATTGTTTGCTGCCCTGTTTCTTCTTAAATGGCTTAAGGGCTCGCTATAATGTCTCATGCTGGCCTCTAGCCAACTTATATTTGGAGAGAAAGGATTTGTTGTGTTAATGGTTTCTTTATTCTTCAGCATGAGACTCACCTAATTACAGTTAATTTTATTTCTTGCTAATTTTCTGATCTCAGGCTAGTATTTTTGGAACCTAGTGCTTGCTTGTGCAGTCTTTTTCCACAAGTGTATTGTATCGCTTTATTCAGAATCTCTATGGGCAAATTGTGTCCTCCTAAAAACCTCTCAAGTTCTCTTCATGTAAATCCTTCAAGCATCTGCCCGGGCTTTTATCTCAAAGGGCAATGAATGAAAACTCCTCACAGCAGGCATTTCTGTGCACCCTACTGCTGGTGATACGATGACCAAGAGGCTGAAAAAAAAGACCCTACATATCCTACGAAGATGTACCTCCTGTTTCTCTGGACCTTTTGTTAGATGAAATTCGGGCTTTATATTAGAGACAATCATCAGGCTACAGAATCTCAGTGACAGATGGTCATTCATGGAGGAACACGTTTCTAATGCGGAGCAGAAAATAATCAATTCTAATGCAACCTGCTCTAGAGTTTCTATCCTTCAAACTCAGGTCACTTCACCACAGAAACAGGTGGAAGACCTTCAAAACCACAACAGGTGGAATAATCTAAGAATTTGTGCCCTCCCTGAAGAGACGGGAGAGTGAAATCCGATTTACTTTTTCAAAATGTCTTATCTCAGCATCTAGATTTACCTGAGGGGCCTATACTTAACATTCAGCAAGCACATAGGTTAGGTCAATTTCTACGGTCTCTACACCATCTAAAACACCTCGAAGTGTCATCCCATACTTTTTAGCACTCACAGAATTAATGCAGGCCATCTCTGCTGCGAAATAACTCAAACTTATTTCTTGGTCAGGTCATAACATTTATTGTGTTTTGTAGTCTATTTATATGTTGTGTTTTGGATATTATTGAGATGTTTTTCCTCTCCTTGTTCTTAATTGTCTTTTTTTGCCTGTATTTGGTTGGTGTGATAATGTGGTCTTTATGTAATATATATATATATATATATATATATATATATATATATATATATATATATATATATTACCTACTGGCGGTCGCCAGTAGGTAGTTATAGTTAGGATTGTTTTCCATAGGGAAATCGCAACATTCTATTGGGAATAACTTTGGCGCCGGTTGAGGAATCTGCCTGAAATTGTCCTCAAATTTGCCTCGCGGCTCTCCGCTCCTTCCCTGAAAGTTTGGGGGGCATTCGTCAAGCGGGGGCCGAGATAAAAGGGGGGTCCCAAAATGTGTTTTCCCCATATTAATTTCCATAGGGCGGTCGGACTCACTTTTGGCTCGAACGGCTGAATGGATTTTCACCAAACTTGGCAAAATTGTAGGGACTGGTAGCCCGATGTGCCTTTGCTATGTCTCAAGATATGTGCTCCAGAGGATTTTGAGTAATTTAGGTTAAAAAAATATATATATATTTATAGCCGCGCCCCGGTACGCGCTCCGGGCGCGCCACGCGACTTGCGCACGGAAAGCTGATTGGCTCTCGGGTGTCTGTAAACATTCCAAACAGTCCGGAGTGGCCACCATCTTGTGTCTCGGTAGGATCGAGACACAAGAGGTGGCAAAAACAAAGGGGGAAATAACCAAAAGGGGGCAGGGTAGACCCCTCCTGACCCCCTAGGTTTGATGTGGGGGCCATAAAAGGGTCCCGCGGGTGAAAACATTTTTTTAATTTTTTTTCAATTTTTAACGGGGGTAGCGCCCGGTACGCGCACCGGGGAGTGTACCGGGGAGCGTACTTTGGTGAAAAATAGTGAAAATAGTAGTGTAAAAAAATCATTTTGAGTGATTAGAGGTAGGGTAGCTCTGAAAATAGCTTTTGGGTTCTGTGGTTGATTTAGGTACCTACAAGTACGTCCCATACACACCCACACGCACACAACCCCACACCCCCACAGCCACACACTCCCCACACATACCTTACACACGCACACCTCCACCCACACCCAAACACCCCACACCCCCACACCGACACCTTACACATCCACACCCACACCCACACACACCCACACTCACACCTCACCCCCCCAAAACACACACACACACGCACACACAGATACCTCACAGACACACCCCACACATCCCACACACACACCTCCCTCCCCCCACATACACACACACCTCACAGACACACCCACACATCCCACACATACACACACATCCTACACACATACCCCCCACACCCACACACCTCCCACAGACACCTCACACACCCACACCTCCACCTACACTCAAACACCCCACACACCCACACCCACACACACACCTTACACCCCCACACCCCCACCCACACCCACATACCCCACACACCTACACACACCTATACACCTCACCCCCAGACACACACACACACACACCTCACAGACACACCCCACCATCACCCACACACACCTCCCCCCTACACATGGGAAAACTCAGTGAAACAGTAAAATAATAATTTAAAGTGCTTAGAGGTAGGGTAGCTCTGAATAGAGTTGTTGTGTTGTGTGGGTGATTTAAGTACCAACATGTAGGTACCAATGCAGAGTCTTAAATTCAATGTACACCATTTTTCTGTAGATATCTAGCATGTTGTTACAGAAGTTATTGTGGTATATGGAATCCATACCATAGTCTGTCAGGAAAGCAGAAACAGATCCTTTAAGTACTCCCTGGGAAGACCTAGGGGCTCATGGGTAGTCTACCCTGCTCCCTTATGATGTTTTAAAATTGCACAGTATACTGTAAGTTTCACTTTATACTATAATATAAATATAAATCCTTTAAGTACTCCCTGAGAAGACCTAGGGGATCATGGGTAGTCTAGTCTACCCTGCTCCCTTATGATGTTTTAAAATTACACAGTATACTGTAATTTTCACTTTATACTATAATATAAACATAATCATTTTGGTAGTACTTCATGAATTAGATATAAAAATGAATAATGTCTCAAACAATTTTTATTTATTAAATAAAAATGTATTGGTTAGAATTTTCATAGTTCAATAAAACTTCCAGCATTAGATCATCTGGAATCTCCTCAAAAATGCATGTTTCTATATCTTGTAAACATTCAATAAATTGTTGATCCAATGATTGATCCATAAAATCTTCTTCAACAAAATCTTCATTAAGAATCTCCTCATATGTAATCTCGAAGGAAAGATTGATGTTTTCTTGCTCCCCTTCCATTTTTTGCTGTAAATTTCATAAAAAATAACTATATCAGTAGAGTTAGGGCACTGTTGGGTTTAAGTTCAGACAGGTAGTTCTGATTTTTTAACAGTGAAGTTAACTTTGGGCAGTGTATGGTAACAGGCAGGAAGTAGAAATATAAAAAAGTGCCTGTGAAGAAGTGTAAGTAAATTCATAATTATAGCAGAGAAGCCTAAGTCAATCCATAAATATAACATAGGAGCCTATCTCTATGTATAACTATAGCAGAGGGACAGTAAATAACTATCAGAAAACGTTTTTACAAATTACCTTAACGTGCCCCTTACAAATTATCAACTTACTTTACAGAGAGGTGAAGAAGACAAAATGCGAAAATCCTTTCAAGATGTACCTCAGGTAGTTGTAGTCAAAATAGCCGTGTTTCCCTCTCATTTTTCATTTATATTTATGTACATAACCAATCAAATGTCAGGAAAAAAAAGTAGAAAATGAAAGTAACATTTTAATTGGTTGTAAATTCTAACACTTCAGATGTGTTTTTGTCATGTAATTTACCTCAGGATATTTAGACAATGCTACAGCTCAAATGGCTCAATGGAATTCCACCAAATTTGGGAAAATGGTAGGGATTGGTATGTAGTAGGGCCTATTCTACATTTGGTGAAAGTGTCTCCAGTGGTTTTTATGTAAATTAACTTTTAAAATTTTTTGGGAGTGCTTCCCGGTGCGCGCCCCGGTGCGCGTACCGGCAGCGCTACGGGAGTCCTCCATCTTGTGTTTTGGAAGAATTGAGACACAAGATGGAGGACAAACAACATTGGGAATGGGTAAATGGGGGCACGGTAGACACTCCCTGACCCCCTAGGTTTTTTGAGGGGGGCTTAGGAGGCCCATATCGGCCCAAAAAACCCATTTTTTTTTCTAATTTTCGCGGGGGAGCGCCCGGTACGCGCACCGGGAAGCGTACCGGGGAGCGTACTTTAGTGAAAAACAGTGAAAAAAGTTAGAAAAAGATAATCATTTGGAGTGATCAGAGGTAGGGTAGCTCTGAAAAGAGCTTTTGGGTTCTGTGGCTGATTTAGGTACCTACAAGTAGGTTCCAATGCACAGTCTTATATTCAGGAGGAATATTCTATTCCCCTCATCTGAGAAGTGCACACCATCTCCTCTGTAGATATCTTGCATGTTGTAACGCAAGTTGTTGTTGTATATTGAACCCATTCCATAGTCTCTCATGTAAGCAGAAACAGATTTATTCACATGTTTCCGTGCTTTCTCAAATTATGGACAAAATTGGTTGGACCACTTCCATTTCTGTCTTTGGCATATATTTGAATATACCAAGGCAGTTTGAGGAAAAAGTGCCATCAATTGCTCAAAGGTGTCCTTTAAAAGCATTTCCAGACCTACCCCAGTCAAAGTGCCTAAGTCATTTCCACCACAGTGCAGAATTATGAGGTTAGGGTGTGGCAGATGCAAAAAGGTTTTCACCAATGGTATCAATTGATGACATCTCAATTCTCTTTGGCCAATCCATTTTATGTCTACATTTGGTAAGTCAAGGTTGTGAAAATTTCTGGTAGCTGCATACCTTTGAGCCCAGTGGATGTAGCTATGTCCAATAATCCATACAGAATACATGGTAAGAGGAGGTTCTGGTGCAGTCAGATGAAGTGTGGGAATGAAATGGCAGTTGGAACAGTATGAGTTTGGAAAAAAAAACTGTGGAGTTTCAGTGCTCTTCAATCACAAGCAATGATTGGTGGATTCAGATAGTTGAAAACTGGAAGTTAGTGTGCATGGTTCTGTTCTGTGAAAGAAGCAATTTGAATGGTTAAGAAAAAGTCATTTAAAGAAAGATTGCAGCGGATAAGCTGGTATATTGAGAGATCAAACATCCTTGCTTAGTTCATTTGCAACATTGTAGAATAAACTTTTAACCCTGAGAGCTTAGTGAGGAGGGAGTTGCTATGGTAACAGGTAGAAAAGGCTGAGGGGGGGACGGGTGTTGGTTTGAAAATAGAGAGGGAAGAGTTTTGATTGGTTATCATGTGCAATATGTGTGTAGAATTAGAGGTTCTCTGTGCCATTCATGGTTGCAGTGCCTGGAGTACATACCTTTTGCTCTGCTAAAGAAATATTGGTGTGTGTGTCTGACACTGTTCTCAATCTCCTAAAGCATTTGTAAAGGTGAGTAATGATTCATTTGATATACATAGAGACTTGTATACTCTATGGAGAAGATTTGGAAGCAAATTGTGGTTTTTTAATGTTGCTTTGTGTCATGCTTTTTGATAATGCTAGGTAAAAAGTTTTTACTGCATAGAGGAATTGTATTTTGTAAAATTGTGAAGTTTGAGTAGTGACATGGAATGCTTGTACATAGGACCTGTGCTGTGTTTCTTAAATGTGATGTCAAAAACGATTTTGGGAAAAATGAATGGCTTTTACATTTTTTAGAAGGAATAAATAATGTGTGCATGTTTAAAGAAATAAATTTGACTCTTTACAATGATGTTACCTGTGTTAACTCAGTGTAGGAAGCACATTGAGTTTCTTTGCATAGAGGAATTGTATTTTGTAAAATTGTGAAGTTTCAGTAGTGACATGGAATGCTTGTACATAGGACCTGTGCTGTGTTTCTTAAATGTGATGTCAAAAACGATTTTGGGGAAAATGAATGGCTTTTACATTTTTGAGTAGGAATAAATAGTGTCTGCATGCTGAAAGAAGTAAATTTGACCTTTTCACAATGATGTTACCTGTGTTAAGTCAGTGTAGGAAGCACATTGAGTTTCTTTGCATAGAGGAATTGTATTTTGTAAAATTGTGAACTTTTAGTAGTGACATGGAATGCTTGTACATAGGTGATGTGCTGTGTTTCTTAAATGTGATGTCAAAAACGATTTTGGGGAAAATGAATGGCTTTTAGATTTTTGAGAAGGAATAAATAGTGTCTGCATGATTAAATAAATATATTTCAACCTTTCACAATAATGTCACCTGTGTTACCTCAGATTAGGAAGTAGATTGTGCAGTTGGGGTGAGGCATGTCCAGAGGGACAGAGGAGGTGAGGTCTCTGTTCAAGACTGTAGTGGGAGAGAGGCCTTTCCTGGGGAGTATAGGTGGTGAGGCCTGTCTTTAAGAGTGCAGTGGACTAGACTTTATGAAGCCTATCCCACACTGCACTCTTAAACACAGGTCTCACCTTCTTTGTACCCGTGGACAGACCTCTCTTCTACTACACTCTTCAATACAGACCTCACCTCTCCTGCACCCCTAGACAATCCTCACCTCATCTGCAACCCTGAATAGACTTCAACTAATCTGTATCCTTAGACAGGCCACTGTACTCATGGACACTGAATGCTTGTACATAGGACCTGCAGTGTGTGTCTAAAATGTTATTTAACAAACGATTTTGGTGCAAATCAATGAGTTTTAGATTTTTGAGAAGGAATAAATAATGTCTGCATGATTAAATACATATATTTCATCCTTTCACAATAATGTCACCTGTGTTACTTCAGATTAGGAAGTAGATTGTGCAGATGAGGTGAGGCATGTCCAGAGGGACAGAGAAGGTGAGGTCTATGTTCAAGACTGTAGTGGGAGAGAGGCCTTTCCTGGGAAGCATAGGTGGTGAAGGCTGTGTGTAAGAGTGCAGTGGACTAGACTTCATGAAGCCTATCCCCTACTGCACTCTTGGACACAGGTCTCATCTTCATTGTACCTGTGGACAGAGCTGTCTTCCACTACACTCTTCAATACAGGCCTCACCTCTTCTGCACCCCTCGAGAATCCTCACCTGATCTGTAACCCTGAATAGACCGTTTGCTTTTTGTCATTGCTTTGTTGTTTGGTAATAGTGGTCTATAATGTGCTATTTTTTTCTTTAACACAGATTGAAATCAAGATTTCAAGAGTAAGAAAAGATGCCCTCAAGGCAAAGGAAAGAAAACATGATAACCGCAAAAAAACAAAAACAGCAACGGAATTACAGCACTCTTCCACAACAAATACTTCAAAAAACAGGAACAAAGCACCTGGTAAGACAACTAAGTCTTTCTTACGGAACCTATGTAGATCAAAAAAAATGTTGAACAGCATGTAGAAAAAGAGAATGAGAGAGTAAATTTGAAAAGGAAGGAGAGACCCTCAAAGAATCCTACAACTGGAGCAGGAGAGAATAATATGTATAAGAATAGAAGGCAGAATCAGTTTAGAGACATTCGTAAACGAATGTTTCGCAATAGGGTGGTTTTAAATTTGTTAAACAACATTAGGAAAGGTAAACAGAGAGCTGCTTTTTATAAGAAAAAGAAAAGTGTAGAGAAGATTGTTGATCAGGCTTTTGAAGTTAGGAAAAAATGATTTATTTCAATAATTAATAGAATTAGGACACTTAACAAGACAATTGATGTTTTCAAATCAAACAGTAGATGGAAAAGAGTAATTAATCTGACTAATTTTTGTAAAGTTTTTTCAGGAGAATGGATGCACAGTTCAAGTTGTGAGCCATTTTTTAATGAAGAGAGTTACTGCCAGGAGAATGATTTAGTGCATGCAGTTGACACCAGTGGTCGAGCGTATGAAGTGAAAGCCGGTTGTCCGATTGAAAAAGAGAAACTTGTGCCTAGAGAACCAGAAGAGTTGTTAACTGATGAAGTTTTAGGGAGACGTACTAAGGGTCCAGTGTACACTTGGAAGTGTAGTCGTATTTGTAGTGTGCGACAGGAATCAATTGATTTGTTTTGTAATTTCTTACGTACATATAGTAAAAAAAGTCTAAAGCAGAAAGTAAAGTTGTTGCAAGACTTAGATCCTTGCAGAGTGAGAGAAAACACAGGTTTGCAAGGGCATTCAATGGCTTGTCTTTCTAGAAAAGTCTGTCAGAGTGTTTTTCATCATTTTAGGATGTTAGCAGTGCATCATACCAAAATGAGGAAATTAGTGAGAATGTTGTATTATGCAAAAAGTCCAGCACTTAAGCTTAAACAATTAAACAGTGCTGTTTTGCATGGAACTGAATTAGATGTGAAGAAGATTTGTGAAGAAATTGAGATTTGTTATTTTGGTGAAAAAGAGGACAGTGTAGAAATTGACACAGCAATTCAAGGTAATGTGGAAGACAATGTACAGATTTCAAGTACAGAAAAGTTTGAGCAGGAAATTACCAGGTTTAAGGTGAAATCAAGTGAAAGGCCGAATTTTACTTGTGTGTGTTGTCGACGTAGTCATTATAAGCATCAAACTAGATTAGTTGATTTATACGTAAAAAGTGAAAAGATAAATAATTATGAGTGGGAGGATTTTGCAACTTATTTGTGGGTGGAGAATTGTTTTGATTTGAGTTCTGATCAGCGTATTTGTAAATATTGTTATGATAAATTAAATCAAAACAGAATGCCTGCTAGAGCTGTTCATAATAATCTGGAGTTGGTAGACATTCCCGGTGAGTTGATGGATTTAAATACATCTGAGTCTATTTTGATTCAATGTGTCCATCCTTTTCAGGCAATTGTTCGCATGGAGCCTAAGATAGGGAAATTGCCTCCTACAGATTTGCAGAGAGGATTAAAGGGAAGAGTTGTTTATTTGCCTCTAGAATTAAAAAAAAATATTGATACAATTGGTATAGAAAAAGTAGAAGAGGAACCTTTAGTTATTCTAGTTAATGGGGTTCCGACAAAGAGTAAGAAAATCTGGCAAGATTTAGTGGATGTTAGAAAAGTCAAAAAGGCAACGCTGTATTTAGTCAAAAACAATGAGTATTACAAAGATGTATGTGTTGCAGCAGAGGAAACAGCTGCAGATGAAGACAGTGATTGTTCAGGCGGCCAAATTGAAAAAGTTGATGTGTCTAGAAGTGAAGAAATATATGAACATTATACTGTTCATCCTTTGCATTCCAAAGACGTAATGGGGAATGCAATTGAATTGTTTCAAATGAAAGCAGCAAAAGGAAGTCCCATTAGTGTATGGGAAGGAAGTTTGGAAGCTCGTTGTTTTCCACAGCTATTTCCAACAGGTCGAGGTGGACGATATGACGATCGACCACTTCAAATTCCTGCATCTGAATATCGAACTGTAAGTTTATATGCCGAAGATCCAAGGTTTCGTCAATGCATTCCCTATTTGTTTCATCTACTGTATGAAAGTGACTTGTCTGGGCTTTCTTATGCAGTAAACCATATACTGAAAAGTGGAGCACATTTGCAAAATGTTTCGGCTAGGGACTTTATGGAGAAAGTGAATCTGCAAGATAATATTTTGGAATCTCATTTAATCAATCTCATGGCATGTCAGCGTGGTACAAATGAGTATTGGTTCCGTCGTCATGGGGAATTGAAATGTATGCTAAGAAACTTAGGAACTCCTACATGGTTCCTCACTCTTAGCTGTGCTGAGTATGCATGGGACGACTTACTTCAATTTCTACGAGAGGCAAATGCAAATATTCAAAATATAGAATTCAAAACTGCTGGAGAACTGTGTTCTTTGGATCCAGTGAATGTGTGCAGATATTTCAATCATAGATTTGAAGCTATGATGTCTTTTATTACCAACAAAAAAAATCCCCCCCTTGGAGAGGTTTTGGATTTCTTTTGGAGAAAGGAGTATCAAGCGAGAGGTGCTCCTCATATACATATGTTGTTGTGGATTAAAGATGCACCCACATTTTGAACAGATTCGGATGAGACAGTGATGAGCTTCATTGAAGAGTATTCAACATGTGCTGTTCCGAAAACTACCGAAGAAAACAGTTTACTGCAACAAGTTTTACGCTTTCAATCCCATCGTTGTGGAAAGTACTGTCGTCGAAAATTCTGAAACAAGGACAAGTTCTACACAAAATGTCGTTTCGGCTTTCCACGACGAGTGATTTCTAAAGGAAGAGTAAATAATTTGATGTCTTCTCTGTGACATACTGTGACGAGGAAATCACCAAAAAATACATACAATTTAAAAAGAAACGAAGAGTCCAAGTACATCAACGACTACAACCCAGTGATTTTGTCCATGTGGAATGCTAACATGGATATTCAATTCGTTGCTGACAACTCTATTGCTGTGGCTCGATATGTGACGTCTTACATCACAAAAAAGAAAAGACAGAACTGAAGGAAATGTGGGAGGACATTTCACATGAAAAGAGTCTAAGCAAGAAATAATACAGTTACAGTCTGAAGATGTTGTTGCATCGAGAAATTGGAGCATATGAATGTTCTGATCGATTGTCATTAGCAAGTCTCTATGCCAAATCTAGAACCATCATTTGGGTGAGTCTAGGTCTTGCTGCAACACGAAATCGAGTTTTGAAATCTGTACAAGAAATAGAGTATTTGGCGGAGAAAGAACCAGAAAGTACAGATATTTTGAAGACAAACATGTTGGATACATACTATCCAAATAGAAGTAGTCATCTTGAGAACAGTTGTTTGTATGAAGTTCTGCAAAACTATATTTATAAGAGAACCATCAGAGAAGAGATCAACAATGGAATATATGCTAACATTGGGTGTGAAGGATGTCTAGTGAGACAGAAAAAAGGCCATTTGATTAATCATCGAAAATTGAGTTGCGAAAATCCAGAGAAAAGGGAATTTTACTATTTACTCTTTTGCAACTCTTTAAGCCATGGCATACAGAAGAGGAACTACTTGGTGATTTTCTCTGTTACGAAGATTCTTTTAATGCAACCAAGGATACCATAGAATGTCCTGTTTTTCCAAATTATCTGCAAATGTTAAACGAAGAAATAGAGCAAGAAGCCACAATTGCTGCAGAGATGGCTAGAGACAGTTCTCAAGACAGTCAGAGTTCTGCTTCATTGAGTCAGGATCCACTTGGAGGACCAATTATTCAAAATGAAGCTGCCACTGCCATGGATGAGGTGGAAAGAGCTATGGAACAAGCTCAAGATGATGTAGTTAACTTAGAAGATTTGGTGAAACAACTAAACCTTGTGCAGAAACAGATATATGACGAAGTCACAGAACAGATTGAACATTGATTCACTCATGAGAAAAAAGAGTGCTCATGTACATCATTTAAACCAGTCCAACTGTACGTAAGTGGAGAAGCGGGAACTGGAAAAAGTTTTCTGATTAAAGCAATTGCAACTTATCTGCAGAAAAGGACTGAATCACCGCTATCTTGTGTTGTTACCGCTCCAACTGGGCTGGCAGCACATAATATTAAAGGGATTACTTTACATCGTTTACTGATGCTGCCAGTGGAGCATGATAACAAATTGCAATATCACAAGCTATCTGGAGATGCGTGTTCCGAACTTTCGAGAGTCCTGAAGAAAATGAAACTTCTTATCATTGATGAAGTAAGCATGGTGTCAAATATAATGCTTGCTTTTGTGCATTTGAGAATGCAGGAAATTCTTAGAACAGACTATGATGTCTTATTTGGAGGAAAACATATAATTGTTTTTGGAGATCTACTGCAGTTGACTCCAGTGAAAGGACAACCTGTGTTAAAAATGCTCACGCATGAAGATACCAGGAAGTGCCTAGGAAGCATTGGAAACGTTAATATATGGTTAAACTTCAAATATGCAGAACTGCTTCAAAATATGCGGCAGGCAAAGGATGAAGATTATAAAAATATTCTACAAGATGTAAGAATCGGAACAGTAAGTCAGCAAGGGAAAGAAGCTTTACATGGAAGATTAATTTCAGATTTGTACCCAAATGAAAACATTCTTCCAGAGAATATTTTTAGGAAAATTAACGAGAAGAATTCTGGCATATGTTTGATGCCAACTCTGAAAGAATGTTCCATGTTCAACAACAAAATGTTAAAGTTAGAAAATGAAGAGATAGTGAAACTGGAAGCTATAGATAAAATTGAACATATGGGAGCAACAATTATTTTGTCTGAAAATTTGAAATCAAAATTGGATTCATTAGAGAAGACTATATCTAAAACTGCTGGTTTTGAAAAGACTCTGAATGTGTGTTTAAATTGTCGTATCATTTGGAGAAGGAATTTAAATGTTGAAAGAGGTCTGGTAAATGGAGCAATGGGTCATGTTGTTGGTTTTGTGAATTACAAAAATAGAGATGGAATTGAAATTTTAAAAATTAAATTTGATGGCATTGATGAAATAGAACTAATTTGTCGTTGTTCAGCTAGATTTTTGCTTGTGAAAGACTTATATGTTCGCCGAAAACAGTTTCCTATTTGTTTGGCATATGCGGTGACAATTCATAAATCTCAAGGTTTAAGTGTAGATAGCGCTTTGGTGAACATTGGAAGTTCTGTGTTTAAAGAGGGTATGGCATATGTGGCATTATCACGAGTCAGAACTTTATCAGGATTGTACTTGATTGAGTGTGATGAAACAAAGATTTGTGCAGATCTAGATTGTGTTAAAGAATACAATAGGTTAAGAAGAGAGTATGCTATATCTAATTGTAAGGAGAAAGAAAAAGGATTCTGTTGAAGATATTGTTGGATTTCAGTTTGAAAACAGTTCTGGTGTCAACTGCTATGCTAATGTAGTGGTTAATGTTGGTTTTTTTCTTCAAAATATACAAGAACAGATTGTTGAAAATCGGGATCAAAGATTCTGTTGTTTGTTGAATTCCGTGTTTGAGAAATGTAGCAGTGATAGAGCAAAAATAGAAAGTGTTTCAGAAATTCGAAATCTTCTAGACATATGTTCTGGTCAAAACCAATTTTCACAGAATATTCAGCAGGATTGTCAGGAATTTTTAATGTATATGTTTGATGTATTGGAAGATGAAGGTGTAGATATAAAAATTTTTTTTAGCCTTTCTTATCAATGGCAGCATGACTGCGACAACTGTACTTTATCAAGTACTATTAGAATAGACACTGAAAGATTTATATATTTGACTTTACCAGACTGCAAATCAGTGCCTTTTAATAATCTAGTTAAAGCAGCGGATCACAATATGGTGTGTACTCAATGTAAGTCTGCAATGCTGTCCACATTATTTCTACAAAATTATGGTCAGTATGTCATTTTAATGTTCCAACGATGTAGACCTGATGGAACTAAATTGACAACTTCTATTAAAAATTTCGTGGCTTCTCAGTTATCAATATCAGGAAGAACCTTTGCAACTGTAGCTATTATTTTTCATGACGGTCCTTCTACAACATCAGGGCATTACACATGCTATTTAAAAAGTTGTAAAGGTTAGACCCACTGTAATGACACTCATTTGACTTTCAAACAACGTTTGCCTTTTGGCTTAAAAAATTCATACCTAGTGTTTTTACTACCAAAATTTAAGTAAAGGTAATTGGCCTATGAAGACGGGAGCAGTTAATAAAGGTTATTTTGCTGTTTAAAAATATATTCTGAGTAAAAGTGATCCAGGTAATATAAAAAATTGACTTGTTATATAGGTACTGTAAGTGGTTCTCATAGTAAGTGATATTAGTATTATACAAAATGATGAACATGATTCCATCATTAGGAAACCGAAAGTAAAATGAACCAATAAAAAGTTTTATTTTCAGGTCACATGACCCGACGCGCTTACGCTACGTGCCCCGGGGCGCGCTCCGGGGCGCGCCCGTAGTCGTGCCTCGGGGCGCACCC
Source organism: Lissotriton helveticus (assembly GCF_964261635.1). Classification (NCBI taxonomy): domain Eukaryota; kingdom Metazoa; phylum Chordata; class Amphibia; order Caudata; family Salamandridae; genus Lissotriton; species Lissotriton helveticus. The sequence continues at coordinate 211,551,732 of NC_136058.1, forward strand.
GGGGGTGCGTTGCGTAAGCGCGTCAGGACGTTACATGATCATATGAGCTCGCATGCTTCCGGGTGCGCTTACGCAGTGCGTCATATGACGCATCACGCGTTTACGCGAAACGTCACGATGTTGTTTTCGTTCGCGAGAATACCGCTAATGGGACGCTCACTGGTACGCGCCGCAACATTGCGCTTACCCGTGCGTTCACCGGTACGCGCCCCGGGAGCGCTCCAGAGCAAAAAAATGTAAAAAAAAAATATTACATAATTATACAATATAAAATTCATTATACAATTTTTTCGTTTTTATACCTATAGAGATTTGCTATTAAAAAACCATTGAAATTCACTGAAAAAACCATAGGTTTCACACCAGTTATTGTTAGGAATTAGCATTTAAAAAAACTATTAAATTCACTGAAAAAAACATAGGTTTCTCACCAGTTATAGTTAGCTGGAAGTTTTACTCGCATAAAACCATTGAGATTTCCACGTTATAGTTAGTTGGACTCACTATAACTTGCGCGTGCAAAGCACTGCTGATGACGTCAGTGAATTTAATAGGTTTTTTAAATGCTAATTCCTAACTATAACTGGTGTGAAACCTATGGTTTTTTCAGTGAATATATATATATATATATATATACTAGCAGCCCATCCCGACCTTGTCAGGGTATGAAATGGAATGTGTGTATTTGGCAAGGGCAATTTATTTTAAAATCTCGCGGTAGACAACATTTTTTGTTTCATTAGAATAGGGACGGAGAAGGCCCAGCTGCAGCCTTGGTTGATGTTAGCAGGTGCGTTTAATGTCGTTGAATGAAAGAGTTATCAGCCGCGGGTAAATGAGAGAGTTGAGTGACAGCGAGTAGGAGAGGCTGCAGTAATTGTCCCCGCAGACACGCTCATTTGCGTGTTCCCCCGCTTGAGGCCCAGATGCAGGCCTGTTTGATGTTAGCAGGCGCGTGTTCCCCTGCTTGAGGCCCAGCTGAAGCCCTGGTTGATGTTATCAGGCACGTGTAATTAGTGTACTGATCCGCCGCCTGGCTAGAGCCCTGGTTGATGGTAGCAGGCGTGTGTAATTTCGTTGAATGAAAGAGTTCAGTAACAGCGAGCCCGAGAGGCTGCAGTGACGTTACTTACCAGGCCTCCAGGTGAACGTGTTTGTCACGCCCCCAGCACACGGCCACAGCAGACGATCTTCTAATTAATGTACGACCCACATGGCATGAAGGGCGGAACGTAGCACACGCCCCCAGCGTTTCTCATGCCCCCAGCGTGCCCCTTGATGCGGCGCAATTGCGTTCACATGGCATGAAGGCCGGACTCAAGCCCCCAGCGTTTCTCACGCCCCCAGCGTGTCACGCCCTCAGCGTGCCCCTTGATGCTGCGCAGCAACATAATTGGCGCTTGTATGTATGACTCACATGGCATGAAGGGCGGACACACACCCCCAGGGTTTGTCACGCCTCCAGCGTTTGTCACGTCCCCAGCACACGCCCACAGCCCACGATGTGATGGCCGTACCACATGCCCCCAGCATTAGTCACGCCCCCAGCCCACGCCCACAGCACAACGCAGACACGCCTACAAGGGACTACTTTGCTGGCACGTTTTTTTACCTTTTAAATGTATAGAGGAATTGGCCTAACGGCTAAGGCGCTCAACCTCGGACCTGGGGATCTGGGTTCGAGTCTTGGTAACAACGCCAAACTTCCTGTGATTCTGGTCAAATCACTTAATCTCCCCGTGCCTAACAAAATGAATGTGTGTCCTCATGTAACATAACTGGTGCTATGTATAGCGCTCTGATACCTGATTCAGATCGGGTCAACTTGGCGCTATATAAAACTCTGCAAAATAAAAATAAAAAATATGGTGGCCGTCTGCATAGCCTATGTCCTTCTGCTGCAACTGCCCTTTCCAACGCTGTATTGGGTGTTGGGATTGGTGCTGTGGTTACTGAGATTACCCGCCTCAAAGGTTTGGGCTCTCTCTTTATAATATTAGTATGGATATATATATATATATATATATATATATATATATATATATATATATATATATATATATATATATATATATATATATGTATATATGCAAAATAAAGGGAGAGAACTCTGGGTAGTTCTCAAGTTTAGGTGGAAAGCAGCTCCTGCCAGAGCACTCTCAACACTAGCGACACTCTAGATCTGCTCACCTCAAATGTCTATTTTTCTATCAAAGTCTTTAAGCATTGGATTAGCAAAGTGCTATCCACGCCGAGATAGAAAAGGACAAAGTCTTTTGCCATTTCTACAGCAAAGTCTTTAAGCATAGGACTAGAACAGTGCTGTCCTTGCAGAGCTGTAAAATGACAAAAGTCATTTATCGCTCCAGGCACAGTATTACAGCTTTGAATTAGTAAAATACCAACTCAAGCCAACCTAAAATTAGTAAAAGCAACCCCTGATGCAGTGTTGCGCTCTAATTAGAGCTCTTCAGAGATGTATAGCTTTGTCATAACACAAGGGAGCACCCAGTATAAGTGTGTTTAAATTGGAAGGATAGAATATGTTTTCTATTTCTATGAATACGAAAAAGACGGGCAATTGGACACCAGTTTTTTTAATGTTATGACACTATATATTGCTGATTCGCCCTTGGCACGTCATGTGAGCAGGACAGTGTTCCACTGTCGAAACGCGTCATGCTGGGCACTTGCTGGACAACGAGAACTCTATAAAGCAATAAATACTGCACTTTATTGCTAAAGACACGCTGTGGTCGGTACCTGTTTGTTTGGAGATTTTCGGACATTTCAGGATTGTGGCTATATATATATATATATATATATACTAGCAGCCCGTCCCGACGTTGTCCGGGTATGAATTGCTGCCGGCCAGTAGTATATTGTTTTGTAGGATTTCGTTTTGATAGCATTTCTTATCTGTGACAGGCCTGTGAAACGCTCCGATTCACAGTGCACTGCTGATGCACTTAAGAGTGCGCGTTCAGTAGTGTGTGAACTCGAATTTCCCTACTTTATTTTTCCTTGCAATACTATATAGAGCGTACTCAACAACATGGCATAAACACAATTTACATTACAGAAGAACACATTCATTTGTGGTAGGCACGGGGAGACAAAGCGATTTGCCTGGAATCACAGAATGTTAAGCTGATTGCCGATATTTGAACGTAGCTCCCCAGCTCTAAAGTTCGCAATTCTAGAACTTGTGGCGGGAGGTGTGTCTAAAAGTGTATGTAGGTGCTGGCCATCAATGAGAGAGACCTGTACATTTTTCAAATTGGTGGTGAAAAAATATGAGTATGTTGCTGGAGATGTGGGCCGCCGTGCCACCAATGTACTTACCGGAGGAGGGTAAACACCCATTATTCCGCAACTTTCTTTCCGCATACCATCACTCTGCATACTTTATTTACGAAAGTACCATGACTCCGCAATGCCATTATAACGCATGGCATTTCATTTTATATGCTTTTATCATGCATACATTTACAACGAAATTCGTTGTAAATGCATGAATGGTAAAAGCATGTTTTTTTTAATGTTTAGATAAGGTAAGTATGGGTATAGGGGTATATGTTTTGGGGTACTGAGGTATATGTCTTGGGGTGTTTGGGTATTTTAAGGGTTCAGATATAGTTTTGGGTTATGGGGTACAGGGGTAGTTTTAGGGTTTAGGGATGGGTATGGGTTTTGGGGTACAGGGATATTTTTAGGGTTCAGGGCTAGGTTTGGGTTTTGGGGTATAGGGGTATATTTAGGGTTCAGGGGTAGGGTTGGGCTTTGGGATACAGGGGTATTTTTAGGGTTCAGGGCTAGGTTTAGGTTTTGGGGTACAGGGGTATTTTTAGGGTTCAGGGGTAGGTTTGGTTTTTGAGGTACAGGGGTATTTATAGAGTTCAGGGCTAGGTTTGGGTTTTGGGGTACAGGGGTGTTTTTAGGGTTTAGGGATAGGTTTGGGTTTTGGGGTACAGGTTATATTTATAGGGTTAAGATGGGTTAGTTTTTAAGGGTATTGGGGTATTTTAAGGAGTAAGGGTGGGTTATGATTATGGGGTGCAGGGGTATTTAAAGGGAGCAGGGTGGACAACCGGAGCTGGAATGTACAGAACTTGGGAAGAAAAAACAATGAAATATTGGGCACAACGCTCGCTTTTTTTCCCGTAATCCCGTGCCCAGCACACGCCCACAGCACATGATATGAGACATGGCATGAAGGGCGGAATGTACCACACGCTCCCCGCGTTTGTCACGCCCCCAGCACACACCCACAGCACAACGCAGACACGCCCACAAGGGACTACTTTGCTGGCATTGTTCTTTTACCTTATAAATGTATATGGTGGGCGTCTGCATAGCCTATGTCCTTCTGCTGCAACTGCCCTTTCCAACGCTGTATTGGGTGTTGTGATTGGTGCTGTAGTTCCTGAGATTACCCTCCTCAAAGGTTTGTGCTCTCTCTTTATTATATTAGTATAGATATATATTTATTACCTACTGGCGGTCGCCAGTAGGTATATATAGTTAGGATCGATTTCCATGGGGAAATCGCAACATTCTATTTGGAATAACTTTGGCGCCCGTTGAGGAATCAGCCTGAATTTTTCAGCAACTTTGCCTCGCGGCGCTCCGCTCCTTCCGTGAAAGTTTGGGAGGGATTCGTCAAGCGGGGGTCGAGATAAAAGGGTGGGTCCCAAAACGTGTTTTCCCCATGTTAATTTTCATAGGGCGGTCCGTCGCACTTTTAGCTCGAACGGCTGAATGGATTTTCACCAAACTTGGCAAAATTGTAGGGACTGGTAGCCCGATGTGCCTTTGCTATGTCTCAAGATATGTGCTCCAGAGGATTTAGAGTAATTTAGGTTCAAAAAAATTTATATATCTGTAAGCGCGCCCCGGTGCGCGTACCGGGGAGCGCTCCGGGCGCGCCACGCGACCTGCGCACGGGAAGCTGATTGGCTTTCGGGTGTCTGTAAACATTCGAAACAATCCGCAGTGGCCGCCATCTTGTGTCTCGGTAGGATCGCGACACAAGAGGTGGTAAAAACAAAAGGGAAAATAATGAAAAGGGGGCAGGGTAGACCCCCCTGACCCCCTAGGTTTGATGTGGGGGCCATAAAAGGGTTCCTCGGGTAAAAAAAAAAAAAATACTTTTTTTCGATTTTCGCGGGGGGGAACGCCCGGTACGCGCACCGGGGAGCGTACCAGGGAGCGTACTTTGGTGAAAAATAGTGAAAATATTAATGTAAAATAATCATTTTGAGTGATTACAGGTAGGGTAGCTCTGAAAAGAGCTTTTGGGTTGTGTGGCTGTTTTAGGTACCTACAAGTACGTCCCACACACACCCACACGCACACAACCCTACACCCCCACAGTCACACACTCCCCACACACACCTTACACATGCACACCTCCACCCACACCCAAACACCCCACAGCCCTACACCGACACCTTATACATCAACACTCACAACCACACATCCCACACACCCAGACACACACACACACACCTCACCCCCCCAACACACACACACGCACACACAGATACCTCACAGACACACCTCACACATCCCACACACCTCCCCCCCACACACACACGCACACCTCACAGACACATCCACACATCCCACACATACACACACATCCTATACACATACTCCCCACACCCACACACACCCCAAACACACCTCACACACCCACACTTCCACCTACACCGAAACACCCACACACCCACACCCACACACACACTTTACACACCCACATCCCCACCCACACACCCAAACACCCCACAGCCCTACACCGACACCTTATACATCAACACCCACAACCACACATCCCACACACCCAGATACACACACACACCTCACCCCCCACAACACACACACACGCACACACAGATACCTCACAGACACACCTCACACATCCCACACACCTCCCCCCACACACACACGCACACCTCACAGACACATCCACACATCCCACACATACACACACATCCTATACACATACTCCCCATACCCACACACACCCCAAACACACCTCACACACCCACACTTCCACCTACACCGAAACACCCCACACACCCACACACACACTTTACACACCCACATCCCCACCCACACCCACATACCCCACACAGATATACACCTCATCCCCCCCAGACACACACACACACACATACACACCTCACAGACACACCGCGCACATCCCCCACACACTCCTCCCCCACCCCCACACATGGGGAAAACTCAGTGAAACACTAACATAATAATTTAAAGTGCTTAGAGGTAGGGTATCTCTGATTAGAGTTGTTGTGTTGTGTGGGTGATTTAAGTACCAACATGTAGGTACCAATGCAGAGTCTCAAATTCAATGTACACCGTTTACTATGTAGATAATTTGCATGTTGTTATAGAAGTTATTGTGGTATATGGAATGCATACCATAGTCTGTCAGGAAAACATAAAGAACATGGAGGCAGGAGATGAAAAAGAGATGTCAAATACACTTTGGAGATAATATAGTGGGAGAAAGGAAGTATCTATGAGCAAATTTACTATGTAAAACAAAAAAGTTGCACAGTATACTATTAGTCTCACATTATATTATATTCATTTTGGTACTATTTCATTGATTACATATAAAAAAGAATAATGTCTGGAACAATTTTTAATTATTAAATATCAATTTATTGCTCTGATTTTTCAAAATTTAATAAGACTTCCAACATTATGTCGTCGGGAATGTCCTCATTTGGATTACATGATTCCATTTCTTCCACATATTTCAGAAACTCTTCATCAAGAGACTGATCCAAAAAATCTGAATCGTTATTCTCTTCCTCTGGGTTGTCCTGAAGATCAAGTTCGAATGAAATATTACATTTATTTTGATCTCCTTCCATTATGTTGCTGTAAATTGCATAAAAAACAAATATATCAGTAGAAATAGGGCACTGTTAGGTTTAAGTTCAGACAGGTAGTTTTGATTTTTTAACAGTGAAGTTATCTTTGGGCAGTGTATGGTATCAGGCTGGAAGTAGAAATATTAAAAAGTCTATGTGATTAAACCTAAGTAAATTCATAATTATACAAGACAAGCCTAAATCCATCCATAACTATAACAGAGAAGTCTATCTAAATCTATAACTATTACAGAGGGATAGTATATAACTATCAGAAAAATGTTTTCCATATTAACTTAAAGAGCACAATATACTTCAGTTTTTAAAATAACAACTTACCTTTAAAAAGAAGTTGAAGTTATTAGTGAAAATCCTTTTGAAATGTACACCAGGAAGTAGTAGTCAAAATGGCTGTGTTTCCCTCTCTTTCTTTATATATATTCAGGTACATAACCAATCAAATGTCAGGTAAAAAAAGTAGAAAATGAAAGTAACATTTTAATTGGTTGTCAATTCTAACACTTTAGATGCGTTTTTGTGAAGTAATTTACCTCAGGGTATTTAGAGAGGTCTACAGGCTAAATGGCTCAATGGAATTCCATCGAATTTGGGAAAATGGTAGGGATTGGTATGTAGTATGAGCTATTCTATATTTGGTGAAAGTGTCTCCAGTGGTTTTTATGTAAATTAACTTTTAACATTTTTGGGAGCGCTTCCCGGTGCGCGCCCTGGTACGCGTACCGGCAGCGCTACGGGAGTCCTCCATTTTGTGTTTCGGTAGATTTGAGAGAGAAAATGGAGGACAAACAACGTTGGGAATGGGTATAAGGGGGCATCGTAGGCACTCCTTGACCCTCTAGGTTTTCTGAGGGGGTCTTAGGAGGCCGAAATAGGCAAACAAGAAAAAAAAAGGTTTTATTTTTCGCGGGGGGAGCGTCCGGTACGCGCACCGGGAAGCGTACCGGGGATTGTACTATAGTGAAAAATAGTGAAAAAAGTTAGAAAAAGATAATCATTTGGAGTGATCAGAGATAGGGTAGCCCTGAAAAGGGCTTTTGGGTTCTGTGGCTGATTTAGGTACCTACAAGTAGGCACCAATGCACAGTCTTAAATTCAGGAGGAATATTCTATTCCCTTCATCTGAGAAGTGCACACCATCTTCTCTGTAAATATCTTGCATGTTGTAACGCAAGTTGTTGTTGTATATTGAACCCATTCCATAGTCTCTCATGTAAGCAGAAACAGATTTATTCACATGTTTCCGTGCTTTTTCAAATTGTGGACAAAATGGTTGGACCACTTCCATTTCTGCCTTTGGCATATATTGGAATATACCAAGGCAGTTTGTGGAAAAAGTGCCATCAATTGATCAAAGGTGTCCTTTAACCGCATGCGTGCGGGCGGAATTCCACCCGTACGCTGGGTTTTGCGAAACCGCACTTTACGTGAAGAGCTGGGCTCGTCAGGAGCGTGCGAGGAGGCTACGACATGACGAGCCCAGCTCGTCATGAGCGTCGAAGGGGTTAAAAGCATTTCCAGACCTACACCAGTCAAAGTGCCCAAGTCATTTCCTCCACAGTGCACAATTAACAGGTCAGGGTGTGGCAAATGCAAAAAGGTTTTCACCAATGGAATCAATTGGTGACATTTTAATCCTCTGTGGCCAATCCATTTGATGTTAACGTTTGATAAATCAAGGTTGTGAAAATTTCTGGTACTAGCATACCTTTGAGCCCAGTGGATATAGCTATGTCCAATAATCCAGACAGAATACATGGTGAGAGGAGATTCTGATGCAGTCAGATGAAGTGTGGAAAAGAAATGGCAGTTGGAACAATAGGAGGTTACAAAAAAAAACCTGTGGAGTTTCAGTGCTCTTGAATCACAAGCAATGATTGGTAGAATGAGATAGTTGAAACTGAAAGTTAGGGTGCATGGTTGTGTTCTGTGTAAGAAGTAATTTGAATGGTTAAAAAAAAGTCATTTAAAGAAACATGGCACCAGATAAGCTGGTGTATTTGCAGGTCAAACATCCTTGCAGAGGTGATTTGCAACATTGTAGAATAAACTTTTAACCCTGGCAGCTCAGTGAGGAGGGAGTTGCTATGGTAACAGGTAGAAAAGGCTGAGGGGGGGAAGGGTGTTGGTTTGAAAATACAGAGGGAAGAGTTTTGATTGGTTACCATGAGCAATATGTGTGTAGAATTGGAGGTTTTGTGTGCCTTTATGGTTTGCAGTGCCTGGAGAACATACCTTTTGCTCTGCTAAAGAAATATTGGTGTGTGTATCTGACACTGTTCTGAATCTCCTAAAGCATTTGTAAAGGTGAGTTATGATTCATTTAATATTCATAGAGACTTGTATACTCTATGGAGAACATTTGGAAGCAAATTGTGGTTTTTTAATGTTGCTTTGTGTCATGCTTTTTGATAATGCTTGGTAAAAAGTTTTTACTGCATAGAGGAATTGTATTTTGTAAAATTGTGAAGTTTTAGTAGTGATATGGAATGCTTTTATTTGGGACCTGTGCTGTGTTTTTTAAATGTGAAGTCAAAAACGATTTTGTGAAAAATGAATGGATTTTACATTTTTTAAAAGGAATAAAGAATGTGTGCATGTTTAAAGAAATATATTTGACTCTTTACAATGATGTTACCTGTGTTAACTCAGTGTAGGAAGCATATTGAGTTTGTTTGCATAGAGGAATTCTATTTTGTAAAATTGTGAAGCTTCATGTGAAAGCGTTAATTGTATTTTGTAGAATTGTGAATTTTTAGTCGTGACATGGAATGCTTCTACATAGGACCTGTGCTGTGTTTTGTAAATGTGATGTAAAAACGATTTTGGGGAAAATAAATAGTTTTTACATTTTTTAAAAGGAATAAAGAATGAGTGCATGTTTAATAGAAATACATTTGACTCTTTACAATGATGTTACCTGTGTTAACTCAGTGTAGGAAGCATATTGAGTTTGTTTGCATAGAGGAATTGTATTTGGTAAAATTGTGAAGCTTCATGTGCAAGATTTTGCCTCAGTCTTATCCCTGCTGTGAGGCAGATGGTTGTAAATATGATCAGTGCTGTGTTTCCTAAATGTGATGTCAAAAACGATTTTGGGGAAAATAAATGGATTTTACATTTTTGAGTATAATGTGGCGCAAAGGTTTAAAAAATGACGCATACATGCGTCACTTTTTAAATATGGGAAAAAAGGTACATGTTTGGGCTTTCCTGGGGAGCCTAGGTGGTGAGGATTGTATCTAAGTGTGCAGTGGACTAGGCTTCATGAAGCATATCCCTGTCTGCATTCTTAGACATAGGTGTCAATTTGACTCTTTACAATGATGTTAGCTGTGTTTTAAAACAGTGTAGGAAGCATATTGAGTTTGTTTGCATAGAGGAATTGTATTTTGTAAAATTGTGAAGCTCCATGAGAAAGCGTTTGCCTCACTCTTATTCCTGTTGTGAGGCAGGTGCAAGATTTTGCCTCAGTCTTATCCCTGCTGTGAGGCAGATGATTGTAAATAGGATCTGTGCTGTGTTTCCTAAATGTAATGTCAAAAACGATTTTGGAGAAAATAAATGGTTTTTACATTTGTGAGTATAATGTGGCGCAGAGGTTTAAAAAGTGACGCATCTACCTACATGCGTCAATTTTTAAATATGGGGCAAAAAAGGTAGGAATTAGCATTTACAAAACCTTGAAAATTCACTGAAAAAACCATAGGTTATAGACCATATATAGTTAGGAATTAGCATTTATAAAACCTTATTTTACTCACACAAAACCATTGAAATTCGCATATATAGTTAGTTGCACTAACTATATATTTCGCGCACCCGCAATCCACTGCTGATGACGTCACATATTACATCATTCATGACATGGTCAGTGACATCACTGATGACATCACTGGCAGCATCAGTAAACGATGTAAAGTAATCCCTTTAATGTTATGTGCTGCCAGCCCAGTTGGAGCGGTAACAACACAAGATAGCGGTGATTCAGTCCTTTTCTGCAGATAAGTTGCAATTGCTTTAATCAGAAAACTTTTTCCAGTTCCCGCTTCTCCACTTACGTACAGTTGGACTGGTTTAAATGATGTACATGAGCACTCTTTTTTCTCATGAGTGAATCCATGTTCAATCTGTTCTGTGACTTCGTCATATATCTGTTTCTGCTCAAGGTTTAGTTGTTTCACCAAATGTTCTAAGTTAACTTCATCATCTTGAGCTTGTTCCAAAGCTCTTTCCACCTCATCCATGGCAGTAGCAGCTTCATTTTGGATAATTGGTCCTCCTAGTGGATCCTGACTCAATGAAGCAGAACTCTGACTACCTTGAGAACTGTCTCTCGCAATCTCTGCAGCAATTGTGGCTTCTTGCTCTATTTCTTCATTCAACATTTGCAGATAATTAGGAAAAACAGGACATTCTATGGTATCCTTCGTTGCATTAAAGGAGTCTTCATAACAGAGAAAATCTCCAAAAAGTTCCTCTTCTTCACGCCATGGTTTAAACAGTTGCAAAAGAGCCAAATAATAAAATTCTCTTTTATCTGGATTATCACAACTCAATTTGCGATGATTAATCAAATGACCTTTTTTCTGTTTCACTAGACCTCCTTCACATCCAATGACTCCATATATTCCATTATTGATATCTTCTCTGATGTTCCTCTTATAAATATATCTTTGCAGAACTTCATAGAGACAAGCGTTCTCAAGGTGATGACTTCTATTTGGATAGCATGTATCCAACATGTTTGTCTTCAAAATATCTGTACTTTCTGGTTCTTTCTCCGCCAAATACTCTATCTCTTGTACAGATTTCAAAACTCGATTTCGTGTTGCAGCAAGACCTAGACTCACCCAAATGATGGTTCTAGATTTGGCATAGAGACTTGCTGACGACAATCGATCAGAACATTCATATGCTCCAATTTCTCGATGCGACAACATCTTCAGACTGTAACTGTACAATTTCTTGCTTAGACTCTTTTCATGTGAAATGTCCTCCCACATTTCCTTCAGTTCTGTCTTTTCTTTTTTTGTGATGTAAGACGTCACATATCGAGCTACAGCAATAGAGTTGTCAGCAACGAATTGAATATCCATGATAGCATTCCACATGGACAAAATCACTGGATTGTAGTTGTTGATGTACTTGGACTCTTGGTCTCTTTTTAAATTGTATGTATTTTTTGGTGATTTCCTCGTCACAGTATGTCGCAGAGAAGACATTCAATTATTTACTCTTCCTTTAGAAATAACTGGTCGTGGAAAAGCGAAACGACATTTTGTGTAGAACTTGTCCTTGTTTCTGAATTTTCAACGACAGTACTTTCCACAACATTGGGATTGAAAGTGTGGCACTTGTTGCCTTAAACTGTTTTCTTCCGTAGTTTTCGGAACAGCACATGTTGAATACTCTTCAATGAAACTCATGACTGTCTCATCTGAATCTGTTCCAAATTTGGGTGCATCTTTAATCCATAACAACATATGTATGTGAGGAGCACCTCTCGCTTGATACTCCTTTCTCCAAAAGAAATCCAAAACCTCTCCAAGGGGAGGATTTTTTTTGTTGGTAATAAAAGACATCATAGCTTCAAATCTATGATTGAAATATCTGCATACATTCACTGGATCCAAAGAACACAGTTCTCCAGGTGTTTTGAATTCTATATTTTGTATATTAGCATTGGCCTCTCGTAGAAATTGAAGTAAGTCCTCCCATGCATACTCGGCACATCTAAGAGTGAGGAACCATGTAGGAGTTCCTAAGTTTCTTAGCATACATTTCAATTCCCCATGGCGACGGTACCAATACTCATTTGTACCACGCTGACATGCCATGAGATTGATTAGATGAGATTCTAAAATATTATCTTGCAGATTCACTTTCTCCATAAAGTCCCTCGGCGAAACATTTGGTAGATGTGCTCCACTTTTCAGAATATGGTTTACTGCATAAGAAAGCCCAGACAAGTCACTTTCATACAGTAGATGAAACAAATAGGGAATGCATTGACGAAACCTTGCATCTTCAGCATATAATCTTACAGTTCGATATTCAGATGCAGGAATTTGAAGTGGTCGATCGTCATATCGTCCACCTCGACCTGTTGGAAATAGCTGTGGAAAACAATGAGCTTCCAAACTTTCTTCCCATACACTAATGGGACTTCCTTTTGCTGTTTTCATTTGAAACAATTCAATTGCATTCCCCATTACTTCTTTGGAATGCAAAGGATGAACAGTATAATGTTCATATATTTCTTCACTTCTAGACACATCAACTTTTTCAATTTGGCCGCCTGAACAATCACTGTCTTCATCTGCAGCTGTTTCCTCTGCTGCAACACATACATCTTTGTAGTACTCATTGTTTTTGACTAAATACAACGTTGCCTTTTTGACTTTCCTAACATCCACTAAATCTTGCCAGATTTTTTTACTCTTTGTTGGAACCCCATTAACTAGAATAACTAAAGGTTCCTTTTCTACTTTTTCTATACCAATTGTATCAATATTTTTTTTCAAATCTAGGAGCAAATAAACAACTCTTCCCTTTAATCCTCTCTGCAAATCTGTAGGAGGCAATTTCCCTATCTTAGGCTCCATGCGAACAATTGCCTGAAAAGGATGGACGCATTGAATCAAAATAGACTCATATGTATTTAAATCCATCAATTCACGGCGAATGTCTATCAACTCCAGATTATTATGAACAGCTCTAGCAGGCATTCTGTTTTGATTTAATTTGTCATAACAATATTTACAAATACGCTGATCAGAACTCAAATCAAAAGAATTCTCCACACACAAATAAGTTGCTAAATCTTTCGACTCATAATTATCCATCTTTTCACTTTTTGCATAAAATCAACTAACCTAGTCTGAATCTTATAATGACTTCGTCGACAACACACACAAGTAAAATTCGGCCTTTCACTTGATTTCACCTTAAACCTGGTAATTTCCTGCTCAAACTTTTCTGTATTCAAAATCTGTACATTGTCTTCCACATTACCTTGAATTGCTGTCTCAATTTCTACACTGTCCTCTTGTTCACGAAAATAACAAATCTCAATTTCTTCACAAATCTTCTTCACATCTAATTCAGTTCCATGCAAAAGAGAACTGTTTAATTGTTTAAGCTTAAGTGCTGGACTTTTTGCATAATACAACATTCTCACTAATTTCCTCATTTTGGTATGATGCACTGCTAACATCCTAAAATGATGAAAAACACTCTGACAGACTTTTCTAGAAAGACAAGCCAGTGAATGGCCTTGCAAACCTGTGATTCCTCTCACTCTGCAAGGATCTAAGTCTTGCAACAACTTCACTTTCTGCTTTATACTTTTTTTACTATTTGTACGTAAGAAATTACAAAACAAATCAATTGATTCCTGTCGCACACTACAAATACTACTACACTTCCAAGTGTACACTGGACCCTTAGTACGTCTCCCTAAAACTCCATCAGATAACACCTCTTCTGGTTCTCTAGGCACAAGTTTCTCATTTGAGATGTCATCAGTGATGTCACTGACCATGTCATGAATGATGTAATATGTGACATCATCAGCAGTGGATTGCGGGTGCACGAAATATAGTTAGTACAACTAACTATATATATATTCACTGAAAAAACCATAGGTTATAGACCATATATAGTTAGGAATTAGCATTTACAAAACCTTGAAAATTCACTGAAAAAACCATAGGTTATAGACCATATATAGTTAGGAATTAGCATTTAGAAAACCTTATTTTACTCACACAAAACCATTGAAATTCCATATATAGTTAGTTGCACTAACTATATATCGCGCACCCGCAACCCACTGCTGATGATGTCACATATTACATCATTCATGACATGGTCAGTGACATCACTGATGACATCACTGATGACATCTCAAATGACATCACTGATGACATCACTGATGACATCTCAAATGACATCACTGATGACATCATCTAGTGTCTGTGTGTTTTTGTAAAGTTTAAATACGTTTTACATATTGAAGAATGACTGGATGGATGGAAGACTGAGTGTGTGTGTGGCTGGCTGGGAGGTGTGTGACGCTGTGCATATCAATGTGTACTTGTATCAGTGATTGTATAAGAGAGTAAGTATGTGTTAGTATATGTGTGAAAAGTATGGTGTTCTGTGTTTAACTATAGATGAGGAAATCGAAGTGTGATTGATTCTTCACAGGACTGACTAGGTGTATGAGTGCATATGATAGTGTTCTAATAATAACTGACTGTATGTATGAGTAATTGTATGGGTGAATGAGTGAATGTGTGTGTAGACGTACGAATCAGTGAGTGCGTATGTAGTAACTGGTATTGGTGTGTCATGATGTCATCAGTGATGTCATGTGAGATGTCATCAGTGATGTCATTTCAGATGTCATTAGTGATGTCATCAGTGATGTCACTGAAGTATGGTGTTCTGTGTTTAACTGTATAGATGAAGAAATGGAAGTGTGATTGATTCTTTACAGGACTGACTTGGTGTGTGAGTAACTCCATGGATGAGTGGCAGTGTGTGACTGTCTGCATAGGTGTATGAGTGCATATGATAGTGTTGTAATAATGAGTGACTGTATGTATGAGTGATTGTATGGGTGAATGAGTGAATGTGTGTGTAGACGTAGGAATCAGTGAGTGCGTATGTAGTAACTGGTATTGGTGTGTCATGATGTCATCAGTGATGTCATTTGAGATGTCATCAGTGATGTCATCAGTGATGTCATTTGAGATGTCATCAGTGATGTCATCAGTGATGTCACTGACCATGTCATGAATGATGTAATATGTGACATCATCAGCAGTGGATTGCGGGTGCGCGATATATAGTTAGTGCAACTAACTATATATGGAATTTCAATGGTTTTGTGTGAGTAAAATAAGGTTTTCTAAATGCTAATTCCTAACTATATATGGTCTATAACCTATGGTTTTTTCAGTGAATTTTCAAGGTTTTGTAAATGCTAATTCCTAACTATATATGGTCTATAACCTATGGTTTTTTCAGTGAATATCATTGGTTTTTTAACAGCTAATATCTGTAGCTGTAAAATGTATTCTTCTTTAAATCCAAAAATATATTTTATATGTTTATTAATAAAAAAAAATTAAAATATTTTTTTTTCTTCGTTCCCGCTTCGCGAATCGGGAAGCTTCCCGTTAGCTGACCTTGATGCCGCAAAATAGACCGCGAGCCGGTAAACGTTTCTTTACCGCAACTGCCGCGTTAGAAAACAACATCGTGACGCCTCCCGTCCGCATGACGTTTCGCGTTGTCGCGTGATACGTCATATGACGTGCTACGTTAGCGAACTGGTACGCTTACCGAGTCGCAAAGCACAGGTTTCTGGAAGCAAACCGGGAGGCCCTGCAAAGCGCTTAACGTAAACACAGCAGGTCATGTGACTTGGTAATAACACTTTTCATTGGTTCATTTCACTTTTGGTTTCCTAATGATGTAAGACTAGGTCATATAATCTAAAATGAACACTTTTCATTGGTTGAGAACTATTGTTTTTCCCAAATGATGAAAATCCCTCCTTCTTTCCTCACTCTGACTTTCATCATTGTGAGAGAAAGACCCTTTGTTACCAGTGAGCAATGGCTTCTTTAGTAGCTTCAGCTGGTGCTTCCCCACCACCTCCACCACATCCAAGGAAGAGTGGACCACCTGCTCAAGTTATAATTCAGCAAGAAGAGGAAGAAGAGGAACAGGACGACGAGCACGAAGAGAGGCACTTTTTGCCTGAGGAGCCCAGGACGTCTCACCGGAAAGAAAACTTCATTTGGCAATTATTTTAAATTCCCAAAGGTCAGAAAAAAGTAAATGCAAGATACGTAACTTGCCTTATATGTCAAGATAGACTGTCCAGAGGGACCGACAAAAAATACAGTTTCGGAAACTACACAATGCATCGCCATATGACTAGGTGGCATCCTAACAACTACAGTGCTGCACAGTTTCGTAACGACCTAGATAATCTCCCTATTATGGCCAGAAGATCTGTTGTACCGGAAGTAACGGGACCAGAGGGCAGGGAGATGGTGCCAAATATACAAACGAGATTTCATGAAGTAAAACAAGTCTGCGTATATTGCAGTGGATTCATTTGCTACGGAGAAAGAAGCATCACTCTGATCAACAGAGCTATTGACTATCATATGCAAGTTTGTACGAAACGCCCCAAATAATAAATACTTTTTTTTTGTTTTGTTGCTCCTGTTGAGCCCTTTACAATGAATCGTTTTCATTGCCCCCTCCAAGAAAAACCCAAAAAAATATAAAACTGTTCAGAAAAATTCAAAAAAAGTAAAAAAATGTTCAGAAAAATAATAAAAAAAATATAAAACAACAAAAACAATAAAAAAATAAGTTCTTTTCAGAACTACCTCCCCGTTATTAAAAAATTGGTACAATATTTGGAACTGTGCCAACCTCTATTTCTCGTAGTTCGCTTCCCAGTTCGCTCGCCGGTACGCGAACCGGAAGTGAACCAAAAATTTTTTTTAAAAAAAAGAACAGTAAGTATAAGGGAAGGAAACAGACACTTATGTTAAAAGAAAGACAGCTATAGGGGAGTAAACTAGAGATACTATTACCCGTAATCCACTGCTGATGATATCACATATTACATCATTCATGACATGCTCAGTGACATCATCAGCAGAGGATTGCGGGTTTTTTGGCAACGTGCCTTATCCACGGTTTAATAACGCTACCTTTTGCTTTATATAAGTTTTCAAATTGTATGAAATATATACCAATAGGTCGTTATGAACCTTTAGGTAGTGCTTTTCTTCATGAGGTCTGGTCGCTTCCATACACATACAGATGTTTCAAAGATGATCAAGAAGTTTATCTGAATGGAGAGGAATGCACTGAGACGCCAGATCATTCACTAATGTGTAGGCACATACAGTTACACGGTTCATGCAACAAACACCGACCAAATATGGCTTGCGTGTTGCAAGGCACGCCAGTTCCTGCTATCATCCCCACGTTCAAGTTGTTGGAAAATGGTAGTTATTTGATGCTCAATAATGAAGATTGTTCTGGGTTAATTAAAAGTATTCCTTTTATCGTAACAGTAAGTGAACGGGTTATTTGCTGCAGAAATGTTCTATTTCCTCCTACACATGAACATAGGGAGTTTTCAATCTGGCCACAAATACCAACCTTGGGAGCAGATTTCAACGGCATGGCAAGAATAAGAGCTCTTTTGTCTCAGAGAGAGGTGGCCTTGAGTTCGGCCCGTGAAACTTTCGTGCTTCACATAGCGAACACCCGTACAGAGGTGCAGACCCTTTTCAATACTGATTCGCCTTTCCATTTCAGCAAGATGGTTCGGACTATCTTTAACGCGTCCTCCACAAAGGCCCTGGCGCACTGTTTTAAAGTTGTTACCAGTGGTCTCGTGACTTCATTTGAGAAAATCTTTGGAGTCATCCCTGCTTTCTTTCATTCTATTTTTTCCACTGTGCTTCGTGGATTCCCATTTTTACTTGCATTACCAGCGGACGCTCTTGTGCTTTTTTACATTTTTAAATATGGATGTCCCTCCTGTGCAAGCTCCCGCCCTGCAGCTGCTGACACTGTTCCGCAATCGCATGCTAGAATATTATGCCACAATGCCGTTGGCGATATTAAGCACGGCATATGGATTATCTTTTCGATTCTCCTACTTCACCTGTGTCCAGCCTGTATTTCACTGCCTGACCTGTGATTTCGATTGGGCCATTGATTTGTGTCTCTGCGGACCGGTTTCTCCTGACGTCGACTTTAATCAGCTGATGACTCCTATCATTACTCACGAGTTGGTTTGTCCTGGCGAAAGGATTATGGCTGTGGCATTGATGCATTGACTAATTGGTCCCTGGAATTTACTGGCGGCAACACAGTCTTTCTTGGAACAGAGCTTTCTTGAAAACCCACCGAGCTGTCCTCTGATGGTGATAGAGGATCCGGTGCTGGGAGAGCACGTATGTTCTTTTCCGCTTTTAAATTGGATGGCTGAACTCTTTTCGGATGAAGACGGTGACTTCCTATTGGAGGCTGTTGCAGCTTATTTTGCATACACAGTTATGTCATAGACCTTTTTCATGTTTGATATGCTGAGTACTAGCATTTCATTGACAATTCATTTACTTATTTGTCAAGTTTTTATTATTTAGCTTGCCTATTGGCTTAAGACTCGATAAAGTACTTGGCTGTTTTATTTTTCTTTAGCATTAAATTTTCCTAGTTTTTAATGTTTTACCTTGCGGACTGTCCACATATAAAGTTGCAATCTGCTCTCATGAGATGGCACTTCTATTATCTTATTCAGTTTGTTTCCGGATCATGGGGAGGTGTCATCTAGGTCCTGGATATCTTTACACCGTGTTAAGTTAGCATGGGCTCATTACCGGTTTGAACGCCATTTTTCCTTTTTTGCAACTTCTGCACACGACACTTAGTTGTTGCTTTAGCTTTCAACCTAGTAGTTCATCGTGGTTTACATGAGAATAATATGTTATTGCTCTACTATCTGCTTTGCTTGTTAAACTATATCTGTACAGCGAGTGCTGAAGTTTCAAGAACAAAACGATACAGAATTGTTATGAGGTCTGATCTCCACGACTTCATACTCATAACATAAGTGCAGCTTCTGCCAATTCTGGGCATGAGGCGGGTTTTATATTGCTTTGCCGAACACACATACACAACAGTTGATGCGGTTCACATGAAGAGAGAGCTGGTGTATGCTGATGTGATTCCTTCAAATCTAAGACACTAAAGTATGGGCACGCCCTAAACCAACACAAACAGACCTTCTTAGCAAATAATATAATATGTGTATTAGGGAGGGTGAGATATAAGCAGCCGCGGGCCGTGGAGGGAGTTACGGTGGGGCAGGGAGGCGGGGGGGGGGAGGGGCAGGGTGGAGCCCTCTCCACCCTGCCCCTCCCCCTCCCCGCCTCCCTGCCCCACCGTAACTCCCTCCACGGCCCGTGGCTGCTTATAAGTGTTGCTAACTCTTATTCATTTACAGCATGTTAACATACTGTCACCATTCGCTTTTTATGTACTAGTAACTATGCTGGTAATTTTGCTACTGATAATATGTGTACTTGTATTATCTAAGATACTACGCCTGAGAAGACGGCATTAGTAAATAAACATTTCAAATACACATGTGTTCTTCTTAACTCCATGTTCTGGTTTCTAAGAAATATATAACGACCGACTGTTCATGAGTTCCACGTATCCTGAGGTACTATAAGTTCATATTCTGGATTGTCTAAACATTGAGAGTTTGTTATATCCAATGTGACACTGTACCTAGCTTGCTAAGGGGTTTTTGATTACTAAGGTGAGTTTTGGGGCACCCTAATTCGCCGAGGTTCCAATCCTCTGTCCACAGTTCTGTGTGAGAACAGAAACCCTGCGACAGGGGCACCCCCGACCCTTGCTGGAGCTTCATCACACTTGCGATACAACTCCAGCAATGCGCCACCTTTACGGCACAGATACATCACGCATCTGTGCTGTTTTTGCCCCATGATGCGCCGCATTGTAAATGCAGCACACCATAGGTGACGGAACAGCGGCACAGAATGACTAACACATCCCTGGTGATGCGCCAGTCATCATAAATCTATCCCTATGCTTCTTATCTTGTTAGAGATGAACCGCCATATGTATCATCAAAGTTTTTTGCATTTCCTAAATAGCGAACTTTAAGGAATAAATAGCGATTCTTTACCATTCCTAGTTTGCGATGAGCTATTTGCTAATTACAAATTACCCATTCATTTCCTTCATTTCCATAGGGCGGTTGGACTCACTTTTAGCTCGAACGGCTGAATGGATTTCCACGAAACTTGGCAAAATTGTAGGGACTGGTAGCCCGATGTGCCTTTGCTATGTCTCAAGATATATGCTCCAGTGGTTTTTACGAAAATTAACTTTGAAAAATATATATTGGGCTACATTGGCCTATATATATGTTGGAGCCCAAATGTAGCCCAATGTAGCCCAATGAAGCCCAATGAAGCCCAATGTAGCCCAATGTAGCCCAAAGATGGCCGCCAGAGACAAAAAAAACAAATGTAGCCCAAATACCAGCCAGATGTAGCCCAACTATAGCCCCGTGACAGAATGACCAATCAGCTTCGCAAACCTCCGTTACGCGAAGCGGAGCGCTGTTACAGATATATATCTTTTTTTGAACGTTAATTTCTCAAAATCCACTGGAGCACATATATTGAGACCTAGCAAAGGCACATCGGGCTACCAGTCCCTAATATTTTACCAAGTTTCGTGCAAATCCAATCAGCCGTTCGATTATTATTATTATTATTTTTTTTTTGCCCCGCGGGGCCCTTTTAAAACCTCCACATCAAACCTAGGGGGTCAGCGAGGATCTACTATGCCCCCTTATGGTCATTTGCCCCTTCGCTTTGGCCTCCTCTTGTCTCTCGATCCTACCGAGAGACAAGATGGCGGCCGCTACGGACTGTTTGGAATGTTTACAGACGCCGGAGAACCAATCAGCTTCGCTTCACAAAGCTCCGTTGCGCGAAAAGTACGCGAACTGGAGCGCTGCCCGGTCCGCTGTTACAGATATATATCTTTTTTTGAACGTTAATTTCTCAAAATCCACTGAAGCACATATATTGAGACCTACAAAAGGCACATCGGGCTACCAGTCCCTACAATTTTGCCAAGTTTCGTGCAAATCCATTCAGCCGTTCGGGCTAAAAGTGAGGCCAACCGCCCTATGGAAAACTCAATGTTAAAAACACGTTTTGGGACCCCCCTTTTTTCTCGGCCCCCCCTTGACGAACCCCCCCCAAATTTTCAAGGGCTGCTCAGAAACAAAATGTGCCATTTTCCTGAAAATTTCAGTCAATTCCGTCCACAAACGCCAAAGTTATTAGACATAGAATTTTCAAAAATCCCATAGGGAAAAAATCCTAACTATATATACCTACTGGCGACCGCCAGTAGGTAATATTTATATATATATATGTATGTCAACATTCTAAACAGTCCGGAGAGTCCGCCATCTTGTGTCTCGGTAGAATCAAGACACAAGAG
The DNA here is from genome assembly GCF_964261635.1 of Lissotriton helveticus. Taxonomy (NCBI): domain Eukaryota; kingdom Metazoa; phylum Chordata; class Amphibia; order Caudata; family Salamandridae; genus Lissotriton; species Lissotriton helveticus. Next base: position 211,573,769 of record NC_136058.1, read on the forward strand.
GTGAAAAAGCAAGGGGGAAATAATTAAAAGGGGGCAGAGTAGACCCCCCCCTGACCCCCTAGTTTTTCTGAGGGGGGTCTAGAAGGACCCTGAAGGGCAAAAAACGTTTTTTTTTGTTGAAATTTTCGCGGGGTAAGCGCTGGGTGCGTTCCCAGGTGCGCGCTCCGGTACGCGCACCCTGATCGCACCACAGGGAAAAACAGTGTAAAAAATAGTTCCTTCTGTTTCTCCCTCTGTCCTCTAACTTACTCACTCCCCTTCTCTCACTCTCTCTCTGTTACCCACATTCTCTCCGTCCCTTTAGTCTCTCACTCCTCTTCTGTCACGCTCACTCCCTATATCTCAGCCATACTCCCACCCTCACCTTTTTTGAAACCTTCTCCATTACTGCCCTTCCTCTCTCTTCCCATCCTTTGCTCCTTCATTCTTTTGCCTTCCCTTACTCTTCTTACTCCACTTTAGTAACTCCTTCTCTCAAATCCTCTGTCCTCTAATTTACTCACTCCCCTTTTCTCACTCTTTCTCTGTTACCCACATTCTCTCCGTCCTCTCAGTCTCTCACTCCTTTTCTATCACGCTCACTCCCTATAACTGAGCCATACTCCCAGACCTTCTTTCAGACCTTCTCGTTTACTTTTCTTCCTCTCTCTTCCCATCCTTTGCTCTTTCACTGTTTTCCCTTCCCTTACTGTCGTTACTCCACTTCACTAATTCCTTCTCTTACTCCCTCTGTCCTCTTACTTCTACACTCCTCTTACCTCATTCTCTCTCTGTTAGCCTCATTCTCTCTGACCCCTTAGTCTGTCACTCCTCTTCTATCACACTCACTCCCTATAACACAGCCACACTCCCTCACGTATGTTTCTTTCCTCTCTCACTCAGGGCCTCATTTATGAGAAATGACGCATCGCTGCGTGAAAGCAGCGATGCATCACTTCTCAGTGCGCTCTCCTTGCGACATTCCTGATGCGTCATATTTAATGTATGACGCGTTATGTCGCAAGGAGTTACAGATACGTCAGTTTTTCTGACGTATCTGTAAGCGCAAAAGTGATGCATTGCTGGAGTGTGTCACAAAAGTGACGCAACTCCAGCAATGTATCCTTTCACATGGGGCCAGCCCCATGTGAAAGGGCCTGCGTCACTCTTACGCCTGCTGTGAGGCAGGCGCAAGATTTTGATGCAATGGTGTCCTAAAAGTGACGCAGTGAAATCTCATAGATTTCACTGCGTCACTTCTACGACCCTTCCTTGCGTCAATACGCCCCCTTTGCATACATTACACCTGGCGCAGGTATAACGTGGCGCAGGGGTTTACAAAGTGACGCATCTACCTAGATGCGTCACTTTGTAAATATGACTCAACAAGGTGCATTTTTTACAGCACTGGTGCGTCACAAATAGTGACGCACCAGCGGCGTAAAAGTGACGCATGGCCTCATAAATGAGGCCTTCAGGCTTCTACTCTCACTTTTTCTTTCACTTTCTCTGTCTCTTCACTCCCTTACTCATTTTGTCTCACACTCAATTGTCTTTATCCAGTCTGTATCTCCACTCTTTCCTAAACATCACTACTCTTTTCTTACCCTTCCACACCCCGTTCCTTTACATTTTCTTCACTTATCCTCATTCTCCATGTTCACTCTCCTTCTCCTCACTCTCCTTCCCCACACTCACCTTCTTTCAGTGCCCCTACTTCACTTCCCTTCCCCTCTCATCCCTTTCTTTGCTTTCTCACTCATTTTACTCTCCTCTCCTCTCTCACTGCACTCCACTTCAGTTACTCTTTTTCATTTTTTTAAGAATACAGCTCTTTTTTGAGAATTGGAGGTAGTTTTTTTCTTTTTTTTCGTTTTTTTCAACAAAAACAAAAACAGGGAATGGCAAACTGCTCAACAGGAGCAACAAAAAAAATCAAAATCAGGGCTGGGGACGGCAGTGGTGTTTCTCTATTGCTTGAACAATGTTCATAACACTTTGTTCCCCATAACAAAGTAGTTGATCACAATGTTTGCATTTGATTGTGGCTTCATTAAAAACAGGCTGAATATTTGGGATCAGCAGTTCTGGTCGCCCCCTCACCGATACAGTTGCTCCTCCAGTTAAAGTAGAAGCACCATCCCTTGGAGCCTCTCGTGCCAGAGCCCTGACACTCTCCCGGGCATAGTTCTGGGGATGCCGGCGTTGAACATGGCGAATCATAGTTGAATTTCCGAGACTGTACTTCCTTGTGGGGTCTCCTCGGGAAAGTACAGTTTTGCAGATTTTGCATTCAACTTTTGGTGCATTTACTTTTTTATGTCCCTCAGGTATAGAATTTTTTTTCCAAATAAAATGTTTTTTCACCTTTGGCTGAGGAGGCTCTTCATCAATGAAACCATCTGAATCCTCACTGCTGCTGGATGGTCTGGCAGCCATTCTATCCACAAATTGTTAGCACAGAAAAAAAGAGGTCTTGCTCTCACCAAAGTGAAAGAAGAAGTGAAGGAAAAGGGTGGGGTTTGTGGGGTCAGTGATGTCATTTGAGATGTCATCAGTGATGTCATCAGTGATGTCACTGACCATGTCATGAATGATGTAATATGTGACATCATCAGCAGTGGATTGCGGGCGCGCAAGTTATAGTGAGTTCAACTAACTATAACGTGGGAATTTCAATGGTTTTGTATGCGTAAAATGTTCAGCTAACTATAACTGGTGTGAACCCATGGTTTTTGCAAGTGAATTTCAAAGGTTTTTTAAATGCTAATTCCTAACTATAACAATTGTGAAACCTATGTTTTTTTTAGTGAATATATATATATATATTCGGTATGTGACGTCCAAATAACCAGCAACTGGATAGATAGACGAAGCAAGACCCATAGATAGTGCAGAATTTCTTTATTCAAAGACCCAGCACCAGTCCGCCATGACGCGTTTTGGCTTCACCAAGCCTTGATCACATGATATATATATATTTACTGAAAAAACCATAGGTTTTATATATATTATAGTTAGGAATTAGCATTTACAAAACCTTAGAAATTCACAGAAAAAAACATATGTTTTAGGGACATTATAGTTAGTTGGACATTTTACTCATACAAAACAATAGAAACTCCGCTGTTATAGTTAGTTGAGCTAACTATAACTCCCGTCCTTGCAATGCACTGCTGATGACATCACATATTACATCATTCATGACATGGTCAGTGACATCACTGATGACATTACTGATGACATCTCAAATGACATCACTGATGAAAATGTCCAATTAACTATAATGTCGCTAAAACCTATGATTTCAGTGATATTCTAAGGGTTTTTAAATGTTAATTCCTAACTACAATGTCTGTAAAACCTATATTTTTTCAGTGAATTTCAAAGGTTTTTTAAATGCTAATTTCTAACTATAAGGTGCTTGAAACCTATGGTTTTTCAGTGCATTTCACAGGCTTTTAAATGCTAATTTCTAATTATAATGTTCATTAAACATATCTTTTTGTCTGTGTTTTTTAATTATCATCCCATTCTCAGCCTGGTGAAAACTGCAAATCTCACCACTCTTCCATCGATACCTTCACCAGCAAAACCCCCACAAACCAGAGCCACAACTAACGCTAATCATATGCAAAGTAGGCGTTCCCGTGAACAAAAAAACCATGAAAACACCACTTCCCCATATTTTCAACAACCAGTCAAATCAGCAATACGGTCCAAAAAGCAGATGATAAGGCAACTTACCAGTAACAAATTAACATCAACTTTTAACTGGTGTAAGGAGGTCGACTATCTACTGCGTGGTGAATTAGACCCAACTCACAGCCACATCTAAAGACCAACATGTGATGGAGCTACTGAACATGCACCTCTGAGCACCTCAACATTGTCAACAATGTGGTACAAACTGCAACACTTTCACAACAGAACATTAGACACAAGTGCTGCCGCTTGTGTGAAGAAAATTGGCATTCGCATTTGGCATAGCATGAATCTGTGACATGACAACGTACAAGTACAACCTCACATCCCTGATGGTGTAGGATGTTCGACCTTATGGCAGCCAAACTAGATGCCATACGTGGGTGTCTAAGTCCCATCAGGGACCACACACAGTCTCTAACGGACACCCACTGTCCCCTCCATGCTCTCCAACAATCCATGGCTGACCTCTCTGGACTCATGACTCTGAGCCAAGAACAACTGTCTATTCAGAGTGGCTCCAGCGATGTCACCCAGGAGTTGGGACACATAAGGAGAATGATGGAGATCTGGGAGTGGATGCAGGTGGAAAGAATGTTTGCCATGGCTGCACACCAGCCAAATGTAGTTGGGATCTTCCATGCCTGCATATCCTCTTCATGGCATTGCCACCACAAGGCCTTGCACAGATGAATACTGCTGCTACCACTCCATCCACATCTTTGCTCCCTGAAGTGACAGTGCCACACAGCGCGGCAGACATTCCACCTCTGCTTCCTGATGTGTCACTGCCACACAGTGATACAGACAGAACACCACCACCAACATGTGAGGCACATGACACATCCGAGGATGAAGATGATGATGAATCCGGCTCTGTGGTCAGAATGAAGTGGTAGCATTCATCTCCACCATATGGCTGGTTTCCGCTTGGTCCTGCCCTCTGCATCAATCCCCGAATAACATCTTACACTGTGCCCCGATACACTCAGTGACACTCACCTTGGACCTCGACATGGACTGCCATATTTTGACTGGTCACCAATGACACAGCAATCAAACTGCGAACGGAAGACCTCCACTTCTGATGAACTTGTCAATCCCTAAAGGACTCTGGCTGGCTCGCCACAGGTCAACAATGTAAAGTGGGGTTTTTATGGCCCTACACTGCTCCAGCTCCAACACACCACTGAATGTGAATAAAACATTCTACTTCACGCAGATGTGTCACGGGTATGATCAATTAAGTATGCAAGTAAGGATGAATGTAGGGACAGTGATTCAAAAAAAGGGTACGCCATGGGTAATGTTATCAATGCGCATGTATGGCCATGACCCAGATAGGCAGTGAGACACACATTGTCATTCAAATCAACACTCATCACAGTTGAATACAATGAAGGTGCGACGCATAGACTTTATTAGCATATGCATGTCAGTATGGCCAAGATAAGTGCCACAACATGCAGACCAATGCAGCAGTATGTCAGAATGAGGAACGTTGCCAAGCACCGCTGTCCACTCCAGGAGAGTGCCTCATCTTTCACAGGTGTGTGTTAACCCGTATTGTTGTCCGCTCATGTTGTCGGAGTCCAGGCGAATGCATCCCTGTCCACTGTTGTCGTGGGATATGTGTATATAGTTAGAAAAGGTCTATAACTAGTAAATGAACCTAAATGGATAAATATATCTATATCTTATTACCCACTACATACAGACTTGTGACCAACTACATAAGTGTGTATTTTTCCTCAATTTTTATTATTCAAATATATATTTTTTGTTGTTGCTTTTTTTAGAGATTAAGTATACATTTTATGGGTACATTCCAATATATTTCATAGTGAATTGATATTTCTATGGATTATCTCATACAAATCTTTAAAAATTACATAAAACACACATAGATGAGCGAAAGACAAAATTGATGGAGGCAATGCGGTAGGTAACACACAGGCAAAGCGGTGGATAACACACTACGCGCGTTTCGGCTTGGAAGCCTTCATCAGGTGACCTGTCTTTGGCACAGAAGTCGATGTTTGTCACAGATACAGTTAAATAAGTCGTGGGATATGTGACCAGATCTCCAAGATGCAGCAAGGTGTTGGGACATGTGCAATGGGCTCAAATCAGTTGTGGCTGCAGGTACGTAGTTACTCGTCCATGAAAGCGATTGCAGTTTCGTAGGCCATCATTTCCAACATGAGGTTGTTGTCGACTTCATCCAACAGGATGGCGAGTCCATCGATTAGCAGCTCCAGACAGATGTCCACCCCCTTTCACCAATTAGCACTACAGCCCAATAGGGGAGCGGTTCAATGAGGTCACTGCACATGAGGATTTATGCAATCTCCCAGCTCCAGCTTTTAGCATGTATGCCAAGTAGCAAGGCATCCCATAAACGGGTATCACAGTGACAATCCTGGTTGTGTGACAACAGAGGGCGCACACACGTCAAAATTCAGTTCATCTACCGTCCCGTTGTATAGGCAGACATCCATGTACCACTCAAATATGCACAATCGACAATGCAACACAGGCTGAATGCAAGAGATTTTGGCAAGGCAGAAGCTTAGCCTGTAACTGATCCGCAGCACTGCCAATGGCAGTGCCCCCAGTAAATGCAGCATACGTGCACCGTACAGTTCCACGGGACAGGGGTTGGGCATGTGTCCGGGATGTTCCGCCATTGCATCAGTGGCTCTGGATGAAGCGGCACTGTTCTAACCTGTGCCAGTTCTGTGGATGTAATGCCACGGCTCAGATCAATGCGTTGTGAGAGTAAGTGTGAAGGCCATTCCAGGGAATATAACTAGTTCTTTTGACGGGCTGTCGTTATCAGCCACTATGGTATCTGTCAGGGGGTGCTGGGCACATGCAATTCCAAGGTAGATGTGCTCCCGCTGTGATTGTAATAATTAATTGCTATGTTTCAACAACGTTAACTGCTTAACTATACTAATGTTGTATGTTTTTCAAACCTGTGCTTTTATGTTTTTTTTACCGAAATAAAGATTTTAAGTAAGTTTAAGATTGTTCAAACAAAGTAGCTTACATCCCTAATGTTAGTTTGTCATCTGCTTCTATTCAGAAAATGTACTGTGGCTTGTTGGGGATGGGGTTTGGGATGTGTATGACTTTGGGATTCATGTTTGACATTTCTTGCATGTGGCAAATGTGCGACATCACTGTGTTATGTTGCCTCACAGCTGCTCCACCCTCCCTCTGAGCCTATTTACTTGTGTGCGATGCGCAGTTGCATCACTTGCACTCCTACGGCACACCATTGTCATGGCTTTCTGCGCATGTCCACAAGCCTGACAACAACACACTGATGTTGGCCGTTGCAGGTGGGTGGCCGTGTGAGTGTAAGCCTATGTTATGGATAGGGCAGACACAGATGTAGAGTTCAGGCCTGGCTGAACTCGTGCTGTGAGTAGGGCTAGGCATTTGGCTCATGCTGCAGCAATACAGATACACACAACACTCGGCATGTATGAGGCACTGGCTTTCATTTTTCATTGGCTTGTTTATGCAATCCCTTTCGGTGGAGGATGGCTTCAATGGTTAGTACTGTGTTGAATAGGACCACACTGAGGGGGATATTCTCAAGAACGTGTGATAATTACCGCAAAATTAGCTTAACACAACTCTTCATATCGCAGTCCATCATGGGGAAATAATGCTGTGTTAACTAAGTATTTAGACAACACGGAGGTACCATGCGATAGGCCCATGACAACTCGTCAAATGTCCGTGATAAAGTCAACGCAACACCACAAAAATTTAAAACACGAGCACAAAAAAGTTGCGATGAGGCCAATCGCCATACAAAAAACTGCAAAAACTAGCGACAGGACTGCAACTCACACGTCAGGCGGGAAAAATCACCATACAAGAAGAAAAAACAGACAAACAAATACCAAACAACTGCGAAGCACAATGGATGTTGCCAGAGCAAGTACAGAGGATAACCAGAACCCTACAAGCCCCCCGGAGGACCAGCCTGGGACCTCGGGGTCAGGTAAGGGCAAGGAGAAGAAGAATAGGAAGAAGCGGTTCAGTCTGCAGGAAAACAGTATCCTGATAACGGAGGTGGTAGAACACCATCAACAACGGCTAATCACCTCCACTGTGTAATGAGCAAAAGAAATGGACTATGGCAGTCTATTGTGGACAAGGTGAATGCAGTCAGAGTGCTAAAGAGGACAATGGAAGAGGTCAAGAGGCACTGGAATGATGTCAAGCGCAAAACCAAGCTGAAACTCGCCAACAACCGGTAGGCAGCAATGCAGACTGGAGCTGGTGTTCCTGGATGAGATGGAGGAAATGGTGTCCACAATCATCAGTGGGGAGACGGTGGCAGGAGTTGGGGGACCGGACACTGCTCAACATGACTGGACACAATAGCACCAGGGTGAGTAATGACCAGGGACTGGGGTAGAAGGGCACAATGCAACACATGCACAATTAAGTAGAGCACATCTGCAGAAAAACCATGCCCCGGACCCCTAACTCCCACCAAGAGACCAATGTACCCATGTATGCAACATCTCAGCACTGTATAAGCACAGAAGTCAAAGGCACACCATATGAAAGGGATAAGGGTAAACAAATCTAGAGCTACAGGGGCGACTCCCCTGAAATGTAGCACACACACACACACATAACATGCAGAACACATCAAAATTTAAAACAATTTGGTACAAACCGCAACACGTCCACATTAGAACACAGGACACAACAGGTGCCGCTTGTGTGTAGAAACTGGCCAATCACATTTGGCATTGCAGGGAAATGTGAGTAGAGAATGTACAAGAACAAACACACATCAGTCATGTTGTTGAAATGTCCACTGTCCCCCATCAAATACGCAGCTCCCCCCAAACAGCTACAATGTACACAGTCATGCAGTCTGAATGAAAAAAATGTACAATGCAACAACATACATGTGAACACATTGTTAAACTGCATCTCCCCTTCACATTGCAGAGGGACAATCAACACATCCTGAAGAGCAGCCCGGACCTCTCTTCTCCGATGACGAAGAGTACCACCACAGCTTCGAATCTGATGCCCTCCAACAGCTCGTGGAGAGCCTCCGCACCCTACCTCCAGGACCAGGGCAACCCTGCTGCTATGAGGAGAACCCACCCCCTGCACAGACAATACAGCAGGCAGCTCCCACCACCACGGCTGCCTCCCAGGACCCCCACGAATAACACATGGCCTTCCAACACCGTCTGTTGGGGTGCCAGGACTATCTGGCTAAACAGGTGCAGGTGGGCATCGACCGCATGGCAGCCAACTAGATGCCATACGTGGGTGTCTAAGTCCAATCAGGAACCACGCACAGTCCCTAACGGACACCCACAGTCCGCTCCATGCTCTCCAATGGACCATGGCTGACATTGCTGAATCCCTGACTCAGAGACTAGAACAACTGTCCAGTCAGAGTGGCACTAGTGATGTCACACAGGTATTGGAACACATGCGGAGGTCAATGGAGACCATGGAGCAGACGCAGGCAGAAAGAGCGTCTGCCATGCCTGCACACCAGCGAGAGGTAGCTGCGTTCCTCAAAGACCTCAAGACCATCCTCATGGCATTGCTGTCACAAGGCCTGGTGCTGATGCATGCTGCTACCACTACATCCACATCTCCGCCCCCTGAAGTGTCAGTGCCACACAGTGCATCAGATATTCAACCTCCAGCCACTGATGTGCCACTGCCACACAGTGCTGGAGACAGAACACCACCACCCACACGTGAGGCACATGAAACTGCAGAGGACGAAGACGCGCATGAATCTGCCATTGTGGTAAGAAGGACGCAGTAGCATCTCCGCCTTAGAGCCTGTTTCTGCTTGGTTTTGCCCTCTGCATCATCACCTTCCACTGTCCCCCGATACACTCTGCGACACTCACCTTGGACCTCGACATGGACTGCCATATTCTGTTTGGTTACCAATATAACACAGCAATCAGACTGCGGACTGAACTCTTCCTCTTCCTTTGGACTTGTCATTCCCTAAAGGGTGCGGGCTGGCCCTCCACGGGCCAACATTATAAAGTGGGGGTTGCATGGCCCTGTACTGCTCCAGCTGCAACACTCCAATGAATGTGCATTAAACATACATAATCACACATATGTGTCATGTCCTGCAACATCACATTCCCCATGACCGGAGGTGACATGCTGTCATCCGCACCACGATAGTCATAGAGGGCCCATGACTTTTGGGCACAGACTTGATGGCACCGGATTCACTGCGGCTGGCACAGGCACACCGCCACGGGATGGTGACTTTTGGTGCACTGAGGTAGGGGTACCTTAAATGCTGAGCGGGTGTGCAGCTTGTAATGATGCCCCGTCCTGACGGTCTGGACTGGTGAAGATCGATGTGAGCCCTGCTACTAGATCGCAGTGTAGTCCTGAGCCAGCGGGCAGTGCGTGCCCACCGCCATGTGGCGTGGCCTCACGGGTCACAGAGTTAGTGGCACCTGAAGGGCTGAGCAGGTGTGCAGCCTGCGATGATGCCCTGTGCCCTGGTCTGTCCACTGCCAGAGCAAAATCAAGACCCAGAATCAAATGTGAGACCTGGTGGCCCGCAGAGTGGGGCTGCATGATGTGGAGGGTGCCATGTTCGCGAGCCCCGGCCCCCTCTCTTTCCGTCTTTCTCTCTCTCTTCTTCTCTTTCCGTCTTTCTCTCTCTCCCCCTCTCTTTCTGTCTTTCTCTCTCTCCCCCTCTCTTTCCATCTGTCTCTCTCTCCCCGCTCTTTCAGTCTTTCTCTCTCTCTCCCCCTCTCTTTCCGTCTTTCTCTCTCTCTCCCTCTCTTTCCGTCTTTCTCTCTCTCCCCCTCTCTTTCCATCTTTCTCTCTCCCTCTCTTTCTCTCTCTGTATCTTTCTCTCTCCTTCGCTCTCTCTCTGTCCTTTGATGAGCACAAGATACACCTTCTTATCTGGATTTTTGTGTTGCAGGCTGTGGCCTACAGATTGTCCTGAGGAGAGACGCCATGTGTCTTCATTTCTGTTCTGTATTTATTTGAATACATTTTTGTTTGGTAATTCGAAGGTGAATGTGTGATGCTCATTTATGTGATGACACATACATGTCACCAAAGGTGATTGTGCTACATGAGGCGGATTCTTTGGTACATGATTTTGTGTAGTTGATGTGGCATGTCTTTGCCTGGTGGGGGTTTGCTGGGGGGGGTGTGCCCGGGGGGTCCTGGGAGTGGTGGCGGTGGGTGTTATAGCCCTATTGGGGCTCCAAGGAGCATGATCAATGGCTTCATGGCATCTGTTGTTCTTCAGGTGTGGCTCTGAGCTGGGCACACTTTTCTGGTGCAGGCTGTTGTCCGACTTTTCACCATGTCCGAGCAGGTGTTAGTTTCCTGCTGCTAACGTGCCTTATCGCCTGTTTTGGGTTCTTATCACTGATCTCGCTGGTCTTTGAGAATGTTGAGGAGTGGTGTTGTCACGGCTTTTGGCACGGAACACCTACTCTGCATCTCCTTTGCGATAGTTGCCGGGGTCATCTGTGGCGATGTTGTATGCGGCTGCTATTGCAGTTAAACTTGTGATATGGGCTGTGAGCAACAGCTTGTGAATGGGGAGATAAATTTATCGCGACTTTGGCTACGATAAAGTGCTGATAACCCGGCGATAGCTCCTTGAGAATATGCCCCAAAGAGTATTGAAGATTACCAGTAAGTAAACGGGCTATTGCATAGAAATCTACAGGGCAGGAAAAGGATAACGCTGGAATGGTCATATGACCTTCCCAGGATTATGTCTGAGAGTCTACACCTGCTGCGGCTTCCAGACGTGATCCTGGTAATGTTTGTGAATCACTAAAAGTGGAGAAAGAGATCTCTCTGCATGCACTTTCCTTACTTTTTTAAAATCGAAATCACAGAGTATGCAAGGGGATCAGCTGGGATAACTCATCATGAACTAAATCGCTTCTACTTAATTTTTATTTCCAAAATGATGGCTGCAGTTACGCCTTTAAAATTCTGCGAAGTAAATTCAAGGTAATATATGGTAAGCAAAACAGAGATGCGGGATAACATGTTCATACGGCGAATGCTGCAAATCGTTGTGACCTGAAACATAGGGATTATCAGGAGTAAGCAATGATGTCACTGCCAACTCGAGGCTTAGAAAGAATGAGAAGCTCAGCACTCAAGAATGACACTATGCACACAGAAACACCACTATCAAAGTGAATCCATAGCATCTAAACGGGGGTGTGGTGGGGGTCTTGAGACAATATTAACAAGGTTAAATGAAAAAATGTAAATCCGATAGCAAAGAGTTTTATTCAATAAATAAAACTGTTTGATTTTCCCATTGGGCGCTTCAAAAATCATCTGAGTTCCGTGGGACAAGTGAAGTGTTCTGAGGTGTGCGCTGAGTGTTAGGATGTTTTCCCACCTAGGAGAAAAGCTGTGTGTTTAAGTTACAAAAGCTGACATTGAGCACCCCACCATTAAAGGCTAAGCAATGAGAATGTCACTCTAATGTAGTTTAATGGGAGAACGTGGATTCTTTCAACACGCTTTATACATAGATAAAGCGCCACTGTCGCCAGAGGACATCCTAGCACTGGGAACCTCAGAAGCAGTGTCGAGAGTGGTACATTTGTATTCTTTAGTACTGTGTATTCACTGTCCATTAATAAAGTTGTATATATTGAATGTGGGGAATTAGATTGCATTAGGTCACTATGATCTGTAATCTAGAATACTAGCTGTAGATGGGTCTCTTTCTTCCTGGAATAAATGTTCTTTCATTTGGAACAAATCCTTGTGTCTCTTTCACCTAAGTATTGAGACACTTGCTACATTTATTGGCGACGATTTGGAGTACTTCCAGAGGACCCACCGACCATTTATTTTGTTCCATTGCCGAAATTTGGATTGCTTACTTTCACCTTTTTAACATGGTGGATATCGATAGTTCATACTGCCCGTTGCATCACAGACTGAATGTACAGATTGTATTAATGCGTTATCGACAGCTGATTTCATCGACACATATCCTGACTGCAATCCCTCTTCAACCCCAACGGTGTGCAACAAGGTTAAGGTACATTTATGTCAGAGAGATTTTAGGTTCTGTTTGCCATTTGATTTTCATGTGAACATTTTACATGTAACGTTTGGCTGCACTTTTCAGTTGTGGGTGCAAAAGAGTTGAATAGCATTTTTCATACTCAATTGTCTCTTTGTACGGTTGCTGCGATTGTTTTTCTTTGAGCATACCTGGCATTACAACGCTTCTACCAACTTGGCCATTGTTCCCGCATTCCACATCGGCGCATTTTCACTTCAACTGTATTTCTTTGAAAGCGTTCCTTCATTCATTGGCTCGTATTCACCACTCTGTCTCCTGGGACTTCAACTTTTCATCGGACATCAGCAACGTTGCGTAACCTTCACTCTAAAGATGTATGTAATTGTGTAATTACATTTATCATGTTGGCGGCCATTTTACTCAGAGTTTCTTCACGTATAAACAAACACAAACCTGAATTGTTTTTCACTGTTCAGTGCCAGGAACTACTCATTGGTTGCAATCATCATTGACAGAAAAACCTACTGGAAGTTACTATTTATGATGTCTACACATGGCTGTCTTCCATGATTAGCACATGTAACTGGAATTGTTATCGAGTGCTGGTCTTCCATGATTTGCACATGTAAACAGAGCTGTTGTTGTTGATTCATTTTGGTGACAATTTATATTTATTTCTTTTGGGTTGCATTTTGAATTTACAATTTACTGCACATTCTTTTCTTTTCAACTTTACTGGTGGTTATTTTCTCACTCAATCACTTTTACTTATTACTTTACTACTTCTTATATTATGTCTTCATCAACTAATAATGTTATGCAACCACCACCTTTTTTACAAAACCCTGGTAAACCTCTCACTTCTTGGCACAATGGCACAGCATTTTTGACAATTATTTAGAAGCAATTGATGTGACCAAATATTCTGCATCAAGGAAAAGAGCACTTTTGTTCTACCATTTAGGCAGCGCAGGTCAAGATGTTTTTGGTAATTTACCTGTTATTTCAGCCCCATCTGGTGATGATACATGGGATGTTTTTTCCGAAGCTTTAGCAAGATTAGGTAAACATTACGAAGACGAACCATCAGTTATGGTTGAGCGTCACATGTTCTTTAAACGTAAACAAACACAAGATGAATCCATTGAAGATTATTTAGCTGTCTTGCATGTGTTAGCAGCTAAATGTCAATTTGGCTCTTATTTAGATACATCTTTGCGTGACCAAATAGTTTTTAATTGATATAACAAAAAAATACAAGAACGTATCTTGACATGCAAGAATTCTTCTCTATAGGAAGTAATGGATATCGCTAGAAGCATAGAGCATTCTGTTGTTTCTTCAAAAATGTTAACACAAGATTCTGGGAGTAAAGCTTCTTTTAGTTCAGAAGTGATACAGGTGGCTTCTAACGTAAATTCTAAAGAACCTGAAATTAATGTTGAGTCTGCAAAATCTAAAATTAGCATTAATCTGGAAAAGAAAATGTCTTGTTACAGATATGGATCTAAGTACCATTTAGGAAACAATGTTAATTGTCCTGCACAAGGTAAAAGATGTAATATATGTAAAAAGAATTGGCCACTTTATTACAGTTTGTCGATCAGCTAAATGTAAGAGGAAAGTTAATTATATCAATGTTGAAGAAGATGATCTGTGTCAAGCTTTGAGTAGAGTAATGCTTGGTCTACAATAGAGATTAATACTTTACAGGGTATCAACAAAAGATGTAAGGGTCCTTTATGTAGTGTATTGATTGGACCTATTGATATCAATGTCATGGCTGATCCAGGTTCCCCAATCACAATTTTAGATGAGAAGACATTCAAAAAATGTTGGTCTAAATTTGTTCTCAAACCAACTGATGTCAATCCCAAGGCATTCTGCGAATTTGATATCACCATGTATGGATATTTTTCAGATTCCATCAAATTCAAAGGTAGAGAAATGTTTAAAAAAATTCTATGTTGCCCTCAATGGTCGCGACATTTTGAGGTGGCGAGAACAAGCGTGTTTATGAATTATTTTAAGACCTGGTCATTCGGAACCCGTTACCTTAGGAGACCTTCCTGTGTTATCTGTTGTACAGGATCCTGCAATTGTTGTCCAATCCGGTGGGGATTCTGTTTTAGAAGATTTATTCTCAAAATATTCAAAAATATTTGCTGACAAAGTAGGTTTGGTCAAAGGTTTCAAACACTCCATCAAACTTAAAAAAGACACTGTCCCAGTTATTCAAAAATGTAGACCTGTTCCCTTGTCTGCTAGAGACGATTTAAAAAAAAATGCTTGATGATTGATGTATGCAAGATATTATAACACCTGTTGAATCTTCTGAGTGGGTTTCCGCTGCAGTTGGCGCACGGAAAAGTTCTGGTGAGATTCGTTTATGTGCAGATTTAAGAGTATTTAACCGCAATATTGTTGTGGTCTGCCATCCCTTACCCAGAAGTCAAGAAATGCTAGCTAATCAATGTGGTAACAAGTATTTTACCACAATTGATCTGAGGTCAGCTTACCATCAGATTCCTCTTGCTAAAGACTCTCAAGCTTTAACCACATTTGTTACTCCCTTTGGAGTTTTCATGAACAACCGAATGCCTTTCGGCTTAGCATCCGCTGCAAGTGTTTTTAACGGTTAATGGGCCAATTGTTCTCACAAATTAAAGAAATCTAAACTTTCCAGGATGATATCTGAATTCATACAGCTACATTAGAGTCACACTATACACTATTGGAAAAAGTATTACATAAACTTGAAGCAGTGGGCATGACTGTTAATAGGAACAAGTGCAAATGTATTACACAAAACGTTGATTATTTAGGGCATAATATTTCTGTCAATGGTATAAAACCTAAGCTGTCTTTAATGAATGCAATTAAGGATGCCCCCAGACCACAGGATAAAGACGCATTAGGAGCATTCTTAGGACTTAGCGAATACTATCCTCGATTCATATAGAGCTATGCTATTATTGTGCAACCTCTTAGGGATTTATAAAAAAAAATGCTAAGTACACCTGGTCTGAAAAACCTCAACAGTCGTTCCAATCTGTCAAAAAAGTTAATTTTAGAGGCACCAGCTATTAGAGCTTTTACCCATGGTCAAACTAGCATCGTGACTGTGGATGCCAGCTCTAAAGGTTTAGGTGCCATCTTAAGTCAGATGATTGATGGTCAATAGTATATGGTAGCATTTGCCTCCATTACATTAAGCAGTGCTGAGTCTAATTATAGCACTATTGAGAGGGAGGCTTTGGGGGCTTGCTCTTTGGCTGTGGAAAAATTTAAAAAGTACATTTGGGGCTCAAGATTCCAGCTATTTACTGACCACAAACATTTAATGTATATGCTTGGGCACAGTTGTTCAAACAGAGCTTCATCTAGATTGATCAGACTTTTATCTAGGTTACAAGAATTTAACTTTGATATAAAATATATTCCAGGTGGTAAAAATGTGAGGGCAGACTGTCTATCACAAATTCCTCTTGAATGCACTGATATGGAAGTTCCGATGAAGAATGATGATTGTGATCTTGTTCTCACCATAAATGATATGACTCAAAATAGTTTGTTATCTGAAAATGAATTAATTGAATGTGAGGGAAAAGATCTTTGCCTTCAAAGAGTAAAGAAGTTTCTAGTCCATGGTTGGCTTAGTGATAGAAGCATGTCTATTCAAGACAAATGTTTCGAGCAAGTTGTTGCGGAATTACCTATTGTTAACGGTGTTTTAGTTAGGGAAGACAAATTTGGACATCCTGAAGGTTTAAGAAGCAAAATTGTTTCTCTTGCCCATGTGGGACATTTAGTAATTTCTAGCACAGTTCGCAAGATCAAAGATGTATACTGGTGGCCAGGTATTATTGGTCAAGTTAAGTCATTTGTAAACAATTGTCCTGAATGTTTATGCTCAGATACACATTGACACACATCCACCGCTCCTTTGTGTCCAATAGAATGGCCAAAAGGTCCTTAGCTGAAGGTAGGATTGGATTGTTCTGGTCCTTTTCACCTACTAGGGAATGATAGCATTTTTCTAATAGGACTTTTTACCACCTGGAATATATTTTATATCAAACTTGTTGGCCTTTCGCAAGGCGATTAAAACATTTCTGTTCTCCCTAAAATAATCTTCCTGTGCTTCCTCTCCCTCCTCCCCTTCCCTTCAGGTTCTGTTTATGGTTCAGCGCCGGGACGCCTCGTTGCTGGGGCAGCTGTTTGCGCTTAATAAAATATTAACATAACATAACATTACTTTTCAAAGTGGTTATATTTTTCTTTTGAGAACAATTCAGATTATAAGTCAGTTATTTAATTTTTACAACGCCTATTTTTAATAGAAGGTTTTCCTGCAGAAATTTTGTCAGATAATGGCACTCATTGTACATCAAAGGAATTTGAAAATTTTATGGAGGATGTTTCTGTTAAGCATATTTTAGTTCCTTTATACAGTCCAGCTGCAAATGGCCTGGTTGAGAGAGCAAACAAGATGTTGAAAGAAGGAGTTCAAACTGCGTTGGCAAACAATCTAGATGTGTTTAAGTATGTAAGTCAAAAAGTTTGGAATTATAATCCTACTCCCCATTCAACCACTGATGTGTCCCCTTATGTTTTATTGAGAGGGAGGAAACCTATTTCTCTTTTTAGTCGATCGTGGTTGAAGAACAAAGTTGGAAGTACAAATGCTCACTCTGTTGATTTACATAAGATCAGACAACATGTGAAAGAAAGACAAAGACGGTACAAGGAGAATTATGACAAGAGAAATGTTAAAGTAACTCCTTTGTCTCCTGGTGTTTGGGTTCTCATTACAAAAACCTATGAAAGTTATCAAAGGTCAATCTGGGTTTTCCGAACCTGTTAGAATTGTTAAAATATCCAAAATGGTGGTTATGTTACAGAATCGCGGATGGTGGAATTGTAATGTTGTAATAAAACGAACAGAAGAACAAGCAATAATAATATGTAAAAAAGTTTAAAACTCAGACCGATTCCAATTGGTTTGATCTGGGTGATCTTACTCAGGAGCATGGTAATTCGAATGGTACAGCTCCTTCTTCCAATTTTGTAGGGAACAGAGGGGAAGAGGATACTAGCACTGTTCCCTGCTGCGTAGATGATAATGCTTGTCCTGATATTTCAGAGTATCTGGGGACAGTAAACAAGTGAGATGCAGTTCTCGTATTAGAGTCAGTCCTTTCCTGATGTCTTTGTGTATTATTAATTGTTTATTTTGTTTTGTTTTGTTTTGTTTGTTTTGTTTTCTTTGCTATAGAAAGGGTGTGTGTAGAGAGTTGTACATTTGTATTCTTTAGTACTGTGTATTCACTGTTCATTAAAAAAAGTTGTATTTATTGAATGTGGGAATTAGAATGCATTAGGTCACTATGCTCTGCAATCTAGAATCCTAGCTGTGGATGATTCATTCTTTGTCTATATGTTTACTGGACCTGTGATGGGTCTCTTTCTTCCAGGAATAAATGTTCTTTCATTTGGAACAATTCCGTGTGTCTCTTTCACCTAATTATTGAGACACTTGCTACAAGCAGGAAATGAGAACAAACACAAACAGCAAATGAGTGAACCGACAACAGAGCAAATAAGTAGCAGAATAGATGTAGCAGCACTGTAGGGGCAGGTGGGGGGCACTATAACTCACCTGCTACTGTTTTGCACAAAAGTTAGCGCTTAGTGAACTAAGGGGCATATTTACAGTGGAGTGACAGAGTATGGCGTTCGCCTTCCTGGCTTAACGGCGCACTCTGCCACTTCAGAAACTCAGTGCTACACCATATTTACAAAAATATGGTGCTGCCCTGCTTTTCCCTCTGCGCTCGCGCTAAATCAAGCTGCTTAGCGCCAACGCAGGCACCCTTGCACCATAGTGCAAGGGCGCCTCTCTTGAGAGGAAGATTGTTTATGTGCAGGAAGGTCACCTTTCCTGCACATAAACAATCTTTAAATGCAGTTTGGTAACTTCTAAGGGGCCTATTTACAATGAAATGATGGAGTGTGGTGTTAGCCTTCCTGGCTTAACGCCACACTCCACCACTTCAGAAGCACAGGGATGCACCATATGTACAAAAATATGGTGCAGCCCTGAGTTTCTCCCTGCACTGGCGCTAAACACAGGGGGCCCGATTCACAGAATGAACTTAAGACTCAATCCTAAACTTACTACTATTTTGGTATTCACAGAATGCACTTACTACTTTTGGCATTCACAGAATGCACTTACTACTTTTGGTATTCACAGAATGAACTTACTACTTTTGGTATTCACAGAAGTTAGGATTTTGTCTTAAGTCTGTCTTAAGTCTGTCTTAAGTTTGTCTTAAGTCTGTCTTAAGTCTGTCTTAAGTTTGTCTTAAGACAAACTTAAGACAAAATCCTAACTTCTGTGAATACCAAAAGTAGTAAGTTCATTCTGTGAATACCAAAAATAGTAAGTGCATTCTGTGAATGCCAAAAGTAGTAAGTGCATTCTGTGAATACCAAAACAGCGGTAAGTTTAGGATTGAGTCTTAAGTTCATTCTGTGAATCGGGCCCAGGCACCCTTGCACCTAAGTGCAAGGGTGCCTGTGTTCGGGGAAAGTTTGTTTATGTGCAGTAAGGTCCCCCTTCCTGCACAAAAACGATTAGAAATAAAGCATTTCTCCTCATTTCTTCCTTTTAAGACTAGGTTTTAGCTGGTCTTAAATTTGGCATTGCCTCCTATTTATGCTGCCCTTGTAAATAGGAGGCAGCAGTAAATTCGATGGGTGTTGCGGTAGAACACCCACCGCAACACCCATTGCCCTCCCATTTCACGCTAAATACAGCGTGAAAGGGTGCTTTATTTATAAGACAGCGTTAAGCCACATTGAGTGTCTTAACGCTGCCTTGAAAATAGGGCGAGGCCCCTTTCGCCAGCACAAGGTCACTGAAAATGACGTTGTGGTGTCAATAGGGGTTTGTAAATAAACCCCTAAGTGTCTCTATCCTTGTAATAAGGTATAAGGGGTTACCAGTCTGACAGAAGCAGGTGCATTACGTTAGAGTAGACAGGGAGGACATCTTCTATAATGTATCAGCCTTGAATATACTAAGGAATCTCAAACCATTCCTTCCTCAGAAAGACTTCAGATTAGCGGTACAAGAACTCGTTTTGCCAAGTCTAGACTACAGTAGTTACATTCTCTGTGGTCTCCCCAAACAGAGCTAGGCCCCACTTAGGGCTTCCAATAATGCAGCAGCTAGACTGATTACTGGAACACAAAGAGAAGATCACATATCCACAGCCTTAAAATCCCTAAATTGGTAACCATGCGAGGCAGGAATACATTTAAAAATTGCCTGCATGGCTCACAAAGCCCTTTATTTCAAGACCCCCATTTATCTTGCTCACAACTAGTATTATAAGAGGGTTGCAGAGTATCATGAATTGCAAGTTGAATGCTCCTGAAACCACAGATTTTCCACAAAAAGAGTTTGAGCAGCAGAGCCTTCTCAGGCACTGCCCCGAAGATTTGGAACTCTCTACCTCCGGAAGTCTGTATAATCTCCCCCATTGCTTTGTTTCAAAAAGGAAGTGAAAAAAATCCTAATGCTCAAGTTTCTGCCCCTTATAGGCCTTCGCTCCTAGAATTCATTGCTGCCCTCTATTCGGTTGTCTTGAATGACTTACATGGTTATGTACCTGGGAATAACATTGTTAGCATGCGTTATACATACATGTGTTCGAATGTTCCTCACCCATTACTGTATCCGCCCTACCCTTATGTGTAGCATTCTGCTACCTCTACAGGGGTCTTGCACGTGCCTTGCATATTTATGTAACAAATGTTTGCTTCCCAATATTGTATCCCTCTTACCCAAAATTGTGAAGAGCTCTGATACCCGCAAGGGTCATGTTCGTGCTATTCAAAACTTTATAAATAAAAATTAAAAAGTAGGGGGCACCTATGCCACTAATATCTATTGAGGTAACTAGGAAATCAAGTTGATCACTTTGTTAAAGAATAAACCTTAAGTTGCGCACTTGTATAAGACTCTATAATTGATTGGATGAAAAACAATACTTATAGGGCCCGATTCACAGAATGAACTTAAGACGAAATCCTAAACTTACTACTATTTGGTATTCACAAAATGCACTTACTACTTTCGGGATTCACAGAGTGAACTTACTACTTTCGGGATTCACAGAATAAACTTACTACTTTCGGTATTCACAGAATAGATTTAAGACTACTAACTCTAAGTCCGAACTCGGGCCATAAATTCCGGCCCGGAGGTGGAGCTTCCGGCTTGGGGGCGGAGCTTGTGGCCCGGAGGCGGAGCTTCCGGCCCGGAGTCGGAGCTTGCGGCCCGGAGTCGGAGCTTGCGGCCCGGAGTCGGAGCTTGCGGCCCAGAGGTGGAGCTTGCGGCCCAGAGGTGGAGATTTCAGCCATGGCTAAAATCCCCACCTCCGAGCCGGAAGCTCTGCCTCCAAGGTGCAAGCTCCGCCTCCGGGCCAGAAGCTCCGCCTCCGGGCTGCAAAGTCCGCCCCCAAGCCGGAAGCTCTGCCTCCGGGCTGAAATTTACAGCCCGAGTTTGGAAGCTCCGCCTCCAAGGTGCAAGCTCCGCCTCCGGGCCAGAAGCTCCGCCTCCGGGCTGCAAAGTCCGCCCCGAAGCCGGAAGCTCCGCCTCCGGGCTGGAATTTACAGCCCGAGTTCGGACTTAGAGTTAGTAGTCTTAAATCTATTCTGTGAATACCGAAAGTAGTACGTTTATTCTGTGAATCCCGAAAGTAGTAAGTGCATTCTGTGAATACCAAATAGTAGTAAGTTTAGGATTTAATCTTAAGTTCATTCTATGGATCGGGCCCATAAAGTTCAATCATTGATGATTGCACTGCAATTTAAACTAGTTCTATTGTCTATTATACATTGAACTTTACAACTATTAGCACTTTATACAAAGTGGCGCTCTGGATGGTGCGTGGTAATCCGAGTTAAATTATAAACACATTACTCATCACTCCCAGAACTTTGGCACTTAGCTGTACTTGTAATTTAGGTGATACTTGCTCACCTTAGAAGTCATTTTATGTCCTTGTCCCTCCTAAGTCTGCTAACCGCAGTTAGTGTTGTATTTTTGACTTTTAAAATTGTAATATTTTATTAGCATATACATGATTAAAGAATAAGGTGATCATATTAGCTATTTTGAATTACAGAGCATTTTATGGATATTCTATTTGTGCATCTGTGTAGTAATTGTTGTGAAGGTGTATTTTATAATATTTTTTAATTGATTGTAAAGCTTTTTTTAGCTGACACAATAAAAAAAAAAATACAAATATGAATATATGGCCCTCTGCGGTGTGACTAAATGTGGACTAATTTGAGAATATCGAAGATTAGTCTCACTTATTTCATTCGCTGAACCTTTTCCAACTGAGACGCTATATGGCATAGGATGACGCTGTTAGCATAGTCCAGAATGACGCTGTTAGCATAGTCCAGACGAGATAGTATTAAGGGCCCAGCTACTTACGGACAAGATTCTTCTGGAAGAACATTGAGCGTTTCTTAGATCCTTCACCCAGCAGGCTATTTCAGTGCACTTGCTGACAGCCTGGACTTCAATAAAGAGCACATTAAAAATGCACCTTGTGGTGGCAAATATTGCGGCTGAGAGGCAACTAAATAATAC
Source organism: Lissotriton helveticus (assembly GCF_964261635.1). Classification (NCBI taxonomy): domain Eukaryota; kingdom Metazoa; phylum Chordata; class Amphibia; order Caudata; family Salamandridae; genus Lissotriton; species Lissotriton helveticus. The sequence goes on from NC_136058.1 coordinate 211,596,220, forward strand.
ACACCAAATATCCCTGTTGGCTATAGTTCTATTGGCGCCTCATGTGTACCTTTTGCTCTAGCTGAATTTCTGCTCCTCAATTATGACTAGCAACTATCCATTGTTTAGTTTATAGCTTCTTCACCCATGCTGAGATCTAATTCTGATGTTATCCTACAGTCCTCTTTGTTACAAGTTGCGAATTAGTCATATAGATTTTCACAGAGACACTCATTTCAAAATTCTAACTATGTATAAGAAATCACCTTTGCAATGCTATATGTTTAAACAGGTAACGTCACATGGGAGTTGAAACAGTGACTTGAAAGTGCACATGTGTGCCAAAGTGCTATAATGCTACGAGCAACAGTTGGTCACACGCACATGGGTAGGATTTGCTTAGTAGAATGTGACATGGCAAACCACCGAGTGTGAAAGCAGTCATGACTACACATCCGCTCAACATCCACATGTTGTTGCACCTACTTTTACCTGCACGTCACCAATCACTGTCTCTTACATATGCAAACAATGTCAGCTGCTTTTTGTGTAAAGGAGGCCAATAGCCCAGGGCTTACCACCTCTCTTGAGAATGAGATGAAAGAAAAGCAAATAAAGCATGTAGAGCCAGAGGAGGAAGAGGTGCAGGAACTGATTCTAAATGATCTTTTCTTTGCTGCTCCAATAACCGGAAAACAGTCTTGTTCAAAACCAGACCACACTGCTTGAGGAAAAGCACAAAGAACAGATGTACTTTCTGTCTTCCATGAGAGTGTAACTGCCGAGGGTGCAAGGTGCTTGTGAGATTCCTGCACCCTTCGTGTGTACCTATCTGCCCATGCCACACCAAAATGTAGTTCTCTTTTTGGGACATACAGCCTAGTGTTAGGTCCCTCGTCTAATGCTGATTGAAGGAATCTTCATCACTGAATGTGAATTCATTAATACAATCTTAAAACCGAAGTACATCAACTGAAAGGTTAACTTTTGCTCCATTGGACCTTATAGCAAAAACGTTGCAGTGACGTCTGAAAATATGCAATATATTGTGGATTATTTGTCCAGTGCAGCAAATCCATCTAATAATATTAATGTTGCCCACTAGTCTGTAGTGTATTATCAAACCAATATACAAACAAGCATTGCCAGAACAATTGTCCTGGCATTGCCAGCCATTTAATAATGGACGTGGCTTCAAAGGGGTTGTTGGGGGTACAACACCAAAGGATGATTTTTGGTTTATTAGTTAGCTCCATGGACCCTGAGTCGGGTCTGCTATGTCTGTGTCTGTTTTTCAATATGTGTTGAGTAGAAAAAACAGGGGCATTTGATGTAAAACGGGAGAGAGAGCAGAGACAGATACTCATCAGGTGGCCTAAATTCAAAACGTGAAACCAGATAACCTGGAATCAATATCAGCTTCCCTGCTTGTCCAAAGTATGTGATTCTAGGCAAATGTATTTCACACATCCTCTTTTTTCTTTAATTTTACACATGGAATAACTTTTAAATGGTGTAGAAATCAAAAATCAACTTCTCCACTGATACTTAGTCCTTTTAAACTCACAAATAAGAACTTGACACAAGTACATTTTTATTAACCTCAAATGAGTGAGACTACGTCACACAGAAGCCTTAGCAACTGAATGAGGCAGTCTGCCAGAATGGTCTTACTTCACGTCTTATATACTCTTTATCCTGCCCCAGGCATGTAAGGGAGTTGTACCAATTACATTCCTAAACAAATGGAAAATCTGGAGAGTCAGCAGGTGAATAGCCTTTGGGGTTTTAGCAGGATATGGGCCAAACATTATAATTACATAGTTCACAAAGGTTAATCTGATTTAGATGGCACGGCAGGGCATGTACAGTATCCTAACCCAAAAGTTAATCATTAAGAATGTCCCAAATTCAACCTCCAAAAGCCGGACAAACCTAGAATTGAAAGCATAACCCATGTAATGAAGAAACATAAAAAGAAACAGTAACAGATGATGAACAAGATAAGGCATGTGCAAGGAAACTAAAAGTTAACGATGTCCTGAACATTGATTGGCAATCTCAGACAAAGATCGATCAGGGAAATTGGCTTTGCGAGGTCAGTTTCTTACAGTTCATTTCAGAGTCAAAAAGAAACCTTAGTTAATGTATACATGAACTAAGAAGGCCAGGCCACTTTATTCGCCAGGCTATCTTCACAGACCTACGTGAGGGCAACACAAAATGGTGGCACAGAACAAAATGGAGTCAGACTCGAGAATTACAGAACCTCAGACCCTCCTTTTGCCATTACGTAGGCATTAACCTACACTCATGTTAATCTGAATCTAGGTCCCTATCAATCTTCATTAGGTCATCTAAGTGTTGCTGTAGCATCATCCTATTATTCTCTACTTCTCTCGGGACAGGTCTCCGAACACACATAGTAGCACAAAGACTCACTTCTGGTGGATCATTTTTGGATGCTAGAGGCGGAGCCACTTCCTCTTCCATGGCAATTCAGTCAAATGAGAACTTAATTAACATTTACTTTATACAATTGCACTGGAATCGCTTGTGCAACTGTGCCCAAAGTCCGTTCAAAGACTCTCTGGCAGGCTTCTATCGTCCATCAAATCTGCTACCATTGTCTTCTTCCGCATTGGGCCTCTCGATTCAGGCCTCTTTATGAAAATAGTACTGTTTAGTTAGAGTGCCCTCCTGGCAAACACTCACAGCTCACTCGAAAGTCTCAATGTCTCAAGGCAGAGCACCAATATCTCTCCTCTGCGGCAGGCACTACAGATAGTGTGCTCTTCATTGATCATGGGCACAGATCATCTCGTGCAGACCCAAGTACTATTAATTTGAAAAGAGCAACAGACTTTCAAGTTCAGCAGCACTTTCAGGCTCCAACACTCATTATTCAGTGTCAGAGGACGCTCAAGCTGCTCTTTCATGGACACCATAATGTAGTGCCGTAGATCCTCGGGTGCACTGCCCTTCCGTTGGAGCAAAGAAAAAGAGGTGGTAGCCAAAAACTCAGGCCAAGGGGCTCAAGGGACCGCACACTGTCAGAGGTTACCAGCACATGACAGGTAGAAGACTCAAGCCTCAATTCTTTCGCTCTTTTGCACTGAAACTCTGGTTCTGTGGCAAAACTAGCTCCTCCTTCTTTTCTGATGTTCAACGCCTTCTGATGAAACAAGCACAATACTTTGAAGATACCACTGATGGCACGCTGGCGATCGCTGTCCAGCCTTGCTACTTTCTGGGAGCTGGGACTGTAGGGCCAAGACGTCTGCCATTCATCTGCAGCTGTCACTGATGGGAATTAGGCTTATCAGCGCTCTGCAGGTCATGACTCGATCCCGCAGAACCTAGTGACATAGGAAATGTAACACAGTTGTTAGTTTCCTTCAATTCAGTACAAAAACAGTTCAGTGTTTTAACAAGGGGACTGCAAGCAAGTGGCTTGCAATCTTCAAAGGAATGGCTATACGCCATGGGACTATTGTGATCTAAAATACACTGTCATTCTCATAGAATACAAAGACAAAGGCAGTCGGCAAAACAGTGCCTCTAGCCTCTTCAATTGGGGGTACCATGTGAGAGCATATCCTCTACCATCTAAGGGTAGATAGCTACATGGGATTTCTATCTGAATGGATGTCCTCGCACATAGTGGCATCGTCTAATGGGGTAAACACATTTTTTTCTCTAAATGATTACATATAGGTGTTCCTAAATTCCTTATCTAGAACACCTCAAAAGAGAAATCACATAATAAAGATGATCAGGGACATGTAGATACCTCCCTTAAATAATTGTGCATCAGGTGGACTATGCAATACAAACGCTAATGATCAAAAATGTGGAAACAAAAGACAAGAACTAGAGAGTCCTAGTATTTCCATGATTATAACACATCTGATCCACCAAAAATTAAAGCAGCAGAAAAAATAAACTAAAAACCAAATTAGAATAGGCATTTAATTTGTCATATTTAAAAAACAAAAAAACGTAAGGTGTCTCCTATTGAGGTGGAAAACTTGTCTTACTATAGTATTGAGTCAGTTAACCAGTCTATCACTACCCTGACAGTCAGACTGGAAAACATCGAAGTAGGCCTAAAGAAAATTCTTGAAAACCAGTCTGGTCATACAAAAGGGAATTATACATAATATGGGGGTCCCTGGTACATCACTGCAGTCTGGAAGTATGAACCTGAACAATACACCAATAATAATAATAAATGGGCTGACTAGTAAAAGGAATATGGAAAAAGGGAAATGGGACTAGGACACAGCTAAAATCCCCAATAACTAGACACAATGCGACATTGATCAAGGGGAGAAGCGGCAAAATAAAAAACTATAGGAAGAACAAGACATTACTCGGGTGATAGTCAAGTTTGTGACATAATACCAAGAGTATAGGTGTTGCACAAAAGTCAAAATAGTACACAAATTTTACCTCTACCGCTGGCCCCTACACCATATACGGTAATCTCAGCTAATGTTCCAGTTCCTTTTTCAGGGAAAAAATGAAGCTTGGTTCCCTTTGAGGAACAAAGCCATACAGTATTTAGGAAGCCGAACATGATTAACTAATGCAATATAGAAATTAGGTCACCTTGTACAAGAGTCACAAATCTATAATTTCATCCTTAGGTCCAATCAAGGAAACATAAATCTAGGGCTGCCTGTTCCTTAAGGGAAGGGGGCAGTAACGTGACTAACTGCAGGTGACACACTTTGATCCTGTATATCTCTTTTATTTTACTTCAATACTATTATGGCCAAATTTGACATACACTGGTGAAGTGTTGTCTGTCTTGTTTATAGCATGAAAATATCATATCTGTGAAATTTAGTCTCTGAGCAAATTCACCCAACTGTTGTGCAGAGATATACATCGTCATGTAGAACCCTTCACAACACAGGTGAACTTGTAATAGTATCAAAAGCAGCAACATAAAACAAAAACATGCATAAAATAAAAAACACACATATCAAGCCATCAGATATACGTGCTGTATACCAAGCACAAAAAGCATAGACAAATTACAATAGCACATGTAAATGAGCGGTGACGCACGCACTTCATGCACTGTGAACCTGCAGCCCAAAACCCAATATTCGGGCCTGCTTAATTTGTCAGGCTTAAAATCAAAATTGCACCAAAATTACACTTTCTTTTACTTTCCCTCCTTTTGACAGCAGATCACCAGTTAGTGGAGATCGGCTGTCAAATACAACTTACTGTGTCGCTTCTGACACACAGGACCAGCAGGAACTATTCATAAAGGATAAAATGCAAAAACATGAGAAACTCACAAACATTTCTTTTCAAAGAAGTCATAATAAAAACTCATCTGTTTTCAACATACTGCTGACACTGCACATAATACACAAAATCTCAACTGTAACCAACCATCTTTTGAAACATGCTAAACCACCTTAATTTTAACTTTCCAAAAGTAAAGCTCATTCACAGACACTCTGCGTGTCCCTTGCGCCAACCCCCATTGAGGCCCTGCTTTTTTTTTTTCTTCTTGGAAGGCCGGTCAGGAATGCACTTCTCGGAGACAAAGCCCTAATTTAATAGGATGCAGATGTCGACGTGAAAGCCTCACACAGTCCTTCAAGAGCAAATAATAACACCTCAGCAGAACATCTGTTTCCACTTACTCCTAAACCCCCACCGTACAGACCTTAAGGTCCAAATCTGCCTTGCGAGCTCCACGCTCCTCAACCCCCTCTCTCTTCCTCACTCTAAAGTTGACAAAGACAAAAAACCTTCCTAACTCTTTCCAACCTGCAATAATCAACCCTATTTAAAAACACATGTTATATATATTACTCCTTTTAGGGGCCACCATTTATTTATTCTTAGATTATTAAAACATTTACTGTGAAGAATTCGCAGAGCACAACAACACAACATACCAGCTTTAGAACAAATGCTTGTTACCACCCCATGCAATGGTACTCATTTCATCAACCTTAAATGGATGAACGTCTCAGTAGGTCCAGCTAGAGTTAGAACCTTCAACCCTGATATCAAACTCAAACCTCTGCACCGGGCACATTGGCTCACTAAGTCCTTAAAAGCAACCCCAAATAAGAACAACCTGGAAACTTGTATTATACCTAAATGTATGCATTTACTGAAGCTTAAGGCACCTTAAAAGCTACTCTAAATGGCAGGAATACTGTTTAAATAGTCTATTTTACCCACTTTTGACTTTGGTATTTGGGGCACTTAAACATTAATATCCTATGACTGTGTTACATATTAATCATCCTCAGAATGTTCTTTACACATTGCAGAGATTGGACATTGGACATCTCTCATGTAAATCCTTAGAAAAATTAGTTTTTTACGCCTGCCCCAAGTGAAATTACATGTGCAAATGTTCTCATTTTTGCTGTTCAACACAACTTAAATTAAATTTTAATGCTAGGAGGTCATAGTATGAGTAGTAAGCTTCATGAATATTAAAAAACGATTTTAGAAGCACTTATTATTTTAAAAAATATATATTTTTTTCATCATTAATAATAATTTCTTCTTCTTCAATAAAACCAATCATTTTTGATAATTCCACATGAAAAGCAAGCTGCATCCCTTGCCTATCATTTTTAGACGCATTCATTCACAAGCCTAAGCACAGAAGCCTAACTTAAAACATGGCAAATGTTTGCGCAACTTTTTTTTTAAAAGGACAATTATTTTAACATTAAAACCGAGAATATGCTTACAGAAAATGTTTAAAGAGAAGAAAACCGCACTTGAAATGTCTTCCTGTGATACAAAATAATGAACCTTATTTTTGTAACCTTTTTCAAAACAGCATTCTGAAATGCAAAGGTTCACCCGTGTTTAACTGGGAAAGTCCTTACTGAGTAAACATTCCTGTCTATTCGTAATTGCTTCATGTTGCTTACTTAGCGGCAGCAACAGCTGTTTCTTAGTGTTGAAAACGTGGGCACGGTGGCAGTCTTATTTAAAACAGCTACAAAACACACAATTTCTCTTTTGAGGCCTTTCTTTCCTAGTGAATGTAAATTCTAACTTTTTTTTTTAAGCATTGAACAGTTTCATACATGTGCGCAATTGCTACTCTATAAATGAAATAACAACATATAGCTATTGTAGCATATAATATGGTTCATTTCTGAATTTTATTTAATTTCTAAATAATAATAATTAACTAACATTTTGCATAACAGACTAAAGACAACAAGAAAGACCACAAACACATATTGAGCACATTATCAGACATATACAGAAAGGTGAAAACACTCAGGACGCACAATATAGCACACTTAACAACAACATTTCATAAATAGCGCCATCGCTATTCACGTACAGTTGCACTAATGGGAAAATCACATAAACATTTAAACACACATTTAACCCACAGATCAACACACAGAACAGAAACAAAGGACAGCACACAGACTGTACTTAAACCAAACCATTTGTAAATACTAGTTGTAAGTCATATTTACAAGAAACGCTTCTCAATAGTGTTCCGAAAGACTGCAAAAACAGTCCAAAAGACTGCTGTATGTCCAAGAAGCCAAAATACACTCAATTCACTAGCTTTGGCCGGCAAAACACCAAAAATTGCCCTGCATATCTCCATTCATAAAATTGCACAGAACAAAGGATCCTTGTTTGTATTATGTCCATATTTTAATTCCCTGGGGATACAAAATCACCAAGGAAGAAATATGTTTTTATGCCTAAACCTATTTAGGTATTTCCTCTAAGGGAGCCGGCTAATTTAATTCACATCTCACTATGGTACCTTCCAAAAAACAACACATTCTTTGATGTGAGCTTGAAACAGGCATGCCAAAAATATTGCAGTATCTACAATATTATACCCCATGTAGTGCTTAAAGTACTCTTCGTACGTGCACCATTCAAATTTTATACAAAGCAGAGAAAGTCTCCTCATTACCTGCCTACACAAATTGCAATTCACATATACAAACCTATACAAATCCAAAATTGGCCAACACAAATTCCAAAATTCCAAAGCTATACCAAACAAATGGTTGTCCAAATTCTAACTGCCAAGTTCTAAATGACCTAACGATCTTTTTTTTAAAAATACTCACGCCAAAAAGGTTCTCAGTCAGGAGTGACATCATGTGGAGGAACAAAATCAGGAAGATCAGAAATATATATTGGACTGCAGAGACAAAGAATCCCCGGAACCTCCGTGCACAGAGTACCTCCTTAGTAGAGTCCTGTCCTCCTCAGTAGATTTCTGTCTTCTGAGAAGATCACTCCCTGAGATAGCCACTTCTCTGATGAGGCCCGCGTTGGCCACGCCATTTGTAGAAATAAAAAATCCACTTCTCAGGGGTTCCACTGATACTTAGTCCTTTTAAACTCACAAAGAAGAACTTGACACAGAAGATGGAATATAAAAGTACAGTTTTTATTAACCTCAAATGAGTGAGACTACGGCACACAGAAGCCTTAGCAACTGAATGAGGCAGTCTGCCAGAATGGTCTTACTTCACGTCTTATATACTCTTTATCCTGCTCCAGGCATGTAAGGGAGTTGTACCAATTACATTCCTAAACAAATGGAAAATCTGGAGAGTAAGCAGGTGAGTAGCCTTTGGGGTTTTAGCAGGATATGGGCAAAACATTATAATTACCCTGGTTCAGGGGTATTGGACAGCCTCTGTCGTTGTTAATACTTAATGGAGGCAGCAGTGCATCCAAGCAGCAGACGTGCCCAGCAGGTGAACCACTGGTGCGCCAAATGCACGCCCATCAGTACCTATCAGTGGAGGGATCGCTCCCACCACCAGGAACTTTGGCACTACCGCTGCTTGCAGATAGAATGCCACTGGGTTCCGAGGCCTGGGCTGCAGACTCTACAATAACAACTACTGCCACACCTCTCCACGTTCTACTGTAGAACCTTTTTCCTGCTAGCACTGCCTCTTTTCTTCCAACACTGAAGCACCAACATGCACAAAGACCACCACCACATGACTACGACCATTTCAGAACAACTCTAATGCCTCCTGCTAAACGCACAATCACTCTGCAAGCATGCCACCAAGATCTGGCTCAACCCCACATTTTCAGCAGGATTTGCCTCAGTAACACGCAGCAGCAGCTACAAAATAGCACACTGAGACCGCATCAACAAACACGAAGGTGGAATTACCACCTTCCTCAAAGAAGCCATCCTCTGAACCACCACCGCAGACGACACCACCCAATCATTGACCAACTCAACTTCCAACTCCAAATCTATAGCCAAACCACCATCAGAGCCACACTTGCCTACAGACCTCCAGGACCTTGCCCAAGCTTCTGCAAAACTGTCCTCAGGTTCATCACCCCTCTCACTATTGATTCCAAACACACATCTTATCGAACCTCAATTTTCACCTAGACAACCTTAATGACACAAACACTGCCAACCTCCTCTAAAGCATGAACATCGACCTCACCCAACTAGTCACCAACACCACATACATCGCAGGACACACTTTCAAACCAATTTTCATGGTCAGCGACAGAGTCAAGTCCAGCCATGTTTCCAAACTCACCAGGACAGACCACAGGATCATCCCTTTCACCGTCAAAGGATACCCTGTCACTGACCCCAAGCTGCCCAGCACCCTACACCACTGCTGGAACAAAGCATCAGAGAGCCAGTGGACTAACACACTCAACACCTCCCACCCTGACACCACAACCAACATGAAACAGTCTCTCAAGAAATTCTCCACCTGGATCACTCAATGAGTCGACAGAGTCACCCCTGTTTAAGCCCACCAAAGTCAAGAAATCGTCCAAACAGGCCAGCTGGTACAGCATTGAACAGAGTATCACAAAATGCAATTGCAAGGGACTTGGAAGGAAAGGGCACATCAGCAAGGGGCCCACAGACCAAGCCACATTCAAGAATTCCCTCAACCAATACCCCAACTCCTAAAAAGTGACGAAAAGGAGCGCCCTTGTCAATCAAATCAAAGCCAAATCTAACCATGTCAAAAAACTCTTCAATATCATCAGAGAGTTCTCCAGCCCTTCAGCCACAAAAACCATCATCACCCCTTCCCAGAATCTCTGCAACACCCTGTTGAACTTCTTCCATGACAATTCTCCACCATCTACAAAAACTTCAAACCCCAAACCACAGTTGCTGACATCCTCAGCCTCCTCGCTCCCATAGATGCAGACTAAGACCACCTGCTCACCACCTAGGACCAGCTCATTGCACTGAACACCACAGCCATCATGAGCTCTGTGCACTCAGAAGCACACACAGACCCCCCAGCAAGACAATTAGAAAAAAGCTCACCTCCATCTTCAATGCATCCATCAGTACACCCACCTCCCCAGAACAATGGAAACACACAGAAGTCAAACCATCCACCGATCCCAGTGAACTCAACTACTACTGTCCCTTCTCCCTGCTTCCCTTTTCCTCCACGGTCCTTGAAATGCCATCAACCGCCAACTGACAGAACACCTGAAGAATAACAAACTTCTGGACATCTCCCAATCCGGATTCCGCACCAGTCACAGCATCTAAAACAGCCTGATTGCTGCCCCTGACATAAGATCCCTCTTTGACCGGTGGAAATGATGGCTGATCCTCTCCACCATCTCAGCCACATTTAATACAGTATACCACGACACCCCTATCAAGAGGCTTTGTCACGTTGGAATTCAAGGAGACGTCCTCAAATAGACAGGCTCCTTCCTCATGAGAAGAACCCAGAGAATCCACTTACCACCTTTCTCTTCAGAACCTAAGAGAATCGTCTGCAGCAACGCTCAAGGCTCATCCATCAACACTACACTATTCAACACCTACATGATTCCCTTGGCCAACATCGTCAGAACTCATGGAGAAAACTTCATATTATATGCCAAAGACACCTAGCACATCTTCTCACTATCTGAAGACCCCTTCACTACAATAGCCAACTTCCGCAGTCCCATGATAGCCAACTTCTGCAGGCTCATCCAGTCCCCGACTGGGTGATAGACAGCTTCCTAAAACTTAACACAGACAAAACAGAAGTGCTGATCTTCGAGAACAACACCTCCTCGTGGATCGACTCCAGGTGGCCTTCCAAACTAGGACCCTCACCCACTTTAACAGACTATGGCTCCAACCTTGGCATCATCATAGACATCAAGCTCACTAGGAAAAGCCAGATCTACAGTCTCCTCTTCCTGCTTCCTCACTCTTCCATGCTGCCTAAGATCTTCAAATGGCTCCCTGTCAACACCAGAAGAACCGTGACTCAAGCCCTAGTCACCAGCTCGCTGCCCTACAGCAATGCCCTCTACATAGGAATCTCCTTGCACCTCCTGAAGAAACTGCCGACCATACAGAATTCCGCAGCCAGACTCATCCTCGAGCTCCCAAAGCAGACCCACATCACCCCCACCTCAAGAAGCTCCACTGGTTCCCCCTTTAGAAGAGATGGCAATTCAAGATGCTGATCCACATCTTCATAGCCCTAGACAACCAAGGACCAGCAAACATCAACCACTGCCTGAACTTCCACCAACTCTCCAGACTCCTGTTCTCCCCCGCTGTCTCCTTCGCTCACAGCCACTGCATCCACTAAAACAACAAAGGAGGCTGTTCCTTCTCCTACCTCGCTGTTGAGTCCTGAAATGAGCTCTCCCTTCCCCTCCAGACGTCATACTCTCTCCTGAAATTCATGAAGGACTCAAAACCTGTCTGTTTAACTAAGCAGCGGAGTTCTCAGAGCCTGGAAATCCTCACAGGTGATTAGCTACACATTATAAGGCCTGTTTGATTGACTGATTAAGATTGTCAATGAAGGATGGGCGAGGGTGAAAAAGATGAACTTTAAAGTGTTGGCGAAATAGGCTGCAGGCAACAACACAGACAATTGAGAATGCGTGGGAGGAGCAGAAGGGACCACATGGACAATGGAGAGTAGGTGGGAGATGTGGGGACAACCACAAGGAAAGTACACAGAAGAAACACACTAGGGAGAAAGCTCAAGAAAGTGCACTCTTCTAGAGTTCTTAAACAAAGAGAAACAAAATGCAGTACAAGGACACAAGTAATGTGTCCCTGCTCTGGTGAATGGCAAACACACAAAAAGGAAGGAAGAATTGGAAAGCTGATGAATAAGACGAAAGCAAGAGGGAGTAACAATGAAGCCAATCAATGGTAAGCAACGGGTGGCCTCTAGGCCCCTGTATGGGGACAAGAGGTCTCATAAAAGACATCTCATGAGCATTCCAAGAGCTTCAGAGGGAAAATATTTTTGAATCAAGTGCCTCTGGAGTGGGTTTCTAACTTCACATATTTGGGAGTTACTCGTGATTCAAAATTATCATTGAAACCACAAATAAATAATGCCAGGACAATTGTTTTACAAAATTCCATCCCTGTAGTAAAGAAGCAACAATCTACTGTATCAAAGGATGTCACCCCGGCTTGGAGGTCTTTAAATTCAGGGCTCAAACTGCTGCCCTCTATGGATCAGAGCAATGGGGTGGTGAAATCCTACAGCCATTAATAGCTGGGGAAAATAAAATAATTAGATTGCTTACGTCACTCACCAAAAACACCCCAGTGATTCCGTTAACATACGATATTGGGATTAAAAGATTGGAACACTTAGCTATATGGAGACCTTTGTCTTATTGGATAAGAATCTGGACTACAGAGGAACTAAAAATATACAGGTAGACATTATGTGAATTATTGGAACTTTATGTCCACTTAACCTTCCCCTGTTTTGCCTTGGTAAGAAAATGGATTTGGGTCTGAGTAGGTTTTGGATAAACCCAAGCCTACTGACGTCAGAATCAAAGAGTGAGATCAAGAATATTTAATGCAATTTTATCTTGCACAGAGTCACTTTAAGATGCACATCAGGGAGACTTATTACACAATTCTTGTCCATCAAAATGAGCCCGAGTTTTGAACAATTTTTGGAGGAGATTGAACCACAATTAGAAAAGTCACTTTCTTTGAAATGAAGATATTAGATACTCCTGATAAACACCTTTACAGCTAAGTAGGTTACTTCGCACACCAAGGGAGGGGACCCCAAGTGCACCCTATGTTTACCAAATGAAAACATTGCACAGATTTTATTATTCTGCCCAGCATCTGTAACTCCCAGAAGAAAATGGATCAAGCCGCTCTGCCAGAACTTGAATACCAGGAAATATCCAGAGGCCTCGAGAATATTAAAATCAGATAGCTCACAACCAATTGTATTTGGTGTTAGCAGATTCCTACTAGTTTCTAGTTACACAAGGTAATAGAGGTGGTTAAAATTTTAATGTAACTATATCATAATTATGCTTTAGTATTTGGTTCTTAATAGAGATCATGTTTAACGGTCGCTGCCGGGGCCTCAGGTGGAGTGGTGCTGATGCCGGGGATGATCCGCTGATCTGTCCCTGCACTGTCGGATGTGGCATGGTGCTTTGATGAGACCGTGTTGGAAGTGAGCCGCCGCGATCTGCAGCATACCAGAGACCACCGCTGTTTGCCCCTGCTAGTGGGCCCAAGACGAGATGTGGAGGCGGGCCTGTGGAGCGGGCCTGTGGCGGCGGTAGGACGCGGGCAACAATGGCCTGATCTGCGTCCTTGGACACTAGCGGTGGACATCCCCACGAGAGGCGGGCATCTGCGGCCTGAGGCACCACTGTTGACAGAGCGCCAGAGGGGAACTACAGGCAGAGTGTGCGGCGAGGCCCGGGAAGGGAAGGTGTGCCCTGGGTCTGGGACACTGCTGACTGCTCCTGCGGCCTACCACTGGAGAGCGAGCCTGCTGGAGGCGAGTTGGGCTTGGGCCCTGAGTCGGCTCTGAACTGCATCGACGCTCCTCGAAGCACCTGAGGACTGTGCTGGGCTGAGGGTCCGAGGGGTCAGCGCAGCCGGTGGGTTGTGCGGCGGAGAGTGTGCCTGCCCTGTGACACGGTGAGAGACATCGCGGCAATCGCTGTCGGGGATGGTGTGTGTCTGCCGGTGGCCTTGTGGTGAGCGGTCCGGTGCCCATAGGAAGCGGGACAATAGTGGCGGAGCGGACGGTCGCAGCATCCCAACCATCAAGTAAGTGGGGAACTCCCTGGCGCCGGGCAGAACACCGCAGGAGTGGCTACCTAGCATCAAAGGCATTGAGAGTGGCTGTGCCTGGAGTGCCAAACAGAGTGAGGAACTGCGGCAAATATGGCCACGAATGCCTGCTGCCAGAGTCTAGGACGCTGCGACCTGGAAGCCTGGGGTGCGCGCGCCATTTTTGGGAGCAGCGCCATTTTGTGCGAAGACGAGTGCGGTGCAGCCTGGGCGCGAACGCACTGTACACTTTAGGGAAGGCCTCAGCCGATAAGAGGTACCGCAGGGAGGTTGTGCCTACAACCCCTCTGCCCTGAGAGCGTCTGGAGAAGCAGCGCGGAGCCTACCAGAGTGGTGGGGGCAGTGGTGCTGCGCCCTGGGTGAGCGAGGAGGTGCCAGGGCATCCCCGTGCTGCAAAGGGAAAGCGGACCTCCCAGGAACAGCACCCGGTACCAGCAGCAGGTGTTTAGAGGCTGGCTTCCCTGACAATGGGGACGGGGAGACGGGCCACGTCGGATCGGACCCCGCTCCTTGGGTTGATGATTGCGGAGGAGGGCCCCCCTGCTAAAAGCTCTGACTACGAACAGGCGCGGCTGACTCCATGCCTGGAAGCGGGAAGAGGCCTGAGCTTTGGTGACCTGCATCTAACTGTGTCTGCCTCCACTGAGGACCACCCACGGATGCCAACGGCGCAACAGCTAACGATGGGTTGGCAGCGGGACAAGTCGCAGCACAGACAATCGAAAGGGGAAAGTCTTGACCCTTGACAGGGGCATCAGAGTGGAAATATGGAGCCACAGACGACGGCCCTTGCTGCAAAAATGAACACTCTGCTCGCAGCGGTGGAGAGGATCGGCACCACCTTGGAGCAAACCAAGGAGTCACTAAAGACACGGATCGACAAAGTCACGTCGGATTTCACCCTACTCCACGCGGATCGCCGTGAGCTAACTGAGAGGGTTGCAACGGATAGCCAAACGTTCCAGGAGCTACAACCTGTTGCTCAAAATCAGACTATAGAGCTACATGGCATGATTGACCGGGTCCACGCACTTGAAGACCGAATAGAAGAAGCGGAAGGGTGCTCCCGGCGCAACAATGTTCGCTTGGTGGGCCTTCCGGAGGGCGAGGAGGGCAGAAACCCAGAGCAGTATGTAGAGCGCTGGCTACGCGATCTCCTGCCCCAAGGGTCGCTGTCACAGCAGATTGTTGTGGAAAGGGCACACAGCAGAGTGCCCGACCAGAAGCCCAAGCCGGGAGCCAGACCCCGTCCGTTCCTCTTCAAGCTCCTCAATTATAGGGACAGGACATGGTGCTGCGTGAAATCAGGAAATCAGGCAATCTGACTGTGGGAAACAGTCAGGTAATGTTCTTCCCGGATTATGCTGCAGCGGAGCAGAGAAGGAGGAGCACCTATATGGCAGTGAAGCATCAGGTCAGGGAGCTGAAGTTGACCTACTCTCTACTGTTCCCGTCACACCTACGAGTGGTCACGAAGGAGGGAGCTCGCTTCTTCGACTCCCCCCTGGAGGTATGGGACTGGCTGGAGGAGTCGGGGCAATGGTCGTGAACAAGGCCTCCAGGGTCAGATGAAGGTGGCCGGCCAGAGAGGTGGTCAAGGCAACATAGAAGGCGGGGGACACATCGCAATGAGAGGCTGGGCCCAGCAGCGCCCAGCCCGGAGAAAATCAGAATGGAACGTCAGCATGCCCTTGAGGCGGTGGCAACACTCGGCAGGGCTCAGCAGTGCCCGAATGGAGACTTACATATGCAGTGACCGGGAGCCAGTGGTTCGTCGTCTCCGTCCACCGTGATCTCTGAAGACATGAACTTGCCTATGGTGACGCCCCAGACTGCTGACCTGCTTATGTAATATTTTGATGTTAGGTTATATCTGTGCATGACTGCCTAATGTGTATGCGTTGAGAACTGTTTTGCCAAGTCTAGACTACAGTAGTTACGTTCTCTGTGGTCTCCCCAAACAGAGCTTGGCCCCACTTAGGGCTTCCAATAATGCAGCAGCTAGACTGATTACTGGAACACAAAGAGAAGATCACATATCCACAGCCTTAAAATCCCTAAATTGGTAACCATGCGAGGCAGGAATACATTTAAAAATTGCCTGCATGGCTCACAAAGCCCTTCATTTCAAGACCCCCATTTATCTTGCTCACAACTAGGATTATAAGAGGGTTGCAGAGTATCATGAATTGCAAGTTCAATGCTCCTGAAACCACAGATTTTCCACAAAAAGAGTTTGAGCAACAGAGCCTTCTGAGGCACTGCCCCGAAGATTTGTAACTCTCTACCTCCAGAAGTCTGTATAATCTCCTCCATTGCTTGTTTCAAAAAGGAAGTGAAAAAAATCCTAATGCTCAAGTTTCTGCCCTAATAGGCCTTTGCTCCTAGACTTCATTACTGCCCTCTATTCGGTTGTATTGAATGACTTACATGGTTATGTACCTGGGAATAACATTGTTAGCATGCGTTGTACATACATGTGTTCGAATGTTCCTCACCCATTACTGTATCCGCCCTACCCTTAAGTGTAGCATTCTGATACCTCTACAGGGGTCTTGCACGTGCCTTGCATATTTATGTAACAAATGTTTGCTTCCCAATATTGTGTCCCTCTTACCCAAAATTGTGAAGAGCTCTGATACCCGCAAGGGTCACGTTTGTGCTAATCAAAACTTTATAAATAAATAAAAATAAAAAAGTAGAGGGCACATATGCCAGTGCACACTAATATCTATTGAGGTAACTAGGAAATCAAGTTGATCACTTTGTTAAAGAATGAACCTTAAGTTGTGCTCTTGTAGAAGACTCTATATTGATTAGATGAAAAACAATGCTTATACAGTTCAATCCTTAATGAATGCACTGCTCTTTAAACTAGTTCTATTGTCTATTATACATTGAACTTTACATCTATTAGCACTTTATACAAAGTGGCGCTCTGGATTGTGCGTGGTAATCCGAGTTAAATTATAAACACACTACTCATCAATCCCAGAACTTTGGCACTTCGCTGTACTTGTAATTTAGGTGATACTTGCTCACCTTGGAAGTCATTTTATGTCCTTGTCCCTCCTAAGTCTGTAAACCGCAGTTAGTGTTGTATTTTTGACTTTTAAAACTGTAGTATTTTATTAGCATATACATGATTAAAAAATAAGGTGATCATATTAGCTATTTTGATTTACAGAGCATTTTATGGATATTCTATTCGTGCATCTGTGTAGTAATTGTTGTGAAGGTGTATTTTATAATATTTTTTAATTGATTGTAAGGCTTTTTTTAGCTGACACAATAAAAAAAAAAAAAATGAATAAATGGCCCTCTGCGGTGTGCCTAAATGTGGACTAATTTGAGAATATCGAAGATTAGTCTCACTTATTTCATTCGCTGAACCTTTTCCAACTGAGACGCTATATGGCATAGGATGACGCTGTTAGCATAGTCCAGACGAGATAGTATTAAGGGCCCAGCTACTTACGGGCGAGATTCTTCTGGAAGAACATTGAGCGTTTCTTAGATCCTTCAACCAGCAGCCTACTTCAGTGCACTTGCTGACAGCCTGGACTTCAGTAAAGAGCACATTAAAAATGTACCTTGTGGTGGCAAATATTGCTGCTGAGAGGCAACTAAATAATACACACCAAATATCCCTGTTGGCTATAGTTCTATTGGCGCCTCATGTGTACCTTTTGCTATAGCTGATTTTCTGCTCTTCAATTATGACTACAACTATCCATTGTTTAGTTTATAGCTTCTTCACCCATGCTGAGATCTAATTCTGATGTTACCCTACAGTTTTCTTTGTTACAAGTTGCGAATTAGTCATATAGATTTTCACAGAGACACTAATTTCAAAATTCTAACTATATATAAGAAATCACCTTTGCAATGCTATATGTTTAAACAGGTAATGTCACATGGGAGTTCAAACAGTGACTTGAAAGTGCACACGTGTGCCAAAGTGTTATAATGCTACGAGCAACAGTTGGTCACACGCACATGGGTAGGATTTGTTTAGTAGAATGTGACATGGCAAACCACCGAGTGTGAAAGCAGTCATGACTACACATCCGCTCAACATCCACATGTTGTTGCACCTACTTTTACCTGCACGTCACCAATCACTGTCTCTTACATATGCAAACAATGTCAGCTGCTTTTTGTGTAAAGGAGGCCAATAGCCCAGGGCTTACCACCTCTCTTGAGAATGAGATGAAAGAAAAGCAAATAAAGCATGTAGAGCCAGAGGAGGAAGAGGTGCAGGAACTGATTCTAAATGATCTTCTCTTTGCTGCTCCAATAACCGGAAAAAAGTCTTGTTCAAAACCAGACCACACTGCTTGAGGAAAAGCACAAAGAACAGATGTACTTTATGTCTTCCATGAGAGTGTAACTGCCGAGGGTGCAAGGTGCTTGTGAGATTCCTGCACCCTTCGTGTGTACCTATCTGCCCATGCCACACCAAAATGTAGTTCTCTTTTTGGGACATACAGCCTAGTGTTAGGTCCCTCGTCTAATGCTGATTGAAGGAATCTTCATCACTGAATGTGAATTCATTAGTACAATCTTAAAACCGGAGTACATCAACTGAAAGGTTAACTTTTGCTCCATTGGACCTTATAGCAAAAACGTTGCAGTGACATCTGAAAATATGCAGTATATTGTGGATTATTTGTCCAGTGCAGCAAATCCATCTACTAATATTAATGTTGCCCACTAGCCTGTAGTGTATTATCAAACCAATATACAAGCAAGCATTGCCAGAACAATTGTCCTAGCATTGCCAGCCATTTAATCAGGGACATAGCTTCAAGGGGTTTGTTGGGGGTACAGCATCCCCAAAGGAATGATTTTTGGTTTATTAGTTAGCTCTATGGACCCAGAGTCGGGTCTGCCATGTCTGTGTCCGTTTTTCATTATGTGTTAAGGAGAAAAGACAGGGACATTTGATGTAAAACGGGATAGAGAGCAGAGACAGATACTCATCAGGTGGCCGAAATTCTAAACGTGAAACCAGATAACCTGGAATCAATATCAGCTTCCCTGCTTGACCAAAGTATTTGATCTTAGGCAAATGATATTTCACACAACCTCATTTTTCTATAATTTTACACATGGAATAACTTTTAAATGATTAAGTGCAGATTGTGTGCTATTCATGCACCTCTTATGTTTGATTGAATAGACTATAATGTCATTCCATTTATTGTAAGAATCTAGGCCACACTTATGGTTTACATGACTATTACCAGCTTCTTAGTTCTCTAATGACATTGTGACATTGTCACTTGGATCGAGCCATGAATGTTTATAAAATTATGTTTAAAAATTATCACTTTTAATAAATGCCTGTCAATACAGTAATACAATCTGATGTAATAAGGTCAAATGCTTACGCATGTTACAGTAAATCACTTTTTTTCATTTTAAAGAGACTGTATCATATTTTTGCAACATGTTTGTTGCAAGATATGCAGGCCAATTGTTTTAATGGATCAACTCGTGCATGAACTCGTAAAGCTAAATCAAACCAAACCCTTGGTTCACCTCTTTCGCTCAGCTCAACCTTATACCTTGATGCTGCACCCGCCTCTAGTTGCAACTGAGGCTTAATACTAGGCCTGGGCGGTGAACTCCACTCTAGTGGTTTTCCAAACTATGGGGCATATTATCAAGAACGGCAATAACATTATCGCCACTTTAGCGGCAGGAAACTGCCGCTAAAGCGGCGGTAAGGGCTTGATAATATGCCCTTGTGAATTCCCATAGAAGCCCAGGTTCTGGTGTTCACGTGGGCTTCTATGGGAATTCACAAGGGCATATTATCAAGCCCCTTATCGCCGCTTTAGCGGCAGTTTCCTGCCGCTAAAGTGGCGACAATGTTATCGCCGTTCTTGATAATATGGCCCTATGTGCTCCGCAGAGCATGCAGAGTTCCCAAAAACTCTGCGCAGAGTTATTTTCATCATTCACGCTTGCTGATGTTAAGTGGGCGAGCAAGGAAAACCCAAAGATAGACCACCTCCCAGCTGGATTTCTCTAAGTGGGCGGGTGCAGATGGTCATGACTGCACACTTTGAGAAACCAACCGTCTGTGTTGCGGAAGCTGCCACTCGAGAAGAAAATCTACTCGAACGGCAGAAAGAAGCTGCACCCTCTTGTGCTGCGCTTGGTGCCATTTGCGCTGATTTGCAAGCACAGGACAAATGCCAAACGCTAAAAACCAGTATGAATGGCACAACCTAACATACTCCACCACGGAGTTTGTGGGGCATTTCGCAGAGTTCTGATACATGGATTAAAGTTTTGGATGGGAAACTTAAGCATATATTGTGACTGGTTTACCAAAAAAGTAGTAGCTCACTGTCTCATGTAGTTGAGACACTTGAGATTCACAAACGCTGTATCTCACTGACTATGCTACACCCCTGATTTGTTTCTCTGTGTGTAGCAGAAGATTGTGTGGGATCCCGATTATGTGTAATTGATGATGATCCTGTTGTTTAGCCCAGGGATTGCTTTACATATCAGGAGCCTTTTTTTGTACTTTTATACAGGGTTAAATGTCACCAGAAGAGTGTTCCAGTTGAATCTTTCCTCCAGGAAATCTCGGACATCATCTCCATCGGGCAGACAACACACCCTACAGCTGAGATGATTCTTCATGGTAAAGAAGAGCTTGACCATGCTAAAATATTCTGGAAACGGTTATGTTCAACCTGCCCCCTAGAATGCATACACAGACTTTGAGCTTTTCACTGATTCATTGCAGCGTTTAGCTTGTTGAACAAGCATGCATATTTTCAGAGTTGGATGAATTCTGTGGAAAATATTTCAGCTCTTTCAATATAATTTGTTACCATGTAGGTCTTCCCAATCTGTGATTCAGGATTAGTTCATTTATATTATCATCCAACCATGTATCCATGAAAGGGGAGAAAGAGCACACAGCCTCTCATCTCAGCACAGTTCACCCCATTTCTTTCTGGTAAAAGCAGTTTGCTTACTTCAAAGTTGCTGTAGTTTTTCACCAAAGTAGGTTTAGGTGGTGCTGTTATCTCTAGCCATATGTTTCTAGGTTTAGCCCCTCATCGGTAGAGTGCCGAAGTAGTGGAGGGCAAGGAAAAGTCATCTGGGGCTGCTGAAATGCTGTGCAAGTCTTCATAGGTCACAGTATCACTCCACAGGCACACAGGTGCCTCCCAGGTGAACTTGCCAGTTTCTGGGCTCACTGGAGCTTTTTAGACACAAGGAGTGACGGAGAACACTGCCTTTCATCCCAGCACATTTCACCCCATCCCATTCTTGTAAATGTAGTACGGTTACTTCAAATTTGCTGTCGTTTTTCAACAAAGTTGGTGTGGTTGGCATTCTTATCTCTAGACTCGCATTAATGGGTTTAGCCCATCATCAGTAAAGAGCAGAAGTGGTAGAGACAATAGTAAAGATGTCTGGGGTTGCTGAAATACTGCCCCCATTTTCACATGTCACAGTACCACTCCACTGGCACACAGGTGCATCCCAGGAGAGCATGACGGCTTGATGCCCCAAGGGAGCTTTTTAAGCACAAGGGGAGAGGGAGCACACTACCTTTTAACCCAGCACGGATCACCCCCTGGTAAATACAGTAGTCTTACTTCACAAGTGCAGTAGATTTCACCACAGTTGGTGCAGGTAGTACTCTTATCTATAGACTCATGTTTCTGGGTTTAGCCCTTCATCAGTAGTGATCAGAAGTAGTAGAGAGCAGAGAAAGTCATCTAGGGTTCTAAAATGCTTCCCAAGTCTGCACATGCTACAGTAGTACTCCACAGGCACACAGGTACATCCCTGGTGAGCTTGTTGGCTCAAGAGAGCCTTTTCACAAACAAGTGAGGACAGCGCACACTTCCTCTCATCCTAGCACAGTTCAAACCATTGCATTATGGTAAATACAGTACACAATTGGCACTTAATTCAATAAATGCAGTATGTTTATTTCAAATTTGGTGAAGATTTTCAGAAAAGTTGGTGCAGGTAGTGCCGTTATCTCTGGGTACACGTTTTTGGGTTTATCCCTTCATCAGTATAGAGCAGAAGTGGTAAAGACTAGAGAAAAGGCATCTAGATCACTGAAATGCTGCCCAAGTCTCACTGGTCACAGTACCCCTCCACAGGCAAATTTGCTGAAGATTTTCAGCCAAGTTGGTGCAGGTTGTTCTTTTATCTCTAGACATGTGCTTATGGATTTAGCCCTTCATCAGTAGAGAGCAGAGGTTTTAAAGAGCAGAGAAAAGTCACCTGTTCTTTATGGAGCGGTATTCCAAGGTTTCCGCACAGGGGAAAAATCCAGTGTCTTCACTGTTTGGTGTATGCAGGACAAAAAACAGAATAGGTGTGCATCTGTCACCTGTGCTGCTCCACATGCTGGGCAGGCTACATGGCTCTCTGAGTGGGATCTCCATTTGCTGGTGAAGGATGCCTGTGGCAAGGTACCCAACTTGAATCTAATATGCAGGGATTTAGTAAATGGTGGTTTAATTTTGTCGCTGCTGAAATGCTGCCCAAGTCTTCACAGTATCACTCATAGCCAAAACAGTGCTTCCCTGGTGAGCTTGACAGCTCATTGACTCCAGGGAGCCTTTTAAGCACAAGTAGGGAAGGAGCACACTGCCTCTAAGCCCAGCACGGTACCCCATTTTATTCTGGTAAATGAAGTAATCTTACTTCAAATTTGCAGTATCGGTGGTGCTGTTATCTTTAAACACCTGTTTCTGGGTTTAGCCCTCATATGTAGAGAGCAGACGTAGTAGTGAGCAGAGAAAAGTGTTTGGAGATGCACCTGTGTGCCTGTGAGTGGTAATGAGACCTGTGAAAACCTTGGCATCATTTGCAGTTCATTTTCCTCAGATGAAATCATTTTTTGGTTTTTACTGATGAAGGATAAAAACCAGAAACACATAAATGTGTCTTGAGATATACAGAACTATCTGCACCACCTTTGGTGAAAAAGGTACAGTTAATATAAAAGTAAGCCTTAATTGTGTACTGTATTTACCATAATGCAAAGGCGGGAACTGTCCTGGGATGTGATGCAGTATACTCTCAACCCCCCTTGCGTCTAAAATGTTCCCTTGAGTCAGCAAGCTGACAAGCTTTTGAGACACCCCTGTGTGCCTGTGAGTGGTACTGAGACCTGTGAAGACTTTGGCAGCATTTGCAGCAACCTCAGATGAATTCATTTTTTGTTCTCTACTGATGAAGGATGAAATCCAGAAACACATGTGCCTAGAGATGTACAACCCTATCAGACTGATTTTGGTGAAAAACGACAGTTAATATTGAAGTAAGTGCTAATTTTGTACTGCATTTACCAGAATGCAAAGGAGCGATCTGTGCTGGGATGTGAGACAGTGAGCTCCCAGCCCCCTTCTGTTTTAAAGGCTAGCTTGAGCCAGCAAGCTCACACAGTTAAGTGATGCACCTGTGTGCCAGTGAGGGGTATTGATTTAGACCTTTGAAGACTTTTGTAGCATTTCCAGCAACTCCAGATGAAATCGTTTTTTGTTCTCTAATGATGATGGATGAAATCCAGAAAGACAAGTGTCTAGACATGTACAGCACTATCTGCACCAACTTTGGTAAAAAACTACAGTTAATATTGAAGTCAGTGCTAATTGTGTACTGGATTTACCATAATGCAAGGGGGCAAACTGTGCTGGGATGTGAGGCAGTGTGCTCCCAACCCCGCTTCCAGGGCCAGACTGGCTACCTGGCGTTTTAGCATGCTGCCGAGCTGGGGGCTGATTTCATTGATGGGGACCTGCGTGTGCTGAACAAAATTAGTTTTGCTTTGTTTATTTCGAAGCACACACAGGTCTGCATCAATGAAATTATCCCCCACCGCAGTGACATCAGCTCGGCAGCATGCCAAAACACTTGATAGTCAGCCCTGCCCGCTTCTGTTAAAAAGGCTTCTATGAGCCGGCAAACTGATCAACTTTGGAGAGACACCTGTGTGCTTGTGAGTGTTACTGAGACTGGTGAAGACTTTGGCAGCATTTCTAGCAACGCCAGATAACATTTTTGTTCTCTACAAATGCAGGATGAAATCCCAAAACATGTTTCTAGAGATGTACAGCTCTATTGGCACCAACTTTGCTGAAAAAGTACAGTTAATACGGATGTAAGTGCTAATTGTGTACTGCAGTTACCATAATGCAAAGGAGCGAACTGTGCTGGGATGAGAGGCAGTGTGCTCCCAACCCCACTTCTGTTTTAAACGCCTGCTTGAGCCTGCAAGCTGAAGAACTTAGAAAAATGTACCTGTGTGCCTGTGAGTGGTACTGAGACCTGTGAAGACTTTGGCAGCTTTATCAGCATCCCTAAGATTAAATAGTTTCTTGTTGTCTACTATTGAGGGATGAAATCCTGAAACATTTGTCTAGAGATGCACAACACTACCTGCACCTACCCTGGTGAAAAACGTCAGTTATTATTAAAGTAAGCGCTTATTGTGTACTGCATTTATCATAACATAGAGTGGCAAACTGTACTATGATGAGAGTCGGTTTGCTCCAACCACCCGTTCTGTTTAAAAGGCTCACCTGAGCCAGCAAGCTGAGGAGCTTGAGAGACTCACCTGTATGCCTGTGAGTGGTACGGAGACCTGTGAGGACTTTGTCAACATTTCAAGGAACCCCAGATGATTATTTTTTTGTTTTCTACTGATGAAGGATGAGATCCAGAAACATGTGTCTAGAGATTTACAGCACTATCAGCTCCAACTTTAGTGGAAAAAATACAGTTAATATTGAAGTGAGCGCTTTTTGTGTACTGCATTTACCATAATGCAAAGGGGCAAACTATGCTGGGATATGAGGCAATGAGCTCCTAACTCCCCGGATGTATCCATTTACTCAGTCACCCATTAACTTCATGCATTAGCAAAATCATTTTCATTGATCAATATACTCAATAATCAGTCCAAGGTTTAATCCATTTTTCCATTCACCCACCTATTTACACAAAAACACAAACGTGCCATTCAATCAAGGAGTACTTTTGCTTACAGAATAGTCTAACCAAGCCAAACCTCAATGGACTCCCCAGGTGTTTAGTTTTCAAAAATGTGTGGGTTTGGTAGTTTTCCAAGATGGCCGCCGAGCCCGGTGCCAAAAACCTGGGTCACCCCTATGCAAAACCAGGTTGTTTTGTGATAGGTAATGTTGATGTGGACACAGGACATTACCTATTGCCAAGAGATGCTCACTGCATACTAGGACCTGATGCCTGCTGCGTCAAGACCCAACGACATATGGGCCCCGTTTGTGGCATGGGCTGCTACACCTACAGAAGAAACAGCTCATACACTGCCAAAGCAAACACACCAACAACCTTAAATGATCCTATTGTCGACATTAGACCTGGGCGGTTAAATCCACTCCACTTGCGTAATTTGCGGAATTGTGTTAATCCCACATTCCGCGGAGAATGCAGAATTGCTGAAAATTCCGTGATCCGTGGGGTGGAATTTTTTCCTTGTTTGCGCTTTCAAAATGCATGTTCGCGCATGCTGTTGCGACTTACCGGGATACCTGCATTCCCGACGAGTTTTCCTATCCGTTCCCGTGCGCCAGGAGATTTTGGTAGCCTGCCGCGCGATCCTGGAAAGTGTGCAATCGCAAACCACGTCATTCGGACGAGCCATCGAACATCTGTGTTCACGAACAGGAAACACGCATTGCGAACCGGCGGACAAGTGAAAAAGATGGCTGCGCCAATTGGTGACCGCATGGGCAAGTTCGCGAGATATTCCTCCCGAGCATGCAAACAGCATCCCCGAACGGGAAAACGCATCACGAACAGGCAGAACAAGCAATTCTGCATGTTCGTGGAATTCTGCATAGCTCACAGGGATTTTTTACATCTTTGCGGAACTTTGCATAACGTGACTACGCAAATTCCGCCCAGGCCTAGTCAACACGCGACACCTCATCAACCAATCATTGCAAGAAATGGTTACACTCTCAACGCGTCACAACATGCCTGTTCGCGTACATAACCTACCCACTGCCGAACATACTAAGGCGTAAAATAGAAGCCCTTAAATTAACCAGCCTACAGCTTTGTTGCCTTGTTGTACCCAGTTGCTGAAATGTACCACCCACCCTGTTATAGTCTGCTGCCACACTCCTGATGCACAAATGTACTTACTCTGTCTCACTATTTGACTCTGTTGTGACAGCAATGTAACATGCATGTTACTTATCATGATATGTTTAAAATGATAAATACAATTTAAAAAAAAATAAGATTAGACCTGAAGCCTAAGGTAAACTTACATTTTTGTATCTGTTTATAATTGTTTCGTATTAATAAAGGGATTATCGAATAGTATCTTTACAAGTGCGGAGTCTAAAATATAGGATTTTTTATGTGTGTCGACTCTGCACTTGTAAAGGATAATGTTCTTAAATCCCTTTATGAATAGCAAACTTTCATAAACTTACACATAAGTGTAAGTTTACCTTTGTAAATCAAGCCCTGTGTTTAGACCAGAAGTCTACTTTAGACCTAAAGTCTAAGGGGCATATTCACCAAAGTAAACTTACATTCACATCTAAGTTTACCTTTGTGAATTGGGCCCTTAGACTTCAGGTGTAAACTTAGACTCAGATTAAAACATAGACTCAGGTCTAAGTTTGCCTTTGTGAATTGGAACCTCTAAATCTATATATCTTCAATATACTTAGATAAGGAAGGAAGTAGGAAAGAATGTTTTAAGCCGTGGTATAAAAGTGACAGTACTTTTCTTGAGTGAGATCAAAAATGTGTCTGTTAGGCCAAGAATACCACTACTGTAGGTAGAATTGACATTTCTCAGAATGTGAAAGGAAGGTGGGAAGTGGCTTGCATGGAAAATCTGTCATGATGCAGACTAAGCTCAGTAATTGTTTGTGACATGCTTCTTCAAGGATCATGATTGTGTTTGTCTTCGGGTGCAGAAGATGATGGAAGGGTGAAAGGATGTGGGTGCTGCCAAGACACAAGCCTCAACATCAGAAGCACAGATTTCGTTATGCACCTGAGTGAAGACAAGAAGGGCTGCATGTCCTAAGAGTCCACAGGGCTCTTGTGAAACTTGCAGAGGCGTAGGGGTCATCTTGAAAGTGTAGAGTGTACGTTTCTCATGGTCCATAGCTTCCTTGTGGGCAGTCATGATACACAATTGCTCCAGCTGGGATTTGCTGTATGAATTCTGTTATATGTTCTTTTGTGAAGTTGAAGAAAAACATCTTGTAGGAAACTTAGAATAATTATTTTCACAGGGAGTCATCCACTGATGATTGCAATCTCTATCACATTTGTTTGTTTCAGAAAAGTCATCCATGAGGGTTACACAGTTATCACACCTGTTGTATTCACTAAGAGTTATCTTTAGGATTCTAAACTTTATTGCATTGCTCATTTTACAATGAGTTATCTGTGATAATAAAGATCTTTACTTTTTAGATTTGAATGCTGCTGTATTTGAGCCTAAGCCTAACTATGCATTTAGGTTTGTGATGATATCCAGGGCAAGATTTACTAATATTTGATGCAACACTGCAGAACAACCTGCAGCACAATGTTTAATGAGAGCAGGAATGACCCCATTCAGATGATATGGTGCATTCCTGCTTTCTGCCTGCCCTGGTGTACTGAGTGCACCTAGCCCCAGTGGAGGCACCCTTGTGCCATGGTGCAAGGGTGCCTGCATTACGGGCAGGATTGTTTTTGTGCAGGAAGGGACAACTGCTTACACAAAATTAATACTCGGAGGAATGTTCCTTTATCTACTTGTGCTGCAGAATGTAGGACATGTATAAAGAGGAAAAAGCAAGGAGAAAAAAACATATTTATCCTTGTTACTCCTATTTTTGAGTGGCATAGCATTTTGACGCACTCCACCAATGGAAGGCATTCCCAATGAAAAATAACACAAGGCAGTGATCTGTGCTGCCTTTCATTAATCTGGATTTGCTAAGCCATTCAGATCCATGCAAGGTGGCTTTGTATTGCTTAGAAAATCTTCATGAAGCCTTAGGGTTGTCTTGCACCACCATGCGTGACGCAAAAGCAGCACAAAGGCCTCATAAATCTTGCCCCCTGTGTCTCAGTTTTTCTCTCTTATTCCAGTCCCCTTTCTCCATGCCTACTGCATAATTCTATAATAATAGTGTGAATTTGGGTGTGGGTTTGACAAAATGTCCAAACCACCATTGCTCCTGCCGGATTGGAATTTGTCCTTATGTAATTAAAGCATAGAAGCAGAAAGTGTTTTGTTGGGGGTATCGAGACCCAGAAAGTGAACAAGGTGCGGATTAAGAAGGTTATACCACCGGGAATATTTAAGGTCAAAATAAAATGTAGTGCCTTGTCCTGATTTGTGTACACAATAATACTGATTCAGTTATTTGAATGAAAGTTGTTGAAGGAGAGTTTGCAACTCAAGTATGCTTATTCTGTGTATACAAAGGTGGTAAAAGCTATATGTTGTGGTACAGTGGTCACATATTGAATTTAAAAGGGAGAGCACTAAATGGAAAATGTATGTTTCATTGGATGGGCCCCAATTTGTTTGGTGGGCACACATCATGATCTGTCATGAATTTCAGACCCCAAATATTTTCTTTCAGAGAACATTAGGAGAGGCTGTAATTAAATTGAAATGTAGTGCTTTGTCTGCACCCCAAACATGGAGAAGAATCTCATTTTGATCAGTAAACAATATTACTCTATGCTAGTATAGGTAGTGAAGGATGTTTGAATATAAAATACTCCTTTTCAACATGGACTCTCAAATACACAAGATTTGTGTGGCATGCTTCATCCTTGAGTCCTCATCTAGTCTTCTGATACCCCTGGATGGGTTCAACCTATGCTTGGTGGTTAGGATAGTATTTTGATTTTCTTGTTTTTTTTTTCTTCTGAGATCTTAATTCACAAATAAAATAGTCTCGCAGTTCCTATATTGCTATTTAATATCTAGGGGCAAGGGACTACGTGAAAAACAAGAGGGGAAATGCATGGGGGATACTATGTTCTCCACATTCATTAAAATTGACCTGTTTCAGCCAGCCTTTCAAATCACCCATTGGGTTGCCCAACATTCTTCAGGACCAGAACTGATCCCTTCAACATGGATTCACTTGGATATCCCTATATATTCACATACATCTCTTGCATTCATTCTATTCAAGGCATACTCATGCATTCAAATCAAGATTGGGTAGGTGTTACCCTTTAACCACTCGGGAACTCTCCGAGCCCAGCCCGGGGCCAGTGATGATGTGTTTGGTTGTTTTTTGTGCAGCTCTGTATCTACAATGGTTTGTTTTGCTGAGCTGCGTTCTGTTTTGACTTTTGGTGTGATTTGCCCTGCTATGTTCTAATTGTGTTGTTATGCTGCTTTATGTATGCTGCATATTATCTTATTTTGTTCACTTTGGATTAGTCAGAAAATAATGCTACATTTGTATCCAAAAACAGCACATGCCTTGAAAGTTCCTGAGACATCGGCCATGTAACAGTTTTTAAAGTGGTAAAATAGCAGTGCTCCAGTTCTTCAATTACCAGTCAGCCCAAAAGTGTGCTAGAGACTGGAGGCATATTTAATAATATTTTGCACCAGAGTGTTGTCACGAAAATGACACAAACCAATGCAAAATGTTTATTTGGCATTTATTTTCCAACCCAAGACTTGTTTTGCTCTGAAAAGAATCCTGATAATAAGGCAAAATAGTGCTTTGTGCTGCACTGCATTATTCCGAATCAAGGGGGTATTTCATGGGTGGTACATGGGTGTTCCCATGCAACCTCCCGTGGTTTTTGACACAAGCCTTATCTACTAACAATGGTAAATTGGACTGTGCACCTAAAAAACATTTTCAAGTCTCCAAACTTTTCCAACTTTACATGTGTGCTGTACTTTACAGATTGCAATGCAATTGGGAAAAGTTCTAAAGTTTGTCTAGACATAGCATTGTTCATGGAAAAAATATTCATCGAGTACAAAAACTATGCTACTTTACATTAGTTTGCATCAAGCAGATGTTCCATGAGTGGTGCATAGGTATTCACAACCTACCACCCATGGGTATTAACATGAAGCCCTATCTAGTAACGATGGTAGACTGTGCTTTGTGCCAGAAAATAGGACCTCCTTAAGGATGACATTAACAATGAGAAATGTTTTCATTTCTCTTTACTTTTCACATATTGCATGTGTCCTGCACTGAACAAGTTTAAAAATGAGTTTCAGCATAGTATTTTGTACTGAAAGGGTACCTTTGCATTTCAAAACCTATGCTAGGCATAACACACACATCTTTGCACTTTAATGCAAAGATGTGTGTGTGTGTGTAGTGCTAGGCAGCCTTTTTGTGTGCCAGGGCTGTGAAAGTGATCAGCAAGGCTATATTGTATTTGCTATTGCTCTGCAGTGCTCTATCCCACTAGCGCAACACTGTGTAGAAATGTAGCTTATGAGCTACACTGCACTAAAAAGTAATACATCTGCCACTTTGTGTGATACATCCCATTGTAACTTAATTATTTCTAGAACAGTGTTTAATTGTGCCGTTAATAGATTAGAGATGAAGTTAAGTTACAAGATGCCTAAAACAATAGGTAATACTAGAGAGTGTTACTGTTAATTTGCGGGGCAAAGAAACTAACTGCAGTTATTACTAAAGATTGCATTTTTCAGTTTCTTAGGCCCCATCCTCCAACACACAATGACAAGATAATTTCAGTTTTACACAATGCCATGTTTCTTAGAATGACATTGTGTTTTGGGGCAAGGGGACAAGACTACAGTTTGGTTATACATAACATCTTAGAGCAGATGGTTTAACTTACAACAATAAGTGATTATTTATGATAGATTAAGATCTATGGCAGGGACGTGTAATACAGGTCCAGGTGACCGATGCCAACCTTTTTCGAAATTCCTTTAAAATATACTTCATTATAGACATATAAATGGAACACAGTGGTTTTCCTGACAGACTAGTAAGAGTCCAGCCGTCCTGGTCCTATGATAGATTCCAGTCATTTAGAGGATGCTATAGTGGAAGCATTTTTATTTTTTCATGTTTGAAAAGCTTTATTAAAGAAGATTATAAGCAAACAAAGACATCAGCAGAAACAGTAAACACTGTTTAAAACATAGCAAAGAACAGTAAGTGCCAATGCCAATGATTGGGAGTAAAAAAGCATTTTTTATGGGGATTTTATAGAGAAAGGGGAAGGGGGAAAAGGGGAGGGGGGAAGGATAATATCATTGCACAATATAATATTAAAGATAATTGCGGCAGATAAACAAAAAGCATAATTTTGCAATACAAAATAAACAGCATAAAAGGGTGACAAAGCATGTGAAACCTGTAAAAGATAAAATAACAAGAAAGAGAGAGTAGAGGTCTTTCAAGGAGGTTTAAAATTTTCTGAGTTGACATGAGTAGATTTTTTCAAAGCCAATCGATCCAGGTATATGGTGAGAGGTAACCAGTAAAGATCAGTGTTACGTATTGGTTTGCAAGTAGATGCAAAGGTGACATCCAGCCTGTGAAAGTGACATAAAGTGTTCCACCAACCTTGTATGAAAATATTTCTAAGGGATTTCCAATTGGAATTAATATGTTTGAATGCAAGAGCAAGCATGAGATCAAAAAGGCCATGTGAATATGCAGGGAGTTCTAAGGAATCTGAGAGACTACCCAGAAAGAGAATAGTGATTGAGTATGGAATAGAAAGTGTAAAAATGCAAGAAAGGTATGACCAAACTTTGTCCCAAAAGGAAGAAACAACAGGACAGAAAAAGAACAGATGAAGAAGATCAGTATGTAAGGCACCACAGGTCCAGCACTCAGAATCAGAAGAAGGTATGAAACGGTACAAAGAAAGAGGAGAAAGATAGAGTCTATGATATAGATAAAATAAAGATTGAGTGAGGGAAGCAGAACAGGAAATATTTAAAGATCTGCACCAGATTTTATCCCAAAGAGCAACAGACCACGTACAATTGAAATCTGCTTCCCAAGCAAGCTCAACTTTAGTTTTAGCACGATCTGGATTAGGAGAGGAGAAACATTTATAAATAAGAGATGCTTTAGGGAGAGTAGCAAGGATTGTAAGAAGAGAAGATTGAGGTAATAATGATGTCGAAGAAGGGAGGGAATAATAACGATCAAGAATTATTGCCATAAGAATAGTGAATTTCTGCAAAAAAGATCGTGGGCAATTGAATAAAAGTTGAAATTGAGGAAAAGAGCAAGGTAATAATCCATCAAAGAGATGGTTAACCCATATGACGCCCTTCAATCTCCAAGAGGACCAAAAGATGGGCCTAATATTTAAAAGAATAAGAGAATTATACCAAATGGGGGTATTTAAGAACGATTCACGTGTGATAGTATTCGGGTATGCTGGGCTGGGTATGCTCAGACGTGAGTACCAGGCTCTCCACACCACTGGAGTCAAGCTATCCAGGCTGATGAAGGCTGATAGCCAGAAACCGGTCCTTGGATGCTTGATTCCGGTCTGGGAAAGACATGGCTTGGTAGTTCGGACTGGACTGTTCCCATGAGGCACAGGGTCAGAGCTGATTTGCATATAGCCAGTGTCTAACCCAGGGTGGTGTGGAGTGCAAAAAAAGATGGATTTAGGCCCAGATCCTTGTACTGGGGTGATTGTATGATATTGTTCTACATTCTGTCCATCAACTGTGTTTTTTGCAATTTTCACCCCGAGTGGGCTGGGTATGCTCAGACGTGAGTCCCAGGCTCTCCACACCACTGGAGTCAAGCTATCCAGGCTGATGAAGGCTGATAGCCAGAAACCGGTCCTTGGATGCTTGATTCCGGTCTGGGAAAGACATGGCTGGGTAGTTCGGACTGGACTGTTCCCATGAGGCACAGGGTCAGAGCTGATTTGCATATAGCCAGTGTCTAACCCAGGGTGGTGTGGAGTGCAAAAAAACGATGGATTTAGGCCCAGAGCCTTGTACTGGGGTGAATGTATGACATTGTTCTACTTTCTGTCCATAAACTGTGTTTTTTGCAATTTTCACAGTATCAAATGCGGCGCTTAGATCCAGTAGGATCAAGGCCGCAGAATCATCTACATCCAACCTACTACGGATGGATTCCGTGACCGCCAAAAGAGCGGATTCCGTACTATGGCGAGGACGGAACCCATGTTGGGATGGGTCAAAGATATTATGCTCATCAATGTAGGTGGATAAGATGGAATTTACATGTGCCTTTACCACTTTCGCCATGAAGGGGAGCTGAGATATTGGGCGATAATTGCCTGGGTCATCAGGGTCTAGTGATGGCTTTTTTAACAGTGGAATAATTTTAGCGTGCTTCCACACCCTGGGGACTGAGGCTGACTTCAAAGAGAGGTTAACCAGTTCTAAGGCCACTGGGGAGATAAGAGGGAGGATCTGGCGGAGATGATTCGCCGCCAGCGGGTCAGCCGGCGACCCCGACTTGATCTTAGCCCTTAGGATCTGGAATTCCTCCAGCGACAGGCATGGCAGAGCCAACACGCCATTATTCATCCCATTATCTGGCCCTGCTAGCCCAGCGTTTTCAGTGTGGGTATTCCCTGTTGAGAGGCCCCGATAGATCTGCTCCACTTTTTCCACAAAGTGGAGAGCTAATGCCTCACAATGATGATTAGAGCCTACTGGGGAAACCCTGGCCTGACCAGCATTCTTCATATTTTTGAGCAGTTTAAAGATGGTTTTAGTAGGGTTGGAGCTTGTCAAGATTTGATCAGCGACAAACTCTGCTGCTGTTTTACGGATAAGCTTATGATAATCCTTTATTGCCTTGCGGTATACAGCTTTGGCCGATGGCTCATAAGAGCGATGCCAGACGCGTTCCAACTGCTTACACCTCTTCTCTGCATGCGTTAGAAGGTCAGTGAACCAAGGATTTGATGGACCATGACCCTTACCTCCCCGTTTTGGCCCAGATGCAGCTGTCCAAACCTGCTATTAGCCAGTCCTGAAAGCACGCATGCGCTTCCTCGATATTTAGAGGAAGCTGAGGTCTAGATTCCGCTAATCGCTTGGCGAGCTCCTCCTGATCAAGCTTGTGCCATGGCCGTTTTACCATAGCAACTGGGCGGATCACATCAACTCTACCCTGCCACAGTTGAGAAAATGGGATAACTGAATGGTCAGTCCACGTCAGCGGGACCGGGGGGAGGATTTTTTGATCTAGAGCAGAGGGGAAGTGTCCCTCTGCTCTAGATCCTCCATTACCCCTTATGTAAGGGACACCCTGTGGTGTCTTGTTGACATCCCCAAGGTCAACCAGGCTAGCTGCCTGGCAAATGGCCACCCTGCTGGGATCACCCTGTAAGCGAAGTTCAGTTTTCCTAGCAGCTGCTGGATTTCCCCCAGGGTCGCCTTCTTTCTTTGTAGCAATTGCCCTTTGATTTGGCGCAGCTCAGCTACCTTGCCAGGTGGTAGCTTGCATGTCCCTACTACGGAATCCAGATCAATCCCAAGCATGATAGTTTAGTGACCGGTCCTTCTGTTTTTTCTGGTGCTAACAGGAATCTTAGCTCCTCCTCCAACCCTTCAAACTGGTAGAGGAGGTCTGCGCATTCCCCTGTTCCTGGTTTGCCAGTGATCAGGAAGTCATCCAAGTAGTGAACATGCCCTCCCGATGGGAGCCATGTCCACAGCACCCTCTCCAGGAAACAGCTGAATGACTCAAAATATGTACATGATATAGAGCAACCCATGGGCAGGTATTTGTCTTAATAGTAGGCCTCCACCATTTGAAGGCCCAGCAGGGGATAGCTGTCTTTGTACACTGGCAATAAGTGGAAGGCTGACTCGATGTCTGTTTTGGCTACGAGGGCCCCATTCCCTATCTGCTTAATAATCTTCACTGAATCGTCTAACAAGGCGTATGCCACTGAGCAGCTGTCCTGCTCTAGTCAGTCATTTATGGAATCCCCTTTACCTGCCTCTTTCTTTGGTACCAACCCCAAGAGGGACACCATGAGATTCCTCAGTGAGGGGGCGGTGAAGGGCCTGCCAACTACCCAAGTTGTACCTCCTTACACACCTTCTGCCTGGCCACCACTGCGTTGGCCGGTATGGATTTTAGATTGCGGCTAAGCCGCAGGGCCAGCAGCCCTTGTAGGATATGGGGAACCCGTATGTGAAATCATCTACCAATCATTGCTTGTCTGCCTCCTTTGGGTAATTGTTCAGTAATTCCACCAATCTCCCTAAGCTGATAGGGGTGGGCAGTGTTTTCCCTTTTTCCTGCCCACCTTCCTCCCGGCTGGCCTCTCTCCTTGTACCCTTGTCCCTGACATTTGTACTTCCCTTTAAACCCTGAGGGATGAAAATTGTGCTCACTTGCACCTACCCCTTTCCCGGCTCCCACCATGTTAGTCGTTAACCCTTCTATGCCCTAAAGGTCCCATTCTATCACTCGGCAGGTCTGTAACTTTTCCCTTAAGCCCTCATCATACCAGAACCAAGCTTCCCCTCTGTACTACTGCTGTGCCTCATGCACCTTCTACTCAAGACTGCTGCGCTCTGTTTTTTTTTTAAGAAGACGCATGCCAGTGTTCTAAAGGCCCAAAGCCAATTCTCTATTGATTTTGCAATTCTGGGGTTGCGCCTGTGTCTCCTGTCCTCATCCTATTTATTCTGTACTGTTAAATCCAACCTCGCCTGGCACACTTCCAGTAAGGAAAATATATCAATGAATTCCTTCTGCCAGATTCTTTCCTTCACTGCAAGCAGTATTAGGTTGGCTAGACCCATCAGTCGAGCTATAGTGGGTGGGTCCCTTTGTGACAGGTGGATGTATTCACTGGCCGGCTTGCCCTTCCCCTGCTCTGGTCTTGCTTGGCTGGGCTCCACTGGTTGCCGCAGTACTCTATGAGTTGCATGTGTTAGCCACCCCCTCTTCTGCATTCCCCCTGCTCCCAGCGTCCCCTGGGTATTCATGTGCTGCCTCTGTGCGCCTCTTGGTTCCCTTCTTCTGAAACACTGCCTGGCAGGACCCTTCATCCCCTGATCCTCCACCATCCCCAGTGCTTCTCATCCCTAGGTGTTGTCTTCTGCCGCATTGCATGTCTGGCTCGGCCCACAGCCACCAGGGCATCCAAGTTGCTGGGTGGGGGGGTTGCTGCTGGAAAGGTATCTGCACCCATGCTTCCCCTTGGATCTCCCTGTCCACCCTTCTGGTTTGCTGGCCAAGGGAGATGGGCTCCCAACAGCCCCTGTACTGCTGAGTTATTCACCCCCAGCTGAGTTCCATAATTAGCCATGTTAGCCAGTGCCCCCTCAAAACATAGGGCCTGCCCCTTACTGCGCATCCGCTCCTGTATTTGTGCTCATTCCATGCTACCGTGCTGTAGCTCGCTGTGCTATGTGTCCCCTTTGAGGGCACCTTCATGGCTGCAGGCCCCTCAATGCAGTCCTCAACGCTGTACCCCTCCATTGCATTGCTCTCTTCTTCCTCTAGCAGTGTAATTACCATGTTCCTGCCTCTTTCCACATGCCTACCTAGGATGGGGCTTGCAGTCATCTGTCTCTGCTCTGTGGGGGGCTGCCACATTTTAGCCTTTGTTCTCCCTTGCCTGGCCTGGTGGTGGCCACTGTTCTGGCTGCATGTCCCTTCCCACCAGACCCTGGAGTGGCAGTTGCCAACCCTGCTTGGTGCTTCGTGGGCTTCTGGTGTTCTGAGCCGCCCTCGCCTTGTCCAGTATCACCTGCAGGTCACTGCCAGGTTCCAGTCCAGATTCCCCATGGAGCCTCATATGTTTCTTCCATTATGGCATACGCCCCCTTTTGACCTTCTTGCCCCACTCTGCCCCCTTTTCTGCGAGTGGACAGCTTGCAGGTTTCAAATGGCGCACCCAATCCTTGCACATCTCTTTTTTGCAGGCTTTTTCCCTTGGGTACTCCTGTCCCCGGGAGGCATTCCCCACAGACCCCTACTGGATACTGCTTTGCCTTCTCTGCCCATGTCTCATTTCAGGGTTATATGTGATTTAGATGAAAATCAAATATGTAGAAAATGGTTCTGATTAAATTACATGGTCAAACCATTGTTAACAACTTTTTCTTTCAGAATTGCTTTCAACACACTGATAAAAACAACCTGCTGAAAGCCATTTTTGTTGAAATGTTTGTTTTGTCATGTTTGCTTTCCATTTTTGAATTTTTTGGGGGGCAGGAGTTCACTCCCTAAACCCCAAATCCCATTTTTTTCAAGACTATTACCACTGTTTTCAATGCCCCTTGTAATACTTCCCCTCTCACTTTCCTTCAGTTTTTAAATCCGTTTTACTCCTATTTTTTACAAATCCCTTACTCCTTCTCCCAAAATACTTCCTTTTTAACATTTAGTTGGGAGGGGTCGAAGCCTCATTCAAATAATAAACAATCCTTGTGAGACTGAACCACCAAAGTTACTAAATTTATCTGTGCTTAACCCTATGGTAGCTTGGCACAAAAGGTAGCCAGATTTAACTTAGAGGCAAGGAGTAAAGTATTTTTACAGCACACAACCAGTAATGATTTGAAAACACAACAAAAGAAAAATCCCACACCAATTTAGAACAATAGAGAATGTTTTTATAAATACAATGACACCAAAATAAATTACATCAAATCAGTAGAACTGGAGTTATGAATTTTTGAACTTTGCAACACCTACAACAACAAAGCACCAACTGTGGTTATCTGGTTGAATGAGACTAGTCCAAAGTCACACATCCATACTTACCATGAAGCAGTGCGGTCAAAGCACAGGACCAAGTTTGGAAGTTTGGCTTGCTGGGAATTGTACCTCTGTGTCCATGGCTTTGCGGTGCAAGGTCCAGCATCAGGTTGTGCCATGTTGCCCAAGTTCCGATGAGGCAGCAGACCAGGAACTGTGAGATGCTGCAATGTGAGTTCCTGCGTCAGGTTGTGTCTCTCTGAGTCAGTTGCGATGAACCCTTCAGTTGCACCGGGAGGAGGAAGCTCTAACACCAGCCAAGGAACCAGGAGATGGGGGGACCTAATGGAGACCAAGACTCATTCCAGTAGAATCCAGACAAGGGCCTAGATTGGCCCGTGCAGGTCTAGTTAGTGCTGGTTAGCTGGGCAGTTCAAAAGACAGGTCTCTGAAGTTTGTTGCGTCCCTGAATCTCACACAGGAGGCCATTCAACTAGCTGTTGAAATCACTCTGGTGGTCTTGGGTCCAAGGGAGCAGGTCCAGTCTTCCTTCCTCAGGCAGCAAGGAAGTCCTCCTAATAGCAGGGAAGCAAGGCAGGCTTGAGCCTTCCACAGGTACAGAAGTGATCTGATTTGGGGTCTGAGAGTGCCAACTTTTATTTTATTCCTAGTGCCAGTCTTTGAGTGGGGGCATCCCCCTCCAAATTAATTCTGCCAGTTCTCCTGTCCTTACTGGGTTTGGCTCCTAATTTTCTACTGAGAAAAAAGCAAGGGCAGACGTGGTGTCACGTTCTTTTGTGTGTTCTGCAGGCATGGTCCTATTGAATGTAGTTAGGACTGTGTCTAACCATTCAACACTTGAATCCTTTTAGCCCCTTGTCCGGAAGGAATCATCAACCCACTGTAGGAGAGACAACCATAGTCATGTGACCACAGCTATTGGCAAAAAGATAAAAATTGGCATTTTTAGAATTGTGACTCAAAGTACGACTTTAGAATTAAAGATGATTTTCAAACCATAATTAATTTGATTGTAAACAGTATGTCTCTATCTACTCCCAATCTAAAGTTAACACTTATTAAATGGAATAAAGTAACCTAGAGTTGGTAGGGCCTACCATAGGGTTGACTTATAGGCTGTGTTGCCTCTTAGGTGCACACTCGAACTCCCGCACACATGCTATCTCATTACCCCACGTTTAAGTTTCAAAGGCTTGGAGAAAAACAATTATCATCTTGCATTCAGGGCTGAATGTGTCATTAGTTTCACTTCACTTAAACCATTTAACACTGGGAGGACATCTCTCTCCTGGCTTCCATGTTTTACAAACGCCTTACTCCCACTCCTCCTTTACTCCCTATTTTCGAACCCTTTCCTCTCCCTCCAGCATTACTCATGTTTTTTTATAAACATCTTACACCAACTCCTGGTTTACTCTATTCATTTTTGCCCCATTAGCCTCTTTCCGCTTTACTTAAATCCCAATATCCCTCTCTCACCTTACTCCCTTTTTCAACAACCCCTTACTGCTGCTCTTCTTGCTTTACTCCCATTTAAAACTGCCTTACTCTGCCACATGCCACTTTACTCCCAATCATTAAAAAAACATGCCCCCACCTTTTTACTCCCAGTTTCTTAGCAAATCCTACTAAACCTCCTGATGACTTCTTATACCCCTCCCCAAAAAACTTCCCTCCAGCTTTACCTACATTTATTTTTACAATACGTTTACTCCCACTTACTAATACCTTTTTTGTTATTACTCTGTTATTGTCCTCTATACCTATCAGTTGTTCCTTAATAACTCTTTTGCACAGTGTCTACCTCTCTTTAGCTTTTCCATAACATTTTTGTGGAAAAGGTATTTTGCCATATTAACTTTTTTTTGGGAAACAGAAAATGTGGCTGATGGTCAAAACGTCTGGGAGATGAGACGTCACAATGAATAGAATTTATAAGACCGGACAGCCTTAGGGTGAACTACCCCCAAACCTTTTGCTTGTTCCTCCATTTTCTTTTGATCTTGTTTTTGTTGGTGGTAGCACTCGCTGCACTTTACCACTGCTAACCAGTGCTAGACTCCATGTGCTCACTCCTTAAAACATGGTATTATCAACTTAAATCCAATTGGCATATTTATATTTCTTATAAGTCCCTAGTAAAGTGGTACTACATGTACCCAGGGCTGTAAATGAAATGCCTCTAATGGGCCTGCAGCACGTGTTGTGCCACCCACTTAAGTATCTTTACAAGCCTGTCTCAGGCTTGCCATTTCAGCCTGTGTGTGCAGTTTTAACCTGCCACTTCAACCTGGCAAAATACATGTTTTGCCAGGTCCAAACCTTCCTTTTTAACACATATAATACACCCCTAGGGTATGCACTAACCAGCCCACAGGGGAAGGTGCAATGTATTTAAATTGTTTATGTTTTACATGCCCGGGTAGCGAAAAACTCTTTCCACTACTGCAAGGCTTGTTTCTCGCACAGGATAGCAGTAGAGTTATCTTATTACATTTAATAAACTGTAACTTCCAAATGTGAACAGGTGACCAGTTCATGTTTGGTGTCTTTGGAATTTACATGAAAACAGATTTTCGCCGCTATTTAGAAAATGCCTCTTTACGAAAGTTGAAAAGCAAAATGACAGCTGGGTTGCACTCTGGTAAACAAAAGTGTAATACAGTGTATACAGGAGAAATAGAGTAGATTTCTAAAGTGTGCATCCTCTGAGGAGGCTCTGCCTGACCACGCATTTCAAAGAGAAAGAGAAAACTAGGACAAGTGTCCTAGGCACAAGGTGCACTGCTATTATTCACTCAAAGAGTGTGAACCATATACATTCAAGTAATAAACAAATTGGAATGAGGGTGGATGTGACCCATGCACGTAGCCGCCAGGCGTCTCCTGATTCTCAGATGCTCCGCCCATTTCCTCACAGCAGTCTGAGGCCACGCTAGAATAGCTGCAAAGCCTCCAAGCCAGCGCGGTTAACCACAGTGCATGCAGGCCCGAGATCCTCCACTGCTTGTCATCATATAAGCCAGGATCCCAGGGGGTCAGGCACTGCGTATAAACCTCACAAGGTGTAAGGTGTAAGGTAAGTTTAGACTCCTAGCTGTGGCGGGGTGTTCCAGCATTTCGGCACACAGGTTATTTCTGAGACTTCTCTGGAACACTTCTTCTCTGTGTTTACTAACCCTGGGCTTAAAACTACGCTACGCTGACGGAGCATGCAAAGTTTGTACTAATTCGCACTTTGAAAATTGCACATAGTACAGTACCAAAACTGTGATTAATCACGTAAAGTTGAAAAAACAATTTTACATGCTTAACAGCATATAACCAATTCACAAAAATGAACTTTCACAATGAAAACATTAGGTAATGAGAGAGCTGTTGATTTTGGGGTCCCCCCTAACCTAGGGGGAGCACCAAGCAGATGCCTTGAAAACAAAGAGCATACACAAAAAGCACATTTTGTTGAACTTCAGTGGTGATCCCATCATTTTAGGACCACCCCAAGCACAGTTATTGGCAAAAAAACAATCCCAACCGAAGGCCCTGCAAAGCATTATGGGACGAGATTAGCAGTGGGCAGTGAATATTATAGTATCCAATATCAAAATAATTCTACAAAGAGCTGCAATTCACCTAGTTGTTACTAGATGTCCCTCACGAGTCAAATGCAAAGCATTGGAATTATTCTTACATCAAGCTGCAGTTCCACTAGTCGTCCCTAGATGTCCCTCACGAGTCAAATGCAAAACCATTGAAACCCTTTCATCAAGCATTTGCATTTGACTCGTGAGGGACATTTAGTAACCACCAGTTGAACGGCAGCTCTTTTTGGAATTCTTTTGATATTGTGTACTCTATAATATTCACTGCCCACTGCTAATCTCATCCCATAATGCTTTGCAGGGCCTTTGGTTGGGAATGTTTTTTTGCCAATAACCATGTTTGGGTTTGTCCAATTAGGATGGGACCACAACTAAATCGTTCAATAAGATGTGCTTTTTTGTTTTCAAGGCATCTGTTTGGTACTCTCCCTAGGTTAGGGAGGATCCCAAAATCATCACATCTCCCACTGCTAGCTAAGTTTGCAGTTTCACCATTGTGAAAGTACTATATGCACTTTAGCATATAAAGCTAGAAATACTTATTTTATCATATCTGGTCATGTACAGGAAGCTTTTTGCAATTATTTTGCAATATTTGCATAGTACAGACAAATACACAGTGTCATCAGCTGCTACACAGACTATGTGTACTATGCAAAGCTTAAAATATACTACGTGAAGCTACGCCCAGGCTTAGTGTTTACTCCCCCATTCATTAAGTCTGGCTGGCCACCCATTCATTAAGTCTGGTTGGTTTTGATAAAAAGACCTAGATATGCATGGAAAACAGAGCAAGGTGGCGTTGGGGAAAGAAACCCTTTAGATGCCTGGACAAATAAATTCAACACATTCACCAGCCCCAAGAGGGCTTCGGAGGTGCTAAAGAAATGCTCAACAGAGGATGGAATTGAAGGCAAAGGCATTGGCTGAGAAGGATAAGCAGTCCGGGCAAAATGTTCTGCAGGATTTTTCGCATGAAGATGAATATTCACCCGAACAGTTATTAGGGCTAAGCTGCCTAGCCTAAGCCACAGGTGGGGAGGTTGGTGAGGACGGAGTAGCAGACAAAGCAAATAAGGGTAATGACAATCAGATCAGTCTCAAGAAACACCCTCTTTTTCAGAAGCATCTCTTTCCTCAGAAAGAATCAAAAGGCATGTCGCAACGGAGCAATTATGGACCAGCACCCAAACCAGCATCCAATCACCAAACAGACCACTAATGGCAGCCTGCTCCGCTGGCACAGTCAATCCAGTCAATCAAGTCTCAGCCTCAATCCCACTCACAAATCGAGGCAGAACCTCTGGGAAAGACTCATGTCAACCTCCTCTCTACTCAAGGGGAGCAAGTGATTCTACAGGCCGCACAGGGTGTAGCAAGTGACTTTCAAGCCATCCCAGAAGCGCTTGGGTCTGAAACTATGACTGAGTCCGAATCAGATCCAGATCCATTGACCTCATGTGATGAACCTAAAGGAGAGACCTCAATAAAAAGTTTTCCCACAACCATCCTACAACAGCTAAGGGACTTTAAAGTAACTCAGGCACTTCAAATTTCACAATTGCATGAAAGACTGTCGAAGCTTGAGGAGAGTTTAGTGAATCTCTCTAAAAGGCTTTCAGAAGTTGCAAATCACATTTCAGACCTAGAGGACAACACCTCTATGCAGAAAGAATAAACATCCAAGTACTAAACAAAAACAAGCACCAGATGGAGTTAAAACTCCCGGACGTAGAAAATTATAATAGGCGATCCAATCTGCGTGTTGTCGGAGTACCGGAAGGCCTGGAGAACACTGACATGGTGGGGTGGTCCGAGATGCTCCTGAGGAAGGTAATTCCAGAGCTACAAGGAGATCCTACAATGACAAGAGCCCACAGAGTTCCTGCACCAAAGCTTCCGAATGCCAAATACCCTCGCACGATCTTATTGAACTTCGCAGACTACAGAATTAAGGAAAGAATTCTAAGTACAGCAATACCAAAAAGAGCATTTTCTACTTCAGCACCCAGACGGAAGAATTTTATCAAGATGATAGACCCCTTTAAGGCAAAAGGAGCAAAAGCCTTAATCGTCCAACAATCAAAGTTAACATTTTTGGCCAAAGGAAAACATTTTATTTTCACCGACACTTCTGAAGCTTAATCTTTTTTGGAAGAACTGTGAGTTGCGTAAGAGAAGATCTACCGTAGATACAGGGCAGACAAGGGTGGCCTTGGTCAAAAATCTTGCATGACTTCTTAGTTTAAGGGTGGACATGAGGTGAATCAGGAGACAAAAAAGGATGCAATAAGATGGCATCCAGTAAAGAGTGGTGGAAGAAGGGTATAGTGGGAAATTCTGATCTCCAAGGGTGGGTTAGGGGGTTGGTGGAGGGGGTGAAACATCTAGAAAAAAGAGTGCTTGTGTGATGTTTTATTGTTGCAGAATTTGCATTGCCACTATAGAGGAATGTTTCATAGAAGAGCTGTTCATTATGAAAAGTACTGTATATTTTGTATACACCCCACCTATACAATGCACCTTAGGTACCTATGTTCTATTGCACTTTACACTTTAACTGCTAATATGAATGGCTGCTCCATGCTAAATTTGCACATTAGACGACCATTCTCTGGAAAGCGTAGGTATCCCGCCAAAGAGATGGTCAGGATAGTAGGCCACTTAAGCACTTTATATACCTCATTCATACAATGTACCTTAGGTTCCCATGTCCTTTTGCACTTTAGACTTCAGCTGCTAATTTGAATTGCTGATGCTCAATGCTAAAATTGCACGTTAGATGGCCATCCTCTGTGATGTGCCCTCTTAAGAAGCCATTTCCAACAAGCAAAGGGTCTGCACTTTCATATATCTCATTTATATAATGCACTTCGGGTTT
The DNA here is from genome assembly GCF_964261635.1 of Lissotriton helveticus. Classification (NCBI taxonomy): domain Eukaryota; kingdom Metazoa; phylum Chordata; class Amphibia; order Caudata; family Salamandridae; genus Lissotriton; species Lissotriton helveticus. The sequence continues at coordinate 211,640,566 of NC_136058.1, forward strand.
CTATGTTCTATTCTACTGTATATTTGAGCTTCTACTAAAACTTGCTGCTCCATGCTAATTTTGCACTTTAGATGGCCATCTGCTGGGAAGTGGCTCTATAAGAAAGTAGTTTTTGAAGTGCATGGTAAACCTCTAAAAGGCCTAAGGAGTATACTAGGTGTATGTCAGTATTCTTATGATTAGTACTATATTTATGTATCTTGGTGTTGATGTTACACAGTTAATCAATAACATTTTATCATGCTATTGGCATTTTTTACGCTAGCATAAGACACTTTAACAACCTTAGGCAAAGCTGTGTGTTCTCTTAGATACTCTATATGTATGTGGCCTACACCACACATTAGGGCATATTTTATTATTCCATACAAAGCTGGCCCAAGTGTGCTTTCACAATTTGTCGACCCCAGAGAAGCCTGGGGGGCCCAGAGGGTTTATCTTTTAGCTTATGATATGGCACAATAACTATGAGTAGGAATAACCTAACGATTGTCTCTTTTAACGCTAATGGTCTTGACAATAGGTGTAAGTCCCATGCAATTGAGAGCTGGCTTAGAGGGCACAATCCCGATATAATTTTTTTTACAAGAGACACACATCCGGAGAACCTCAGACGCAAGTAAAATCTTTAAGAGCTGGAAGGGATTCTATTGCTCATCTGTCTCAGTTAGCGTGCAGAGGGGCGTGGGTATCTTTGTAGGCAACACGTTCAATTTCAAGTAAATTCATCACACTCTGACCCAAGGGAAAGAAGGATGTTTGTCAATTGCCACAATTTATGCCCCTGTCATCAATGACCCACTCCCTCTTTTAGAGCTAAAACAAGTCTTACCTGGTATCCCTTGACACATTACATGGGGAGGTGATTTTAACTTCTTCCAGGACCCTCCTGCTGATTCCGCTAACAAAGAGCGCAAACAAAATAAACCCCAGGTCCCCACTGCCCTGTCTAGCTGTTAAAATGACTTAGATATAGAAGACAAGTGCCGCCTTAAAACCCAGGCAAGCAGGAGTTCTCTTGTTATGTGGCATAATACGAATCAGCTTCCAGAATAGATTTCTTTGTTGACCTCGTACATCTATCTGTCAATAAATATGATCATATCCTGAATGTTTTTTAAGGATCATGCCCAAATTAAAATGGAGATAGCGGTCAGAAGCTGGGACGGAAAGGTACCAGAAAGATGGTATTTTAATAAATTAAATCTAGAAAATGAGCTGTGGTGCACAGAAATAGCCAATGAGATTAGCGCCTTTTTCGAGATAAATAAAGACTCCGCCCCAGTTAATGTAATCTGGGATGCATTTTAAGCCACGCTAAGAGGCATAATCACCTAAAAAGAAATACCGCAACAAAGGGCAAAAAAAGCAGAAAGATTGAAGATCGAAGCAAGACTCGGGGCCCGATTCACAGAATGAACTTAAGACTCAATCCTAAACTTACTACTATTTTGGTATTCACAGAATGAACTTACTACTTTTGGTATTCACAGAAGTTAGGATTTTGTCTTAAATTTGTCTTAAGACAGACTTAAGACAGACTTAAGACAAAATCCTAACTTCTGTGAATACCAAAAGTAGTAAGTGCATTCTGTGAATACCAAAATAGTAGTAAGTTTAGGATTGAGTCTTAAGTTCATTCTGTAAATCGGGCCCACGCTCTTGCAAACCAGGAGTATACCAAGAATAGAAATTTGAATACTAAGCTAGAGTTAGTCTAGGCAAAAATACAAGTGAGGGAATTTTATTACGATTTAGGGGAAAGCAGAAAGTAGGACTTACCGCCGGACAGTCTAGGAAGCTTGGCAGGCAAAGGAGAAACAGGTACGTAACAGAATTAAGAGTATCTGGGATGAACCAACTAAAACACGCTTAACTAGATCTCCTGATATAGGCGAGGCCTTTTTTAAGCATTATAAGGGGATCTATCAATCAGATCATCATGCATCTTCCGAATCTATCTTAGGTTTCCTGGACAACTTGCCTATTCCTTATTTAAATACGGAATTTCGAGAAGAACTGATAGTGGACGTTACGATGGATGAACTTAGTTTAGTTATGAGTTCTATGCCAAACTGTAAAGCAACTGGCAAAGATGGCTTTCCTGGCTTTTTAGAACTTGCTAATTATCTTCTTAAAGGGGGCGTCCCTCTGCTATCTTTTCATTCAGCCGTAGTGGTTAGTATCCTTAAGAAGGATAAAAACAGCGAGACCATTAATTCATATAGGCCCATAAGCCTATTTAACGTTGATTATAAAATCTTTACGAAACTCGTTTCTAATAGGCTTAATAGAATGGTGGTCTCTCTTATCCCCACGGATCAGTGTGGTTTCGTGGCCAGGAGACAGCTCCATACCACCACAAAAATTTTACTAGTAGCACTGGATTTTTTTAACAAAAACAGGACTGAGTCCCAGATTTGGTTTTTAGACGCTGAAAAAGCGTTTGATTTGGTTTCATGGGAATGTCTGGTTTTAATCTTGGAAAAGTTTGGCTTCCCAGATGGGTTCTCACAACTAATAAGATGGTTATATATGAACTCACAGGCGCAAATCCTAATTAACTCCATGAACGTTGGCACCTGTCCAATAAATAGAGGTACCAGACAAGGGTGTTCTCTTTCTCCGATTTTATTTGCGCTATTTATAGAACCCCTAGCAATCACAATTAGACAGAAAAAGGCACATCCCGCCCCCCTTCAAGGAATGACTAATGCAAAATTATATACTGATGATATTGTTCTTTTCGTAAATCCTGGAAATGACACCGTGGATGAAATTAAGAGCATTTTCTCTGATTTCCAGGTAGTAGGAGGCTATAAAATAAATCAATCCAAGACGGAAATATTACTGTTCAATTGTTCCAGCGATTCACTTTTGCCAGATTTTGGATCCGTATATAACAATCGTCTAAAGAGATACCTAGGGATATACGTGACGGAGAAAGTAGAAGACATATTCCTCTTGAATTATACCCTGTTGATCAAAAAAGTGAAACGCCTCTTAGCACAATGGATCCAACTCCCTCTACTAATATTAGGTTGGGTGGCACTAATTTGTATGTCTATTTTGCCCTTATTTAATTTTGTATTTAGTGCTGCCCCGTGCGCGCTTCAAGCATCTTTTTTTAAAGAGATAGATAGTATGTTTTCTTCCTTCTTATGGTCTAATAAAACACTGTGGTTGGCACTGAGCACTTTAAGCTACCCTGTTGCAGAGGGAGGGCGGTCCCTTCTAAATATTAGGAATTACTACCACGCTAGTTTTTCACATAATAGTTGTAGATTTTTATCTCTATTAGACCCCCTCTGAGCCTGACACAATTTTTTTATGAATAAAATAATAATCGAGTAAAATATTGCCGACCCCACAAGAATAGTTAAAAACCCTAAAAAAGTTTGATATAAGACCCTTCAATTGATGTTCAAGCAAAAAACTTAATTCCTAACATTTTTGGTATTCCAAGAATTAATTGCTCAACAAGGCTGTCCATTTTTATACGGGGGAAGGATGTTTATTAGATACCTGTATCTTTATCTTAAAAACATGGGAAGATAATGGACATGTACAGATTCGAGATTTTATCGTATCCAACTGCTGGAAGTCTTGGCCTGAGATAGAAATGGGGCTCCTACTCTCTAAAGCATTTCTGAAATGGTCATTTATCATTATTAAACCCTTTTGGAAAGAATTTGACTTAAGAAGTATACCTTAAGAGCAGACATCAGTGAAGCTTTTGATACCCCATCACAACGGTCGGTCAGTGCATGGGTCAAAATTTTCGATGGAAATTAGTCTCTCTCCCTATATGAGAAAGTTTGTGATAGGTGGTGGACAAGGGAAGGGATTCACCTCCCAAATTTAACTTGGAGCAGAATCAATAAACTCAATGCTTCAGTACTGAGAGGTACACACCTTAAGCGTATGCAATTTTATTCTAAATGGCTAATCTATAGGACTCCTTCTTTCCTACATAACATTTATCCAGAAATTTATGACAGATGTTTTCGTTGCACCAAAGAGAATGGTGGCACCTGATCACACATTGTTTGGGAATGTACAAAAATGAGCGCTTTGTGGGAAGAAATTGAAAACTATCTCGGAGTCACCGTAGATCTTTCTATTTCCATTGACATATCCATTGCAGTTTTAGGTTGCTCTCCCAATAGAATGCTAAGCTCCACCCATGAAGAGTGCTTATTTATTGCTGCACTAGTAGCAAGATCTTTAATTTTACAGAGCTGGCAAACCGATAAGATTCCTTCATTCCAAGCCTGGAGAGCGAAATTAAACAGAATCAAAGATTGTGAAAGAAAAAATGCCTTGAGATCAGGGTCTTCGGTGGAAGTTTGAGAAATGTTGGAGTTCCTTGGGTAATTAGTCCAAAAAGTAAGGGTTTTGGCTTGAATAGCCAAGTTTGAGAGGGTATGTCTCTCGATGGTCACCCTCCAAAACTATTGGTATTCTATGTTATGCACTTTTTGTATCTCTTACCTTCTTGCCATATGAATGCTCCATTCCCTTTCTGTAACAAGGTTATTTGTTTGATAGTTTGAATATGTATACTTTTAATGTACTGCATTTCGCACTTTATACTGCGGATTTGTAGAGTGGTATTTCTTTCCTGTAGGATGTTTATCTGTAATGGCAGCTCGAGTATTTATAATCTAATTGTCTCGCACTAGGCACTTTATTTTTTATTTTTTTTGCAGAGTTTTATATAGCGCGAACTAGACCCGAACCGAATCAGGTATCCGAGCGCTTTACATAGCACCAGTTACGTTACATGAGGACACACGTTCATTTTTATTTTTTATTTTTATTTTTTAGGCACAGGGAGATTAAGTGATTTGCCCAGAATCACAGGAGGTTTTGGCGTCGTTACCGAGACTCGAACCAAGTTCCCCAGGTCCGAGGTCGAGCGCCCTAGCCGTTAGGCCAACTCCTCTCTTTATTTTTGCAGTTCTGTATCTCTGTATCTCCTTGAACTCTCAGTAAAAAATAAAATAAAAAAGTAATTATCAAACTTAAATACTATGGGGCCCATTAGGATGGCGGGCGGATTGCCCCAGCCAGGCTGGCGGTAGCCACCGCCAGCCTGGCGGGGGCGATCCGCCCGCCATCCTTGCTGCAAAGGCCCCCTGCCATATTAAGAGGGCTGGGGGGTCCGCGGTGGACGGAAAGACCGTCTGCCACTTTTCCGCCCCGGAAACCGGGGCGGAAAAGGGTTGTATATGGTGGCGGTGTCTGTCAGACACCACCAGCCATATTACAATGGGCTGTAAACAATGCCTTTCCGTGGCGGCAATGCCGCCAAAGAAAGGCATGCGGAGTCTCCCTGTGGGAGCCCGTTGTGGGCCCCCAGAGACTTTGGTGGGGTGGGGGTGCACATGGGGGGTACCTATGGTACCCCCTGCAATTCAATGTACAACATGACAGACACCGCGCGGTGCCTGTCATGTTGTGCAATGAAAAGCACAACGTGCATTTTTAGCATTGCGGCAGGCGGTGCTAAGAGCACCGCCCACCAATGGCGGGTGCATCCTAATTCCCCCCACGGGACCGCCTTCCTTATGGCGGGCGGTCCTGTTGTCCGATAGGATGGCGGGTGGACAAAGTCTGCCCGTCATCCAAATGTCCCCCTTAACGTTCAAAATTGAAACCAAGAGCAACACATCAATGTACAAAAGTCCATCATTGAATCGTCACTGAAACGCTGAATGTAGCTCATTCATATTTTATTGTGCAAACGCAGGCACGTCACGGGGAAAGATAGTTCCGCATGAGTTAGATGGTAATTGAGCAATTCCCATGGTGAGTAAACAATTCCCAATACATTTCAGGCTTGAACAATTGCCCTTCTATAGGGGAATCTACAAACAAATAATTGTTACAAGGAGAATGCATAGTTCTGAACTTGACAAAACAAAAATGTCAAAAAACGGCCAGTAAATACCATTTGGTGAACATCAAAAGGATTAGATCAAAGCAAACAACTCTCTCCAGAGATCATAGAAAGTAACCAGATTGTGACCCCACATGAGATAACATGAAAGAAAGGTAGGAAACAAAGGTCAAAGGCAGAGCCATCACCAAACGCAAGCCCTAGGTTGTGAAAAAATAGACCACTGAAATCCTTCAGTTTATTTATTATTTATTTAATGGTTTTATAAAGCGCGTAGTAACTCAAAGAGCATCCCAGCGCTGAGCTGTTTCTCCTGAGGCTTCCAGCCATCTGAAAGAGGTTATGTTTGCGGGAAAAGGAGGGTCTTTAAGGATTTCCTGAACCGAAGATGGTTTAATTCTGTCCTCAGACTTCGTGGTAAACAGTTCCAGTGTTTGGCCGTATGGACCGAAAAGCGGCGGCCACCGGTTTTGGCTTTTTTAACTCTGGGAACTGAAATAAGATTTTCTCCATTGGACCGGAGGTCTCTTTTCGCTTTATAGGGGATTAAGATTTCTTTGAGAAGGGGGGGGGCGTTATTGTTGAGGGTCTTATGGGCCAGGCAGAGGGCCTTAAAGATGACTCTTTCTCTGATTGGCAGCCAGTGCAGAGACCTGAGGGCTGGCTTGGCGGAGGATCTTGCAGGTGTGCCCGTGAGAAGGCGGGCGGCGGCGTTTTGGACTTTCTGCAGCGCATTAAGGGTGGCTTCGGGAGCTCCCAGGTAGATGGCGTTACAGTAGTCTAATCTCGCTAGGATTAGGCCCTGTATAAGGAGCTTCCTTGCGGTGGCTGGGAGCAGAGCGAAGATCTTCCTGCAGGCCCGGAGGAGACCAAAGCATGTCCCTGCTGTTTTATTTGCCTGGGTTTTGAAGGTCGTGTCCTTGTCAATCCACACACCTAGGCTTTTAACCTCGTCCTTAGGTGCGGGGGGGTCGCCCAGGCAGCTGGGCCAGAGATGAGGTGGAAGGGCAGGGCCCGTGTGACCTAACAGTAGTATCTCGGTCTTTGATCCGTTCAGTTTTAACGATGAAAGATTCATCCATCGATGGACTTCCGAGAGACAGCTGTGAAGGTCAGAAGGGGCATGATGAGGATGGGTGAGGGTGACAACCAACTGGGTGTCGTCGGCGTAGTTGATTAAGGACACGCCGAACGGGGTGATCCTCTTCTCCAATGGAGCCATGTATACGTTGAATAACGTAGGGCTCAAGGATGAGCCCTGCGGTACTCCACATCGGAGGGGGATGATAGGTGAGTGGCTGTCGTTCTCCCAAACCTGGAAGGATCGTCCTGCTAAGAAGGATTTTAGCCATTTCAGGGCCATACCCTTTATTCCAATTTCTCCCAGTCGTTGGACTAGGGTGGGATGGTCTACAGTGTCGAAGGCCGCACTGAGGTCCAGGAGGATCACTGCCACTGATCCTCCCGTGTCCAGAATGCTTCTGGCCTTCTCTACTGCCGCCAGGAGGGCGATGTCAGTGCCCTGACCTGGACGGAACCCTGTCTGGGAGACCCCCAATAAGTTGTTGTTTTCTAGGAAGAGTGACAGTTGTTTGTTCACCAACTTCTCTGTGATCTTGCTGTTTCCTGGGAGGAGGGAAATGGGCCTGTAGTTGGAAAGGTCCTTCGGGTCTAAGGAGGTTTTTTTTAGGAGGCCTTTAACAGCTGCCGCTTTCCAGCCGGGGGGGACTATACCTTCCGAAAAGGAGGAGTTAATTAGAGCCGTGAGGGGGGGGATGATGGTCCTGGACACTTTTTTCAGGAAGCGGAGGGGTGCGGGGTCGAGGGGAGAGCCACTTTTGATTGAGGCCATCGTTGCCTCTACCTCCTCCATTGTCACTGGGCCGAAGGCGTTTAGAGAGGGTTGAGGGTTATTGGCCGGAGGGATGGGATTGGTGATAGTGATGGTGAGATTCCGATCCGTGTGGGCCGGTTCAGGAGGGGGTATGTCCAAAAGGATTTTTTGGATCTTCTCGTCAAAGAATGTGGCTAAGTTACTGCATTTACTTTCTGCCTCCTTGGGATCGAGGGCTTTGAGTGGGGGGTCGGGGGCATGGAGGAGTTCTTTGAGAACAGAGTAGGTTTCGTGGGCCGAGCAGGCAGTATTTTTAATTCTGCTCTCGTAGAAACGAATTTTGGTGTTGCGTAGCTCCTTTTTATAGGATTTTATGGAGGTGCGGAATGTTTCTTTATTTTCCTCTGTTTTACTTTTCCTCCACAGACGTTCATTCCTTTTACACATTTTGCGCAAAGTGTTGAGTTCAGGGGTGTACCAGGGTGAGGGGTTAACTCTCTTGGTATGTTTTAGCGAGTGGGTTTTAGGCAGGACGGAATCTAGAGATTGGGTGATCCAGGTGTTAAACTCTATGTCCCCAGTTATGGGGTCTAAGGATGGGAGGGGGACGTGTTCCCTTAGTTTGGCTGCCCAAGTGTCTGGTTCTAGTTTCTGCCATCGCCTGGTGTGAGTTTTGACTTTGGGGGGTTGAGGGGACGGAGTGTCGATGTCCCACACGAGGGGAACTAAAAAGTGGTCCGTCCAGGGGAGGGCGATGTGATCAAGAGTTGTCAAGCTAGAAAAGTTTGAAAAGAAGGGGTCAAGCAATTGCCCTTTTTCATGGGTGATCTGTGGATTCTTTAAGTCAAGGCCAATAGAAGTGAGGTCCTGAAGTAATTCACTGGCCTGCTTATTGCCTGGGTCCAGGAAGTGTATGTTAAGGTCTCCCAGTAGTATGTAATTGGTGGAGGACGTACACTTAATGGAGGTCTGATCAATTATTTTATTTGGAAAGTCTCCTAGGCTGCCCGGTGGACGATATACCAGCAATCCTGATAGAGAAGTGACTGGGGAGATTTGAATAGTGAAGTGACAACTTTCGTGCCCCTTGATGTTGCCATCCGAGGTTCTACAGGAGAGGCCGTCCTTAAGGATTATGGCTAGTCCACCTCCTCTGCCTTCTGGTCTATTCTGTGAGCACATAGAGTACATGGGGGGAAGTGCCAGGACTATGCGGGGCCACTACTAGGGGTGAGCCAGGTCTCGGTCAGAAACAAGATGTCTAGGGCTTGATTTGTGATTAGCATGTTAACTTCATGTGAGTGCTTCACGAGCGACCTGCAGTTGAGTAAGCCTAGGTGCAAGCCCTTACGCGCCGGGGTCAGATCTACAGGAATGCAGGTGTTGCATCTGGCGAGATGGTTGTCACTCATCAGGGTGTGCGTGCTCAAGGGATGTGTATGGGTGTTTAAGGCCAATAGCTCCTCACGGGAGTAGGTTCGGGCGTGCCTGGCTACAAAGGGCAGAGTGGCAGGGCCTGGGGCCGGCTGGGCCCGGACGGGCCCAGACGGGCTTGCCTTTGGCGCGCCTTCGGCGCGCTGACGGCGCGCCCGCTGCGCCCGTCCGCTGCGCTCCCTGTGCTGACACATGATTTATGGAGGAGATTCTGGGCGTTAGGGGGGTGGGCGTGGTCACCAGGAGTGGGCGTGTCCCGTGGCTCCTCGAGGTGAGCGATGGCGCCGTCCAAGCGATTCCTGCCCTTTACAGCGTTCAAGATCAGCTGTTTGGGGATTACAGGTGAGCGCTAGCGAGTGGATGCCAAATAAATTTAAAACACAGAATAAATCACAAGAAGATTTAAAAACAAACAAGCAATCTCCCGGCTGTTTTGCCTCAGGAGTGTAACACCCTAATGGCGGCGCTTTCAGTCAGCGTCCCTGTATAATGTTGGGTGGGTGTGGCCTCGGAAGGGGGCGTGGCCTACGGGCGAGGCGAGGCGCTGGGGAGAGGGTCCTGCGCCAGGTCACCAACAGCGCTAAATCCGCTGTAAAAGGCGAGCAATTTCAGGTAAGTGAGGTTTAAGTGAGGTTTAAAACACAGAATAAATCACAAGAAGATTTAAAAACAAACAAGCAATCTCCCGGCTGTTTTGCCTCAGGAGTGTAACACCCTAATGGCGGCGCTTTCAGTCAGCGTCCCTGTATAATGTTGGGTGGGCGTGGCCTCGGGAGGGGGCGTGGCCTACGGGCGAGGCGAGGCGCTGGGGAGAGGGTCCTGCGCCAGGTCACCAACAGCGCTAAATCCGCTGTAAAAGGCGAGCAATTTCAGGTAAGTGAGGTTTAAGTGAGGTTTAAAACACAGAATAAATCACAAGAAGATTTAAAAACAAACAAGCAATCTCCCGGCTGTTTTGCCTCAGGAGTGTAACACCCTAATGGCGGCGCTTTCAGTCAGCGTCCCTGTATAATGTTGGGTGGGCGTGGCCTCGGAAGGGGGCGTGGCCTACGGGCGAGGCGAGGCGCTGGGGAGAGGGTCCTGCGCCAGGTCACCAACAGCGCTAAATCCGCTGTAAAAGGCGAGCAATTTCAGGTAAGTGAGGTTTAAGTGAGGTTTAAAACACAGAATAAATCACAAGAAGATTTAAAAACAAACAAGCAATCTCCCGGCTGTTTTGCCTCAGGAGTGTAACACCCTAATGGCGGCGCTTTCAGTCAGCGTCCCTATATAATGTTGGGTGGGCGTGGCCTCGGAAGGGGGCGTGGCCTACGGGCGAGGCGAGGCGCTGGGGAGAGGGTCCTGCGCCAGGTCACCAACAGCGCTAAATCCGCTGTAAAAGGCGAGCAATTTCAGGTAAGTGAGGTTTAAGTGAGGTTTAAAACACAGAATAAATCACAAGAAGATTTAAAAACAAACAAGCAATCTCCCGGCTGTTTTGCCTCAGGAGTGTAACACCCTAATGGCGGCGCTTTCAGTCAGCGTCCCTATATAATGTTGGGTGGGCGTGGCCTCGGAAGGGGCGTGGCCTACGGGCGAGGCGAGGCGCTGGGGAGAGGGTCCTGCGCCAGGTCACCAACAGCGCTAAATCCGCTGTAAAAGGCGAGCAATTTCAGGTAAGTGAGGTTTAAGTGAGGTTTAAAACACAGAATAAATCACAAGAAGATTTAAAAACAAACAAGCAATCTCCCGGCTGTTTTGCCTCAGGAGTGTAACACCCTAATGGCGGCGCTTTCAGTCAGCGTCCCTGTATAATGTTGGGTGGGCGTGGCCTCGGAAGGGGGCGTGGCCTACGGGCGAGGCGAGGCGCTGGGGAGAGGGTCCTGCGCCCGGTCACCAACAGCGCTAAATCCGCTGTAAAAGGCGAGCAATTTCAGGTAAGTGAGGTTTAAGTGAGGTTTAAAACAGAGAATAAATCACAAGAAGATTTAAAAACAAACAAGCAATCTCCCGGCTGTTTTGCCTCAGGAGTGTAACACCCTAATGGCGGCGCTTTCAGTCAGCGTCCCTGTATAATGTTGGGTGGGCGTGGCCTCGGAAGGGGGCGTGGCCTACGGGCGAGGCGAGGCGCTGGGGAGAGGGTCCTGCGCCAGGTCACCAACAGCGCTAAATCCGCTGTAAAAGGCGAGCAATTTCAGGTAAGTGAGGTTTAAGTGAGGTTTAAAACACAGAATAAATCACAAGAAGATTTAAAAACAAACAAGCAATCTCCCGGCTGTTTTGCCTCAGGAGTGTAACACCCTAATGGCGGCGCTTTCAGTCAGCGTCCCTATATAATGTTGGGTGGGCGTGGCCTCGGAAGGGGGCGTGGCCTACGGGCGAGGCGAGGCGCTGGGGAGAGGGTCCTGCGCCAGGTCACCAACAGCGCTAAATCCGCTGTAAAAGGCGAGCAATTTCAGGTAAGTGAGGTTTAAGTGAGGTTTAAAACACAGAATAAATCACAAGAAGATTTAAAAACAAACAAGCAATCTCCCGGCTGTTTTGCCTCAGGAGTGTAACACCCTAATGAAAAGTTGAAAGAATCAGGTTAAAAGTAAAGTTTACCTCCGGGCAGTGTTGGTGACTAAACTGGCGTGCGTTTACAACATGCTCTGCCATGCTATTAAAAACAAGGTACACCTTTCGGGCAGTGTCAGTCCATAGATTGACATGCATCTAAAACATGCTTTGCAATAACAATAAAAATAAACATGACCAATACCTTCAAACGGCGTGGTCTGGGGATGAGCAGACTGCTGAAAATTGCTGTAATCACAATGTGCCTCCTTCATACATTAAACAAAAGTAACGCAACCACATTAAAAAATAATGAATCAAGAAGTTCAAAAAGTGAAACACAAAGCATGTGCTCAGGCTTACCGAAACTCTATGCTGAAAGCGGTATAAGAGCGCGGTCAGCTCAATCCAGCGCGTTCTCGAAAAGCAGGTTCTCGTGTTGGTGTGCAACAAGATACTGGAGTAAGGAGAGGGGGGAAGCCCCTCTGTGTTGACACTGATGTGAGAACATGGTCAGAAATCTGGCACATTGTAAAAAACAGGTGCTCCTATTAGCTTGCAGCCTGAGACTAAAGTAAGGAGAGAGGAGAAGCCTCCTCCTGGTTTGCAAAAAAAATAGAAGAAATACTATGGAAAGCAGTGGGGCATCTACAATAAAATTGAAAGCAAATAAAAAATATATAAGTCAAACTGTGAGGGACATGTTGATTGCGTGACAAAGAACAATTGCATGACATGTAAACAAAGCTCAAAATGTGGTAACACATAAATATAAAGGCAGTGATCTGTGACATGATTGAACTCAGCGTGTTCAAAGAACAGTAAACAAAGAACAGTGAACCAAGTTAGCGCCCTTGGTGTAAGGTGTACCTGATGTGTGTAGAACACTAGTTAACCCCTTTACAAATTAGAGCAATGTACAGGTCAACAACAAAAACTCTGCTGGGGAAAAATCTAATGAGGTGAACAATGGTTATTCTAACCAAAAGACATGGCATTGTGCATGCGGAAAAGATAACATTGAAACTGGAAGAGCATAATACAAAATGTGAAATGCTGAAAATTAGCAGATGATGCACAACATGTAGGATCCTGCAGTGTGGTGAACAGTCCAAAATGAGAAACCAATGTGTGTTTGGTCAAGATGTGCCTAAGTGCAAAAAAAAGTGGTAGAGCACCTTGTGTCTAGGACACTTGTCCTAGTTTTCTCTTTCTCTCTCCGAAAGTTGGTATTTTCCAGCCCTGGCCAATTTAATGCCTGCAGCTTGTCTCTATGAGCGGGTGTAGTTGGCAGCTGCTCTTTGTGTAGTACTCCTAGACAGCACCATATAATAGAGAGCTTAGGTGTGCCTGGATGCACCATCACTGGCAGGATGGGAAGGTAGAGTAAGGCACAGCCCCACTTACACCTGAATAGGTTGTGCCCTGTGTTGGACTTCGCCCTTCTTCTCTGAAATTTTTCACTTTTCACCCCCCGTCCCCCATTAGCGGATATCTCCCCACATGGTAGAGGAATGTAGAGGCCATGTGTGGTGTGAGATGCCATAATACATGCCGCGCAATGGCGTGCGCAGAATGACTTTCACTATTTAAACATGGTACTTTTAAAATGGATGCTAATGCTGTGTGTTTGTGCCGCCTGACTGAGGTGGGTTGCTAGTCTAGTTGTTTGTTTCCCAGCAACCCCAGCTTTTGGAGGGAAGTCTGGCACCCAGGGTGCTCTACACCTCCCCCTAAACCAGTTAGGACCAGTTTCCCCAGACGCTTTTAGAAGCTTCTGGCACTGTCTGGTAGGTGGGGTGAGCGGCGTATAATAAGCGGAGCTGGGATGCCATGTGCTAAGTCAGAGCATGGACCTGAATGAGAGGGGACCTACTGCCAGGAGGTACCACTGCATGGGCCTGTGTGATGGCCCCTAAGCCCAATCGTACCCCTCTGCTGTCCACAGGGCTAGTGAGAGCCCCCTTACTGGAGTGAAGACTGCTGTACCAGGATAGTGCCCCATTACAGGGGTTGACAGTTCCTAGGAACTGCGACCCTGTTTTGATGAGTGCTCACTGACTGCTGATCTTCCCTAGTAGGGCCTGCTGCTCTCCTACCTAGCGCTCCGTGAGCGCTACAACGGTGCTCTGCCTACACTCTCACGCCTAGTGGGACTATTTGCGCGATTACCAGAGGAGGTGGCCGGTCTGCTGTCCTTGAAGCTGGTGGGACCGAGTATATTGTAAGCGCTATATTCAGGGTGCCAGGGGAAGAGGAGCTGAGGCCTGCAGCGCTGTTCTGTCTAAGCGCTATATTTCAACTACCCGGCGTGGTGCTGGTGCCTAGGAGGGAGCCTACCCCTTATTGTCGCACCAAGGAGCTGCCCGGGTTCCGGAGTTGCTGTGTAGTGCTAGGAAGTGGAGCGCTGCCCAGGAGAACTGCCTGCTTGAAAACACAGCGGGAGCCTACCCCAGCACTTTACTGCCTTTCGCAGGGCCCACCCCGCATTATTGCCGCATTGAAATGTATTTGGGACCACGGGTGCCCACCCGCGGTCCCAAATACTACAATGGCTTAGGAGGGAGCCTACCCCTCTGTGAGGAAGCGAGAGACTGCCGGGAATTACCACCACCAGCCCGGGAGTACCGCACGGGCTTCCCCGTGATGTGTGGGGTGCCACGCTGTGATTGGCGCTGTGGGGAGCGCCTGAGGTGAAGTCCCGCCCGCAACAGGAAAGCGAATCAGGCGGAGGGGTGGCCCTGTAAATAGTCCCCATGTAAATTGCTACCCAGTGCCGGTTGGCATACTGCATATGCAACTGTGATTACATTCTGATGTGTTTATTTTATAATAGACATACTGTTTTTCACCTAACCTGGTGTGGAGTCTCTTTTTGTAGTGTGCCTTGTGTGGCGCCTGTGTGTGCTGCGTGGATGTTTTACCCATTTCCTCTGGAGTTTTGCCCGCCAGCTCTGCATCAGGCTACCCGTTTCTAACATTGGTGTTCAGCGGTGGGATAGGACTTGTGTTTGCGCAGTACCACAGCGACAACAGGTTGCACTGCAAACTGATCATTTAAAGTAATCCCAGGTTTTGGGGATTATTGTTTTTCCTGATTGTGCTTTCCTCCTGAAAGTGGTGTTTTTGAATTGTGTTACCCTGTTTGCACTGTGGGTGGTGTGTTCTGATGCCTCATGATAATGTCTCACGCTAAGGTCATGTTTTCGTTCTATGGCTAAGTACCATTCATGGTTAATGTATCGACGCCCACGAGGTTGGTTTACGCCCTAAGGGTGTCTCTATGCTCACAGGTTGCTGCATAATGTGTTTTTATGCATATTGAGACGCCTCATGCGAGTATGTCTAAGGCCCGGTGATTATGCTATTGCCAATGTGCTTTCTGCTAATGTTATGCCTAATATAATGTGATTTATGCCCCCAGGATTGTGCCTGAATATAATGCTACTGAGTTTATGGCAATGTTGCCAATGCTCTATGTTAATGATAATGTTTTCCCCCAAGGCCTGACAACGTCTTTATGCCTAAGGTGAGGCCTTCTGGCCTGGAAGCCTGTTTTTCCTTTCAGGTCTGATGCCGATGTGTCCTAATGCTGATGGACTTCACCTTTATTCTTCACACTTACATTTATCCTAACCGTACACTTGTGATGGTTCTGGCAGCGGTCCGATCGGTTGGCACATTGTATATGCAAATGTGATTACATTCTGATGTGTTTATTTTACAATATACAAACTGTTTTTCACCTAACCTGGTGTGGAGTCTCTTTTTGTAGTGTGCCTTGTGTGTCGCCTGTGTGTGCTGCGGAGTTTGGCCCGCCCGCTCTACACCACGCTACCCGTTTCTAACACCCTGCCTTCAAACAGATGATTGCATACCCCTAGTCTGGAGCTAGGGTAGGGAAGAGAGTAAACTGTGCACTTCCAGGGGAAACCGCAAGAATCTTCTCCGACTTCACAGGAGGCACCAGGTATAAATATTGGACCTCAGACACCAACTCTTCAGTGCACTTCTGGACCTGTGGAAGTCTCTGTCAGGAAGAAGGACTGCTGTGCTCCTGAAAGGACTGTCACTCTGCTGGACTGCTGTTCTGAGGAGTTGCTGCATGCTGTGCTGACTTAATGCCTGCTGCTCTCCTGCCTGGGTGAGAAGAACTGGACCTGTAACCTGAAACTAGGACCACCAGAGTGACTCCAAGGGCTAGTCTCTTGTAACCAGCACATATCCTCTGCCACTGTGAGTCCTCTTTGTTACCAAGTGGGCCACTCCAGTTCTGGACCATTGGAAGTGAGTTTGAAGGTGCTCCTCTAGTCCATCGGTGGATCCAGCAGTACTGATGCATCACCTCTGCTGCTCAGTGCATCCCCGAGAAGAACAGATACATAGCCTCTACTGAGAGGATTTTTCCAATGCAAGGAATCTGCATCGATTTTGCAGCCCACATTGGGACAGCTGATGCACAATGCATCCCCAACACAGGACCTCAGATCGCAAACCTCTGTCCGACAACAGCTTTGAGGATGATGCAGGAGTTCGCATCACAAGCCCTGAAGTTTGTTTGAAACCAGCCGATGCTTGAAGCATCCTCAATGCAGCGCTCCAAATCGCAAGCTTCCGTCATTGATGGCCTCCTCGATGACCATGCAGGACTTTGCATCGTAGCCTCACAGCTCCCCAAAACCAGTGCACTATCTCGGCTGCACAAAGCATCTTCAACGAGGGACCTCGCAATACTCCACTACTGGGATCTAAGGTACTCTTGTTCAGTGGGCCTTACTGGCCCTGTAGCCAGTCTGTGCTCCATCGAGGTTGTCCTGAACTTATGACTTCATCCTGGTCCAGCGCGACCAGACATTCACAGTTGGTGGTTTGCACTTTTGTGTGCTATTTTCACTTAAGTCTTTAAAACATCATATTTCCTGTTCTACTGATTGGACTTTTGTAATTTTGGTCTTATTTAAGTTAACAAAATGTACTCTATTTTCCTAATATTTCGGTATTCACAGAGTTAGGAGTCCTAACTTTAGGACTCTTAAATGCATTCTGTGAATACCGAAAGTCTTAAAATTAGGACTTTTTTCAATTTAGTAATAGAAAAGTTAATCATTTTATGTTACTTTGTCGTTTTGAACATGCAACGCTATGTATTATAAAGTAAAGTAAAGTCCACATTTGTAAAGCGCACAATCACCCGTAAGGGTCTCTAGGCACTGGGGGGCCGTCGGGGAGATTAAGCGAGCTATTGCCCAGAGTGACATGGTGCTGGGCTAACCTGCCGCCGGAGCCGGGGATCGAACCGTGGTCCCCAGATTCTAGCGTCAGTCCCCCTGGCCGCGGCGCCACACCTCTCCCACTTATTATATCTTATTGGATTTGTCTATTTGGAAATGGGGGAGGATTAGTGATACTGTTTGTATTTACTTCGCTTCTTCTTCTCTGTTTTCTCACATGTTCAGATTTCCTCTTGATGTCGCTTCCTTTTTATTTTTGGAATCTGAACCATACACATTTCTCTGTTGTTCTTCTTTGGTCTTCAGTCTTTCCCTTTCTGCAGTGTTCTTCTTGTTCTTCCTGGTTCAGGAGGAGTTCCTTTATTCTCTTCTCCTTGTGGTTGGGTATGTCTTATGTTCTGTTCGTGTCGTGCCTTGTCCTTCCTTCCTTGCTTGCTTGCCTGGCCTGTGGGTGTGCGTAGGGGTAGTCTTCAGTGCGTCTAAGTCTCTCTCTTCTACTGGTTTCTTCTTCTGCGTTTCACTGTCTCCTTCTATTTCATTGTTGTAGAGGATGTGTTATTTCTATTTGTATACTTACACTATTTGTATACTTACACTTTGCCTCCTCCTTGTCTTCTCCCATCTATGTCTTCGCTCTCTCCTGTTCGGCCACTTCCTTGCTTCCTTATTGTATTCATTGTTGGAGAGTTTGGGTCTTTCCCATTTGTGTATACTTGCTCTTTGCTTCCTCCTCTTCTTCTTCCACCTGTCTCTTCGCTCTGCCTTGCTTACTCTTTTCCTTTACGTTGTTTCTGTTCCACCAATGTTCTTCCTGGTTATTTTTTCCTTGAGTCTCTCTTGTTACAAGTCATTCATATACAGGACTTGTGTAAGGAAAGGGGATATGTAGTATCCTGCATTTGTTATTTTAATGTTTTTTACACCTACTGCTCAGCCAGTGCTTGTGCTCTGTGCTTAATAGAATGTTGGAGTCATGGTGTGCCTTGGAATGTTGGGATACAGAGAGGTGAGGTGACAGTTGAGCATGAACTGAGCAGCAGACAGACTACTCCTGATGGAGCTCCCCTTCACAACTCAACTACTTGTTGTACTGGAACTATTCAACATGTTACCTGCTTGAATTACAACCTTGCTGTTTGGACCTCGTTACTCCAAAATGCTTTACACATTGCCTCTGAGTTAAGTCTGAGTCCTCTGTGCAAAGTTACCCGAAAGCTGAGCACAGGTTAATTTAGTGTTTGCTTATGATTCACTTTAAAAGGATTGTGGCCCCTGCTTGAGTAGTGTTTCACCCCTCTCAGCCAGTAACCCAACTTCTCACAAAATGCATTCGCGATTTAGAAATAAATGAGTGGTTGCCAATCTGAGGGATGCGGTACCAGTTGTGTGAGGAAAGTTGTGGATGAGAAAGTACGGGGAGTAGCTGTCCCTTTTGATCAAACTATTTTTTAGGTTATACAGTTAGTGATAGAAAGTTTGAAGAATGAGGCATTGTTCAGCAGATCGTCCCTCTCACTGGCCTACACACGAAACTCATACAACTGGAGCAGTAGGGCCATTTGAACATTACCTAAACTGGGACATTGTTGGTGGTTGCTGGTGGATAATAACATTACATCGCTGGCAGATTGGTCACTCTGCATACAATTAGTAGACCTAAGTTCAAAAATCAGATGTTGAAATATTGAGCGTCTGGATTGATAAGGAGAATATGGCAAAAGATCAAGTTAGATGTTATGATTCTAATGGGCTCGTAGCAAGAGAGTAAAAGGTTTTCAGTTGTCATGGTTGACTTTGTTTCAAAATCGGTGGAAACTATGAGGCATATTACCAAGGGCAAGTATCGCCGCTTTTTCTGCGAATTGTGCAGAGAAAGCGGCGATACTGCTAGAGCCCTATTAACAAGGGCACTTTAAAGACTGGCGCAAGCCCACTTTGCATGTCAGCGATAAACATCGCTAATGACATGCAAAGTGGGCGTTCCCACGTCCAACCACATGTAAAATGTGGTTGGAGGTGGGAACACCCTATTACCTAGGCAGGCGTTGGGAGAGGGAGACCTGCGATACCTTTACCGCAGGTCTCCCAACGCCTGCTCTGACCAGGTGTTAGGGCATTGATAACATGGGGGAGTGGATCATAAAGCTGAATCCACCCCCCATATTATCAAGGAACACATTAGCACGTGAAAACAACGTTTGTTTCATGCGCTAATGTGCCATATCACCGACCATCGGTGGATTTCAAATCGCCTACGTGATGCGCACTGATAATTGCGCGCTAAAAAGGCGATGAAATCCGGCGATAGCCGGCGATATCGGGATGTGCGTTGTGCGTTTACTAACGCACTTCTTGATAATATGCCTCTATATTTGCCATAGGGATACCAATAGTAGTCATGTTTTACAGAAAGAAGGTTATCCCAAAGAGCAAATCATGTTTTGCAGCCACTTGTTGAAAGGATCAATAGTTTAGTGAAAACAGCAATTTGATTGGCCATTACAAGGAGAGATGATGCAAGGAAAGCAACAAAAAGGCGATTTCAGCACATCATGCCACGCAGAGATCTTTCATTAGGGACACCCCATTTCAGTTACTGGTTGGTGCCATATTTCTACATTTTTGGGTGATGACTTTTTGCAACTTCACTCTTGAGAATAGACTTAGGACTGATTATCATTTGTGTACTAGAGACCTGCTTGAAACCCTGTGATTGAGCTGACCTTAAGGTGGAAATGTATACAAATAGGGTCTCCAAGTTTTTAAGACCTGCTGGGAATTGTACCTTTGTGTCTTTGGTGATGAGATACGCGATCCTGCGTTGGTCTGTGACATGCTGTATTGGGTGTAATAGAATGAAGGGCTTAGTCGGTGCATGTTGTAAATGATTTAAGACGTTATTGGAGAATGTGATAGGTGGAACACATACATTATCACCTACCTAGTGGGGACCTCTGGGGCATATTATCAAGAAATGGAGTTAAGATTATCGCCACTTTAGATAATGGGCTTGATAATATGCCCTTGTGAATTCCCATAGAATTCCATGTTCTGGTGTGAACATGGGCTTCTATTGGAATTCTCTACGGCATATTATCAAGCCCATTATCGCTGCTTTAGCGGCATTTTCCTGCTGCTAAAGCGGCGATAATCTTAACTCCGTTCTTGATAATATGCCCCTCTGTTTCTTCAGTGTTTTCAATGAAGCGGCAGGTGATCTGAAAGCAAAATATCGAGTGGCAGCTTGTTTCACCCCACTCTGAATTATCTTTTCTTCTGAAGTTTGGTATGTTGTTCAGAAAAAGAAAATCAATATCCCTGAGTCGCAGGAAGTTTTCTCCTTGCGAGACAGGGCCATTGTTTTACCTGCCCAGAAGTTAGAAAACATGGACAGGGAAGCCAGTGATGGCTGTCCTCAGGCGAGGCCAGCACAGATACCAGCGGTGGGCAGTAGGGTGGGGCTGGTTGGTGGGGGGTTGGGGAGTGGACAGACAACGCGAAAGGGAAAGTAACATTAAAAACTAGTTACCTTGTGGTCGCTGCATCGCCGAGTCTGTGATACGGCGAGCGCATTGAAAGTGTTTTTTTGGGGGGGGGGGATTATACTTTCCCTATCCTGTCGTCTGTCCACTTCTGCCCTGCTCCGCCCCTGTGGCGGCTCCTCCCCTATGGCGGAGGAGTGTCTCCCTACTGCTTTTAAGCAGCACCAAGTAGAAGCATAAAATGATAATAAATTAAAGTTATTATCATTTTATGCTTTGTGTCCTGCTGCTTTGCAGGGAAGGAGTTGTTTGCTCACTCCAAAGTGCACAATGACTGTTTGGTCAGTCCTCTCGGGCTGCCCAAACCAGCCATGAACACTTTCCGAGTTCATTACAGCATTGTGATTGGCTTAGGGGATGGAGACTGGCTGTCGGCTTCCTGTTCGGAGGCAGGAGATCAGGAGCAGACACACGGGACTCCTCCTTAAGGTAAGCTTATTTATTTTTTATCACCCCCCCGCCTACCCCCCGCGTGACCCCTCATGGCTCTCCCTGGTGACCTCCTTCCCACGATCCCCCATGAGCCACCGCCATCCGGGAGCAATGCTGCCTGCCACTGCCCCGCTCCACTGCCCCACTGCCTCTCTGCTGTTACCTGTGCTGGCTGCGTCTGGCTGTCCTGCTAAACATGGCTTGACAACCGCCACTGGGACCCTGGCAGGGCCGGACTGGGAACCAAAACCGGCCCTGGCAAAGTGCTCGGCCGGCCCCCCCGCCCCCTGGGCGGGAGGGGGGCGAGCGCTTTGCCAGGGCCGCTTTTCAGCCGATTTTGTTACAGGGACGATTTTGCAGCTATGCTGCAAAAACGGCCCTGCAACAAAAACGGCCCCCAGGGCCCAAAACCGGCCCCCACCCTTGCGGCCGACCGGGGGATTGCCCGGTGCCCACAACGGCCAGTCCGGGCCTGGACCCTGGGGTTCTTTGATGGATGCGTAGAGTGCACAACTAACGCCCCTGTAGTACCTTGGTCTGAGGGAATCTGGCACTGCTTTTGTTCTAGAAGTCCTTTTCACAATGCAATAGCCGCTATTGCTATGAATCCCAGTGCTTGTTTGATCTAGCTCTTTACAAGTCTCACACAGTAGAACTGCACTTTAAAGAATGTGCAGTGAAAATCTTTTCCTTATCTGTGTCACCTTCTCCCTCTAGTCATTGGTTTCTGTAGGTGTCTCATGAATACTTTGCAAACTGTCGTAAATCAGTGGTATCTGTCAGAGTGAAGGGCTCAAAAGAGAGCGGAATTAGTAAGTGTAATCATTCAGATTTCCAGTAGATGGCAGCATGATCAAGATGATAATTTAATGCAAGTTATATTTTGCGTCCTTTATTGAAACAGCATGAATGCAATCGGTGCAGAATTTTCCCCATTTATTGAAGGTACTTATGGCATAGCTTTTAAAAGTGCATTGCAGTGGCGTAACAAAAGCCCCAGCACCCCCGCCACCCCCGGTGCGGGTCGGGGGGCGACCTCCCTGCGGCACCCTCTTGTAATGAACAGGGGAGTCCCTTCAAGTTTCGTTACGTCAGGGGAGTATTCCAGTGCATAAGTATATATCGTGTTTGCGCACCTGACTCAGTGACAGAATTTAAAGGCATTATTACCCAATGAACAGCAACTGTACACAGTATGATTTTTATGTACTTCTTCAGAGTTGCTGACAAGTTCCTAGAAGATGATAAAACTCTTTACATAAATGCAAGGATGTGATACAATCACAAACGTTAGATTTACGGTTGTACTGAATAAAAGAAAAAACGCTACACATATGGTTATGATATATTTGCACTGTAAGGAGGTTACAGTGGAGAACAAAATAAAATCGGAACAGGGCTTTGTTGATAGGGGGGTCGAAGCAGATAGCCACCAAATACAAATATATATATATATATATATATATATATATATATATATATATATATATATATATATATATATATATATATATATATATATATATATATATATATATATATATATATATATATATATATATATATATATATATATATATTACCTACTGGCGGTCGCCAGTAGGTATATATAGTTAGGATTTTTTCTCTATGGGATTTTTGAAAATTCTATGTCTAATAACTTTGGCGTTTGTGGACGGAATTGGCTGAAATTTTCAGGAAAATGGAACATTTTGTTTCTGAGCAGCCCCTGAAAATTTGGGGGGGGTTCGTCAAGGGGGGGCCGAGAAAAAAGGCTGAATGGATTTGCACGAAACTTGGCAAAATTGTAGGGACTGGTAGCCCGATGTGCCTTTGCTAGGTCTCAATATATGTGCTCCAGTGGATTTTGAGAAATTAACGTTCAAAAAAAGATATATATCTGTAACAGCGGACCAGGCAGCGCTCCGGTTCGCGGACTTTACGCGTTACGGAGATTTGTGAAGCGAAGCTGATTGGTTCTCCGGCGTCTGTAAACATTCCAAACAGTCCGTAGCGGCCGCCATCTTGTCTCTCGGTAGGATCGAGAGACAAGAGGAGGCCAAAGCGAAGGGGCAAATGACCATAAGGGGGCATAGTAGATCCTCCCTGATCCTCTAGGTTTGATGTGGAGGTTTTAAAAGGGCCCCGCGGGGCAAAAAAAAATAAAATAATAATAATCGAACGGCTGAATGGATTTGCACGAAACTTGGCAAAATTGTAGGGACTGGTAGCCCGATGTGCCTTTGCTAGGTCTCAATATATGTGCTCCAGTGGATTTTGAGAAATTAACGTTCAAAAAAAGATATATATCTGTAACAGCGCTCCGCTTCGCGTACTTTTCGCGTAACGGAGCTTTGCGAAGCTGATTGGTTCTCCGGCGTCTGTAAACATTCCAAACAGTGCGTAGCGGCCGCAATCTTGTCTCTCGGTAGGATCGAGAGACAAGAGGAGGCCAAAGCGAAGGGGCAAATGACCATAAGGGGGCATAGTAGATCCTCCCTGACCCCCTAGGTTTGATGTGGAGGTTTTAAAAGGGCCCCGCGGGGCAAAAAAAAAAATAATAATAATAATCGAACGGCTGAATGGATTTGCACGAAACTTGGCAAAATTGTAGGGACTGGTAGCTCGATGTGCCTTTGCTAGGTCTCAATATATGTGCTTCAGTGGATTTTGAGAAATTAACGTTCAAAAAAAGATATATATCTGTAACAGCGCTCCGCTTCGCGGAGATAAAATTATCTCTGTATTACCTAGCTGTTGCTAACACCAGTTAGCGACCGCTAGTAGGAGATAGCGACCATCTTGGGCCCCACTTTGCATGTCAGTGATATTTATCACTAATGACATGCAAAGTTGGCATGCCAAGATGTTAGCGACTTGAAACAGTCGCTAACATCGCTATCTCCTATTACCAACTTTTGGAGATATTCGCGCTAAGCGCGAATATCTCCAAAAGCTACCACCTGCCCTGAGCAGTTCTTAGCCATGTTATCCAATGGGAGGTGGATAACATGGCTAAGAGCATTAGCTCGGTAATGCATGAATATCGCTGAGTTTTCAGCGATATTAATGCATTGCGGTCGTTTTTTATGGCATTTGCGATAAACCTTGATAATAGCAAGGTTTATCTGCGATAATTTCTGACGATGCTTAGCGGTAAAAAATTCGTTGCTAAGCATCGTTAGGGATAAATATCGCTTAACTTTGGTAATATGCCCCAACGTCTGTTAACGTTCGATTCGAAGGAAATCAGGAAGTGTTGAAAAACATTGTCTGCGCGCGCATTCAACTGCAAAATCTGCGCTCTCGTCGCTGCCTCTGCCGTGTACCCAGCCCCGACAAAGCCCAAGCCCTGCTGCCCAACCCAGTGATCCGCGGCCGGAAGTCTTGAAAGTGAAAGACTAGTGTGAGGAGAAATTGAGAATCAGTCATGTCACGTGACGTCGTCACCAAAGACACAGAGTAAGTGTTTACATGATCAGAACAACCACAACGGTAACCTGGAGGTAACTTAAACACAGCTCACGCTCTCTCTGTGCCTACTGCCAGTGTCATTTTAAATAAATCAATTAACGGTGCACTTAGACTTAATACGTGACTGACACTGGGAATTGCAAAGGACGCCTGGAACTTGCTGCTGCCCACCGACCCCTTGAAGGACTTTTTCTGCCACAGCTCGCGGAACCCGCTCCGCGGGTCCCGCATCGTAGGAGGGAGCTTGCCGAGGCTGTTGCTGTTGCTGGGAGGTGAGCGTGCGACAGGGCTGCGAGCAGCAACCCGGACTCGGTTTCCCAGGAGTCCCGGGTTGCGCAGGCCGATTCCAGCTGGCCCGCTCTCCCTGACCGCCCCGCCCAGCCCCACCCGCCTCAAATAGCGCGGGGAATTTTAATTACCTCGGGAATTGCAAAGGACGCCTGGAACTTGCTGCTGCCCACCGACCCCTTGAAGGACTTTTTCTGCCACAGCTCGCGGAACCCGCTCCGCGGGTCCCGCATCATAGGAGGGAGCTTGCCGAGGCTGTTGCTGTTGCTGGGAGGTGAGCGTGCGACAGGGCTGCGAGCAGCAACCCGGACTCGGTTTCCCAGGAGTCCCGGGTTGCGCAGGCCGATTCCAGCTGGCCCGCTCTCCCTGACCGCCCCGCCCAGCCCCACCCGCCTCAAATAGCGCGGGGAATTTTAATTACCTCGGGAATTGCAAAGGACGCCTGGAACTTGCTGCTGCCCACCGACCCCTTGAAGGACTTTTTCTGCCACAGCTCGCGGAACCCGCTCCGCGGGTCCCGCATCGTAGGAGGGAGCTTGCCGAGGCTGTTGCTGTTGCTGGGAGGTGAGCGTGCGACAGGGCTGCGAGCAGCAACCCGGACTCGGTTTCCCAGGAGTCCCGGGTTGCGCAGGCCGATTCCAGCTGGCCCGCTCTCCCTGACCGCCCCGCCCAGCCCCACCCCGCCTCTCCACACCCACTTCCGCCAGCATAATTTCAATTGCACTTTTAGTAGCGCGGGAGCGCGCGGGAGGGCGCCGGGAGAAGCCCGGGACAAGGGCGGGACCGTCCAAGGCCGTCACAGGCCGGAGTAGGCCGGGCTGGGCCTACTCTCTTGGTTTCCCAGATTGTGCAGGTAACTCCTGGAACTAATAATTTGTTATATCCGCTCTGTGAGGCATAACTGATCTTTCCTGAGTAAAATCATGCCTTCCCCGGCAAGGGAGAGTACCCCTCTGAAGTCGGGAGGAGTGAAAACTGGGACTCTCGAAAACTATTTCTCACGGGCAGTGGGGGAGGCTGACAAAGAGGGAAATTTGTCTCGGCTAAGGGCGGAACGGAGACGATCAGTGGACAACCTGAAAAATACCCCCATGGGAGAACAATCCATTACATTTAGGGAGGAGTTAACTCGAATTGAGGATGTTCCAATCCTGTTAAGGGAGTGTACTAACACCTCACCAGTTGAAATCACGAGTACAGCTCCAGCTATTAGCCCCAGCCCTGCTAGGGGGACTATCGATTTAATCTCACAACCGCCCCTAGCTCATAATGATAGGAATCCCAAACCGAAAGCAGTCACTACACAAGTAATTTTGGGACCCCCTCCAAAAAAGCGTAGGAGGAGGGCAAAGGGAGCGCAGGGAAGCAGTAAACCCAAGAACTCACATTTGGACTTTGGCAAATCCCTAAAACCCCCTGTACCAATAGTGAAACTACCGGCAGAGCCATACCCTAAACCTAACGCTCAGGAAGACACAGTTCCTGCCTTGATCAAAGATACAGGAACTAGTATTGTTAATGTCCCCCTCTCTGTTGTGCCGCTGGGAAATCTGGAATTCCTGTTAAGGTCGCTGTTACTTCAGATCAGCGAAAGCATAAAAAAGATTGAGATCAGACTAACCATATTGGAGGCCACATTGGGAAGTCTGAAAACTCGCGCTGGTCGACAGGGAAGTGATCCAGAACCTATTACCACCTCTGTAGTCCCGCAAGGGTCGGGACTCAGGGTAGTAAACCCAGCTCCACCACAAGCTGTAAATGGGGTAGTCCATCAACAACCCTTAAATCCAAAACCTGCAACTACCAATCCACTCTACGCAAACACACTTAATCCCTCTCTTGCACCAGTACCTCCGGCACACCCGGTAGATAATATTATCCCGGACTACCAAAAGAAGCCCCCGGCAAGACCCCGTCGTCCTAACTTACCACCTGAGACTAATGACCTTACTGTGGTCATGGCGGGGGTCCCGCAACTTGACGAAGGTGAAGTTGAGGATTTTTGTGCCCTAAAAACCAGGGTAATTAAGTGGCTAAACAGAAATAGACCCCTCCCGAGACATCTTAATAACGAAATTATAATGGTAAGAAGGGTCCCATGGGTGGGGAGAACTCAGAAATCCATCCCTGGGGACTGTTTATTGGTGAGTTTTAGGGACAAAGGTACGGTGTCGCATATATGTCAAGGGGAAAACATCTCAAGGGAATCTACCATCCAAACCCTCCGTGTGTCCTTCTTCTTTCCCATCGCCCCAGGCCCACTCCACCCACTCCCAAATTATGACAGATGGGAGAGGGTTGGAAGAAGGGGGAGACACCAGGCCTTTCATCCGAGGCCATTATTTGGCAGACCAGCACTACCCCTCCCTACTTATAACCGGTTTAATGGTCTGAACGGCCTAGAGGGGGTGGATTGACAAATAGAGAAGGCCTCTAAGGAGAACACAGAAAAGGGCGCTCAAGTAGTAATATCGGAGGAGCAAAGACACATGGCTCTGCAAATTCAAATAATTGGGGCGGAGGAACCTATGTTCTTTGAAAATAAGGGTATGGCTGTAGATAGTTTGGTAGAAGGAGGCGGGGGGGGCTATGCAAGGGGTGTTGCAGGAGATAGGACCAAGGAGTCAGGGGGGTGTAGTATTAGGTGGGGAGGATGTGAGGATTATTTCCTGGAATGTAGCGGGCTTAGCAGGTATATTTAACAACAAGGAGTGGGTTGATTTTATCAGGAAATTTAATGTTATATGCTTACAGGAGACATGGGCTGTGGTGAATAATTACCATCTCCAGGGCTATAAGTGTTTTTTTGTTCCCGCCCGAAAATCTAGTTCAGGGAGAGCAATGGGTGGTTTAGCTGTTTATGTAGATTTATCCCTCCCAGGTACCTGGTCGTCCCCAGACTGGAATATATATGGAATACAGGCAGTTCGGTTTTCTGGAAAGGGGTTGAAATTGTCGGTTTTTAATTTTTATAACAGTGAGACATTAAATACCCATTCCCCCCTATTAGCTGAACTTGACCATAGGCTGGGTCAAGAAATTATATCCCAGAACAAAGGGCCGTCCCATGGGCTGCTTTTGGCAGGAGACTTTAACTGTCAACTCTGTCCGGTACTGATTAAAGCAAATACAGATTGGGCACAATGCCCAATTGAGAAGGGGCCGCATTTTTCACACACGCCGACTGGGGTGGCTCTTGGGTTGCTTCGGCTTAAGTACGACCTAGAGCACACTATTAATATGATAGACCCACAGTCGGATGGCACGCTCCCACCAACCTTCAAGGGCAGGGGCTGTGCATCTATTATAGATTACATCTTGGTCTCGAGATCTTTGATCAATAAAATAATCAGTGTAGGGATAGAGTGGAGCAGTTTTAGCGACCATAACCCGCTCATCTTAACGCTCTTTTACAAGGCGGGCACTGGAATTAAATCTCGTTGTTTAATCGAGGAGAGGGTCACTGACCAAGGCAGGAGATTGAAATGGTCTAAAATTGATGGGGCACAGTTTTATAAAACTCTGGGCGATAAGGGCCTAGTGGCCATTAATGATTGTTTAGATCTGGAAATACAGGGTCCAAGGGTCTTGGAAGTGTTCGATCACATTGCTAACTTAACTGATGAATTATTAAGGTCTAGTGCGCCCACACGTAACCAGGTAAATCCCCGTTGGTTTGACAGAGATTGCTCTAAGGCACTGAGGGAACTGAAATGCTCCCTCAAGACGAAACCACGGGATCCACAGATTATTAGGGTCAGTAGAGAAAAGTATAAAAAAGAGATCAAACGGAGGAAACTTGCCCTACAGGCAGAAGCATGGGCAGATCTAAGAGAAGCTGGGGAAAGAAAAGATCTAGCGGGGTTCTGGAGAATCATCAATAAACCGACTTTTTTAGAAAATGATTCTCCGGAGATAGGGGCTAATATTCTTCCGGAGCAATGGGTAACCCACTTTAGGGGTTTATACAATTATGAGTCGGGCACCCACGTGGAACCACCGGTATCCCCAAGACAGGTCCCACCAGTTACATTCTCTCTTAAGGAGATCATGACAGGGATGGAGGGTTTAACTAAAAATAAAGCCCCGGGCCCGGATGGAATTCCTCCTGACCTGTTCCTTAGTAATATAGATCTATGGGCTCCTTTGATGACCATGGTTCTAAATACCGCTATCACCTGTGGGCTTCCACCATCCTGGTCTAAGGCGATCATAGTGCCAATTTTTAAAAAGGGCAATAGGGATGACCCGAAGTGTTATCGGCCCATCTCCCTGATTGACGTATCGGCCAAACTTTTGGGAAGGGCAATCCTGAACAGATTGACCGAATGGACC
The DNA here is from genome assembly GCF_964261635.1 of Lissotriton helveticus. Classification (NCBI taxonomy): domain Eukaryota; kingdom Metazoa; phylum Chordata; class Amphibia; order Caudata; family Salamandridae; genus Lissotriton; species Lissotriton helveticus. The sequence goes on from NC_136058.1 coordinate 211,669,576, forward strand.
GAAGAGAACAACATCTTCTCGGATACCCAGTATGGGTTTAGGACAGGGAGGTCCACTAGTGACCAGTGCCTGAACCTATACATGCTGACTGCCAAGTATACCTTGGCCAGCGATGAACCCATCTATATGGGATTCATGGATTTGGCAGCAGCATTCGATCACGTCAACAGAGGAAAGTTGTGGGATATGATGTCAGGTATGGGGATAGAGAGTGGCCTAATCACCATATTGAGGGAACTGCATAGTGACACCACGGCCAAGGTCAGATTTAACAGGGAGGGAGGACTGTCTGACTCCTTTCCATGTAGGAGTGGAGTCAGACAAGGCTGTATACTTGCCCCCTTTTTGTTCTCCCTTTATATCAATAACCTGGAGCAGTTCCTTCTGGGTTTAAAGGCAGATTGTCCAAGGGTTGGGCCGCGGTATATCCCCGTCCTGCTTTACGCAGATGATGCGGTTTTACTGGCAAGAACACCTCGAAGCCTACAAACCCTGATAGAGGGGTTTGCAGAGTTCATGAGTAACCTGGACCTATCTGTCAACCTAGGTAAATCATATGTGCTCCTGGCCGGCAAAAAACCTTCCTCCGAATTTGTTCACACAATTGGTTCCCACAGTTTGGAGCAGGTTAAGACGTTCTCCTACCTCGGGGTGACTTTTGACGGTGCCCTGCAATTTACCCCCTTGGTAGCGGAACGTTGTACTAAAATGATTGCCTCTAACGGGGCGATAGCTGGATATGGCAGGAGGGTGGGCAGATGGAGTCCGGAACAGGTGATGAATTTGTACGGCTCCATAACATGCTCCAAAGTAATTTATGGGGCAGAAGTCTGGGGGTTCGTGAACACAACTAGAATCCAACAGGAAGAAAATAGGTATTTGAAAGCAATCCTGAGGGCGCCACCCAGCACGGCTGGTCTTATAGCCCACAGGGAGCTAGGGAGGCCATATTTGGAAGACTTGTTAAAACTTAGGCCAATAGTGGCCTGGTTAAAAATATGGATAAACCCAGATGCGCATTTAAGCAGAGAAATTCTATTAGACTGCCTAGGTAGGACCCATTCAATGCGCATCCCCTGGCTCAAATACGTGAAAAATACCCTGGAGGATTTAGGGTTGGGGAATCTCTTCACGAACCCAGCTACTATTTCAGCACAGCACAAGAAGCGAGTAGGGGAACTATTTCTGGAGCGAGAAACCCAACGTCGAGCTGGTGCTGAAGGAGTGAAAAAGACTGTAAGGGCCCACAGTTTGGTAAAAAGCGTGGAGGGCATGGAGCCTTACTTATTTCTTCTACATAATGCACAGGACAGATTTTTAATGTGCCGTCTCAGACTGAATCTGCTCCCCTTCATGTTGGCTATGCCTGCCGGGTTTACTTCATCTATCGAGCAGAAGGGTCCCTGCGGCTGCGACAACCGGTCTCCGCAGGATTCCCTTCACTTTGTCTTGATTTGTCCCTATTTTTCCATGCCTAGGCGTAGATTCCTTGTTAATATTTTAAAAAAGGCTCAACTGGAACACGCCAGGGATGCTCTAGTATTTCTGTTAAAAGCCTCTGACCCTTTAACTTTGTGTAGTATTTTGAATTTCATCAAAGTCGCAATTCGTTTAAGAACGACGAGGGGAGAGGAATGAAATATTGTGATCTGTAATTATATGGCCCTTATGTCGGCATTCTTTTTAGCGTATTAATTATGTACAAGGATCCTAATTAGTATTTAATAATGTTTTATTGTTTATCTGTGTATATAAATCTGCTTTTATGGTGTTTTTTAATCACCGAATAAAGATTCTTGAATTGAATTGAATTGAAAATTGAATTGTCTGCGCCATCTTGCCTTTTTTCAAATGCCACACTTTTGTCGTGCACGGCAGCCATTTTAGATGACTTGACCAGACCCACTCTCTGCACGCTGTCGATCCTTAGCATGGCTCCCCACCCTCGCAAGCATCTCCCCCAGGCACTGGTCACCCCCGCTCTCTGTCTTATGCATGGGTAATAAACCTCCCCCCATCTGCGCTGCTCTTCCCTGAGAATCACACCCTGTGCCCGCCCGACACCTCCCTTTCGCCCTATTCACTACCGCACCCTCTGACACTCCTTTTCCTCTGTGTCCGATTGTCCAGGCCGGTCCTAGGCTATCAGCTAGCCCTGCAGATGTAGTTTATGGCCCCAGCTGTAAAGAATCACCCCTCTTCAAAGGAGTTATAGTAGATCAAGGCCCACACTCGATGAGATCCGTCACAGCACACGCGTTCCTACTATCTGAAAACCATCCTGTATTGTGATTGGGGAGGGGACCGAGCCTGAAGCGGAAGATTCCAGGGATGACTCTTTGTACATCAAAGTTTTTACAATTATGTGTCACATTAAAAATATATAGCACTCCAACAAAGTAGTAAGATTATAAAACTTTAATAACTTATAAATATATACAACAAAACAAAAACAGTAAAAACATATAAACATTTTTAGGGAAAAACAACGAAGTAGCGGTCGGCTGTGCGAATAGTCCCAACGCAGCACAACGTCCAGATTTCTGGACGGCACCCAGGTGATGTTGCCTGGGTGCCGCACTGATTTCGGCATCCGGCGTGGGGCGTCGCGGGGGGTGGGTCATCAGTAGCAAACTGTTGTGCGAATAGTTCCAAGGCAGCAGAACGATGGCACCAAGGTGATGTCCAGTAAGTTGCCGCACTGGTTTTGGTATCCTACAATGCTGCTCCGAATAATGGCGTGGGGCGCCCCGGGGGGGGGGGGGGGAGGCGGCGTGAACGGGCCTCTCCAGGTGGAGTCTCGTCTGTTGTAGTGGGGAGCCCCTTTACCGTTTCAGTTGCCATTCCGTCCGCTTTTGGTCCACTGTGTCAAAAGCCGCAATTCAGCTGAGTTGCGCCCACTCTTGCGGTGCAGCGATAGGCGGCTGCCACAGGACTCTCAAAATGGCGGCAGGCTCTTTTCTTTTTGGGCCTGGTCCACTGAAATGGCCCTGGGACACCTTGGAAATCGGACGACTGTCTGCTAGGTCTTGGACCCCATTCTCGAAAGCGTCCCCTCCGCCTTGAGGATTCAACAAAAGTTTTGGGGGCCCCCGACTCCTGCAGGCTTCTGGTGGGGAGCGGCTGCCATGATTGCTCGCGGAATGACCACGACGGAGCCACGAGATGGTGGTGCTTTCATGCTGACGCCAGCTTCAGTCTGAAACATCCAGAAACAAGGTGGGGCTTTCATCGTTTGGAAAAAAAAAAAGTTTTCATCCAATGAAAAGTGTTATTTTTAGGTCATATGATCAAGCCTTCCATCATTAGGAAACCAAAAGTAAAATGAACCAATGAAAAGTTTTATAAACAAGTCACATGACCTGTTATGCGGCATAGGGTATAAAATGCGGAGAAAATACGTTGGCACGTGAGGCGGCGTCAGTAGCGGACCGATGTGCGAATAGGCCGAAGGCAACACAACGCGCCAAGATCCGGATGGCACCGAGGTGGTGTCCAGCAAGTTGCAGCACTGGTGTGGCCATCCTACAATGCTGAAAGTCGGCGTGGGGCGCCCCGTTGGCCTGTGAGTTCGCGTCAGTAGCGGACCGATGTGCGAATAGGCCGAAGGCAGCACAACGCGCCAAGATCCGGATGGCACCGAGGTGGTGTCTAGTAAGTTGCCGCACTGGTGTGGCCATCCTACAATGTTGAAAGTCGGCGTGGGGCGCCTCGTTGGCCTGTGAGATGGCGTCAGTAGCGGACCGATGTGCGAATGGGGCCAAAGGCAGCGCAACAATATTTTCGGAATAGAAGACACCACAAGGCGCTGAGATGCCAACATCCGGATGGCACCGAGGTGGTGTCTAGCAAGTTGTGGCACTGGTGTGGCCATCCTACAATGGTAAAAGTCGGCGTGGGGCGCCCTGTTGGCCTGTGAGATGGTGTCAGTAGCGGACCGATGTGCGAATGGGGCCAAAGGCAGCGCAACAATATTTTCTGATTAGAAGACACCACAAGGCGCTGAGATGCCAAGATCCGGATGGCACCGAGGTGATGTCTAGCAAGTTGCTGTACTGGTGTGGCCATCCTACAATGCTGAAACTCGGCGTGGGGCGCCCCGTTGGCCTGTGAGATGGCGGCAGTAGCGGACCGATGTGCGAATGGGGCCAAAGGCAGCGCAACAATATTTTTGGAATAGAAGACACCACAAGGCGCTGAGATTCGGTTAGCACCGAGGTGGTGTCTAGCAAGCTATGCAGCTGAGTTGCGTGCGCACTTGCGGCGAATAGGTCGAAGGCAGCACAACAATGTTTTCTGAATAGAAGACACCACAAGGCGCTGAGATTCGGTTACCACCGAGGTGGTGTCTAGCAAGTTGCTACACTGGTGTGGCCATCCTACAATACTGCTCCGAATAACGGCGTGGGGTGCCCGAAGGGGGGGGGAGGCGGCGTGAACGGGCCTTCCTAGGTGGAGGCTCGTCTGCTGTAGTGGGGCGCCCCTTTACCGTTTCAGTTGCCATTCAGCTGAGTTTTGGCCGCTCTTGATGCTACAGCGACAGGCGGCTGCAACAGGACTCTCAAAATGGCGGCCTGTTCTTTGGATTTGGGCCTGGTCCACTAAAATGGCCCTGGGACACCTTAGAACTCGGACGCTCGATTTGTTTTTCCTTTCCTCTACATGCAAAAAAAGGTAAATGCCCGGTACGTTATACGCTTCATCTGCCACGATGTACTCTCCAGAGGAACCGAAAAAAATATAGTTATGGTAACTATACCATGCATCGTCATATGGAGAGGTGGCACCAATTAATTATAGTGCTGCATAAAAGAGAGATTTGGAGGAGAACCCCCGACCTGCCAGTACATTCATCAAAGAAGTGGCACTGACAGCATCAGAGGCAAGGGAAACGGTCCCAAATATTTAGAAGAACTTTGCAAAGATTAAAATGACATGTTTAGATTGTGGCAAATTAATTTCATGTGGACAGATGAGTGTTACTCTATAAATACAGCATATGAACATCATCATAGTCGATGGTTGGTAGAGACATTTTGACTATATCCTGGACCTGCCCGTCCTCGCCCAAAATGGCGCCGGAATAAATGGGACTCGTAACTCCTTGTTGTGTACTGGTTGCAGAACCTTGAAATCACGAGATACGTATGCAGTTTTGAAGCACATGGCGGGCGGGGACGAGAATTGATTGAGTATTTCGACATCCCTATTGATATTAAGTTCTGATGTGTTATTGATTACTGTACTATTGAAAGTTCGAATTAACGTCACGCATGGTACTTGCCCGCAAATGTATATCTAGATAATTTTATTGTAACTGGCCCTGTCGTATTTTAATTATAAAATGTACGTCCACCGATTCCGCAACTGTTAGACACCTTAGTTCTTGCAACCTAATGGCCCGCCCGTTACGTTCCTCTACAGTGTAAATGTCTACTCATCATATACGATTACAGTTTGCTCCGTGGCCGGCCCACGTGGTTATAGGCTCGTATTTGTATAATGAAATTTTCACAATAAAGGTTTTTAAAAGAAAACATGGTAGTAGTATATACATTGGTAAAGTTTTTAATAATAGTCACTGTTTTAGAATCATTAAAAGGCAAGTGAAATAAAGCAGACCAATCACATGAAGGGTAAAAGGTATAATACGCAGGAACGCAGTAAAGATAAATGGTCAAGGGCTGTTGTGTTTTCTACTCCTGCAACATAAAGTGATCGATAAGAATCTCATATTCAGGCGTATCGGCGACTAAGACAGCAGGTCGACCCTCTTTTGCTCAACGGCTCCGTCATGGGACGAAGAAACGCCCTTTTTCTCGAAAAAAGAATATATTTTACTTGCAGGACAGTTGTAAATTTTCCGGGAAAGTACATTAGCCTGGAACATTATAACATATATTTAAGAAAAAATAATGTTCGGAAGTAATAAAAAGCGTAATTGTTAGGTCATATGACCAAGCCTTTCATCATTAGAATAAGAAAAGTAAAATGAACCAATGAAAAGTTTTATTAACAAGTCACATGACCTGTTATGCTTACGTTACGCGCTGCGCGTCGCGCCCCGGATGACTTCCGGATGCGCTAACGCGGCGCGTCATATGACGCATTACGCGACAACGCAGGTCCAGAATATAGTCAAAATGTCTCCACCAACCAGCGGTCGGAACACAACCCCTTTCAGCAGGCTAAATAGTTCTGTTAAATGACAACAGAAGGGACAGGCAACAAGAACCATCAGTCAAAGAGGGGAGGGCTAGTTCTTCTCTACCGGGTTACATTGGGGCGCTACCGGAACTGATTGAATTGGTAGTCTACAGTGTTTCTGGATGTTTCAGACTGAAGCTGGCGTTAGCATGAGAGCACCACCATTTCGTAGCTCCGTCGTGGCCATTCCGTGAGCAATCATGGCAGCCGCTCTTTATCGTTATTTTGGGCGGGGTGGGTGGCGGAGCCGAGCTGTATTGCAGCCATCATGGTGTGGAGTTCAGTTCATCTCACTAGTTTCGTATTTGTCATGAGGGGTTGTTCTTAATGTTTCTATTTTAGCGAGGTCAAAAAGAGATCCCATTAGTGGCCTACTGATTTTGCTCGATTCCTTTAGTTTTTTTACACGATTTTTTGTTATCTGCAAAGACTAAACAGAGTATTGCGACTCTGTGTTTGTTTGTAAATAGAGAATGAACCAAGGAGAACCAATTCTAAAACAGTAAATGCTTGGATAACAATCAATCAAATGGAGAGAGAAGCAGGCACGACGTATTACAACGGGGGCAAAGGCCTGCGTTAACTACCTTTCACTATCTGCAAAGAGAGAGTACTCCTAATAGAAATGAGGGGGGGGGCAGCATTCAAAGCAGATCAGTGTGCATAAACACGAAAATGTTTTTACTTACCACGTACTTGACATTCGACAGCTTATGATATTTGCTATTAAAAAACCATTGAAATTCACTGAAAAAACCATAGGTTATAGACCATATATAGTTAGGAATTAGCATTTACAAAACCTTGAAAATTCACTGAAAAAACCATAGGTTATAGACCATATATAGTTAGGAATTAGCATTTACAAAACCTTGAAAATTCACTGAAAAAACCATAGGTTATAGACCATATATCGTTAGGAATTAGCATTTAAAAAACCTTATTTTACCCACACAAAACCATTGAAATTCCATATATAGTTAGTTGCACTAACTATATATCGCGCACCCGCAATCCACTGCTGATGATGTCACATATTACATCATTCATGACATGGTCAGTGACATCACTGATGACATCACTGATGACATCTCAAATGACATCACTGATGACATCACTGATGACATCTCATTTGACATCAATGACCACATCACTGATGATATCATTCATGTGACAATACAATGCATCTCCTCACATTTTAATATAACCTCTGTTTCACCCAGTGTTAAATACAGAGTATAATTTTTGAAACCATTGACACACCAATACTAGTTACTACATACGCACTCACTGATTCCTACGTCTACACACACCTTCACTCATTCACCCATACAATCATTCATACATACAATCACTCATCTTTACAACACTATCATATGCACTCATACACCTATACAGACACTCACAGTCTGCCACTCATCCATGGAGTTACTCACACACCTAGTCAGTCCTGTAAAGAATCAATGACACTTCCATTTTCTTGTCTATACAGTTAAACATAGAGCACCTTACATTTTCAAACATATACTAACACATACTTACCTTCTTATACAATCATTGATACAAGTACACATTGATCTGCACAGAGTCACACACCTCCCAGCCAGCCACACACACACTCAGTCTCCCATACAAATACTTGGGCAATCAATCAATAACCCATATAGTTACTCATATAGCTACTGATCAACACATGCAGCAGTTTACAGAACAACAGACATAATGATGCACAAATTAAGACAGTTTAGTCACTAACCCATGCACTCAGTGAGACACATTTAATCACTCACTCATACAGTCAGTCATGCACCTACTAAATCCTTCGTCCAGACACTTACACATCCACTCATTCTTCAATATGTAAGACATATTTAAACTGTACAGAAACAAAAAATCACTGGATGTTGTTATCAGTCATGTCATCAGTGATGTCATTTGAGATGTCATCAGTGATGTCATCAGTGATGTCACTGACCATGTCATGAATGATGTAATATGTGACATCATCAGCAGTGGATTGCGGGCGCGCGATATATAGTTAGTGCAACTAACTATATATGGAATTTCAATGGTTTTGTGTGGGTAAAATAAGGTTTTTTAAATGCTAATTCCTAACGATATATGGTCTATAACCTATGGTTTTTTCAGTGAATTTTCAAGGTTTTGTAAATGCTAATTCCTAACTATATATGGTCTATAACCTATGGTTTTTTCAGTGAATTTTCAAGGTTTTGTAAATGCTAATTCCTAACTATATATGGTCTATAACCTATGGTTTTTTCAGTGAATATATATATATATATATATGTATGATTTACCAATCCAAATTCCAAACGATATAAGGAAGGCACTGACTCCATGAATTTAACTCAAGAAAAAGTGTTTATTCCAACATGCTGCAAATGTATATATATATATATATCATATTTATATATATATATATATACCTAAACCTTCCTGAATTAAACACGCTTTGAAATCTGAAAGTGGCCCGGACATTCTTTTCTTTCAAACAAGGAAAGTTGACTGTTGGATATATATATATATATATATATATATATATATATATTCACTGAAAAAACCATAGGTTATAGACCATATATAGTTAGGAATTAGCATTTAAAAAACCTTATTTTACTCACACAAAACCATTGAAATTCCATATATAGTTAGTTGCACTAACTATATATCGTGCACCCGCAATCCACTGCTGATCATGTCACATATTACATCATTCATGACATGGTCAGTGACATCACTGATGACATCACTGATGACATCTCAAATGACATCACTGATGACAACATCCAGTGACTGTATTTTTCTGTAAAGTTAAAATATGTCTTGAGTGGATGTATAAGTGTCTGGATGAAGGATTTAGTAGGTGCATGACTGACTGTATGAGTGAGTGATTAAATGTGTCTCACTGAATGCATGGGTTAGTGACTAAACTGTCTTAATTTGTGCATCATTATGTCTGTTGTTCTGTAAACTGCTGCATGTGTTGATCATTAGCTATACGAGAGGCTATATGTGTTATTAATTGGTTGCCCAAGTATTTCTATGGGAGATTGAGTTTGTGTGGGGGTGGCTGGAAGGTGTGAGACTCTATGCATAGATGTGTGAGCAGTTTATTCACTAGGTGTATGAGTTCAAGAGTGCATGTGGAAACAGCTACATGGGCAGTTGACTGTGTGCATGAGTGTATTGATGAGTGAATGGATATCTCAATGCTACATGTCATAGTAAGTACATATGTAAAACACAGTACATGTGAGAGTTGGCATATATAAATAACTGTGCATGAGAGCCACTGAATGAGTGAGTGGTTGTATCGATCATTGTGAACTTGTATCAGGGATTGTATAAGAGAGTAAATATGTGTTAGTATATGTTTCAATAAGTAAGGTGTGTTTAACTGTATAGTTGAAGAAATGGAGGTGAGATTGTTTCTTTGCATGACTGACTGGGTGTGTGAGTAACTCCATGGATGAGTGGCAGTGTGTGAGTGTCTGTATACACTGAGTGTATCTAAGGTTCTATTAGAGTCTGAAGAGGTTTATCGTATTAGCACAAGAATGATGTCAAATGAGATGTCATCAGTGATGTCATCAGTGATGTCATTTGAGATGTCATCAGTGATGTCATCAGTGATGTCACTGACCATGTCATGAATGATGTAATATGTGACATGATCAGCAGTGGATTGCGGGTGCACGATATATAGTTAGTGCAACTAACTATATATGGAATTTGAATGGTTTTGTGTGAGTAAAATAAGGTTTTTTAAATGCTAATTCCTAACTATATATGGTCTATAACCTATGGTTTTTTCAGTGAATTTTCAAGGTTTTGTAAATGCTAATTCCTAACTATATATGGTCTATAACCTATGGTTTTTTCAGTGAATTTTCAAGGTTTTGTAAATGCTAATTCCTAACTATATATGGTCCATAACCTATGGTTTTTTCTGTGAATTTCATTGGTTTTTTAACAGCTAATATCTGTAGCTGTAAAATGTATTCTTCTTTAAATCCAAAAATATATTTTATATGTTTATGAATAATTTTTTTTTAAAATATTTTTTTTTCTTCGTTCCCGCTTCGCAAATCGGGAAGCTTCCCGTTAGCTGACCTTGATGCCGCGAAATAGACCGCGAGCCGGTAAACGTTTCTTTACCGCAAGTGCCGTGTTACAAAACAACATCGTGACGCCTCCCGTCCGCATGACGTTTCACGTTGTCGCGTGATACGTCATATGACGTACTACGTTAGCGAACTGGTACGCGAAGCGAGTCGCAAAGCGCAGGTTTCTGGAAGCAAACCGGGAGGCCCTGCAAAGCGCTTAACGTAAACACAGCAAGTCATGTGACTTGGTAATAACACTTTTCATTGGTTCATTTCACTTTTGGTTTCCTAATGATGTAAGACTAGGTCATATAATCTAAAATGAACACTTTTGATTGGTTGAGAACTCTTGTTTTTCCCAAATGATGAAAATCCCTCCTTCTTTCCTCACTCTGACTTTCATCATTGTGAGAGAAAGACCCTTTGTGATCACTGAGCAATGGCTTCTTTAGTAGCTTCAGCTGGTGCTTCCCCACCACCTCCACCACATCCAAGGAAGAGTGGACCACCTGCTCAAGTTATAATTCAACAAGAAGAAGAAGAAGAGGAACAGGAGGACGAGCACGAAGAGAGGCAGTTTTTGCCTGAGCAGCCCAGGACGTCTCACCGGAAAGAAAACTTCATTTGGCAATTTTCTAAAATTCCCAAAGGTCAGAAAAAAGTAAATGCAAGATACGTAACTTGCCTTATATGTCAAGATAGACTGTCCAGAGGGACCGACAAAAAATACAGTTTCGGAAACTACACAATGCATCGCCATATGACTAGGTGGCATCCTAACAACTACAGTGCTGCACAGTTTCGGAACGACCTAGATAATCTCCCTATTATGGCCAGAAGATCTGTTGTACCGGAAGTAACGGGACCAGAGGGCAGGGAGATGGTGCCAAATATACAAATGAGATTTGGTGAAGTAAAACACACCTGCGTATTTTGCGATGGATTCATTTCCTACGGAGAAAGAAGCATCACTCTGATCAACAGAGCTATTGACTATCATATGCAAGTTTGTCCGAAACGCCCAAAATAATAAATACTTCTTTTTTTTGTTTTGTTGCTCCTGTTGAGCCCTTTACAATGAATCGTTTTCATTGCCCCCTCCAAGAAAAACCCAAAAAAATATAAAACTGTTCCGAAAAATTCAAAAACAGTAAAAAAATGTTCAGGAAAATAAAAAAAAAAGTTCTTTTCAGAACTACCTCCCCGTTATTAAAAAATTGGTACAATATTTGGAACTGTGCCAACCTCTATTTCTCTTAGTTCGCTTCCTAGTTCGCTCGCCGGTACGCGAACTGGAAGCGAACCAAAAACAGTAAGTATAAGGGAGGGAAACACACACTTATGTTAAAATAAAGACAGCTATAGGGGAGTAAACTAGAGATACTATTACCCGTAATCCACTGCTGATGATGTCACATATTACATCATTCATGACATGCTCAGTGACATCATCAGCAGAGGATTGCGGGTTTTTTGACAACATGCCTTATCCACGGTTTAATAACGCTGCCTTTTGCTTTATATAAGTTTTCAAATTGTATGAAATATATACCAATAGGTCGTTATGAACCTTTAGGTAGTGCTTTTCTTCATGAGGTCTGGTCGCTTCCATACACATACAGATGTTTCAAAGATGATCAAGAAGTTTATCTGAATGGAGAGGAATGCACTGAGACGCCAGATCATTCACTAATGTGTAGGCACATACAGTTACACGGTTCATGCAACAAACACCGACCAAATATGGCTTGCGTGTTGCAAGGCACGCCAGTTCCTGCTATCATCCCCACGTTCAAGTTGTTGGAAAATGGTAGTTATTTGATGCTCAATAATGAAGATTGTTCTGAGTTAATTAAAAGTATTCCTTTTATCGTAACAGTAAGTGAACGGGTTATTTGCTGCAGAAATGTTCTATTTCCTCCCACACATGAACATAGGGAGTTTTCAATCTGGCCACAAATACCAACCTTGGGACACGTTTCAACGGCATGGCAAGAATAAGAGCTCTTTTGTCTCAGAGAGAGGTGGCCTTGAGTTCGGCCCGTGAAACTTTCGTACTTCACATAGCGAACACCCGTACAGAGGTGCACACCCTTTTCAATTAAGATTTGCCTTTCAATTTCAGCAACATGTTTCCGACTATCTTTAACGCATCCTCCACAAAGTCCCTGACACACTTTTTTAAAGTTGTTACCAGTGGCCTCGTGACTTCATTTGAGAAAATCTTTGGAGTCATCCCTGCTTCCTTTCATTGTATTTTCTGCACTCTGGTTCGTGGATTGGCATTTTTACTTGCATTACCAGCGGACGCTCTTGTGCTTTTTTACATTTTTAAATATGGATGTCCCTCCTATGCAACCTCCGACCCTGCAGCTGCTGACACTGTTCCGCAATCGCATGCTAGAATATTATGGCACAATGCCGTTGGCGATATTAAGCACGGCATATGGATTATCTTTTCGGTTCTCCTACTTCACCTGTATCCAGCCTGTATTTCACTGCCTGACCTGTGATTTCGATTGGGCCATTGATTTGTGTCTCTGCGGACCGGTTTCTCCTGACGTCGACTTTAATCAGCTGATGACTCCTATCATTACTCACGAGTTGGTTTGTCCTGGCGAAAGGATTATGGCTGTGGCATTGATGCATGGACTACTTGGTCCCTGGAATTTACTGGCGGCAGCACAGTCTTTCTTGGAACAGAGCTTTCTTGAAAACCCACCGAGCTGTCCTCTGATGGTGATAGAGGATCCGGTGCTGGGAGAGCACGTATGTTCTTTTCCGCTTTTAAATTGGATGGCTGAACTGTTTTCGGATGAAGACGGTGACTTCCTATTGGAGGCTGTTGCAGCTTATTTTGCATACACAGTTATGTCATAGACCTTTTTCATGTTTGATATGCTGAGTACTAGCATTTCATTGACAATTCATTAACTTATTTGTCAAGTTTTTATTATTTACCTTGCCTATTGGCTTAAGACTCGATAAAGTACTTGGCTGTTTTATTTTTCTTTAGCATTAAATTTTCCTAGTTTTTAATGCTTTACCTTGCGGACCGTCCACATATAAACTTGCAATCTGCTCTCATGAGATGGCACTTCTATTATCTTATTCAGTTCGTTTCCGGATCATGAGGAGGTGTCATCTAGGTCCTGGATATCTTTACACCGTGTTAAGTTAGCATGGGCTCATTACCGGTTTAAACGCCATTTTTCCTTTTTTGCAACTTCTGCACACGACACTTAGTTGTTGCTTTAGCTTTCCACCTAGTAGTTCATCGTGGTTTACATGAGAATAATATGTTATTGGTCTACTATCTGCTTTACTTGTTAAACTATATCTGTACAGCGAGTGCTAAAGTTTCAAGAACAACACGATACAGAATTGTTATGAGGTCTGATCTCCACGACTTCATACTCATAACATAAGTGCAACTTCTGCCAATTCTGGGCATGAGGCGGGTTTTATATTGCTTTGCCGAACACACATACACAACAGTTGATGCGGTTCACATGAAGAGAGAGCTGGTGTATGCTGATGTGATTCCTTCAAATCTAAGACACTAAAGTATGGGCACGCCCTAAACCAACACAAAGAGACCTTCTTAGCAAATAATATAATATGTGTATTAGGGAGGGTGAGATATAAGCAGCCGCGGGCCGTGGAGGGAGATACGGTGAGGCAGGGAGGCGGGGAGGGGGAGGGGGAGAAGCAGGGTGGAGCCCTCTCTACCTTGCCCCTCCCCCTCCCCGCCTCCCTGCCCCACCGTAACTCCCTCCACGGCCCGCGGCTGCTTATAAGTGTTGCTAACTCTTATTCATTTACAGCATGTTAACATACTGTCACCATTCGCTTTTTATGTACTAGTAACTATGCTGGTAATTTTGCTACTGATAATATGTGTACTTGTATTCTCCACCCTGCTTCTCCCCCTCCCCGCCTCCCTGCCTCACCGTAACTCCCTCCACGGCCCGCGGCTGCTTATAAGTGTTGCTAACTCTTATTCATTTACAGCATGTTAACATACTATCACCATTCACTTTTTATGTACTAGTAACTATGCTGGTAATTTTGCTACTGATAATATGTGTACTTTTATTATCTAAGGTACTACGCCTGAGAAGACGGCATTACTAAATAAACATTTCAAATACACATCTGTTCTTCTTAACTCCATTTTCTGGTTTCTAAGAAATCTATAACGACCGACTGTTCATGAGTTCCACGTATCCTGAGGTACTATAAGTTCATATTCTGGATTGTCTAAACATTGAGAGTTTGTTATATCCAATGTGACACTGTACCTAGCTTGCTAAGGAGTTTTTGATTACTAACGTGAGTTTTGGGACACCCTAATTCGCCGAGGTTCCAATCCTCTGTCCACAGTTCTGTGTGAGAACAGAAACCCTGCGACAGGGGCACCCCCGACCCTTGCTGGAGCTTCATCACACTTGCGATACAACTCCAGCAATGCATTCGCCGAGGTTCCAATCCTCTGTCCACAGTTCTGTGTGAGAACAGAAACCCTGCGACAGGGGCACCCCCGACCCTTGCTGGAGCTTCATCACACTTGCGATACAACTCCAGCAATGCGCCACCTTTACGGCACAGATACATCACGCATCTGTGCTGTTTTTGCCCCATGATGCGCCGCATTGTAAATGCAGCACACCATAGGTGACGGAACAGCGGCACAGAATGACTAACACATCCCTGGTGATGCGCCAGTCATCATAAATGTATCCCTATGCTTCTTATCTTGTTAGAGATGAACCGCCATATATATCATCAAAGTTTTTTGCATTTCCTAAATAGCGAACTTTAAGGAATAAATAGCGATTCTTTACCATTCCTAGTTTGCGATGAGCTATTTGCTAATTAGCCGAATGTAGCCCAATGAAGCCCAATGTAGCCCAATGTAGCCCAAAGATGGCCGCCAGACACACAAAAAAACAAATGTAGCCCAAATATCAGCCAGATGTAGCCCAACTATAGCCCAGTGACAGAATGACCAATCAGCTTCGCAAACCTCCGTTACGCGAAGCGGAGCGCTGTTACAGATATATATCTTTTTTTGAACGTTAATTTCTCAAAATCCACTGGAGCACATATATTGAGACCTAGCAAAGGCACATCGGGCTACCAGTCCCTACAATTTTGCCAAGTTTCGTGCAAATCCATTCAGCCGTTCGATTATTATTATTATTTTTTTTTTTTGCCCCGCGGGGCCCTTTTAAAACCTCCACATCAAACCTAGGGGGTCAGCGAGGATCTACTATGCCCCCTTATAGTTATTTCCCCCTTTGTTTTGACCTCCTCTTGTCTCTCGATCCTACCGAGAGACAAGATGGCGGCCGCTACGGACTGTTTGGAATGTTGACAGACGCCGGAGAACCAATCAGCTTCGCTTCACAAAGCTCCGTTGCGCGAAAAGTCCGCGAACCAGAGCGCTGCCCGGTCCGCTGTTACAGATATATATCTTTTTTTAAACGTTAATTTCTCAAAATCCACTGGAGCACATATATTGAGACCTACAAAAGGCACATCGGGCTACCAGTCCCTACAATTTTGCCAAGTTTCGTGCAAATCCATTCAGCCGTTCGGGCTAAAAGTGAGGCCAACCGCCCTATGGAAAACTCAATGTTAAAAACACGTTTTGGGACCCCCCTTTTTTCTCGGCCCCCCCTTGACGAACCCCCCCCCAAATTTTCAAGGGCTGCTCAGAAACAAAATGTGCCATTTTCCTGAAAATTTCAGCCAATTCCGTCCACAAACGCCAAAGTTATTAGACATAGAATTTTCAAAAAACCCATAGAGAAAAAATCCTAACTATATATACCTACTGGCGACCGCCAGTAGGTAATATATATATATATATATATTCCAAAACTTATCCTGTGCAGAGACTCGTGAAAAAGAAGGCTTGCCTTCGAAACGCGTCGAGTGGAGCTTCTGAAATAAAGCACGCTTTTCTGCACTTGTGTGGCCCGGACAATCCTTTTCTGACCTTTTGGAGGATACGTTTTGGAATTTGTGGGGATTCGCTATCCCGTCGGGGCCCGCCGCTGGCAGCGGCAGGGGTCTGCAAGCGAACAGCAGTTTTGGATTATATATTACCTACTGGCGGTCGCCAGTAGGTATATATAGTTAGGACCTAGTTACCATAGGAAATTCCGAACATTCTATTGGGAATAACTTTGGCGCCGATTGAGGGATCTGCCTGTAATTTTCCTTAAATTTGCCTCTCTCCGCTCCGCTCCTTCCCTGAGAGTTTCGGGGGGATTCATCAAGCGGGGGCCGAGAAAAAAGGGGGCCCCAAAACGTGTTTTCCCCATGTTAATTTCCATAGGGACATTCTGACAAGGCTACAGCTCGAACGGCTGAACGGAATTACACCAGATTTGGCAAAATGGTAGGGACTGGTATGCAGCAGTGCCTTTTGTATGTTTGGTGTAAATCCCTCCAGTAGTTCTTGAGAAAATTGAATTTGAAATTTTTCCAATGGCATTTTTTATGGGACCTTTATACACGGCTACAGCCCGAGCGGCTGAACGGAATTACACCATACTTGGCAAAATGGTAGGGACAGGTATGCAGTAGTGCCTTTTCTATATTTGGTGAAAATCCCTCCAGTAGTTGTTGAGAATTTGAATTTGAGCAAATTATATATCTATATGCGCTCAACATTCTATTGAGAATAACTTTGGTGCCCATTGAGGAATCTGTGTGTAATTTTCTAGAATTTTGGCCAGCTCCACTCCGCTCCTTCCCTGAAAGTTTCGGGGGGATTCGTCAAGCGGGGGCCGAAAGGGGGGTCCCAAAACGTGTTTTCCCCATGTTAATTTCCATAGGGACCTTTAGACACGGCTACAGCCCGAACAGCTGAATGGAATTACACCAACCTTGGCAAAATGGTAGGGCCTGGTATTCAGATGTGCCTTTGCAATGTTTGGTGAAAATCCCTCCAGTAGTTCTTGAGAAAATTGAATTTGAAATGTTTTAAATGCCATTTTCTATGGGACCTTTAGACACGGCTACAGCCCGAACGGCTGAACGGAATTACACCAAACTTGGCAAAATGGTAGGGACAGAAGTGCAGTAGTGCCTTTTCTATATTTGGTGAAAATCCCTCCAGTACTTGTTGAGAAAATTGAATTTGAGCAAATTATATATCTATATGCGCTCACCGTATGCGCACCGTACGCGTACGGTACGCGTAAGTGCGCGTACCCTTATGTGCACGAGCGAGTTTCTGATTGGCTGGCAGTCGACTGTCAACATTCCAAACTGTCCAGACCAGGAAGTGTTGGCCACCATCTTGTTTTTCAGGAGAACTGAGGCACAAGAGAGCCCAAAACAAGAGTGGAAAACACGAAAAGGGGGCAGGGTAGAGACCCCCCAACCCTCTAGCCCTTCTCAGGGGGTCCCAAAATGACCCCCAAGGGCCCAAAAAAACAAAATTCCAAAAAATCGCGCGAGATGTCATCAGTGATGTCACTGACCATGTCATGAATGATGTAATATGTGACATCATCAGCAGTGGATTGCGGGTGCGTGAAATATAGTTAGTACAACTAACTATATAGGAGCAATTTCAATGGTTTTTTAAGTGCTAATTCCTAACCATATAAGGCCTGAAACCTATGGTTTTTTAAGTGAATATATATATATATATATATATATATATATATATATATATATATATATTATTTTTTTTCACCGAAAAACAACAAAGGTTATATTTAGGTGAATATGTTGTGACAGCATTAAAGTTAGCATTATAACAGAAATTCACCAGTTATAGTGAGCAGAGCTAACAATAACTTGCGCCTCGCCACCAAGCGCTGCTTATGACCTCACATATTACATCACTCATGACACATTCTATGGCATGATTCATGACGTCACTGATGACATCGCAAATGAATGATTTTTTTTAAAACTAAAAATCAGATCCTTTTATCCCACCTAGCTATAACACTATTTCAACCTTTGTTTTTTAAGTGAATTTATAGGATTTTTTTAATGCAAAGTGATATTTTATTACCATAGGTAAAGCCATCCCCGCTGGGCAAGCCCTTTCATCCCCCTTATAAAATAACTTGGCTTCTAGGGGATGGGGTCCCTGAGGCCAAATACAGCTGGTAGAAGAGGGATACGCGTCCCTCCTCTAAATAATTGAAATGATCCCCACAGAAATGGGTACCCAGGGCCGAAAATGGCTCATGAAGAGAAGTCTCGTACCCCCCTCCTATTAGGAAATAGGGGATTAGGGACGCAAGTTCCCCTACCCTAAAATATACCCGGCACAGCGCCCTAAATGAGCTTAGGAGGTCAGCCCTACAAACACTCCCTTCCCCATATATTTTCTAATTAAATGTCAGCCCCTTTTTCCCATGATACTGTGGGAATCCTGCAGGATTTATATTATATTATTTATTTTAGTGCCGGGGATCCCTCTAGGTCACCACTAGGGGGCTTAGGGGGGCAGGATATCCTTACTTTGGCCCACTTATATAATTGTTTTATAATGTTTAAGACAAGGGACTAAGGGCCCGATGTAGGTAGGACTCATTTACCGATTTTTATTTACCGAATTTTACCGATTCGGTAAATGAGAATCGGTAAATGAGAAGGGGGGACATGTAGGAGCATCCAGATGTTCCTTTTACCGATTCGGAAAAAAATCTGTATTTACCGATTCGGTAAATACCGACCGGTAATGCCCATTCATTCCTATGGGCTTTGAAGCACATAGGAATGAATGGGCATTACCGATTCGGTATTTACCGAATCGATAAATACCGACTGACACAAGGGTGCAGGGGGTGTCACTTTGACACCCTCTGGCACACCCAAAAGAGGCTCGGGTGCCATGTGGTAGGCATACCTGCCCTAAGGGCAGGTCTGCCTGTCATATGGCACAGGTGTGCATGCACACATGTGCATGCACACCGGAATCGGTATTTTACCATCAAATTGATTTGATGGTAAAATACTGATTCTGTAAGGCTTGTGGGACTCAGAAGAGTCCCACCTACATATCAAATTTGCCGAATCGGTAAATATACTGATTCGGTATTTTACAGATTCGGTAAATTTACCGATCTGTAAATTTACCGAATCTGTAAAATATGTGGCCCTACATACCATTTCTCAAATACCGGTCGGTAACGGCCGAAAATACCGAATTTCGGCCGTTACCGACCGACCTACATCTGGCCCTCTGTCCCTGAGTCCTGTAATGGCTGCCAGCATCTTTTTTCTCAAGTTGCTGGAAACCAATAGGAGTGCCTGCAACTCTGGGAGTCTGACTTCTGTGGGTGCGAGTGGGCCTGAGGGGGAAAAAAAAGCTCCCTGCACCAATGAGAATGCTATATTTCTAAATTAGCGGACTGCGAGAATATCACAGAAATCCCTCGGATGTAACCGCCCAAATATAGAAATATATTTGAATCTTAATTTCTCTAAAAGTACTGAACAGATTTACACCAAATCGCAAAGAGCATTGTCTGCGGCCCAAGATCTAGCTTCCTACCAAATTAGGTGTAATTCCACTCAGCAGTTTTTTTGTTTTGTCTTAAAAAAGTCTAAGGAAAATGCATAGAGATTTCATGTTTTAGGACTCCCCCTTTTTCTGAACCCTGCTTGACTGATAATCTTAAAACTTTCGTTGCCCAAACTTTGCAAAAAAAAACACTTTTTCTAGACACTTTTGTGGAGATTCATCAAACAGTGCCAAAGTTATTAGCAACATAATAAACGCATTTGATGTGGACAACTACTGGGTGATTTATATTACCGACTGGCGGTTGCCAGAACGTAGTTATAGTTAGATCTGCTTTTCCACAGAGAGAGCGGTTTTTGATTTGCTAATAACATTGCCCCGTTTGAGAAATCACTACGAGCGGGGAGTGGGAAAAAAGGGGGCTACTAAAACACAAAGGGCCAGACGTAGGAGAACCTAAGACCGGTCGGTTACGGCCGATTTCGGCCGTTACAGACCAGTATTTAGGAATTGGCATGTAGGGGCCATTATTTTACTGAATCGGTAAATTTACCGATTCGGTAAATTTACCGATTCTGTAAAATACCGAATCGGTAATTATACCGATTCGGTAAATCCAAATGTAGGTGACACTCCTTAGAATGTCACAGGCCCTTAAGAGTCGGTATTTTACCACACAATCCTATTGTGTGGTAAAATACCGAATCCAGGTGTGCAAGCACACTGTGCAATGTGACACACAGACATGCCCTAAGGGCATGTCTGTGTGCCACATGTCACACATGCCTTTACTTCGGGTGCTAGAGGGTGTCAAAGTGACACCCCCTGCACCCTTGCAACATTCGGTATTTACCGATTCGGTAAATACCGAATCGGTATTTCCCATTGATTGATCAATAGGAAATACCGATTAGCCGATTCAGTATTTCTATTTTAAAAAATACCTACATCTCCCACCTTCATATTTACCGATTCATAAATACCGAATCGGTAAAATTCGGTATTTATGAGTCGGTAAATGTCCCTCACCTACATCTGGCCCAAAATCTCCATGCATTTTCCATAAACTTCTTTAAGACAGGTTTTAGCAAAAACTGTTGAACAGAATTACACCAGCTTGATCTTGGTCCGCAGATTGTGCTTTTTGTGATTTGGTGTAAATTGGTTCAGTAATTGTATATTTTGACAGTTGGGCTCACAAGAGTCGCGCGAGCATCCTGCAAGAGGGCAAAATCACAAATGGTTACTTGTGATTGGTCAAAATGCCAGTTTTTCTTTTGAGCCTTCAAGTTCTCATGCGAACAAGAGTCTTGCATGAGACAGTAAGCACTCTGAGTGGCTGGTTGTTAGAATGTGAGCAATTAAATGACCACCAGTACTTTTTACTGTGAAAAATTGGAGGTGTTTTGTAGATTACATAGAAAAGCAAGTCCACCTAGGTTTAGAGAGGGTGTGTCTAAAAGATAACTAGTGTGAAAGCAATAAATGTATATCGTTTTCAATAAATCTTTGCGATCTTGCTGACTCTCACAGGATTGCTAATAGTAACAAGGGATAGGTGAGTTCTCAATACACTCTATTAGTAGGTATGTATATTGTCATCCTTGTTTTTGAGAGAAAGTGTATAAGAGATAAGTACGGTGATGAGTGGATGGCTATTTTCTCTGGGGTGCGTTCGATCTCGCAAGCATCCCACAAGACTTGCTTCTGAAAGCCTGCCACAAGGTGTTAGTGATTCTGCAATCCTCTAGTGGGATTCTTCTGGAAAATTACTGGACCTGCCACAAGGTATTTTATGATCCAGTGGGAGTCTCACGGGATTGTAAAGGGAGATGTAAAAAAAAGAGCAAGGCTCAATCAATATTTACAATTCTTATTACATAGTTGAAGGAATACTGTCCTTTGATTGGGTGCCGTCCAAGAGATAGATCACTGCATCCTTGGCATGTTGTGAAGTGTTAGTAAGTGTACTAATGTTGGTACACGTATTTCTACAGTATATTTACAGATTAAAAGTGTGTTTGGGGAGGTCTAGATGTGTTAATATAGATTCTGAGAGGAACAGATAAGAATGTAGAGGGATGTGTGCAAGATTTGCAGATTGTGTTAAAAATGAAATGTAAAAGCTGTGTGTAATTATAAGTAAAGGAAACAATGTTTCTCAAATTACAAAATGAAGAATGTAACAATGCAAGTTGTACTGTTGTTATTAACCTAACTGTACATGTTCTTTAACACTATACATTATTTGGGTGGTAATATTTCTATTTCTAGAATGAAAAGCTGTGGCAAGTGCTAGCAAAGGTGTTTCATGAGGAATGGGTTACTTTACAAATGTTGATGAAATGAGGTTTGATGGCATGTTATAATTTATTTGTGATAAAAAAAGTGCACTGGGTGAAGGGTGTGGAATTTTGCAGGAGAAAGAAATAACAAGGTACTGGTGCATTATCTTTAAATATGCGATAGCGGGTGAAAAATGTAGAAATATTTAGACAATATACCAATGTATCATTGTTGCCATTTATTGACAAGTACATAACTTTTATCTTCTCGGTTATTATGTCTTTGTTTAGGAGGAAAATAGAAACTTGTCTCTGGGGAAATAAATATCTGATTAAATAAGTAGCAAAGAAGAGCCTTGTTAAGAAAAGCAGCGTTATTGCAATGTGCAGCAATGACTACCTTTTCAGGCACAGTGTATTCAGGTTGGAAGGCTGTGGAACACTTCAGCAGCATGAGCTGACTCTGGGTGAGATAGGGTTTGTGGTCTGTATATACTGATATGCTGCTCTGCCGTGCTTTATTGCCACTTAACCTGCCATAACATAGCATCAATCTAAAACATCAAAATCCAGTAGGCAAATAAAGGGAAAAGAGGGGGGGTGGTTTAGGAGGTGGTTATGAGCATCAGAAAAAATGTTATGTATTTTAAAGGTTTTTTTCATTTTATAGTTGTTTATATTGTTTGGTAATGTAGTTGTTGTCGTTTTGTATTGTTGTTAAATAGTTTTGTTGTAATAAATACTTTTAAAGTTGCTTTGGATTAGTTTCCTTAATGCTTATTATAAATTTCAAGTTCATTATAACATTGCAAAATTCAGTTAAACTGGCAGTACCATGTTGAGGGACTGTGAATATGCTATTAAATGTATATGCATGTGAATGGTACTATGGTCATTGTTTATCCTATAGAGAGTTGGCAATAGAAGAGCCAATACTTTTGCAATGTAGGTACGGTTAGTTGTCATGCAGCAGCGATGTGTTGCATGCTGTAGTATAGGTAACTGTAATGCGAGAGAACAGAGGTAAGTGCAGGAGTGCATGTATATACTCTAATATGCACTGCCATCAACTGCTGTGTCACCATATTGTAAAAATGTGGACGCCCGATGAGTTATTAAGCTATGCAGCATGGGCTAAATCAGCCTGAACAAGGCTATGAGATTGCATAGCCCTCAAATGTCACCACATACCAGTGGTATTCATGCTGTATTCCTTGTTGCAGCTGTCCCAACTGAAAACCAAAATCTGGATACTATGGTATAAAAAGTTATTCAAAACCATGTAGTGTCAAAAGATGTGATGCTACTTTAGATAACCTAGTATCTATTTTCTTTACAATAGGATTAGCAGTCTCGTACACTAACAATGGTTTATATCACTCATCATAATGATGTATGAAATCAGGTATGGAAATGTAAGCAATGATGCTGATTGCACTTTTGTATGTATAACTGTATATTTCTCTGAAAGGAAACCATGTATATAACGTTGATGTCAGATAACAACACCATTTATTATTTTTCCATGTGCAGATAATCTTTCAGAGGTCTGGATTCCATTGTTCTGCTGGACCTTAGGTGTGACTTCCTGTTACCTTTCAGAGAACATTATTGGAAGACAGTGTAGAATGGGGGCTTCATGTTCAGATGAGTTGAATATGCTGCCTTACAAATGGCAATTAACAATACACACACAAAGTAACATTGCACCTGGCCTCCCTTCAGCTTCAGGAAGGTGCCACTACACAGGCAGTGCACACACTTACGAATGACAATGAAACATAATAAACATTTATATAGGGTGCTACTGAAATTTAGATGCTATCTTCAAAATGTAAAATCACATCTCTAGTGGCACTGACAAGAACAGAGATAGGACAGGTATGCTGTTTGAACAAAAAAATTAAGGTTTGCGCCATTTGCTTTCACTCCAGGAGCCCAGCATTTACTGCAAGCGATACCTTTCTTACCTCATGTGGGACCTACCTTGACACCAATTGTGTAAAATGGCAAAATATTGAGCACCACATAGGTCTCAGATATGCAAAATCAATATACGTAATTTAAGGTTATTCAGCAGCCAGGCCACTTGACCAGATTAAAATGGCCATTCACTGGATTTTTCTCAAGCATTTACCCAACTAAGGGCCTCATATATGAAAAGTGGTGCATCGCTGCATGAAAACAGCGATGCATCACTTTCATTGCACCCTCCTTGCGACATGCTGCATGCTTCATATTTACAGCATGACCTTTATGTCACAAGGAGTTACAGATACATCAGTATTTCTGACGCATCTGTAGGTGCAAAAATGACGCATTGCTGGAGTGTGTCACAAAAGTGACACAAATTCAGCAATGGATAATTTCACAAGGGAAAGTCCCATTTCAAATGTGCCTGCTTCAGTCTTATGCCTGCTGTGAGGCAGGCGTAAGATATTTGCATCCTAGAAGTGGCGCAGTGAAATCTCATAGATTTCACTGCATCACTTCTTCTAGGCTTACTTGCTTCGGAATGCCCACCCTGCATACATTATACCTGCTACAGGTGTATTGTGGCACAGGGGTTTACAAAGTGACACATCCACCTAGATGCATCACTTTGTAAATATCACACAACATAGTGCATTTTTTACGCTGCTGATGCGTCACAAAAAGTGACACACTGGCTGCGCAAAAGTGAAGCAAGGGCTCATAAATAAGCCCCTAAGTATTATCTCCCACAGCTCCTCTGAAGGTCCTGTGTGCTTGTTGATGGCCAAAACTCCACTGTTTTGAAGAAAAGATAAACTGCAGACTTATTATGATTAAAATGTGCGGCTATAACCCATTTGTGATTGGGACAGAGCTGCAAACTATCTTTTTGGACCTGGCCCTCTAGGCAGGGTCACCCCTTTGAATTTTGACCTCCTGTTTCTAACCTCTTATTATTGGTATCAGATTTCTGTACACTTTACCACTCCTAAGCATTGCTAGAGTGAATTTGATCTCTCTCTAAAAGTTTTCCAAATTACTATGTATCTAACTGGCACATTTAATTTACTTCTAAGTCCCTATTTTAAGATAATATCTTTACTAGGCCTGGGCGTAAAACTATGCTTGCGGAGTTTGATGAGTTTGACAACTCGAAGTAGAATGCAGAGTTACTGCTAAACTCCACACTCCGCAACGGAGCAGAGTTTTTTTTGTTAGTGAGCTCAAAATGTCCTTTCACATGCGCGGGAGTGACTTGCTGGTCACTCGCAATACGCCCACACCATTTTCAGAGCCGTTCAGGAGAGCCACTAGATTTTCTAGCAAGCCGCATGCTCCAGTGATAATTTGTGGTCACCAACAAGTCATTTGGGTACACCAGTGACTTCTGGTGGATGTTTTCTGACGAACGCGATCCCAAACGTGCAGGATCTACAGTGGCTGCAATCTGGGGAAGATTCTCTCTTCAAGAAGCATCAAAATCTTCCCAAAATGATTTAGAGTCAAAACCCTCCTCAAATGGACCTTTGGAGTTCGTTTCATTGTGTGGAGTCCTTTTTTAATTTGTTTTACTTTTTTTTCAACTTACAGGAGGTCCCCAGAGTCTCAAATTCCCTGTTTCCTTTCCAGGAGGTCCTCCCAATGCTTTGTCCATCACTGGTCACTTTTCATTTAGATTTGGAGCTAGAAGGATCACTCTTTATGTCTGCTCCATATACCATTGGATTTAAGGACTTTGTATTTGAGATTTCACAAGTAAGTTGAAAAACTGCTGTTGCTTGTTCGGGGACATGCACCTGGATTTATTTGTACTTTTAATTATTTTTTAAACTTTATTGTGGTGGGTGGCCTTTAGTTTCAGTAGGGGCCTTGTTATTTCTTTGCAAGTCATTTTTCTTCTTTTATAAAGGAAAAATGATCAGAAGGGTCAGTGCTAGTCATGGGTGCATGAAACAACTATTTCTATGGTGTCTGTTGAATTGAAACATAATTTAGCACATGGATGGCATTGGGTTGAAATACAAGATGTGTTTCTTGTGCTATTTTATTTTTATGTGGGTAATGTCTTTGGAGGATGTGTGATGCTGTAACTTGTAAATAATTTAGCCCTGTTAATTTTCATCATTGGCATTGCTGAATTAATGCTATGTACTTTACCAGGTCTCCTTTGTCTGGCCAGTGTGAGTGTGTGTTTGCTATAGGCCACCATTTGCCTTTGTTCCCAGGGGTCATTTTGTATAGTCAATGTCCATAGGCCTGCATGTGATCTTTGTTTTCCAGGCCTCCTACTTGTTGCTGTGACCATGTGGCCATTGACCATTTTGTGTAGCCAACCAGTGTGGTTTTGCCATAGGCCTGCCTGTCTTTTTTGGTGTGGCCATGTCGCCTTGCTTGTTGTCTGACAATGTGGTCAGCTGCCATTCTATATAGGCAGCCAGTGGGCTTATGCCATAGGCCTGCATGTGTTCTTTGTTTTCCAGGTCTCCTGCTTGTTGTTGTGCCCATATAGCTGGTGGCCATTTTGTGTAGGCAGCCAGAGTGCTTTTACCATAGGCCTGCATGTGTTCTTTGTTTTCCATGCCTCCTGCTTGTTGTAGTGGCATGTGGCTGGCAGGCAATTTGTGTAGCCAGCTAGCATGCTTTCCCCATAGGCCTGCATGTGTTTTTTGTTTTCCATGCCTCCCGCTCCTTGTAACTTGTGACCCTGTGGCTGGTGGTCATTTTGCATTTTCATTGGGCATCCAGTGTGCTTTTGCCACAAGCCTGCATGTGTTGTTCTTCTATCATTATGTTGGGTCCATGCCGCCTTGCTTGCTTTTTCACCAAGTGGTTAGAGACCATTTTGCATAGGCAGCCAGTGGGCTTTTGCCATAGGCCTTTATGTCGTCTCTTTGTTCCCAATGCCTTCTTGATCACTGTTGTTGTTGTTGATGACCATGTGGCACTGGCTGGCAGCAATTGTGTGCAACCAGCCAGTGTGGCTCTCTGCCATATGCTTGCATGGATGGTTGAGCAATGAGATAGCAGTTTAATAAATGATATGCTGGGGATAATTTCAATTATTCATAATTTAATTATTTAAATGTTTTCAATGTTAACTATTTTAATTTTATTTTTTCAATTTTGATTTTTTTGAATGTGTTAATTTTGTCTTATTAAATAGTTTTTACATGTACATTTTTGAAAAAAAAGATAATTGAATTTTTTTTCAAAAAATGTATTCGTTTATTCAATGTTAATCTTTTCTTACGTTTTTTTTTTACAGTTTTCATAACATCTGGCATCAATTAATCATCAACCCTATGTCTGCTGTAGGTGTAGAACAACATTCATTGTCTAAGGATTTTTCCATTGTCATTTGTTAGCTGCAGCTCTCTGAGTGCCACATCCCACATGCTGCGAATGGATACACTGTATTGTTAATAATAACAAGTGACCACACTAACTCATATTGTTTGTTTGTACTACTAATTGAACTGAAACAATGCCACGGTTCACTGATTTTCTTCTTGCTCCTTTGCTTTTAGGTGCACAAGAGACAACATCACCCACAATACTGCCAGACAGAAGGCCTGTGCACTAAGTGAGACTTGACCACAGACATCTCTTCAACTTGTGAAGCTAAGTGCCACTGCTAGCTGACAGCTTCAAGATGGCCCCCAAAAAAGTGCTACCAAAACTGTGCCTGACATACCAACCTCAGGGGAGAAAGCTGGGAACCACGCCTCCAGCATCAGCTGACCCACCCCATCCCAACCTAGGCCTTAGCCCAGTCTAATCACGACAATGCCGATGAGCAGTGATGTTGAAATTTACCTATCTCAATCTTAAAATAGCACCCAATCCGTGCAGGAAACTCAAATATATGGACAACAACAACAGCCACAGCCACCAATAGTAGCTCCTCCTGAAGCAGTTAAGGAGATTGAGCTTCATGTCTTCAGATCTCCAACAAGAAAAAGGACGGTTTGTGCACCATCTTCTTCTCCAAGCCCCCCTTCTGATGATCTAGACACCATCTGGATCCCACTTCATCCTGAGAGTGAGACACACTACGAGAGGCTTCGAAAAGGAAGGTTCCTGAAACCTTAGAGTTATGAATACAGATTTAGAAGAGGAGGATGACAACGAGCCAGTCAACATGGATGTGAGCCCAGCCCCAGTAGAGGCCGACGTTACCCCATCCCAAACTGCTGTGAGGGATGCAGCACAACAGAGAACACTACCACCACCAGCTTTGATATTTGCAGAGTCCTGGCATCGACCTACAACCACCTCAGTAGAAGTAGGTACTACAGAAAGTTAAACATCAAAATGCCCACCTACTACCAGTTCATCCAATATTGGCAGTGGCACTAGCATCAGAAAGATTCCTTCCTGAGTTTGGGACTCCTTTACGGTATCAAGAAGGTTGTAGAAATGTACACACGCTCAATTTGTAGAGCAAATGTTAGTCAGGGTAAGATTGATACAAACTATGGTATCAGAGGCCACAACCCATTTGAGAAAGCACCACACAATCCAGTGGGAGGCACACCTTCCCGGCCAAATAAAGGCAAGTGTTGTTAGTAAAGGGGGTGAAAGGCTGAGCAGGGAATCTGATCACGGGAGAATGTGAAGAAGAGGAAGACCTTTTCGTTACGCAAAGCAGCCCTCTCTCCAGCAGTGCAATGGTATCGCCCACATCAGCAACATCGCAGTGACACAAGACGCAGGTCGAGACACCAAGGCATGAGAGTACAGTGACTGCCCTGCTGAAAAGAACATTGAGCCTACCAAATATCTGTTCTCAAGAAGTCACCTGCATCAGTGGCACAAGAAAAGAAAAAATGAAAGCTACTATTCCTTGCATATTTAGGCAGGAGTGGCAGTATGAACACAATAACTCAACAACACATTTATACAATGCAAAGTTGGCTAAAATGTTAGCGCTGGACTTCCTTCCATTGTTTTTTGTGGATGGGGGTGGGTTTGCTTGAATTTGTAGCAGCAATCTGCTCGAAATGGAAGGTTCCGAGCTGGTCCTCTTTCGCCAGATTTGCTGTTCTAGCACGATGTGCTGAAATTGCTTGGACAAGCTTTGAAGCAGAGTGCTGTTCACACAATCCATCTGATGATAGACTCATTGACCAGTTGCTAAGCCAATGATTATATGTACATCACAGCACACTGGATCTCTTTTGTGGGGATTAGAGAAGAGATATCTGGAGGTGTTGACACTAATGAGATTTTTAATGGTGCTCGGAAGCATGCAACAGTAGCCTTGTTTGCCATGGAGGAATCCCATACAGCTGCAAACATTTTGGAAGACTTTAACAACAAGGTCCTTGAATGGCTGTGACCAAGAGGGCTTAACATTGGATTTGTTGCCATAGACAATGGCTGTAAGATAGTTAAGGCCAAGGCCAATGGTGGCAGTTTCAGGGTGCTGTGTTTGGTGCACTGCATTAATATAATTGTACAGGACTTTCTCAAAAAAGAAAGCCAAGTAAACAACTTACTGTCCACCTGCAGAAGAATCTGCACACATTTCTGCCATTTACTCAAAGCCTGGAAATAGCTGAGGGTCATTCCACATAATAAAAAGCACTCACACAGGAAGTGCCAACACGTTGCAACTCAACGTATTACATGCTTGAGCATCTGTTTGAACAGTACAGACCGATCAATGAATATGTCATGCAAAGAGGGGATGCAACTGTGAAAGGCATGATCATTGAGATGGACCAATGGTGGCCTAATAAAAAGCCTGAGAGAGCTGATGCTTCCTTTTGAGGTGTTCACACAGAAGTCAGTAAGAAGAACAGTACCATGGACCAAGCTGCCCCATTTTTGAACATTCTGCAGGAACAGCTAAAGGAGGTGTCTACAATGTATGCAGGTATGGAGGAAATAAAGATGCCTATGAGTCGATGGAAAGCTTAGTCCATCGCTTAGCTGTTAATGCAAGGGTGCAAAGTGACATTGTGGCATCAAAAAATGTCATCTGTGCCACCATTCCTGATCCATGGTACAAACCAATACTGTCCACTTTCATTTCTTTTTCAGATGGGGATGTTGCAAAATTCGAAACATGGATAGCTGAGCAGACCAGTGAGCTAGAAAAAGAATGGCCGGGAGGCTCACTCTTCGAGGGCACAAGATCTACGGGCAGCCTTCATGTTCATCGCCTGAGGGCAGTACTGTTGGCTCACAGCAGCCAAAACAAACAACAAGAACATCATCAACACAAGAATAGGAGCATCTGCCCCAAAATCTGCAAATTAATAGCTGCTACTAGTAGGGCTTAAGTCCAGTGCAGAGGCGAAAGTAAAAGAGTTGGAGCAAGGTGGAGCACCAATCTCCATTAAGCGGATGGTCCAGGCCTATCTGGATGAGCCAACAGAGTTCTACCTTGATCAAAACCCATTGGTGTATTGGTATGGGAAGAGGCGCCAATGGCCAGTGCTCATCAGGCTGGCAATGAACTATCTGGCTTGCCCTGTAGCCAGTGTCTCCACTGAGCATGTTTTCAGTGTGGCTGGAGCCATTGTCACAATGAGAAAGACCAGTCTAAGATATTAACCATGATTAAAATGAATTAGCACTTTAATACCGCTGGATTATGCCATAACGGAAGTGTGACAGGAGAAGATGAGCGAGACTCAGGTCATGGAAGTAGTGTGTTTGATGTCCTAGAAGACCCAGAAACAATATTGCAACAAGCATTAGACAGAACTAGCACTAAAACCAGAGAACAATTGCTAGAAGTCAAAAAACGCCGTAGTGAGAACCGTATAACATGTGTAAGTAAATATTCCAACATAACCACCAACTTCAAATCAATCATCAAACGTCACTGGCAGATATTAAAATTAAAACAAGACTTCAAAGGGAGCTTTGCAAGTGAACCTTTATTCGCACATACACGAGCTAAAAACTTAGGAGAATTACTGAAACAACCAATGGAAAACAAGTTGAAATTAACCTATCGAGGAACAACCCCCTGTTCAAATTGCAACAACTGCCACAATATCATGAGAGGTAATGTCATCACACACCCCATGAAAGAACACAACATTCATTTGAAAGTCAACGCTACATGCGATACTATGAACATCATATACATGCTAAAGTGCCCGTGTGGATCATTATACGTGGGACACACAGAAAGAAAATTAAAAGTTCGCATGAATGAACATAAAAGCAACATCAGAACAGGGGCAACAAAATCCACGGTGGCAGCACATTTTCTGGAAGCAAAACATCAAATCAGCCAATTAAGGGCCTGTGTGTTGGAAGAAGTGATGAAAACAGAAGGAACAGATAACAAAAAAAAACTTGTTGAAAAGAGAAAATCATTGGATTTATTATTTAAATTCACGTAAGCCGTTTGGATTGAATGACAGAGTTGAATTTACATGTTATTTATAATCGGCTGATTAAGTAACAATATTAAGTACCTCTCGGCATTTTATCATGGTTACTACATGTGAGCCTAAACACCACACAATGTTAACATTAAGCATAGCGACATCAATCTTCCCCTTCAAAGTTCCCATTTTGTTTTTTTAAAAAACAGTGGTTTATACACACATGTTAGAGCGCATGCGCGTAATTCCATTTAGACTGCGAGAGCACAACATTTGCGTAACACGCCAAAGGAAGAAGAAGGAAACACGCAGAGGTGAGCGCGGCCGGAATTTCGGTACAAACTAAGAAAACCAAGGTAAATACCATCACTACCCATAGAGTAAGATATCCGATAACACTGAGCAGCGATGAAAGTCAGCGCCAGCATATACAAGGCATACCTAATAAATAACGAAAGTTTGACCAAAACCGTTAAGTAACTATCCATAACGGTAGCGTTCACAGTAGAAACAGTCAGAAAACCGCAACATTAGAAACACGGGTACTACTAGCACGAATCGATATTGATAACCAAAGGACAGTTATATTTAAAGAGGTTATCAGATGTTAGCATGACAGCATTAGGCTTTCGAGTAACTACAATGTAAATGGAGGTTCAAATGAATATATGTTATAACTGAGTTAAGAGTATAAAATGTATCAATTAGGAATGCAACAATTTGAACCAAGGGCCATGTTTGGAATCAAATAGTAAGAAATTTTATATTTATGTTTTTTCCTTTAGAATGTTTCCCTGATGAAGGCGTATTAACGCCGAAATGCATTGGAGAAAAAATACCATATCTGATGTGTAGAGGAATGAATTAAATTTGAATAATCATTGATGATATGTGATTACAACATGATCAAAACTTATCAAATGAAATAAAAACAAGCAAGCATGATCAACTTTGGCATTGAGCTACATTGATTTATGAAGTTGAGCTGAAGAGTACAGCATAGATCCAGTGCCTTGGGAGACAGATCTATGTGATATAGGACTGCTACCTACCAACTACTTATGGATAAACCACCTAAGTTTGAGGACGAGATCTACTACCCAGACTACTAGGCCTGGGCCAACAACCATAGAACTTTCCTTCTCTATAGCTGTGCTGCTTTGACGCAAAAAAAAGATATTGCTCAGAGAACAATATTTAATTTTATTTGTTTGTGTGTGGTTGACTAATTCAGCCCCACAGTCTTACTCTGAGACACATTTTATTGCCGAATTGTAGTTGCAACAGTGTGCAGTGAAGAAGTCCCCCACACCCATTTCCCTCAAGGCCATTAGTGATTCAAGCAAATTTGTGCCTGTCTCCAACCCTGGGTTGTGACTTTCTATCCTTTCATAGTTTATTTTTCCTCTAGCCGGACTGCCCCACATTACTTGATTTTGACTGGCCAATGTCTGTATCGTGAACAATGGACTGCCAATGTACCACAGTCACTATGCCTGAATTAGAAAAACAGGTAAATGGCATGCAATGCATGCTGAGTGATTGTTGTTTGTGAGTATGATGAGATTATTTATGTGGTGGCAGGCAGTGACACGAGGTGTTTGTTTATGTATAACTATTATGCTTAAATGTTTTAGTAATGATTTACAATGTCGGCGGCCTACTAAAGGCTGATCATTTTTTTCCTAAAGGTGATTTTTTCCTTCCCCTTTGAAAGTCAGCAAGATTTGTTTGCTGGGTCCACTCCACACTGCTCTGTTTTTTTTATACTACTCAAAGAGTCAGACCCAACCAGTCCCGTTAGAATAGATAACACAAAACAAATCTAGTCTACATAACAAAATGACTCAATGTTTCTCGTGTTGTGTATCAACAGCATTGTTCTACAGGTGAATCAAATACATATGAGTTGGGACACAGTTGGAATGGAGTTGAACACCTTAGTCAGAGTCAGGAGGATCAGGAATGATGGAATGACTCAGGGTGTCAATAACTGCCACCAGAAGAAGGACGTTTTCTACTTCACTGAAATCAACCAATTTGGTGATGGCTTTAATGTGGGCTACCCAACTCTGTGGAGTGATGGTGATTGGTGACAGCGGTGCGTTGATTTACTTGATTTGGAAAATGCAAGGTTGCTGGGTGTGTGTTATCAGTGCTGTCTGACTCACATTTTAAGCTAAGTGGTGGTTCGGTGGGAGGCCTGTTGTTGTAAGTAACCGGAGACATTTAGTCATGAATTATCATCACATTATGCATGTGCGGTTAGGTTACATATCATTGTTATGAATCATGATAATGAACTGATGACCATGATAGTTGCAACTTTAATCAGCCCAGTATTAATAGTTACATGTAGCCACTTTTCTGTAAAATTGCCCTCACCTAATTGTTCATACACCAGTCATAAAATGAATAAGTGCAAAATGGACTATCTTCTCTCTTGTGCTGCCTGTGAGACCTTTCGTGCACTCCTTATGAAGTTCAACTTCTTTCTTTCTCCTTGATTCTACCATATAATTTTTGTTTTCAATCAGTAGGCCCTCTCACCCTTCACCTAACTGGAAAAGCAACATAACACTCATGCTTAACTTACTGTACTGCATCTGCCAGGCACCCGAGATTGATGGACAGTCGAAGAGGAATGCAGATGCAACTCCCAATTGGGCAATACGGTATAATTTTTTTGTTTAATAATCATTATAAATGTGCTTGTGGTTCACTTGACTTCTAAGCAATTTGAAGTATATTTGCTATCCTTCAAAGCTAGGTAACACAGGACATTCAGATAATTAATATAACTTGGGTCTCTCTCTAGCAGACTGACAGTTTGGTTTGGTTTGTATTTAAGTTATCTGTACTCATTCCTTCATTTCCTTTTTCTCCTATAATAGATTTATGATGGTTGACTGCTCATTGCGCAGAAGAATGTTGTCCTTGTGTAGTGTTTGTCTACGTCAAACTTCAAACCACATCCCTCTTCCCATCCATTCATCAAAAACCCCTAACCTTTGTCTCTTGTGCTGTGTGGTATTTGTTAAGTTGTGGCTTAATTTACACCATCAATGGATCACATACTTGGTGGGGCAGATAGGTGAAAGCAACACCAATTCAGTGCAGGATCTTCACTTTTACTCATACTACTGAAACAATAGACCACACTGGCCCCATTTACCCACCCAGGCATAAACGTGGTTGATATTTAAGTGATAGAAAAACATCGTTATCATCATTTAGGCATTGTGTTTTGCATTAAATTCCTACCCAGTAACCCTATCCTCCAGAATTTAAGTCCTCCCCCTACCGATTTACAATGCAAGACTAAGAGTCACCTTTTTTCCTCGAAATACTAGCTCACCAACCATTTGTCTGACTAATTTATTGTTGTTTCTTGTTTGTTATTCCGCACCAAATATTCTTTGTAGTTTGCTAGTTTGGTCTCAAGTGTTTGTAAAGCTAATAATACATAACACACTAACTCCGTTTACATTTTTTTCCAATTAGTTTCCTGCGATGGATACTCCTTCTTATTAATATCCTACAATGTGAGTTCACCTAGGTGGGAGTGGAACATGACTTCTGATTCCTGCACTGTTGTTAATGCACTAGCCTGCTACTACTACCACCATGGCACCTTGGCACCTTGAGAAACCCTGCTACCCTCTCTTTTTCTATTCAGTAAGAGAACTGTAGTTCATTGTTCTACTAAGTTGTTGTTGGAAAGGCAACAAAAACCTCTCACCCCGCCTTTAGTGGTCAAAATAGTTGCAGAGACTAGGAGAGTAGTAGGCCAAACCTACCACATTGGCATAGCACATACCTAATTGTTGTTGCACACTAGCAGCTTATTTTAAAAATACGTTGTGCTAAAAGGCAGCTTTGAAGAGTTAAGTACCCTCAAAAACCGTGATTAGAGATTACAGGCAGAAATAAAAAAAAGTACATATTTATTTTTCTAGTTAAAAAAAACCCATTCCTTCTATCCACCAACAGCAACTGGCCCACCTCTCTCCCCAAAAAAATGAAATATCCCCATCCGTCCCCAACCATTGCCTGTGAAAAAAAAAGTGCAGAAACCCGAACCACCAAAATAAAAGTTAAAAAGGGGCAGAGGGAACTAAACACGGCACATGATCTTGTCTAGGTGCCGCTCCACTCTTCTCTTGGCGGCCTCCATGCTCACCAGCCTTGGCAGCACTCGATGTGGTAGGGTGCAGTTTGAGGGGGGGCAGCAGTGTGTGGTCTTGGATGGCGGGCAGCTGCCTGCAGACTGTGGTGCTAATATTGTGGTTTGGAAGCTGGAGGTGCTGGGGCCTGGCTGTGGTCCTGGGCCTCCTGCTCTTCCTGCTCCTCCTCCTCCTCTTGAGTCATCAGTCACTGGTAGCCTGCCCATATAGCCTCCAACTTCTGCTGCCAAAATCTAGGCTTCTGCATCCTGGTGCCATGGTACCTGGTGACCAGGAGCAATGTTAGAAAGGGGGGTCTCTAGTTGGCAATGGTTTGCACCTTGTCCAAGTAGGGAGCCTTCTTCCAAATAAGCATAAGGGAGTTACACTCCTAAAATAACCCCTGCTCCCCTCCTTGGTAGCTTGGCATGAGCAGTCAGGCTTATCTTAGATGCAATGTGTAAAGCATTTGCACATAACCAACAGTAACACATTGAAAGCACTACAAAAATACACCCCAACAGTTTAGAAAAATATCCAATATTTTTATCTACTTAAGACAAGACCAAAAATGATAAAAATTCTACAATACAGTACATAGAAATCTTCAGTTGTCAAAATAACATTGAAATAAAGTTCCTTGAAGTTGATATCATGGCGTCGTGAACAAACAAATCCAAACACTTCCGGCTGACTGCAGCATTGCGATCCAGCTACAGTGTCGCGGAGACTGCAAAACAGTACCTTTAGAAATGCAGGACATCGGCAACCTCTCTTTGAGCTTCCAAAAGCATGGCATCTACAGGTGTCAGTTCTGGAGGTCGTGCAGGAATTGTCGGGCTCTCAAAGTCATATGCGTTGTAAATCGAACTCCTCGCGGTTGAAGTCAGGAGCGCTGGCGTCGGTGGGCATCAGGTGCTGCGGAGTGAACTGCAGGGCTACGCCGTGCGATGCCCTCATGTGGCGGTGCAAGCAACGGCTCGATAACGGCATGAGATGGCATCGTCTGTGAGACCAGGGTCACGGTGCGAAGTGATGTGGTGCTCGTCGCGGTGCTGGCAGGTCACGGTGAAAACGCTGTTGCTGAAGCTCTGTCGTCTGCTGATGAACTGGAGTCGATGGTGCCGGCATCGGTAGGCCAAGGCTGTGGTGCAGGATGAGGACGGTCCATTGTGTAACTTACGAGCAGTGCCCTCGTACCACGGTGAAAGCAGGGGCGTCGATGTTGGCGTGAAGCATCATTGTCGGGGATACCAAGGAGGTGGTGTGCAGCAAGGCGGAGCAGAATGCGGTGCCTACAGGAGATGGGACCAGCAGCGGCTTGGTGGCGGCATCAGATGGCGTCGTCGTGAGACCAGGGTCGCGGTGCGCCATTGCGGTGGTGCCCTCTGCAGTGCCTTCAGGACATGGAGTCGGCAGTGGTGCCGTGGATGGGGTTGGGTTGCTGTTTCTTCTGTTGCAGCACAAAACACACAGTCCCCAGTGTTGAGGGCAGAAGAACTTGAAGTCTTTGCTGTTCCTGAGACTTCTTGAACAGGGGACAAGCTCTACCTCAAGCCCTTTGAGACACTCAAAGAAAGAAGGTGTAGAAAATTCAATCCAGTCCTTTCATTGCCCAAGACAGAATCAGCCTTTGAAGGCCAACAGAGCAAAGCACTCAGCAAAATGGTAGTTCTTCCTCACAGCTTCTCCAACTCTTCTTCTTAGCAGTCTTCTTGGTCCAAAAGAGTTCTAAAGCTCTGGGGTCTGGGCCCCAATATTCATACTCAAAATTCCTTTGTCCTCTCAGGCAGAGAGTGTCTGTGTTTAGTCCAAACCGGTTTGGTCCTCTCTGGCCCAGCTTCTCAGCAGGAGGCAAGGACAGCCTGTCCAAGGCAGACAGGGTGTAACAAATTGATGTCTTTAAGTCCAGTATATAAAACAGATTAGGTTTATTGAAGATAAGATTCAGGTCATGTAGAGAAAAAGGAATAAAGTAGATCCAATAATAGAAACCCCACCAGGAGCAGATCGACTCCAGCTCAGCCTCAGATGTAACTGTCCCTGCTTTCAAGCATACACAATTGGAACACTAAGTGACATCATAGATGCCTGCTGAGCAAGTAATGAGAAACACTAAAGAAGGACAGAGAATAAATGAAAGCAGGATGCAATCTCCCCTGTGGTTCTTTAAACATCCAACAAACTGAACACCTCTAACAATATAAGAGCACATTGTGGTTCAGCTAAATACTAAAACTCTTCAAAATATAAAAATTTCTCAAACATGGCTCATCATAAGATGCAAGCCGTAAACACATAAAATACAGAAACACTGGAATGGAATAAAGAATGGAGCACCTCAATCTAAATTGAGCATATGAATGGCTCACTCCATTGAGTAACCAACACACCAGAAATTTGAATAAAAACAACAGAGCACCTCAACCTACGTTGAGCATAAACATGGCTCCCTCCAATAAAGATACTATCTCACTGTAGTATTATCAGCTCCAATACACACATGCAAAATTAAAACAACTATACACCTCAACCATTAAAGATACTATCTCACTGTAGTATTATCAGTTCCAGTACACACATGCAAACTTAAAACGACTAAACACCTCAACCATTAAAGATACTATCTTACTGTAGTATTATCAGTTCCAGTACAGACATGCAACTAACATATGAGAAGTAATACATGGCAATAAAATAATGCGCAGTCCTTCCCAAAGAATACATATATGAAACTCCACCACCTCCCTCTGAAAACAAGTTACAATAAAGGTCTTAATTTTCCACAAAAAGATGAACACATAACATCGGTCAGCGATCTCTCACCCGAGGACTTCTCACAATGGGCTTCCTTTAAACAAGTAGTAAGATTTGCAGTTCAAAGCAAAACTCTGAAATTTCTTCTTTGAAAACAGTTTAGAGGTTATGATTGTAAATCACCGGGACAGGAAGTTCACAGCTGAAGACTTCATAAGCATCACCACAAGTCATGTAAGTAGATTCTTCACAATTTTGCAACTTTCCTCACAGATGACAATAGTCCTTGACCTCAATTGAAACTGCAAAAAGAACTCCAAAGCTGACGAAAATTCAAGCGTGTGAAACAGTGAGTTGTCCGTTGTGTTTTATACCACTACATATCCGCGGTTTAAAAGATTGGGCCAGAGTTCCCCAATGAAGTGTACAATGTTAATTAAACTGACCCCAGGACTCCGTTCCGCCATGAGACGAGTAGTCAGATGCAGCGAAGTCCTTCTGCCAATATAAACTTGGATTGTCACTTTTCTGAAAACTGCTTACAAATGCGCATTGCAAAATGGCGGCACGTACACAGACACTGCACCGGGTGGCTCTCCTCACGCCAATGCTAGAAAACGTCTTTGAGCAGCAAGACTGAAGACGCAGATGCAGACGTCACAGTAGACGCTCTGAAAATGCCGGTGCTTGAGCGATTGCATAAGTGAGTTGTTCGTTTTTATTTTAAAAATTGCCTCAAGAGTAAAACGTTGACATGCAAAAAATCACCACAATGCTTTAAAATGTGCTAGAAACACGCGGTTCTAGAAATACCGCGAATGTTGCACTCCTACAACAAAACTGTACATTTTTCTTCCGATGCAACAGCAAACCGTACCTTGTGCTCTTGCTCACAACCGCCAGCATCCCTGTCTTTCCGGCAGGGGCCAAAACGCTTCTCATCCTCTGAGTTGTCGAATAACAAGCAAACACTGCGCATGCACTTCCCTACAGCTGTTGGTAGACGTGTGTTTTCTTGTCTAAATCCAACCCATGTATGTTACTGGTCAGACAGTTAGAAGCTTGGTATGAACACAGTTCTTGAAAGAGATTTCCTTAAATTCAAAAGTGGAAAACAAAATCTCTCTTTAAGTTCTCTTCAGATTCAGGTCAAATCATAAATCGTGCAGCAAATCTCTCTTTAAGTTCTCTTCAGATTCAGGCCAAATCATGCAGCAAGAATCCCAACACCCTGGGGAACAGGCTGTCCAGATCACAGAGGACACTGGTGGGGTTAACCAGGGTGCTCTCATTAAATACCTATTCTTCTTTGGCTTGAAAAAGTTCTCCAGTTGCAGTAGTTCAAAATCCTTAGTTGCAGTAATCCAGTCTTTTCTTCATGCATAGGCTCTTTACCTCGTCACCAAAATTGTAACAAATTGATGTCTTTAAGTCCAGTATATAAAACAGATTAGGTTTATTGAAGATAAGATTCAGGTCATGTAGATAAAATAGAATAAAGTAGATCCAATAATAGAACCCCCACCAGGAGCAGATGGACTCCAGCTCAGCCTCGGATGTAACTGTCCCTGCTTTCAAGCATACACAATTGGAACACTAAGTGACATCATAGATGCCTGCTGAGCAAGTAATGACAAACACTAAAGAAGGACAGAGAAGAAATGAAAGCAGGATGCAACACAGGGCCTGTTCAGGTGTAAGGGAAATATCTTCCCACCACTCTAAATGCAGACAGGGCCTTCTTAGGTGATAGTGGTAACTCCTACTACTAGTCTGAATGCAGTCCAGGTCTATTCAGCCAATCCCTGACCTCTATAGACTCTCTGGAGCCACTACTCTTCCCAACCCCTGTCACTCCGAAGCCAGACAGTCAATACACATCCTAGCAGAGGCACACAGGATGGCTAAGCAAGAAAGTACCTATTTTCTGAAAGAAGTATTTTCAAACACAGAAAGTAAAAATCAACTTTACTAAAAGATGCATCTTTAGATTCTGACTTCAGGCATACTAAACTTTATTACTCTACCATGTTCCGAGGGCACGTTATGTTTATGAGATGTTATAAATAAACTCCCCATTCTGTCCTATGGGAACAGGTAGCCTTTCAATAGTGAAAAACGAAATTGGCAGTACTTCACTGTTAGGACGTGCCACACACAACAGGGCATGTCCTATTTTTCACTTACACTGCACCCTGCCAACTGACATGTAAGAAAAGGGAAGGTTAGGGTGATGTAATAATTTCAATGCTTTTACATTTAACTCGTGAGGGACACCTAGTAACGACTAGTTGAACTGCAGTTCTTTGCAGAATTATTTTGATATCGGATATATTATATTCACTGCCCATTGCTAATCTCGTCCCATAATGCTTTGCAGGGCCTTTGGTTGGAATTGTATTTTTGTCCATAACTGTGCTTGGGGTGGTTCTAAGAGGATGGAACCACCACTGAATCATTCGGCATGATTTGCTCTTTGTGTTCAAAGCATCTGCTTGGTCCTCCCCCTAGGTTAGGGGGGACCCCAAAATCATCACCTTTCTCATTGCTTGATATTTTTCATCTTCAAATTTCACCTTTGTGAATTGGTTTGCTTTTTAGCATGCAAAGTTGCTTCATGAAAGCATTTGTGGGTGCAGTTTAATAGTTGACTCCGTTATGTGGAGAAACTGAATTTTTGTCTAAATTTCATGTTTTTAATGGAATGGGTAGTTAATAATTCTCTGAAAACTCTGCTAGCGCAGCGGATTTCATTGCCCAGGCGTACTGTTGGTGTGGTGCTGGGGACTCATAAAAGGATTTTTGCAAGGTTGGCAGTTTTTGGTGCATCCGGGCAGAATTCTCAGTCAGGATTGCGGTCTGCCGCTAGCCATTGGATCAGCCACTATAGTTGCGCAGCTAGATAGTAGCTCTCAAGGTCAGGCACTGCTAGCCCGCCCTCTGCTGTAGGGTGTCGCAGTGACGACAGTGTCACTCTCAGTCTGCCTGTGTCCCAAATAAAGGAAGTGACCATCGAGTCCAAGTCTTTAAATATAGCCTGTGGTATCCACACTGGCAGCGTCCTGAAATAAAATAAGAGGTGTGGCAATGTTATGAGGACGCCAGACACAGGGCTGAATCGGGCTAGCATAGTGCGCGCTCCTTGAATTTTGCCTGTGATGTCACGCAAGAAAATCAGAAGATCATCGGCATATGATGCGATCAGGTGTTGGCCCGTGGAAATCTCTAGTCAGCTGTAATCCTGGCCGCTCCTGGCTCTACACACCAGTGGTTCCATGGCTAGAG
The DNA here is from genome assembly GCF_964261635.1 of Lissotriton helveticus. Taxonomy (NCBI): domain Eukaryota; kingdom Metazoa; phylum Chordata; class Amphibia; order Caudata; family Salamandridae; genus Lissotriton; species Lissotriton helveticus. The sequence continues at coordinate 211,711,237 of NC_136058.1, forward strand.
CAAACAGGAGGGGAAAAGGGGGCATCCCTGTCTGGTTCCTCTCTCCACCCCCAGTCTAGGTGAGATGACTCTTCCAGTGCGCACCCGGGCAGTTGGGGCTGTGTACAGGAGCTGCACCCATTTCAGGAATCCCTCCCCCAGGCCCATCCCGGTCAGAACTACATACAAGTATTGCGACTCCAGGCTGTCAAATGCCTTTTCTATGTCTACTGCGAGCACTGCTGCTTCCTGCTTCTTGTATTCTTCAGAGTCCATTACCGCTAATAAGTGTCTGACGTTTGGGGCAGTGTTCCACCCTGAAATAAATCCCGCCTGGTCAGAATGGACAATATGAGACGTATGTGGCAGCAAACGGGTTGTAAGGATCTTACTGAAGATTTTATTTTCCATGTTCAACATGGACAACGGTCTGTAGGCCGTGTAATCATGGGGCTCCTTCCCTGGTTAAGGTATGGGGATAATTAGGGCCTCTCTGGTGCTGTCAGGTAACTGCCCCAATTCTCGGGCCTCCTGGTACAGTCCAGCCAGGTTAGGTGTCAATTCTTCCACATACATTCCGAAAAATTCAGCCGTAGGCCATCTGTGCCCGGCGTTTTATTACGCGCCATTCCCTTGATGGCCTCCCGAATCTGCCATTGTGTGATATCCGCCTCTAACAGTTCTGCAATTTCAGGGGTCAGGCGTGTCAGTGGTAGCTCGTTCAGGTAGTCCGCCATGTTTACCAACTCACATGCACATGTTTTGGTATTAAGTGAGGTGTAGTAGCGTGCAAAAACCCTGTTGATCTTACCCTGGGGAAATTGTCTAATCCCCACTCGTCCTCTATTTCCAATAGCAGAGAATCCTGGCTCATCGGATTTGTCAGCCATGCCAGGAGCGATCCAGACTTGTCTTGTTCAGCATGTGTGCGTTCTACATATTTTTTGTAGTCAAAGCTCCTGAGCCTCTCCGTTCGCCTCGCTACCTTCTCTTTGGCGTCCAGGAGTGCCCTTTGGAGCTCTGGATGTCCTGGCCTCTTATGCTTCACTTCCCGGAGAGCTGATCCCTCTACTTCCCTCATAATTACCCTCCTGACTCCTGTGGCACATGTATTGCACTGCCCCTCAAAACCACCTTAAAAGATTCTATAGTAAGGGATGCTGTTGTCCCAGTATTGAGTCAGAAGTAATGCGATATCTCACCCCTGATCTCCTCCCTAAAGACCTGATCTTCCAGTGTGTCTGGGCGAAGATGCCACGTGGGGATCGCCGCTGGCAGGTGCTCCCATTTCAGGGACATAAACAGCAGATTATGATCCAAAATGATGCGTGTCAAATATTCTGCTGACGTGACCTGCTGCTGTGCATCCACTGACCACATTAGGGCATCTAGTCGCACGTACACGTCGTGGTAGTCTTTGGTTTGCGGGTTCAGGGTTCGCCATGCATCCAACACCCCCCAACTCTGCCTCCAAGTACGTAACGCATGGGAACCATGAGCTGCCTGGGAGGTTGGTAGCGGGGGGTGGGTCTGGTCCAGAAGTACGTCCTCTACACTGTTAAAGCCGCCCCCCATAATCACAGTGCCTGCAAGATATTGTTCTAATTTGTGGCTCAGTGTCGCAAAGAATGCTGGCTGATCTACATTAGGGGCATATACACTAATCAGAGTAATGTCTGGGCTCTCCAGCCATCCTTGATTGCCACATATCGGCCCTCCTGATCGATCACTGAATGGAGTAACTGGAACGGACTCCCACCTGGACTCACACTAACTCCCCCGTGCATAAGCTGAGTATGTAGTGTAGAAAAGCTGCCCTCTCCATCTCCTGTGTAATGCCTGCACCTCCTTTTGTGTTAAATGTGTTTCTTGTAAGAGAGCTATCTGGGCTCCTCACAGTTTGATTTATGAGAGGACTTTATGACGTTTAGACATAGTGTGCATGCCCCTAATATTCCAGGTCATGTATTTGCAATGTCGGTTGTCAGCCGTTATCGAATAATACCGTGATCTGAGCCCCTACCAAGCTGATCAGTACCCACCACGTCCATCTCCCATTTGAGTCCACATGATGTCAAACATTTCCCGCTAAACCCAACAATAAACTTGCCCTCAAACTCCCACTCCCCGGGATTAGTAGGAAAAAACAACCCCCCATCCAAACCAGTTTATAAAGTCTACAAGTGACTGCTTGTAGGGTTGTCAGTCAGTCCCAGTCTCAGCAGCCGCCATCGCTCTCTGCATATTTGGTGGTCTACCCCGCACCACTTAATCACCCCAATAACTGGATGTAACATCAGGGGCGTCCCTCTGTGTTCATGTTCCGCTGGGCCAGGTCCTTTAGGTCTCACCGTTATATGATGCTATCCACGGTGTGACACTCGGAGGCAACTCACTCTGCGCCTCAGAGTCGCTGGACCCCCCCACCTAAGAACAGGTGCCCCCTGCATGATAGTTGTCTTCGGAAAGGTCTTGGCTCCGCACCTCTCTGCTGATCTGGGCCACTACTTGCATCGTGTTCAGTCGCTCAAGCCGTGCCCCTTCCTGCGATGGTGTCAGAGAGTGCGCTCTAACCCTCTGTGTCCTGGAACGTGGTCCGCACCGTCCTCTTTTCGCCATGTTCTGTGGTGGTCCAGCTCCGTCATATTGGTCCAGCCAGTCAGATGCCTCCTGCGGGGTTTTAAAGAACTCAATGCCCTCTGCTGTTACCAATCGAAGTGTAGCTGGGTATTGTGTCACTTATTTGTAGTCTAGCTGACGCAGTCTCTACTTCACGTCTCTGTAGGATCTCCTTCGCCGCTGCACTTCCCACAAAAATTCAGGAAAATGAGCACTGTATAGTTGTGCACTTGTGTGTCTGCCTTGAGGCGTGCCTGGGTCAGGATGTGTTCTCTGTCTTTATAATGCAGGAGTTTCGCGAACACCACTCGTGGCGGAGTTCCTGGTAGGAGCGGCTTGGCAAGGACACGGTGCGCCCATTCCGTAGTGAAAAAGTATGACAAACCCTCAGGCGCTATCTCGTCTTTGAGCCACTTCTCAAGCTAGGCCATCATGTCGCGGCCTTTAATTTTCTCTTGTAGGCCCACGATCTGCAGGTTGCTTCTACGGGATCTATTTTCGGCATCTTCAGCCCTGTCCTCCAGCGTCCGCACTTTTGTTTCCAATTGAGCCATTCATTGCTGAATGGCCGTAAGCGCTGGTATAGCCTGCGAGAGCTCTCCTTCATTTGACTTGACCCTGTCCGCCAGCTTTCTATGGTTTTTTCGGAGCAGCCCCATGGCCAAGCTAAATGAGTCAATTTTACTTTCCAAGGGCTCACTAGATGTGGTGATAGCCTGTAGGATGTCCTGTAGTGTTGGGACTACAGGGTGTGCTTCTTGCTGCGTAGTCTGCCTGCCCTCTTCCACAAGTGCAGTCATGGTGGGGTCTTCTTTAACCTTCTTTTTAAGGGGTTTACCCATGGCGCCTTCATGTCCCGCAGTGCTCCTGGTATTGCGCCCGCTCATGGGATGCCACAAATCGCTGCCGCTTGGCATGCGCCGATCCCGTTCAGCTAGCGCTCCCCGTCTCTTGTCCGTCTTCTGGATCAGTGATAGTGCAAGCTGCTATGAGACGCACCTAAGGTCATAGGCCCAGTTGCTCCAAGCCCGTCTCGTACCTCGTCTGCCGCAATTGCTGTCTCAGGCAGAGGGCGGGTCGCGTATGACTGCGCACTGGACAAGGTCCTCTTCGCAGGCGTTCATTTTCCCAGTCCCTCATCCCAAAGTCCTACGGGGGGAGGCGATGTGGTCTTCAACACCAGGGTTAATTTCGCACTCGTGGGTTTCCAGTGTCTCTCCGTGCAGTGTTCCCGCCTGGGCTCACTGTTGCGCCGCTCCACTCGCTGCCTCACGTCATCTCTCTCATTCCTGCGTACACCCCAGAGGGATCCCAACAAGCGCCACCGCACTCCCACCAGCCCGCACTCCACGGGTCGTCCTAGGGCCTGCAGACAGTGGAGCACCCTCAACGTAGTCCTGCAAAGGGAGCCCCCAAGTCTGGTGCCCTATCGTGCATCAGGGGCAGAAAGGAGGGAGCTCCTCAGGCCCCCGGTTGACTGGGCAGGTCAGGGCACAGTATTGCCGCTCAGTACTCACTCTGCTATCCTAGGTCTGGGCTTCAGTGCGATCAGCGGTTTTGGAACCTCTGGTGTTTCATTAGCGGGAGATTGTCTGGGCGCTCCCGGCCTGTTGCGCTGCTACAAGGGGAGGAAGGGAGGGCACTCCGTTGTCGGAGTTTCCCTGCGTCATAGGCGGAAGGAGGGAGCACTCCAGGCCTTGGAGGGGCTGCTCCAGCTGGGGGGTCCAGGGCCTATCTATCGCCGCCTAACTCTCAGGCTGCCATTTTACCGCTGGGTCTCATTGCGGTTGGCAAACTCCGCATCCCAGGCGCGTCAAGAACATGAGCCTACCAAGGGGAACCCGACCCACCACGCCACGCCGCGCCACTCTTTACAGAAGGAGGAAGGGAGAGGACTCTGTTGCTGGTGTTTCATTACTCGGAGGAGGCAGTCAGCATTTGTTCCGTCTCCCTAAGTTCCTGCTGGGCGCCACCATCTTGGGACGCTGCTCCCATGCAATTCTCGGTGATTTTTTGCTGCACAGGGGGCTCGTTTCGCCTCCCAGACACCCCAGCTGTGTCCCCAGTGGTGTGGGCGAGCTGGAGGGTATCATGCCCTATGCAGGGGTTCAGGATGGCTGCCGATGGCAGCTGGCCAACTGGGAGCTCGCGGTTTGAGCTGCTCACTCTATCGGCGCCAAACACTGCACTCCAATAGTCAGTGTCTAGAGGAGTTCTTTCCACTTAAGGGCCCATTGCCACTGCACCTGCTGACCCATTCATATCATGATCCTAATGCCTGCAACATAACTGCAGGAGTTATGAAAACTTTTGGCCCTGGACCTACTGCACCTGTTGCATCATTTTAATAATGACATTTTTTCCAGCAATGTAACTGCACTTGTGACTGCCTGTTTAGTAATAAAATTTAGCAATATTAGGTGGCTAGTAGTGTGCATAGAGCTTTTAGTCCAATGGTCACTGCACCTGCAGCACCATTGTAATCATGACCCTAGTGCCTGCTAGATAGCTGCACTTGTGACTGTCTGTTTAGTAGTAAAATTAGCAGTAATCTGTGTTTAGTGGGGTCCCTAGAGCTGTTGGATCTTGTGCCACTGCACAGTTTAAAACAATCCCATTTTAACTGCAAGGTAAGTGCAATTGTGACTGCATGTTTAATAGTAAAATATAGCAATATTAGGTGTTTAGAGGGAAAGATAATAGAATGTAAACAGTAAGCAGTAAGTAGTGTTAGTCAAAAGAAAAAACTTTGAACCACCAATGTGGAGCGGTATGAGTAGTTAGGCCACAGTAAGCTGATAAAAGATGCACAGACGGCAAAACGGGCTACAACCAATAGAAACAGAAGAAAGTAAACTGGCAAGGATATGGACCAATACAAAGTGTAGGCGGGATGTAAGTCCCTTTTAAGATATATCAAAAATAATAGTTTTCACTGTGCTGTGTAGGCAAAGCCTAAATACCACACTCATCGGAAACATATGTATCATTAACATATTATATTGCTTCTGTTAGGCAGAGCAGTGTTGGCTAATTATTAATTTTGTGTACAGTATTTGCCTTTGAATACAGTGGTTGACTTCAAGTCCTTCAAATTGCTTTAATTGATTGTCTAGTCAGGTGGACAAGGGATCACCTACTGGGCAGGTTCTCATTTTTAAGAGGCACCATGTAGTATGTATGTAGAATGTTGTTTGTTGAACATGAAACATGAAGTGTAAGAGGGACTGTTATAAGGGTTGAGATAGGAGGAGAACAGCGAAGAGGCTGATCCGGGCAATACGTAATGAGTAAAGCAATTTATTATACTTACTGTGTTGGGTGGTTAGTACACGCTTTTAGCGATGAGCCCGTGGCCAGCCAGCCAGTGAGCCTGATAAACTATGTATGCATTGTTCCGATGGCAGCCTGCAACATTGCACATGTGGGGACCACAGACATCTTCATTCCGACAGGTAGTGACCAGTGCTGGATCTTGTGTGAGTCCTCAATTTCTTCCTTATTTCTTTGAAGTGCATTTTGAGCTGTTGGTTCCAGTACAAAACCGTGCACACAACTGACTCCTGCAACGTCACTAAAAGAGGGCCAGGGCAGAGGCAATGGGGACCTTGCTGACACGCCTATGCAATTGCCCATTTCATGTGGGTCATGCAATGTCTCCACCAACTTGGATTGGGCATCAATGTGATTATCCATATGTGCTGCACTAAATATGGATCAAGGCACAGTCAATTGTTCCTTACTGCTCTGAGTTTTCAGGTACATTGTACAAATCTCACAGAATATTATGGTAAACCTATGAATTTAAGGTATTACCTACTCTATTTGAGGTGAGACTTTCTTCACAACCTGGATACATGTTGGTGTTCCGCTGTTACATTTGTACTGCATCCTGCACAACTAGTGGATACAAACTTTTAGAGGATTTGTACACAAATACTTTGTACACTACATACTTGTGTAGCATGTTTTACAGTGGTTCAGTGGTGAAAAAGGACTAAGGGTGCTCTATTTACCTAGTCCACCCTTGCCATGGCAAACACAACAATAATAGTCATCAGCATCAAATGTACACAACAGTAAATAAAACATAAATATGTTCTAACCACAGTATACAGAACAATCAAGATATAATGCATATTGATGTTAAAACTCGATTAATCTTTCTGCAAATTCCTAAGTTTCATAACAGCATTTTTAAAACATTCTACATAAAAAATTATAAATTCATCAGTTAACATCTATAAATATAGAAATGCCGGTCGGAATTGAAAATATCCATTATCCTCCAGTATCAGGATAATGCAGGCTCTTCTGGATTTGATAAACAATTTACTAAATATCGCAAAGTGAGGGTGCCCTGCGGGGACACATTGTCACAGTCGCAGGGACCCATAGACCCAGGATAATACCATCGCTGCCCTAATCCGTCTTGACCTCTCTGCAGCCTTCGACTCCTTATCACATCGCATGCTCGCAGCCAGAATCCACGTCACGGGAAAACAAGGAGCCGCCCTGGACTGTATCCAATCCTTTCTCTCCGGACAAACCCAGAGTATCAGACACCCTCCCTTCCTCTCTGAACCCACCGACATCAACTGCGAAGTACCACAAGGATCATCGCTCAGCCCCACGTTCTTCAACATCTACATGGCCCCCCTCACCACCATCGTCAGACAGAAAGGGCTCAGCATTGTATCCTAGGCCGACGACATCCAGCTCATCCTCTTACTCACGAAAAATCCCAAAGACACCAGACTTAATTTCCAGGAAGGAACGAAGAACATGGCAGCCTCGACGAACGGCAGCTGCTTGAAGCTCAACTCAGAGAAGACCGAGGTCCTCATCCTTGGACACTGCACCTCCACCTGGGACAACAGCTGGTGGCCCGGTGCCCTCAGGAATGCACCCACACCTACAGTCCAGGCACGAAACCTCGGTATCATCCTCGACTCCTCCCTCTCCATGAACTGCCAGATCAACGTTGTTGTCTCCACCAGTTTCAACTGCTTGCTCATCCTCCGCAAGACCTTCAAATGGATCCCCCCGACTGCAAAAAGACCGTCACCCACACACTCATAACCAGCAGACTGGATTACGGCAATGCCCTATACGCCGGAATCAACAGAACCCTTCTACACAATCTCCAAACCATCCAGAATGCCGCAGCCAGACTCAACTTCAGGACACCGCGCCACGAACACATGAACCAACACCTACGAGACCTTCACTGGCTCTCTGTAAAGATGAGGATCACCTTCAAACTCCTCACCCACACCTACAAATCCCTCAACAAATCCGGACTCAAACCACTCAATGAGAGATTATCCTTCCACGTACCCAAGAGGAACCTCCGCTCCGCCAACCTCGCCCTGGCAGAAGTCCCCCGCATCCGCAGAAAAAGAGCAGGCGGGGGAGCCTTCTCCTACAAAGCGGCCAAGACCTGGAACAAGCTCCCTGTGAACATCAGATGCTCCTCGACCCTGCACATGTTCTGTGTTCTGGAAGAACCTCAAGACCTGGCTTTTCGACTGATCTGGAGCTGCTCACCTCCCCTCCCCCCTCCAGTGCCTTGAGACCCTCATGGGTGAGTAGCACGCTCTATAACCCCCTGATTGATTGATTGATACTCTGGGGGAAGCTATTAATAAATGGAGAAAGTTTAGTCTAAACCTAAAAAAATTCTCAGTTGTTTGTAACAAGGGCAAGGTAGGGCTCCATCGCCTGTGTCGTTGTTAGCATCACATACCTCCAAACTGTTGGCTTCACCAGTTCAGTCTCCTTTCTATACAGAGATCTTCTTACCATAAAGTTATCCATCACCCATTTTTTGTCTGATTTACATATACTGTCAGGGGTACTGAAAAGCTCCCCACTCCTGACGTGCAGAAAAGAAACCTTGATATATTGATGCAATGATTTTAAGAGTACAATCAAGCAAAACACAATCCTTTACAATTATTCTATTCACTCCTTACTTCAAAATCTAATCCAATCCAACAACGGACGAAGAGTGAATAGATAGCTAAAATAGCCAACACCCTACTCTTCATGAATACACAGGGAAAGGGTACTTTGGGGAACACATATTAACCACTGGTCTGGAAGCACTTAAGTGCTACATAACCCCAGGTGTTGCTTCCGTTATAAGACTTTGAAGATACATTAAGATTGATGAAATTTCACTAGAGTCTTAAGGGGTTTGCTATTCAATCTTGACATAAAGTTGAAAACTGCAGCAACAAATCTAGTGAGCTCCTCGTTCTAGGCAGCCACTAGGGGTTGCCAATTCATGTTGGAGTCAAGCAAGAATCTAAAATATGAGAAATCCTTGATCTTAGAGATTATGTGGGTACAGACACTAAATGTTTCATCTTATTAGAGCTAGGACCCACCACCATAACAAAAGACTTATTAAAGCTGTCCTTGCCATCAAAACTGCATCATCCACGTATAACAGAACAGGGAGAAGTGGGATCTTAACTGATGACAATTGGCCTTAGCAGGCGCCAACAAGTTCTGCTCAATATAAAGGGAGAATCAAACCCTATCAAAAGCTGAGGTATGGTCCATAAAGTCCAGGTGAAGGGATTCACGGAGGACAAGAGTGTATTTATTGACAACCAAGTACAGATTCAGAAACTGATCGATAGTGGACTTCCCTTGTCCAACAAAAGTACTGCAGGCCCAACATGAAGTTATTCTTCTCCACCAAGCTGGAACGTCATGCCAGCAATATGCACCCTTAGACTTTACAACCGCATCAATAAGAGATATATGTCTTCACCACTGTGGGTTATCCTTGTGGCACCTGTCTGAAATTAACGATATGCACGTGCACCTGACCACTGCTGTTGATAAGATGCAGGACTGACTTGAGACCACAAACCTTAATTGTCAGCACCTAATACTTGATGTGAAGGGATGATTCCAATTGGGATACAGCTGAATGATATAAGGACATATGTATGTGACTGTGGGAATGGGCTGGTGGGTGGATGCTTTGGGGGGAAATTGTTTGTTGATGCAGATGCTATCGCAATGTTGGATGAAAACATGGTGATCAAACTCATTATTATTTTTTGGGATCACCATATGTTTATATGTCAAAATTAATAAAATCAGGGAAAAAAAAGAATTGTGGTTTACCCATAGCCCCTTTTTTGAAAATGGAAACTATAAGCAAAATGGACAAGGAAAGAGGGGGAAATTCCCTCACCGCAGCATTTGATATCTGGATCAAAACTGGACCCCAAACTACAACCTTTCTAAGGAAGAGGACTGGGGACTACCATCCGGGCTCAGAGCCTTAGTGCTTGTTAAACCTAGTATTCCCTGGTTGACTACCTCTAAATTAAATACCTGATCAGACCTCCCAGACATGGGCATCTCGATCACAGCTATCTCTGTTGCGGATGAGTAGTTATATCTTCCTTCGAAACAGAAGACCTATCGGTTGGCTGTAATATGGTGGCAAAAGCTGGCATCATTATCCTGAGCAAAACAAGGTTGATTAATAATGCAATCAAAATTCGAACTACTTTTCCATGTTTTTGCTTCTGCTAAATTGACCCAGACTGTTCCCTAAGGTGGTCATTGGGTCTTTTTAGGTCAGACTTATAATTCAGGCAAGAGCTAACAACAAGGTCTATATTTCCAGGGCTAGCATTTGATGCTCTTGAAGGGTCCATAGGGCCTTTGAGCATCCAGAGTCAAACCACAAAATGGCAGAAGAAGTTGGATTAATTACTCAAAGGAATAAGAGTGCAGCTACCTTATTAAAGATGTTCACAAAAGCTGAAAAAATCAATTACTCACTAAAAACACCATATAGTATATTAAAATAAGACATCAATAAAAAAAGACGGAGGAGACAAAAATGTAGTCTATAATGGTGGAACAGCCCCTGTCTGTAAAAGTAGGGGGGAGTTTGTAGAGCTGAAGCACAAGCCACCTTGTCCAGAGAAAAGGCTCATTTGTTGTTATTTAGGATGCTGTTTAACTCTATACCTTCCCTAGTATGTTCCATATGTAAACCATTCTGGATCCCACATGATTTTTTTTATTTGTTTCTTAAATCATGTACACAGACAATGTAGCATACCTTACAGTAACAATGAAAAACAAACAACATGTGGTTAGCTGTTCCTTTAACCCATTTGCCCACAGATACTATCATATTGACTATTATATTTGTCAAGTTAACAATCATACATGTACAGTATTATCCATCTTCATTATTCGATAGTGGTGGTTGATCTCTTGTCCGTAGGTAATGCATTAGCGGTTCCCAAATGTCCTTGGGTCGTGAGGAGCATTTGACTTGAGGGACACCTAGCACGACTAGTTGAACTGCAGCTTGATATAATATTCTCAATGGTTTTGCATTTGACTCATGAGGGACACCTAGTAACGACTAGTTGAACTGCAGCTCTTTGTAGAATTGTTTTGATATTGGATACTATAAAATTCACTGCCCACTGCTAATCTTGTCCCATAATGTTTTGCAGGGCCTTTGGTTGGGATTGTGTCTTTGCCCATAACTGTGCTTGGGGTGGTCCTAAGAGGATGGAACCATCACTGAATCGTTCAGCATGATATGCTCTTTGTGTTCAAGGCATCTGCTTAGTCCTCCCCCTAGGTTAGGGGGGATCACAAAATCATTACCTCTCTCATTGCCTGATAGTTCTCATTTCCAAAGTTCACTTTTTGAATTGGTTATATGCTTTTTAGCATGTAAAGTTGCTTTATCAAAGCATTTGTAGGTGCAGTTTACTAGCTGATTCCGCTATGTGGAGGAACAGAGTTTTTAATGGAAATCTTAGTTAACAAATCTCCGCAAACACTGGTAGCGGAGCAGAGTTTATTGCCCAAAGTGGTGCAGAGTTCATTGCCCAAAGTGGTATTTTCAAACACTGAATGTTGAAACCAACTTCACTAAAATATGTATTTTTTCATTCTGAGTTCAGGCATACTAAACTCGAATTTCTACCTAATTCCCAGAGTCAGTTGGGATTATAAGATGTTATAATCAAACTGCCCATTCTGGCCTATAGGCACAGGTAGCCTTGCAATAGTGAAAAACGAAATTGACTGTAATTCACTATCAGGACATGCTACACACATCAGCACATGTCCTAACTTTAACATACAATGCACCATGCCCTTGGACCTACCTTAGGGGTCACTAATATGTAGAAAAGGGAAGGTTTAGGGACTGGCAAGTGGGTGCACTTGCCAAGTCGACTTGGCAGCCCCAGGCTGCACGCAGGCTCTGAATTTGCAGGCCTGAGTCACATTTTACCAGCTGCTTCTGTGGGTGGCACAACCAGTGCTGCAAGCCCAACATCAGCATTTGGTTTACAGGCCATGGGCACACATAGGGGACTGTACTAGGGTCTGACAAGTAAATCAAATGATTCAACCATGGAGTCACTATTCCAATATAACACTTTACAATAGGGAGCAGTTGCACTGTGGCACTGAATAGCAGTAGCACAGTGCCCAAAGCATCTAGACCAGCAAAACATATAGCATAAATGCAGGAGACAACAGCAAAAAAATGGAAGGGAGACCCACACCAATGGTGCCAGGTCTAACAGGAACTAATGACAGAGGTGAACCCTGAGGTAGTGTCTAACAAAGAAGAGGCTGAGTCGGTAATGCTACAAGCAGGTACGGGAGAAAGATCATCTGTCCTCCCCTGCAAGGCAAGTACTTCCTCCATATTGGAAATTCACCATACAGTACATCCGAAACAGGGGAAATAAATAAAAGTATACTTGACTACACTGCCAGGAGTTAGGTAAACTCTGTCCGTATGTCGATCGAAGTCCCCTCTAGTAATGGCCTTGCCTTCTCCCATCTCATACTCAAATGCTTATACAGCCTCAGGCTTTAGGGGATAAAAGTTAGAGGAGGGTTCCTGTCTCAATCTGGAGCAGACTTTGCCGTGGTGCACCCCGCACACGTCCCACGGTGCAGGGAAGCAAATAGCTTTTTTAAGTGATTGTTAACGCACTGGGCCTTCCTATTCCCTCTTCACATGGTGGATTTCTGGGACACAGGGTCCTGAGTGAAAACAGCTGGTGCTGGTATACCGTACTATAGCGCAGCAAAGCACTTTTAAAGGCCCCACCTCAAATGGTGGATATCTGAGACATTGAGTCCTGGGATAAAACAGTTGGTGCTGGCATCCGGTAGGGACTCAAGGCACTCCTCAAAGTGCTGTGCCCTTCTGCTTTTGGCCCCTCCCCACAGTAACAGTCAATCCTCCAAAGGAAATGATGTGTGTTCCTGGTGACACACCCATTTACTTGATTACAATAAGAGTATTTCCCAATTTAAATTTCTACCATTGACTTTAGGAGGACTCAGTCAGCTAAGGAAGGGTGGTGGGAGATTGGAATGTTTTTACTGAGGCATTGACACAACTAGACAATAATTTTTCACCTAATGTATGCATTTGCATAACACATTATAAGGTATTTCACAGACTTCAAGATAAAAAAAAATGTTGCAGCATTAAGAAAATCAGTATTAGATTGCAGGTTCGGTGCTCTGAAAGAAGCGTTGATCCGTGATCAAGTTGTCATGCACACGGGTAATCCTGCAATGTAGGAATGGCTTTGGGCGAATGGTAATGCAGATCTGAAAGATATAGGTGCTGATGAAGAATGCAGAGTTATCAGGAAGGTTTACAAAGGCTGTTAAAACAGGCAGTGGAACTGTGGAACAGGAACTTGTGAGTAAAGTCATCTCTGAGTGTAGCCTCACTCATGCGTACTAGAAAGGGAAATCAGAGAAACGAATAAGGAAAAAAGGTTAGGATCAATTGTGTTGTGATTATGTTTGGAGAAATTATTTTGAAAAAAGACTCGGGACATATTTACAAGAGAATGGCGGAGCACAGCATTAAACCAAACTTGCTAACGCCACTCTCTGCCATCCTGAAAATGCAGGGATGTGCCGTATTTACAATGATCTGGTGCATCCCTGTGTTTTCCCAAGAGCTGACGCTAAATTCAGCTGCCTAGCACCAACGCAGGCACGCTTGCACCACAGTGCGAGGGTGCAAGGGTGCCTGCATTGAAAGAATGATTGATTATGTGCAGAAAGGTGTCCCTTCCTCCACATAAACATGCACTAATGGTGATTTGCTGTTTCTATGTGTGCTGCACAATGCAACACCCATAGAAACAGCAAAAACGAGGAGAAAGTAATAATTTCACCATGTTAAGACCAGTTATTTTTGGTCTTAATTTTGGCAATGCCCCATATTTACGCCACCCTTGTAAATAGAGGGTAGCATCAAAATCAATGGGTGTTGCAGCAGAACGTCCACTGCATCACCCATGGCACGCCACTTTCATGCTAAGTTTAGCATGAAAGGGGGCTTTATTTACAAGGCTGTGTTAAGCCACGTTGAGTGGCTTAATGCTTCCTTGTAAATAAGGTGAAGGATTTAATGCAATAGCGTCAAGACCTTGTGTATATATATTCTCCTTGATTTGTATATTTATATATATACTCCTTGGTTTCAAACTTATTGATTATTAATTAAGCAGAGATAGCGTTTACAAGGAACTCATTTTTAAATAACTTGATTGGTTACATCAGCAACTAATGTATCCTGCTGCACTGAAGCAAAACAAACAGATATGGAATAGAGCCTTAGCTTAATAAAGCATAAACATACTTAAACAGTTTGAAGCGTTTTTGGCCCACTGGACAAAACATGTTTTTTTACTCACTTCAGCCAAAGTGAGAGTATTTATTTTTGCATAACAATTTTTTCATACAAAAGAAGGCATAACATGTTTTTTTCCTGTCTGTGTATTTACAATATATACATTTGCATGTTGTGACCCCAGTGAAATAACCATAACCAAACCCGTGAAGTATAAAAGGTGGAACTGACAAACTGTAATGGTGGTTATTGATAATTAAAAAGGAGCAAATAGAGATGTAATGCAATTGATTCTTCAAAAACAACTATATGGTTTGTTAAGGGCTCTCTCTTATTAATAGCTGAAGACGTTTTGGCCTTCTTGCGATACGAGGTCTCTTCAGGACCGGGATTCTGGGAACTAAAGATAGAACAATATTCAGCATGCTAAAAAGGGGGGTTAGACCTGGGGGCCAAGGGACAAATAGTCTAGTAGGCTAACCAAGCTGTTAATTCCAGGTGCCCGGGTAGTATTTGCTCTGGCATATTGCCTGTTATTTCCCACGATAAGGGTGCTTAGTTCCTATCAAAAAACAAGGATGGAGTACAATTTGCCATCTACATGGGTTATAGAGGTGCCAGTGGGAAGGAGGTGAAGGTGCACAAGGGATTGGCTAACCTTAAAAGGCTGAAAAGCCACATCTTGATTTCTGACGAAGTTCGCAGTAACAAGGGTTACTGTAGATCCAAACCTTATTATTAAGTGTTACCCAGTGAGGGCAACACAGGAGGCCCAATATCATTAATTACGGGTCTGCCGGCTGGTCGAAGTGGCAGTAAAACATATTTGACATTTCAAATATTAATATACAAGGAATGTAATATCAGGAACGTTTTACTGTTATTTGAAACATTATTTTATCACAATGAGGGAAGACTCACCTTACTGGTTAGTCTAGTGGGTGAGGTTCTGCTTCCATGCTAAGGGGCATAAAGCAAGGAACTGGATACGTTACAGCCAGCCAATGAATTGAAAATAATCAAGATGACTGAGTTATAACCGCCCGCTGAAATATTTAAAGTGTGGCTAGCGGTTAAGGAAGCAATTGTTACTAAAGTGATTCTAAATGGTAATGTCTATGAATTACTGCTTGCAAGTAGTGCAGTGAAAATGTGATGCAGCAATACGCCTCCATATGATTGTGAGAAGGCTGGCTGAAATTGTCAAAAACCGTCTCGCAGCGGCAGAAATCCTACTCAGATTGATTGGATACCCCTGGTTAAGCAGCAAGCCCGCCAAATATTACAACGAGGCTCGCGGGAGGAGCAATATCAAAGTATAGCAGTCCTCTTCCAATTAAAAACAGCCAGCTTATCTATTTACTCGGCGGCGGAGCACTGTTGATGGCAACCATGTATCCAGACGCAATTGAATGGCTTTTATATATGCCCACCATCAATGCATGAGTCTGAAGAACCTTGGCCAGGTGACGCACGTGCTCTGTGATCGGTGTTGAGTGTAGTCCAAGACTCTATCATGGAGGCGGCCATCCTAGAGTGGGGTGTGAATGGGTTAGGGCAGTGGTTCCCAAACTTTTGACTCCTGTGGACCCCCATTAAGTCACCACTGGAAGCCGGGGACCCCCAAGCAATTTGTAAGATTTAAATTTCAAACATTAATTCAAACAAAATAAACACACATGTGCACACATATTTACATTCACCTATCCAGAAGGGAATGTCACTTTTTGTGATGTTCCCATGTCGATAGGAGCTTCGCCTTATTTACAAGGCAGCGTCGAGGCACTTACTGTGGTTTAACGCTGCCTTGCAAATAACGCCTCCTTTCATGCAATACTTAGCGTGAAAGAGGTGGGCAGTGGGTGTTGCGGTGGGCGTTCCACTGCAACACCCATTGATTTTTACGCTGCCTCCTATTTACAAGGGCAGCGTAAATAGGAGACTGCGCCAAAATGAAAACCAGGAAACACTGGTCCTAACTTGGCGAAACGAGGAGAAATGCTTTATTTCGCCTCGATTTTGCTTTTTTCATGTGTGCTGCCTTATGTAGTACACATGGAAAAAGCAAAACACCTTGATTTGTTTATGTTCAGGAAGGTGACCCTTCCTGCACATCAACAATCTTTAAAAAAATTACATTTTGTAACTTCCATGTGTTGTGCATTAAGCAGAACACATAGAAGTGACAAAACAACATTTCAAGATTGTTTATGTGCAGGAAGGAGGACCTTCCTGTACATAAACTATATTCCCCTGCACACAGATGCCCTTGCACTATGGTGCAAGGGTGCCTGTATTGGCACTACCCTGCTAAATGTAGCACCAGCACAGGTGGAAACGCAGGGCTGCACCATATTCTTGTAAATATGGTGCAGCCCTGCAATTCAGAAGTGGCGGAGCGTGTCGTTAAGCCAAGGAGGCTAACGACACACACTCCTCCACTTCTGTTTTAAATATCCCTCTTAATATTTTATATTGAAAGAATTTGCAAAAAACAAAATAATTTAATTGGAAGATTGGTGCAGCATCCCAGGGACTAACTTTTAAATGGCTGGCCTGCTCCTGCCAGGGCCAGACTGGAAACCAAAAGCAGCCCTAGAAAATGTTTTCAGACCAGTCCCCCTACGGTGCATACCAAGTGCAGTGAGTGAGCCTGGCCACTACAGAGGGGGCTTTGTAAGGCTCTCCCCCAAAAGATTTTGGGAAACAATGGTGCAGTCTACAACACATTTATCATTACGTATTGAATTTGATTAGCTTTTAAAGAATAGTAAATGAAAACCTTACTATGCACCAGGGTACGTCAATCTGAAAAGAAAAATAAGTTACTGACAAAAGCAGTAACACACTGACCTATGCACATGAAATAAAAAATTTTTTAATGCATGGTACACTTTCTTTGCAGTAGGCATATTAACCCTCAGTGCTACATTAGATAAGTTAAAGCTGCCACTGGACAACACTCTCATCTCTCTCCTGCAGATACATTAATCACTGGTGTTATCTTGACACTTATTTTTGCTCGCAAACTGCTAATGATACAGGAAACTTTGCAGTGCTTTTAAAACTGCTGCCTGCGGACCCCCTGGGAAAGTGTCAAGGACCCCTGGGGGTCCGCGGACCACAGTTTGGGAAACACTGGGTTAGGGTATAATGCATTAATGGGGTGCAAAGGTACTCCCTGTGCATTCATAATCATTTGTTATCAATTAACCAAGTAGTATAATCGTATAAATAGAACTGTTATTATATCGTCATATTCAATTAAAAATTAAAGAAGCGAGCATACTCCATGTGCGGTGGTGGTTTTATTTTCTGGCTAGACCAACGAGAATATAAGGCTCATATACAGAAAAAAGTATGTGTCATTATGTTGGCATATCATGGGAGATCAGCAATATCCCTAGTAGTAACCACAACAATAGTTTTGATTACAATACATTACCAGGGTATATCAAAGATGATAACACTCAATTCTATAGATCAGTAATACATAACGATTGAGTATCATTGAGTTATATACTCGAGTCAATAGTGTACATAACATGAGCAGCGATATAGCAACTGACCTAGCCCAAAACCCGATGCGAAGACGTAACATATTACTCAGTGAGTTGACTCACATAAGCAGTCCGAGGTCGGATTGGTACGTGTACTATTGTATGTTCTCCCTTGAGCCTGCCTTAAGCTGTAGGTAAAACACACAAGGTGTTGGACGGAATGTTGCACATTGGCAAAACATTCACCCCCAGTCACAGATCTGGGTTTAATCCATCGTTATTTTGATCACCACGCCACCCCAGTTCAGACATGGCCATATGAAAATCATTCTTGACCCTGTGCCTCGTGGGAACAGTCCAGCCCGAACTGCCAACCCATGTCTTCCCTGGACCGGAATCAAGCATCCTAAGACCGGTTTCTGGCTATCAACCGTCATCAGCCAGGATAGCTTGACTCCAGTGGCATAGTGAGCATGGGACCCAAGCCTGGGCATACCCTTCCCACATAGGGCGAACAGCAAAACACACAAGGTGATGGACGAAATGCTGCACATTGGCAAAACATTTATTTATTTATTTATTTGATTTATATAGCGCGTAATCACCCCGGGGTCTCCAAGCGCTTTACCAGGTATATACAGAACAAATTCTACAGCCGATCATCAAGTTACAGCACACCCCATGCTTGCTGGAAAAGCACTGTTTTTTATTTTTTTCGAAAAGGCAACAAGTTGGGTTCTTTGCGCAGTTCGGTTGGTAAACTATTCCAGACAGCTGGAAAGATGTTGGAAAAAGCACGACCACCCAGGGTGGATAATCTGAAACGCGGTTGAGTTAGAAGGGTAGCATCTGAAGAACGCAGCCGTCTGCCGGGTATGTATGGGGCCAAACGGGCTTTGATGTAACTTGGCGCCCTTCCATACAGGACTTTGTGCATAATGCAAGCCCTTTGAACAAAACCCTCTGTTTGACCAGCAACCAGTGGAGTTCACGCAATAGAGGAGAAGCATGCGTTCTCCGTGATTTATTGAAAATCAATCTTGAAGCATCGTTCATAACAATTTGCAGACGGTTCAGATGGTTTGAGGGAGCCCTGCATATAGTGAGTTGCCATAGTCCATCCTGGCTAGGATCATGGCACATACAGCGCGTCTTAGGGTGGCAAAGGACAAGAGTGAGGAAATTTTCCTTAGTTGTCGAAGGAGGCCTACACACGTGCCCACCACCCCCGAGACTTGCTTTTGCATCGTCAAACTCCCATCCAAGGAAATGCCCAGGCTTTTCACTACTGCTGCAGGTTCTGGAGGCGCTCCTAGTTCTAATGGCCAGAACTGATCATTCCTTGGGTTGCCCATGATGGTGATTGGCAACACCTCGGTCTTGTCTGGATTGATTTTCAAAGAGTTCAGAGACATCCAATTAGCTGTGTATCTTAGGATATTCTGCATTCTTGCGTGTGCACCCAGACAATCTTCCATTTGGATGATAATTTGGGTGTCCTCGGCATAGTTGTAAATTTGACAGTCCATCTGGTTGAGAGCCGAAATCAGGGGTTGTAAATAAACATTAAATAAAAGAGGGGAAAGGGCAGAGCCCTGTGGTACACCACAGGTAATCGGCACTGTGGTTGAAGATAAGTCTGCCAGTTGAATCTCCCCCAGAATATGGCTAGGTTCAAACTGGAAAGGCAGGGTGAACAAAAAAACGATGGATTTAGGGCCAGATCTCTGTACTGGGGTGAATGTATGATTTTTTTCTGCATTCTGTCCATCAACTGTTGTTTTTGCATTTGTCACCCAGAGTGGGACAGGTATGCTCAGACGTGATTCCCGTGCTCTCCATGCCACTGGAATCAAGCTATCCTGGCTGATGAGGGATGAAAACCCGAAACCGGTCCTAGGATGCTTGTTTCCAGTCCAGGGAGGACCTGGCTTGGCAGTTCGAGCTGGACTGTTCCCATGGGGCACAGGGTTAAGACTGATTTGCATATGGCTAGGTTCAAACTGGAATGGCGAGCAAAAGAACGATGGATTTAGTCCCAGATCTCTGTACTGGGGTGAATGTATGACTTTCTTCTGCATTCTGTCCTTCAACTGTTGTTTTTGCATTTGTCACCCCGAGTGGGACGGGTATGCTCAGACTTGAGTCCTGTGCTCTCCATGTCACTGGAATCAAGCAATCCTGGCTGATGAGGGCTGAAAGCCCGAAACCAGTCCTAGGATGCATGTTTCCAGTCCAGGAAGAACCTGGCTTGCCAGTTTGGGCTGGACTGTTCCAATGGGGTACAGGGTCAAGATTGATTTGCATATGGCTAGGTTCAAAATGGAATGGCATGGAGGGCAAAAAAACGATGGATTTAGGCCCAGACTTCTGTACTGGGGTGAATGTATGACCTTGTTCTGCATTCTGTCCATCAACTGTTGTTTTTGCATTAAGCTGTAGGTAGTCAGGGCCATGCAATATATGAGGTACAGAACATTAAGGTATCAGATTGAGTCAGACCACTCATTAAATACTGACAAGAAGGTCTAGATAAGACTATTTACCTCTGTCCTAGGTGTCATATAGTTATTGAGTGTAGATGTTCATTAGACATTAATTGGAATGTAGTTGAAAAGAATCATTCCTGGAGGCAGATAGAGCGGCTGTAGGGATTACAGATTACAAACGTCAGTTTAGACTGATGAATTTTCTGCACTCTTCCAGACTATTTGATGCTTTCCTGGTGGAGTTACACTTTTCAATTCATTTGCATTCCGGAAAGTGCAGGGTGCGGAGAATGTTACAACCTCTGGGTGGTATTCTGGCCTTCTCAATCACTTGCCAGCGTATATCCTCTGTGGTGTGTGACTTCTCCTTGTAGTGTTGTACCAAGGGAGCAGTTTCTACCTTGCAACGTAATCTGCTCTGGTGCTGGCCAATACGGGCCTTGACTGGTTGGGTGGTCTGACCAATGTAAATGAGGTCAAAGGGGCACCAAATGCAGTATTTTACATTAGTAGTAGCACCGTTTGTTAAGTCATTTAGAGTCCATTTTATATTGCCATAATTGAAAGCTTTAGTGTTTGAGGTGTATTGACACGCTATGCAACCTCCACAGCGGAAGTGTCCAGTAACACCGGGGAGAGTCCAAGCCTTGTTGATAGTTGCAATGTGCTTCAGAGTGCTGGTGTCTGAATGTAGCAAGTGGTCCTTGATGTTTTTACCCTTCTTGTAGGAGAACATTGGTAGTTCTTGACATGTACTAAGTGAATTCTGGGTGGGCCAATGTCTTTTAATGAATTTTACTACTTGAGTATTCAGAGGGCAAAAGGTGATAACACACACTTTGTTTATCTTGTGTTTTAGGTTTGCTTGTTAGTAGTTCCTCTCTTGGGCTGAACCATGCCCTCTTCATGGATTTCCTAATCAGTCTTTTCGGTTAATCTTGGTCTCGTAGTCTGCCACTCCGGATATTGGCTTCCTTAAAGAAGTCTTCTTTCACCGTGCAATTCCTTCTGAGACGTAGGAATTGTCCTTATGGAAGCCCATCCTTCAAGTCTCTCAGGTGGAAGCTTCTTTATTGCAGAAGAGAATTACGCCATGTTCGTTTCCTATAGAGACTGACAATCAGCTGGTTATTGTAGTTCTATATTTGTAGATCCAGGAATGGAATTCTTCTTTTTTCTGTGCTGTAGGTGAAAGTCAGAACCGATTGACAGTCATGGAGCTAAGAGATGAACATTTCCAGACTAGTTAAGGTTCCAACCCATATCAGAAAGATATCATCAATGTAACACTTCCAGCATTTGATGTAGTTATAGAAAGGGTTGTTTACATTAATAATAAATCTTTTCTCCAGGACGCCGACACACAGGTTCACCAGGTTTGCTTGCTAGTATTTCCTCTCATGGGCTGAACCATGCCCTCTTCATGGATTTCCTAATCAGTCTTTTCGGGTAACCTCAGTCTTGTAGTCTGCCACTCAGGATGTTGGCTTTTTTTAAAGAAGTCTTCTTTCACCGTTCAATTCCTTCTAAGATGTAGGAATTGTCCGTATGGAAGGCCATCCTTCAGGGCTCTCAGGTGCAAGCTTCTTTATTGCAGTTGAGTATTACGCTATGTTAGTTTCCGATAGAGACTGACAATCAGCTGGTTATTGTAGTTCTGTATTTGTAGATCCAGGAACGGTATTCTTCATTTTTCTGTGCTGCAGGTGAAAGTCAGAGCCAATTGACAGTCATGGAGCTTAGAGATTAACATTTTTAGACTAGTTAAGCTTCCAACCCATATTGGAAAGAAATCATCAACGTCACACTTCCAGCATTTGATGTTGTTACAGAAAGGGTTGTTTAATTAATTAATAAATCTTTTCTCCAGGTTGCCCACATACAGGTTCGCCAGGTTTGGAGCAAAAATTGCCCCCATAGATGTTCCACAACATTGCTGATAGTATTCAGTGTTAAACTTAAATTAGTTCAAGGATAAGGAGATTTCCAGTAGATCTATAATAAATTCAGTGGGTACTGACATCGGTGCCGGACGAGAGTTCAGAACTTCTTTGATCACATCAATACTCTCCTTCTGTGGTATATTTGTGTACACAGATTCAATATCTAATGTCACGAGTAGTTATTCTAGGGGGTCATATTCTTTCCCTTCAATCACGTTGATCATATAGGCACTGTCTCATACATAAGTAGGTAGAGAGGGGACCTAGGGGCATATTACCAAGGGCCCTTATCGCCGCTTTAGAGGAACTTCTTCCCGCTACAGCGGCGATAATTTGATTGCCCTATTACTAAGCTGTCGCTAACACCAGTTAGCGACAGCTAATAGGTGATAACGTGCATCTTGGGGCCCGCTTTGCATGTCAGCGATATTTATCGCTAATGACATGCAAAGTGGGCGTGCCAAGATGTTAGCGACTGAAAACAGTCGCTAACATCGCTATCACCTATTACCTACAAAAGCGTAGTTTTGGAAATATTCGCGCTAAGCGCGAATATCTCCAAAATCTAACACCTGTCTAGAGCAGTTCTTAGCCATGTTATCCAATGGGAGGTGGATAACATGGCTAAGAGCATTGTCAAGATAATGTGTGAATATTGCTGTATTTCCAGCGATATTCACGCATTTCGAATGATTTTTATCGTTTCTGAGATAAACCTTGTGGATAGCAAGGTATCTCAGCGATAAAAATCGTCGTAGCGCGGCGATAAAATTATTCCCGCTACCCCTGCCTAACGATAAATATCGCTATTGCTAGGTAATATGCCCCAAAGTCTTTAATAAAACTGTTGATATATTATCCCAAAGGTTTCAGGATGGATCCGCATCCGGATAGTATGGGTCTCCCGGGGGATTCACTGTGCCCTAATGCACCTTTGGCAATGTGTAGAGTACTGGCGCCCTGTGTTTTTTTTGTTTGAGGAAGTCAAATTCCGATTTAGTAATAAAACCTTCCTCTAAGCCGTAGGTAGTGATTTCCCGTATATGTTTCTGAATCGCAACTAGGGGATTGCGTGACAGTTTCTTGTAGTGGTGGTTGTTGTTCAGTTGCCTTGTTATCTCAGCTTCATATTTAATTCTGTCCTGGATAACAGTCCCACCCCATTTATCCGCTGGCCTAATGATAAGAGAGACTTTGTTCTTTAGGTTCCGCTCTGCTTTAGAGATGTTGTATGGGGTAAATACTTTTTGAGTTGTAGAATGTCTTCCAAAACTCCCTTTTCGAAAGCAATAATTTAAGGTAGCATCAGGGCATTAGCTGGCATGAAGGTTGACTTAGGTCACAATGCAGTGTTGTGAAATGGAAGGACTTCTTGGGTGTCACTAAAGGCGACCTTTAGTCTCAATGTTCGGAAAAATTTATGTAGTTCTGTCTGGAGCTTGAAGAAATCAGTTCTATCAGTCAGGACAAAGGATAAACCTTTTACTGAGGAGGGATGTTTCACTGCTATTTAACTGGTGGATTTACAGGTTGAACATGGGGATGGTATCAGTTTGGTTCAATGGGTTAGTTTTATGTGAAGGGATTGAAGTTAATTCACTCTCGTTCGTATTGACAGATGTGGAGGGAGAATCTTCATCTTCCATCATCATTGTTGGTCTTCAGGTCCCCATGTATAATATAGGTGTCATGTCTGTCTCTCTCCTGCACATTGGTTCCAGGTCTTCTATTGGTTCAGGTTGGTGCCCCGGGCACTCGGGGCCTGCACTCAAAAAGTAATCAGTTGCTGATTTCATTGGACTTCACTAGGGCCCTGGTTACGTTTTTCCTATTAGGTTGTGGCTTGGAGTAATAATCGTCCTGTAGGTAGGGAAAGGCTTTCTCTTTGGTACAGACAGTGATATCCTTGTGAACCTTGTCAGCCTTCTTCTTCAATTCAAAAGATATTAAATTCTTGTATAGTTTTATTCAACTTCTCCAACGCTGCCTTGGATTCCTCTAGATTGTCACAGCCGAACAACTCTTTCTCCAAGTTTTCAATTTCTATCAGTTCTTGTTTGCTATGTTCCAATGCTGTTTCAATCCCCAGCACCATTCAGTGCCTGGAGCAGGTGGTGGAGATATGGCGAAAAGCCTCCTTTAAATTTCATGTAGTCTCTGAAAATACCACGGACCTTTCTGACTATTAACCCTTGCGGGATGATATTAGCCTATAAATATCCTGTTAACATGCGTGCATGTAGTTCAGTCCGGACATGTTTCGTTTGGCACTTTCGTTCAGTGTTATGGGTAAGGTAGTAATATTTAGGTGCAGCCACATTCTAATAAGCAAAATATTAACTCCTGACGGGTTGTCAAAGGCTTCTTTTTGGTGGCGTGCATTTATATGCAGTTCTTAAATTTTGATTATAAAGTCATTTATATTCAGGTAAGTAAAATGCTGTAGCAGATTTTCCATCCAGAATGCCTATGGCGTGAAAACCATGTTAAACTACAGGAGGATATAATGGTTGCATTGGTTTTGGGATAGTGGTATACAGTGCTTTATGAAATCATGATTGGGGGAAGTAATTAGAGACTGTCTATTGCAAAGAGTTATTCCCTGTGTTGAGGGAAGTTGGCTGAACAAGAAGGATTTGAAACCATATTGGGAAGTTTAGGAGAATTGTCTGCAAATGGGTTATCTCTAACATGGTGAGGTAGACATGTTCCTTCAAGTTCATGAATGCCATTCAGGCATCATAAGAACCAAGTGCTGTAAGGAAGCCATATTGATAGCCAAGAGTAGACAATGATGTTGAGAGAGTAGTTAGAGAGTATAATGATTGTATGGTGGCTTATGAAACACCTAAGGCACTGAGACCATCCTATCCTAGTGTGTTTGTCCTGAAGCACCTTGTGTATGTACAGCAGCATAAATTAGGGGACCCATTGGGGTTCAGAATATATTCAACATTGTGGTTATGGTTTTGCCTTTAAGATGGCCTTAGGTTCAGGTGGTTGACAAAATAGACACTGACTTTGTGTTGAGCTTCTTGGATCATTTGTTACAAGGTGAAGTCTTGCCTACTTATATTTTAAGTGCTAATGGTGTTCAATTCACCTCTACTAAGGCAAAGGATTATATAAAAATGTGTAGCATATCTCAAAGTTCCACTGCTTTTCTCTATAATCCCAATGGTAATGGTATGTTGGAGCGCTTTAGTAGAATTTTGAAGTGCGCCATTCAAATTGCTATCAACAATGGTTCGAATTGGGAGCAACAAGTTATGAAAATGATGATGATTCCACAGAACCACTGAGGTTGCTTTCATGGGTTACTCCCCATTTGAGATCATGAGTGGTAGGAAACCTACATCAATGTTTATGTCAGGTTGTTTAATCAGCTCTGAGGGAGATCATGGGTCAGTGGATGAAGTTCGGATCAATCTCTGGAAAAAAAACATTATGAATACAAGACCTACTATGAAAATAAGCACAATGTTAAATCTTGTGAAAAAAGTGAGAAATTGGGTATAAATTTTAAGGCCTTGTAAAGTTCTCAAGGGTGTACAAGGGTACACAACTTCGCACTACGCGAACTGCACGTATCACAGTGCAAACACGCGTAGCATAGCATAGCGTAGTGCAGTGGTCATTTTTTGCGTGCTCGCCGTCCTCAACGTCAAGTTGGCGACCGCAAGCAGTCAAAATGACATCCTGGCGGGACTTTTTCCTCGTTCGCGATCAGCAACATCAAGTTGCCGATCGCGAGCGTGGAAAATAAACCTCCCGGCGAGATTCTCAATGCAGGGTGGTCAGGTTTCTCATTGCGAGTGGTTGCATATGCTTGCGACCGCTCACGATGAGAAACTACCAGTCCGGGTTGAGAAAGCTGCAGCTCAAGTAAAAATCTCCTCGAGCAGCAGAAAATTACAGCTCGCACTGTGCAAGATGCCTTTTTCAATGATTGCACAGTGCCGGATGCTTGTCCGCACTGTGCAATCATTGAAAACGGCATCTTGCACAGTGCGAACCGGGTACTACGCAGTTTGCATAGTGCTATGTGTAGCTCGCGTAGTGCGAAGTGCACTTCGCGTATCTATTTATTTTCTATTTTTTTTTTGTCCTCATTAGCCACTTAGTCGATCCAGGGGTGCTCCAACCGCCAGACACAGTCGCCTCTGTACCATCAAGAAACCAGAAAGTGGTCTCATAATATCCAGAAAGGCAGGCCTGATGTCCCTGCTAAAAAGGGCCCCACACGAACTATCTCCATACAAGCCTTTAATTGGCTGATGGTCCAATAACGATATGGCGCGGGGTGCCTCCCATTGGACATGGAAACTTAGGCTTAATCATCGGACCCGGGGAAGAAAAAACCCCCCCAAAAAACCCCCCGGGTACCTTAACTGTTCCATCTCCACTCAATCAAGAAATTTCAGAATCTCACGGCGCGAGGGCTACACGTTCTAGCTAAATCTACTTTCGATGTTGCATATAGTGAAGACAACCACTCTGCATGAGTCGGAGAGTTAATATTAACCCAATTTTTGCAGATTTGTCTTCTTGCTAGAAGAATAGCGTAGTATAGAAATTCTCTTTCTAATCCCTTGATGTTATTATTTAGCCCAAAGATAATTAAAGACCATGAGCGTGGGATAGAGATTCTGAGAATTGATTCAAGTGATGTCTTGATTTCTTGCCAATAAATGGTGAGGTTCGGACATTCCCAAAACATATGTAGGTCTGAGGCTGCTGGGAGGAAGCATTTACTACAGCATTTCCCTGGTTGGAACTTCGAGAGTTTTTTGGGGGAATAATACGCCCGGTGTAATGTGAAGAGTTGATTGCGCCTCAACCATGCTGGTTTTATGATTTTATAGAGAAGGATAAAGGATTCTGCCCATTTGTCTTCTGCCTGGGGTTCTCCCTCTCCTCCCCACAGTTTTACCGGGAGATTAAACTCGCACTCCCCATCTTCCATGATGTTCCAGTAGTAAAGCGCACCTCCTTGCCTCTAGCGGGTTTCTCAACTAGGTTGTTTTCTAGGGAGCTGTATCCTCCCATTTTAACTCTTTTCTTAGTTTGAGTTCGCAACCAACTAGACAGTTGTATGTAGACAAGCCAGGATAGGGGTGAGGTTACCCTATCTGAGAATGTTTCCCATTCCATGGGGGATCCTCCTGCCACTAACTCTCCCCATCGTGTTATTCCTGCTTCCAGTAGGACCGTTATAACCATCTCAGTATATTGTGGAGAGAACCCTGGTAAATCCCAAATCAGTGCGTAGTTAGAGAAATATGCTATCCCAACCTTAGATTTAATTTGAGTCCATTCTTTTATGGGACCATATAGTGCCTTTAGCCTAACTTTTTTGAAAAATCTCTGGTGGCCGAACTTAAATAAAAAACCGTTCAATGGAAGGTCAGAACCCAGTAGCATTGCTTTGAACATATGGCCATTTGCATTGTCTAGCGGGATCTTAAATAGCATCCTGGAGTGGGTCAGATGAAAGGCCCAAGCGTAGTATTCCAGGTCTGGCAAGGCGAGTCCTCCCTTTTCCCTTCTCCTTCTTAACTTCTTCCATGCCAGCCTGCTTGATTTATAGCACCAAATAAATGAATTGATATTTTGTTGACATTTTGAGAGTTGCTTGGTATCGAAGATTAGTGGGATGGTGTTGAAGATAAATGTATATTTAGGAAGGATGGTCATTTTTACTAGGCTAGTTCTCCCATAGATGGTAAGAGGGAGAAAAGACCAGGATTTCATCAATGTTTTGGATTCGCGAGAGATCCGATCTAGGTTATTTTGGGTCAAGAGGTTTAGGTCTTTGGTGATTGTTATCCCCAGGTATCTCATTGAAGGTTTCACCGGAAGTTGGAGATTTGTGATATTCCAAGTCATTATTTCTGTTTTTCCGGCATTAATTTCGTAACCTGAGTATTTCCCATACTCCTCCGCCCTTCTGATGACCGTTGGAAATGCCTGAGCCGGGTCCGTTGTGTAGATGAGAATGTCGTCTGCATATAGTCCGACTTTCTTCTCCCATCCAGAAAAAGAAAAATGCGGAATATTGGTATCCTCTCTGATAGACTGAGCAAATGGTTCCACATATATATTAAATAGGAGGGGGAAGAGGGCACCCCTGTCTTGTCCCTCTACTAATTTGAAAGGGAATTGTGCGTGTACCATTGATCAACAGACTAGCTCTTGGGTTTTTATATAGTAAGCCTACCGCTCTACAGAATTTAGGGCCAAGTTGAAATTTCTGGTTGCATTTAGATAAGACCAGTTAACCCTATCGAAAGCTTTTGTTGCGTCGAGTGTCATGATTGCGAGGGGTAACGAAAAGGTTGGGCAATACCAATGGCTCCGACTAGATCGTACGTTAAGTCAGCCAATTGTCGGCCCCTAATAAATCCCTTTTGATCCTGATGGATGATTGTTCCAATCTCGTTTCCCAAACATGCAGCCAAAATTGACGAAAAGTTCTTATAGTCATTGTTGAGAAGCGAGATTGGACGATATGATCCACAATCTACTGGGTCTTTACCTGCTTTTAATATTAGAGCTATATTCGCTTCTCCCCAGGAGCTAGGTGGTGTCTCACCTCTTATTAATATGCTGTTAAATAGATTTGTTAGAACCGGAGTAAGAGTAGAGTTAAGTACTCGATATAATTCTCCCGGGAGACCATCCGGTCCTGCAGCCTTTCCCTGTTTTAGTTGTTTAATAGCATTTTCAACTTCCACCTCAGTTATCTCTTTATCCAGATCATCACTTTGAAGCCCGTTTAACTTTGGAAGGTTCACCTTATCCAGCCATTCAGATCATCCCTCAGTGTTAACATTAATCTCCTCTGTGTATATGTTATGAAAAAAAGCACTGAAGGCTTCACCAATTTCAAGATCAGTCTTCCTACTATCCGTTTCTCCAGCTACTCTCACTTCTTTTAAATGGTTTCTAGACTGGTCAGCTTTTATTTTCCAGGCTAGCAACTTCCCTGCTGATTCACCATATTCAAAGTGAGAGAGTTTACTGGCCTGCCATCGTTTATTCAGTCTCTCCTGCAACAACGTTTCTAATTTGCCTTTTAGCACTCTCATCTTTTCTAGGTTTACTGAGGAAGCTTGATCTACCGACTCCAATTGGGTCAAATCTTGCTCTATTGTTAGTAGCTCCTCTCTGTATTTTTTTTCCTGTAGGAGGCCCTGTTAGTAATACAGCCCCTTATGTATGCTTTCCAAGTCTCCCATACACTTACCAGGGAGGCAGAGTCTATGTTCCACTCTAGAAAGGAAGCGGTTTCGGATATGAGGTGCTCTCTTTCCTCTTCCTCTAATAAGATGGTACGGTCAAAGGACCATGAAGCATGAGTGAATTCCTGATCTAGTATTAACGTGAAGAGGATGGCTGAGTGGTCTGACATATGCTGAGGTAGATATATTAAGTTCTTTATGGAGTCTTTTAAGGAGAAGCTGAACAGGGCATAATCGATACGTCATTTATGCTTGTATTTATGATTGTGAAAGGAAACACCCATGGTTTTCCCGGCTCTTTGTCGCCATAGATCATCTAATCCCAGATTAGACATACAGCACCGGAGTGTATCTCTCATTTTGCTATGAACTACGGCCCTGGAACTAGGAGATTTATCTAATTTTGGATCTAACACTAGATTGAAATCTTCCATCCATATTATTGGGTCAGTGATGGTGATCAAGTGATTCTGTAATATATTTAAATAAGAATGATCATCCTGGTTAGGACCATAGTAGCTCACTAGGGTAAATCGCCTTGAGGCCAACTGAACATTAGCTATCAGCCACCTACCACTCGAATCCGTCTTCCAATCCGCAATCTGAGCCCTTGCTCCCTTTTTAAAGATGATGGCTGATCCACGAATGTTGGCGTTGTGGTCTGTACTTATGAATTTATCCACCCATTTCAATTTTTTTAGTATATCCGTAATCTCCTGTTTATTTAGATGTGTCTCCTGGATCGCAATGATCTGCGCGGGCGAGTCTCTGAGATATTGCATGATTTTATGTCTTCTCCCTCGCACGCGCAGGCCATGTACGTTCCAGGACAGAAATCCAATGTCACTCATTTATTTTTACCATTCAAATGCCCTGCTGTCCCACTGTAGTTTTTTCTCCTTTTAATTATCTGTCTATTATTTCCTATTTCAACTAAACATTTTGTAGGATCAATGAATTTAAAGAATTTCGAGTTTAGCATATCAGGACTTTTTTGTGCTTTCACCCCCCTCCCTCCCTTGGAAACCCCCCCCCCTACTTACTCTGGCCAGGTGTCTTGCCAGGTTATCGTCTCCGACATGCTCCCGTCTGGAGCCCCATCTGTCTCATAGGTCGGTCAATATAATCAATATTGTGTAGGTGGTGTACTTATTTATATATATATATATTTTATTTTATTTAAATTGCCCAGATAACATATGGGTCATGGAGAGAGTAAATCGTGATCAGCTCTTGATCCAAGAGAAATTAAAGGGAGAAAAGGGGAAGGAGATCAAATAGTGGTCGTTTTTTTTTATTTTATTGAAATTGGCAACTTTAATTCCTTTTAAGTGGCATTTCTATTCCAGTGCCTTATTACCTTATTATGATCTTGTTAGTGCCTCTTCCAATTTGTTTTATATTTTGTGTTTTATGTTTTATACATTTATTTATTTATTTATTTATTTTCCCCCTTTATTTTTCCCCCTCTCTCTTTGGCGGTGCACTCATTTATTCGCCCCCCTTTTTTTATACCCCTTTTTTTCCTTTTTATCTATTCATGTTTATTTATTTATTTTTTCTCCCAATCTCCACCATTCGTCGGCCCTTCTCCTTTATATATTTTATGTTATTTTAATTTTAGTTTTATGTCCTAGCTGACATCAAGTGTCAAGTGGTTTTTGCAAATTCACTGATAGAGACTAGTAGCTCGTCCGCCTCAAGAGGGGTCTTTATGTTATACATTTTGTTGTTAAACATAACCTTCAGGAAGGCGGGAAATCGCATCTGTACAGTAGCTCCCAAAGCTCTGAATTTCTCCATCCGTTGACCTAGCTCCCATTGCCTATCCAATGTAGTTTTGGATAGGTCTGATCTGACTTCGAAGGAGAAGTCTGGAGTCTTCAATGACTTGGCTTTTCAGTATCTTTTCCTTCATTGTATAAGTTAGGAAATTTACAAGGATCTTTCTGGGTTTGATTCTGTCAGGGTTAAGACGGAAGGGGTCACGGTGTACCCTCTGTATGTCTGACTCCAATTCTGACACAGACTCCTCCAAGTTAAGAGCGTCTTTAAGCATAGTCGCAACATATTTCTTGATTTCACTTCCCTCTTTTCCTTCCAGAGTTTTTAAAATCCTCAGATTATTCCTTCTAGAGAAATTTTCTAGAGATTCAACTCTTTCTTTTACCACTTCTCCCTCTCTTCGGAGAGTCAGGATCCTTGTTTCTGCATGTTCTAACTTTGCTTTAAGTTCGCCTACAGTATTCTCTAGGCTCCCGGTTCTTACAAGAAGCCCATCAACTTTGGTCTCCAGGTTTTCACACATAACCCGGATCTCAGACTGGTTTTGTCTTGATTCAGCAAAGCTCTTTTTTGCCTCCTCAAACCCGTTTTTGATCTCATTTCTCATATTGAAAAGTATATGTTGGAGAGTATCTTCGCTGTCTTCTTTGTTACCTCCGGAGCCTGGATCCAAATCATTTGTTCAGCTTACAGTTTCTGTTTCTAATGAGTTAGTGGCTGAGTAATCTGGTGGGGGCTTCGTGGCTTTGCTCCGCTTTACAGCGTCACCCATCATTGAGATATTTTCCTGTTCCATTACCTCCGCCACTAAAATCTTGGTGCTTTTAAGTGTAGGTGGCAAGGCAGAAGCTTCACTTAGGATGGATGTATTTTGTGTGGTAATCAGGCCCTGAGACTCTTGATTAATGTTGAGGACCTGAGGCAGGGTATTAAAGTAGGACTTCAGGGAGGGCGTAATCAGAGCAGCTTTGACCTTTTTGGAGTTACCTTTACTCTGAGTTAACTTGTGAGGCGGCTCTTTCGGACTGTTACTTGGTCGCTCTGCTACCAATTTAGAGGTGTACAATGTCTGGTGTCTCTTTTCCCTCCTCAGCGATTTGTAAAAATGTAAATTGATACTTGTCTAGCGCACTACTCACCCGCAAGGGTCTCAAGGCACTTGTACGAATACCGCTGTGGAACCCATTCTGGCTTTCCCTGTGAGGTGTCCACTCCTGGGCACCCCCAAGGTGGAGGCCAGGCATCCTTAGCGTTGTGGGGGCCGTTGTGGAGATTAAGCAAGCTATTGCCCAGAGTTGCAGAGTGGAACTCCATGATTGGAATAGGCACCGAGGCGAGAATTATCAGGTCCGTGGAATTTTGAGCCCAAGACCCGCCGAGGCGGGGAATTGAACCCTTGTCCCGGGCTAGATCTCTGCATCAGGCTCTGCCGCTCTAACCATTGAGCCACACTTCTCCACACACGCTTTGAGGCACAGTGATTGTGGTAAGTCTGACTCAGTTTCAGTCCCTGATTCTGTATCTATTTCCTCTTCGGAGATCCTTTCAAGCACTTGCTCCAGGTCTATGTCGCCAATTTTATCTGAGCCTCCTAGATCTATATCTTTATCTCTCTTCCTCCCTTTCCCTTTTCCCTTTCCCTTTCGCTTCCCTAGGTTGTCACCGGTAATCCCCTTCTTCGTTCCTACTCTCTTTTTTTGGGACTGTGCCTTGCTGCTTTCTTGTG
Organism: Lissotriton helveticus; assembly: GCF_964261635.1. Taxonomy (NCBI): domain Eukaryota; kingdom Metazoa; phylum Chordata; class Amphibia; order Caudata; family Salamandridae; genus Lissotriton; species Lissotriton helveticus. Next base: position 211,744,211 of record NC_136058.1, read on the forward strand.
TTAGAACAGCGCAGGAGAGGGCTTGCAGTTTTCTCTTGATATTAGTCAGGTCTGGGGTGGGAGCAGGGTGAAGGTCTTTTTCAACGAGCTGTACAGGGCTTATATCTTGAATTGCTAATGTCAAAAAGCTTCTGTCAATCGAAAAGCTTCTGTCAATATCTGTATCTGTATCTTCACATTTGTGGCTATGGCGGCCGACATTTAAACTTAAAACATTGTCAGTGTTATTAGATTTTGAAATTACGACCTCTTTTTTCTCCGACTGCACGTTAAGTGAGAGGCTTTCCCCCTGGTGGCCCCCCTTACCGCACCGTATTGCAGAGGTTGTCTTTCTCGCAAAAAAGCTGTGTGTGGCCGCCCTCCGGCTTCTCCGCAGCTCCACGGCTGCCTCTCTCCAACGGAAGGGCGCGGGGAAGGAAACCCGCCCCCAACACATCGACGGCCCCGACCGCGGCGTCCAGGTGAATCACGGAGCCGCTGAGAAGAGACGCGACCGGGAAAGAGGATGCCAAAACAGAAACTCCAAACACTCAACCAACAGGCACAAATCCGTTGCTCCTCCGATCCTCCAGACGGCCAGATCCACCACAGGTATGCCTCACATGACCGAGGATGTCTTCTATCAGAGTGGGGACATCAGTACAGGAGACTCAGTCGGGACGCGCGCACCGCTCTAGCTAGCGGCCGCCATGTTTTCCCAAACCAACCCATGAGTGATATTGTTCACTTCGCGTATCTATGCATAGCGCTACTTTGTGAACTAGGCCCAGGGTTAAATATAAGTTCCTATAGCAGTGGTCTTCAAACTTTTTATTGCCACGCCCCCCCAGTGGGTGAAAAACATTATCGGGGATCCCCTCATAATTTTTCAAAAATATTTGATTAAATTGGCAATGTTTAAATATGTCTATACATATTTAAACATTGCAGTTACGTTCTCTTAACGTTTTAAAAATGCAATCAAATCTATGATTGCCAAATATACTATTCTACATGTACAGTATCTGCCTTGTGACTGTTAGAAGTGGGGGTGAGGAGTTTGAACAATATTTGGAGTCCCTTCCCTTTTGACACCTTCTTTCACCTTCTCCCAGCTAGAATATAAAGGACAAAACATGTGTGCGATGAGCGATTACAGAGCGGCTTTGTGACGCTCTTTGTCAGCTTAAAACAAAGCACTGTTATCAGCTAAATGCTTCTTTTGGGCAGAGCCTGGCACCCCCCCTGGGATCAGTTGGGGGCCTCCCTAGGGGATCCCGCCCCCAGTTTGAAGACCACTGACCTATAGGGACGTGTGGCCAGAGCAGCAATAACAGTGGATGCATCTTAATGATGCCATGGACCTCCTCCACCATCTTTCTGCATCCTGCTGCCTGAGCCCACGGAACGCCACTGGGGGCACTTATTAGAGCTGCTGGGTGCTCATACTGCTATTCAGGAGCTGGTATTGCAGGGCTGCCGACCAGTGCTGAGTAGCTGCAAGGCAAGTTGGCCCAACCGGAGAGGAACTCATCTGGTGGTGGTAGTTGCGGCAGAGCCTTGTCTGAGGAGCTGGGGCTTTTAGTTGGTCGCTGACTGTGCCTGCTTGACAGGGTGAGATGCTGAGACAGAAAGGTTTGACCGGCAGCCTGAAAAGGGGCTCCAAACTGTTTGGGGGCTGTTTTCTTCAGTGGTCTCTTGCATCTATGGAGCTGGACTCAAGGCAAAGGTAACAGTGCTGATTTCTACCACCTGCACAATGGATGCCTGAGAGGAGAATGCACAATAAACTGTTGCTTGTGGGGTTTCCGGAGCCCCCAACGAGATAATGGGTCTCAGAGGGGGCTCTGTCACCATGGATTGTGGTGGAGTGGAGGCACCAGGCCCTTGTGCAGCGACATCTGTCTGGTGCACTCCACACCCTATCAATCAAAATTCGGAACCTCCATGTAATAGTTGGTATGTTAAACGTCGCGCTAGTAGTGCGCAACGCGTCAGGAATGTAGGAATGTTTTGTGTATTCTTTTAAATGTGTGGCTCATGTGTGGAGTGTCAACCCAGTTGTGAATTTGAAAGCAACTTGCCAATTGCCGTTCGTACACTTACCTGGGAGGACGCTCCGTGTGATGGGTCTAATTCCTCATTTGGCGAAGAGGGAGAAATACACCACCTACATACCCACACAAAAGATTTCCAGAATTTTGCCATCTTGCCAGTGGAGGGCCCCAGGGGAAGCAGTCTAGTCTTTCCCCTGGGGTCTTTCGCGCAGGGAAGGGCCAGGCTGGGGAAGGGGTGTGGTTTGGGGGGTGGGTATATAGGCTACAGGGGAGGAAGGCGACTTCCTCTTCCTGTAGTCTGGCATTGCTGGGTGGGAATAGTTTCACAGGTATAGTTTGTAGGTTTGTTGGAAGGTTTTACAGGGCAGGAGTCAGCAGTGGTTTCCGGGCAGTGCGTACAGGTGGCTGTACTGTGGTCTCGACGGGCGCCACTGGTCGGTGATTCCGGGTTCGTGTCGTCTGCGGTGCTGTTGTGGCGGTATGTCCGGGGTTTCTGCCGAGGCGGTTCGGGAGGCACTGCGGGTGTGGGGGAGGGCGGGCAGGAAGACCTCTTGCGCCCGGGGGTTCTAGAGCAGGCGTGGGTAGGCCTTGAGAGGGCACAGCGGGCAGCCTCCACGGGGGTGTCGACGGCCGTGCTTGCGTGCATTGAGGAGCCGGCGCCGGTGGGTCGAGGCGCATCTGGAAGGGGGCGGGGCGCCGGGGGCAAGGGAGCGCAGCGTGGAGGCTGGCGTAAGAGCCTGCCTCCGCGGCTGCAGATGACGGGGGCAGGTCAGCGTGAGGAGGCTTTTTCGGGGGGAGTGCACACTGACCCTCCCCCGTGCGAGCACAAGAGGAGAGGCGAGGTTGCGCCGGCGGGACAGGGCAGCAGGCCTGAGGTGGCAGGAGGGCTGGGGGAGATGGTGCCTGGGGAGGGTGGGGGCCTGACCGAGAGGGAGATGAGCTCGAGGTGGGCAACGAGGGGGAGGAGGGGACATGCGTGGAAGGGGGAGCAGGGGGGAGCCCTGGATCTATCCGTAGGCCCCAGGTCCAGCACACCGGCCAGTCTAGGGTCTGGAGAAAGACAAGCCAATAAGGGTGCGGAAAGGGGCAAGTTGGGGGGGGCGAGCTACAGGTGTCTGCCCCTTGGAGGAGCATGCAGGGAGTTGGGCCGAGGGGCTACTGCCCACCATTGCTGTCCAGATGGGAGGCCATGGATTTAGAGACTAATATTAGGGAACAGAGACGGCTGGTCCAGGAGGCGGATGCTCGGTGGATGGAGCTGGAGGCCGTCAGGGCAGGGGCTGACTGGGAGGGGGGGAGGGAGGGGCCCCCTACACCTAACTCAGAGGAGGAGTTTTGGGCTGAGCAGGTGGAGAAGGAGAGGGTAGGTAGAGCTCGAGGGGTGGCTGTTAAGGGCAGAGGTACTGGGTCTGGGCAGATAGGGACGGCCAGGACGGCGACGAGGCCCAGCAATGCCAGAGCCCGCCCAGGTTCGAGCAACCTGGGGGGTCCGGGGGGTTCCCAGCTGGCAAAGGTCAGCCAAGGGGTTGCAGGTTCGGCGGGGCGCAAGACGGCCTCAAGACGCCGCCTTGAAGCAGCAGGGGAGTATGCGGCGGCTCTCTCTCCATCGCGGGATTGAGCAGCGGCGCGTGCGGGGGGAGTTGTTTTGGATGTGGTGTGCAGGTGCAGAAGGGTGTGAAGAGAGCGGTGAGAGAAGTGGTGTGGCAGCCAGTGGATGATGAGTTGGAGTTGGATTATGGGTCAGAGAGTGATGAGTTGGAAGAAGGGGAGGTGAAGGATGACGTGGACAGGATGGGGGAGAGGGGACAAGGCAACGGTGGACTTGGTGTCTTGCAGGCTCCTCGAAAGAAGACGGGCAAAGAGACCAAGGCGGCACCTAAGGCCAGCAGCTCAGGAGGATGGCCAGGAGTGGCACAGACAACATTGACAGGTGAGGGTGAATGGTGGGCTGCTTGGAAGGAGGGACCGAAGTTGGGTAGGAAGAAGGCGTGCAGGTCAGTGGGGAAGGGGTCTGTTAGGGACCCAGGGGGGGCAGGGGCTGGTGGGGCAAGGCCTGGGGCAGAGAGCCTAGCGCCAGGTAAGAAGGTGGTCGCAGCGGAGGTGCAAACGGACAAAATGGAGGGGGCGGAGGACAAGCAAGAAGGGAAGGAGTATAAAGATGCGAAAGGGGAGGATAAAAATCAGAAGGAGTTGCCCTATATGGGTTTGGCAATGCCCCTAGATTCCCACTTGTCCGAGAAGACTAAGGGAAAAATTTGGAAGCATGAGTATGTCGAAGTATTTAAGTTACTGCAGAGAGAGGTGCAGGAGAAGGAGGGCTCTAAAGAAGAGGAATGGGAATTGACTAGACGACCAAGGGTGCCTGTGAATACGGAGAACTGGACGTCTGCTTTCCTTATATATGCAAGTATATATTGTGAGAAGCATTTGGATAGGGCCATCCCACTGTTGAAGTACATGGAGATTATTGGGAAGGCTCAGATGCAGTTTGGGGGTTTCACGTGGCTGAGTTATGATGAGGAGTTTAGGGCCCGAGTCAGTGTTAACCCCAAAAAACCTTGGGGAGAAATCGATCAGGAACTGTGGATGCAGTGGATGGCATCAACGCACTCGTCGGCTTCCACTCACACAGCAAGTGGTTTACCGGTACCCTATCGGTCCTTTCCATCGCAGACCACCCAGTCTGGGGCGGGAGGAATGGTTACACCCACAGGTCACACGGCCCCACAGCCTAAAACGGGCACCGGCTCGACTGGGGCTTGTTGGAGCTACAACAAGGGATATTGTTCACGGTACCCCTGTAAGTTTCAGCACGACAGCACGAATGTTCTAAGTGCCGGGGGAGACATGCGGTCATCTAGTGTTTCACTTTGGCCACGCCTTCAGAGCAGTGGCGAACCACAAATGCGAAGGGTAGGGGACAGCCTGCTCGGAAGGGCCCCTACACCGGTTAAGGTGGAGGCAATGGCCCTGTGGTTCGCGTGTTACCTGGACAGGGAGGCAGCATTGAAAATGCAGTGGGTTTCTCGGAGAGCTTTGGATTAGGTTACCAGGGGCCGAGGGTGCGGAGATGGGCGGACAACCTTAAATCAGCGAAAGAATTACCTGGGGTGGTGGCAGCCAAATTGCAGAAGGAAGTCTTGGAAGGTAGGGTGGCGGGCTGTTCGCTGAATGGCCCCTCGACCAATTGATTTTTTCCCCACTGGGAGTAGTGCCGAAGAAGGAAGAGGGTGAGTATCGAATGATACATCACCTATCGTGGCCAGAAGGTCAGTCCGTTAATGATTTCATTGCGGAGGCAGACTCTCGGGTGCTCTATGCGTCGGTGGGTGACGCCATTCGCTTAGTGATGATGAGCCGGCGGGGGGCGGAAATGGCCAAGTGCGATATCAAATCAGCTTTTCGCCTTTTGCCAATTCATCGGGCGAATTTTGATCTGTTAGGCATGCAGTTTACAGGGGCCATTTATGTGGACAAGGTCTTCCCCATGGGGTGTGCCATTTCCTGCGTGCTTTTTGAGGTTTTTAGCACATTTTTGCAGTGGGCTTCTACCCAGATTAGCGGGCATCACGCCATGACACATTACTTGGATGATTTCCTGTTCATCGGTGAAGCTCAGTCAGGGACCTGTGGCAGGGCCCTGTGACGGTTCCAGGAGGTGACGTTGCAGTTTGGGGTGCATTTGGCGCTGGTAAAGACAGCTGGGCCTAGCTCCTGTTTGACCTTTTTAGGGATTGAGCTGGATTCGGTTAAATGGTATCCTGCAGGCGAAGGTGGGGGAAATCCAAGCATGCCTCTTGTGGGCAGTCAGGGGAAAAGAGGATTGCGTTGCGGGCTGTGCAGCAACTGCTGGGCTTCCTGAACTTTGCATGCAGGGTGGTTAGGGCGGGACGGACGTTCTGCAGGCGGCTCGGCATGGCCATGTCAGGGGGTATCCTACCACATCACCGAGTCCGGATCTCCATGGGGGTGCGGGCTGACCTACGGACATGGCTGACTTCAACGGGGTGTCCCTGGACTTTGTGGAGGAGCGGACAATTTGGAAAATCCAGATCTATTCGGATGCAGCAGGGGCGGCGGGTTTTGGCATCTTCTGGGATGGCAGGTGGTGTGCAGAAGAGTGGCCGGGACAGTGGAGGAAGCAAGGGAGGAGCAGTGCTTTCTTGGAATTCTTTCCCCTGTTGGTGGCGTTGGAGGTGTGGGGTGCAGAGTTTCAGAACAGATCCGTGTTGTTTCACGTAGACAATATGACGGTGGTTGAGTTGGTCAACAGGCAGAGGGCGAGAGACCTGAGAGTGCTGCATTTGTTAAGGAATTTCATGTTGAGATGTTTGCGATTTAATGTGATTTTTCGAGCTAAGCATGTCCCAGGGGCGAATAATGACATTGCGGATGCTTTGTCTCGTTCGCAGTGGCAGCGGTTCCGGAGGCTGGTGCCTGGAGCGGATCAGTACAAGACCAGACTGCCGGCCGGCTTCTGGGCCTTGGGGGAGTGAGGGTGTTAGGACTGGTGGAGAATTCTGTGGCTGAATCAACAAGGAGAATATACAGACTGGCGTGGGAGGAGTTTGGCGCATTCATGGGATGGCAGAGGCATGCGGCGTGCGGAGTTCGTTCAGTGATTGAATAAGGGGTGTTGTAGTTTGTTTTACACTGTATTGATAAAAGGTTGTCGGCGGCGACTATTGCCGGGAAATTGGCAGGGCTGTCTTTTTATAGTGGTTTGCTTTTTGGTTTTGACCCCACGAAAGATGTGGTCATAGGGAGGAGGCTTAGGGGTTGGGGTACGGAATGCAAAACAGGGGGAGTTTTGAGGGAGGCAGTCACCTTTGAGTTGTTGGTTCGGTTGGTTGAGGTGTTGCCGTTGTGTTGCTATGACAGTTCTGAGGTTCATTTGTTCAGGCTGTGTATGGTGTAGATGTTTTTTGGGGCCTTTAGGGTCTTTGAGTTGCTGGGGACGAGGGCTAGGAGTGGTAGGAGGTTTGAGGACGTCCGTTTGGAGAAAGAACGCCTGGGGATTTGGTTGGGTCAGTCGAAGACGGATCAGTTGGGGAGGGGCAGATGGGTTTGGTTGTGAGAAAGTGGGTGGGGGGGTTTGCCCTGTGACTGAATGGAAGGTGTTTGTGCAGCGTGTGGGGGTTGCAAGGGAGCAGATTTTCTGTCACGCATCAGGGGCAAGGGTTACGGTGACTCAGTTGTTGGCAGTGTTGCGTATGGCAGTGGGTAGGTTGAAACTGAATACAGCAGGTTTTGGGACGCATTCTTTTCGAATTGGGGCAGCGACAGCAGCATCAAGGTTGGGGTGGTCGTGGGATAGGATCCGGAGGATTGGCAGGTGGAAGTCAAGGTGTTGTGAACGTTACGTTCGAAAATAGGGTTTAGGGTTTCGGAGGCCGGGGGTGTGAGGTTGTTGTTCACGGGGGTCTAGGATGTGTATTAACCTATTTTTCTTTCGTAGGTTGCGTGGGCGGACCGGGGGCCAAGATGGTGACCTGGATTGTGGGGCACTCTTTTGTGCACTGGACCTTGAAATATGCAGAGCATCAGGTATACAGCCGTAACCTGGAACTCAGAGGACAACAACATGAGGTGCAATGGTGGGGAAAGAGGGGGATGCGATGGGCGGTACTGTTGCCCTGGCTCGTGAAGATGGTCCCTCAAAAAGGATGCCCGGACTTGTTGATCATTCATTTGGGGGAAAACGACTTGGTGCAACTGTCAGGTTTGGCGCTCTTGCAGCTGATGCAGAGGGATTTGGAAGTAATGAAACAGAAGTTATCTGGGGCCTGCATAGCATGGACTGAATTTGACCCAAGGCGGACTTGGAGAGGGGTAAACAAGCATGGGGCGGTCAAAAAGGCACGAAGGAAATTGAACAGGGCAATGAGGGTTTGTTGTGCAGACAAAGACATTAAGGTGATAGCGCAGCCCGGGATTCGACTTGAGGAAGGACTGCTTTTCAGGGACGACGGAGTGCATCTTTCGACTCTTGGGAATGCATAATATATAATGGAAGTGAGGGATGTGGTGACCAAGTTGTGGAACGAGAAGATATGGTGCCACAGGAATGCTTGAGGGTCTGAATCGACAGATGCACATTTGAGTCCGGGGGTGCAGGTAACCGCCCTAAAGGGGAATCCCTGGTTGGCGGTAGTTGGGAGGGGTGGAGGAGTCACTAGCGGGCGCACCCACCTCTCGTGGGGGGAGGAGTGAATGATGGGGGGCGACTGGGGGCATGAGAGTAGTGCCAGGATGCGAAGTGAGATTGGAGAAAAGGGATAAAGAAGGGAATGTGGAGTGGAACGGCAGGAGAGTCTGGACTGTATGAAGCTGGAGTTGTTGGGGGGAGATTTGTCGTTGTTGATGGTTGTAATTTGTGTTATTTGGAGCAGCCTGGTCCTAATTAAATGGCCTTTTATGCTTAACAACAGTGTGGCCTGATTATTGCGCAATGGAGGGCCCCAGGGGAAGCGAAGACGCAGTCTAGTCTTCCCCCTGGGGTCTTTCGCGTGGGGAAGGGCCAGGCTGGGGGAAGGGTTGTGGTTTGGGGGGTGGGTATATAGGCTGCAGGGGAGGAAGGCGACTTCCTCTTCCTGTAGTCTGGCATTGCTGTGTAGGAATAGTTTCAAAGGCCACCCGCCCACCCTACAGTTTTTAGGGTTTTGGGGTAGGGTTGGCAGACTGTGCCAATTTAGGACGGGCTGCAGGGCTGGTGGTAGTTGGGAGGGGTGGGGGAGTCACTAGTGGGTGCACCCACCTCTCGTGGGGGGGAGGAGTGAATGATGGGGGGCAACTGGGGGCATGATAGTAGTGCCAGGATGCGAAGTGAGATTGGAGAAAAGGGATAAAGAAGGGAATGTGGAGTGGAACGGCAGGAGAGTCTGGACTGTATGAAGCTGGAGTTGTTGGGGGAGATTTGTCGTTGTTGATGGTTGTAATTTGTGTTATTTGGAGCAGCCTGGTCCTAATTAAATGGCCTTTTATGCTTAACAACAGTGTGGCCTGATTATTGCGCAATGGAGGGCCCCAGGGGAAGCGAAGACGCAGTCTAGTCTTCCCCCTGGGGTCTTTCGCGTGGGGAAGGGCCAGGCTGGGGGAAGGGTTGTGGTTTGGGGGTGGGTATATAGGCTGCAGGGGAGGAAGGCGACTTCCTCTTCCTGTAGTCTGGCATTGCTGTGTAGGAATAGTTTCAAAGGCCACCCGCCCACCCTACAGTTTTTAGGGTTTTGGGGTAGGGTTGGCAGACTGTGCCAATTTAGGACGGGCTGCAGGGCTGGTGGTAGTTGGGAGGGGTGGGGGAGTCACTAGCGGGTGCACCCACCTCTCGTGGGGGGGAGGAGTGAATGATGGGGGGCAACTGGGGGCATGATAGTAGTGCCAGGATGCGAAATGAGATTGGAGGAAAGGGATGAAGAAGGGAATGTGGAGTGGAATGGCAGGAGAGTCTGGACTGAATGAAGCTGGAGTTTTTGGGGGGAGATTTGTTGTTATTGATGGTTGTAATTTGTGTTATTTGGAGCAGCCTGGTCTTAATAAAAATGGCCTTTTACGCTTAACAACAGTGTGGCCTGATTATTGCGCGATGACCTTAGCGGCGATTCGAGAAGTTCTTCCGTTGGATCAAGCTCACCGGTCATTTCCACGGTCATTATCAGGGTGAGATTCTGCAGAGGTACGTGAATTTGGGTTCTGTTACAAGGGGCACCCAGTTGGCTCGCGCACTCTCCTCACGGCGATCTCCCTGCCTCAAGCGCATTTGTCATCTTTCAATGCGCTGACCTCATTACACGACGCAGTGCCATCTTTAATTGGGACGATTACTATTTAATTTAGTACGACTGTACGGCAATCAATTCATTTCATGGGCATTTAAATTCACCGCGTCAAGCCTTTCAGCGACGTACACGCTTAACTTGGAATTTAAATCAGCACGTCAAGCTTCCTCTTCAGCGACGCGCACGCTATAATTGAATTCAACAAATTCCAATTGTGTCAGCGGCGTGCTCGCTTTGTATTGCTCAACCATTTATTTACAGGGCGAAGCTTTGAATTAAAAAAAACTGCGCGTCAAGCTTTACTTTCAGCGATGCGCACGCTATAATTGGAAACAGCAAATACCGCATTCTGAGACTTGTGTTGCACAACCATTTATTCAGAGTTTTTCATTCTGATACAGCGCGTCAACTTCACAGTGCAGAAACATGCATGTACTACTTCAGATTTCTGTGTGTCATAATTAAATCTTCAGCGATACACACACTTCTATTCTGTGAGCCAATAGTCATCATTTCTTCTTTAAATGTATTCTTCCCTGATATTATCGTCATTATTATTATTTATTTTCAGTACAATTTGTGATTTATTATGACTAACGTACAACAAATAACACAACCTCCTCCATTCCTGAGTAAACCAGTTATAGTTATGGATTGAGTCTTGCCTGCAGAGTGCAGCAGAGAGCAGAAACGCCAAACGCCAAACCCCATAGCGAGCAGCAGCAAGCCGCCACGCGTCCAGCGAGGAGGAGATCAGCGGGAAAGCTGTGGGAAAGCTAATGCGGCATCCCGTTTGACCCTCAGCGGCTCCGGTTGTGGCTCCGGTTGCGGTGTGTGAGCAGGCAGGGGCCGGCACCTGAACTTGCACCTGAACTTGCTCCCGGTGCTCAGGGAGAGCCGCGGCTGAGCTCGGGGCGGCGGGCAGTCCGGTGAGGTGAAGCACCCCTGCGAGTGACCAGCGGGGGAGATTAAGAGTACGGGAATCGGCCGGGAATCGTCCGATAATCGGCCGCAGCAGCAGCAGTTGTACGACAGGGAGCCACAGGAACCACAGCGAGCCACGGGAGCTGCGAGTTGCCGCGAGCAGTAAATTACCTGCAAAGCAATATCTTTAGCGGCTCCTTGAGCTGCAATCTAGAGACTGGGAGAGGCTGTGAGATTGGCTGGGAGCTTAGCTGGAGAGAGGAGCTCAGAGACTTGCCATCTGGGGCTGGGCAGAGCACGGGCTGATACTTTGCCGCAACCTCCCCACCGCCGCCGCAGTCCGCTCCATCCCCTGCGGCCTGCAAGGACTACAGGTCCCAGCCTGCAGTGCGGCCGGAAGCCGCCACCTGAGGAATCGTGCCAGGAGGCATTGCAAATTGGACTCCACCTCTGCGTCGCGGGAGCGCCCGGGCAAAGGGGACTCCACGACGAGGATTGTGTGTAAAATATCTCCTAGACCTTTGCGGTTATTATAACCACTACTGTCCCAGTTGCCAGACGGGGGTCGGCGTGTGGCTCAGACTAGGTCACTGTTGAATCGCCCAGGCCTCGGCCAGAGTGGTACGTGATTCACTGCATGGAATGTGTGTAGTTTGTGTCTTAACATTTATTTATACACACTGTCAGTCCCCCCCTACTCCGTGTCATTTATAGTGGGGTGGTTAACAATCTTAGGTCGTGTTAAATTGCAACCATAATGGTAATGTCTGTAAGGCGACTACGCTCACAGTCAAAAGCAAAAGCCGCAGAATCTTTAGTATCCACCAGTCAGTCTGTCACGAGCAGTCTGAGTCCCCTAAAACCTCAAAAAACTATCAGACGCCGTAAACCCGGCGCTCATCTGTCTTTATTGAAATCCTACCCATCGGTAAAGTCAATGTTTACCAGTAAAGGAAGGAGCTTTAAGTGTGGAATGGGGCAAAAAAATGGTGATGAAGAGTTGGAGGGGAACTTAATGGAGGGGTCAATGGACTCTGAATTGATAACAGAGATCAGATTGGATGAATACGCGTCAATTCGGGTGGGACTTTACCCTGTTGTGACTATACTAAAGGTGAATGGGGGAGATTGTAAAGTAGTACCCCCTCCATTGGATAGCAGGATAGTTGTACAGCAAGCAGTGAGTGAGGAAAATAAATCTGATATGGAGGTGGAAGTGGTCCATCAGAGGCCAGAGGTAATAGAATATGTTAAGAGGAAGGGAAGCGAAACTAAGGAAATTGTGCCAAACTCTCCCCTAGCAGACCTAATCACCCTTATTGAAAACGTAGAAGATATAGTAAACGTCTCATACAGGAGCTTGATGGACTGCTCATTAACAGAAGAAAATGCTGTTTCTCTAAAAATAGAACAACAGAAAGAACAGAATTTGCTAAATGGGCAGGCTAAAGCCGAGGACATTACTCTCCCGGACTTAGCCTTCCCACTAGAAAAGAATGCTGAACGAGTAATGCATCTAGCGAAACTGCACTTGCAGGGAGGGGACTCAGAATGTCATTCGATTAAACTACTATCGTCCTCCCATATAGGAACACAAACACATATGCCTATCATGTATAGTAGCACCCCTACAGATTTGTCTATGATTTCGGACTTACATGATCTATCAGGCGTGGAACTTTCAATGACATCTAACAATGTGGTGGGGATTCCTTTGTACCCCTCGCCGATAAATGAGATTGTAGGGGCAGATGGGTTAATGAGCACATTCTCTAAATTAGAAAAAATCCTATCCGCAATTCTGTCCCTGATGGAGAAAAGTACTTTAAACTCCGACCATATTCTGAAAGTTCTCACGCCAATCTTAGGAGGGGTCTTGGATCTTAAAAATCATAGACCGGTATGTGTGAACTGTGCTACTTCTACATCTAGTAAAGCATGTCAAACGCTTAACGTATCTCTTAATGCTGATAAAGTCTCAGGGGTAGGGGGACCAAAAGAACTGCAGGCAGATTTTGTAAACTTACCGTCTGTAGGAAAATTAAATTCAAGTCTGTCTAAAGCTAGGTTTAATGCTCCTGTAAAAGCCCTCTCCCTGAGGGAAGAGTTATCGGAAAATGCTTCCCCTAAACTAGATGCTGTGCGAGTTTTCCCAATTTTTAATATGAGTAAGCCAAATAAAACCTTATTACAACAATTAGATGAAGCAAAAAACATCTTAGAGAGCTCAGCTGTAGGAGAAGTCTCACTAGATACAATCTTAAATATGAGTAAGCAGAAGAAAACTATACCACAACAACTAGATGAAGCAAATGATATTTCAGAGAGTCCAGCTGAAGGGGAAGATTTACTAGTAAGAAAAGGGTCCATTAAGAAAGGAGGAAAAAAGTGATGAAATACCGCAGGTTCCCAAAACGCAAACATAGAAAGTTGCGTTTTGAACCTGTAAGTGAAAAGGAAAATTCTTACATAGCCCCTGTTGACAAAAAGAACAAAACACCCTTGGGTCATCTGAAATTAAACATGAGTTCTAACCACGAGCAAGCTCTTGGTTCTCAGATGGACAGCATATCTGGTAGGCAGAATGTCTCTCTGGACAATGTTGGGGGGGTCGAAGGTAGTATAGGAGGTGGTAGCAACTTGCATAGTAGTACTGGAAATAAAGTGTCCACGGAAAATAGCTCTGAAATTTGCCCGAGAGTAGAATTAATTGGCGCTGCACTTGACTTGGCTCTGCAAACTCCGCTGACAATGAATCTTGATATAAGTAAAGATGGGGGAGTTAGCCAGAGAATGATTCTAACTACTAATAAAAATAAAGGGGGGAATTTACATGATGACTCTCATAGAAGTGTGCAGGATGCTAATCAGGCTACGATTCCAGTGACATGTGCTGGGCAAGCGAATAGGGCTATTATTTTTATTCCTCTCTTTGATGCTGAGTTAATAACTCTAAATAGAAGTGCTCTCCTAAAAATCATTTCAGAAATAGATGATATAAAGATATAGAATTAGTCCATTTAGATTGGAGGTATAAGCCATTTGTAACTAAAGCTACTTTTACATCAGGGGTAGTTGCTTCACTTATCTTAGCTAATGCGGATGGCTTTAGGAAAAGAGGAATTGATGTCCTTATTAGTTCCGGTTCATCTGATGCCTCGTTTAAAAACATCAAGGTACCTAGCCATCGGCAAGGGAGTGAATTTTTGGAACATAAGGGAGAGAGTACATGCATACAATATGAGGACATAGAAATAAGAGTAGGAAGGGCACCAGGTGTAAGATCAATTAAGTTTTTGGCACCGGAGGTCCAAGAGGTCCATAGTACAGACAGAGAAGATGATGTAACAAAATGGAGTTGGATTGCTAGCGCTCTGAATGGGGCAAAAACAACTTCTATAAAAACAATAGCGCGGGGGTAGCCTGCCGTGTACAATTGTCTCATGGAATATGGCAGGGCTAGGAAAAGAAAACCAGAAGCTTAAATCATTGGCCTCCCTAGACCCAAAGATAATTTGCCTCCAGGAGACGTGGGCTAGGGATGAGTTCCAGTTGGAGAACTATTATGTGCACTGTGCTACGGCAAAGAAATCTATGAGGGGGCGTGCAAGGGGCGGATTAGCCATTCTGCTGAGTTGTGATTTAGCATGGGATGCAGTGATAGATATACACCACTCAAAATGTTGTATGTGTGCTAAGTTGAAGATGGAAATGAATCATAAGGATTACAGTGGGTCTCTGTTCTTGGTAAATGTGTATATTCCTCCGGGGAAGGCGTCCACCCCATTGATTGACTCTATTTGTTCTTATGTGCATAATTTATGTAGGAGTGAAGACAAAGTGTGTATAATAATGGTTGGTGACTTTAACGCTAAAATAAGTAATAGTTCTAGTTTGGCCTTTTCTAATGAGGATTTGGAGGAGGTTTGGTGTATACCAGATTCTGTATTCCCGCCCAATTTAAAATCCGATAAACGGAGCCTCTCACTTTTGCAAAATCTCAGGGAGCTTGGCCTCATTTTATTAAATGGTAGATTCGCAGAAGATCTACCAGCAGCACTTACTTTTCATGGGGCTTTTGGCCACTCCCTACTTGATTACATGGCTGTGTCTTTTCAATTGTTTGGGGCATGCTCACAATTCAAAGTGGTTCCAACGAAGTTGAGTGACCATGACATTTTGGCGGTAAATCTAGCTATATGTATCGAGAAGCCTGAACTCTGGAATCAGAGGAATGATAATATATTCTATTCTCGAAATAATGGTCGCACTTTTTGGTCATACAAGAACCTTCCGAATTTTCAGTGAGTTTTTAAAAATATTGTACCTGGTCTTGCTCGGGAGAACTTGATTGTGGGATATGAAAAAGTTATGATTGCAATAAAAGCGCTGGGTAAAAAGCAGCATAGCGGAAGAGGCACCCCCTTAGCAACTCTGCCGAGAGACATTAAAATATTAAATAGAAAGATAAATGAGCTAATTAGAGCCCAATTTAAAGACCCTATAGCACTAAGACAAAAAGAGATATATAGATTAAAACAGGTCCGGAAAAGGAAAGTAGCAGCAGATCGTAGGGCTGCTGAAGATGAAAAATGGGTTAAACTCCGGGAAGTGGCTCTTTCAGGGGACAGCAGGAAATATTGGGCGTTAATAGCCAAATATTGCGATAGTGTAGTAAAATCCCAACCCATGTTAATTCCAGAAGTAGAATGGTCAACTTATATATCTCTATTGTATGCCACAAATACAGGGGCTGAAGATGATGACGGGTTTACTAAAATCTCTCAATTGGTAGGTGATGTCGAAGCCCCATCAACGAAGGAAATTGAAGGATATATTAAGGGGGCAAGATATTCTGGGGCAATGGGGCCAGATGATGTCCCCGTGGCCATCATAAAGAATGACTGTGGCGATTGGGCAAAATTATTACAACCACTGTTTGCCCATTGTTACAATCTCGGGGTCATCCCTTACTCTTGGAAGGGAAGCATTATAGTTCCCCTATATAAAAAGGGCCCAAAAAACTCTCCGGCAAGTTTCAGGCAAATTTCACTTCTAGATGCAACTGGAAAACTATTTGCAAAAAGCATCTTGGTACACCTACAAGAGTGGGTTTTTGGAAATAATTTAATTCCTCTTGAACAATCAGGGTTCCGGAAGAACAGTGGTACATTAGACAATATATCTGTCCTGCAGACCCTGATCGATAAATATCCTGTGGGTCGGAGGTCCCCATTGTATACTGCATTTATTGATTTCTCAAACAGCGTTCGATAGGGTGGACCGAGGGACGCTGTGGAGGAAATTGCTTGCTATGGGAATACCCGGGAACTTGTTAAGAGTAATAATAGCACTCCACTCATCAACATGGACTCAAGTCTTGTTGGGAGGGACTCAGGGCCTTTCAAAGAAAATTCCCACTAATAATGGCCTGAAGCAAGGGTGCCTATTAGCCCCATTGCTTTTTTCAATTTATTTAAATGATCTACCAAGTCGGTTAGGGGAATGTAAGGGGGATCCTCCACAAGTGGGTGATCTAAAAATAAGCTGTCTGCTATATGCGGACGATGCAATATTAATGGATCTAACCCCAATTGGACTCCAGAGACGATTAACAGAATTGGTCAGGTATACTAAGGATTATTTTTTAAAGATAAACATTTCGAAGAGCAAAGTGATGATTTTTAGTCATAGTGGCTGTAAGGTTAGACCAAACTTGAAATGGTTTTTAGGAGATGAAAGAATGGAAATAGTAAAATTTTATAGGTACTAAGGAATTTTTTTTACAAATAGGTGCTCTGCTAAGAGACATTTGGACCATTGCAAAAGTAAAGCCATCTCGCAAGCATCTGGTATTAATCGCCTTTACTTGCAATGTGGAAAAAGACATTTTTCTCACACTATTGCAGTATATAAAATAAAGATTCCTCCGACTCTAAACTATGCAATTGAAACAATAGATGAAGGTGAGTGGGCAATGTTTGAGAAGGTGGAAGGAAAAATCTGGCGCCAAATATGTAATCTAAATTATTCCGCGCCCATTGCAGCTCTTAGACTTGAATTTGGCCTCCTTTCTACATATGTGCTGTCGATGGCAGCGTGTTTGCGGTGGTGTAAGGCTCTGCAGAATGGGCAGGAGAATCTATTAAGGGCTGCATTGTTTAAGGACATTTTTGTTAATCTGCTAAAGAAAAGTGTAATTTTTAGAAATTATTTAAAATCTTTAAGTATTTTTGATCTTGATTTTGAAGAAGTACTCCGTTTAGATAAATCAGCTTTAAAGCTTATTATTAAAAAATCTATATATATGATCTCAAGTAGAAGAGATCAGCAAATATGTAATGCGAATGGAAGGCTAGATTGCATTATGGGGAGCTTTATTGTCAAAAAACCTCAGCCGTATGTATTTTGGAACCTGTATCATGGAGCACGCCGAGTGCTCTTATTACTGAGATTGAACATGCTTCCTTTGAGGATTGTGACAGGTGCTTGGGAGGGTATCCCCAAAAATGAAAGACGCTGTAATCTATGCAATGGCGGTGTACAAGACCTTAATCATGTCCTGATAGTGTGTCCAGCACTCCATCTAATTCGCCGTAAATATTTAAGGCATGGTTTTTTACAGCATAACATTGTAACGGCAGAACAGGCCCGCAATTTTCTTATGTTTCCCCCATCCAAACTGATGTGTTTTAAAATTTTCTGCTTTTTTAAAGAATTTTTAAATGTTTATTAAAAGAAAAATTAATGGGTATGGGTGAATAGTAGATATTGTGTGTAATCATTTTTTTGTATCAGTATTTTATTGAAGCACTATTGGCACTTTGATAGACCGTTAAAAATAATAATTCCATTCAACCCTTACTGCTTCAGATCATATTTGTGGGAATGTTATTTAACTATGTGTTGCATTACAAAGTACTAGTAAAGCATTTGCACTTTAACTAATGCATTAGCACTTTAGTTAGTACTGTTGAAAATAATTGCTGCTATTTTCGATTCTCTTCTTGACAAGATCATCTCCTAACAAAAAACTTTTTTAACACCCTTTGTCTTTCGAAATGTTTATCTTTGCTGATAACCGATGATTTTTAGACTAAAAGCCGATTGATATGATACTTTTGCCCTTCAATGTGACGTATTAGATTACTTACCCTCGCAGTTGAAATTTAGTGAAAATGAGGTATTAATTTTTGTATTTTAACAACTGATGTTTTTAGTAAACCAGATTTACGAGGCTAATTATATTGTATCGATAGGTGTAATTGTGAAATTGTTTTTTATCTCTTTGCTTTGTATGAAAAAGCTGTTTTTATTCTGTATTTTATGTGGAATTCCATGGAATTCCAAATCATAATAAAAATAAATTGAAATTGAGTAAACCAGTTAGTCCACTAATTATTTGGTCTGAATGGTACAGACTTTTTGAAAATCACTTAGTAGCCATCAATGCTGTGGATTATACACCCGCCCGCAAATTGGCAGTGTTATACGGATGTCTTGACCAAGCTTCCCAAAGGATTTTTGATAATGTTGTACCTATTCCACCTCCTGCATCTCATTCTGGCGTTAGCCAGTGGAACGTTAATTTAGAAGCTGTCGCTCGTCTTAAAAAACAGTTCTCGGATGAACCAAATATCATGTTGGAACGACATACATTTTATAAAAGGAAACAGGGAGAAGAGGAAAAGGTAGAGGAATATATATCTGCACTTAGAGTATTAGCTACCACATGTGATTTTGGACCATTTGATGGACAATTATATTAGAGACCAATTTGTTTTCAATTGTGCTTCCCGCAAGATCAAGGAAAGAATCTTAGGTTGTACAAATCCTTCTTCATCTGAAGTTATCAAATTGGCTCTAAGTATCGAGTGTTCTGCTATCTCTATTAAAGCCATGTAAGAGGTCTCTAAAACCAGGGTTAACCTCATATCACCCCCGGATGTTGAACAAGATAACTCAATTTGTCCTGTGAATGTCAAGGGTACAAATGTAAAATTTAACCAAAAGAAACAACCTTTGTTCTGTTATAGATGTGGGTCTAAAATCATATTGGGAATTTTCCGGGTTGTCCTGCCAATGGCAAACGCTGTGTCATTTGCAAGAAAATTGGGCATTTCCATGGAGTATGCAGGAACGCTAGAAGATCTCTCAATGTAAACAGTATTGATAATGTTATAGATACATGTAGCAATTCCCTTAGTAATGTGGTAGTAACACTTGACCGTGGTAGTGAGTCCAATTCTATAAAAGGTCCATTATGTTCCGCTATAAGATTTATGTCGCAGAAAAAGGGAAAAATATAATTGGATTAAAGGACCTAGCACGTATGGGGCTATATTTGGTTTCTGGGGATGAGATTCTAATTAAAGTAGGGAATTGCTTGTGTGTAATGTTGAGTGTTCCATACTCGAGACTGACAATAAGGTGTTAAAAGAAATTATCTCTGAGTTCAGTCCTGTGTTCAGTGATAAAGTTGGTCTGGTTAAAGGTATAGAACACTGTATCAGGTTAGCCCCTGGGGCTCAACCAGTTTCACATAAAGTGCGTTCGGTGCCATTGAGTGTCAAAGAGGAGTTGAAACGCACCTTACAAAGTTTGTGTGACCAAGGTATCATGGAGGCAACTGATTCTTCACAGTGGGTGGCGCCCATCGTTCACGCACGAAAAAAATCTGGCGAGATTAGGCTCTGCCCAGACTTACACGCACTTAATAAAAATATAATTGTGGATTGCCACCCACTGCCTAAGATTCACAAGTTGTTGGCGAACCTCGGAGGGGCCAGATGGTTTTCGTTGATAGATTTAAGATCGGCTTACCATCAGGTTGCTTTCACGACAGACTCTCAAGAGTTTACCACATTTGTGACCCATTTCGGGGCATACAAGTTTTTACTTCTCACGTTTGGCCTTGCGTCAGCTGGTAGCATGTTCCAAAAGCTGATGGATACGCTGTTCCATGGTGGCAGTGGGGTCCAAGCATATTTGGATGATATTTTAATTTATGCAAAATCTTTGGACAAGCATACCAACTTATTGAAAAAAGTACTTTTCTATTTTGAGGTCTAAATATCTGACTGTACGTGCAGACAAATGTAAGTTTGCCGTGCAAGAATTGGAATATTTAGGGCACACTGTATCAAAGCATGGAATTAAACCAAAGTGTTCCGCTATTAGAGCTATTGAGGATGCTAAGCCCCCTACTGATAAAGATGCATGACGGTCGTTCCTAGGACTAGACGAATATTACAGGAGGATTGTACCTTGCTATGCTCAAGCAGTTGAACCACTACGCATGTTGCTGAGGAAGGGACAAAGTTTCAAGTGGACTGTTGAATTGGACAAAGTCTTTGAGGATGTTAAAAAAATGGTTGTGTCTGCCCAAGCTTTGCACGCTTTTAGAGATGACTGTATCTCTAGTATAATAGTTGATTCCAGTGTTTCCGGACTTGGTGCAGTTCTTAACCAGAGAGTTGAGGGGCAGGAACAAACCGTGGCTTTCGCCTCTAGGTCTCTTAAGTCATTTGAACGGCAATACAGCACTATAGAGAGGGAAACCCTGGCATGCGTGTGGGCAGTGCATACATTTTGAATGTATATTTGGGGGCGCAAATTTGAGCTGGTGACAGACCATAAACCTTTGGTTTATATTTTTAACAAGATGAATTCCCTAAGCATGTCTGCCAGGTTGATGAGGTTGGTATCTAAGTTGCGAAAATAAACACATCCATGGTGGAAAAAAGGTCTGCGCTGACTGTTTGTCAAGGTTATTGATGCCCAAAGATGAGGAGGATACTTTTTCTGAAGAGATTGAATGTGTATCATTTGTGAATTCTGTTCTAGAGTATAATACGGTTTTATCTGAAGCGGATTGGAAGTCAGCGTGTGAAAGTGATGTGGTTTTGCAAAAAGTGATGGAGTATACCATTCATTACTGGCCTGAGGCCAGGTGTTTGGTAGGTGATTTGTGGGTGTTTGCACAAGTTTCAGATGAACTTTCCTTGGAGAACAAAATTGTCCATCAAGAAGACAAGTTTATTCCCCCCACATCTTTACGACCTACAATGATTAATAAAGCACATCAGGGACATTTAGGAGTGACTAAAACTATAATGAAAATTAAGCAACATTATTGGTGGCCGTCGTTAGACTCTCAGGTAAAAAGAACAATTGATAGTCGCCCTGTGTGCCTTTTGTCAGATAAGCATTTTTAATTTAATTTAATTTAATTTAATTGTGGGTTTATATAGCGCTAGGAATCGACTCCCGGAGGAGTATCTCCACGCTTCGACCGCTGGGGAACCCGTCCTGGCTCACCCTGAGAGATGGTCCCTGATGGGTATCTCTAAGGTGCGACCAAGCATCCCCGGCGGTCTGGGGGGGCCGTTGTGAAGATGAGGCAAGCTGATGCCCAGAGTTGCCGAGTGTGGTTTCTGACTAGAGTAGGCACCGAGGCGAGAATTATCGAGTCCGCTGACCCTGGTCCACAACCCTGCCGCGTCGGGAATCGAACCCTGGTCCCGGGCCGTTCTCTGCTTACGGGTCTGCCGCCTCTAACCAGTGAGCCACACTTCTCACTGGCGTACCATTAAAACCCCGTTATACCCTACCGAATATCCATGTGCTCCATGGGAGAAGATTGGTCTTGATTTTTCGGGTGCTTATTCCATGTTTGACCAGGATGGAAGGTGTTAAAGGAAGGTATACAAACAGCACTGGCTTCTGGTCTGAAGGTTGAGGAATTTGTCAAACAAAACATTTGGAGCTATAACACTTCCCCACATTGTACCACTGGGGTTCAGCCTTTTACTTTATTAAGGGGTAGAGTGGCACACACTGTTCTTTTTCCTTCCTGGCTACGGGAAATGTCTGGTGAAAATAAGGTCAATTTTAAAGAAATAACTGAGAGAGTGAATGCGAAACAAACCCAGATAAAAATAGACTTTGATAAAAAAAACATTTTTTCTGAGTAAGGATTTCCTGGTCGGAGACGGTTTTACTTAAAAACCCCCAAAAATTCGTTAAAAAGGGTGAATCGATTTTTTTTATTTAGTAAGGGAGCTGCTTTCATTGGGAAGAAAGGTTGGTGTAACAGTAGGTATCTTGTGAAAGTGTCTTTGCATCAAGTGGAGATTATGCACAGTAGTAGAAGAAATGTTGAGAATGACCTTAATTGGAGGCACTAGTTGGATTCAGGAAGAAAACCTGTAGAGATCTTGTCATCTACAGTTACTTCCTCTGTTAACCCTGTTCCCCATGCCAGCGTCCAATCTATTGTTAACCTGTCATCTTGTTATTCTAGTACCAGTTCTACTAGGGGTTGATTATTAGAACTCCAAAGAAATTTGATGGTTTTATCAGATATTACGTTTTGTTAGAATATGTCCTTTTGTATAGTTTTATGTACACTGTAATTTATTTTTCTGTAAGGGGGAAGGTAGTGTAATAGTTGGTATGTTACATGTTGTGCGGGTAGCGCGCGATGCTTCAGGAATGTAGGAATGTTATGTGTATTCTTTTAAATGTGTGGCTCATGCATGGAGAGTCCACCCGGTTGTGATTCGAATGCAGCTTGCCAGTTGCCATTCGTACACTTACCTGGGAGGACGCTCTGTGTGATGGGTGGAGTTATTCATCAATAAACCATTTAACAAGAACCTTTTCTTGCATCGGTCTAATTCCTCACTCCATGACAGGCATGTACTCATGGAAAGCTACATTTTTATTCAACCCATATTATGATTATGATTTTTCCTGATTACACAAAATCCATTAAATACTGTGTAAATCCTTTGATGCCAGGAAGCTGAACTGAAAGAAACAAATAAAATAACAATATATGTTACTTTTCACTGCAAGGCTGGATGTGATTCATTGCTCCTACTCTTACTTATTTGAAACCCCAGAGGAGGCTGGGGAAATGAGACGGGCACTTATGTGCTATGACTCTCCTAGTATGACTTCCAGAGAGGTCCCTGCACCATCTCTTACTGCCTCAGGACAGCCTAGGAACCACTGTTGATTTAAGTCTAGAGGGGGTCAGTGTAAACATTCTCATGAGTCCTCTGATACTGATCCTCGCTGCTCCCAACCTGGAGAGGGGCCCTCCCATGCTCCACCAGTGCTTGCCTTGTGGGAATACACTTCTGATGGAGGGGAATCCATGCTGGGACAGCTGTAATAATCGTGGGACCCATGCTGTTCTGTTTTGACTCCTGCTGCTGGCTCTTCCCTGCGTTCAGGGAATTTCATGACCATCGACAAGCAATCCTGTATAGGAGGAGGTCTATCTTAAATAACAAGAAATGTGTTCTCTTTGGTTTGGGTGGTTGGGCGACAGATGCTTATGGAGGTAAAAGTTTTTGGTGGGAGTCATTGTTGTTTGGGGCGATGTACTGGTTTAGGTTCTTCCTGGTTTTGTAGGTCTCGCACCTGGCGATTACAGCGCGAAAGCCCTGTCTCGCCTGCGAGACCTATAGTCACCGGCTCTGCTTCCCAGGAGACAGGAGATGGGCACGCACAGCCTCAGGAATCGGATCAGGTCGCGCGCCCATTGCTCCTGTGAACAGCATGCCGGAATCGCATCAGGACGCGTGCACAGACACGCGCGCGCACACACACACACACACACGCGCAGACACACGCGCACACACACACCCACACGCACACACACACACACACGCACACATGCACATACACCCTCCCCCCCACTCACCGGGCTCTTTCCGCTGCTACAGGCTCCGCCGCATCACCTCACACGAGAAAAAGGTACAGCCTACCACGCTGGTTCTTACATCAGCCCGCTCGCGCGCGCACCCATGCAGGCTGTGTTGCTGTCTAAAAGAGAGTGTGGCACAGGACTTCGGAAAGGCCAGAAGAGACGGCAACAGGGAACCAGGAAGCGCCGTCGGGGTTAAATTGCAGCTGCGCTTGTTAAATCAAATGTTAATGACATGCCAAAATATTCTCAGGGGTCGGTTCATACCCAGGCACCAACCCAATCCAGATCCTAAACTCTTACCCAAATCCCTTCAATATGGGCGGGACTCGTGACTGTGAGAGGAAAAATCGGATCGTACAAAGACAGATGGCCGGGCATGAGGCTGAATTCACGGGAAATCCGTGTAAGTAGCGGACATGCGGGAGGTCACCGTGGTGTGCACTAGAGGTGGACAAGGCAGAGTGAGTGTTCATGGGCCAGCAGACTGGGCAGGTTTGGCTGCAAAAACCAAAACACAAGCCGAGACTTCAAAGGCGTTGTATAGTCAATGTTGCACTAACATGTTTATAACTCACCAAAATAACAGTGTAAGTTGTGCTAAATATTGCATGTATATTTAAACCAGAACTAAGTGGTTGTTGTCAGATCATCTCTGTTTTATTTGCAACAAAGCTACACGTTTCCTAATGCCAGCGGTATTTGCAGTGCTAGATTCAAAACTCACGAACCCCAGCATTGAGTAAACTCTTGCATTCCATGTCTACTCATTAGACCAGGATAGTGTTCCTTAAGCCCTGGACTTATTTTCACATCACCTGTTGCATAAGTGGGCCTTCTTATTCAACCGTATGTTACAAAAAAGGGGGGTCTTTCAAATTGAAACATGTTATTGTCGGGGCACAAGTTTGGGTATACTAAGCCCACCCCATGGCTATTTTTAGAACGGTGACTACGTTCCTCCTAGTACGATGTTGAGAGGTGTCACCTTGTAACCCATCACTGTAGCTGCTTGCATTTTCTAACACTGTATGTGTGGCCTAGGGGTACCTGTGAACGTCCTTCCCACAGGCATCTCTACATTCATTTGTGAAAATGGCCACGGAGAGGTGATCTTTTAATCGATTATCTGAGGAACTGATACCTTACAAAATAACTCTCATATGGCCTACTAAACTGCACATGCGATGCACTTTTGAGATTTGGAGCTGTATAAAGTATTCCTGCTGGAAACAGTTAATTTGAATAACTCTTCATCTTGTGTGGACTAAAGCAGTTGTGCCCATGCACTGAAAATCATTTTTAGAACACCACACACAACCACCACACACAACCACCACACACACACAACCACACACACACAACCACACACACTCAACCACACTCAACCACACACACAACCACACACACAACTCCACAACCACACACACAACTCCACAACCACACACACAACGCCACAACCACACACACAACCCCAAACACAACACTCACAACCCCACTCACACCACACACACACAACCCCACACACACACACAACCCCACACACACAATCCCACACACAACCCCACACACACAACCACACACACACACAACCACACACACACAACCCCCTACACAACCCCCCACACACAACTCCACACACACACACAACCGCCCACACACCCCACACACACCCCCACAAACACACCCACACACACCTCCACACACACAACCCCCCCACACACACACAGCCCCACACACACAACCCCACACACACACACAACACCTCACACACACACCCACACAGACACACCCCAAACCCCCAACACACTCACACCCCAAACACACCCCCCACAAACCCCCCACACAAACCCCCCACACACACACAACCCCTCTATCTATCGCCCTCACTCTATCTATCACCCTCACTCTGTCTATCTATCGCACTCACTATCTATCGCCATCACACTATCTATCTCTATCTATCGATCGCCCTCACTCTATCTATCGCCCTCACTCCTATCTATCTATCTATCTATCTATCTATCTATCTATCTATCTATCTATCTATCTATCTATCTATCTATCTATCTATCTATCTATCTATCTATCTATCTATCTATCTATCTATCTATCTATCTATCGCCCTCCCTCTATCTATCGCACTCACTCTATCTATCGCACCACCACAGCATCACTCAGGGGCACCACAACATTACTATGCGCTACCACAGCATCACTGAACGCCACAGCATCACTCGTCGCCACCAAAACATCACTCAGCGCCACCACAGCATCGATCTGTGCAACAATTCAAAAACAACTGGTTCAAATATGTTCTCTCAATGCTTGAAGCTTTATTACAAATGCCACTAAAAGATGTTAATATTTCACTTCTGTTCTTGGATTTTTGTCACAATAAAATACACTGAACATAATCTTCACAAAAGTTATTTACAAATGTTTAAGCTATTGCCATTATAAATTATATTAACTTTTATTTAAGTATTAATTATTAAAAAAAATTAAAAGCCATTGTTATGTGTAATAGCAATACATCTAAGTCACGTAAATACAACATATATTGCAATATAAATGCTATAGGTGTCACATTTGTGAAAGTTATAACTATTGGCATTGTAAATGACACAGCTATTAATTTCGCTATTTTCAAAACCAACACATAAATAAATAATTTGTCATTTATAATACCAATAGCTCAAACGTTCCTAATGCGAGACCTATTGCATTGCAAATGCTTGTATGTGTTATTTGGGGATATTCTCACACACCGGGAGACACTCCAAAATCCCCAGTGGAAATCTGTTTAGTATTAGTAGCCTTCCCTGTTGGCCCCATGGCTGAATTTAGCCTTATATCCTGGAATGTCAATGGTCTCTTAGATCCTATCAAAAGCTACAATTGTGTATTTAACTCGGTCTTTGGTGAGGGCTCTAGAGGGGTGGCTATTCCAATCCACAGGCTCATTTCAATGGTAGTGAGGCAGATGGTCCACGACTCACAGTGCCACTTGGTTGGGATGGTAGGGACGCTGGAAGGGAAACCATACAGTATCTATATTCCTCCTCAGCTGCACAAATAAACCCTTGGTGAACTTACGGAGTTGATCATCAACCTGCTACTCAAGATGCTGCTTGCGGGAGATGTCGATGCCACCTTGCACCCAGCTGTAGATACCTCGGGCTAACCTACGCGACACCACAGGGAGTTGTACAAGGCCCTCATTTCCTGGGTGGAATCCTGAAGACTGTGTGATATTTGATGGGTTTGGAACCCAAGGGATAGGCCATATTTGCATACATCTGCATCTACAAAAACCTTATCCCACATCAACTTTCTATCTTGCACCACCACAGATGTAGAAGGCATGACAGCAACCAACATATTTTTCGTGCCTGGCTCTTTACACATGACCAATTTCTAGACTGTTTGTCTATGGAGCTCTGCACCTACTTTGATATTAATGAGGGGTTGGTCTATAGTGCAGGCACCTTGTGGGCAGCAGGCAAGGTTATAATCAGGGGTAGGCTAAAACTTATCTTAAGCATGCTGAGAGGGACTAGTTTGGCTGAATGAGAGGGCTTGAATCCTGTATAATTTGATTGGAGACTAGATTGGGCACAGACGCAACTGAATCCCGCAGTCAAGATCTCAAGTGTAGGAGAGTAGGATCTGCTTACTATGGTTACCCCGACTTTTTGCTGGTGTTTCACTGTTTCCCGACTTTAGTCTGGCTGGGGCCCTGCTAACCAGGACCCCAGCCTAGCTGCTTTCTCTCTAGAATGATTGCATGTACTTTAGATACACTCCAGTTTGGTTACTGGGGTACCCTTGTAAGTCCCTAGTATATGTATAGTACCTTAGGTACCAAGGGCATTGGTACCCAAGAGGCCACCAGGGGCTGAAGCATGTATTATGCCACCCCTGGGAAGCCTTCCAAAATGGCACCACAGGTCTGATACTGCAGCCTGGGTAATGTGGTGCATGCACCCCTTACTAAGATATAGGATACCTATATCTACCTTTAATCACTGACACATTTAAACCTATAAGTCACTCCTATGGTAGGCCTTACCAATTCTGAAGGCAGAGTACTTGGCTTTGTGTGAGAGGGTTCCCATGCTTGAGGGGGACCCCTCTGCAGCTTTCGGAAACTATTCTCTGTAGCTGTTCTGTGATGCAGCCATACCATATACTCTTAAGTGCATTATAACCTCACGGTAAATGCTAACTTTGGAATGGCTGCATGGAAACATGTCGTGTTTGGTGTCAAACATTCTGGAATCCTTCCCCCCCCGCCAGTTCTGGCGGCAGGGTTAGAATTCCACCCTTCTAGAGGGAGAAGACATGTGCATGCTTAACTAAACGGTAATAGTTTAAAAGAGCCCCAGCATCACAAAACGGATGCTGCAGCCACAGACACGAGTCTGACGTCCTGCTGCTGGAGGAAACTCCAGCAGGGGAGGCCTGGACAATAGGTTTCCAGTCATAGGGAGGTGTAACCACCTCCCCAGACAGGCATTAGTGTATTGGGGCTGGGTGGGTGCATTCAGTGAATGCTTTTCAGACAGTGCTGGGGGCACACTTTGTGTCTCAGTGCATATGCCAGTTCAAACCGGTTGCAGGGGCGCTCTGCCCCTGCTCCGGCATGAAACTGGACAAAGGGAAAGGGATGTAACCACCCCCTCCCTGGATCCACCAACAGGTGGGTCCCTTGAGTAAGTCCGACCCCTAAACTTAGTATAAGTATAGGAACCGTGGGCCACATTATCAAGAAAGGGCGATATATTATCGCCACTTTTATCGGCAGGCAACTGCAGCTAAAGCAGCGATAATGGGCTTGAAAATAGGGCCCTTATGAATTCCCATTGAAGCCCAGGTTAACACCAGAACCTAGGCTTCAATGGGAATTTACAAGGGCATACTATCAAGCCCATTATCGCCATTTTAGCTGCAGTTTCCTGCCAATAAAAGCAGCGATAATGTATTCCCCTTTCATGATAATATGGCCCCCAGTCTTTTGGACTTTAGATTATCCTGGACGAAACTCTGCCACATATATCCTAGAACTTCGACATTCTATTTGGACTAGAAGACGGACGAATCTCCCTTGGGGTCAAGGAGTGACTCCCCAGTTCAAACAGGCACTAAAGAAGCATTTTGCCAGTCTGCATTTCCAAGGCTCCCGCCAGATCCTGATGGATTTGGACACAGGACACAGACTTCCAGACATCTCCAAGGCTGACACAAGATCCCCGCAAAGCTGAGACCCACAGTCATCACGAGTGACGTGGGACTGGAACTCTTGGACACCATGCACATTTGCAAGTGCATCAACTTCCTGAGCTTTCCCTAAGTTGTGCATTGGGCTACTTGTAGTGCAAGACCCGAGCACCATTTGTACTGTAGATTGTAGGCCTACACTCCACGAGTGTTCCGTGGGCCCACTTCTAGCATTTCTGCTCGAGGCTCCTTCGCGATCCCTGGTCCATCAACTGGTGGGTCCCCATGAAGGTAACTCTTCTATTTCTTGGGTTTTCCTGATTGCTCCAGATGTGCCCTGACTCCCCTCCAAAGGGTGAGTCCCTCAGACCCTGCTGGTCTGCACCGAAGCCAATCTCTGCTTTCTGCGTGGTTTGCTGTTGCCAAGGCTTGTTGGGTCCCATCCGGAATCTGACATGGCAGCACTCGACATCCTTTGTGGGACAGCTCAAATACAGCTCCTGGTTGTCGTTGACACCTCCTTCTCCTCGTGGCTGAAGAGTCAAGCTTCACCTTCTTCACCTGCAAGCACCTGACATTGGTTAGCATCTTCTCTTCGCCTTCCTGGTCACTGGCTAGTGACCCAGACTCTGTCCCCTCTGCTTTCAGGTTCTTCCCAACTCCGATCCAGGCTTGGACCCATCCGGACACTTTTGGCTTGTTTGCCTGCAGCACTTTTTCCGCAGCTCACCATTGAAAACGATGACGAAACCCGACATTCAAAGACACCTATCCACCCGGCTTCCCTGAGTGAGGTAACTCGAGTACTCCAGTGCTCCCGTGGGTATTGACTCTAGAACTGCCTAGTTCTAAAGGAGTTTACTTTAAGTCCTCTTCGAAGTCTCCTTCCTTTGTGATTTTCCAAGCGCGACTGTCCTCATAGAAGTCAATGGTGATCCGAGGCTGTGTTTAGACATTGCACGCGTCCCCCGTGGATCCCCTGTGTCACTCCCTTGGGTGGTTCCTGGTGGTCCCAGCAGTTCCACAGGCTCTAGGCCTTGTATTTATGTCAGTCGTGGTTCTTATACCACTTTCTCAGTATATGGTTTGTGAGGCCCCTAGGGCTAAACGTATACTGTGCTAATTTACTGTATGCTAAATAAGTTTAACTGATGTACTTTTGCCTCTAGCCTCATAAAGAGACTAGAGGAGTGTGTTTAGAATAAATACATATATTTTATATATATACCTGGTGTGGTTCTCCTTTTATTTGGTCATTCACAAGATTATAGACTGGTAAAACAAGCTGCTTCACATTCCTTCAAGACTTAGCCTGAAGGCTGCTCTCCACAGCTACCACTGGGATAGCTTTCTATAAGGTTGTCTTTAACCTACCATCAATAAGGGGTCGTTTGGACTGGTGCAAGGTGACCACTAGAATAGTGGACAGCATATGCCAGGCCAACTTCTCACATTGGTGTGCAGCTTCTGGGATTCCAGCTTGCCATTGTTTTACCAGATAATCTCAAGTATTTGATCATTTGAAAACCACTAAAGGTACCAAAGGTACATATGATATAGCTTAAATACAGTAAGTTCTACTGAACTTAGAGTCAAGGGCTTAAGCACACCCTTTCTACCACTCAGGAGAGTCCAGTAGGTACCCAACTAGAGTAGGTAGTGCATACACCACTCCTCACTAGTTATGAATTCAGGGGCAGGACCTAGTGTGTCTCTGCCAGATGTTAGTATTTTACTGACATCTAAGTATGACACATTCCCTTTCTCTGAGTTAAGGGCTCTGTATACACTTAGACAACTGAGGGCTGGCAAAGGTGCCAACACCCAACGCCTTAGAGAGGGATTGCTGTTAGATGACCTGCAGAAGGCCTCAGAGCCTTAAAGGGTAGGCAGTGGGTTGGGAGCAGCAGATGAGGAAAGTCCCAGTGGTCCAATCCCACAGGATTCAGACTCTGATGCTGACCAGGAGGTTGACAATGAACTAGACCTGGACAATCCAGCTCCTACTGGAGATGGAGAGGGAGGCCTAGTGGGTCACTTCTTTGTCCCCCAAGGGAGAGTTGGTGGTGTGCCTAGAAGACCCAGATCACCTTCAGTGGAGTCTGATCATTCTGGCACATCAATAGTGACCTCTGTCTCTTCCCATAGGAGGGACACCTCCCAGGAGAAGAGAGAGCATCAGGTGAGAATGGAAGAAGGCTCAGCTGAGGCTAATGGTACAATTCGCTTATTCTTATCAATAATAGACCTATCTGTTGGTCCTCTTGGAGACGAAAGGGTATTATATGGATTCATCAGATCTTTGATGGTACTACTCCTTATTCGTTTCCGATTTTTCAACTTCAATTTTCTTGCCCTCATTCCTTCTTGCATAAGTCTACTCTTCCTAAAGCGTCTCTTGTATACAAATTCTTTTCTTCTCCTAACCCGGATCGTCCTAAATCTAAAGTTGAACTTTCCTGGGAAGCTGATCTAGACTGTGTTTGGCCCACTTCCCTTTGGGATAAACTCTGGCTCAAATCTTTGAAGATTTCTCGCTCTGCTTCTCTCACTCAATCTCTCTTCTTTCTGTATCACAGACTTTATCTTTCTCCTCTTTCCCTTTCTCACTTTTCCTCTTCTTTTGATTCTGCCTGTTGGACTTGTAATTCACCTGATGCTGATCTTTTACACATGTTCTTCTATTGTCCTATGGTTTCTACTTTTCGGAAAAAGGTATGGCAGTGTATTTCTCAGATTTTTTCACTTTCTGTTCCATACTCACCTTCTATTCTTTTCCTAGGTAGCCTCTCAGAGGCAGTTACTTTACCGCCTCACTCTTCTGGTCTCTTTGACCTTATGCTTGCACTCGCTTTTCAGCATATCTCTTCCAATTGGAAATCCCTTGCAAAGGTCTCCATGCAACATTGGTGGAATTCTATTTGTCACTTTCATAGACTCGATGTTTCCTTTGCCTCCTCCTGTAAACCTCCTCGTAATGTTGAGCTTTATTGGCTTCCCCTCACTGTTTATTTAGATCGTTTAACTACAAAAATGAAACCATTACTAATCAATTCTGAGAATTTTAAAACCCCTTAAATGATTTACTCTCTGTTGTACTTATATCTCATTGTATTTATCTTTTGATGATGTTTTATTAGCTCTCTTGGTTTCTTCCAATGTTTACTGAGATATTATACAGTTTTTGCAGAATTGCCTTTATTGCCTTTACTTCTTTTATTGCCTCTATGATTTTCTTTTTCTCTCTTTCTTTCTCCACTTTGCTTTCTCCCCCTTTCTCTCTTTCTTCTCCCACTCTTTCCCTTTAAAATTACATAAAGTGCTTTCTTGTGCTATAAGTTTGACATTAGGAATGTTATGCTTTTTACTTTCCCATATATTTTGTATCTCCCTTCCTTTTGTCAGTTGTTACCTTTTATTATATTAATAAAGCTCTTCAAACATAAAAAAAAAGAAAAAAAAAAGAAAGGGAGTCCCTGGCACTTGAAAACGCAAGAAAAAAAGATGGGACTAGAGTCCCCTGGTGGCAGCAACTTCCCTAGTTTTAGGAAAAGGTCTTATGACCATAGAAACCTAAACAAGATTGTCCCTCCCTATCAGAAAGGGGATGACATCCACAAATGGATATCTGCACTGGAAAGGGCATGCAAAATACAGAAGGTACCCCAGGAGCAGTGGGCAGCAATCTTGTGACTCTCCTTTGCAGACAAAGGTAGAGACAAGCTCCTCACTGTCAGAGAAGAGGATGCTGATGATTACAAAGTCCTGAAGAGTGCTCTCATAGATGGGTTTGGCCTAACCACTGAGTAATATAGAATACCGTTCAGAGATACCCAAAAGGCACAGACACAGAACTGGATTTACTTTCTAGATTGTGCTACTAAGGCTCCGGAAAGCTGGTTACTGGCCAGTAAAGTGTGTGATTATATAGGATTGTATAACTTGATCATGAGGGAGCAGATCCTTAACCCCTTCGATGCTCATGACGAGCTCAGCTCGTCATGAGGTACGGTGCTCGTGTGCTCATGACAGTGCAGGCAAAAGTAGTAATGATGGATAGATTAAGAAAAGTTTAGACGGTGCAAAACAGTATAGAGGGAAACCCTATAGCCTCTCTAAGGTGAACAGGCATGAAGATGCCTGGACACTTGAACAATTGAACAACAGGTACTGTGCACACGTATGATAAAAACAATATCGGTGATATGGTAGTTTTTAGACAAAGAGAAACGTGGACGTCGTTGATGAATTGAAGATAGTCTGTAGTTTTAAGTATTTGTCTTTATTTCTTTTCTTTGTCTGTAAGACATTTATTACAAATGTGGTTGTTGTGGCGTGTGCAAGTGGGCGATGAACAATACCAAACACTTTCAGGGCCACCACAAAAAGAAATATGAAATTCACACCAACATAAATTGCAACACAAAATTTGTGGTTTACATCGTGGAATGTGTATGCCACAGCCAGTACGTTGGCAGTACAATCAGGCCCCTGAAGGATCGTATCAGCGAACACGCCAGGGCCATGCATCAACAGGATCCTCGCTACCCTATGGCCTTACACATAGCCAAATATACAAGCCAATCCACACACAAGAGATTTGAATTCTATGGAATAGACAGTGCTACACCAAACATAAGGCGGAGGTAACCGGGAACTCTGTCTTCGCAGATTGGAAGCCACCTGGATCATGCGTTTGCACATGGTCAAATAAGGCCAAAATATGGATTCGGAACTAGAAAACTTCTTGGATACATAATCAGTGCCTGAAGATCATGTTTGCAGTCTGTATCTTCTCCCTTCTCGTTTCCCTGTGGGAATATTGAATCATACCATTCTCCCCTTTTCCTACTTTCTTCATCCCTTCATATATCCATGACCCGTGGATCTTCAGTGTCTACCCATACCAATGACTTTTTTGTTCAATTAGGAGACACCCTTTCCACTACTTAGTGTTTACTCATACCAATCACATGTTTTCACTACTAGGAGACACCCTTCTACTACTCCATTCAGCAATCATACCCCAATTGTATATGTACATATCGACATGTTTTTCTATTGACGGCACCTTACTGCCACACCCCTACATGAATCAAACAAGCTGTATTTTTTAAAACCTGTATCGAATATGTGTCTGCACCATAAACACATCACAATGTACATTTTGACTTTATCCAATTTTGTTACTTCTTTATCACCAGATGATCAATTATGTTATAATTTGTCACATTGTTTCCATTGTGCTGCTTAACCGTTTTTTGGATATGCTGCCCAACTGTTTTTTAGTATGCCAAGTTACACTGGCCGTGTTTGTGAAAATATGATCCCTTCTTTACACTCTCTTTCTACTGCTTTTTCATCCACTACTGTTCAGTTTCCTTTTTTCCCTAAATCCTGCCTGAACGCTGCACACACTTTCTCGTTCCCAGGCTAAGTCAGCGCTCTAGTTTTTTTTATAGCCCTATCCCTCCTACTTCCGATTTCCACTGCGGAACGCGCATGTGCACTCCGCTTCCTTCACTACATACACGTTGCCCCTCAGCTTCCGCGTCCTCCTTCATTCACCGCCAGACCTTGGCCAGGAACATGCCTACTACTCTAAGGTACTTGGTTAACCCGTGGGCTGTCATGACAAGCCCTTTTGATGAGATACTTTCCCCAGTTATCGATCCAGACCATCACCCTCGTATTTCTGGTTTTTCACAGGACAGCCTGGAGCAATCACACCCGACTGCTCGGCGCCCCCTGTACAGCGATCATTCTTGCTGACTCCCACTCGTTTGGATTTATTCATACATCACCACACCCTGGCGAGTGTCATCCCACCACATGTGATCCCGTATTTTGCCTCCTTGTATCTCATGTGGCTATGTTGTTACTATCCCTCGTTTTGTCCCTACAAACCCCCCTTTCCCTTTTTTCCCCACAAGTTATAATTGCGCCTTTTACAGGTACTTTTATTCATCAACAAACTTTGGGGATCATATTTTAGTCTTTAGTTCTACCTGTGTATTAACGATTTGTAACTCAAGATATGTTTCGTCCTCTCACTTGTTTACTAATGCGATATTCACAGTATGGGTTATTGCTACTATTATGTTTTGTTTCTCGCGCCTTCAGTGATTAGACATTTCTGCCTCCAGATTAGACATGTTATGACCAGGGTTTTGCGGTTAACAGCCAGGTCTTCTTGAAGGGTGCTCGTTTTTTTGTCTATGCATACTCATGTTTTGATTTTAATGTATCATGCTTTGGAATTATTATATGCCAAGTCACACGCACTTTTATTAGCACACCACTTTCGGATATTGTTTTCCTTTTCACTTGGGGTAATTTACCATGTCACGTCCTTGTGCGACTTGCCGTCCAGGTTCCTAATATCACGTGATTTCAATCTGCTGCGACCATTGAACGTCCTTGCGCACTATTTTTCACTGGTACTCATTCACGCGCTCTCATAGGATTCATCTCTGCATGTGCATCCGCAGTTTTGAATCCTTTTTTGCAGCGGTTTTCATTTTACATTTTTTGTCTAGTGAATATAGGGGCTCACTGACATCTTATCACCATTATCAGTTCGTAGTCCAACTACTGGCATCATCACTCTTTGGTACTTTCATTTGTAGATTTACTTGCATATCCCCCACCTATATTCCACTGCGCACTCACGACTCACCTGATCAATACTGGACACAATCACAAGACCACACTGCATATTTCTATGCTTATGGTACCCGCCACGCACGTCGCACACAGCATTTTTGTCATTACTTAAGAGAGGTTTTCTCTTGCTTTCTTACTCATTATTTTGTCATCACGCTTATAATTTGGACTGCTGCTACAAGTCCGTGTTTTTTCTCATTAATAAATGTCTTACAGCCCTGAAGAGTCACAGGTTTCACCCTGTTGATGAAACACGTGTCGGCTGGCGTTGGCTAAACAAAGCAAAAAAAAAAGACAAATACTTAAAACTACAGACTATCTTCAATTCATCAACGACGTCCACGTTTCTCTTTGTCTAAAAACTACCATACCACCGATATTGTTTTTATCATACGTGTGCACAGTACCTGTTGTTCAGAATCAGCTGTTGTATCAGCACCTGGTAGAATCTGATCTGACCTATCCCCTGAAGCGGGAAAGAAGGCAGACAAATGGGTCAGAACCAGGGTGAAGCAGGAGGTAAATAACCAAGGTGGTGACCAGAAGAAGCAAGACCCTAGTAAGGGTGGGGAGAAGGGTAAAGACAAGAAGTCTTCACAAGGCCCCCAAAAAGCTTCTAAGGGTGGGGATTCCCAATCTTCCAAGAAAGGAAAAGGCCAAAAGAAACCATGGTGTAAAATCTGTAAACGGAATAGCCATTGGACAAGTGATTGCACCAAGAAGGATGCAACTCCAGCCACCATTGCCCCTAAGGCAACTGTTCCCCCTAGTTCAGCTTCAAGTAGTGGTACTCAGCAGAAGGGTGTAGTAGGGTTAACCCTGTGTACTGAGACGGGCTCCGGCCTAGTCAGAGTTTCAACTCCGTCTGTGCTAGTCTGTGATGGAGCCATGGATATGTCCTCCTCTGTGAGTTCCAGTAATCTGGGCAAGTACAGCCAACAGCCTTTAATAAATGGAAAAGAGGCTTGACCTACATGGACACTGGGGCAAGTGTCACTATGGTGGCACAATACCTTGTGGACCATTATTGGTGAACTTTACCAAGTGACTAATGCTAATAATGTCAGGACCAACCATGCCCTGGCAGTTGTTAATTTCTCCTGGGGAGGGGTAACTGGCCTTAAGAAGGTTGTGGTGAGTGCAGACCTCCCTGTTGAATGCTTGCATGGCAATGATCTAGAGACTTCAGCCTGCTCTGAAGTGGAGTTTTGGACCCATGCAGACATGTTATGGATCTCTGCACATGTGCAGGTCCTAGATTCTGGAATAATGGACCAGGTGCCTTCCAAGAAAAGGAGCAGTAGGGTTAAGGTAGTGCCTTCCCCCTGACTCAAGCCTGGTACAGCCAGGAGGTTGGTTATACCTTTGAAGTTCAGGGGCTTCCTATTGACACTAGCCCATGTTATTTCTTTAGCAGGACACCTGGGCCAGAACAAGACCTGGGACAGAATTGTCCCTCACTTTCACTGGCCCCACATGTCTGAAGACACAGAGGAGTTTTGTCGCTCCTGTGTAACTGTCAAGCCAGTGGTAAGGCAGGTGGCACTACAAAGGCCCCCTGATACCATCACCTGTGGTGGGGGTCCCCTTTGAGAGAGTGGGGATTGAAATTTATTGGACCAATGTTTCCTCAGACTGCATCTGGGCACAGCTTTATACTAGTGGTGGTGGACCATGCCACTAGGTACCCAGAGGCATTTCCCTTTAGGGCCACTACAGCACCTGTTGTGGCAAGAGCCCTCTTGGGAGTTTTCTCTAGAGTGGGATTCCCTAAGGAGGTAGTATCTGACAGAGATGCAAACTTTATGTCTGGCTACTTGACTGCAATTTGGAAGGAGTGTCGAGTGAATCACAAATTCACCACACCCTATCACCCGCAATGGTTTGGTTGAGAGATTCAACAAAACCTTAAAGGGTATGATAAAGGGTCTTCCTGAAAAGCTCAGGTGAAGATGGGACATCCTGCTACCCTGCCTTTTATTTGCATACAGGGAGTTTCCTCAGAAGGGGTTTGGCTACAGCCCTTTTGAACTTCTGTTTGGAAATCCTGTAAGAGGCCCATTGTGTCTTGTGTCATCCGCAATCCGATACCGCAGCACTCGACATCCTTTGTGGGACAGCTCAAATCCAGCTCCTGGTCATCGTCGACGCCTCCTGCTCCTCGTTGATGAAGAGTCAAGCTTCACCTTCTTCACCTGCAAGCACCTGACATCGGTTGGCATCTTCTCTTCACCTTCCTGGTCACTGGCTAGTGACCCAGACTCTGTCCCCTCTGCTTTCAGGTTCTTCTCAACTCCGATAAAGGCTTAGACCCATCCGGACACTTTCGACTGGGTCACCTGCAGCACTTTTTCCACAGTTCGCCATTGAAAACGACGATGAAACCCGAAATCCAAAGACACCTATGCACCCAGCTTCCCAGGGTGAGGTGACTCGAGAACTCCGGTGCTCCTGTGGGTAATGACTCTAGAACTGCCTAGCTCTAAAGGGGTTTGCTCCAAGTCCTCTTCTAAGTGTCCTTCTTTTGTAATTTTCCAACCGTGACTCTCCCCTTAGAAGTCAATAGGTATTCGCAGCTGTGTTTAGACACTGCACGCGTCCCCCGTGGTTCCCCTGTGTCACTACCGTGGGTGGTTCTTGGTGGCCCCAGCAGTTCTACAGGCTCTAGGCCTTGTATCTATATCAGTCGTGGTTCTTATACGATTTTCTTAGTATATGGTTTGAGAGGCCCCCTAGGGCTAAACGTATACTGTGCTAATTTATTGTGTGCTAAATAAGTTTAACTGATATACTTTTGCCTCTAGCCTCATAAAGAGACTAAAGGCGTTTGTTTAGAATAAATACATATATTTTATATATATATACCTGGTGTGGTTCACCTTTCATTTGGTCATTCACGAGATTATAGACTGGTAAAACAAGCTGCTTTACATTCCTTCAAGACTTAGCCTGAAGGCTGTTCTCCACAGCTACCACTAGGATCGCTTTCTATAAGGTTGTCTTTAACCTACCATCACTAAGGAGTCGTTTGTACTGGTTAAAGGTGCCCACTAGAATAGTGGACAGCATATGCCAGGCCAACTTCTCACATCAAGCATAACTGCAGCAGTTTAAGTTTCATAAGGCTTACCAATGCTGGTGAGAATCTATCCAGTGGGATTATGAGCATTGTGACCAAAGTGATAAGCTACTTTATTGGATTTTCACCAGAGATGTGAGTTCAAAGCTGGCCCCTTCCATCACAGGTTCATCAGGCAGCCATTTGCACACCCAGAATGTGGTAGTGTGGGACTTGGCCCTTTCCCCAGAAATTTTTTGTTTTTTTTACCCCTTTTAATTTAGAATGCCCCTATTGTAACAACAATGTATAGGCCTTGTGTAGTGAGGAAAGCCCTGTGTACTGTGAAACTGATGTTAAGATGCAGGTGTCTTATACCCCTAACATGGCTGCCACTGACCACTACTGCTGCAGCGGGGTTAGTGGGCGCATTCTAGTGGCTAGGGCCTGGCTGGAACCCTCCAAACAATGTATCAACTTAGCCTGCCAGCCTGCCCACAGGTAGAATGGTGGAACCTCCTAGAACCCCCTGGAACCTTCTGGAACAGGTGAGGTGACACCAACTGCCACTGCCAACTGTCAACTGGCACTGTATAAGGAAAGGAAGGAAAACTTTCCTGTCAGAGTGACTGAGGGGAAGACCTGGGGAAGAACCTACGCAGGAGGATAGGCAGTGGGGGTCAGGGCAGGGTCTTATGATGCTGGAAATGACAGGGCCTAGAGTGCTGCTTTACAAGTATTGAGGCATCCTGTACCCCCCCCACTGACCTAACCCCGCGGAAGGGAACCCCCAGGGACCACTTGAGGGGATTGGCTGAGGAGATCTAACACCAGCCACCAACTTAACCCCCTTCAAGGAAACAAGAAACCAAAGGGCGCAAGAAACATCACGCCAACAAGAAACTAAGCTTCTATTTACAAGGGCGCAAGAAACATCACGCCAACAAGAAACTAAGCCTCTATTTACAAGGGCGCAAGAAACCTAAAGCGCTAAGAAGAAATTAAATCATCACAGGACTTTTGAAGAAGCAAACCGGTATTGGCGCGGTACTGACCCTGCGTTTCCTGATGTCACCTGGGGTCTCCCTTGCTAACCTGCTACTGGGGTGTCACCTGTCCTGTATATCTAGCGCTGCCCTTGCTGACCCTGTGAAGAGCGCTGAAGTAATGGAGGGGGTTGCTGCCTTCTGAAGCGCTATATTTGCCTGAACTGCAGCACCCTGAACTGAATGTTATTAGACCTGCTGGTCTTGCCCCCACCTCGTGTGGGCCAAAGCGCTATAGCCCTGCACCCTGCTGTCTGTGAAGCGCTAGAATCCTGGGCGTGATTCCTGCCTGAAGCGCTATATTCTGTGGTACCCTTCAGCAGCGCTACCTGGAATGAACTGTCTGCCGAGCGCTACCTCTGGTGTGAATTGCCTGCTATATCGTAGCGCTGTGAATCCTGAAAAGCGCTATCCCCCTGAAGCGCTGTGTCACCAAGAACTTCTGTGGCTCTAGAAGTTGCTGCCTTCTGAAGCGCTGACTCCCTGCTCCCCCAACGCTCCTTTGCTGTCCCTGTGAAGAGTGCTGAGGTACTGAAGGGGGTTGCTGCCTTGTGAAGTGCTGTACCTGCAGGGTGCTATTATCTAAACCTGATTGCCTGCTGAAGCGCTGTCCCCAGCATTGCCTGTGGCCAAGCGCTGTCATGTGAGGAACTGAGGTAGTGCCCAGGGAAGCGCTGTAATTTCACTCCAAGCGCTTTCTTGAATGTCCCATAGAAGCGCTGTAATTGTGCCTCCAAGCGCTCTCTTGTAGGCCCCAGAGAAACGCTGTATTTTTGACCTTAAGTGCCCACCTGTTGGCCCCTATGTGCCTCTAGTGACGTGGAGGCCATTAAGTTACTGTTTATGCCTGAGGACAGGCTTGCCATTCATTAACTGTTTGGGCCCTGGTTCCGGCGTAGGCCTAAAGACATACTGAGTTCACCTGCGATGGCTTAGCCCTGCATAGGGGAGTCCAAGGCATAGTAAAATGCTCATTGAGAATGCTTTACTGAATTGCTTATTGAAATGTTCACCTTAATTAACAGAAATGTTTTACTAATCTAAAGCAAGGCCTGTGCTTGCTTAATGAGATGTTGCTCTCTAGCAATGAGTAATGTTCTATTTATAAGTTACTTAATGAAATGCCTATGCCTGATTCCTTCCCTGTAATGTTTACTCCTGATTAGGGGGATGTTACCTATGATTGGGGAAGAGTTTTGAAGTGGTTATTCCTGCTTGGAACCAGGATTATTCTGAACTATAGAAGTTTTATTACACCCCTGCCCCAGTGTTATAACCTCTACTTATTTACAGGATTACTCTTGGGTGCTGAAAGGTTTATGCCTGCTTAATGTAGGAATTAGAATGTTGATCCTGGCCTGGGGGTGGAAACGCCAACAGCTGCATAATGAACTGTGTCTGCTGACTAATGAAACATTTATTCATGTTGGTTGAAAGGTGGAGCACATGCCCACAGTTATGGAGTGAGGTGCTCTTTGCTTTAAAAGAAATGTTTACATTTACTAAAAGGCTTTACATGCATAAACCAAGTCTTCTAAGCTCAGGCTTGCCTGTTAAAAATGGTTATCTCTCCTTGAAGAGTTGTTAACTGTTGATTGCTGAGTAGGGGAACGTTAATGCTATAAGGATATAGTTACACTGCCTAATGAGATGTTTTATCCGCAGTGGCGTGTTTTTATTCCTGCCATAGGAGTTTCATTCCTACCTAAGGAAATGGTTAATGAAATGTTTTACCCTCAGTGAAGTGTTTTACTTCTGCTAAACTGATTATCTCTATTGCAGGAAATGTTTTACCTGTAAGCTCCTGATTAATAGGGGGAAGGCCCTGCCTGTTCAGGCATCAGGTAATAGGATGGTGTGTGATGCCTAAAGAAATACTTTATGCCTAATGAAAGGTGTTGACCTCATTTGAGGCAATGTTTACTCCTGCCCAGGGAAGGGTCTCATACCCCTGCTATAACAGAGATCTACTTACACCTGCTCAATGTAGGGATTTCTACTTCCCTGATGGAATGTTGGTGTAGCCCTGATACAGTTAAACCTGCACAAGGGGATGGTTACCTAGATTGCAATGTTTTCTCCTAGTTCGTGCTGGCTAATGCAATGGTTAGCTGGGCCCAATGAGAAGTTCTCCCAAAGGGATGCCCAACCTTGTTATATGGAATAATTATTCTTAATGAAATGTTTAATTCCTATTACAGGAGGAGAGTTACGTCCACATACTTTTGTGGCAAATGAAATGTTTCATATTTAAGGAAATGTTTGAACTACACTTAACGAATTGTTTATTCCTACAGCGGGGAGATGTTTCTGTTATGGAACTGTCCCTTTGTTTACCTGAGGTAATGGATATTGATGCTTAATGCAGTGTTGTTCTTATGACTTTGAGATGTATTCCTTTCAGGTACTGACCAAGAAGCAAGGCGTAGGTCGGGCCTGTGTCCCACAAAAAATGTATTTAACTATTTATTGATCCAATATTTAATATTTATTGCAGAACGGATATTTATTCATCTAATATTGATCGCAAGTTTTGAGACACATGTATTTTAAATGAATTTATGATTTCCCTGATCCTGCTCTATCTATCTGATTATTTATCTTAATACAAATCACTTGTTTTTATACAAGCTCTGGAGTGTAGTCATTTATTGCGTGCCCAGGTTTCTGTCTCAGTGTGAGTGTGTGCTGCATGATCGCTTAACACATGTGCTTTCAGATGCCTACCCGCTTGTGCCATGCTACCCTAGGGGACTGGTGACCCCAGTTCCAACAGGTAGGTTGAGCCTTCATGGACTATTCTGAGCAGTTATATGCCTACAGGCTAGGGCTTGCTTAGGAACTCGCCCGCCCTCTACTGGCTGTAGTTCCCCTCCCACACTTTACACAGTACCACCATGGGGATCTTCACTCTCCTCTTAATTGTAATTGTAATTTCATTAATATAGCTCTTACTACCCCTGACAAGTCATCAAAGTTCTTTTTCGGCAAGTAGCGCGCTACTCCGGAACCCATAAACGATTAGTGTTGAATTAGTATAGTGAAATACGAAAGTAATGTAAATGGTGGATAGGTTAGTCAGTTATTTGGATTCAGAAGGATAGTGGAGGGATAGAAGAGGGAAAAAGATTAGCATTTAGATAGCACTTTTTAACCCTGATAGGGTGTTGAATCACTTTTTTTTTGGCAAGTAGCACGCTACTCTGGAACCCATAAAGGATTAGTGGTGAATTAGTATAGTGTAATCTGAAAGTAAATTTGGTGGTGTATTAGTCAGTTATTTGGATTGAGAAGGATAGTGGAGAGATAGAAGAGGGAAAAAGGTTTGCATTTATACAGCGTGTGTTACCCCCTATGTGGTGTTGAAGTGCTTTTTGGGTAAGTAGCACTCTACTCGGAACCCACTAAAGGATTGTGTTGACTTAGTATAGTGCAATATGAAAGTAATTTGAGTGGTGGATATGTTAGTCGGTTATACGGCTTGAGAAGGGTAGCAGAAGGATAGAAGAGGGTAAAGGGTTTGCATATATAAATAGCTTTTGTTACCCCTGATGGGGTAATCAAGCACTTTTTTGGCGAGTAGCATGCTACTAAAGGA
Source organism: Lissotriton helveticus (assembly GCF_964261635.1). Taxonomy (NCBI): domain Eukaryota; kingdom Metazoa; phylum Chordata; class Amphibia; order Caudata; family Salamandridae; genus Lissotriton; species Lissotriton helveticus. The sequence continues at coordinate 211,787,258 of NC_136058.1, forward strand.
TTAGTGGTGAATTAGTATAGTGCAATATGAAAGTAATTTGGGTAATCCCGTCATTGCATGATTTGAATACAGGGAAGACCACATGTCCAGATGGGTTCCTTCTCGAGTATTACTGTAAGCTTTAGGACATTGTTGCCTCATACTTACTTTGACTATACAAGGAAGCTAGGCAAAAAGGCTCCTTCCACCCTATCTCAATATGGCAACCATTGTGGTCCTTCGCAAACCATGCAACACAAACCATGCAACCTGAAAGCCTGCTGCACCTCGTATCGCCCTATCTCACTGATCAATACTGATAATAAAATATTTGCCATGAAACTAGCGAATAGGCTGCAGCAGATTTTTAGTACCTTGTTACATCCATACTTCATTGGAGGTATCCCCAATCATGGCACTAGGCAGTGTATTAAATGTGTTCACCATGCATTGCATTGACCCATGTCCATGACATTGGTGACTCTGCAACACTGCCGTTCGTTGACTTCGAGAAGGCTTTTGTCACACTGGAGTAGGCCTATCCAGACTTAGTATTATGAGATATGGGCTTTGGCCGGACCTTCTGCAAATTTGTTAAACTCATATATTCGGAGCCTTCAGGCCAGGTCCTCATTAATGAGGTGCTGTCACCTACATTTTGGATCCGGTGTGGGACTAGACAGTGGTGCCCTCTCTCGCAATTCCTTTTTGCCCTGGCCATAGAACCCTTGGCTAGGATCATTCGGTGTGATACCCAGATGTGGGATTGGATCCAGGGTCCACGCTAGAAGATAGAATCCCATTTTCCTTGCAGACCCCCTCAGGTCTGGGCCTGGGGCCCTGGATATTCTGCACCTGTTTGGAGAAACCTTGGGACTCCAGGTGAACAACATCTAGTTGCTATTAATTCCATTATGCTTGGATAATGCTATGCTACGTTGGTAATCAGATGTCATGTTTCATTGACTCAGCTTTAAATATTTGAGGGTGCACATGACCACAGTGCCAGAACTCCTGTTCAGTCTCAATCTAATCCCCCCTCCTAATGGTGACTAAAGCCAGCTTATGCACCTGGAACACTCTCACACAGTGCGTTGAATTGCACTCATAAAAATAATACTTCTCAGCTTCCTGTATGTTGTGCAGAACTTCCCACTCCACATCCCAAGCACTTGGTTTACTGGAGTGACAGCGATGCCCTGGTCCTTTCTCCAGAAGAGTTGACCTCCATGCGTAGCACTTGATAAATGTTGCTGTGCTGTATACAAACAGGGGTTGGGGCGGTTGACAGCCGATTGTACTACTGGGCATCCCAACTCCTACTTATTAATGACTGACTGACTGACTAGAGAATGGAGTCATCCAGGCTACTAGCTAAAACTTGCCCACCTCAGACTAGACGGCATAATGTATTTCCTTTCTGGCGGGCCCATCCCATCCCAGATTCCTGAGGTTTCAAGGATGATCTTCCTTTCATGGCCGGTGGATAATAGTCATTGGGTGTAACAAGAAGCTTACCCAACAGAGTCCTCTTTGGATGGGCTGTTTGCTGGATCATACTGCACAACTGGAGGGCTTCCCGTACTGAGATCTGATTGGGATGATGATGCACGGGGACATCTGGGGGGCTCAAATATGCATTCATTTCAAAACCTAAAAACCTAAAAACCCACTTTAGACTTTCTTGCACCCAATTTCACAATGCAGCTTTTACATGAGCTCATGTAGCATCAACCACACCTTACTGATTTGGCTTTGTACGGTCCCATAGTGGCAAAATTGCGGATGGGTAGGCTGGACAGTGGAGAAATCTCCAAGATTTACTGTTCCCTGATCTATGATGCTCAGGAGAGACTTGGAAATCTCCGGAGGAAGTCATAGCAGTGGTTGGGAAGCCTGGAAGACACTGAGTGGCGGGAGGCATGCTGTTGCAGATGGTACAACTGCATTATTTACAGCCTACATGACACCACAGTGGCTTTGGCATGCCGCATTCTCCCTGAACGTAAATGCACCCGCTGTTCCTCCCCAAAGGCCGTTTTCTTTCACATGGTGTGGCAATGCCCATCTATCATGCAGTATTGGAATCAGATTGGCCACTCCTTGCCTAGGGTTCTGGAAAAACCTGTTGGATTGACACTAATGATTGTACTGCTGGGCCTCCTGGATGAGTTTGGTGGTGCTGGGGGGGCCGCACCCTTGTAGGTCTGGCAGCGATGGTTTCCAAGAGAGACATAGTACAAAAGTGGGAATCTCAACATCCCCTGGCGCAGGATGGGTGGTTGCCAAACAAAAAGAGGCAAACTACATTACCAGGGGGTGTCTACAAATGTTTTGTAAGATCTGGGGCAAATGGTGGGAGTATTATGGTCCGACAAATTTGCCAGAGTCTCCGACCTCCCGGGATTGTGATTCTCCGTGATTCCATGGGGTCTAGGGGAAAGGGCACTATGGTGTATAACTACTGTTGAGCATTTACCTTTTCATTTTGTTGATGTGTTCCATCCTTCAAAAACCAATAAAATGTGCCTATAAAAAAAGTTCTTACAAATTCGGGAAGGGTAGAGTATGGTAGGAGTTGGCATTTAGGTAGAGTGGCACTATGTATGAAGGGGCCTATTATGATTGCGGTTTTCCCGCATCTTCCGGGCCGGCGGAAGCCACCGCCGGCCCGGAGGATGCGGGAAAACCGCCACGGAGCCTAGACAGACCCACCGCCACATTAGGATGGCTGGTGGGTTTTGCATTCAGTCCGCAGCTTTTCCGCCGCGGTCGCCTTCCGATGATGTAACCTGCAATTATGAAAATGCTGAGGATGATGACCATGATGCTAATGAGAATTTAAGTAACGAACTGGAACCTTCAATATCTGGTGAAGGAAGTGTACCTCCAGTTGAATTAGATATAGCTGGTTCTTCCACTGAAGTTCTTGTTTCCATGTCCCTTGAGCTCATTGTCAAAGAAACAAACATTAAAGTCAAATGTCCTAAAAGTGTAACAAGGTATCCCAAAGCTTTGGATGATTTTGAATGTGATTATAGTTGTTTGCTTCAGAATACGATGTACAATTATTATTGGGTAGTGTAAAGATTCAATATAAACTTTTGCTGGTATTTGTTTTTGTCTAATATTTACCTTGTAAGATTATATATTGTTTTTCTAAGAGGAAGGGGGATCTGTAGTGCGTCTGTAGAATGTTGCTTTGAGAACATGGAACCTAGAATGGGAGAGGGATAGTTAGGAGGGTTGAGCGAGGAGCAGAGTGGCAAAAAGGCTAATGTGTTAAGCTTTACAGAATAAAGAAATGTATTATATGAACTGTGTAGCAAGGCCACTACACACCACTATGCACTTTGATCACTGTCAATGTATACGACTGGGGTGGCTTGACTAAATAGATCCCTGCATTCTGCGAAGTTAAAAAAAACTAATGCTATGATATTTTTCTATTCATGCACCTACATTTTGCGTATTTTGACAGTACAATAGCATTTAATTTTTACAACGATGACAGGGGCATATTTGTTATACTATGTGGTTGTTGTGGGAACGAATAAAGTTGTAATGATAACATTAAAATGACCTTGTTTTGTGTGTGTATGAGCTGTGTCTTGTTTACCTGTTATTTGGGTGTTGAAATTCATCTTTATTGTGTGGTTAATAAAACCCATTACAAAGATGAGTATCATATGTACAAATCCATGACATATAAAAATAGATTTGGTCTGGTCATTATGTGTAATTGTGCAAAATTAAAACATTCCAAGATGCTGCTGGGGAGTATTGGATACATGACCTGGCCCCGTTTCCTATCCCACACTCCTAGGAGATTGAATTATAGAATTATTGTATGTAAATGATGAGTTAATCAACAAAGGCGAAGCTATTCATCTGACATAATTAGAATTTCGTTTTTTTTATTTGACCCAAGATCCTCATTCAAACAGTTGTTGTTACCATTTCAATACATAAAATAAAGTGTCAATAAAACAGCAATTCATCTTTTGTACATCGATATATCCTTTCCAAATATTTATACCACATCAGTCAGTGTAGAAATATTTGACATATTTAGTTTTATCAATAGGCAATCTTTTCTTTATAGTCTTTACACAAATTGGTCCACTTTTTATAAAAACATTTCAATGCCAAAAAGCAAAGTTTTCTAAGACAAATAATTTCAACTAAAACGGAATGCTCTCCTATTGTGTTGACTGAATTCCACAAACATTGCTGTCACATAAGTTGCTTTCTGCACTGGTAAAGCTACTATTCATAACTCACTTTGTGAATAGCAAACAATTGTAACCTTGGACAAAAGTGTAAATTTATCCTTTGAGAATCAGCACCCCAAGTATTCAAGTCCATGAAAAATAATGGGTAAAATGTGAAAAGAATTTGTCATGCAACATCATTTGTTTATTTAGTTTATTATCATCCAAAATATCCCCAGAGGAATGTATTTATACTCAGAAGAATGATCATATTAATATTACAAAATTTCCTCCAAAACGGCTTTTCTGCTATGCTTGTAAGTTTCTTGTCCAATTCTGCTTGCTGTTCTTTAGATAATTTCACAGCGGGAGTCCCAGACATGCCACAAATCCAGAAATATGTTTTCTTCCACCAAGGAAAATATGCAGCTATTAAATGGTTTGGAGGAATAAGATTTAAATTAAATCAATGGAATGTTATACAATCACCCACACATTCATTATATTGCCAAATCATTGCTTTAATACAACATCAGCACATAACATTGTTCTCCGTCCAAATACATCTGTAAATAAATCTTACTGCTATTGGGGTTGAAATAATAGCTATTTTCCTCCCATAGATTTATCCCAATAGTTCATATGTTTTCACATTTGTTTCTACAAATCTAAATTTGGTTTAAGTTTTGACTTTATTTGACTTTAATTAATTCTTTAATATCCAGTTTAGATTGAATGTAACATGAACCTGAGAGGTGAGTTTTCTCTGCATTATTAAGTATATTTGTATTAATGTCTCTGTAACCTGAAGTCAAACTGCAGTGTGATACAATCCAGTCCGTATTGCAATAGAACTGGGAGCCTAAAGAATAAGAAACAAATGGTGGCACACACAATGTGGTCCATTCATGTGACTTACCGCATTACAGTTTTAAGCATGATAAAATAATCTCTCTCTCTCTCTCTCTCTCTCTCTCTTTCTCTCTCTCTCTCTCTTTCTCTCTCTCTCTCTCTCTCTCTCTGCTCTCTCTCTCTCTCTCTCTCTCTCTCTCTCTCTCTGCTCTCTCTCTCTCTGCTCTCTCTCTCTGCTCTCTCTCTCTGCTCTCTCTCTGCTCTCTCTCTGCTCTCTCTCTGCTCTCTCGCTGCTCTCTCTCGCTCTCTATATATATATATATATATATATATATATATATATATATATATATATATATATATATATATACTAGCAGCCCGTCCCGACATTGTCCGGGTATGAATTGCTGCCGGCCAGTAGTATATTGTTTTGCAGGATTTCGTTTTGATAGCATTTCTTATCAGTGACAGGCCTGTGAAACGCTCCGATTGACAGTGCACTGCTGATGCACTTAAGAGTGCGCGTTCAGTAGTGTGTGAACTCGAGTTTCCCTACTTTATTTTTCCTTGCAATATTAAATAGCGCGAACTCGACAACATGGCATGAGCACAATTTACATTACAGAAGAACACATTAATGTGTGGTAGGCACGGGGAGGCAAAGCGATTTGCCTGGAATCACAAGATGTTGAGCTGATGCCGAGATTCGAACGTAGCTCCCCAGCTCTAAAGTTCGCAATTGTAGAACTTGTGGCGGAAGGTGTGTCTAAAAGTGTATGTCGGTACTGGCCATCAATGAGAGAGACCTGTGCATTTTTCAAATGGGTGGTGAAAAAATATGAGTATGTAGCTGGAGATGTGGGCCGCCGTGCCACCAATGTACTTACCGGGGGAGGGTAAACACCCATTATTCCGCAACTTTCTTTCCTCATACCATCACTCCGCATACTTTCATTACGAAAGTACCATGAATCTGCAATGCCATTATAACGCAAGGCATTACATTTTATATGCTTTTACCACGCATACATTTACAACGAAATTCGTTGTAAATGCATGAATGGTAAAGGCATGTTTTTTTTAAATGTTTGGATGAGGTAAGTATGGGTATAGGGGTATATCTTTTGGGGTACTGAGGTATATGTTTTGAGGTGTTTGGGTATTTTAAGGGTTCATATACAGTTTTGGGTTATGGGATACAGGGGTAGTTTTAGGGTTTAGGGATAGGTATGGGTTTTGGGGTACAGGGGTATTTTTAGGGTTCTGGGCTAGGTTTGGGTCTGGGGTATAGGGTTATTTTTAGGGTTCAGTGGCAGGTTTGGGGTCCAGGGGTATTTTAAGGGTTCAGGGCTTGGTTTGGGTTTTGGGCTACAGGGGTATTTTTAGGATTCAGAGCTACGTTTGGGTTTTGGGGTGCAGGGGTATTTTAGGGTTAAGGGGTAGGTTTGGGTTTTGGGGTACAGGGTTATTTTTAGGGTTCAGGGCTAGGTTTGGGTTTTGGGGTACAAGGGTATTTTTAGGGTTCAGGGGTATGTTTGGGGTTTGGGGTACAGGGGTATTTTAAGGGTTCAGGGCTAGGTTTGGGTTTTGGGGTACAGGGGTATTTTAGGGTTCAGGGGTGGTTTTGGGGTACAGTGGTATTTTTAGGGTTCAGGGGTAGGTTTGGGTTTTGAGGTACAGGGGTATTTATATGGTTCAGGGCTAGGTTTGGGTTTTGGGGTAAAGGGGTATTTTTAGGGTTTAGGGATAGGTTTGGGTTTTGGGGTACAGGGTATATTTATAGGGTTAAGATGGGTTAGTGTTTAAGGGTGTTGGGGTATTTTAAGGAGTAAGGGTGGGTTATGATTATGGGTTGCAGGCTTATTTAAAGGGAGCAGGGTGGGATTAGCACACCGAGATTGCAATAGTACATGTCTGTATTTGACTCACATGCATTACAATGACCTGCCAGTATGTCTTCTATGTCTACTATGACTCAACACTACCCTCTCATATGACGATCATCATCCAATCACTGGCAGTATATAATGGTGTACCTTTCATTAATACATTGTCATGTGAACAAGGCTCTTGCGAGCCGAAACGTCATGAGACTGAACCTGCACCTTAAATAAAAACTTGGAGCACTATACTTGGTCCGTGTCCGTTGGCTTCCTTCCTGGCTGGAGTAGATCCAGAGCGTGAGAGGAGTGGCGGTGTGGTCCATATATATATATATATATATATATATATATATATATTACCTACTGGCGGTCGCCAGTAGGTATATATAGTTAGGATTTTTTCTCTATGGGTTTTTTGAAAATTCTATGTCTAATAACTTTGGCGTTTGTGGACGGAATCGGCTGAAATTTTCAGGAAAATGGCACATTTTGTTTCGGAGCAGCCCTTGAAAATTTGGGGGGGGTTCGTCCAGTGGGGGCCGAGAAAAAAGGGGGGTCCCAAAACGTGTTTTTAACATTGAGTTTTCCATAGGGCGGTTGGCCTCACTTTTAGCCCGAACGGCTGAATGGATTTGCACGAAACTTGGCAAAATTGTAGGGACTGGTAGCCCGATGTGCCTTTTGTAGGTCTCAATATATGTGCTCCAGTGGATTTTGAGAAATTAACGTTTAAAAAAAGATATATATCTGTAACAGCGGACCGGTTAGCGCTCTGGTTCGCGGACTTTTCGCGCAACGGAGCTTTGTGAAGCGAAGCTGATTGGTTCTCCGGCGTCTGTCAACATTCCAAACAGTCCGTAGCGGCCGCCATCTTGTCTCTCGGTAGGATCGAGAGACAAGAGGAGGTCAAAACAAAGGGGGAAATAACTATAAGGGGGCATAGTAGATCCTCGCTGACCCCCTAGGTTTGATGTGGAGGTTTTAAAAGGGCCCCGCGGGGCAAAAAAAATAATAAAAATAATAATTGAACGGCTGAATGGATTTGCACGAAACTTGGCAAAATATTAGGGACTGGTAGCCCGATGTGCCTTTGCTAGGTCTCAATATATGTGCTCCAGTGGATTTTGAGAAATTAACGTTTAAAAAAAGATATATATCTGTAACAGCGCTCCGCTTCGCGTAACGGAGGTTTGCGAAGCTGATTGGTCATTCTGTCACTGGGCTATAGTTGGGCTACATCTGGCTGATATTTGGGCTACATTTGTTTTTTTGTGTGTCTGGCGGCCATCTTTGGGCTACATTGGGCTACATTGGGCTTCATTGGGCTACATTCGGCTAATTAGCAAATAGCTCATCGCAAACTAGGAATGGTAAAGAATCGCTATTTATTCCTTAAAGTTCGCTATTTAGGAAATGCAAATAACTTTGATGATACATATGGCGGTTCATCTCTAACAAGATAAGAAGCATAGGGATAGATTTATGATGACTGGCGCATCACCAGGGATGTGTTAGTCATTCTGTGCCGCTGTTCCGTCACCTATGGTGTGCTGCATTTACAATGCGGCGCATCATGGGGCAAAAACAGCACAGATGCGTGATGTATCTGTGCCGTAAAGGTGGCGCATTGCTGGAGTTGTATCGCAAGTGTGATGAAGCTCCAGCAAGGGTCGGGGGTGCCCCTGTCGCAGGGTTTCTGTTCTCACACAGAACTGTGGACAGAGGATTGGAACCTCGGCGAATTAGGGTGTCCCAAAACTCACGTTAGTAATCAAAAACTATTTAGCAAGCTAGGTACAGTGTCACATTGGATATAACAAACTCTCAATGTTTAGACAATCCAGAATATGAACTTATAGTACCTCAGGATACGTGGAACTCATGAACAGTCGGTCGTTATATATTTCTTAGAAACCAGAACATGGAGTTAAGAAGAACACATGTGTAATTGAAATGTTTATTTACTAATGCCGTCTTCTCAGGCGTAGTACCTTAGATAATAAAAGTACACATATTATCAGTAGCAAAATTACCAGCATAGTTACTAGTACATAAAAAGTGAATGGTGATAGTATGTTAACATGCTGTAAATGAATAAGAGTTAGCAACACTTATAAGCAGCCGCGGGCCGTGGAGGGAGTTACGGTGAGGCAGGGAGGCGGGGAGGGGGAGAAGCAGGGTGGAGAATACAAGTACACATATTATCAGTAGCAAAATTACCAGCATAGTTACTAGTACATAAAAAGCGAATGGTGACAGTATGTTAACATGCTGTAAATGAATAAGAGTTAGCAACACTTATAAGCAGCCGCGGGCCGTGGAGGGAGTTACGGTGGGGCAGGGAGGCGGGGAGGGGGAGGGGCAAGGTAGAGAGGGCTCCACCCTGCTTCTCCCCCTCCCCGCCTCCCTGCCCCATCGTAACTCCCTCCACGGCCCGCGGCTGCTTATATCTCACCCTCCCTAATACACATATTATATTATTTGCTAAGAAGGTCTCTTTGTGTTGGTTTAGGGCGTGTCCATACTTTAGTGTCTTAGATTTGAAGGAATCACATCAGCATACACCAGCTCTCTCTTCATGTGAACCGCATCAACTGTTGTGTATGTGTGTTCGGCAAAGCAATATAAAACCCGCCTCATGCCCAGAATTGGCAGAAGTTGCACTTATGTTATGAGTATGAAGTCGTGGAGATCAGACCTCATAACAATTCTGTATCGTGTTGTTCTTGAAACTTTAGCACTCGCTGTACAGATATAGTTTAACAAGTAAAGCAGATAGTAGACCAATAACATATTATTCTCATGTAAACCACGATGAACTACTAGGTGGAAAGCTAAAGCAACAACTAAGTGTCGTGTGCAGAAGTTGCAAAAAAGGAAAAATGGCGTTTAAACCGGTAATGAGCCCATGCTAACTTAACACGGTGTAAAGATATCCAGGACCTAGATGACACCTCCTCATGATCCGGAAACGAACTGAATAAGATAATAGAAGTGCCATCTCATGAGAGCAGATTGCAAGTTTATATGTGGACGGTCCGCAAGGTAAAGCATTAAAAACTAGGAAAATTCAATGCTAAAGAAAAATAAAACAGCCAAGTACTTTATCGAGTCTTAAGCCAATAGGCAAGGTAAATAATAAAAACTTGACAAATAAGTCAATGAATTGTCAATGAAATGCTAGTACTCAGCATATCAAACATGAAAAAGGTCTATGACATAACTGTGTATGCAAAATAAGCTGCAACAGCCTCCAATAGGAAGTCACCGTCTTCATCTGAAAACAGTTCAGCCATCCAATTTAAAAGCGGAAAAGAACATACGTGCTCTCCCAGCACCGGATCCTCTATCACCATCAGAGGACAGCTCGGTGGGTTTTCAAGAAAGCTGTGTTCCAAGAAAGACTGTGCTGCCGCCAGTAAATTCCAGGGACCAAGTAGTCCATGCATCAATGCCACAGCCATAATCCTTTCGCCAGGACAAATCAACTCGTGAGTAATGATAGGAGTCATCAGCTGATTAAAGTCGACGTCAGGAGAAACCGGTCCGCAGAGACACAAATCAATGGCCCAATCGAAATCACAGGTCAGGCAGTGAAATACAGGCTGGACACAGGTGAAGTAGGAGAACCGAAAAGATAATCCATATGCCGTGCTTAATATCGCCAACGGCATTGTGCCATAATATTCTAGCATGCGATTGCGGAACAGTGTCAGCAGCTGCAGGGTCGGAGGTTGCATAGGAGGGACATCCATATTTAAAAATGTAAAAAAGCACAAGAGCGTCCGCTGGTAATGCAAGTAAAAATGCAATCCACGAACCAGAGTGGAGAAAATGGAATGAAAGGGAGCAGGGATGACTCCAAAGATTTTCTCAAATGAAGTCACGAGACCACTGGTAACAACTTTAAAAAAGTGTGCCAGGGATTTTGTGGAGGATGCGTTAAAGATAGTCGGAAACATGTTGCTGAAATTGAAAGGCAAACCTGTGTACGGGTGTTCGCTATGTGAAGTACGAAAGTTTCACGGGCCGAACTCAAGGCCACCTCTCTCTGAGACAAAAGAGCTCTTATTCTTGTCATGCCGTTGAAACGTGTCCCAAGGTTGGTATTTGTGGCCAGATTGAAAACTCCCTATGTTCATGTGTGGGAGGAAATAGAACATTTCTGCAGCAAATAACCCGTTCACTTACTGTTACGATAAAAGGAATACTTTTTAATTAACTCAGAACAATCTTCATTATTGAGCATCAAATAACTACCATTTTCCAACAACTTGAACGTGGGGATGATAGCAGGAACTGGCGTGCCTTGCAACACGCAAGCCATATTTGGTCGGTGTTTGTTGCATGAATCGTGTAACTGTATGTGCCTACACATTAGTGAATGATCTGGCGTCTCAGTGCATTCCTCTCCATTCAGATAAACTTCTTGATCATTTTTGAAACATCTGTATGTGTATGGAAGCGACCAGACCTCATGAACAAAAGCACTACCTAAAGGTTCATAAAGACCTATTGGTATATATTTCATACAATTTGAAAACTTATATAAAGCAAAAGGCAGCGTTATTAAACCGTGGATAAGGCATGTTGCCAAAAAACCCGCAATCCTCTGCTGATGATGTCACTGAGCATGTCATGAATGATGTAATATGTGACATCATCAGTAGTGGATTATGGGTAATAGTATCTCTAGTTTACTCCCCTATAGCTGTCTTTCTTTTAACATAAGTGTGTGTTTCCTTCCCTTATACTTACTGTTTTTGGTTCGCTTCCAGTTCGCGTACCAGCGAGCGAACTAGGAAGCGAACTAAGAGAAATAGAGGTTGGCACAGTTCCAAATATTGTACCAATTTTTTAATAACGGGGAGGTAGTTCTGAAAAGAACTTTTTTTTTATTTTTCTGAACATTTTTTTACTGTTTTTGAATTTTTCGGAACAGTTTTATATTTTTTTGGGTTTTTCTTGGAGGGGGCAATGAAAACGATTCATTGTAAAGGGCTCAACAGGAGCAACAAAACAAAAAAAAGAAGTATTTATTATTTTGGGCGTTTCGGACAAACTTGCATATGATAGTCAATAGCTCTGTTGATCAGAGTGATGCTTCTTTCTCCGTAGGAAATGAATCCATCGCAAAATACGCAGGTGTGTTTTACTTCACCAAATCTCATTTGTATATTTGGCACCATCTCCCTGCCCTCTGGTCCCGTTACTTCCGGTACAACAGATCTTCTGGCCATAATAGGGAGATTATCTAGGTCGTTCCGAAACTGTGCAGCACTGTAGTTGTTAGGATGCCACCTAGTCATATGGCGATGCATTGTGTAGTTTCCGAAACTGTATTTTTTGTCGGTCCCTCTGGACAGTCTATCTTGACATATAAGGCAAGTTACGTATCTTGCATTTACTTTTTTCTGACCTTTGGGAATTTTAAAAAATTGCCAAATGAAGTTTTCTTTCCGGTGAGACGTCTTGGGCTGCTCAGGCAAAAACTGCCTCTCTTCGTGCTCGTCCTCCTGTTCCTCTTCTTCTTCTTCTTGTTGAATTACAACTTGAGCAGGTGGTCCACTCTTCCTTGGATGTGGTGGAGGTGGTGGGGAAGCACCAGCTGAAGCTACTAAAGAAGCCATTGCTCAGTGATCACAAAGGGTCTTTCTCTCACAATGATGAAAGTCAGAGTGAGGAAAGAAGGAGGGATTTTCATCATTTGGGAAAAACAAGAGTTCTCAACCAATCAAAAGTGTTCATTTTAGATTATATGACCTAGTCTTACATCATTAGGAAACCAAAAGTGAAATGAACCAATGAAAAGTGTTATTACCAAGTCACATGACTTGCTGTGTTTACGTTAAGCGCTTTGCAGGGCCTCCCGGTTTGCTTCCAGAAACCTGCGCTTTGGCACTCGCTTCGCGTACCAGTTTGCTAACGTAGCACGTCATATGACGTATCAAGCGACAACGTGGAACGTCATGCGGACGGGAGGCGTCACGATGTTGTTTTCTAACGCGGCACTTGCGGTAAAGAAACGTTTACCGGCTCGCGGTCTATTTCGCGGCATCAAGGTCAGCTAACGGGAAGCTTCCCGATTCGCGAAGCGGGAACGAAGAAAAAAAAATATTTTAAAAAAAAATTATTCATAAACATATAAAATATATTTTTGGATTTAAAGAAGAATACATTTTACAGCTACAGATATTAGCTGTTAAAAAACCAATGAAATTCACAGAAAAAACCATAGGTTATAGACCATATATAGTTAGGAATTAGCATTTACAAAACCTTGAAAATTCACTGAAAAAACCATAGGTTATAGACCATATATAGTTAGGAAATAGCATTTAGAAAACCTTATTTTACTCACACAAAACCATTGAAATTCCATATATAGTTAGTTGCACTAACTATATATCGCGCACCTGCAATCCACTGCTGATGATGTCACATATTACATCATTCATGACATGGTCAGTGACATCACTGATGACATCACTGATGACATCTCAAATGACATCACTGATGACATCACTGATGACAACATCCAGTGACTGTATGCTTCTGTAAAGTTAAAATATGTCTTACATATTGAAGAATGAGTGGATGTATAAGTGTCTGGATGAAGGATTTAGTAGGTGCATGACTGACTGTATAAGTGAGTGATTAAATGTGTCTCACTGAGTGCATGGGTTAGTGACTAAACTGTTTTAAATTGTGCATCATTGTGTCTGTTGTTTTGTAATCTGATGCATGTGTTGATCATTAGCTATATGACTAACTATATGGGTTATTGATTAGTTGCCCAAGTATTTGTATGGGAGACTGAGTGTGTGTGTGGGTGTCTGGGAGGTGTATGACTCTGTGCATAGATGTGTGAGCAGTTGATTCACTAGATGTATGGGTTCAAAAGTGCATGTGGAAACATCTGTATGGGCGGTTGACTGTGTGCATGAGTGTATTGGTGAGTGAATGGATATCTCAGTGCTACATGTCAAAGTAAGTACATATGTAAAACACAGTACATGTGATAGTTGACATATATAAATAACTGTGCATAAGAGCCAGTGAATGTGTGAGTGGCTGTATGGATTATTGTGAACTTGTATCAGGGATTGTATAACAGAGTAAATATGTGTTATTATATGTTCCAATAAGTAAGGTGTGTATAACTATATAGTTGAGGAAATCGAGGTGTGATTGATTCTTTGCAAGACTGACTAGGTGTGTGAGTAACTGCATGGATGAGTGACAGTCTGTGAGTGTCTGTTTACACTGAGTGTATCTAAGGTTATATTAGAGTCTGAAGAGGTTCATTGTATCATCACATGAATGATGTCATCAGTGATGTGATCAGTAATGTCAAATGAGATGTCATCAGTGATGTCATCAGTGATGTCATTTGAGATGTCATCAGTGATGTCATCAGTGATGTCACTGACCATGTCATGAATGATGTAATATGTGACATCATCAGCAGTGGATTGCAGGTGCGCGATATATAGTTAGTGCAACTAACTATATATGGAATTTCAATGGTTTTGTGTGAGTAAAATAAGGTTTTCTAAATGCTATTTCCTAACTATATATGGTCTATAACCTATGGTTTTTTCAGTGATATATATATATATATATATATATATATATGTACATATATATATAATCTACTGGCGGTCGCCAGTAGGTAGATATAGTTAGGACCTAGTTTCCATATGAAATCCGCAACATTCTATTGGGAATAACTTTGGCGCCGGTTGATGAATCTTTCGCAAATTTCTCAAAGTAGATGGCCCGCTCCTCCCCTGTTTAATGGATCCCCGGTATCTGAGGCTGAAGCGGTACAGGGGAGCGGAGGAGGCTTTTCTGTGGACTTGTTACAACCAGCCTTCTTAAAGGGGCGGGACTAATCTACAAAGTGCTGCATCATTCATGGAGGCTTTAGGCACTGGCAACGGCTACCATCTGCCAGAAATGCATCCGCCACTATTTTCATTAAAGCCTTCAACTGTCTCCCCTTGGGTGTCTGCTTCTTTTTTTTGGAGAGAAGTTTGCTGCACATATCCATGCGTCAACCAGAGACGCATTACAGACTCCCCCGCCTCACCTGGGACTTGGACATCACTGGTAATGAACTGTCATGGTTCTGCAAAGTTTTCCAAAGTTGTTTGGACGGTCTCAAGCCCGCCTTGGAGCCCGGGAAGAAGATGGGCAGTAGCGAGGTTTCCCAACCTCGTGCTGGGCAACAGGTATGGCCCTGTTTAATGGACCCCCGGTATCTGAGGCTGAAGCGGTACAGGGGAGCGGAGGAGGCTTTTCTGTGAACTTTTAAGCTGACATTACAATTGTTTACATTTTGGTTGTTTTTGGGCACAACTTTGTTTCCCACACCCGAAATACACGACGAAGAGGTCATCTTCCTCATCCTCCGCAGCAACATCCCCGGGGTCCTGAACACTAGGGACTCTGGGACTTGTAGTTTCACTCATCGTGGGTCGCTGCACAGGTGTGCTGCCTGGGGTCGGTGTGCACTTGTAACAACGAGCCTTCTTAAAGGGGCGGGACTAATCTACAGAGTGCTGCATCATTCATGGAGGCTTTAGGCCCTGACGACGGCTACCATCTGCCAGAAATGCATCCGCCACTCTTTCCATTAAAGCCTTCAACTGTCTCCCCTTGGGTGTCTGCTTCTCTTTTTCGAAGAGAAGTTTGCTGCATATATATATATATATATATATATATATATATATATATATATATATATTCTACTGGCGGTCGCCAGTAGGTAGATATAGTTAGGACCTAGTTTCCATAGGAAATCCGCAACATTCTATTGGGAATAACTTTGGCGCCGGTTGATGAATCTTCGCAAATTTCTCAAAGAAGATGGCCCGCTCCTTCCCTGAAAGTTTTGGGGGGATTCGTCAAGTGGGGATTGAGAAAAAAAGGGGGTCCCAAAACGTGTTTTCCCCATGTTATTTTCCATAGGACCTTTATACACGGCTACAGCCCGAACGGCTGAACGGAATTACAAGAAATTTAGCAAAATGGTAGAGTCTGATACGCAGATCACGCTTTTGCTTAAATGGTGTAAATCCCTCCAGTAGTTCCTGAGAAAATCAAAAGAGAAAAAATATATATCTATAAGCGCGCACCGTACGCGTACCGTACGCGTACAGCACAGGTACAGTGCGCGTACCTTCTTGTGCACGAGCTGCATGCTGATTGGCTGCCACTGTCTGTCAACACTCCAACACAGAAATTGTTGGCAGCCATCTTGTGCTCGGTAGACGGAGGCACAAGAAATCAGAAAAACAAACATGTAGAACACAAAAAGGGGGCAGGGTAGAAACACCCTGACCCCCTAGACCTGCCCAGGTGGTCCCACAAGGACCCCCAAGGCCCCAAAAATGTTTTTTAATAACCCGGTCTGTTTTTTTTCAAATTACCCACCCGGGGGGGGGGGCCAAATCGTGGGGGCATAGTGATGTGATAAAGAAGTGTGGGGGGCCCCACATCCCCCCCCCACACTGCCCCGGGGACTTCCGTCCCCCGGGGCAAAGCAACGCAGCTCCCTGGCGCATACTGGAGGCTCCTGGTGGGCTAGTTGGCACCCAAGGACCCCCAGTATGCAAGGGGAATTAGTTCCCACTCTGCAAACGCGCCAGGGGGCTGCGTTGCAGAGAGGTGTAAAAAGGGGCATAGCCTCATTACACCTCTCTGCAATGCAGCCCCCTGGTGCATACTGGAGGTTCCAGGTGGGATAGCCCAGCCCCCAGGGACCCCAGTATGCAAGGGGAATTAGTTCCCCCTCTGCAAACGCGCCCGGGGGCTGCGTGGCAGAGAGGTGTAAAAAAGGGTGTGGCCTCATTACACTTCTCTGCAATGCAGCCCCCTGGCTCATACTGGAGGTTCCAGGTGGGCTAGTTGGCCCCCAGGGACCCCCAGTATGCGAGAGGAATTAGTTTCCTTTCTGCAAACGTGCCAGGGGGTTGCATTGCAGAGAGGTGTAAAAAGGGGCATAACCCCATTACACCTCTCTGCAATGCAGCCCCCCGGCGCATACTGGAGGTTCCAGGTGGGCTAGTTGGCCCCCAGGGACCCGCAGTATGCAAGGGGAATTAGTTCCCCCTCTGCACACGCGCCAGGGGGCTGCATTGCAGAGAGGTGTAAAAAGGAGCATAGCCTCATTACACCTCTCTGCAATGCAGCCCCCTGGCACATACTGGAGGTTCCAGGTGGGCTAGTTGGCCCCCAGGGACCCCTAGTATGCATGGGGAATTAGTTCCCCCTCTGCAAACGTGCCCGGGGGCTGCGCTGCAGAGAGGTGTAAAAAAGGGTGTGGCCTCATTACACCTCTCTGCAATGCAGCCCCTGGGGAATACTGGAGGTTCCTGGTGGGCAAGTTGGCCCCCTGAGACCCCCAGTATGCAAGGGGAATTAGTTCCCCCTCTGAAAAAGCGCCAGGGGGCTGCGTTGCAGAGAGGTGTAAAAAGGGGCGTGGCCTCATTACACCTCTCTGCAACGCAGCCCCCTGGCGCGTACTGGAGGTTCCTGGTGGGCTAGTTGGCCCCCAGGGACCCCCAGGATGCAATTAGAATTAGCTGACCCTCTGAAAATGCACCAGGGAGCTGCGTTGCAGAGAGGTGTAAAAAGGGGCATAGCCTCATTACACCTCTCTGCAATGCAGCCCCCTGGCGCATACTGGAGGTTCCAGGTGGGCTAGTTGGCCCCCAGGGACCCCTAGTATGCAAGGGGAATTAGTTCCCCCTCTGCAAACGTGCCCGGGGGCTGCGCTGCAGAGAGGTGTAAAAAAGGGTGTGGCCTCATTACACCTCTCTGCAATGCAGCCCCCTGGGGAATACTGGAGGTTCCTGGTGGGCTAGTTGGCCCACAGGGACCCCCAGTATGCAAGGGGAATTAGTTGCCCCTCTGCAAATGCGCCAGGGGGCTGCGTTGCAGAGAGGTGTAAAAACATTTTTTTCAATTTATATTAAAAATATGTAATGTAATTTAAAAAATAAAATATATAAAAATAAATAATGTAAAATAATGTAGTAAATCAGTATAAAAAATATAACAATTAATACATTTAAAGATTATCATTTACAAAACCCTTGAAATTCACTGAAAAAACCATAGGTTTCAGCCACGTTATAGTTAGGAATTAGCATTTAAAAAACCTTAGAAATTCACTGAAAAAATCATAGGTTTCAGCCACGTTATAGTTAGCAATTAGCATTGAAAAAACCTTAGATATTCACAGAAAAACCATAGGTTTCAAACACATCATAATTAGGAATTAGCATTTAAAAAACCTTGCAAATTCACTGAAAAAACCATAGGTTTCAGGCCTGATATAGTTAGGAATTAGCATTTAAAAAACCTTTGAAATTCACTGAAAAAACCACAAGTTTCAGGCCTGATATAGTTAGGAATTAGCATTTAAAAAAATCTTAGAAATTCACTGAAAAAACTGTAGATTTTAGGGGTGTTATAGTTAGCTGGACATTTCACTCATACAAAACCATTGAAATTCCTCCGATATAGTTGGTTGTACTAACTATATCTCTCGCGCCCGCAATCTACTGCTGATGATGTCACATATTACATCATTCATGACATGGTCAGTGACATCACTGATGACATCTCAAATGACTTCACTGATGACATCATCCACGTGATGATACACCTCATCATACACTAGTATAACCTTTCGACACTCACTGTAAAATACAGAGTACCATATTTAAATCCATTGACACACCGATAGAAGTTTCTAAAAATCCACTCAGTGATACCTAGATCTATACACACATCTAATCACTTACCTACAGATTCACTCATACATGCAGTCAATGATCAGTAGAACACTATCAAATATACTTATACACCTATATCGACATTACACACCAGCACACATCCTATTCACTTGAACAGTCATCCTATTCACTTATGCACACAATGGATCATACTTACATTTACTTAGCTATACACTTATACAAACACCACTTTATCTATTCATATAGATAGTAAATTATACTTAGTGTGTTATAAAATCACTATTACAAGTATTCAGTTATCTATACAGTCACGCATACAATCAGTGAGTCTTACGCATACTTATTTATAAACAACAACTGACACATACATTGCCTTTTATTTTTCTACTTTGTGGGACATGTACCATTAAGAGAGACATTTGCTCATCACCACACCCATAAAGATATTCACTCACCCAAACAAATGTTTTAACATGTAGTCTTAACGTCATATACCTACTAAATCAAACTATTCATGCATCTTTGGGCAGTCACACACCTCCCACCGAACCACACACACATTCACTCTCCCATTCAAATATTCAGTTAACTAATCAATAACTATTATAGACTTTCAAATAGCTAGTAACCAACTGGAGAAGTCATTTTTACAACAACTGACAAAGTGATACAGATGTTCACACAGTTTAGTCACTATCCAATATATTTAGAGAGACACTTTAAATTAGTCAAGTAAACAGTCAATCACACTGCTACTAAATCCTCCATCCAGATATTTATATTTATATATCCACTCATTCTTCAATGCAAATTGCTATATATATAATACATATTTAAATAACAAAGCAAACCACATTCACTGGATGATGTCATCAATGATGTAATTTGAGATTTCATCAGTGATGTCACTGACCATGTCATGAATGATGTAATGTGTGACATCATCAGCAGTGGATTGCGGGCGCGCAAGATATAGTTAGTACAACTAACTATATCGGAGGAATTTCAATGGTTTTGTATGAGTGAAATGTCCAGCTAACTATAACACCCCTAAAATCTACAGTTTTTTCAGTGAATTTCTAAGATTTTTTTAAATGCTAATTCCTAACTATATCAGGCCTGAAACTTGTGGTTTTTTCAGTGAATTTCAAAGGTTTTTTAAATGCTAATTCCTAACTATATCAGGCCTGAAACCTATGGTTTTTTCAGTGAATATATATATATATATCTTGTATTCGTCCAACACTTCTTTCTTGGAAAATAGACAAAGCGAACCCAATGTTTCAGTGCTATTTTGAAAGTTTATTCACCGCCCAGCACCGCCGCCATACTATATATATTACCTACTGGCGGTCGCCGGTAGGTAGTTATAGTTAGGACCTATTTTCTATAGGAAATCTGCAACATTCTATTCCCAAAAACGTTGGCGTCGAGTAACGAATCTTCACAAAATTTTCAAAACCTATGGCCCGCTCTGGTCCGCTCCTATCCTGAAAGTTTCACGGTGATTCGTCAAGCGGGGGCCGAGAAAAAAGGGGGGTCCCAAAACGTGTTTTCCCCATGCAATGTCCCATAGGAAACTTTAGCAGCGGCTACGGCCCGAACGCTGAACAAAATTTCACCAAATTTGGCAAAAAGGTAGCCCTTGGTTCAGAGTCATGCCTTTTTGTAAATCCGTTCAGGAGTGGCTGAGAAAAGCAAAAGTAAAATCACTTATATATCTATGGCCGCGCAGGATCTGCGCACCGTCCCGATGACAAGCTGTATGCTAATTGGCTGTCAACACTGCAAACCAGGAAGTGTTGGCAGCCATCTTGTGCATCGGTAGAACCGAGGCACAAGAAAACAGAAGAAAAAATGCGCAAAACACAAAAAGGCGGCAGGGTAGAAACAAAACTATAACGGATGAATTTCCATGGTTTTGTATGAGTGAAATGTCCAGCTAACTATAACGACCCTGAAACCTATGTTTTTTTCAGTGAATTTCTAAGGTTTTTTAAATGTTAATTCCGAACTTTAACGTAACTGAAACCTATGTTTTTTTTAAGAGAATTTCAAAGCTTTTTTAAATGCTAGTTTCCAACTATGACTAAATCGGTAGGACATGTGACGAAAAAAGAAAAAACCCACAGAAAGAAGTAAAAGAAATGCAGAAAGAAGCAACATAAGTCCTCAACGACGAAGAAAAGTGCAGGAAGAAGGAATACGCGCAGAAAGAACAAACAGAGGAGCAGAAAGAGGCCTTGTTGCAAAATCATCCTGTACCCCCAGCTTTTTCAGATGGGGACTGGTGGTAACTGACTCACCAGTCATAGAGCCAGTGCTATGCTAAAACACACTTCGAATACAGTTAAAACACCTACATACACTAGGTAACACTATGCGTTGCGGTACACCTGTTATTAGCATGACCTCCTCTGTAAGCCCTTGTATATAATTGGGCAGGGGGCTTCAAACTACCTCTTAAAACGTGCCACAGGCCATGTTTGCACACTGGTGAAGGGAGGGGGTTCCGTTTTAATTTTGGGGATAAAGTCCCCCTGAATCCGGAGTGTCCCTTGGGTAAAACTAGCCCATCACGTATCTCTAGTTAGCACCACTGAGCTGTGTTGCAGAAAAAATGGGCACGGTCTGGACCACCTCTCTGCAACGCAGCGCACTGGTGCTTACTGAAAGCACGTGGTAGACTTGTTGCCCCCATGGGCCCTCAGGATTGAAGGGGAATTCTTTCCCCAACTTAAAATGAGCCACAGGGCGAGTTTGCACAAGTCACCTCAGGCCCCATCCCCTCCCTTCACCATGTGTGCAAACACACCCTGTGGCCATTTTAAGTTGGGAGATTAGGTCCCCTTGAAACCTGAAGGTCCCTAGGGTCCAACTAGCCCACTGGGTACCTCCAGGAAGCGCCACATAGCTGCGTAGCAGAGATGTGTAAAAAGTGGCATAGCCTGTACCACCTCTCTGCAAGGCAGCACAGTGGCGCTTACTGGAAGCACCTGGTTGGCTAGGTAGCCCAACGGGTCCCTCAGGATTCAAGTGGAATTATTTCCCCAACTTACAATGTGCCACAGGGGGTGTTTGCACACGTCACCTCAGGCCCTGTCTCCTCCAATCCCCACAGCAACGATAGAGATATGAGCACCGTAGTCCGTGGCGATTGCCCAAACTCCAAGTCACCACTGATATATGAGCACATTCAGCTACTATACCTGTACTAGGAATAATGATCCCTAATCACGCCTAAACTCCTGCACTGATAACATGACCCTGAGAACGTATGTTGTACCTTAGACTTTGATTTAGACAATTATTTTTGCATTGCTTAAACATCTTCGAATACTGTTTGTTAGAAAGGCGATCCCGGGGGAGGCAGAAGATGTCTGACTGACCACCCCTAGGTCCACCCCTCCTTCTGGAAGTGGCCGAGCGTTTGTCGGGAGGCCTCCTGGGTGAGGTTCCTCTCCTAGGATCGTACAGCCCAGCAATCACAACACTACAAATGGACACCACACAAGAGGATAAGTTCTTAGGTTTTATCAGTAATAAAGGTTGATGATTCGGCAATATGTACAAGCGGATCGAGGGACCCGTAAAGTCTCGTAAACAGGGAACAGGGTAGCGGGTCAGTCTCAGTTCTGGTTGGGCGTAGGGATACCCTGCGCACAGCTCTCAATCCTCGAGCGGGGGGGTTCCGAGAGGGCGAGCCGCGGCAGCGCCAGCAGGACTCAAAAGATGGTTTTGACGAAGTTGGGCCGCGGCAGCGCCAGCAGGCATCGAGGTAGTTTCGGCGAGGATGGGCCGCGGCAGCGCCAGCAGGCTCGAAAGATGGTTTCAGCGAGGATGGACCGCGGCAGCGCCAGCAGGCTCCAAAGGTGGTTTCAGCGAAGGTGGGCCGCGGCAGCGCCAGCAGGACTCCAAAGATGGTTTCAGCGAAGATGGGCCGCGGCAGTGCCAGCAGGCTCCTATGAGGGGTTCAAGGTTCAGGGTAGCGAGTTCTTCTCAGGGTCAGCCGCGACAGCGTCAGCAGGGCTCTCAACTCCAGGATACAACTGTCGTCCTAATCCAGGGCTAGCCCAGATATAGGACTGGAGTCCTTTGATGTCCGGACCCTCGCACCTGGGGGTCAGAGGGGCCGGGATGGTGGTGTCCAGATACCCAGCAGGGGGGTGGAGCCAGCGCCCAGGGAGGCGGGAGGGCGGTCGATACCAGGCGTCCGGGGACGGCTGGAGGGCCATCGAAACTCCCCTCCTCTTGGATCCGTCAAGTGCCCACTCTACCACCTGGGGGGATCTTGGTGCCTCGATGTCGGGGCTTCGCTGGGGTCGGGGCCAAGGCCACGTGCTCGGGACGTGATGGGCCCAAGATGGCGTCAGGCCTGACATGGTGGTCCGGAGTGGTAGCCGGACCTGCAGAGTTGGGGCGCGGAGGGTTCGCCGTGTACCGGGGGGAGAGCCGGGGGTTGCCAGGGTGGCTGCTCCTGTCAAGAGTTCGTGTAGGGTAGCGCCAAGGGGGCGACAGCGGATTGATGGAGGGCCGATGTCGTCCCGGGCCCGCCATGCGGGAGGGGTAGGACCACGCCATGAGGCCGGGTCCAACACACGTCCCCCCCAGCTGAAGGCAGGGGAGAGTCACCCATCTTCTTGGGGGTTCTCCTCGCCGAGGCGGAAGAAACGGGACAGGCCATCAGCATTGGCGTGGTCGTTGCCAGGGCGATGCTCCACAGTGAAGTCCATCCCTTGGAGGGAGAAGGACCATCGCAACAGCTTCGGGTTCTCACCCCGCCTCTGCATCAGCCAGCGCAGGGGCCGGTGGTCGGTCTGTACCCGGAAGTGGGTGCCGAAGAGGTAGGGCCGGAGTTTCTTTAGGGCCCACACGACGGCGAAGGCTTCTCTCTCGATGGTGCTCCATCGTTGTTCTCTAGCCAGCAGGCGCCGACTGATGAAGGCCACAGGAAGGTCGACTCCCTCAGGGTTAACTTGTGATAGGACCGCCCCGATGCCGTGCTCCGAGGTGTCGGTTTGGACCACAAACTCTCGGCTGTAGTCGGGGGCCTGGAGCACAGGGGCGGTGCACATGGCAGTCTTCAGAGTCTCAAAGGCTGTTTGGCACTCGGGGGTCCAGTGCATCTTCTGTGGTAGTCTTTTGGAGGTCAGTTCAGTGAGGGGCCGCACAATGCTCCCATAGTCTTTGATGAAGCGCCGGTAATATCCCGTGAGCCCCAGGAAAGCTCGGAACTGCTGTCTGGGTGACCGGGTGCTCCCAGGCCCGGATGGCGTCAATCTTTGGTTGGAGTGGAGCCACCTGGCCGCTCCCTACTTGGTGTCCCAGATAGGTCACGGACCCTTGGCCTATATGGCACTTGCTGGCCTTAATTGTCAGTCCAGCCCGTCAGAGGGCCGTCAGGACCTCCCAAAGGTGCGTCAGGTGCTCGTCCCAGTGGAGGCTGTACACCGCAATATCGTCCAGATAGGCGGCGCTGAACTCTTCTAGCCCCGCCAGCACTCTATTCACTAGTCTCTGGAAGGTGGCCGGGGCGTTTTTCATGCCGAAGGGCATCACTTTGAAATGGAAGTGGCCATCGGGGGTCGAGAAGGCAGATCGCTCTTGGGCACCAGGGGTGAGGCCGATCTGCCAATACCCGGCCGTGAGGTCGAAGGTGCTGAGATACCTGGCAGCCCCCAGGCGATCGATCAGTTCATCCGCCCGGGGTATGGGATGGGCGTCGGTCCTGGTGACGGCATTCAGCCCCCGGTAGTCGACACAGAACCGGAGTTCCGGGGGCGGCGGCTTTAGGGACCAGGACAACGGGACTGGCCCAGGGACTGTCTGAGGGTTCCACCACCCCCAGTGCTAGCATCTTGGCAACTTCGGACTGGATGCAAGCCCGAACTCTGTCGGGAACTCGGAAAGCTCGGTGCCGCACAGGCGGGCTGTCCCCGGTGTCGACATCGTGGACACACCATCGGGTGACCCCGGGAGTGAGGGAAAATAGGTCCGCAAATTGCCCCAGCAGCTTTCGGCAGTCCTGGTGCTGCTCTGGGGTCAGGGCGGAGGAGAGGGTGACCCCCTCGACGGAGCCGTCCTTCTCGGCAGTGCTCAGGAGGTCTGGTAGGGGCTCGGAGTCATCCTCAGCTCCGTCATCTGTAGCCAACAGCAGGCTCAGCTCCGTGCGGGCGAAGTGAGGCTTGAGCCGGTTGGCTTGTAGAACCCGGAGGGGGTTCCGGGGGGACTCCATGTCCACCAGGTAGGTGACGGGGCTCTTGCGCTCTACCACTTTGAAGGGCCCCGTCCATTTGTCCTGGAGGGCACAAGGTTCGACCGGGGCCATGACCCAGACCTGCTGGCCCGGTTCGAACTCGATGGACAAGGCGTTCTGGTCATACTAGCGTTTCATGTCCTCCTGGCTGGCTTCAAGGTTGGCCTCGGCAAGTTCCTGTAACTTCCGAGTTTGGTTGCGGAGGAGGGTCAGGAGGTACCGGAAGACATCCGGTGGAGCATCTCGGACGGCCGTCTCCCAGCCTTCTTTGACCAGGCTGAGGGGTCCTCGGACGGGGTGTCCGTATAATAGTTCAAATGGGCTGAACCCCAAGGACTTCTGGGGCACCTCCCGATAGGCAAACAGGAGACAGGGCAGTAGGACGTCCCATTTGCGTCGTAGTGGCTCTTCTTGGCCCTTGATCATCCCCTTGAGTGTTCGGTTAAACCTCTCTACAAGTCCATTCCCTTGGGGGTGATATGGGGTGGTGAACTTACAGGTGACCCCGCACTGTTGCCACAGGGACCGCATGTATTCGGATATAAAGTTTGTGCCCCGATCACTCACGACCTCTCGGGGGAAGCCGACTCTGGAGAAGATCCCCATTAGCGCTCGGCCTACCACGGGCCGTTATGGTCCGGAGGGGGATGGCTTCTGGATAGCGGGTGGCATGGTCCACCAGGACGAGGATGAAGCGGTGTCCCTGAGAGGTGCGGGGGTCCAGGGGCCCCACTATGTCGATCCCCACTCGCTCGAAGGGGGTTGCTACCACGGGAAAGGGTTGGAGCGGGGCCCTGACTTTCCCCCCGCTCTTCCCGCTGGCTTGACAGGTCGGACAGGTTCTGCAGTGATTGTTCACATCGTTGCGCATTTTTGGCCAGTAAAAATGGGTCACCAGGCGGCTGTAGGTTTTGTCCTGTCCCAGGTGCCCGGCGAGGGGCACGTCGTGTGCCAGGTTTAAGAGGAAGTCTCTGAATCGTAGGGGGACCACCAGCACTCGGCTGGCCCCCAGTTCGGCAATTTTCTGTTCGCTGTATAGGAGATCGTGGTCCCAATAGACCCAATGGGACCCCGATGGGTCTCCGGCGGCTTGAGTGGCGGCTTGTTGTCGGATTCCCTCAAGGGAGGGACACGTTTTCTGCTCTTGCCGGAACTGTTCCTGTGTGGGGCCACCTTCTTGGCGCCATTGGGCTAGTTCGGGAAGGTGGCCGAGCTCGGTGATGTCTTCATGGCTGGGCCCCTGGGGGGCGGGCTCTGGGTCGGCGTCCTCGGGGACGGCGGGCGGCAGAGGTGTGGGCCACTCCGGTTCTTCAGGCGGGGTATCTTCGTTCGGGGCGGTGGCCCGGGCGGCCATGGAACGGGTGGTCGCACAGACCCACTTGGGCAGGCCTAGCATCCCCAGATGCTCTCTCCGCTCGACGTGGGCCCAGGGGGAACTTTCCAGGTCGTTTCCGAGGAGGCAGTCCACGGGGACATCGTCCCGGACAGTCACTTTCAGCATGCCCGACACCCCTCCCCACTCGAAGGGAATCCGTGCCATCTGGCACAAGCTCTCGGAGTTGTCCGCCGACCGTACTGGGCACAGGACGTTGGGCAAGATCTGTTCGGGGGTCACCAAAGGGCAGCGGACCGCCCTCACGCTGGCTCCAGTGTCACGGAGGGCTTCGGCCCGGTGTCCATTAATGGTGACCCATTGGCGGTACTTTTGTGTGTTGCCTGGGATCGGGGCTCGGGGGATCATGTCTCTTTCACCCAGGCACACCAAGGACATAGCGGCGGGCTTCCACTCGGCCTGCGCAGGGTTGTCGTCCTCTTCCTCGCCTCTTTCTTCGCCCAGGGCGGCGGCCGCGATCTGGCGGTTTGGAGGACCGTTGGTGCCGGGTCGTTGGTTCATCGGGCAGAGGGGGTCATTAGCATAGTGACCAGGCCGCTGGCATCTGTGGCAGGTGACGTTTGGGCGGGGCCCCGGTCGTGCTGGGGGGGCCAGGGATGTCGACGTGGAGGTTGGGGGTGGGCCCGTGGGGGCGTCTCTGCCCCTGTTCTGGCCTCCTCCGCCGCCTTGTGGCCGGTGGTTCCCCGGGGATCCTCGGCCGTAGTCTCCCATCGGGCTCCGGGGGACTCGGGTCCTCACCCATCGATCAGCCTCAACAGCGAGTATCCGTGGCTCTGTCAGTTTGCTGTCGAGGAGATGCTGCCGATGTTCGATGAAACAGTTGTTGAAAAGGTGTTCCCATACAATGAGGTTGAACAACTGCTCATAGGTGGTGACCTGGCTGCCTTTGATCCACCCCTCTAGGGCTCTACTATAAAAGTTTACGTACTCCATCCATGTGGTACCGGGGATTTTTTTACAGTCTCGGAATCGCTGCCGGTACATTTCGGGGGTGAGTCCGTAGCGAGTGAGGAGGGCGGCTTTCATGTGTTCGTACGAGGTCATCTCGGCATCGGGGAGCTCTAGCAGGGCGTCCCTCCCTTCGTTGACGAACTTTCCCCACAAGCCGGCGCCCCAGTCCTTGAGGGGTACTCGATGGGCGGTCATGGCTACTTCATACGCTTTGAACCACTGTTGGATGTCGTCGTTTTTATAGTACTCTTTGACGACATCCTTGGGGATGTGAACTTTCGTGTCCACAGGAGGAGGCGAGCTCCGGCTCCCGGAGGTGCTGGCCTCACTCGTTTTGGACTTGATTTCAAGTTCTTTAAGGCCACGTTCGTGCTCGAACGTGAGTTTCTTTTCTTCCAGGTCTCTCTGCCTCCGTTTCTCCTCAAGTTCTCCTTCCAGCCGTAGTTGCTCAAGGGCTATTTTCCTTTCAGCTAGCTGCAGTTCTCCGTCCAGCAGGAGTCGGGCGAGCTCCAATTCGTGGAGCCGGTTCCTCTCTCGTTCTCGGGCCGTTTTCGTGGGAGAGGCCCGTGTCTATATTTGTGGGTCTTTCCCCCGCTGGGGTTGCGTCGGTCTCCGGGGATCCGTTCGGGCCCGGGTTATCTTCGTTCTGGGGTGGCGTCGCTCCTGCCTCCACCCATGTTTGCAGGGCCGACTTGAAATCTTCTTTGGTGCTTAAGCCAGTGGTAGCGATGCCCAGGTCCTTGCAGAATTGCTTCAATTCCTTATGACTGTACTCTTCCATTTTTTCTTTCTGGAACTCTGCAGTCGGTCTGGTTTCTTTGGTAGTCATGGTCGCTGTGTGTTTCTGTTGGTAGTGGTTGAATCGCTCTCTGTACGATTTGCGTTGGCTCGGATCGCACCGCCTGCCACCAATGTTAGAAAGGCGATCCCGGGGGAGGCAGAAGATGTCTGACTGACCACCCCTAGGTCCACCCCTCCTTCTGGAAGTGGCCGAGCGTTTGTCGGGAGGCCTCCTGGGTGAGGTTCCTCTCCTAGGATCGTACAGCAGAGCAATCACACCACTACAAATGGACACCACACAAGAGGATAAGTTCTTAGGTTTTATCAGTAATAAAGGTTGATGATTCGGCAATATGTACAAGCGGATCGAGGGACCCGTAAAGTCTCGTAAACAGGGAACAGGGTAGCGGGTCAGTCTCAGTTCTGGTTGGGCGCAGGGATACCCTGCGCACAGCTCTCAATCCTCGAGCTTGGGGGTTCCGAGAGGGTGAGCCGCGGCAGCGCCTGGTTTTGACGAAGTTGGGCCGCGGCAGGGCCAGCAGGCTTCGAGGTAGTTTCGGCGAGGATGGGCCGCGGCAGGGCCAGCAGGCTCCCAGGATGGTTTCAGCGAGGATGGGCCGCGGCAGCGCCATCAGGCTCGAAAGATGGGTTTCAGCGAGGATGGACCGCGGCAGCGCCAGCAGGCTCCAAAGGTGGTTTCAGCGAAGGTGGGCCGCGGCAGCGCCAGCAGGACTCCAAAGATGGTTTCAGCGAAGATGGGCCGCGGCAGCGCCAGCAGGCTCCTATGAGGGGTTCAAGGTTCAGGGTAGCGAGTTCTTCTCGGGGTCAGCCGCGACAGCGTCATCAGGGCTCTCGACTCCAGGATACAACTGTCGTCCTAATCCAGGGCTAGCCCAGATATAGGACTGGAGTCCTTTGATGTCCGGACCCTCGCACCTGGGGGTCAGAGGGGCCGGGATGGTGGTGTCCAGACACCCAGCAGGGGGGTGGAGCCAGCGCCCAGGGAGGCCGGAGGGCGATCAATACCAGGCGTCCGGGGACGGCTGGAGGGCCATCGACACTCCCCTCCTCTTGGATCCGTCGAGTGGCCACTCTACCATCTGGGGGGATCTTGGTGCCTCGATGTCGGGGCTTCGCTGTGGTCGGGGCCGAGGCCACGTGCTCGGGACGTGATGGGCCCAAGATGGCGTCAGGCCTGACATGGTGGTCCGGAGTGGTAGCCGGACCTGCAGAGTTGGGGCGCGGAGGGTTCGCCGTGTACCAGGGGGGAGAGCCGGGGGTTGCCAGGGTGGCTGCTCCTGTCGAGAGTTCGTGTAGGGTAGCGACAAGGGGGTGACAGCGGATCGATGGAGGGCCGATGTCGTCCCGGGCCCGCCATGCGGGAGGGGTAGGACCAGGCCATGAGGCCGGGTCCAACACTGTTAAATTATTTTACCCATGCAACCCGACTGTGAAATATGTATTAATGTACTCTAGACATTACATTCTATACCCAGGAAACTCCATACCAATCTGTAGTGCCCCTGTTTTAATTTATGCACTTATGTCATAACCACATCTCCTTAAAGGTAGACAATTAGGCCTGTTCAAAATGTGACTACTAGCATGTTCAAATAACTGGCCTCTATGTTATCACTGTTTAGCATATATGATTTACGCCACTCATATAACTGTGAATGTCAACACGTTATAAAGAGTCTTTCTTCTATACCAATCTGAATGACTAAGTGTAAATGCACCTTTAAATACTTGCACTCTGGAGACATGGGTCATGTGACCAAGACCACGGACGTGGTCGAAACGCGTTGTCTTTCTTGCCAGTAATAAAAACTTACAGGCTGCAACTATCTTGTGGACTAGCTGATTTCCTTTTCTTTGTTGGATTTCTGCATCGCAATAATTAGGCGGCGGCGGCCGCCCGCGAAGCCCCGACTCGCCAGGAAGGGTACTCCGTTCTCCGTTCTCCGTCCACCCCATATATATATATATATATATCTCTATACTAATATTATAAAGAGAGAGCCCAAACCTTTGAGGCGGGTAATCTCAGTAACCACAGCACCAATCACAACACCCAATACAGCGTTGGACAGGGCAGTTGCAGCAGAAGGACATAGGCTATGCAGACGGATAAAAAAATGTATAAAAAAAATTGCAAAAAATTACATCATCCAAAAGGCCGAGGGCCAAAATAACATCAAACAGCAAATGACGTAATAATGTGACTCACTATATTGAGACTGAGAGCCTGGAGCCAAATTGATCATGAACAAGGGATATGCTATACCAAAACGCGTAGATTTGTGCCTGCCTGCTTGAGAAACTCCATGCTGTGAGGATTAAATAAAAAAGCACATAAGTGAAGACAAACGCGAGTTCGTCCCATTTTTCTCCCAACTGGGGGAATTGGTTGTGGATTTAAATGCAGCGTCGTTCTGCCGCGGGGATTTACGAACCGGCGAGAGAGCGCTGCAAATTCTTGCGAAAAGGAACAGAGGGGTATAAATAAATATATATATATATATATATATATATATATATATATATATATATATATATATATATATCACCAACTAAGCTACAGTAAGTAACTCACGAACGGCCACTCCAATCGTGCTGTTTTAGTTTCTTTAATGGAGACAGCATAGCATAGCATGACGCGTTTCGGCTCCACGAGGCTTAATCATATGCAGCATTGCAAGGGATGGGTTCATTTGGTTTTTAAAATCAACGTAGCTTTAAACATTGAAGAGGGACTAGTGCCCAACAGTTCGAACTTAAAAGTGGCAGCAGGGTTTTCATAATTCATTTTGCGTAGCATAGTGTCGGTAAGTACCAGCAGTTACCTCAGGACAGTTCCATGAAAATGAAGTCTTTCCATCATACCTGTGTCCAGACACTATGTGTCCAGACACTATGCTTTTCCCCATTACTGATTTTCGCTGTGTTGGTTGAACCACAGTATCCAGAATACACCCTTGCTGTTTCTCTTAGTTAGCAAAGTCCTCCAATGTAGTCCTTGGCAAAATTATTCCTTCGGATCGGCCGACAGCCTAGTACAAAGTGCCTTTAATAGGAACATTTCCGTGTGTGGCTTGTATTTCCCAGCAGCGGCGTTTTCCAAAGTTAATTCCGCTACCATCCGCATTAAGTTATTTTCCTTTTCGTCATCCAAAGAACACATTCCTCAGCGCGACGGGCTCGGAGACAATCTCCTTCCCCGACCCTGGCTGTGACCGTGTTCGTCTCTCCAGTCTAGGTGGGCCCCTCAATGAGGCGTACTTCCATTCTCCTGTAGTAGATTTCTCACTGTTACACAGCCGGCGGGCTTTAAATTGGATACTCTCCATTTACAAGCTCCTGACAATAAAGCGCCTCCACCAAGCGAGTCGGAGCCTTTCTTCCAAGGTGTGTCAGACACCTTACACAAATCACCAACTAAGCTACAGTAAGTAACTCACGAACGGCCACTCCAATCGTGCTGTTTTAGTTTCTTTAATGGAGACAGCATAGCATAGCATGACGCGTTTCGCCTCCACGAGGCTTAATCATATGCAGCATTGCAAGGGATGGGTTCGTTTGGTTTTTATAATCAACGTAGCTTTAAACATTGAAGAGGGACTAGTGCCCAACAGTTCGAAATTAAAAGTTATACATTGTTGGAAAACGAGGCAGCATCTGTGAGGCCTGCACAAATAACATGACACATTTGTCCTTCACTGGGAACCAAACACCCTAGGGCAGCGCCTGACTCTCAGAGGGTAGCGTTGCAGAGCAGTCTGAGGCTTACTCAAGGGAGGTGGTGTGGGCTAGTAATCGCCATTTGCCGGTGCGCAAAAATAACACTCAATAATTGATTGTCCAGTCTGTACTTTCCTTTATAAAAGTAAGAGTACATTTATTAAACACACACACCACTCAATACTATACACCAATTTACAAATATACATAAGCTGATGGAATTACTTTGTGACATTGCATAACATCTCCACCCCTACCGCAGGGGGTGTGGGGTCTAATACCACCACTCCCATGTAGGCACATCATCTTGCCCCCAATGCAGTGAATTGGTCTTAACCTAGAGCGACGGCCCTGCGCACTGGCACCATCCCAGTAGCGACCCCCCCATAACCTCAACAAGCATTAAACAGGCTACACCTGCCTTGGTGACACATGACCCTGACTGAGCATCTCCTACTGATCATACAGTATGCACCTCTTCATCTTAAGGGCTAACAGTCTGGGGTCTTCACCTAAGCGCAGCAGCAGGAAGACATGTTTACACACACTTTAGAATGACAGTGCTCAGCACCTTTGGATATCATAAAAAATGCAGTGCAATTACAGCCCCTAAAGGCATCCCAGATGATCACAGGATTAAGTAAATACAGTCAGACACCCTAGCAGGAGTGTTTAGCCACTTAAATCCACTTTGCTTATGATATCAGTCTCTTGAAAAGAAATAACCATTAATAAATTAATTTCAGTGCAATTACACCATTTCACCTCCTGGGATGCCCTTCTCAAGGGCATCCCCCGTTTTCCTGACGACTGCAGGAAAACGGTTGTGACGGCATTGGTAATATCCCGAATTGATTATTGCAACAGCTTACTGCTTAATGCACAACAGGGCCTTCTTAACAAACTGCAAGTCCTATAAAACGCAGCGGCTCGCCTGATCTCAGGCGTTCCTAAGTTTGCTGCTATCTCCCATGAGCTGGTGAAGCTGCACTGGCTTCCAGTGCGTAAGCGGATCTTATTTAAAGCTGTCTGCATGGTCTTTAGGCCCTTCGTGGGCTGGGCCCTGCTTGTTTGATACAGCACTTTCAATGGTATCTGCCGGGTCGACATTTGAGGTCGGCAAAGCTGGGGCTAGTCACCATCCCACGGATACGAAAAATGGGGTTGCAGAAGTTTCATTCTGGGTGCCGCTAAGGCTTGGAATGCCTTGCCTCGGGCACTCAGACACAGTACAGACCTAATGACCTTTCGCAAACAGTTGAAAACTTGGCTCTTTGTTCAGTAAGCACAGTTTAGGCCAGGGAGCTTTCATTTAGCGCCAGGACACCGATTGGTAACAGTGCGCTCTATAAATGATATAAATAAATAAATAAGACATCTCCAACTCAGCCCTTCACTCCATGATGCACCTCTTAACACACCCCCAGCTGTAGAACAACAGTTCCAGCCTAGGAGGTGATGCAATCTTCGCTGAGCCCTTGAGGGGTTAGTCTTTTTAAATCCTCGTGTGACTTAGGGGGACTTGTCTCTTCTTGCTGGGGGGGGAGACTGCGCTCTCCAGCAGCTCCTCCCAGCACCCTTTCACCATTGAGGGTGACCCCCCTCCTCTGGGGGGCCACCACGTGCCCAAAACGAGATTCCCCATGCCTTGCAAGGCATTATGGGGTGCTTCAGGCTCCTTTCCGTGAATATCGTATGAGAGGCTCTCCCGTTGTGCCGGGGAGAGCTGCGCTGATGCTGCCGGCGGTCTTCTGCCATGTTCCAGCCTCGTTGGGGGGCCCGGTCCCCCCCGGACCCCCAGGTACTGTCCCGCGGCCCGAGGAGCCCACCCCCGGCCGCTCGTGCTGATTTTTTTCTGGGGCCCGGTCCTACCCGGGCCCCGAGCACCACGCTCTCCTTGGAGGTTCTTTCGGGGGGGTACAGTCCCACCCGGGACCCCGCATGCCTTCTCGCTGGAGGGCAGCCCGGGGAGCCCACCCCCGGCTGCCCTCGCTGGCTCCCCGCACGGCCAGCACTCCTCTGTGCTGCCGTGGGAGCCGCAGAGCACTTCTCGTTGGCCCGCCCCGGCGGGCAGACGCAGACGCAAGCTGTCCCTTCCGGACCTCGGGGTAGTGCGGCATCCCTCCCCCCAGCCTCCTCCTCGTCATCGGGGCCCAGGGATGGGGTCCCCGGCCCCTGGATATCTACGGGGGGCGCGACGGCGCCCCCCCCTCTTCCACCTTCGGCGGGGGCCAGGGTGGGCTCCTGGCCCTCGGTTGGGCATTTCGGCGGGGAGCGCGACGGAGCCCCCCGGCTTGACTTAGGGTCCCTCCTCCCACACCTCTTCATGGGGAGCGCAACGGCGCTCCCTGGCGCAGGGTTCAGTGGGGGCAAGGGTGGGCTCCTGGCACCCCGCGGGGGCAGATTCACGGGGTGCGCGACGGCCCACCCCGGCTTTACTTCTTTGGAGGGCAGCCCCCGGGACCTGACCCACCCCGGGGGCATCTCTGAGACCGGCGGCGGAGCCCCACGCGCTTCGTCGTCAGTCTTCTTAGGGGTCAAAGGTTGCCTACCTTCCGGGGGCCATATCTCAGCCCCTGGGGGTCCAATCTGCCCCATTTTCGCGTCTTCTCGCTCCTGGTGGCGTCCCCCAGCCACTGGGAGCACTCTCCTTTGCCCTTCGGGTCTCCAAGAGGGTGCATTCTGCAGGGAGCGGTTTTCATTTGCTCCCTGCGCCTCTCTTCTCCCTGCGCAGAGGCCTCCTCTTCTGCGCCCTGATCCTGGGCTCGTCTTCTGGCGCTGTTAGAGGCCTGGTGGGCAGTCAGGGGTGTCCTCCTTCCAACTGCCCATTGCACCAGGCTCCAGCACCTTTCGCCTCAGCAGACCACACCCCAGAGAGAGCTTCTCTTCCTGTGCCAGTACTTTTTAAAAGTTGAGTAGGGGGCTGGCAGGAAGTCTCTGTGTGTCCTATCAAACACTGACACCTCACTTCCCTTCCCTTGCACCCTCCTTCTTGTCCAGCCCCTGGGTTTGTTCAAAATGGCGTCATCCAGTGTCTCTGGCCACATGGCCTGTGAAACTCAACTCCTTCCCCCCTTACTGCCTTGGTTCAGCTTGGTGCCTGGCACCCAGCGACAGCAGTGGATGGATTGGCTTTTAGCTCCACCTATCTTTTCTCCTTGGAGGGAAGATCTTCGCTCTGGGAGGAAAGGTCATTAATCTAACCTGCTATGGCCAGACCCCAGCCAGGGACTCAGAGAAATATGACATTTCTGGACGACCCAAAAGCAGTACAAATATGACTTTGGACTTTGCAGAATACACATTTTCACATCTGCTATACTGTACATTAGTGCGTGTCTGGAATCTGTAGGCTTTGTGGAAGTCATTTTAGCCATGGGCCCCACATCCCCATAGGGAAATAATGAAGTAAAAACACAGTAAGACACACTGACTTTCCCTGGCATGTTCCTTTCCATTGTATAAAGCCTATTCCATGTCACGACCCAATTCGGCATAAGCC
Organism: Lissotriton helveticus; assembly: GCF_964261635.1. Classification (NCBI taxonomy): domain Eukaryota; kingdom Metazoa; phylum Chordata; class Amphibia; order Caudata; family Salamandridae; genus Lissotriton; species Lissotriton helveticus. The sequence continues at coordinate 211,822,580 of NC_136058.1, forward strand.
GGCCAGGCCATTCACTCTGTAGCTGCTCCTGGACTGCGCACGCTAGGAATCTCCCTTACACAGCCCCTACACGTGTGCATACGCATGTACACCTGTGTCTGCATGTAACCAGCACGGTACCCCATACTCCAGCGGCCTAGTCAAGCCAGGGGGACACCAGTAACATCTCCATGCAGTCTACTTCATTATGAGTTCACTGTGGGTGAGTCCCAGATTATGAGGCTCGCCCACAGTAAAAGCTCAACAATTAGGTGCTCAAAAAGCGAAAAATCCGGGCAGCCCATAGTGTCAGAACCACCTTCTAACTTATATAAATATATATATATATATATATATATATATATTACCTACTGGCGGTCGCCAGTAGGTAGTTATAGTTAGGATTCTATTGGGAATAACTTTGGCGCCGGTTGAAGAATCTGCCTGTAATTTTCCTTAAATTTGCCTCGCTGCGCTCCGCTCCTTCAGTGAAAGTTTGGGGGGGATTCGTCAAGCGGGGCTGAGATAAAAGGGGGGTCCCAAAACGTGTTTTCCCCATGTTCATTTCCATAGGGCGGTTGGACTCACTTTTAGCCCGAACGGCTGAATGGATTTCCACAAAACTTGGCAAAATTGTAGGGACTGGTAGCCCGATGTGCCTTTGCTATGTCTCAAGATATGTGCTCCAGTGGATTTTGAGTAATTTAGGTTCAAAAAAATATATATATCTGGGCGGAGCCTAACCACACATCTGATCTGATTGGCTGTCAGCACTTCATCCAAGAAGTGTTGGCAGCCATCTTGGGACCAATATACATGATAGCACCTCATTAAAAAGCATTGTAGTTAATAGAGGGTTTTAGGACTTTAGTTACATTATAAATCATTTGTTGATGGTACCATACTCATTTTAGGAATTGTGGTGTGTTCTAAGGTGATTTTACCATGTGAAAAAGCCTTCTGCTGTGATATCGTGAATCATGTTTGAAAGAAAACTAATATCTCATGATTTTCCCACAGTGGTTTGGAAGGGGATCTATAAGCTAAACTGAAAGCATATTTTCTGTAAATTCACATTATCTTTCTCAGTCATGTGAGAATGAAGTGTGACATTCTCAGTAAAACATGTACATCCAACAAGGACAGAGACTGTCAGTTGATTCCTTTGTGTTCTACTGCAGCCTCCTAGAGTGTTCTAAAGAACAACTAGAGCACTAACAGTCCTACTTATTACAAAGGTATAGCACACCTGAAGCCATCGTGATGGGAATAAAGTGGTAACTCTTAAAACATTTAATTTAAAAAGGAACAAAATGAGGGGGTATATTATGCCATAGAAAGTATTATTAGTGCTGCAGAAAGAAAAATTAGGGCACATTTTGAGTGACTTCTCAAATCCTATTGTATTTCATAAAAAAATTCTGACATGCAGTTTCCCAAGATGGCCACCAGAGACAAAAGAGCCCAAATGTAGCCCAAATATCACCCAGATGTAGCCCAAGTATAGCCCAAAGACAGAATGTCCTAGAGTGTTCTAAAGAACAACTAGAGCGCTAACAGTCCTACTTATTACAAAGGTATGGCACACCTGAAGCCATCTTGATTGGAATAAAGTGGTAACTCTTAAAACATTTAATTTAAAAAGGAACAAAATGAGGGGGTATATTTTGCCATAGAAAGTATGATTAGTGCTGCAGAAAGAAAAATTAGGGCACATTTTGAGTGACTTCTCAAATCCTATTGTATTTCATTAAAAAATTCTGACATACAGTCTCCCAAGATGGCCACCAGAGACAAAAGAGCCTAAATGTAGCCCAGATATCACCCAGATGTAGCCCAAGTATAGCCCAATGACAGAATGTCCCAGAGTGTTCTAAAGAACAACTAGAGCGCTAACAGTCTTACTTATGACAAAAGTATGGCACACCAGAAGCCATCTTGATTGGAATGAAGTGGTAAGTCTGAAAACATTTAATTTAAAAAGGAACAAAATGAGGGGGTTCATTTTGCCATAGAAAGTATGATTAGTGCTTCAGAAAGAAAAATTAGGGATCATATTGAGTGACTTCTCAAATCCTCTTCTATTTCATTAAAAAAATTCTGACATGCAGACTGAAACATGCACTTTGAATAGCAGCAGCAGACTTCCCTGGTGAGCAGTAGCTTTACTACAGTGATCTAATGAGCAACTAGAGTGCTAACATTCAGAATTTATGGCAAATGTGTGACACATCTGAATGCCTTCTTGATGGAACCAAAGTAAACAAGCATTGAAAATGCAATAGATCTCGCCCTCGTTTAAGTTAAAGCCATTCTGTTTGTAATGAGGTGGCTTTTTAACTTTGCTTTTATTAGTGTTTTTTAAACTTTCATGTAAATAACATGCATCTGTATGCGTATATGTATATGTATGCATGCATTTATATTTGTATTTATATAGATATACAGATTATATATGTTTATATATGTATGTATATATATATTCACTGAAAAAACCATAGGTTATAGACCATATATAGTTAGGAATTAGCATTTACAAAACCTTGAAAATTCACTGAAAAAACCATAGGTTATAGACCATATATAGTTAGGAATTAGCATTTAAAAAACCTTATTTTACTCACACAAAACCATTGAAATTCCATATATAGTTAGTTGCACTAACTATATATTGCGCACCCGCAATCCACTGCTGATCATGTCACATATTACATCATTCATGACATGGTCAGTGACATCACTGATGACATCACTGATGACATCTCAAATGACATCACTGATGACATCACTGATGACAACATCCAGTGACTATGTTTCTGTAAAGTTAAAATATGTCTTACATATTGAAGAATGAGTGGATGTATAAGTGTCTGGACGAAGGATTTAGTAGGTGCATGACTGAATGTATGAGTGAGTGATTAAATGTGTCTCACTGAGTGCATGGGTTAGTGACTAAACTGTCTTAATTTGTGCATCATTATGTCTGTTGTTCTGTAAACTGCTGCATGTGTTGATCAGTAGCTATATGAGTAACTATATGGGTTATTGATTGATTGCCCAAGTATTTGCATGGGAGACTGAGTGTGTGTGTGGCTGGATGGGAGGTGTGTGACTCTGTACAGATCAATGTGTACTTGTATCAATGATTGTATAAGAGAGTAAGTATGTGTTAGTATATGGTTGAAAACGTAAGGTGCTCTATGTTTAACTGTATAGAGTAGAAAATGGAAGTGTGATTGATTCTTTACAGGACTGACTAGGTGTGTGAGTAACTCCATGGATGAGTGGCAGAGTGTGAGTGTCTGTTTAGGTGTATGAGTGCATATGATTGTGTTGTAAACATGAGTGATTGTATGTATGAATGATTGTATGGGTGAATGAGTGAATGTGTGTGTAGACGTAGGAATCAGTGAGTACGTATGTAGTAACTAGTATTGGTGTGTCAATGGTTTCAAAAATTATACTCTGTTTTTAACACTGGGTGAAACAGAGGTTATATTAAAATGTGAAGAGATGCATTGTATTGTCACATGAATAATATCATCAGTGATGTGGTCATTGATGTCAAATGAGATGTCATCAGTGATGTCATCAGTGATGTCATTTGAGATGTCATCAGTGATGTCATCAGTGATGTCACTGACCATGTCATGAATGATGTAATATGTGACATGATCAGCAGTGGATTGCGGGTGCGCAATATATAGTTAGTGCAACTAACTATATATGGAATTTCAATGGTTTTGTGTGAGTAAAATAAGGTTTTTTAAATGCTAATTCCTAACTATATATGGTCTATAACCTATGGTTTTTTCAGTGAATTTTCAAGGTTTTGTAAATGCTAATTCCTAACTATATATGGTCTATAACCTATGGTTTTTTCAGTGAATTTCAATGGTTTTTTAATAGCAAATATCATAAGCTGTCGAATGTCAAGTACGTGGTAAGTGAAAACATTTTCGTGTTTATGCACACTGATCTGCTTTGAATGGTGCCCCCCCCCCTCATTTCTATTAGGAGTACTCTCTCTTTGCAGATAGTGAAAGGTAGTTAACGCAGGCCTTTGCCCCCGTTGTAATCCGTCGTGTCTGCTTCTCTCTCCATTTGATTGATTGTTATCCAAGTATTTACTGTTTTAGAATTAGTTCTCTTTGGTTCATTCTCTATTTACAAACAAACACAGAGTCGCAATACTCTGTTTAGTCTTTGCAGATAACGAAAAATCGTGTAAAAAAAAGAAAAGGAATCGAGCAAAATCAGTAGGCCACTAATGGGATCTCTTTTTGACCTCGCTAAAATAGAAACATTAGGAACAACCCCTCATGACAAATACAAAACTAGTGAGATGAACTGAACTCCACACAATGATGGCTGCAAAACAGCTCGGCTCCGCCACCCACCCCGCCCAAAATAACGATAAAGAGCGGCTGCCATGATTGGTTGCGGAATGGCCACGACGGAGCTACGAAATGATGCTGCTCTCATGCTAACCCCAGCTTCAGTCTGAAACATCCAGAAACACTGTAGACTACCAATTCGATCAGTTCCGGTAGCGCCCCAATGTAACCCGGTAGAGAAGAACTAGCCCTCCCCTCTTTGACTGATGGTTCTTGTTGCCTGTCCCTTCTGTTGTCATTTAACAGAACTATTTAGCCTGCTGAAAGGGGTTGTGTTCCGACCGCTGGTTGGTGGAGACATTTTGACTATATTCTGGACCTGCGTTGTCGCGTAATGCGTCATATGACGCGCCGCGTTAGCGCATCCGGAAGTCATCCGGTGCGCGCAGCGCGTAACGTAAGCATAACAAGTCATGTGACTTGTTAATAAAACTTTTCATTGGTTCATTTTACTTTTCTTATTGTAATGATGAAAGGCTTGGTCATATGACCTAAAAATTACGCTTTTCATTACTTCCGAACATTATTTTTTCTTAAATATATGTTATAATGTTCCAGACTAATGTACTTTCCCGGAAATTTTACAACTGTCCTGCAAGTAAAATATATTCTTTTTTCGAGAAAAAGAGCGTTTCTTCGTCCCATGATGGAGCCGTTGAGCAAAAGAGGGTCGACCTGCTGTCTTAGTCGCCGATACGCCTGAATATGAGATTCTTATCGATCACTTTATGTTGCAGGAATAGAAAACACAACAGCCCTTGACCATTTATCTTTACTGCGTTCCTTCGTATTATACCTTTTACCCTTCATGTAATTGGTCTGCTTTATTTCACTTGCCTTTTAATGATTCTAAAACAGTGACTATTATTACAAACTTTACCAATGTATATACTACTACCATGTTTTCTTTTAAAAACCTTTATTGTGAAAATTTCATTATACAAATACGAGCCTATAACCACGTGGGCCGGCCACGGAGCAAACTGTAATCGTATGTGATGAGTAGACATTTACACTGTAGAGGAACGTAACGGGCGGGCCATTAGGTTGCAAGAACTAAGGTGTCTAACAGTTACGGAATCGGTGGACGTACATTTTATAATTAAAATACGACAGGGCCAGTTACAATAAAATTATCTAGATATACATTTGCGGGCAAGTACCATGGGTGACGTTAATTCGAACTTTCAACAGTACAGTAATCAATAACACATCAGAACTTAATATCAATAGGGATGTCGAAATATTCAATCAATTCTCGTCCCCGCCCGCCATGTGCTTCAAAACTGCATACGTATCTCGTGATTTCAAGGTTCTGCAACCAGTACACAACAAGGAGTTACGAGTCCCATTTATTCCGGCGCCATTTTGGGCGAGGACGGGCAGGTCCAGGATATAGTCAAAATGTCTCTACCAACCATCGACTATGATGATGTTCATATGCTGTATTTATTAGAGTAACACTCATCTGTCCACATGAAATTAATTTGCCACAATCTAAACATGTCATTTTAATCTTTCCAAAGTTCTTCTAAAAATTTGGGACCGTTTCCCTTGCCTCTGAAGCTCTCAGTGCCACTTCTTTGATGAATGTACTAGCAGGTCAGGGGTTCTCCTCCAAATCTCTCTTTTATGCAGCACTATAATTAATTGGTGCCACCTCTCCATATGACGATGCATGGTATAGTTACCACAACTATATTTTTTTTCGGTTCCTCTGGAGAGTTCATCGTGGCAGATGAAGCGTGTAACGTACCGGGCATTTACCTTTTTTTGCATGTACAGGAAAGGAAAAAAAAATAGAGCGTCCGAGTTCTAAGGTGTCCCAGGGCCATTTTAGTGGACCAGGCCCAAATCCAAAGAACAGGCCGCCATTTTGAGAGTCCTGTTGCAGCCGCCTGTCGCTGTAGCATCAAGAGCAGCCGAAACTCAGCTGAATGGCAACTGAAACGGTAAAGGGGCGCCCCACTACAGCAGACGAGCCAGGCCCAAATCCAAAGAACAGCTATCTCACAGGCTAATGGGGCGACCCACGCCGAGTTTCAGCATTGTACGATGACCACACAAGTACAGCAACTTGCTAGACATCACCTCGGTGCCATCCGGATCTCGGCGCCCCACTGCAGATGAAGTGCCTCTCAACTATGAAACCACCACGGTGACATCCGGATCTTGGCGCGTTGTGCTGCCTTCGGCCTATTCGCACATCGGTCCGCTACTGACGCCATCTCACAGGCTAATGGGGCGACCCACGCCGAGTTTCAGCATTGTAGGATGACCACACCAGTACAGCAACTTGCTAGACATCACCTCGGTGCCATCCGGATCTCGGCGCCCCACTGCAGATGAAGTGCCTCTCAACTATGAAACCACCACGGTGACATCCGGATCTTGGCGCGTTGTGCTGCCTTCGGCCTATTCGCACATCGGTCCGCTACTGACGCCATCTCACAGGCTAATGGGGCGACCCACGCCGAGTTTCAGCATTGTAGGATGACCACACCAGTACAGCAACTTGCTAGACATCACCTCGGTGCCATCCGGATCTCGGCGCCCCACTGCAGATGAAGTGCCTCTCAACTATGAAACCACCACGGTGACATCCGGATCTTGGCGCGTTGTACTGCCTTCGGCCTATTCGCACATCGGTCCGCTACTGACGCCATCTCACAGGCTAATGGGGTGACCCACGCCGAGTTTCAGCATTGTAGGATGACCACACCAACTTGCTAGACATCACCTCAGTGCCATCCGAATCTTGGCATCTCAACGCCTAGTGGTATCTTCCATACAAAAAATATTGTTACGCTGCCTTTGGCCCCATTCGCACATCAGTCCGCAACTTAGACATCACCTCGGTGCCATCCGGATCTTGGCATCTCAGCGCCTTGTGGTGTCAGTCAGAAAATATTGTTGTGCTGCCTTCGGCCTATTCGCACATCGGTCCGCTACTGACGCCATCTCACAGGCCAACGGGGCGCCCCACGCCGACTTTCAGCATTGTAGGATGGCCACACCAGTGCGGCAACTTGCTACACACCACCTCGGTGCCATCCGGATCTTGGCATCTCAGCGCCTTGTGGTCTCTTCTACACCGGAAATATAGTAGAAAATATTGTTGCGCTGCCTTTGGCCCCATTCACACATCAGTCCGCTACTGACACCATCTCACAGGCCAACGGGGCGCCCCACGCCGACTTTCAACATTGTAGGATGGCCACAGAAGTGCGACAACTTACTAGACACCACCTCGGTGCCATCCGGATCTTGGCGCGTTGTGCTGCCTTCGGCCTATTCGCACATCGGTCCGCTACTGACGCAAACTCACAGGCCAACGGGGCGCCCCACGCCGACTTTCAGCATTGTAGGATGGCCACACCAGTGCGGCAACTTGCTACACACCACCTCGGTGCCATCCGGATCTTGGAATCTCAGCGCCTAGTGGTGTCTTCTATTCCGAAAATATTGTTGCGCTGCCTTCGGCCCCATTCACACATCGGTCCGCTACTGACGCCATCTCACAGTCCAACGGGGCGCCCCACGCCGACTTTCAGCATTGTAGGATGGCCACACCAGTGCGGCAACTTACTAGACACCACCTCGGTGCCATCCGGATCTTGGCGCGTTGTGCTGCCTTCGGCCTATTCGCACATCGGTCCGCTACTGACGCAAACTCACAGGCCAACGGGGCGCCCCACGCCGACTTTCAGCATTGTTGGATGGCCACACCAGTGCGGCAACTTACTAGACACCACCTCGGTGCCATCCGGATCTTGGCGCGTTGTGCTGCCTTCGGCCTATTCGCACATCGGTCCGCTACTGACGCAAACTCACAGGCCAACGGGGCGCCCCACGCCGACTTTCAGCATTGTAGGATGGCCACACCAGTGCTGCAACTTGCTGGAAACCACCTCGGTGCCATCCGGATCTTGGCGCGTTGTGTTGCCTTCGGCCTATTCGCACATCGGTCCGCTACTGACGCCGCCTCACGTGCCAACGTATTTTCTCCGCATTTTACACCCTATGCCGCATAACAGGTCATGTGACTTGTTTATAAAACTTTTCATTGGTTCATTTTACTTTTGGTTTCCTAATGATGGAAGGCTTGATCATGTGACCTAAAAACAACACTTTTCATTGGATGAAAACTGTTTTTTTTTTCCCAAACGATGAAAGCCCCACCTTGTTTCTGGATGTTTCAGACTGAAGCTGGCGTCAGCATGAGAGCACCACCATCTCGTAGCTCAGTCGTGGTCATTCCGCGAGCAATCATTGCAGCCGCTCCCCACCAGAAGCCTGCAGGAGTCGGAGCCCCCAAAACTTTTGATGAATTCTCAAGGCGGAGGGGACGCTTTCGAGAATGGGGTCCAAGACCTAGCAGACAAGCGTCCGATTTCCAAGGTGTCCCAGGGCCATTTCAGTGGACCAGGCCCAAAAAGGAAACAGCCTGCCGCCATTTTGAGAGTCCTGTGACAGCCGCCTATCGCTGCACCGCAAGAGTGGGCGCAACTCAGCTGAATGGCGGATTTTGACACAGTGGACCAAAAGCGGACGGAATGGCAACTGAAACGGTAAAGGGGCGCCCCACTACAACAGACGAGACTCCACCTGGAGAGGCCCGTTCACGCCGCCTCCCCCGGGGCGCTCCACGCCGTTATTCGGAGCAGCATTGTAGGATACCAAAACCAGTGCGGCAACTTACTGGACATCACCTTGGTGCCATCGTTCTGCTGCCTTGGAACTATTCGCACAACAGTTTGCTACTGATGACCCACCCCCCGCGACGCCCCACGCCGTTATTTGCTGGGTGGCAACTTACTAGACATCACTTTTGTGTCATCTAGATTTCGGCGCGTTCTGCTGCCTTGGAACTATTCGCACAACAGTTTGCTACTGATCACCCACCCCCCGCGACGCCCCACGCCGGAAATCTGGACGTTGTGCTGCGTTGGGACTATTCGCACAGCCGACCGCTACTTCGTTGTTTTTCTCTAAAAATGTTTATATGTTATTACTATTTTTGTTTTCTTGTATATATTTATAAATTATTAAAGTTTTATAATCTTACTACTTTGTCGGAGTGCTATATATTTTTAATGTGACACATAATTGTAAAAACTTTGATGTACAAAGAGTCATCCCTGGAATCTTCCGCTTCACGCTCGGTCCCCTCCCCAATCACAATACAGGATGGTTTTCAGATAATAGCAACGCTTCTGCTGTGACGGATCTCATCGAGTGTGGGCCTTGATCTACTATAACTCCTTTGAAGACGGGTGATTCTTTACAGCTGTGGCTATAAACTACATCTGCAGGGCTAGCTGATAGCCTAGGACCGGCCTGGACAATCGGACACAGAGGAAAAGGAGTGTCAGAGGGTGCGGTAGTGAATAGGGCGAAAGGGAGGTGTCGGGCGGGCACAGGGTGTGATTCTCAGGGAAGAACAGCGCAGATGGGGGGAGGTTTATTACCCATGCATAAAACAGAGAGCGGGGGTGACCACTGCCTGGGGGAGATGCTTGCGAGGGTGGGGAGCCATGCTAAGGATCGACAGCGTGCACAGAGTGGATCTGGTCAAGGCATCTAAAATGGCTGCCGTGCACGACAAAAGTGTGGCATTTGAAAAAAGACAAGATGGCGCACACAATGTTTTTCAACAATTCCTGATTTCCTTCGAATCGAACGTTAACAGACGTTGGGGCATATTACCAAAGTTAAGCGATATTTATCCCTAACGATGCATTGCAAAGATTTTTTTACCGTCAGAAATTATCGCAGATAAACCTTGCTATTATCAAGGTTTATCGCAAATACGATAAAAAACGAGCGCAATGCATTAATATCGCTGAAAACTCCGCGATATTCATGCATTACCGAGCTAATGCTCTTAGCCATGTTATCCACCTCCCATTGGATAACATGGCTAAGAACTGCTCAGGGCAGCTGTTACTTTTTGGAGATATTCGCGCTTATCTCGAATATTTCCAAAAGTTGATAATAGGAGATAGCGATGTTAGCGACTGTTTCCAGTCGCTAACATCTTGGCATGCCCACTTTGCATGTCATTAGTGATAAATATCACTCACATGCAAAGTGGGGCCCAAGATGGTCGCTATCTCCTACTAGCCGTCGCTAACTGGTGCTAGCAACAGCTACGTAATACAGATATAATTTTATCTCCGCGAAGCGGAGCGCTGTTACAGATATATATCTTGTTTTTGAACGTTAATTTCTCAAAATGCACTGAAGCACATATATTGAGACCTAGCAAAGGCACATCGGGCTACCAGTCCCTAATATTTTACCAAGTTTCGTGCAAATCCATTCAGCCGTTCGATTATTATTATTATTTATTTTTTTTGCCCCGCGGGGCCCTTTTAAAACCTCCACATCAAACCTAGGGGATCAGCGAGGATCTACTATGCCCCCTTATGGTCATTTGCCCCTTCGCTTTGGCCTCCTCTTGTCTCTCGATCCTACCGAGAGACAAGATGGCGGCCGCTACGGACTGTTTGGAATGTTTACAGACACCGGAGAGCCAATCAGCTTCGCTTCGCAAAGCTCCGTAACGCGAAAAGTACGCGAAGCGGTCCGCTGTTACAGATATATATCTTTTTTTGAACGTTAATTTCTCAAAATCCACTGAAGCACATATATTGAGACCTAGCAAAGGCACATCGGGCTACCAGTCCCTACAATTTTGCCAAGTTTCGTGCAAATCCATTCAGCCGTAAGATTATTATTATATTTTTTTTTTTTTGCCCCGCGGGGCCCTTTTAAAACCTCCACATCAAACCTAGGGGGTCAGCGAGGATCTACTATTCCCCCTTATGGTCATTTGCCCCTTCGCTTTGGCCTCCTCTTGTCTCTCGATCCTACCGAGAGACAAGATGGCGGCCACTACGGACTGTTTGCGGCCACTACGGACTGTTTGGAATGTTGACAGACGCCGGAGAACCAATCAGCTTCGCTTCACAAAGCTCCGTTGCGCGAAAAGTACGCGTCCTAGGCCGCTGCCCGGTCCGCGCTTACAGATATATATCTTTTTTTAAACGTTAATTTCTCAAAATCCACTGGAGCACATATATTGAGACCTACAAAAGGCACATCGGGCTACCAGTCCCTACAATTTTGCCAAGTTTCGTGCAAATCCATTCAGCCGTTCGGGCTAAAAGTGAGGCCAACCGCCCTATGGAAATTAACATGGGAAAAACGCGTTTTGGGACCCCCCTTTTTTCTCGGCCCCCCCTTGACGAACCCCCCCCAAATACGAGCCTATAACCACGTGGGCCGGCCACGGAGCAAACTGTAATCGTATGTGATGAGTAGACATTTACACTGTAGAGGAACGTAACGGGCGGGCCATTAGGTTGCAAGAACTAAGGTGTCTAACAGTTACGGAATCGGTGGACGTACATTTTATAATTAAAATACGACAGGGCCAGTTACAATAAAATTATCTAGATATACATTTGCGGGCAAGTACCATGGGTGACGTTAATTCGAACTTTCAACAGTACAGTAATCAATAACACATCAGAACTTAATATCAATAGGGATGTCGAAATATTCAATCAATTCTCGTCCCCGCCCGCCATGTGCTTCAAAACTGCATACGTATCTCGTGATTTCAAGGTTCTGCAACCAGTACACAACAAGGAGTTACGAGTCCCATTTATTCCGGCGCCATTTTGGGCGAGGACGGGCAGGTCCAGGATATAGTCAAAATGTCTCTACCAACCATCGACTATGATGATGTTCATATGCTGTATTTATTAGAGTAACACTCATCTGTCCACATGAAATTAATTTGCCACAATCTAAACATGTCATTTTAATCTTTCCAAAGTTCTTCTAAAAATTTGGGACCGTTTCCCTTGCCTCTGAAGCTCTCAGTGCCACTTCTTTGATGAATGTACTAGCAGGTCAGGGGTTCTCCTCCAAATCTCTCTTTTATGCAGCACTATAATTAATTGGTGCCACCTCTCCATATGACGATGCATGGTATAGTTACCACAACTATATTTTTTTTCGGTTCCTCTGGAGAGTTCATCGTGGCAGATGAAGCGTGTAACGTACCGGGCATTTACCTTTTTTTGCATGTACAGGAAAGGAAAAAAAAATAGAGCGTCCGAGTTCTAAGGTGTCCCAGGGCCATTTTAGTGGACCAGGCCCAAATCCAAAGAACAGGCCGCCATTTTGAGAGTCCTGTTGCAGCCGCCTGTCGCTGTAGCATCAAGAGCAGCCGAAACTCAGCTGAATGGCAACTGAAACGGTAAAGGGGCGCCCCACTACAGCAGACGAGCCAGGCCCAAATCCAAAGAACAGCTATCTCACAGGCTAATGGGGCGACCCACGCCGAGTTTCAGCATTGTACGATGACCACACAAGTACAGCAACTTGCTAGACATCACCTCGGTGCCATCCGGATCTCGGCGCCCCACTGCAGATGAAGTGCCTCTCAACTATGAAACCACCACGGTGACATCCGGATCTTGGCGCGTTGTGCTGCCTTCGGCCTATTCGCACATCGGTCCGCTACTGACGCCATCTCACAGGCTAATGGGGCGACCCACGCCGAGTTTCAGCATTGTAGGATGACCACACCAGTACAGCAACTTGCTAGACATCACCTCGGTGCCATCCGGATCTCGGCGCCCCACTGCAGATGAAGTGCCTCTCAACTATGAAACCACCACGGTGACATCCGGATCTTGGCGCGTTGTGCTGCCTTCGGCCTATTCGCACATCGGTCCGCTACTGACGCCATCTCACAGGCTAATGGGGCGACCCACGCCGAGTTTCAGCATTGTAGGATGACCACACCAGTACAGCAACTTGCTAGACATCACCTCGGTGCCATCCGGATCTCGGCGCCCCACTGCAGATGAAGTGCCTCTCAACTATGAAACCACCACGGTGACATCCGGATCTTGGCGCGTTGTACTGCCTTCGGCCTATTCGCACATCGGTCCGCTACTGACGCCATCTCACAGGCTAATGGGGTGACCCACGCCGAGTTTCAGCATTGTAGGATGACCACACCAACTTGCTAGACATCACCTCAGTGCCATCCGAATCTTGGCATCTCAACGCCTAGTGGTATCTTCCATACAAAAAATATTGTTACGCTGCCTTTGGCCCCATTCGCACATCAGTCCGCAACTTAGACATCACCTCGGTGCCATCCGGATCTTGGCATCTCAGCGCCTTGTGGTGTCAGTCAGAAAATATTGTTGTGCTGCCTTCGGCCTATTCGCACATCGGTCCGCTACTGACGCCATCTCACAGGCCAACGGGGCGCCCCACGCCGACTTTCAGCATTGTAGGATGGCCACACCAGTGCGGCAACTTGCTACACACCACCTCGGTGCCATCCGGATCTTGGCATCTCAGCGCCTTGTGGTCTCTTCTACACCGGAAATATAGTAGAAAATATTGTTGCGCTGCCTTTGGCCCCATTCACACATCAGTCCGCTACTGACACCATCTCACAGGCCAACGGGGCGCCCCACGCCGACTTTCAACATTGTAGGATGGCCACAGAAGTGCGACAACTTACTAGACACCACCTCGGTGCCATCCGGATCTTGGCGCGTTGTGCTGCCTTCGGCCTATTCGCACATCGGTCCGCTACTGACGCAAACTCACAGGCCAACGGGGCGCCCCACGCCGACTTTCAGCATTGTAGGATGGCCACACCAGTGCGGCAACTTGCTACACACCACCTCGGTGCCATCCGGATCTTGGAATCTCAGCGCCTAGTGGTGTCTTCTATTCCGAAAATATTGTTGCGCTGCCTTCGGCCCCATTCACACATCGGTCCGCTACTGACGCCATCTCACAGTCCAACGGGGCGCCCCACGCCGACTTTCAGCATTGTAGGATGGCCACACCAGTGCGGCAACTTACTAGACACCACCTCGGTGCCATCCGGATCTTGGCGCGTTGTGCTGCCTTCGGCCTATTCGCACATCGGTCCGCTACTGACGCAAACTCACAGGCCAACGGGGCGCCCCACGCCGACTTTCAGCATTGTTGGATGGCCACACCAGTGCGGCAACTTACTAGACACCACCTCGGTGCCATCCGGATCTTGGCGCGTTGTGCTGCCTTCGGCCTATTCGCACATCGGTCCGCTACTGACGCAAACTCACAGGCCAACGGGGCGCCCCACGCCGACTTTCAGCATTGTAGGATGGCCACACCAGTGCTGCAACTTGCTGGAAACCACCTCGGTGCCATCCGGATCTTGGCGCGTTGTGTTGCCTTCGGCCTATTCGCACATCGGTCCGCTACTGACGCCGCCTCACGTGCCAACGTATTTTCTCCGCATTTTACACCCTATGCCGCATAACAGGTCATGTGACTTGTTTATAAAACTTTTCATTGGTTCATTTTACTTTTGGTTTCCTAATGATGGAAGGCTTGATCATGTGACCTAAAAACAACACTTTTCATTGGATGAAAACTGTTTTTTTTTTCCCAAACGATGAAAGCCCCACCTTGTTTCTGGATGTTTCAGACTGAAGCTGGCATCAGCATGCACAGAGTGGATCTGGTCAAGGCATCTAAAATGGCTGCCGTGCACGACAAAAGTGTGGCATTTGAAAAAAGACAAGATGGCGCACACAATGTTTTTCAACAATTCCTGATTTCCTTCGAATCGAACGTTAACAGACGTTGGGGCATATTACCAAAGTTAAGCGATATTTATCCCTAACGATGCATTGCAAAGATTTTTTTACCGTCAGAAATTATCGCAGATAAACCTTGCTATTATCAAGGTTTATCGCAAATACGATAAAAAACGAGCGCAATGCATTAATATCGCTGAAAACTCCGCGATATTCATGCATTACCGAGCTAATGCTCTTAGCCATGTTATCCACCTCCCATTGGATAACATGGCTAAGAACTGCTCAGGGCAGCTGTTACTTTTTGGAGATATTCGCGCTTATCTCGAATATTTCCAAAAGTTGATAATAGGAGATAGCGATGTTAGCGACTGTTTCCAGTCGCTAACATCTTGGCATGCCCACTTTGCATGTCATTAGTGATAAATATCACTCACATGCAAAGTGGGGCCCAAGATGGTCGCTATCTCCTACTAGCCGTCGCTAACTGGTGCTAGCAACAGCTACGTAATACAGATATAATTTTATCTCCGCGAAGCGGAGCGCTGTTACAGATATATATCTTGTTTTTGAACGTTAATTTCTCAAAATGCACTGAAGCACATATATTGAGACCTAGCAAAGGCACATCGGGCTACCAGTCCCTAATATTTTACCAAGTTTCGTGCAAATCCATTCAGCCGTTCGATTATTATTATTATTTATTTTTTTTGCCCCGCGGGGCCCTTTTAAAACCTCCACATCAAACCTAGGGGATCAGCGAGGATCTACTATGCCCCCTTATGGTCATTTGCCCCTTCGCTTTGGCCTCCTCTTGTCTCTCGATCCTACCGAGAGACAAGATGGCGGCCGCTACGGACTGTTTGGAATGTTTACAGACACCGGAGAGCCAATCAGCTTCGCTTCGCAAAGCTCCGTAACGCGAAAAGTACGCGAAGCGGTCCGCTGTTACAGATATATATCTTTTTTTGAACGTTAATTTCTCAAAATCCACTGAAGCACATATATTGAGACCTAGCAAAGGCACATCGGGCTACCAGTCCCTACAATTTTGCCAAGTTTCGTGCAAATCCATTCAGCCGTAAGATTATTATTATATTTTTTTTTTTTTGCCCCGCGGGGCCCTTTTAAAACCTCCACATCAAACCTAGGGGGTCAGCGAGGATCTACTATTCCCCCTTATGGTCATTTGCCCCTTCGCTTTGGCCTCCTCTTGTCTCTCGATCCTACCGAGAGACAAGATGGCGGCCACTACGGACTGTTTGCGGCCACTACGGACTGTTTGGAATGTTGACAGACGCCGGAGAACCAATCAGCTTCGCTTCACAAAGCTCCGTTGCGCGAAAAGTACGCGTCCTAGGCCGCTGCCCGGTCCGCGCTTACAGATATATATCTTTTTTTAAACGTTAATTTCTCAAAATCCACTGGAGCACATATATTGAGACCTACAAAAGGCACATCGGGCTACCAGTCCCTACAATTTTGCCAAGTTTCGTGCAAATCCATTCAGCCGTTCGGGCTAAAAGTGAGGCCAACCGCCCTATGGAAATTAACATGGGAAAAACGCGTTTTGGGACCCCCCTTTTTTCTCGGCCCCCCCTTGACGAACCCCCCCCAAATTTTCAAAGGCTGCTCAGAAACAAAATGTGCCATTGTCCTGAAAATTTCAGCCAATTCCGTCCACAAACGGCAAAGTTATTAGACATAGAATTTTCAAAAATCCCATAGAGAAAAAATCCTAACTATATATACCTACTGGCGACCGCCAGTAGGTAATATACATACACATACATATATATAAATGCATATGCATATATATGCATATATATATGTGTATATGTGTGTGTGTAGAGAGAGGTAGAGAGGTAGAGGTGTAGAGGTAGAGTGGTAGAGGTAGAGAGGTAGCGGTAGAGAGCTAGAGACTAGTAGAGAGAAGTAGAGAGAGGTAGAGAGTAGATATTGAGTAATAGAGAGTAGAGAGTGAGTAGTAGAGAGTAGTGAAGAACAGTAGAGAGAGTAGCAGAGAGTGAGTAGTAGAGAGTAGTAGAGTGAATAGTAGAGTGAGTAGTAGAGAGTAGTAGAGAGTGAGTAGTAGAGAGTAGTAGAGAGTAAGTAGTAGAGTGAGTAGTAGAGAGCAGTAGAGAGTGAGTAGTAGAGAGTAGTAAAGAGTGAGTAGTAGAGAGTAGTAGAGAGTGAGTAGTAGAGAGTGAGTAGTAGAGAGTAGTAGAGAGTGAGTAGCAGAGAGAGAATAGTAGAGAGTAGTAGAGAGTGAGTAGTAGAGTGAGTAGTAGAGACTAGCAGAGAGAGAGTAGTAGAGAGTGAGTAGTAGAGAGTAGTAGAGAGTGAGTAGTAGAGTGAGTAGTAGAGAGTGAGTAGTAGAGAGAGAGTAGTAGAGAGTAGTAGAGAGTGAGAAGTAGAGAGTGAGTAGTAGAGAGTAGTAGAGAGTGAGTAGTAAAGAGTGAGTAGTAGAGAGAGAGTAGTAGAGAGTGAGTAGTAGAGAGTGAGTAGTAGAGAGTGAGTAGTAGAGAGTAGTAGATAGTGAGTAGTAGGGAGTGAGTAGTAGAGAGAGAGTAGTAGAGAGTAGTAGAGTAGTAGAGAATGAGTAGTAGAGAGTGTTTTTTTTTGCGTTGACGCAAAGAACTCGTTTTTTTTCGTTTATTGATAAACTGTGTGATTACTTAAACTCTTTACAGTGTAAAATACGATGAATTACAAACAAATGCAGTAAAATGCAATAAAATGCCCCCCCCCCCTTTCTCGGCCAAAACCAAGTAAGACCATTAGTGCAATTATATAGTTACAAGACTGACATATTTTCTACTATTGTCCAATTAGGGTTCTTTTACAAGAATGAGAATTATGATTTCACCATGGGACCACGCCTACTAAAGTCTGAGAGACGTATAGAGGTTCGACATCCACACTCACGCTGCAGAGCCAGATGACAACTGGTGGATTCTGCATCAGACCCTTAGCCGACCCAGATTAAGTGCCTAAGTCCGATGGTTCCGATTACTTGTCGACGACTCCCTGGGTTAACTATAGGCTGACAACTTTGGGGCGGCGGGGGGAGCACTAAGCCCACTGTCAGGGCACATCGGAACTGTATCCTGTAGTTGGGAATCGAGTGCAGTTTTAACTTGGTGGATAAACTTGCCGACCCCAGCTAATAAGCAGGTCGTAGTTTCTGAAAAACACCAGACCGAGGCCTCTCTGCATGTTCTGTGACCCAGATTCCGTAAAGCCGGGCGGATCAGTCGCTGTCGGTCGCTGGCCAACTTTGTACAGCAACATAGCAGGTGTAGCCAGGATTCTCTGCGATAGTTGCAAAGACGGCAAGCAATGGCACCGTCCGTACGTGCCCAAGTTGGATTAAAGTCCGCGATCCTGAGAGCCAAGAGGCGCATAAACAGAATTTTCTGTCTTGCCTGAGTTGTTAATGAATCATGCAGATATGGTTGGGGTTTGCCAGAGATATAGGACTTGTCCAGGGCCAGAGTTAGTGGGTTGTGCCTGAGCGAAGAAAGATCTAGCTCAAAAGAAATGGACTGAACTTGGCGCTTAACTGCTTGGGCCCAGGCGGTAAATGGAATTTCGTGAAGATGCAGGCTCCTGCCCTCAATTTTCAGAGCTTTAATGGCTAATTCCACCTTGGAATGCCATGGGGAGCCTGTGTCGCCAAAGACGAATTTTAGGGAATGCTTTAGGGTGTTTACAGGTGATTTCAATACTCATATAGTATTTTAGCAAATCCCCCAGTAGTACCAGCTCTGGACGTTTCAGGCCTATATCTAATCTAAGCCTGTTGTTCCGTGCCTGTCTGGGGGCCCGAAGCACCATCTTGTATGCTTTCACCTGGGCTGCTTGGACCACTTTCTCAAAGGCCCCTGGGTAGGCTATATGTCCGTACGTGATGGCGGGAATCAGTTTAGCCTTGAGTACTGTCAACATCGGGTCCGCAGAAGGACTGGCCAGGCCATAGCTTAAGCGTCTTAAAGACGCTAATATTTTGTTTATTTTTGGTTTGAGCTCCTTCAGATGTTTAACTGCAGTGGCCCTCTCAGATACCCATGTGCCCAGATAGTTGTAAGATGGAGTTGTGGTGATTCGGTGCTTCCCCCAGTGACCATGAAGTTTTTGTTTTAAGATGGTATTTGCCAAAGATTACTATCTTGGTCTTGCTCACGTTGATACATAGCTCATTGTCCTTGTTGTAGGTGGCAAGACTATTTAAGGCTCTTTGAAGCCCTATCCTGGTGTGGTCCATGATTACTGTATCATCTGCATACTGCAGCGTTCCCAGGACCAACTTCCCTAATCTAGGGGGTGCTAGGTACGCATCTTTCAGGGCTTGCCCCATGTCCGCTGTGTACAGATTAAAAAGTAGAGGGGCCAAGACGCACCCCTGCTTTAAACCAGAGTTGGTGGCAATTCTTGTGGTTGTAGTTGAAGAGCTTAGTTTCACCTGGACCCAGGTCCCCTCATAAAGTGCTTGTATGGCTTTTAGCAGGACTTTGGGGATCCCCCAGGTCACTAGTTTCGCCCATAGCTGGCTTCTGTTCACTCGGTCAAAGGCCGTTGAATAATCTATAAAGCAACAGAACAAAGGTAATTTGTTCCTCAAGTTAGCCTTCTTCGCGAGGTACGTGAGCGCTATGATGTTATCCAGCGTGGAACTGTTAGCCCTAAAGCCGGTCTGTGTGGGCGGAAGAATGCTGTTCTTATCCACCCAGGTCTCCAGATCCTTTAGGAGAAAAGTAGAGAGTGAGTATTTGAGAGTAGTGGAGTAGGAGAGAGTAAGTAGTAGAGAGTATTGGAGAATATTCCAAAGTTTGGCACAGCACCACTTGCACAAATATTCCAATCAAATCATATCATGTAGAGTCCTTATTGAAGCGCTGAATCTTGGTGTATATTCAAATGCTTTTATTTTCCTTAAGTTTATGTACCACAGCCAGCCGAAAGGTTTCGTTCTGTACAACAGAACTTCTTCAGGGTGTTCTTATTTCCTTCAAGTTATGTCGGTATCCTGTTGTCATGTAACTAGATATTTCTTCCAAATGTTAGACGAGACGTAAGTACATTCTTATTCAAAGTGACTAGGTATCAATTTTAACCACACAATTCGGGCAGACTTGAGTAATTTATAGCATCCTCAAAGTCAGTCTTTCAAAAATTCCAAAGTATAGGACATGATAATCCAAATCCAAATGTTTCTCAAGAAAAGTCATTTTCAATCGTTCGGAATATCGGTGTTTGGGCAGATATGACCCAGGGACCCCCAGTATGCAAGGGGAATTAGTCCCCCCTCTGCAAACGCGCCAGTGTCCTGCGTTGCAGAGAGGTGTAAAAAGGGGCATAGCCTCATTACACCTCTGTGCAATGCAGCCCCTTGGCGCATACTGGAGGTTCCAGGTGGGCTAGTTGGCCCCCAGGGACCCCTAGTATGCAAGGGGAATTAGTTCCCCCTCTTCAAACATGCACGGGGGCTGTGTTGCAGAGAGGTGTAAAAAAGGGTGTGGCCTCATTACACCTCTCTGCAATGCAGCCCCCTGGCGCATACTGGAGGCTCCTGGTGGGCTAATTGGCCCCCAGGGACCCCCAGTATGCAAGGGGAATTAGTTCCCCCTCTGCAAACGCGGCAGGGGGCTGCGTTGCAGAGAGGTGTAACAAGGGGCATAGCCTCATTACACCTCTACAATGCAGCCCCCTGGCGCATACTGGAGGTTCCAGGTGGGCTAGTTGGCCCCCAAGGGCCCCCAGTATGCAAGGGGAATTAGTTCCCCCTCTTCAAACATGCACGGGAGCTGCGTTGCAGAGAGGTGTAAAAAGGGGCGTGGCTTCATAACACCTCTCTGCAATGCAGTCCCCTGGCGCATACTGGAGATTCCTGGTGGGCTTTCAGGTCTTATATAGTTAGGAATTAGCATTAAAAAAACCTTTGAAATTCACTGAAAAAAACATAGGTTTCAGGCCTTATATAGTTAGGAATTAGCATTTAAAAAACCTATGAAATTCACTGAAAAAACCATAGGTTTCACACCAGTTATAGTTAGGAATTAGCATTTAAAAAACCTATTAAATTCACTGAAAACACCATAGGTTTGACACCAGTTATAGTCAGCTGGAAATTTTACTGACATAAAACCATTGAAATTCCCACGTTATAGTTAGTTGGACTCACTATAACTTGCGCGCCTGCAATGCACTGCTGATGACGTCACATATTACATCACTCATGACATGGTCAGTGACATCACTCATGACATCACTTATGACACCATCCTTGTGACAGAGTGACAGACCTCCTTTCAGTGTAATGTAACCCTTGAAACACATATTCAAAAATAGAAACTACAATTTTCCAAAAATTAGAGATACCCATACCAGTTACAGCAACCAATTCAGTAATACCACCATCTATATACACATCCACTCATTCACCAACAGTTGTATATATAGTCACTCATACTTATATTCACTCATCATATGTAGTGAAACACCTATACATCCTGTTACACACCGACAGTCATCCAAAAGTTACTCACACACATAATCACACATGCAAATAAACTATTGAACATCCATTTATTTGCATATACAGCTATACACACACTACCACCTTACTTCTAAGGAACCTTACACATACTTACTCTCTTAAACAATCACTTATAGAAACACATACTTATTTAAACAAGAACTCTTTCAATCTCTCACTCTCACATATACTCACTTATATACATCAATACTCACATATACTAGATTAAAACATATGTAGTTACTGATAAAGACACTAGTGAGACAGTCATTCACTCACTAACACACACATATACACACTCATCCACCCATACAGTCCTGCACATATGCTGTCTTCAAAACACATACAAACAGTGAGTCAGTCATTGATGCATCTATGTGCTAAGTAAAACCCCACCAAACCATACAGACACTCATACTGATACTAAAAAAAACATCTAATAACCCATATACACACACATGTAGCTACTCACCAACCCATGCAGCCACTTATACACAAAGTGAAACACTGATACAAACATTTAAATATTTAAACAATACTCGCTAATATATATATTCACTAAGATACACTTAATAAGCCAGTTAACCAATCAATTTTTTTTAAAGAAACATCCATTAAGACACTTATTTAAACATTTATTCTTCCATCGACCTTTACATATACATATATAAAACATTTATTTTTCAGAAAGACACACATTCACTGGATGGTGTCATCAGTGATGTCATGAGTGATGTCACTGACCATGTCATGAGTGATGTAATATGTGACGTCATCAGCAGTGCATTGCAGGCGGGCAAGTTATAGTGAATCCAACTAACTATAACGTGGGAATTTCAATGGTGTTATGTCGGTAAAATTTCCAGCTAACTAAAACTGGTGTCAAACCTATGTTTTTTTTCAGTGAATATATAAATATACATATATATATATTACCTACTGGCGGTCGCCAGTAGGTATATATAGTTAGGATTTTTTCTCTATGGGATTTTTGAAAATTCTATGTCTAATAACTTTGGCGTTTGTGGACGGAATTGGCTGAAATTTTCAGGAAAATGGCACATTTTGTTTCTGAGCAGCCCCTGAAAATTGGGGGGGGGGGTTCGTCCAGGGGGGGTCGAGAAAAAAGGGGGGTCCCAAAACGTGTTTTTAACATTGAGTTTTCCATAGGGCGGTTGGCCTCACTTTTAGCCCGAACGGCTGAATGGATTTGCACGAAACTTGGCAAAATTGTAGGGACTGGTAGCCCGATGTGCCTTTTGTAGGTCTCAATATATGTGCTACAGTGGATTTTGAGAAATTAACGTTTAAAAAAAGATATATATCTGTAACAGCGGACCGGGCAGCGCTCCAGTTCGCGTACTTTTCGCGCAACGGAGCTTTGTGAAGCGAAGCTGATTGGTTCTCCGGCGTCTGTAAACATTCCAAACAGTCCGTAGCGGCCGCCATCTTGTCTCTCGGTAGGATCGAGAGACAAGAGGAGGCCAAAGCGAAGGGGCAAATGACCATAAGGGGGCATAGTAGATCCTCCCTGACCTCTTAGGTTTGATGTACCATTTTGCCAAGTTTGGTGTAATTCCGTTCAGCCATTCAGGCTGTAGACGTATCTAAATGTCAATAATCGAATGGCTGAATGGATTTGCACGAAACTTGGCAAAATATTAGGGACTGGTAGCCCGATGTGCCTTTGCTAGGTGTCAATATATGTGCTCCAGTGGATTTTGAGAAATTAACGTTCGAAAAAAGATATATATCTGTAACAGCGCTCCGCTTCGCGTACTTTTCGCGTTACGGAGCTTTGCGAAGCTGATTGGTTCTCCGGCGTCTGTCAACATTACAAACAGTCCGGAGCGGCCGCCATCTTGTCTCTCGGTAGGATCGAGAGACAAGAGGAGGCCAAAGCAAAGGGGCAAATGACCATAAGGGGGCATAGTAGATCCTTCCTGACCTCTTAGGTTTGATGTACCATTTTGCCAAGTTTGGTGTAATTCCGTTCAGCCATTCAGGCTGTAGACGTATGTAAATGTCCTATGGAAAATTGCATGGGGAAAACACATTTGAAAGTGTTGAAATTTAGAACCAATTAAAATGTTACTTTGGTTTTGTATTTGTGTGTGATGAAAGTTAATTGGTTATGTATATATCTCAAATGAGAGGAAACCACAGCCATTTTGTGATACTACTGTCTGAGGTACATTTGTGAGGAATTTTTGGTGGTGAATTTCTGGTGTTTGATTTACACAGTACTAACACTTCTCCTACTTTTAAAAAGGTGAGTTGTTAATTTGTAAGGGGAACTATGTTGTACACTTGAAGATAATTTGAAAAATGTTTTCTGTTATTTATTTGCAGTCCTTCTGTTATACTAAATAATTGATAAAGTTAGTTTTATATTATGTATTACTAAAAACGATAAATGAAATCGATTATTTTTTTCTGCAATTTACAGCAAGCAATTTCAAAATAAAATGGCTCACAATGAAGAGACCGTGGCAATTTCTTTTGCATTGTCCACTACATTGATTGAAATTGAGAGCACCAATAATGAAATATTGTCACAAGGAGGAGATGACTTGTATGATTTCATTAGATTGATTGAAATTGACAGCACCAATAATGAAATATTGTCACAAGGAGGAGATGACTTGAATGATTCCACTACATTGATTGAAATTGAGAGCACCAATAATGAAATATTGTCACGAGGAGATGACTTGAATGATTCCACTACATTGATTGAAATTGACAGCACCAATAATGAAATATTGTCACAAGGAGGAGATGACTTGAATGATTCCACTACATTGATTGAAATTGACAGCACCAATAATGAAATATTGTCACAAGGAGGAGATGACTTGAATGATTTTTTTGATCAATCTGTTGATGGCGAATTTATTGAATGTTTGGAGACCATAGAGTTACAAGAATCATCATTGCAGACTTTTAATGAGGAGATTCCAGATGAGATGATTGAAGAGGAAATTGCTGATGAGGACATGTTACTAGTTCTTTCAAATTTAGAAAATTCTGAAGAATAAATTTATATTTAGAAATCAAAAATTGTTTGAGACATTATTCATTTTTATTTTTAATTTATGAGGTTGTAGCGAAGTGATTGTAGTATAAAATGAGACTTATAGTATAGAGTGCAACATTTTTATGTTACATGGTAAGTTTACTCATATTTACTTCCCTTCTCCCACTATATTATCTCCAATGTGTATTTGACATCTCTTCTTCATCTCCGGCCTCCTTTCTCTCACTGTGTGTCTCTGATGCATCTTATCGCTGCTATTTTGTGTAATTACAGAAGAGAGTAAAATAAAATAGTTCGGAACGTGAAAAGGGGGCAAAGTAGAGTACCCCTCACCCCCTAGGCCTTCTCAGGCGGTCCCAAAAGGATCAGTTTCTGCTTTCCTGAGAGATTATGGTATGAGTTCCATATACCACAATAATTTGCATTACAACATGCAAGATATATATGTCCTATTACCAACTTTTGGAGATATTCGAGCTAAGCGCGAATATCTCCAAAAAGTAACCCCTGCCCTGAGCAGTTCTTAGCCATGTTATCCAATGGGAGGTGGATAACATGGCTAAGAGCATTAGCTCGGTAATGCATGAATATCGCTGACTTTTTAGCGATATTCATGCATTGCGGCCGTTTTTTATCGCATTTGCGATAAACCTTGATAATAGCAAGGTTTATCTTCGATAATTTCTGACGATGCTTAGCGGTAAAAAATTCGTTGGTAAGCATCGTTAGCGATAAATATCGCTTAACTTTGGTAATATGCACCAACGTCTGTTAACGTTCGATTCGAAGGAAATGAGGAAGTGTTGAAAAACATTGTTTGCGCCATCTTGCCTTTTTTGAAATGCCAGACTTTTTGTCGTGCACGGCAGCCATTTTAGATGCCTTGACCAGACCCACTCTCTGCACGCTGTCGATTCGTAGCATGGCTCCCCACCCTCGCAAGCATCTTCCCCAGGCACTGGTCACCCCCGCTCTCTGTCTTATGCATGGGCAATAAACCTCCCCCCATCTGCGCTGCTCTTCCCTGAGAATCACACTCTGTGCCCGCCCGACACCTCCCTTTCGCCCTATTCACTACCACACCCTCTGACACTCCTCTTCCTCTGTGTCCGATTGTCCAGGCTATCAGCTAGCCCTGCAGATGTAGTTTATGGCTCCAGCTGTAAAGAATCACCCCTCTTCAAAGGAGTTATAGTAGATCAAGGCCCACACCCGATGAGATCCGTCACACCACACGTGTTCCTACTATCTGAAAACCATCCTGTATTGTGATTGGGGAGGGGACCGAGCCTGAAGCGGAAGATTCTAGGAATGACTCTTTGTACATCAAAGTTTTTACAATTATGTGTCACATAAAAAATATATAGCACTCCAACAAAGTAGTAGGAATATAAAACTTTAATAACATATAAATATATACAAC
This sequence comes from Lissotriton helveticus, assembly GCF_964261635.1. Classification (NCBI taxonomy): domain Eukaryota; kingdom Metazoa; phylum Chordata; class Amphibia; order Caudata; family Salamandridae; genus Lissotriton; species Lissotriton helveticus. The sequence goes on from NC_136058.1 coordinate 211,848,594, forward strand.
AAAACAAAAACAGTAAAAACATTTAAACAACGAAGAGACCGTGGCAATTTCTTTTGAATTCCTGATGAGGACATGTAACTAGTTCTTTCAAATTATGAAAATTCAGAAGATGTTGCCTGGGGGTGGGTCGTCAGTAGCAGTCTGTTGTGCGAATAGTTCCAAGGCAGCAGAACGCACTGAAATCTAGATGGCACGAAAGTGATGTCTAGTAAGTTGCCGCCCAGCAAATAACGGCGTGGGGCGCCGCGGGGGTGAGTGAGTCCAGTAGGCACCACAGCTATTCTTACCGGCATTGCAGAATTACTGCTGGGGACAATGCCTGTGCTGTAGCAGGGTCACAGCAGAAACAAAAAGGATTCTGTTGAAGATGTTGTTGGTTTTCAATTTGAAAACAGTTCTGGTGTCAACTGCTATGGTAATGTAGTGGTTAATGTTTCGTTTTCTCTAGAAAATGTAAAAGAGGGGGAGGCAGTCCAAAGTTCCGTTAAAAGGGCAAAGGAAAGGATCGGTGGTTTGAACTATCACTTCAAAAGGGAAGGGGGTGCAACAATTTTTCCTACCGGGTCACACTCTGCTTTCACCGGAACTGAGGTCTGCAGGATTCTAGTAATTCAAAGTGAGGCTGGCGCCAGCATGGGAGCGCCGACGTCCCGCGGATACAGTTTCGTCACTCCACGGGCGATCATGGCAGTCATTCCCCATCGGGGGTCGGAGACTCCCGCGGCTCCTGTAGAATCTTCAAGGTCGTGGAGGACTACGGTGGTGGAGTCAACCAGTGACCGGGCCATTTCTTCATGCTGGGCCCGCTCTTGCCAGGTCGATCGCCATTTTGAGAGTTCGGCAGCTACCAGCGATCGCGGGGTCACATGAGCGGACGGGCTCCACCCTGCCGGGCGAGACGTTGCAGCATCGCCACAGTGGACGAACCCTTTTCGGGGCGCCTGGAGCGCTGAGGGTGCAGCTGGGAAGCCTTCACCTGAGGAGGCGGGAGAGGCCTGTTCGCACCGTCTCTCCCTCCCAGTGCACCCCACGGCGCCCCGCTTGACATTTGTTATGGCCGGTGGCGATGAGGACGGGGGGGGGGTCGGATGCATGTGCAAGACATCCCCCCCAGTGTTGTCAAAGCCATTTTTGAAGAAAGAAGTGGTGCCTGCCGTGTTGCCGCTGCTATTACGAAGGAGAAAAGAAAAAATGTCCCGTCCGTCTTTGGGCCGGGCTTCCGGTGGATGTCGGCCGGACGCCCCTGGCTCTGGCCCCATGAACGGGTTCCTTGGTTTATCGGCTGCAGCCGGATCCCGTCGGCCTCGGCCCCCCGACCGTTGGTGGCCGGACCAGAAGAGCATGTGGCGGGACTACCTGAAACTCTCAAGGGCCACCGCGGCCGGACTGGGAGAGAGAGGGGAGGGTCGAGGAGACATTCCCCCCCCTGCAACTCTTCAGCGTTGTAAAGGCAATCCCCTGGCTGGGTCCCGCTGGCCTCGGCCTCTCCTCCGGCTACACCCTACGTTAGGATCTCCTGGCCGAGGCGTGGCAGCAGGACCCGCCTTATATGGGCTGCTCCCGGCTGGGCGTAGCCGCAACCCTGCCCCACCTTGGAAGTTTCCAGAGTGGGGGCGGATGTTCTACTGACTTGAATTTTCCCTAGTCTATCGATTTTTTGGGCGTGGCAGGCGGTGGGACAGCGAGGGGTGATTTGGTTTCTCTTACTGTTTTTCTGGTCTCTCACCACTGGCATATTTCTAACGTTTTCTTGTTTCTAGGACATTAATAGGTTTTATCATTACGTTATGTTATCGTTTCTTTGTTCGTTGTTTAATAAAAGTTCATGTTCATCAGTGGCCTACTGATTTTCGTTTTCCTATTCTTTTCTTTCCAGGTTGTTTCATGCTAAAGTTTCTGTTAACAGGATACAGTGATCACTTCGTTATTATTGCATATGTCCTTTTCACTAGGGGTGCTCTCTGGTCGGGCCAGATGACGTATCTCTAGTAAATGGTCCGGGTGAAACAGGTGCATCAATCAGTGGGGAGTAGATAGGCATGACAGATTACAAAGGGGGAGAAAGGTCCGCATTACGTACCCTTTCACTATTTGCAAAGATTTTCCTAAGTATATTTGCAAACAGGGAATACCTCCAAAAAGAACCAATTCCCAAACAGTCAATGTTTGGGGAAACAATCAATCAATGAGGAACGAAATAGGCACGACGTGTTAAAGGTTTGCGTTACCTACCCTTCACTATCTGCAAAGGGAGAGAGAATATTCCTATTCTTCCTCGTTTGCAGGCAGAGAAGATTCTTAAGAGAACCAACTTCGAACAATTCAATGGTCGATTCAAACAATCAACAAGGGGTACTGTGAACACAAATGAACGCCGCTTATGTACATACACATTGGTATTATCAACAGGTTGTTCCTAATGTTTCTATTTTAGGGAGGTCAAAAAGAGATCCCATTAGTGGCCTACTGATTTTGCTCGATTCCTTTTGTTTTTTTACACGATTTTTCGCTATCTGCAAAGACTAAACAGAGTATTGCGACTCTGTGCTTGTTTGTAAATAGAGAATGAACCAAAGAGAACAATCAATCAAATGGAGAGAGAAGCAGGCACGACGGATTACAACGGGGGCAAAGGCCTGCGTTAACTACCCTTCACTATCTGCAAAGAGAGAGTACTCCTAATAGAAATGAGGGGTGGGGGGCAGCATTCAAAGCAGATCAGTGTGCATAAACACGAAAATGTTTTTACTTACCACGTACTTGACATTCGACAGCTTATGATATTTGCTATTAAAAAACCATTGAAATTCACTGAAAAAAACATAGGTTATAGACCATATATAGTTAGGAATTAGCATTTACAAAACCTTGAAAATTCACTGAAAAAACCATAGGTTATAGACCATATATAGTTAGGAATTAGCATTTAAAAAACCTTATTTTACTCACACAAAACCATTGAAATTCCATATATAGTTAGTTGCACTAACTATATATCGCGCACCCGCAATCCACTGCTGATCATGTCACATATTACATCATTCATGACATGGTCAGTGACATCACTGATGACATCACTGATGACATTTCAAATGACATCACTGATGACATCACTGATGACGTCTCATTTGACATCATTCTTGTGCTAATACGATAAACCTCTTCAGACTCTAATATAACCTTAGATACACTCAGTGTATACAGACACTCACACACTGCCACTCATCCATGGAGTTACTCACACACCCAGTCAGTCATGCAAAGAAACAATCTCACCTCCATTTCTTCAACTATACAGTTATACACACCTTACTTATTGAAACATATACTAACACATATTTACTCTCTTATACAATCCCTGATACAAGTTCACAATGATCGATACAACCACTCACTCATTCAGTGGCTCTCATGCACAGTTATTTATATATGCCAACTCTCACATGTACTTCTCTCTTGCTTCTTTCTACACCACTCATGCTTCTTTCTACACCCCTCTTCCCTCTTTCAGCACTCCTCTTGCCTCTTTCTGCACCTCTGTTCCTTCTTTCTGCTCTTCTTTTGTTTCATTCTGTACCATTCTTGCTTCTCTCTGCACTCCTCTTACCTCTTTCTTCACCTCTCATCCCCTTTTTGCATCTCTGTTGCTTCTTTCTACAATTCTCCTGCCTTTTTCTCCACCCCTCATCCCTCTTTCTGCACCTCTGTTGCTTCTTTCTGCACTTTTCTTGCTTTTTTATACACCTCGGTCCCTTCTTTCCGTAACCCGCTTCCCTCTTCCGGCACCCCTCTTGCCTCTTTCTACACCTCTGTTCCTTTTTTCTGTACTTCTTTTGTTTTTTCTGCATGTCTCTTGCATCTTTCTGCACCCCTCATACCCTTTTATGCAACCCTCTTCCTTCTTTTTGCACCCCTCTTGCCTCTTACTGCACATCTGTTGCTTCTTTATGCACTCCTCTTTCTTCTTTCTGCACTCCTAGTGCCTCTTCCACACTCCACTTCTCTCCTTGAGCACCCCTCTTGCCTCTTTCTGCACCCCTATTCCTTCTTTTTGTATTTCTTTTGTTTCTTTCTGTACCTCTCGCTTCTTTCTGCACCTCTCTTGCCTCTTTCTGCACCTCTTCTGTTCCTTCTTTCTGCACCACTCTTGCTTCTTTCTACACCCCTTGTAACTCTTTCTGTACCATTCTCCCTCTTTCCGAACCCCTCTTGCCTCTTACTGCACCTCTGTTCCTTCTTTCCGTACTTCTTTTGTTTCTTTCTGCAGCTATCCTGCTTCTTTCTGCCGCCCCTTGGCTCTTTCTCCACCCATTCTGTCTGTCTGTACCCCGGTTGCCTTTTTCTGCACCTCTGTCCCTTGTTTCTGCACTTCTTTTGTATCTTTCTGCAATCTATTGCATCTTTCCATACTTCACTCGCTTCTTTCTGTACTCAAATGGGAAGTGCAAGCTGTCAAGTTTAAAGGTCTGCTTGCTCTTGTGATTGAGGTATACGTCTACTTGTATATGTATTCTCTCATGTGTTATGCATCTCAAGATAGTAGCTCAAAAAGCGGGTAGCTTCTTCTATAGGCGATTAACAGTTCTCAATTCTATTCTGTCATTCAGTTGCCCAGGCAGTCATGTCTTATATATATATATATATATATTCACTGAAAAAACCATAGGTTATAGACCATATATAGTTAGGAATTCGCATTTAAAAAACCTTATTTTACTCACACAAAACCATTGAAATTCTTATATAGTTAGTTGCACTAACTATATATCGCGCACCCGCAATCCACTGCTGATGATGTCACATATTACATCATTCATGACATGGTCAGTGACATCACTGATGACATCACTGATGACATCTCAAATGACATCACTGATGACAACATCCAGTGACTATGTTTCTGTAAAGTTAAAATATGTCTTACATATTGAAGAATGAGTGGATGTATAAGTGTCTGAATGAAGGTTTTAGTAGGTGCGTGATTGACTGTATGAGTGAGTGATTAAATGCGTCTTACTGAATGCACGGGTTAGTGACTAAACTGTCTGAAAGTGTGCATCAGTATGTCTGTTGTTGTGCAAGCTGCTGCATGTGTTGGTCAGTAGCTATATAAGTAGCTATATGGGTTATTGATTGGTTGCACAAGTATTTGTATGGGAGACTGAGTGTGTGTATGGCTGGCTGGGAGGTGTGTGACTCTGTGCAGATCAATGTGTACTTGTATCAGTGATTCTATAAGAGAGTAACTATGTGTTAGTATATGTTTCAAAAATGTAAGGTGTTCTGTGTTTAACTGTATAGATGAGAAAATGGAAGTGTGATTGATTCTTTTCAGGACTGACTAGGTGTGTGAGTAACTCCATGGATGAGTGGCAGAGTGTGAGTGTCTGTATAGGTGTATGAGTGCATATGATAGTGTTGTAAAGATGAGTGATTGTATGTATGAATGATTGTATGAGTGAATGTGTGTGTAGACATAGGAATCAGTGAGTGCGTATGTAGTAACTAGTATTGGTGTGTCAATGGTTTCAAAAATGATACTCTCTATTTAACACTGGGTGTAACGGAGGTTATATTACAGTGTGAGGAGATGCATTGTATTATCACATGAATGATATCATCAGTGATGTGATCATTGATGTCAAGTGAGATGTCATCAGTGATGTCATTTGAGATGTCATCAGTGATGTCATCAGTGATGTCATTTGAAATGTCATCAGTGATGTCATCAGTGATGTCACTGACCATGTCATGAATGATGTAATATGTGACATCATCAGCAGTGGATTGCGGGTGCGCGATATATAGTTAGTGCAACTAACTATATATGGAATTTCAATGGTTTTGTGTGAGTAAAATAAGGTTTTTTAAATGCTAATTCCTAACTATATATGGTCTATAACCTATGGTTTTTTCAGTGAATTTTCAAGGTTTTGTAAATGCTAATTCCTAACTATATATGGTCTATAACCTATGGTTTTTTCAGTGAATTTCATTGGTTTTTTAACAGCTAATATCTGTAGCTGTAAAATGTATTCTTCTTTAAATCCAAAAATATATTTTATATGTTTATTAATAACTTTTTTTTAAAATATTTTTTTTTCTTCGTTCCCGCTTCGCGAATCGGGAAGCTTTCCGTTAGCTGACCTTGATGCCGCGAAATAGACCGCGAGCCGGTAAACGTTTCTTTACCGCAACTGCCGCGTTAGAAAACAACATCGTGACGCCTCCCGTCCGCATGACGTTTCGCGTTGTCGCGTGATACGTCATATGACGTGCTACGTTAGCGAACTCGTACGCTTACCGAGTCGCAAAGCACAGGTTTCTGGAAGCAAACCGGGAGGCCCTGCAAAGCGCGTAACATACACACAGCAGGTCATGTGACTTGGTAATAACACTTTTCATTGGTTCATTTCACTTTCGGTTTCCTAATGATGTAAGACTAGGTCATATGATCTAAAATGAACACTTTTCATTGGTTGAGAACTATTTTTTTTCCCAAATGGTGAAAATCCCTCCTTCTTTCCTCACTCTGACTTTCATCATTGTGAGAGAAAGACCCTTTGTTACCAGTGAGCAATGGCTTCTTTACTAGCTTCAGCTGGTGCTTCCCCACCACCTCCACCACATCCAAGGAAGAGTGGACCACCTGCTAAAGTTATAATTCAGCAAGAAGACGAAGAAGAGGAACAGGACGACCTAGATAATCTCCCTATTATGGCCAGAAGATCTGTTGTACCGGAAGTAACGGGACCAGAGGGCAGGGAGATGGTGCCAAATATACAAACGAGATTTCGTGAAGTAAAACAAGTCTGCCTACATTGCAGTGGATTCATTTGCTACGCAGAAAGTAGCATCACTCTGATCAACAGAGCTATTGACAATCATGCTCATGTTTGTCCGAAACTCCCCAAACAATAAATTCTTTTTTTTTGTTTTCTTGCTCCTGTTGAGCCCTTTACAATGAATCGTTTTCGTTGCCCCCTCCGAAAAAAAAACAAAAAAATTATAAAACTGTTCAGAAAAATTCAAAAAAAGTAAAAAAATGTTCAGAAAAATAATAAAAAAAATATAAAACAACAAAAACAATTTTAAAAAAAGTTCTTTTCAGAACTACCTCCCCGTTATTAAAAAATTGGTACAATATTTGCAACTGTGCCAACCTCTATTTCTCTTAGTTCGCTTCCCAGTTCGCTCCCCGGTACGTGAACCGGAAGCGAACCCAAAAAATTTTTTTTAAAAAAAGAACAGTAAGTATAAGGGAAGGAAACAGACACTTATGTTAAAAGAAAGACAGCTATAAGGGAGTAAACTAGAGATACTATTACCCGTAATCCACTGCTGATGATGTCACATATTACATCATTCATGACATGCTCAGTGACATCATCAGCAGAGGATTGCGGGTAACAGTATCCCTAGTTTATTCCCTATAGCTGTGTTTCTTTTAACATAACTGTATGTTTCCTTCCCTTATACTTACTGTTCTTTTTAAAAAAAATTTTTTAGATCAGTCAGAAACAGTGAAAGTAATGAAATATAAAAGACTACGTAGAATATGAGGACTGTATGCAACAACTTTGACACTTACAGAAGCCTCACCTTCTCCATGCCTCCTACACAGTTCTACATGTACATCATAAATGCAAACAGAACAGAATTAATTATACATGTTAAATGGTTTATTTTTGCTGTTCTCAGAATGTATCAAATTTCACTAAAACAGTGACTTGAAGGTATTCATCATATAACAGCGGGGAAAAAAAAAACACAATCAAAATGATTGTGTTTAAAAAACCCATACAACATTAGAAATCAGAATTCAGAACTCCTTAAAGTTAACTTACTTTCCATGACGGCCAAGGATGTCCTATGAACAGCTTACACTCTGTTGTGCTGTTATTACTTTCAACCCGCCACTTTCTGAAAGAAAACCTCCATCGTTTTCAAAAACATGTTACATACAATAAATGACTTCTTGCTCTCTACCACAAGATTCCACAAGGCCAAATCTTGTCAGAGCCATGTATAACTCTTGGATTTCTTGTTAGCCAATCCCGTCTTTTCGCATTTCCGCAACTTTCAGAATTAAAATGTTGAAGATCATTTTCACAATCCTGGAATAGTAATATCTTCCCCTTCTTGCTCAGTCATGTTCTACATTTCCTATCACACTGATACTGCTTACTATGAAGCAGACTTACACTACCTTTATGACTAGTACAATTATTTAATTCTCTACATCACTTTTAATCACAAAGCAATGTAAAACAGTAGACAGCATTGCAGACTTACATTCCCTCTACTCCATGTTTTGATTGGCTGCTTCAATTAGCTTATAAAAAGAAACAGTTTTTCTGAACTCATTCAAAGTGCACGTATTTCTCCATAAAGTCCAGTGTTATGGTAAGAAGTTATGTCTCTGTACTACACTTATCCTCAAGGCCAAATCGTGTAGGAGCCATGAGAACTTCTTGAAATTCCTCAGAGCACATCCCGAGATTCTTTCCCTAAAATTTTGGTTTTAAAAACACCAGGTAAGAGTTTTTAAGGTCAAACGGCAATTTTTTTTGGAAAATTAAAACAGAATCATTGCAGAATGACCAGCCATTTCTACACTTTAAATAAGCTGTATAATGTCCTGATGTTATTGAAGGACCATCATGATATATAATTGCTACAGTTACAAAAGTCCTTCCTGATATTGACAACTGTGAAGCCACAACATTTTTAATTAAAGTTGTCAATTTTGTTCCATCAGGCCTACATCGTTGGAACATTAAAATGACATACTGGCCATATGTTCGTATAAATAATGTGGACATCATTTCAGATTTACATTGGCTACACTCCATGTTGTGATCAGCTGCTTTTACTAGCTTATTAAAAGAGACTGATTTACTGTCTGGCAAAGTTAAATATATAAATCTTTCTGAGTCTACACTAGTAGTACTTGATACCCTACAGTTCTCGCAGTCATGCTGCCATTGATAAGAAAGCCCAAACAGCTGATCTACATCTACACCTTCATCATGCAATACATCAAGCATGTACATTAAAAACTCCTGACAATCTTGCTGACTATTTTGAGAGAATTGTGTTTGGCCTGAACATCTGTCTAACAGATTTCGAATTTCAGACACACTTTCTATGTTTGTTCTATCAGTGCTACATTTCTCTAACACAGAATTTAACAAACTGCAAAATCTTTGATCAGAATTGACCACAATCTCTTCTTTTACATTTTCTAGAGAAAACAAAACATTAACTACTACATTAGCATAGCAGTTGACACCAGAACTGTTTTCAAATTGAAAACCAACAACATCTTCAACAGAATCCTTTTTGTTTCTGCTTGTAATTTCAGGTTCATCGACTTTTCGTCTTTTTGCTACAACCTCCCCAGTATTGGTCACATTTCTTCGTTTCCGGCCTACCACACGTTTCTCAAACAAAGGATACTGAGGCAAATGTGGCGCATACTCTCTTCTCAACCTATTGTATTCCTTAACACAATCTAGATCCGCACAAATGTTTGTGACATCACACTCAATCAAGTACAATCCCGATAAAGTCCTAACTCGTGACAATGCCACATATGCCATACCCTCCTTGAACACAGAACTGCCAATATTCACCAATGCACAGTCTACACTTAAACCTTGCGATTTATGAATTGTCACCGCATATGCCAAGCAAACAGGAAACTGCTTACGACGAACATATAAGTCTTTTACAAGCAAAAATCTAGCAGAACAACGAGCAATTAGCTGTACTTCCTCAATGCCATCAAATTTAATTTTTAAAAATTCAATTCCATCTCTATTTCTGTATTTCACAAAATCAACAACATTACCCATTGATCCATTTACCAGACCTCTTTCAACATGTAAATTCCTTCTTAAAATTATACGGCAGTTCAAGCACACATTCAGAGTCTTTTCAAAACCCGCAGTTTTAGATATACTCTTCTCTAATGAATCCAATTTTGTTTTCAGATTCTCAGTCAAAATAATTGTTGATCCCATATGCTCTACTCTGTCAATAGCTTCCAATTTCACAATCTCTTGCTTTTCTAAATGCAACATTTTGTTGTTGAATTTGGCACATTCTGCAAGAGTTGGCATCAAACATATTCCAGATTTTTTCTCAGTAACTTTCTGAAAAATATTCTCAGGCACAACATCTTCGTCTGGATATAAATTTGTCAGTAATCGTGCATGTAAAGCTTCTTTCCCATGCTCGGTCACTTTTCCAATTCTAACATCTTGTAGAATAGTCTTGTAAACTTCATCCTTTGCCTGACGCATATTTTCATGCAGTTCAGCATAATTGAAGTTTAACCATATATTGACGTTGCCAATACTCCCTAAGCACTTCCTGGTATCTTCATGCGTGAGCATTTTGAACACAGGTTGCCCTTTCACTGGTGTCAGCTGCAGAAGATCTCCGAAAACAATGATGTGTTTGCCACCAAATAACACATCATACTCTGTTTTGAGAACTTCTTGCATTCTCAAATGCACAAAGGCAAGCATGACATTGGAAACCATGCTTACTTCGTCAATGATAAGAAGTTTCATTTTCCTCAAGACTCTTGAAACTTCAAAACAAGCATCTCCAGATAGCTTGTGATATTCTAATTTGTTGTCCTGCTCCACTGGCAGCATCAGTAAACGATGTAAAGTAATCCCTTTAATGTTATGTGCTGCCAGTCCAGTTGGAGCGGTGACAACACAAGACAGCGATGACTCTGTCCTTTCCTGCAAATAACATGAAATTGCTTTAATAAGGAAACTTTTTCCAGTTCCCGCTTCTCCACTCACGTACAGTCGGACAGGCTTCAACGACGTACATGAGCACTCTTTCTTGTCATGACTTAATCCATGATCAATTTGCATGGTAAGTTCGTCATATATTTTCCTCTGCTCAACGTTGAGTTGTCTTTCCAACTCTTCTAAGTTAACCGCATCCTCCTGAGCATGTGCCATGGCTCTTTCCACTTCATTCATAGCAGTGGCAGCTTCATTTTCGATAAGAGGTCCTCCTAGTGGATCCTGACTCAATGAAGCAGAACTCTGACTGTCCTGAGAACTGTCTCTGGCAATCTCGGCTGCAATCGTTGCTTCCTGCTCAATTTCCGCATTCAACATTTCTACATATTTGGGAAAAGCAGGACATTCTATGGTCTCCTTGGCGGCATTGAAAGAGTCTTCGTAACAGAGAAAATCTCCAAGCAGTTCCTCTTCTGCACGCCAAGGCTTGAAAAGTTGCAAAAGTGCTAAATAGAAAAACTCCTTTTTTTCAGGAGATTCGCCACTCAATTTTCGATGGTTTACCAAGTGGCATTTTCTTTGCTTGACCAGACATCCCTCACTTCCTATTACAGCATACACTCCTTTCTCAGTATCTTCTTTGATGTTCCTCTTGAATATGTAATTTTGCAGAACCTCATACAGACAAACATTCTCGAGGTGACTGCTTCGATTTGGATAATATGTATCCAACATGTTTGTCTTCAAAATGTCGGTACTGTTTGGCTCCTTTTCCGCCAAATACTCAATTTCCCGCACAGGTTTGAGAACTCGATTACGCGTTGCAGCAAGACCAAGACTCGCCCAAACGATACTCCTGGACTTGGCATAGAGACTTGCTGAAGACAACCGGTCAGAACATTCGTACGCTCCGATTTCTCGATGCGACAACATCTTCAGACTGAAACTGTACAACTTCTTGCTGAGGCTCTTTTCATGGGAAATGTCCTCCCACATATCCTTCAATTCTGTCTTCTCTTTTTTGGTGATGTAAGACGTCACATACCGAGCCACAGCCATACAGTTATCAGCCACAAACTGTATATCCATGTTAGCATTCCACATGGACAAAATCACCGGGTTGTAGTCGTTGATGTACTTGGACTCTTCGTTCCTCTTCAAATTGTAAGTGTTTTTAGGTGATTTCTTCATGACATTGTGTCGCAACGAAGACATCAAACTGTTTACTCTTCCTTTAGAAATCACCGGTCGTGGAAAGCCGAAACGACATTTAGTGTAGAACTTGTCTTTGTTTCGGAATTTACGACGGCAGTACTTTCCACATCGATGGCTTTGGAAACGCAGAACTTTTTCTCTTAGGCTTTTCTTCTCCTTTGCGTTTGGAACAGCACACGTAGAATACTGTTGGATGAAACTCATCACTGAGTCTTCTGGATCCGTTCCAAATTTAGGTGCATCCTTGATCCACAGCAACATATGTATATGAGGAGCACCTCTTGCTTGGTACTCCTTTCTCCAGAAGAAATCCAACACCTCTCCAAGAGGTGGATTCTTCTTATTCATGATGAAAGACATCATAGCTTCAAATCTATGATTGAAGTACCTACATACATTGACTGGATCCAAAGAGCACAGTTCTCCAGGTGTCTTGAATTCGATGTTATATACGTTAGCATTTGCCTCTCGTAGAAATTCAAGTAAGTCTTCCCAGCCATACTCGGCACAGCTCAGAGTGAGGAACCATGTGGGAGTACCTAAGTTCCTCAGCATACATTTTAAATCACCATGACGATGGTACCAGCACTCATTAGTACCACGCTGACACGCCATGAGATTAATCAGGTGAGAATCCAAAATACTATCTTGGACATTGACTTTATCCATAAAATCACTTGCCGAGATGTTTTGCATGTGTATACCACTTTTCAAGATGTGGTTCACTGCATATGACAGTCCAGACAGATCGCTTTCAAACAGGAGATGAAACAAATAAGGAATGCATTGTCGAAACCTAGCATCTCCTGCATACAATCGCAAAGTCCGGTATTCAGAAGCAGGAATTTGATGAGGTCGCTCATCATATCTTCCGCCCTGACCTGTTGGAAAAAGCTGTGGGAAACACCGAGCTTCCAAACTTTCCTCCCAAACACTAATGGGACTCCCTTTCGCTTGTTTCATTTGAAACAACTCAATAGCATTCCCCATGACTTCCTTGGAATGCAAAGGATGAACACTATAATGTTCATATATTTCTTCACTAGTACAGGGTTCTACTTTCTCAATTTGACCAGCACACAAATCGCTATCCTCTTCCTCACTTACTTCCTCTTCTGCAACATATACATTCTTATAGTATTTATTATTTTTTTTCAAATACAATGTTGCCTTTTTAACTTTCCTAACATCTACTAAATCTTGCCATATTTTCTTATTCTTTGTCGGAACCCCATTAACTAAGATAACCAGAGGTTCCTCTTCCACTTTTTCTACTCCAATTGTGTTAATGTTTTTCTTGAAATCTAGAGGCAAATAAACAACTCTTCCCTTTAATCCTCTCTGTAAATCTGATGGAGGCAATTTCCCTGTCTTTGGCTCCATTCTTACAATAGCCTGAAAGGGATGGATACTTTGAATCAAAATAGATTCATAAGTATTTAAGTCCTTCAATTCAGAAGGAATCTCAACCAATTCCAGATTATTATGAACTGCTCTAGTAGGCATCTGGTTTTGTTTTAATTTGTTACAACAATAAGTACACACACGTTGATCCAATCCCAAATCAAAACAATTTTCTACCATCAAGTATGTTGCAAAATCCTTCCATTCACTATTATTTTCCCTTTCACTTTTTCCATATAAATCCACTAACTTAGTCTGATTCTTATAATAAGTGCGTCGACAACACACACAAGTGAAATTTGGCCTCTCACTTGATTTCACCTCAAACGTCGCAATTTCCCTCTGGAAATTATCTGTACTGGAAACCTGTACACTATCTTCCACATTACTCTCTTCTTCTTGGTCAATTTCAACATTCTCCTCTTTACTTCCAAAGTAACAAAACTCAATTTCTTCACATATATTCTTCACATCTATTTCAGAACCATGCAAAAGAGCAGCGCATAATTGTTTAAGCATAATTGCTGGACTCTTAGCATAATACAACATTCTAACTAATTTCCTCACTTTATTATGATGCACTGCTAGCATCCTGAAATGATGAAAAACACTCTGGCATACTCTCCTGGAAAGACAAGCCAGTGAATGACCATGCAAACCTATCACTTCTCTCACTCTGCAAGGATCTAATTCTTGCAACAACTTCATTTTCTGCTTCAAACTGTTCTTACTAAATGACCGTATAAAATCACAAAGCAAATTGATGGAATCCTGTCGTACACTGCAAATACTACTACACTTCCAGGTGTACACAGGACCCTTAGGACGTCTCCCTAAAACCTCATTACCTAACACCTCTTCTGCCTCTGTTGTCACAAGTTTTTCTTTTTGAACTGGACAACCATCTTTCACTTCATAAGCTCGACCACTAGTGTCAACTGCATGCACCAAATCATTATCCTGGAAATAACTCTCCTCATTAAAAAATGCCTCAGAGCTTGAACTATGCATCCATTCTCCAGAAAAAACTTCACAAAAATTACTACGATTAACTATTCTCTTCCATCTACTATTTCTTTTGAAATCAAAAATTGCCTTGTTTAGCTTCCTAATTCTATTGATTATCAAAATAAATAACTTACGTTTAATTTCAAATGCCTGATCAATAACTTTCTCAACTTTTTTTTTTCTCTTATAAAAAACTAGTTTCTGTTGACCTTTCTTAATATTTTTTAACAAATTGCCAATTATCCTGTTGCGGAACATTCGTTTACGAATCTCCCTAAACTGTTGTTTCCTTCTACTATCATGCACAGATTTATCTCTTGCTCTAGCAGTAACATTTTTCATTGTCCTTTTCTTTCCATTTGATTTCCTTCTCGTTTTATGGACTGAAACATTTTCTGTAGTAATATTTTTTTTACTACAAATATTTCTTATGAAATATTTAGAGCTCTTACCCGGTGCTTTCTTCGTGGCTTGAGAAATCTTTTTGTTAGAGGACTGCTGCGTTTTTTTTTTCACCTGCTGTCTTTGACGTTTTGCAGCCTTTATCTGTCTTTGTATTGTAGGCATGGTGAAATCTTGAAATGATCTGCAGTTGAATCTGTGGAAAAATATAATAAAAAATGTTATTAAACATTATTACCAAACAGTAAATCAGTAACAGTGATCAAAAACTTAACACACTACTTGACATTTTAATTTGAAGATTTTTTAGTCATTGGCAATTTTACAATACAGAAATACCAGAAAAGAAATGACATTTATATTTATGTTACCTATGCTATTTTATATGTGAATCTGATCTAATTTTATGAGCATATTTTAATATTTTATTGAAGACACTACACATAACCTGTTTTTGAAGGTGTCTTTATTTTTAAATTAAACGGTTTACCTTTTTACTTTTTATTGATTATAAATTTTAAAAATAAATGTTTATATTTCCAAAGGCTCAAGCAGGTCAGCTTCCCATCCTATATCATATAATTCGGACAAATCTGCATCCTCATCACGCTCTTCTTCATCCTCAGGATTTAAATCATCCAAAGGATCAACATCCACTGATGTTTCAATTACAAGTTCAATGATGAGGTCAAAATCAACTGATTGCAGATTGTCGCTCATGTTGAGGTTGTCTTTATCTTTAAAGAAAGATAACAACAATGAGATGTTGCAGAGTAAGAAACAAATCTCAGAGATTATAATAGTAAAATTGTTTAACAAGAGTAACATTTTGCAGCTATTATTTAGCCATGTCCAGCGATGCTGAGCAGGTGAAGACTATGTCTAAATTTTCAGTGAACAGGACTCATCTCTTCTTAACCTTGGATAAGCCTCACCGACTCTGTGTGTCCTGCACATACTTAAATGTAAAGGGGCAGATTTATGTTAAATGGCACATCCCCAGGCATGCACCAGTTAACGTGCACCACTACTCTGCCACCCATGGTGTGCCATATTTACAATCAGATAGGAGAAAGCTTCGTCAAAACCCTTCGCCTGCTTTAAGCAGGCATAGGTCTTGACGCAACATTGTGGAGATGGGGCACCCCTGAGCCTTGCTTGAGCTGCATCGCACTTGCGATACAACTCCAGCAATCACTACCTTTACAGCACAGATACGTCACGCATCTGTGCCATTTTTGCCCCATGATGCCCCGTATTCTAAATGCAGCACACCATGGGTGGCGGAACAGCGGCGCAGGATGACTGACACATCCCTTGTGATGCACCAGTCATCATAAATCTATCCCTAAGCTTCTTATCTTGTTACAGATGAACCGCCATATGTACCATCAAACTATTTTGCATTTCCTAAATAGCGAATTTTAAGGAATAAATAGCAATTCTTTACCATTCCTAATTTGCAATGAGCAAATTGCTAATTGCAAGTTACCCATTCATTTCCATGGGCTAGGAGGCTCATAGGAATGAAGGTTTAATTTGCGATTAGCAATTTGCTCATCACAAATTAGGAATTTTTCCAAGGGTGCAGGGGTGTCTCAAGAACACCCTGCTGCACCCCTGAATAAGAAATTTGGGGGCATATGGCACACATACATGCCCTAAGGGCATGTGTTGGCGTCATATGGGACCTTTTGTTTTTTTGAAAAAAAGCTTTTTGAAAAGAATTCACAAATTACCACCAATTTACCACAATAGTTTCCAAATCCTTAATGTCATTTTTTACATATTTTTTGTTTGATACATTGCATTTAAGTAATCGCAAAATTTGCAAATCCTTCAGTGCAATCGCAAAATAAGGAATAGCAAATTTTGCTACTCCTTATTTTGCATCAAACTTGTTTGATACATACCATTTGTCTAATTAACATTCGCAAAGGCCGAAATTCGCAGAATTTTGATCTTTGCGAATGCTAATTAGCTTGATACATATGGCCCCAAGTGAGGCCTGTCTTGCAACATGGTGCATCTTTTACATCACTGCTGCATTGGTTTCATGTGGTACGTTTTTTTTACACCATGACATATCTGCCTAAATGCATCAATTTGTAATGTTGTCGCCTCATAGCAAATCTTTTGCACCACCGCTGCATCATAAAAGTGACGCACAGTGGCACAAAAGAGGCATACACCTATCATAAATCTGTCCCTAGCATTTTAAATGATTAATCCAGGATGACAATAAAGTGTGTCCTATCCAGAGGTTTGTTTAAGGTGAGGCCTACTCAGGATTGCAGATTAAAGTTACGCTTGATGAAGAATACAGAGGAGATAATACATATAAAGGCCTACCAATGAAGTAAGTAATGTGCACTTTATTGCGCCAGTCATCATAAATGTATCCCTAAGCTTCTTATCTTGTTACAGATGAACCACCATATGTACCATCAAACTATTTTGCATTTCCTAAATAGCAAATTTTAAGGAATAAATAGCAATTCTTTACTATTCCTAATTTGCAATGAGCAAATTCCTAATTGCAAATTACCCATTCATTTCCATGGGCTAGGAGGCTCATAGGAATGAAGGTTGCAATTTGTGATTAGCAATTAGCTCATCACAAAATAGGATTTTTTTCAAGCGTGCAGGGGTATCTCAAGAACACCCTGCTGCACCCCTGAAAAAGAAATTTGGGAGCATATGGCACACCTACATGCCCTAAGGGCATGTATGGGCGTCATATGGGACCTTTTTTTTTTTGTTGAAAAAAATGCTTTTTGAAAAGAATTCGCAAATTACCACAAACTAGAAGTTGGTGGTAGTTTCCAAATCCTTAATATCATTTTTTACATATTTTTTGTTTGATACATTGCATTTAAGGAATCGCAAATTTTGAATTATTGACATTTTAAGTCATTTCCACATGTGCAGTGTTTTCAAAATATGATTTGAAAATCGTTTTTGGGGAAAAGTAATGGTTTGCAAATTTATGACAAGGACATAATGGTGTATGCTTCTCTATAAGCCATTTCAGTGTCTCTGATGTCATTTTTCCCATATTACATTATAAGACCTTTCCCCATGGAGCACATTCCTTCTAAATATGCTCCCACCTGTGCATTGCGAATTTAGATTTTGACTGTTTGAGTCACAGAGCCATGTTAAAAGTGACCCAAAAAAATTGCAAACGTTTTAAAATAACACATTCATGTGTCTTAAGGACATTTTAAGTCATTTCCCCATGGACAATGTTTTCTAAGTGGCGCAAAAGAGGCATACACCTATCATAAATCTGTCCCTAGCATTTTAAATGATTAATACAGGATAACAATAAGATGTAGCCTATCCAGAGGTTTGTTTAAAGTGAGGCGTACTCAGGATTGCAGATTAAAGTTACGCTTGATGAAGAATACAGAGGAGATAATACATGTAAAGCTCTACCAATGAAGTAAGTGATGTCTACTTCATTGCGCCAGTCACCATAAAGGAATCCATAAGCTTCTTATCTTGTTAGACATCAACCGCCATATGTATCATATAACTATTTTGCATTTCCAAAAAAGCGATTTTTAAGGAATAAATAGCGATTCTTTACCATTCCAAATTTGCGATGAGAAAATTGCTAATTGCAAATTACCCATTCATTTCCATGGGCTAGGAGGCTCATATAAATGAAGGTGCAATTTGCGATTAACAATTTGCTCATCACAAATTAGGAATTTATTCCAAAAGTGCAGGGGTGTCTCAAGAACACCCTGCTGCACCCCTAAAAAAGAAATTTGGGGGCATATGGCGCACATAAATTTTAACGACATCCCTTTACCTCAACAACGATTTTCAAATCATAACTTCAAAACACTACACATGGGAAAATTACTTAAATTGTCCTTAAGACACATAAAAGCGTTTTTTGATTGGCTTTCCTGCATGGTAGGGTCACTCTTAACATGGCTATGTAACACAAACATTCAAAATCTAAATTTTCCATGCACATGTGGGAGCATATTTACAAGCAATTTGCGCCACAGAGAAATGTCTTACACTAAAATGAGAAAAATAACATCAGGGACAGTCAATTGCCTTATAAAGAACCGTACACCATTATGTCCTTGTCATGAATTTAAAAACAATTCCTTTTCCCCAAAAACGATTTTCAAATCATAATTTCAAAACACTGCACATGAGAAAATGACTTAAAATGTCATTAAAACACATGAAAGCGTTTTTTGATTGCCTTTCGAGCATGGTTGGGTCACTTTTAACATGGCTATGTAACACAAACATTCAAAATCAAAATTTTCCATGCACATGTGGAAGCATATTTACAAGCAATTTGCGCCACAGAGAAAGGTCTTACACTAAAATGAGAAAAATAACATCAGGGACAGTCAATTGCCTTATAAAGAAGCATACACCATTATGTCCTTGTCATGAATTTAAAAACAATTCCTTTTCCCCAAAAACGATTTTCAAATCATAATTTCTAAACACTGCACATGGGAAAATGACTTAAAATGTCATTAAAACACATGAAAGCATTTTTTGATTGCCTTTCCAGCATGGTTGGGTCACTTTTAACATGGCTATGTAACACAAACATTCAAAATCAAAATTTTCCATACACATGTGAGAGCATATTTACAAGCAATTTGCGCCACATAAATCATAATTTTCTCCTTAAAGCACACTATTCTCTATCTAAATTAAAGAAATATTTTCTCACCTTAGCAAATACTTTGAGTTTGAAAACAGTCTCAGAAACACACCAATTTGTCTTCAGCAGAGCAAAAGGTATGCACTCCAGAGTCTGCAGCTATCAAAAGCACAGAAATGCTGTAATTCTTCACACATATTTCTCATGTCACCCAATCAAAACTCTTCCCTCACTTTTTTTCAAATGAAAACCCTTCCCCCTCTGCCCTTTCTGCCTATTTTCCATAGCAACCACCTCCTGGAATACCTCTGGTGTTTGCAAATTCACACAACAATGTTGCAATTGAACTCTGAACTCTCAGTGCACCTGCATATCCAGTGCATTCTTTCATTTAATGATTTTTTATTGACCACTCAAAATACATCTTTCAAAGAACACATCTGTGCACCCTAACTTTCTGTTTTCATCAATCAAAATCCACCAATCACTGTTACTGCTTCATGAACACAGAAACTCCACAGTTTTTTTTTCATTTTACACTCTCATTTTTTCAACTGCCATTTCATTGCCACACTTCATCTGACTGCAGGAGAACCTTCTCTCACCATGTTTTCTGTCTGGATTGTTGGTCATAGTTATATTCACTGGGCTCAAAGGTACGTTGAAAGCAGGAATTTACCTAACCTCAATTTACAAGATGTGGAAATTAAGTGGTTTGGCCACAGAGGATTAAAATGTCACCAATTGATACCATTGGTGAAAACCTTTATGCATTTGCCAAAACCTGACCTGTTAATTGTGCACTGTGGAGGTAATGACTTGGGCACTTTGACTGGTGTAGGTCTGGAAATGCTTTTAAAGGACACCTTTGAGCAATTAATGGCACTTTTTCCTCAGACTGCCTTGGTATATTCAAATATATGCCAAAGACAGAAATGGAGGTGGTCAAACCAATTTTGTCCACAAATTGAGAAGTCGAGGAAGCATGTAAACAAATCTGTTTCAGCTTACATGAGAGACCATGGAATGGGCTCCCTGTACAACAATAACTTGCGTTACTACATGCAAGATATCTACAGAGGAGATGGAGTTCACTTCTCAGATGAGGGCAACAGAGTTTTCACTCTGAATTTAAGAATGTGCATTGGTACCTACTTATAAGTACCTAAATGTACCATAAACCCAAAAGCTCTCCTCAGAGCTACCCTACATCTAATCACTCACAATTATTATTTTACTCTAACTTTTTTCACTAATTTTCAACAAAGTACGCTCCCTGGGGCGCTACCCGGTACGCGTACCGGGAGCTAACCTCGCGATTTTTTTTAAAAAAAATGTTTTTTTTTCGCACATATAAGCCTCCTCAGCCACCCTCAGAAAACCTAGGGGGTCAAGATAACTCTACCGTGCCCCCTTCTACCCATTCTGAACATTATTTGCCCTCCATCTTGTATCTTAATTCGACCGAAACACAAAATGGTGGACTCCCGGAACGCTTAAGGTCCGCGTACCGAGGCGCTCAACGGTTCGCGTACCGGGTCGCTCCCTGGGAAGATAAAGGAAATAAAAAATAATCAACAAATCCAACAATCAATTAACATACAGCATTTAAAAAGACTATCAATCATTTTTCATTGTAGTACGCTCCCCAGGACGCTTCCCGGTTCGCGGACCGGGCGCTAACCACGAAAAAAAACAAAAAAAGAATTTTTTTTTTTTTGCCCTGCGGGGCCCTCTTAAAACCTCCACATTAAACCTAGGGGGTCAGCGAGGATCTACTATGCCCCCTTATGGTTATTTCCCCCTTTGTTTTGGCCTCCTCTTGTCTCTCGATCCTACCGAGAGACAAGATGGCGGCCGCTCCGGACTGTTTAGAATGTTGACAGACACCGGAGAGCCAATCAGCTTCGCTACGCGAAGTTTTGGTACGCTTAAGGTCCGCGAACCGGGGCGCTGCCCGGTCCGCGCTTACAGATATATATCTTTTTTTGAACGTATATATATTTTTTTGAACGTATATATATATTACCTACTGGCGGTCGCCAGTAGGTATATATAGTTAGGATTTTTTCCCTATGGGATTTTTGAAAATTCTATGTCTAATAACTTTGGCGTTTGTGGACGGAATTGGCTGAAATTTCCTGGAAAATGGAACATTTTGTTTCTGAGCAGCCCCTGAAAATTTGGGGGGGGTTCGTCCAGGGGGGGCCGAGAAAAAAGGGGGGTCCCAAAACGTGTTTTTAACATTGAGTTTTCCATAGGGCGGTTAGCCTCACTTTTAGCCCGAACGGCTGAATGGATTTGCACGAAACTTGGCTAAATTGTAGGGACTGGTAGCCCGATGTGCCTTTTGTAGGTCTCAATATATGTGCTGCAGTGGATTTTGAGAAATTAACGTTCAAAAAAAGATATATATCTGTAAGCGCGGACCGGGCAGCGCCCCGGTTCGCGGACCTTAAGCGTACCAAAACTTCGCGTAGCGAAGCTGATTGGCTCTCCGGTGTCTGTCAACATTCTAAACAGTCCGGAGCGGCCGCCATCTTGTCTCTCGGTAGGATCGAGAGACAAGAGGAGGCCAAAACAAAGGGGGAAATAACCATAAGGGGGCATAGTAGATCCTCGCTGACCCCCTAGGTTTAATGTGGAGGTTTTAAAAGGGCCCCGCAGGGCAAAAAAAAAAAAATTTTTGTTTTGTTTTTTTTCGTGGTTAGCGCCCGGTCCGCGAACCGGGAAGCGTTCTGGGGAGCGTACTACAATGAAAAATGATTGATAGTCTTTTTAAATGCTGTATGTTAATTGATTGTTGGATTTGTTGATTATTTTTTATTTCCTTTATCTTCCCAGGGAGCGACCCGGTACGCGAACCGTTGAGCGCCTCGGTACGCGGACCTTAAGCGTTCCGGGAGTCCACCATTTTGTGTTTCGGTCGAATTAAGATACAAGATGGAGGGCAAATAATGTTCAGAATGGGTAGAAGGGGGCACGGTAGAGTTATCTTGACCCCCTAGGTTTTCTGAGGGTGGCTGAGGAGGCTTATATGTGCGAAAAAAAAACATTTTTTTAAAAAAATTTCGCGAGGTTAGCTCCCGGTACGCGTACCGGGTAGCGCCCCAGGGAGCGTACTTTGTTGAAAATTAGTGAAAAAAGTTAGAGTAAAATAATAATTGTGAGTGATTAGATGTAGGGTAGCTCTGAGAAGAGCTTTTGGGTTTATGGTACATTTAGGTACTTATAAGTAGGTACCAATGCACATTCTTAAATTCAGAGTGAAAACTCTGTTGCCCTCATCTGAGAAGTGAACTCCATCTCCTCTGTAGATATCTTGCATGTAGTAACGCAAGTTATTGTTGTACAGGGAGCCCATTCCATGGTCTCTCATGTAAGCTGAAACAGATTTGTTTACATGCTTCCTCGACTTCTCAATTTGTGGACAAAATTGGTTTGACCACCTCCATTTCTGTCTTTGGCATATATTTGAATATACCAAGGCAGTCTGAGGAAAAAGTGCCATTAATTGCTCAAAGGTGTCCTTTAAAAGCATTTCCAGACCTACACCAGTCAAAGTGCCCAAGTCATTACCTCCACAGTGCACAATTAACAGGTCAGGTTTTGGCAAATGCATAAAGGTTTTCACCAATGGTATCAATTGGTGACATTTTAATCCTCTGTGGCCAAACCACTTAATTTCCACATCTTGTAAATTGAGGTTAGGTAAATTCCTGCTTTCAACGTACCTTTGAGCCCAGTGAATATAACTATGACCAACAATCCAGACAGAAAACATGGTGAGAGAAGGTTCTCCTGCAGTCAGATGAAGTGTGGCAATGAAATGGCAGTTGAAAAAATGAGAGTGTAAAATGAAAAAAAAACTGTGGAGTTTCTGTGTTCATGAAGCAGTAACAGTGATTGGTGGATTTTGATTGATGAAAACAGAAAGTTAGGGTGCACAGATGTGTTCTTTGAAAGATGTATTTTGAGTGGTCAATAAAAAATCATTAAATGAAAGAATGCACTGGATATGCAGGTGCACTGAGAGTTCAGAGTTCAATTGCAACATTGTTGTGTGAATTTGCAAACACCAGAGGTATTCCAGGAGGTGGTTGCTATGGAAAATAGGCAGAAAGGGCAGAGGGGGAAGGGTTTTCATTTGAAAAAAAGTGAGGGAAGAGTTTTGATTGGGTGACATGAGAAATATGTGTGAAGAATTACAGCATTTCTGTGCTTTTGATAGCTGCAGACTCTGGAGTGCATACCTTTTGCTCTGCTGAAGACAAATTGGTGTGTTTCTGAGACTGTTTTCAAACTCAAAGTATTTGCTAAGGTGAGAAAATATTTCTTTAATTTAGATAGAGAATAGTGTGCTTTAAGGAGAAAATTATGATTTATGTGGCGCAAATTGCTTGTAAATATGCTCTCACATGTGTATGGAAAATTTTGATTTTGAATGTTTGTGTTACATAGCCATGTTAAAAGTGACCCAACCATGCTGGAAAGGCAATCAAAAAATGCTTTCATGTGTTTTAATGACATTTTAAGTCATTTTCCCATGTGCAGTGTTTAGAAATTATGATTTGAAAATCGTTTTTGGGGAAAAGGAATTGTTTTTAAATTCATGACAAGGACATAATGGTGTATGCTTCTTTATAAGGCAATTGACTGTCCCTGATGTTATTTTTCTCATTTTAGTGTAAGACCTTTCTCTGTGGCGCAAATTGCTTGTAAATATGCTTCCACATGTGCATGGAAAATTTTGATTTTGAATGTTTGTGTTACATAGCCATGTTAAAAGTGACCCAACCATGCTCGAAAGGCAATCAAAAAACGCTTTCATGTGTTTTAATGACATTTTAAGTCATTTTCTCATGTGCAGTGTTTTGAAATTATGATTTGAAAATCGTTTTTGGGGAAAAGGAATTGTTTTTAAATTCATGACAAGGACATAATGGTGTACGGTTCTTTATAAGGCAATTGACTGTCCCTGATGTTATTTTTCTCATTTTAGTGTAAGACATTTCTCTGTGGCGCAAATTGCTTGTAAATATGCTCCCACATGTGCATGGAAAATTTAGATTTTGAATGTTTGTGTTACATAGCCATGTTAAGAGTGACCCTACCATGCAGGAAAGCCAATCAAAAAACGCTTTTATGTGTCTTAAGGACAATTTAAGTAATTTTCCCATGTGTAGTGTTTTGAAGTTATGATTTGAAAATCGTTGTTGAGGTAAAGGGATGTTGTTAAAATTTATGTGCGCCATATGCCCCCAAATTTCTTTTTTAGGGGTGCAGCAGGGTGTTCTTGAGACACCCCTGCACTTTTGGAATAAATTCCTAATTTGTGATGAGCAAATTGTTAATCGCAAATTGCACCTTCATTTATATGAGCCTCCTAGCCCATGGAAATGAATGGGTAATTTGCAATTAGCAATTTTCTCATCGCAAATTTGGAATGGTAAAGAATCGCTATTTATTCCTTAAAAATCGCTTTTTTGGAAATGCAAAATAGTTATATGATACATATGGCGGTTGATGTCTAACAAGATAAGAAGCTTATGGATTCCTTTATGGTGACTGGCGCAATGAAGTAGACATCACTTACTTCATTGGTAGAGCTTTACATGTATTATCTCCTCTGTATTCTTCATCAAGCGTAACTTTAATCTGCAATCCTGAGTACGCCTCACTTTAAACAAACCTCTGGATAGGCTACATCTTATTGTTATCCTGTATTAATCATTTAAAATGCTAGGGACAGATTTATGATAGGTGTATGCCTCTTTTGCGCCACTTAGAAAACATTGTCCATGGGGAAATGACTTAAAATGTCCTTAAGACACATGAATGTGTTATTTTAAAACGTTTGCAATTTTTTTGGGTCACTTTTAACATGGCTCTGTGACTCAAACAGTCAAAATCTAAATTCGCAATGCACAGGTGGGAGCATATTTAGAAGGAATGTGCTCCATGGGGAAAGGTCTTATAATGTAATATGGGAAAAATGACATCAGAGACACTGAAATGGCTTATAGAGAAGCATACACCATTATGTCCTTGTCATAAATTTGCAAACCATTACTTTTCCCCAAAAACGATTTTCAAATCATATTTTGAAAACACTGCACATGTGGAAATGACTTAAAATGTCAATAATTCAAAATTTGCGATTCCTTAAATGCAATGTATCAAACAAAAAATATGTAAAAAATGATATTAAGGATTTGGAAACTACCACCAACTTCTAGTTTGTGGTAATTTGCGAATTCTTTTCAAAAAGCATTTTTTTCAACAAACAAAAAAAAAGGTCCCATATGACGCCCATACATGCCCTTAGGGCATGTAGGTGTGCCATATGCTCCCAAATTTCTTTTTCAGGGGTGCAGCAGGGTGTTCTTGAGATACCCCTGCACGCTTGAAAAAAATCCTATTTTGTGATGAGCTAATTGCTAATCACAAATTGCAACCTTCATTCCTATGAGCCTCCTAGCCCATGGAAATGAATGGGTAATTTGCAATTAGGAATTTGCTCATTGCAAATTAGGAATAGTAAAGAATTGCTATTTATTCCTTAAAATTTGCTATTTAGGAAATGCAAAATAGTTTGATGGTACATATGGTGGTTCATCTGTAACAAGATAAGAAGCTTAGGGATACATTTATGATGACTGGCGCAATAAAGTGCACATTACTTACTTCATTGGTAGGCCTTTATATGTATTATCTCCTCTGTATTCTTCATCAAGCGTAACTTTAATCTGCAATCCTGAGTAGGCCTCACCTTAAACAAACCTCTGGATAGGACACACTTTATTGTCATCCTGGATTAATCATTTAAAATGCTAGGGACAGATTTATGATAGGTGTATGCCTCTTTTGTGCCACTGTGCGTCACTTTTATGATGCAGCGGTGGTGCAAAAGATTTGCTATGAGGCGACAACATTACAAATTGATGCATTTAGGCAGATATGTCATGGTGTAAAAAAAACGTACCACATGAAACCAATGCAGCAGTGATGTAAAAGATGCACCATGTTGCAAGACAGGCCTCACTTGGGGCCATATGTATCAAGCTAATTAGCATTCGCAAAGATCAAAATTCTGCGAATTTCGGCCTTTGCGAATGTTAATTAGACAAATGGTATGTATCAAACAAGTTTGATGCAAAATAAGGAGTAGCAAAATTTGCTATTCCTTATTTTGCGATTGCACTGAAGGATTTGCAAATTTTGCGATTACTTAAATGCAATGTATCAAACAAAAAATATGTAAAAAATGACATTAAGGATTTGGAAACTATTGTGGTAAATTGGTGGTAATTTGTGAATTCTTTTCAAAAAGCTTTTTTTCAAAAAAACAAAAGGTCCCATATGACGCCAACACATGCCCTTAGGGCATGTATGTGTGCCATATGCCCCCAAATTTCTTTTTCAGGGGTGCAGCAGGGTGTTCTTGAGACACCCCTGCACCCTTGGAAAAATTCCTAATTTGTGATGAGCAAATTGCTAATCGCAAATTAAACCTTCATTCCTATGAGCCTCCTAGCCCATGGAAATGAATGGGTAACTTGCAATTAGCAATTTGCTCATTGCAAATTAGGAATGGTAAAGAATTGCTATTTATTCCTTAAAATTCGCTATTTAGGAAATGCAAAATAGTTTGATGGTACATATGGCGGTTCATCTGTAACAAGATAAGAAGCTTAGGGATAGATTTATGATGACTGGTGCATCACAAGGGATGTGTCAGTCATCCTGCGCCGCTGTTCCGCCACCCATGGTGTGCTGCATTTAGAATACGGGGCATCATGGGGCAAAAATGGCACAGATGCGTGACGTATCTGTGCTGTAAAGGTAGTGATTGCTGGAGTTGTATCGCAAGTGCGATGCAGCTCAAGCAAGGCTCAGGGGTGCCCCATCTCCACAATGTTGCGTCAAGACCTATGCCTGCTTAAAGCAGGCGAAGGGTTTTGACGAAGCTTTCTCCTATCTGATTGTAAATACGGCACACCATGGGTGGCAGAGTAGTGGTGCACTTTAACTGGTGCATGCCTGGGGATGTGCCATTTAACATAAATCTGCCCCTTTACATTTAAGTATGTGCAGGACACACAGAGTCGGTGAGGCTTATCCAAGGTTAAGAAGAGATGAGTCCTGTTCACTGAAAATTTAGACATAGTCTTCACCTGCTCAGCATCGCTGGACATGGCTAAATAATAGCTGCAAAATGTTACTCTTGTTAAACAATTTTACTATTATAATCTCTGAGATTTGTTTCTTACTCTGCAACATCTCATTGTTGTTATCTTTCTTTAAAGATAAAGACAACCTCAACATGAGCGACAATCTGCAATCAGTTGATTTTGACCTCATCATTGAACTTGTAATTGAAACATCAGTGGATGTTGATCCTTTGGATGATTTAAATCCTGAGGATGAAGAAGAGCGTGATGAGGATGCAGATTTGTCCGAATTATATGATATAGGATGGGAAGCTGACCTGCTTGAGCCTTTGGAAATATAAACATTTATTTTTAAAATTTATAATCAATAAAAAGTAAAAAGGTAAACCGTTTAATTTAAAAATAAAGACACCTTCAAAAACAGGTTATGTGTAGTGTCTTCAATAAAATATTAAAATATGCTCATAAAATTAGATCAGATTCACATATAAAATAGCATAGGTAACATAAATATAAATGTCATTTCTTTTCTGGTATTTCTGTATTGTAAAATTGCCAATGACTAAAAAATCTTCAAATTAAAATGTCAAGTAGTGTGTTAAGTTTTTGATCACTGTTACTGATTTACTGTTTGGTAATAATGTTTAATAACATTTTTTATTATATTTTTCCACAGATTCAACTGCAGATCATTTCAAGATTTCACCATGCCTACAATACAAAGACAGATAAAGGCTGCAAAACGTCAAAGACAGCAGGTGAAAAAAAAAACGCAGCAGTCCTCTAACAAAAAGATTTCTCAAGCCACGAAGAAAGCACCGGGTAAGAGCTCTAAATATTTCATAAGAAATATTTGTAGTAAAAAAAATATTACTACAGAAAATGTTTCAGTCCATAAAACGAGAAGGAAATCAAATGGAAAGAAAAGGACAATGAAAAATGTTACTGCTAGAGCAAGAGATAAATCTGTGCATGATAGTAGAAGGAAACAACAGTTTAGGGAGATTCGTAAACGAATGTTCCGCAACAGGATAATTGGCAATTTGTTAAAAAATATTAAGAAAGGTCAACAGAAACTAGTTTTTTATAAGAGAAAAAAAAAAGTTGAGAAAGTTATTGATCAGGCATTTGAAATTAAACGTAAGTTATTTATTTTGATAATCAATAGAATTAGGAAGCTAAACAAGGCAATTTTTGATTTCAAAAGAAATAGTAGATGGAAGAGAATAGTTAATCGTAGTAATTTTTGTGAAGTTTTTTCTGGAGAATGGATGCATAGTTCAAGCTCTGAGGCATTTTTTAATGAGGAGAGTTATTTCCAGGATAATGATTTGGTGCATGCAGTTGACACTAGTGGTCGTGCTTATGAAGTGAAAGATGGTTGTCCAGTTGAAAAAGAAAAACTTGTGACAACAGAGGCAGAAGAGGTGTTAGGTAATGAGGTTTTAGGAAGACGTGCTAAGGGTCTTGTGTACACCTGGAAGTGTAGTAGTATTTGCAGTGTGCGACAGGATTCCATCAATTTGCTTTGTGATTTTGTACGGTCATTTAACAAAAAAAGTTTGAAGCAGAAAATGATGTTGTTGCAAGAATTAGATCCTTGCAGAGTAAGAGAAGTGACAGGTTTGCATGGTCATTCACTGGCTTGTCTTTCCAGGAGAGTATGCCAGAGTGTTTTTCATCATTTCAGGATGCTAGCAGTGCATCATAACAAAGTGAGGAAATTAGTTAGAATGTTGTATTATGCTAAGAGTCCAGCAATTATGCTGAAACAATTATGCGCTGCTCTTTTGCATGGTTCTGAAATAGATGTGAAGAATATATGTGAAGAAATTGAGTTTTGTTACTTTGGAAGTAAAGAGGAGAATGTTGAAATTGAGCAAGAAGTAGAGGGTCATGTGGAAGATAGTGTACAGGTTTCCAGTACAGATAATTTCCAGAGGGAAATTGCGACGTTTGACGTGAAATCAAGTGAGAGGCCTAATTTCACTTGTGTGTGTTGTCGACGCACTTATTATAAGAATCAGACTAAGTTAGTGGATTTATATGCAAAAAGTGAAAGGGAAAATAATAGTGAATGGAAGGATTTTGCAACATACTTGATGGTAGAAAATTGTTTTGATTTGGGATTGGATCAACGTGTGTGTACTTATTGTTGTAACAAATTAAAACAAAACCAGATGCCTACTAGAGCAGTTCATAATAATCTGGAATTGGTTGAGATTCCTTCTGAATTGAAGGACTTAAATACTTATGAATCTATTTTGATTCAAAGTATCCACCCCTTTCAGGCTATTGTAAGAATGGAGTCAAAGACTGCCTCCATCAGATTTACAGAGAGGATTAAAGGGAAGAGTTGTTTATTTGCCTCTAGATTTCAAGAAAAACATTAACACAATTGGAGTAGAAAAAGTGGAAGAGGAACCTCTGGTTATCTTAGTTAATGGGGTTCCGACAAAGAATAAGAAAATATGGCAAGATTTAGTAGATGTTAGGAAAGTTAAAAAGGCAACATTGTATTTGAAAAAAAATATTAAATACTATAAGAATGTATATGTTGCAGAAGAGGAAGTAAGTGAGGAAGAGGATAGCGATTTGTGTGCTGGTCAAATTGAGAAAGTAGAACCCTCTACTAGTGAAGAAATATATGAACATTATAGTGTTCATCCTTTGCATTCCAAGGAAGTCATGGGGAATGCTATTGAGTTGTTTCAAATGAAACAAGCCAAAGGGAGTCCCATTAGTGTTTGGGAGGAAAGTTTGGAAGCTCGGTGTTTCCCACAGCTTTTTCCAACAGGTCAGGGAGGAAGATATGATGAGCGACCTCATCAAATTCCTGCTTCTGAATACCGGACTTTGTGATTGTATGCAGGAGATGCTAGGTTTCGACAATGCATTCCTTATTTGTTTCATCTCCTGTTTGAAAGCGATCTGTCTGGACTGTCATATGCAGTGAACCACATCTTGAAAAGTGGTATACACATGCAAAACATCTCGGCAAGTGATTTTATGGATAAAGTCAATGTCCAAGATAGTATTTTGGATTCTCACCTGATTAATCTCATGGCGTGTCAGCGTGGTACTAATGAGTACTGGTACCGTCGTCATGGTGATTTAAAATGTATGCTGAGGAACTTAGGTACTCCCACATGGTTCCTCACTCTGAGCTGTGCCGAGTATGGCTGGGAAGACTTACTTGAATTTCTACGAGAGGCAAATGCTAACGTAGATAACATCGAATTCAAGACACCTGGAGAACTGTGCTCTTTGGATCCAGTCAATGTATGTAGGTACTTCAATCATAGATTTGAAGCTATGATGTCTTTCATCATGAATAAGAAGAATCCACCTCTTGGAGAGGTGTTGGATTTCTTCTGGAGAAAGGAGTACCAAGCAAGAGGTGCTCCTCATATACATATGTTGATGTGGATCAAGGATGCACCTAAATTTGGAACGGATCCAGAAGACTCAGTGATGAGTTTCATCCAACAGTATTCTACGTGTGCTGTTCCAAACGCAAAGGAGAAGAAAAGCCTAAGAGAAAAAGTTCTGCGTTTCCAAAGCCATCGATGTGGAAAGTACTGCCGTCGTAAATTCCGAAACAAAGACAAGTTCTACACTAAATGTCGTTTCGGCTTTCCACGACCGGTGATTTCTAAAGGAAGAGTAAACAGTTTGATGTCTTCGTTGCGACACAATGTCATGAAGAAATCACCTAAAAACACTTACAATTTGAAGAGGAACGAAGAGTCCAAGTACATCAACGACTACAACCCGGTGATTTTGTCCATGTGGAATGCTAACATGGATATACAGTTTGTGGCTGATAACTGTATGGCTGTGGCTCGGTATGTGACGTCTTACATCACCAAAAAAGAGAAGACAGAATTGAAGGATATGTGGGAGGACATTTCCCATGAAAAGAGCCTCAGCAAGAAGTTGTACAGTTTCAGTCTGAAGATGTTGTCGCATCGAGAAATCGGAGCGTACGAATGTTCTGACCGGTTGTCTTCAGCAAGTCTCTATGCCAAGTCCAGGAGTATCGTTTGGGCGAGTCTTGGTCTTGCTGCAACGCGTAATCGAGTTCTCAAACCTGTGCGGGAAATTGAGTATTTGGCGGAAAAGGAGCCAAACAGTACCGACATTTTGAAGACAAACATGTTGGATACATATTATCCAAATCGAAGCAGTCACCTCGAGAATGTTTGTCTGTATGAGGTTCTGCAAAATTACATATTCAAGAGGAACATCAAAGAAGATACTGAGAAAGGAGTGTATGCTGTAATAGGAAGTGAGGGATGTCTGGTCAAGCAAAGAAAATGCCACTTGGTAAACCATCGAAAATTGAGTGGCGAATCTCCTGAAAAAAAGGAGTTTTTCTATTTAGCACTTTTGCAACTTTTCAAGCCTTGGCGTGCAGAAGAGGAACTGCTTGGAGATTTTCTCTGTTACGAAGACTCTTTCAATGCCGCCAAGGAGACCATAGAATGTCCTGCTTTTCCCAAATATGTAGAAATGTTGAATGCGGAAATTGAGCAGGAAGCAACGATTGCAGCCGAGATTGCCAGAGACAGTTCTCAGGACAGTCAGAGTTCTGCTTCATTGAGTCAGGATCCACTAGGAGGACCTGTTATCGAAAATGAAGCTGCCACTGCTATGAATGAAGTGGAAAGAGCCATGGCACATGCTCAAGAGGATGCGGTTAACTTAGAAGAGTTGGAAAGGCAACTCAACGTTGAGCAGAGGAAAATATATGACGAAGTTACCATGCAAATTGATCATGGATTAAGTCATGATAAGAAAGAGTGCTCATGTACGTCGTTGAAGCCTGTCCGACTGTACGTGAGTGGAGAAGCGGGAACTGGAAAAAGTTTCCTCATTAAAGCAATTTCATGCTATTTGCAGGAAAGGACAGAGTCATCGCTGTCTTGTGTTGTCACTGCTCCAACTGGACTGGCAGCACATAATATTAAAGGGATTACTTTACATCGTTTACTGATGCTGCCAGTGGAGCATGACAACAAATTAGTATATCACAAGCTATCTGGAGATGCTTGTTTTGAAGTTTCAAGAATCTTGAGGAAAATGAAACTTCTTATCATTGACGAAGTAAGCATGGTTTCCAATGTCATGCTTGCCTTTGTGCATTTGAGGATGCAAGAAGTTCTCAAAACAGAGTATGATGTGTTATTTGGTGGCAAACACATCATTGTTTTCGGAGATCTTCTGCAGCTGACACCAGTGAAAGGGCAACCTGTGTTCAAAATGCTCACGCATGAAGATACCAGGAAGTGCCTAGGCAGCATTGGCAACGTCAATATATGGTTAAACTTCAATTATGCTGAACTGCATGAAAATATGCGTCAGGCGAAGGATGAAGTTTACAAGACTATTCTACAAGATGTGAGAATTGGAAAAGTGACCGAGCATGGCAAAGAAGTTTTACATGCACGATTACTGTCAAATTTATATCCAGAACAAGATGTTGTGCCTGAGAATATTTTTCAGAAAATTACTGAAAAGAAATCTGGAATATGTTTGATGCCAACTCTTGCAGAATGTGCCAAATTTAACAACAAAATGTTGCATTTAGAAAAGCAAGAGATTGTGAAACTGGAAGCTATTGATAGAGTAGAGCATATGGGATCAACAATTATTTTGTCTGAGAATCTGAAAACAAAATTGGATTCATTAGAGAAGAGTATATCTAAAACTGCAGGTTTTGAAAAGACTCTGAATGTGTGCTTGAACTGCCGTATAATTTTAAGAAGGAATTTACATGTTGAAAGAGGTCTGGTAAATGGATCAATGGGTAATGTTGTTGATTTTGTGAAATACAGAAATAGAGATGGAATTGAATTTTTAAAAATTAAATTTGATGGCATTGAGGAAGTACAGCTAATTGCTCGTTGTTCTGCTAGATTTTTGCTTGTAAAAGACTTATATGTTCGCCGTAAGCAGTTTCCTGTTTGCTTGGCATATGCGGTGACAATCCATAAATCGCAAGGTTTAAGTGTAGACAGTGCATTGGTGAATATTGGCAGTTCTGTGTTCAAGGAGGGTATGGCATATGTGGCATTGTCACGAGTTAGAACTTTATCGGGATTGTACTTGATTGAGTGTGATGTCACAAACATTTGTGCAGATCTAGATTGTGTTAAGGAATACAATAGGTTAAGAAGAGAGTATGCGCCACATTTGCCTCAGTTTCCTTTGTTTGAGAAACGTGTGGTAGGCCGGAAACGAAGAAATGAGAACAATACTGGGGAGGTTGTAGCAAAAAGACAAAAAGTCAATGAACCTAAAATTACAAGCAGAAACAAAAAGGATTCTGTTGAAGATGTTGTTGGTTTTCAGTTTGAAAACAGTTCTGGTGTCAACTGCTATGCTAATGTAGTAAGTAATGTTTTGTTTTCTCTAAAAAATGTAAAAGAAGAGATTGTGGTCAATTCTGATCAAAGATTTTGCAGTTTGTTAAATTCTGTGTTAGAGAAATGTACCACTGATAGAAGAAACATAGAAAGTGTGTCTGAAATTCGAAATCTGTTAGACAGATGTTCAGGCCAAACACAATTCTCTCAAAATATTCAGCAAGATTGTCAGGAGTTTTTAATGTATATGCTTGATGTATTACATGCTGAAGGTGTAGATGTAGATCAGCTGTTTGGGCTTTCTTATCAATGGCAGCATGACTGCGAGAACTGTATGGTATCAAGTACTACTAGTGTAGACTCAGAAAGATTTATATATTTAACTTTGCCAGACAGTAAATCAGTCTCCTTTAATAAGCTAGTAAAAGCTGCTAATCACAACATGGAGTGTAGCCAATGTAAATCTGAAATGACGTCCACATTATTTATACGAACATATGGCCAGTACGTCATTTTAATGTTCCAACGGTGTAGGCCTGATGGAACAAAATTGACAACTTTAATAAAAAAAATTGTAGCTTCGCAGTTGTCAATATCAGGAAGGACTTTTGTAACTACAGCAATTATATATCATGACGGCCCTTCAATAACATCAGGACATTACACAGCTTATTTAAAGTCTAGAAATGGCTGGTCATTCTGCAATGATTCTGTTTTAATTTTCAAAAAAAAATTGCCGTATGACCTTAAAAACTCTTACCTGGTGTTTTTAAAACCAAAATTTTAGGGAGATAATTTCGGGATGTGTTCTGTGGAATTTCAAGAAGTTCTAATGGCTTCTACACTATTTGGCCTTGAGGATAAGTGTAGTTCAGAGACATAAATTCTAACCACAAGACTGGACATCATGGAGAAATAAGTGCACTTTGAATGAGTTCAGAAAAACTGTTTCTTTTTATAAGCTAATTGAAGCAGCCAATCAAAACATGGAGTAGAGGGAATGTAAGTCTGCAATGCTGTCTACTGTTTTACATTGCTTTGTGATTAAAAGTGATGTAGAGAATTAAATAATTGTAGTAGTCATAGAGGTAGTGTAAGTCTGCTTGTAGCAGTGCCATAGGAAAAGTAGAACATGACTGAGCAAGAAGGGGAATATATTACTATTCCAGGATTGTGAAAATGATCTTCAACATTTTAATTCTGAAAGTTGCGGAAATGTGAAAAGACGGGATTGGCTAACAAGAAATCCAAGAGTTATACATGGCTCTGACAAGATTTGGCCTTGTGGAATCTTGTGGTAGAGAGCAAGAAGTCATTTATTGTATGTAACATGTTTTTAAAAACGATGGAGATTTTCTTTCAGAAAGTGGCGGGCTGAAAGTAATAACAGCACAAAAGAGTGTAAGCTGTTCATAGGACATCCTTGGACGTCATGGAAAGTAAGTTAACTTTAAGGAGTTCTGATTTTTGATTTCTGATGTTGTATGGGTTTTTTAAACACAATCATTTTGATTGTGGTTTTTTTTCCCCGCTGTTACATGATGAATACCTTCAAGTCACTGTTTTTAGTGAATTTTGATACATTCTGAGAACAGCAAAAATAAACCATTTAACATGTATAATTAATTCTGTACTGTTTGCATTTATGATGTATATGTAGAACTGTGTAGGAGGCATGGAGAAGGTGAGGCTTCTGTAAGTGTCAAAGTTGTTGCATGCAGTGCTGCACTTCTGCGTATTCTTTCATATGCTAGACTACATCTGCACAATGAGATACCTAAGCAAAGGAAACACAAGTGATGTGATTGTGAAATGAGCAAAATAAATTGCATGTATTTCAATTACATCACCTGTGTTTCCTATCATTACGAATCACATTGTGCAGATCAAGTTTAGGTCTGTCCAGGGAAACATAGGAGGTTTGGACTTTGTTGAAGATTGCAGTGGACATGACTCACTTCATTGGTAGACCTTCACATGTATTATGTCCTCTATTCTCTTCAACAACTCGAAATTTCATCTGCAACCCTGAGTAGGCCTCACCTGAAACAAAACTCTGGATAGTAGACATCTTATTGGCATCCTGAAGCAATTATTTAAAATTTTAGTGTCTTGCAACACTTTTCTGAAACAACAGCAATGCAAAATATGCACCATGTTTTAATATAGGCCTCACTTCATCTGCATCAAGATAGTGTATATCTTTAGGACTGTGTAGCTTCTGTAAGTGTCAAAGTTGTTGAAAAACTGTTTGTCCTTCAATCTTTGCCCTTGTCTTTTGTAATTTTTTAATACATGTTTTTATATTTTTCTAATGTTTGTTCTCTCTTTCACAGATTGAAAGTATAAAAACAAAAAGTGAGTAATTTAACGACAATTATAAGGTAAATATTTTGTACTCTTTTCGTTACATTTCTATCACATTGAACTACTATTAGTTCCACTGCTTCATTTCTTTAACCCTCAGTTTCCTGCCTTTGCTACTTCCCTCATTCCTTTCTCTATTACATACTTACTCAACTCCTTCCACTCTTTTTCTCAGTCCCTCTCTTCTCATAGTTCCTCACTCTTGTTCACTCACTCCATCTCTATTACTCTTAGTGTCTTTGACTGATCACTGTATCACTATTTGTTCTTAATGCTTTCTCTGTGTAGTTGAAGCACACTAAGTGGCATATTATGAATACAGCCAATAAAATTATTGCTCTTTTTATTGGCAGAAAACTGGTGCAAAAGCGGCTTTAGCGGCAGTTTTCTGCCGCAAAAGCAGCTTTAGCGACACATTTCTGCCGATAAAAGCTGCAAAACTTTTATTGCCTATGTTGATAATATGCCCCTATGTTATTTACATTAGGGCTATATTGTCCAGTATAACAATCAAAATTGCTCTCCAAAGACACCAGGCAAAGCAGACGCTCCCTCAAACAGATCACCAAGCGCAATTTACCCTACTTACAGCCTAGCCTGTTCTCTGTCGAGACTTTAGCAATCTTTAGAGCACAAGATAAGATCTTTTCACATGGAGGAGTCAGACATATTGCAATTCTACTTAAGAAACAAGCATTGGCATAGACAATAGGTCTCGCTTTTGGGACCTTATACGTGTTTAGACATGCAACAGTTGATGTTGCTGCACCAAGTATATTATGCTGCATAACTAAATACTTAGAAGGTCCCAAAGGCGAGATCTATTGGCTATGCCAATGCTTGTTTTTCTTTCACTTCGTTATCTATTTTGTTTTTCACAATTATACCCTCTTCTGTCTTTTCTTCGGTAAATAGATCTATTAAACAGTATCTCTTCTTTACTCCCTATAGCTGTCTTTCTTTTAACATCACTCTCTGTTTACTTTCCTTATACTTACACTTTTTTTTTTTTTTTAAATTTTTTTGGTTAGCTCCCGGTCCGCGTACCGGGAAGCTAACCCGGGAGCGAACCAAAAGAAATAGAGCTTGCCAGAGTGCTAAACATTGTAGCAATTTTTTTTGAAAGGGAAGGTAGTTCTGAAAAGAACTTTTTTTTTATATTTTTGTTGTTTTATATTTTTTTTGTATTTTTTGAACATTTTTTGTTTTTTTTGTATTTTTTGAACGATTTTATATTTTTTTTGGTTTTTTTGGGGGGGGGAAACAACAAAAAACAGGCGTTGAAAAGGGCTCAATAGGAGCAAAAAAAAATTACTGGGGGCGGTTAGGGCAATCATGGTGTTCATATGCAAGGTTGAGTGCATTGATGCTCATGTTGCCACAAGCTAATAATGCACGACAGCGCAAACATAAATGTATCATATTCCCAAAATTTGGTTGGATATTTGGCACAGTTTCCCGTGCCTCCTCTGGTGTTAAAGAAACCGATGTTGTTGATCTCGCCACAGGAGTTGCTCTAGGATTGTCCATCATATCCCTTAATTCCGCCCGGCTGTAATTTAGGGGATGTTTCCTCGTCATGTGCCTATGCATGGTGTGATTACCATAACTGTATTTTTTGTCCGTCCCTCTGGACAATTGTTCCTTGCATATGAGGCATGTTGCGTACCTGGCATTGACCTTTTTTTGGCCAGGAGGGATGGAAAAAAACTGCCAGATGAAACTGGCTTTCTTTCTTGAAACCCGGGGCAACTCTTCCAGGAATTGTGGTTGTTCTCCCTCCTCATCCATTTCTTCATCTTCCTCCTCAGTGTTGGTAACCACCTGGGGAGGTGGTCCTCTCTTCCCATGAGGAGGTGGAGGTGGTGGTGGGGGTGCACCAGCTGCAGCAATCAATGAAGCCATTTTCACACAACCAAAATAGGTCTTCCAAGAAGCAAAATAGGTCTTCCTCTCACAATAATGAAAGTCAGAGTGAGGAAAGAAGGAGGGGTTTTCATCATTTGGAAAAAACAATACTTCTCAACCAATGAAAAGTGTTATTTTTAGGTCACCTGACCTAGCCTTCCATAATTATGAAACTAAAAGTGAAATGAACCAATGAAAAGTTTTATTAACAAGTCACATGACCTCTAACGCTCATGTTACACGCTGCGGAACGCTCCCCGGTTAGCTTCCGGTTCGCTGCGCTTTGCGCCTCGGTCCGCGCCCCGGGACACTTCCGGGTGCGCTATCGCCATACGTCACAAGACGCATTTCGCGGCAACGCGATACGTCGCGCTTTCGCGCCGCGGATCGCTTCCGGGGAGTTGCGTTTCGCGCCTCGGTCCGCGCCCCGGGGCACTTCCGGGTGCGCTAACGCAGTACGTCATAAGACGCATTACGCGGCAACGCGATACCGTCACTATGTTGATTTCTTACCGGTTCGCGGACCGGATCGCGGAATCAAATTGAGCTAACGGGAAGCTTCCCGGTTCGCGGACCGGGAGCGAAACAAAAAAAATATTTAAAAAAAAAATTATTCATAAACATATAAAATATATTTTTGGATTTAAAGAAGAATAAATTTTACAGCTATAGATATTAGCTTTTAAAAAACCAATGAAATTCATTGAAAAAACCATAGGTTATAGACCATATATAGTTAGGAATTAGCATTTACAAAACCTTGAAAATTCACTGAAAAAACCATAGGTTATAGACCATATATAGTTAGGAATTAGCATTTAAAAAACCTTATTTTACTCACACAAAACCATTGAAATTCCATATATAGTTAGTTGTACTAACTATATATCGCGCACCCGCAATCCACTGCTGATCATTTCACATATTACATCATTCATGACATGGTCAGTGACATCACTGATGACATCACTGATGACATCTCAAATGACATCACTGATGACATCACTGATGACATCTCAAATGACATCACTTATGACATCACTGATGACATCTCAAATGACATCACTGATGACATCACTGATGACATCTCATTTGACATTACTGATCACATCACTGATGACATCATTCATGTGATAATACGATGAACCTCTTCAGACTCTAATATAACCTTAGATACACTCAGTGTAAACAGACACTCATAGACTGTCACTCATCCATGGAGTTACTCAGACACTTAGTCAGTCATGCAAATAATCAATCACACCTCCATTTCCTCAACTATACAGTTATACACACCTTACTTATTGAAACATATACTAAAACATATTTACTCACTTATACAATCCTGGATACAAGTTCACAATGATCCATACAGCCACTCACACATTCACTGGCTCTTATGCACAGTTATTTATATATGTCAACTCTCACATGTACTGTGTTTTACATATGTACTTACTTTGACATGTAGCACTGAGATATCCATTCACTCACCAATACACTCATGCACACAGTCAACCGCCCATACAGCTGTTTCCACATGCACTTTTGAACCCATACATCTAGTCAATCAACTGCTCACACATCTATGCAGAGAGTCATACACCTCCCAGCCACCCACACACACACTCAGTCTCCCATACAAATGCTTGGGCAACCAATCAATAACCCATACAGTTAATCATATAGCTACTGATCAACACATGCAGCAGTTTACAGAACAACAGACATAATGATGCACAAATTAAGACAGTTTAGTCACTAACCCATGCACTCAGTGAGACACATTTAATCAGTCACTCATACAGTCAGCCATGCCCCTACTAAATCCTTCATCAAGACACTTATACATCCATTCATTCTTCAATATGTAAGACATATTTTAACTTTACAGAATTATACAGTCACTGGATGACGTCATCAGTGATGTCATCAGTGATGTCATTTGAGATGTCATCAGTGATGTCATCAGTGATGTCACTGACCATGTCATGAATGATGTAATATGTGAAATGATCAGCAGTGGATTGCGGGTGCGCGATATATAGTTAGTACAACTAACTATATATGGAATTTCAATGGTTTTGTGTGAGTAAAATAAGGTTTTTTAAATGCTAATTCCTAACTATATATGGTCTATAACCTATGGTTTTTTCAGTGAATTTTCAAGGTTTTGTAAATGCTAATTCCTAACTATATATGGTCTATAACCTATGGTTTTTTCAATGAATATATATATATATATATATATATTACCTACTGGCGGTCGCCAGTAGGTATATATAGTTAGGATTTTTTCTCTATGGGATTTTTGAAAATTCTATGTCGAATAACTTTGGCGTTTGAGGACGGAATTGGCTGAAAGTTTCAGGAAAATGGAACATTTTGTTTCTGAGCAGCCCCCGAAAATTTGGGGGGGTTTCGTCAAGGGGGGGCCAAGAAAAAGGGGGGTCCCAAAACGCGTTTTTCCCATGCATTTTTCCTTAGGGCGGTTGGCCTCACTTTTAGCTCGAACGGCTGAATGGATTTCCACAAAACTTGGCATAATTGTAGGGACTGGTAGCCCGATGTGCCTTTGCTAGGTCTTAATATATGTGCTCCAGTGGATTTTGAGAAATTAACGTTCAAAAAAATATATATATCTGTAAGCGCGCTCCGGGCAGCGCCCCGGTTCGCGTACCTGACGCGTAACGGAACTTCGCGAAGCGAAGCTGATTGCCTCTCCGGAGTCTGTCAACATTCTAAACAGTCCGGAGCAGCCGCCATCTTGTCTCTCGGTAGGATCGAGAGACAAGAGGAGGTCAAAACAAAGGGGTAAAAGACCATAAGGGGGCATAGCAGATCCTCCCTGACCCCCTAGGTTTGATGTGGAGGCTTTGCGTGGGGAGCGACCGGGAAGCAGTCCGGGGAGCGTACTATAAGGAAAAAAGAATGATAGACTTTTTAAATATTGTATGTTTATTGATTGTTCATTTTGTTGTTTTTTTTTTTTTTTTAATTAAATATAAATTTATTTTTGTGATTCTTTTTCCAAATTTAACAGAACATTTAACAACACATTGCCGGAAATGTCCTCATTTTCAATCAGCGAATCTACTGCATCTACACATTGAACTAATTCACGGTCCCGTGATTCATCCATGAAATCTAAGTCATCATTGTCCTCAATATCTTTTTCTGTGTTGTTCTCCAGAACAATTTTGAAGGAAATATTCTGCTCTCCTTCCATTTTCTTGCTGTAATTTGCATAAAAAATAAATTTATCAGTAGAGATAGGGCACTGTTGGGTTTAAGTTCAGACAGGTACTTGTGAGTTTATAACAGAGAAGTAATCTATGGGCACTGTATGGTTTCAGGCGTGAAGTAGTACTATTAAAAAGTGCCTGTGAAGAAGCCTAAGTAAATTCATAATTATACCACAGAAATCTAAATCAATCCATAATTATAATAAACAAGCCTTTCTCAATGTCTAACTCTTACAGAGGGACAGTATATAACTATCTAAAAATGTTTTCCCAAATTAATTTAAAGTGCATGACATAGTTCTCCTTTCAAATTTACAAAATAACATCTTACCTTTTAAAAACAAGTTTAAGTTGTCAGTGAAAATGCTCTTGCAATGTACTTCAGGAAGTAGTAGTCAAAATGGCTGTGTTTCTCTCTCTTTCTTTATATATAATTCAGGTACATAACCAATCAAATGTCAGGTAAAAAAAGTAGAAAATGAAAGTAACATTTTAATTGGTTGTCAATTACAACAATTCAGATGTGTTTTGTGAAGTAATTTACCTCAGGGTATTTAGAGAGGTCTACAGGCTAAATGGCTAAATGGAATTCCAACCAAATTTGTGAAAATGGTAGGGATTGGTTTGTAGTATGAGCTAATCTATATTTGGTGAAAGTGTCTCCAGTGGTTTTTCAGTATATTACTTTCCCACCTTTTTTGAGCGAGCGCTTCCCGGTGCGCGCCCCGGTACGCGAACCGGCAGTGTTACGGGAGTCCTCCATTTTGTGTTTCGGTAGATTTGAGATACAAGATGGAGGGCAAATAATGTTGAGAATGGATAGAAGGGGGCACAGTAGACGTATCCTGACCCCCTAGGTTTTCTGAGGGTGGCTGAGGAGGCCCATATGTGCGAAAAAAAACCCATTTTTTTTCAAATTTTTGCACGGTTAGCGTCCGGTGCGCGTACCGGGTAGCGCTCCGGTGAGCGTACTTTGGTGAAAATTAGTGAAAAAAGTTAGAGTAAAATAATAATTGTGAGTGATCAGATGTAGGGTAGCTCTGAAAATAGCTTTTGGGTCCTGTGGCTGATTTAGGTACCTACAAGTAGGTACCAATGCACAGTCTTAAATTCAGGAGGAAAATTCTGTTCCCCTCATCTGAGAAGTGAACTCCATCTCTTCTGTAGATATCTTGCATGTAGTAACGCAAGTTATTGTTGTAGATGGAGCCCATTCCATGGTCTCTCATGTAAGCTGAAACAGACTTATTTACATGCTTCCTCAATTTGTGGACAAAATTGGTTGGACCACCTCCATTTCTGTCTTTGGCATATATTTGAATATACCAAGGCAGTTTGAGGAAAAAGTGCCATCAATTGGTCAAATGTGTCTTTTAAAAGCATTTCCAGATCTGCCCCAGTCAAAGTCCCCAAGTCATTTCCTCCACAGTGCACAATTAACAGGTCAGGTTTTGGCAAATGCAAAAAGGTTTTCACCAATGGTATCAATTGGTGACATCTTAATCCTCTGTGGCCAATCCAGTTGATTTCCACATTTTGTAAATTGAGGTTGTGTAAATTTCTGTTATCAGCATACCTTTGAGCCCAGTGGATATAACTATGTCCAACAATCCAGACAGAAAACATGGTGAGAGGAGGTTCTGCTGCAGTCAGATTAAGTGTGGGAATGAAATGGCAGTTGGAACAGTAGGAGTATGTAATCAAAAAAACTGTGGAGTTTCTGTGGTAATTAATCAGTAGCAGTGATTGGTGGATTTTGATTGCTGAAAACAGAAAGTTAGGGTGCATGGATGAGTTCTTTGAAAGATGTAATTTGAATGGTCAAGAAAAAATCATTTTATGAAAGATTGCACTGGATACGCAGGTGTACTGAGAGTTCAGAGTTCAATTGAAACATTGTTGTGTGAACTTGCAAACATGAGAGGTCTTTCAGGAGGTGGTTGCTATGGAAAAAAGGCAGAAAGGGCAGAAGGGGGAAGGGTGTTGATTTGAAAAAAGTGAGGGAAGAGTTTTGATTGGGTGACATGAGAGATATGTGTGATGAATTACAGCATTTCTGTGCCATTGTTGGTTGCAGCCTCTGGAGTGCATACCTTTTGCTCTGCTGAAGACAAATTGGTGTGTGTCTGAGACTGTTTTGAAACTCAAAAAGTATTTGCTAAGGTGAGAAAAGATTCATTTAATTTAGATAGAGAATAGTATGCTTTAGGGAGAAAATTATGAAGAAAGTTGTGTATTTAAAATGTTGCTTTGTTTCATAGGTTGCTTGGGGCATATTTACAAGGCCTTTGAGTCCCTTTGATATTATTTTTCCCATTTTAATTTAAGACATTTCCCCGTGGTGCAAGGTCCTTGTAAATACGCCCCATGTGTGCTTGGCAAATTTAGATTTTGTTTCTTTGAGTTACATAGCCATGTTAAAAGTGATGCAAAAATGGTTTAAGGGCCTTCAAAATACGCTTTCATGTGTGTTAGGGCATTTTAAGTCACTTCCCCATGAATGTAGTTGAATAACTGCTTTACTTGATGTGTTTAAAAACGTTTATTGAAGTCATTTAAGTTTCTTGATATGTACTGCTAGAGTTTCATAGGCTGCTTGGGGCATATTTACAAGGCCTTTGAGTCCCTTTGATATTATTTTTCCCATTTTAATTTAAGACATTTCCCCGTGGTGCAAGGTTCTTGTAAATACGCCCCCATGTGTGCTTGGCAAATTTAGATTTTGTTTCTTTGAGTTACATAGCCATGTTAAAAGTGATGCAAAAATGGTTTAAGGGCCTTCAAAATACGCTTTCATGTGTGTTAGGGCATTTTAAGTCACTTCCCCATGAATGTAGTTGAATAACTGTGTTACTTGATGTGTTTAAAAACGTTTATTGAAGTCATTTAAGTTTCTTGATATGTACTGCTAGAGTTTCATAGGCTGCTTGGGGCATATTTACAAGGCCTTTGAGTCCCTTTGATGTTATTTTCCCCATTTTAATTTAAGTCATTTCCCCGTGGTGCAAGGTCCTTGTAAATACGCCCCCATGTGTGCTTGGCAAATTTAGATTTTGTTTCTTTGAGTTACATAGCCATGTTAAAAGTGATGGAAAAATGGTGCAAGGGCCTTCAAAATACGCTTTCTTGTGTGTTAGGGCATTTTAAGTCACTTCCCCTTGAATGTAGTTGAATAACTGCTTTAGTTGATGTGTTTAAAAACGTTTATTGAAGTCATTTAAGTTTCTTTATATGTACTGCTAGAGTTTCATAGGCTGCTTGGGGCATATTTACAAGGCCTTTGAGTCCCTTTGATATTATTTTT
This sequence comes from Lissotriton helveticus, assembly GCF_964261635.1. Lineage (NCBI taxonomy): Eukaryota > Metazoa > Chordata > Amphibia > Caudata > Salamandridae > Lissotriton > Lissotriton helveticus. Next base: position 211,893,421 of record NC_136058.1, read on the forward strand.
CCCATTTTAATTTAAGACATTTCCCCGTGGTGCAAGGTTCTTGTAAATACGCCCCCATGTGTGCTTGGCTAATTTAAGTACTGATAGGATGTGCTTCTACATAGGACCTGTGTCGTGTTTTCAAATTATGACCAGAAAATCGTTTTTTTTTAAAAAAAAAACGCTTTTCACATTTATGAGAAGGTCATATTGGTGTCTGCTTCTTTAAATAAATATTGAACTGAGAAATATTAAACTGAGGCTTCTGTAAGTGTCAAAGGAGGTGAGTAATGTACATTGCTCTGTTGCATACAGTCCTCATCCTCTGCGTACTCTTGGGTATGCTAGACTAAATCTGCTCAATGAGATAACTAAGCTGAGGAAACACAGGTGATGTGATTGTGAATTGAGCATAAATATTTGCACGTTTTTCAATTACATCACCTGTGTTTCCTAACATTATGAATCACATTGTGCAGATGAGGTTTAGGCCTGTCCAGGGAGATAGAGGAGGTCTGGCCTTTGTTCAAGAGTGTAGTGGACATGACTCACTTCATTGGTAGGCCTGCCCATGTATTATCGCCTCTGTACTCTTCAACAAGCCTAAATTTCATCTGCAACACTGAGTAGGCCTCACCTCAAACAAACCTCTCGATAGGCCACACCTTATCGTCATCCTGAATCAATCATTTAAAATGTTAGGGGCAGATTTATGATGGCCGTGCGCCTCTTTAGTGCCGCTGTTGCGTCACTTTTGTGATGCAGCAGTGATGCAAAAGATGCACCATGTTGCAAGACAGGCCTCACTTCATCTCCAACAAGATACCGTCAGTTTAAACTGTAAACATTTAGGATTGTGTAGGGGGCATGGAGAAGCTGAATCTTCTGTAAATGTCAACATTGTTGCATACAGTGCTCAACTTCTGCGTAGTCTTAGATATGTTAGTTTCCATCTGCACAATGAGATACCTAAGAAAAGGAAACACAGGTTATGTGATTCTGAAATGAGGAAAATAAATTCCACATTTTTCAATTACATCACCTGTGTTGCCTAACATTATGAATCACATTGTGCAGTTGAGGTTTAGGCCTGTCCAGGGACACAGAAGAGGTCTGGCCTTTGTTCAAGAGTGAAGTGGACATGACTCACTTCATTGGTAGGCCTGCACATGTGTTATCTCCTCTGTACTCTTCAACAAGCCTAAATTTCATCTGCAACCCTGAGTAGGCCTCACCTCAAACAAACCTCTGGATAGGCCACACCTTATCGTCATCCTGAATCAATCATTTAAAATGTTAGGGGCAGATTTATGATAGCCGTGTGCCTCTTTTGCGCCGCTGTGCGTCACTTTTGTGACGCAGCGGCGGTGCAAAAGATTTGCTATGTTGCGACATATTTACAACTTGATGCATCTAGGCAGATGTGTCATGCTGTAAAGTCCTGTGCCACATGAAACCTGCGGCAGATTTCCTGTGAGCGTTTTGTTGTAGGGTGGGCAGTCATTTGCATGAAAGCCCTGTAAAACTAACACAGTAAAATTAAGAAGATTTCACTGAGTCACATTTATGGCATTGCTGAATCAAATCCTTACGCCTGTTTGAAACAGGCATAAGGAGTGATTCCTGCAATGCGTGACGCATCTGTGCTGTTTTTGCTCAATGGTGCTCTGCATTGTAAATGCGGCACATCAAGGGTGGCACAGCAGTGGCGCACGTTAACTGGTGCATCCCTGGGGATGCGCCAGTTAACATAAATCTGCTCCTTTAAATTTAAGTATTAGCAGGGGACACAGTGTTGGTGAGGCTTATCCAAGGTTAAGAAGAGATGAGTCCTGTTCACTGAAAACTTGGACATAGGCCTCACCTCCTCAGCATCGCTGGACATGGTTAAATAATATCTGCAAAATGTTACTCTTGTTAAACAATTTTACAATTATAGTCTCTGAGATTTGTCTCTTACTCTGCAACATCTCATTGTTTGTTCTCTTTCTTTAAAGATAACGACAACATCAAGCATGAGTGATAATGAGCAATCTGTTGATCTCGATATTATCATTGAAATTGTGATTGAAACATCAGTGGAAGTAGATCCCTTGGATGATTTAAATCCTGAGGATGATGAAGAACATGATGAGGATGCCGATTTGTCAGAATTGTATGACATAGGGTGGGAAGCTGACCTGCTCGAGCCTATGGAACTATAAACATTTATTTTTAAAAGTTACTGGAAATGAAAAGTAACCATGTTAACCGTTTCATTTAAAATTAAACACATCTTCAAAAACAGCTTGTGTGAAGTGTCTTTAATAAAATAGGGAAATATGCTGATAAAAATTAGTTCAGATTCACATATAAAAGAGCAAAGGTCAAATGTAGAAGCATTCTATTTCTTTGCTACTATTTGTAAGTACTAAATTTGCCAATGCACTAAAAATTATTGTATGTAAAATTGACAAGTAGTGTGTTAATTTTTTGACGACTGTTATTGATTTACTGTTTGGTAATAGTGGTTAATAACATTTTTTATTATATTTTACCACAGATTCAACTGCAGATCATTTCAAAACTACATTATGCCATCTAAAGAAAGAAGCCGAAAGGCTACAAAACGTCAAAGACAGCAGATTACTAAATGCTTGCAGCAGTCCTCTACAATAAAAACTCGTCAAGTCACCAAGAAAGCTCCGGGTAAGACAACAAAATCATTCCTAAGAAACATTTGTAGAAAAAAAAGTATTACTACAGAACATGTTTTAGTCCAGAAAAAGAGAGCCAATTTAAACGGAAAGGAAAGGCCAATCAAAAATGTTACTGCTAGAGCAGGAGATAACTCTGTGCATGGTAGTAGAAGGAAAAATCAGTTTAGGGACATTCGTAGACGAATGTTCCGCAACAGGATAATTGGCAATTTGTTAAAAAATATTAAGAAAGGCAGTCGCGGGCCGTGGAGGGAGTTACGGTGGGGCAGGGAGGCGGGGAGGGGCAGGGTGGAGAGGGCTAAAAACCGGCAACTGGATAATTACAGGTAAGTAAACAATTTAAATATTAAAACGAATTTCGTAGCGCGCACTGCATCGCAAAATGCAGTGCAGTGAGCGCTACGAAATTCGTTTTATTATTTAAATTTGAAGAAAAACAATAAGTACTACAAGAATGTATATGTTGCAGAAGAGGAAGTAAGTGAAGAAGAGGATAGCGATTTGTGTGCTGGTCAAATTGAGAAAGTAGAAGCCTCTAAAAATGAAGAAATATATGAACATTATAGTGTTCATCCTTTGCATTCCAAGGAAGTCATGGGGAATGCTATTGAGTTGTTTCAAATGAAACAAGCCAAAGGAAGTCCCATTAGTGTTTGGGAGGAAAGTTTGGAAGCTCGGTGTTTCCCACAGCTATTTCCAACAGGTCAAGGAGGAAGATATGATGAGCGACCTGATCAAATTCCTGCTTCTGAATACCGGACTTTACGATTGTATGCAGAAGATCCTAGGTTTCGTCAATGCATTCCCTATTTGTTTCATCTACTGTTTGAAAGCGATCTGTCTGGACTGTCATATGCAGTGAACCACATCTTGAAAAGTGGTGTACACATGCAAAATATCTCGGCAAGGGACTTTATGGATAAAGTCAATGTGCAAGACAGTATTTTGGATTCTCACCTGATTAATCTCATGGCGTGTCAGCGTGGTACTAATGAGTACTGGTACCGTCGTCATGGTGATTTAAAATGTATGCTGAGGAACTTAGGAACTCCCACATGGTTCCTCACTCTCAGCTGTGCCGAGTATGGCTGGGAAGACTTACTTGAATTTCTACGAGAGGCAAATGGAAACATTGCAAATATCAAATTCAAGACACCCGGAAAACTGTGCTCTTTGGATCCAGTGAATGTATGCAGGTACTTCAATCATAGATTTGAAGCTATGATGTCTTTCATCATGAACAAGAAAAATCCACCTCTTGGAGAGGTGTTGGATTTCTTCTGGAGAAAGGAGTACCAAGCAAGAGGTGCTCCTCATATACATATGCTGTTGTGGATCAAAGATGCACCCAAATTTGGAACAGATCCTTAGTGATGAGTTTCATAGAACAGTATTCTACATGTGCTGTTCGAAAGGCAAAGGAAGACAAAAGCCTAAGAGAACAAGTTTTACGCTTCCAAAGCCATCGTTGTGGAAAGTACTGTCGTCGTAAATTCAGAAACAAGGACAAGTTCTACACAAAATGTCGTTTCGCCTTTCCACGACCGGTGATTTCTAAAGGAAGAGTGAACAGTTTGATGTCTTCGCTGCGACATAATGTGATGAAGAAATCACCCAAAAATACCTACAATTTGAAAAGGAACGAAGAGTCCAAGTACATCAACGACTACAACCCAGTGATTTTGTCCATGTGGAATGCTAACATGGATATACAGTTTGTGGCTGATAACTGTATGGCTGTGGCTCGGTATATGACATCTTACATCACCAAAAAAGAAAAGACAGAATTGAAGGATATGTGGGAGGACATTTCCCATGAAAAGAGCCTCAGTAAGAAGTTGTACAGTTTCAGTATGAAGATGTTGTCGCATCGAGAAATCGGAGCTTATGAATGTTCGGACCGGTTGTCTTCAGCAAGTCTCTATGCCAAATCCAGGAGTATCATTTGGGCGAGTCTTGGTCTTGCTGCAACGCGTAATCGAGTTCTGAAACCTGTACGGGAAATTGAGTATTTGGCGGAAAAGGAGCCAAACAGTACAGATATTTTGAAGACCAACATGTTGGATACATATTATCCAAATAGAAGCAGTCACCTCGAGAATGTTTGTCTGTATGAGGTTCTACAAAATTACATATTCAAGAGGAACATCAAAGAAGATATTGATAAAGGAGTGTATGCTGTAATTGGAAGTGAGGGATGTCTGGTCAAGCAAAGAAAATGCCACTTGGTAAACCATCAAAAATTGAGTGGCGAATCTCCTGAAAGAAAAGAGTTTTTCTATTTAGCACTTTTGCAACTTTTCAAGCCTTGGCGTGCAGAAGAGGAACTGCTTGGAGATTTCCTCTGTTACGAAGACTCTTTCAAAGCCGCCAAGGAGACCATAGAATGTCCTGTTTTTCCCAAATATCTAGAAATGTTGAATGCGGAAATCGAGAAGGAAGCAATGATTGCAGCCGAGATTGCTAGAGACAGTTCTCAGGACAGTCAGAGTTCTGTTTCATTGAGTCAGGATCCACTAGGAGGACCAGTTATCGAAAATGAAGCTGCCACTGCCATGATTGAAGTGGAAAGAGCCATGGCACATGCTCAGGAGGATGCGGTTAACTTAACTCAACGTTGAGCAGAGGAAAATATATGACGAAGTTACCAACCAAATAGATCATGGATTAAGTCATGAGAAGAAAGAGTGCTCATGTACGTCGTTGAAGCCTGTCCGACTGTACGTGAGTGGAGAAGCGGGAACTGGAAAAAGTTTCCTCATTAAAGCAATTTCATATTATTTGCAGAAAAGGACTGAGTCATCGCTGTCTTGTGTTGTCACCGCTCCAACTGGACTGGCAGCACATAACATTAAAGGTATTACTTTGCATCGTCTACTGATGCTGCCAGTGGAGCATGATAACAAATTACAATACCACAAGTTATCTGGAGATGCTTGTTGTGAAGTTTCAAGAGTCTTGAGGAAAATGAAACTTCTTATCATTGACGAAGTAAGCATGGTTTCCAATGTCATGCTTGCTTTGTGCATTTGAGAATGCAAGAAGTTCTCAAAACAGAGTATGATGTGTTATTTGGTGGCAAACACATCATTGTTTTCGGTGATCTTCTGCAGCTGACACCAGTGAAAGGACAACCTGTGTTCAAAATGCTCACGCATGAAGATACCAGGAAGTGCCTAGGGAGCATTGGCAACATTCAATATATGGTTAAACTTCAATTATGCTGAACTGCGTGAAAATATGCGTCAAGCGAAGGATGAAGATTATAAGAATATTCTACAAGATGTTAGAATCGGAAAAGTGACCGAGCATGGGAAAGAAGCTTTACATGCACGATTACTATCAAATTTGTATCCAGAAGAAGACGTTGTGCCTGAGAATATTTTTCGGAAAATTACTGAGAAGAAATCTGGAATATGTTTGATGCCAACTCTTGCAGAATGTGCCATCTTTAACAACAAAATGTTGAATTTAGAAAACCAAGAGATTGTGAAACTGGAAGCTATTGACAGAATAGAGCATATGGGAGCAACAATTATTTTGTCTGAGAATTTGAAATCAAAATTGGATTCATTAGAGAAGACTATATCTAAAACTGCTGGTTTTGAAAAGACTCTGAATGTGTGCTTAGATTGCCGTATAATTTTAAGAAGGAATTTACATGTTGAAAGAGGTCTGGTAAATGGATCAATGGGTAATGTTGTTGATTTTGAGAAATACAGAAATAGAGATGGAATTGAATTTTTAAAAATTAAATTTGATGGCATTGAGGAAGTACAGCTAATTCGTCGTTGCTCTGCTAGGTTTTTGCTTGTAAAAGACTTATATGTTCGCCGTAAGCAGTTTCCTGTTTGCTTGGCATATGCGGTGACAATCCATAAATCACAAGGTTTAAGTGTAGACAGTGCATTGGTGAATATTGGCAGTTCTGTGTTCAAGGAAGGTATGGCATATGTGGCATTGTCACAAGTCAGAACTTTATCGGGATTGTACTTGATTGAGTGTGATGTCACAAACATTTGTGCGGATCTAGATTGTGTTAAGGAATACAATAGGTTAATAAGAGAGTATGCGCCAAATTTGCCTCAATATCCTTTGTTTGATAAACGTGTGGTAGGCCGGAAACGAAGAAATGTGACCAATAGTAGGGAGGTTGTAGCAAAAAGACGAAAAGTCGATGAACCCAAAATTATAAGCAGAAAAAAAATGGATTCTGTTGAAGATGTTGTTGGTTTTCAATTTGAAAATAGTTCTGGTGTCAACTGCTATGCTGATGTTGTGGTTAATGTTGTCTTTTCTCTAGAAACTTTAAAAGAAGAGATTGTGGTCAATTCGGATCAAAGATTTTGCAGTTTGTTGAATTCTGGGTTAGAGAAATGTAGCACTGATAGAACAAAAATAGAAAGTGTGTCTGAAATTCGAAATCTGTTAGACAAATGTTCAGGTCAAACGCAATTCTCTCAAAATATTCAGCAAGATTGTCAGGAGTTTTTAATGTATATGCTTGATGTATTGCAAGATGAAGGTGTAGATGTAGATCACCTGTTTGGCCTTTCTTATCAATGGCAGCATGACTGTGAGAACTGTATGGTATCAAGTACTACTAGTGTAGACTCAGAAAAATTTATATATTTAACTTTGCCAGACAGTAAATCAGTGTCCTTTAATAAGCTAGTAAAAGCAGCTGATCACAACATGGAGTGTAGCCAATGTAAGTCTGAAATGTTGTCCACATTATTTATACGAACATATGGCCAGTATGTCATTTTAATGTTCCAACGATGTAGGCCTGATGGAACAAAATTGACAACTTTAATTAAAAATGTTGTGGCTTCGCAGTTGTCAATATCAGGAAGGACTTTTGTAACTGCAGCAGTTATATATCATGACGGTCCTTCAACAACATCAGGACATTACACAGCTTGTTTGAAGTCTAGAAACGGCTGGTCATTCTGCAATGATTCTGTTTTAACTTTAAAAAAAAAATTGCCTTGTGACCTTAAAAATTCTTACCTGGTGTTTTTACAACCAAAATGTTAGGGAAAGAATCTCGGGATTTTCTCTGAGGAATTTCAAGAGGTTCTAATGGCTCCTACACTATTTGGCCTTGAGGATAAGTGTAGTACAGAGTCAAAAGTTATTTTTGAGTTTTAAGTAGTTTCTGAAAAAAAGAAGGTTTTCTTACAGAAAGTGGTGGGCACGAATTAGTTAAAGGACAACAGAGTATTTCCCAAAGCAAACGGTGTTCTTACCATAACACTGGACGTCATGGAAAAATATCTGCACTTTGAATGAGTTCAGAAAAACTGTTTCTTTTAATAAGCTAATTCAAGCAGCCAATCAAAACATGGAGTAGAGGTAATGTAAGTCTGCAATGCTGTCGACAAACTTTTGGTTATAATGTCATTTTAAAATTCCAACTATATAAACCTGATGAAAATAAGTTTTCAACTTTAATTACAAATGTTATGGCTACACAGTCGTTGATTTTAGAAAGAACATTTCTAACTGCAGCTATTATGTGACATGATGGTCCTTTGACAACATCCACTTATTACACATCTTATTCAAAATGTAAAAAAAGCTGATGTTCTGGAAAAAATTCACTTTGCACTATGAAACAATGTTGCCTTTTGACTTAAAAATATTCTTACTTTCTGTTTTCAGAAGAAAGAATTTAGGGTAGGTAACTGGCCTATAATGATTTTAGGAGTTGATATAATTTTATGTACTGTTTTAAATTGCTTTGTGATTAAAAGTGATGTAGAGAATTAAATAATTGTAGTAGTCATAGAGGTAGTGTAAGTCTGCTTCATAGTAAGCAGTATCAGTGTCATAGGAAATGTGGAACATGAGTGAGCAAGAAGGGTGAGATATTACTAGTACAGGATTGTGAAAGTGATCTTGAAAGTTTTCTTTCTGAAAGTTGCGGAAAAAGAAAATGACGGGATTTGCTTAGAAGAATTCCAAGAGTTATAAATGGCTCTTACACGATTTGGCCTTGAGGAGAAGTGCGGTAGAGAGCGAGAAGTTATTTATTGTATGTAACATATTTGTCAAAACGATTGAGCTTTTCTTTCAGAAAGTGGCGGGCTGAAAATAATAACAGCACAACAGAGTATAGGCTGTTCATAGGACATCCTTCGACGTCATGGAAAGTAAGTTACTTTTGAGGAGTTCTGATTTCTGATTGGTTATGTTATATGGGTTTTTTAAACACAATCATTTTGATTGTGTTTTTTTCCCCGCTGTTATATGATGAATACCTTCAAGTCACTGTTTTTAGTGAAATTTGAGAACAGCAAAAATAAACCATTTAACATGTATAATTAATTCTGTACTTTTTGTATTTATGATATACATTTAGAACTGTGTAGGAGGCATGGAGAAACTGAGGCTTCTGTAAGTGTCAAGGGAGGTGAGTAATGTACATTGCTCTGTTGCATACAGTCCTCACCTTCTGCATACTCTTGGATATGCTAGACTACATCTGTACAATGAGATACCTAAGCTGAGGAAATACAGGTGATGTGATTGTTAAATGAGAAAAAATATTTGCACGTTTTTCAATTATATCACTTGTGTTTCCTAACATTACGAATCACATTGTGCAGATGAGGTTTAGGCCTGTCCAGGGAGACAGAGGAGGTCTGGCCTTTGTTCAAGAGTGCAGTGGACATGACTCACTTCGTTGGTAGGCTTGCACATGTATTATCTCCTCTGTACTCTTCAACAAGCCTAAATTTAATCTGTAACTCTGAGTAGACCTCACCTCAAACAAATCTCTGGATAGGCCACACCTTATCGGCATCCTGAAACAATCATTTAAAATGTTAGGGGCAGTTTTATGATGGCCGTGCACCTCTTTTGCGCTGCTGTTGTGTCACTTTTGTGACACAGCAGCAGTGCAAAAGATGCACCATGTTGCAAGATAGGCCTCACTTCATCTGCCAAACAACAAAAAGACCCAGTCCTCAGGCGTCAAAATATGTCAGTGACTCTAAAGTAGGGCAGTTAGTATATACTGCTACCTCTCAATCTCTTATACATCTTATAAGGAGATATTGCACTGCACTCCTGCCCACGTTAAAAAAGTCTCCGCCTGTTCGCCTTAACAGCAACACCGAACAACAACACTCGTGACCTACATATGTTGGTCAACCGTGTCCACACATTTGTGTTGGACTGAATTCTCCTTAGAAAAAATGTGTGAGAGACAAGTGACACCTCACGGAAACACCACCAACGGGGTAACTGGTATGAAATTTCCAGACAGGCCCCTGTCTCATCATCGGTCGTCACCTGTCTCTCAAAGAAAAAGAAGAAAGAAAAGGAGTGTCCACAACAAACAACAGAAATTGTGACAAACAGTGGATAGCAGTGATATCTGCTGGTGACAAACACACAACATAAAAGAGTGCTTAAAAACCAAGCGTAAAGTCCCCTTAACCAACTTTATTTTTGGGGAATAACTTATGCTATGGTGTCTAAAAAGGCTGGTAGCTATTACTGCCTACCATTACCATCTTGCCAGTGCCGACATGAGGCTGAGGATAAGCACCTACGTTTCGGTAGTACGAAAGCCTAAGGATTTCTAAGTAATGAAAAAAGGTCTTCCTCTCACAAAGTTGAAAGTCAGAGTGAGGAAACAAGGAGGGGTTTTCATCATTTGGGAAAAAAAATAATTCTAAACCAATGAAAAGTGTTATTTTTAGGTCACATGACCTAGCCTTACATCATTAGGAAACCAAAAGTGAAATGAACCAATGAAAACTTTTGATAACAAGTTATATGACCTGTTACACTTACGTTACGCGCTGCGCGCCGTGCCCTGGATCGCTTCCGGGGCGCTGCGCTTCGCGCCTCGGTTCGCTCTCCAGAGCACTTCCGGGTGCGCTAACGCGGTGCGTCATAAGACGCATTACGCGAGAACGCCATATGTCGCGATTACGCGACGTGTCACGATGTTGTTTTCTAACGCGGCAGTTGCGCAAACAGAACATTTACCAGTTCGCGGACCGGGTCGCGGCACCAATTTGAGCTAACGGGAAGCGACCCGGTTCGCGGTTCGGGAGCGAAACAAAAAAAATAATTAAAAAAAATACATAAAAAATTTGTATTAAAACATATAAAATATATTTTTCGAATTAAAGAAGAATACATTTTAAAGCTTTTGATATTTGCTATTAAAAAACCATTGAAATTCACTGAAAAAACCATAGGTTATAGACCATATATAGTTAGGAATTAGCATTTACAAAACCTTGAAAATTCACTGAAAAAACCATAGGTTATAGACCATATATAGTTAGGAATTAGCATTTACAAAACCTTATTTTACTCACACAAAACCATTGAAATTCGCATATATAGTTAGTTGTACTAACTATATATCGCGCACCCGCAATCCACTGCTGATCATGTCACATATTACATCATTCATGACATGGTCAGTGACATCACTGATGACATCACTGATGACATCTCAAATGACATCACTGATGACATCACTGATGACATTACTGAGCACATCACTGATGACATTATTCATGTGATAATACGATGAACCTCTTCAGACGCTAATATAACCTTAGATAAACTCAGTGTAAACAGACACTCACAGACTGTCACTCATCCATGGAGTTACTCACACACCTACTCAGTCATGCAAAGAATCAATCACACCTCCATTTTCTCAACTATACAGTTATAAACACCTTACTTATTCAAACATATTCTAACACATATTTACTCTCTTATACAATCCCTGATACAAGTTCACAATGATCCATACAGCCACACACACATTCACTAGCTCTTATGCACAGTTATTTATATATGTCAACTCTCACATGTACTGTGTTTTACATATGTACTTACTTTGACATGTAGCACTGAGATATCCATTTACTCACCAATACACTCATGCACACAGTCAACCGCCCATACAGCTGTTTCCACATGCACTTTTGAACCCATACATCTAGTGAATCAACTGCTCACACATCTATGCACAGAGTCATACACCTCCCAGCCACCCCCACACACTCAGTCTCCCATACAAATACTTGGGCAACCAATCAATAACCCATATAGTTACTCATATAGCTACTGATCAACATATGCAGCAGTTTACAGAACAACAGACATAATGATGCACAAATTAAGACACTTTAGTCATTAACCTATGCACTCAGTGAGACACATTTAATCACTCACTCATACAGTCAGTCATGCACCTACTAAATCCTTCATCCAGACACTTATACATCCACTCATTCTTCAATACGTAAGACATATTTTAACTTTACAGAAATACACAGTCACTGGATGTTGTCATCAGTGATGTCATCAGTGATGTCATTTGAGATGTCATCAGTGATGTCATCAGTGATGTCATTTGAGATGTCATCAGTGATGTCACTGACCATGTCATGAATGATGTAATATGTGACATGATCAGCAGTGGATTGCGGGTGCGCGATATATAGTTAGTACAACTAACTATATATGCGAATTTCAATGGTTTTGTGTGAGTAAAATAAGGTTTTGTAAATGCTAATTCCTAACTATATATGGTCTATAACCTATGGATTTTTCAGTGAATTTTCAAGGTTTTGTAAATGCTAATTCCTAACTATATATGGTCTATAACCTATGGTTTTTTCAGTGAATATATATATATATATATATATATATATATATATATATATATATATATATATATATATATATATATATAGTATAGAGCCTCTCAAATATACTATTCAATCAATCAGTCAAAGCATTTGTAAGCCGAGCTACTTACCTGTGAGGGTCTCAAGGCGCTAAGGGGTGAGACGCTGCTACTGTTCGAAGAGCCAGGTCCTGAGGAGTCTTCTGAAGGACAGTAGGTCTTGGGTCTGCCGTAGGTGGATGGGGAGGGTGTTCCATGTCTTGGCGGCAAGGTGGGAGAATGATCTGCCGCTGGCAGTCACTCTTCGGATGCGGGGGACAGTGCTGAGGGCATGGTCGGCAGAGGGGAGCTGGCGGGTGGGGGTGTAGAAGCTGAGTCGGCTGTTGAGGTACACTGGTCCGATGTTGTGGAGTGCTTTGTGTGCGTGGGTGAAGAGCTTGAAGGTTATCCTCTTGTTGATGGAAAGCCAGTGCAAGTCTCTCAGGTGGGGTGTGATGTGGCTGTGGCAAGGGATGTCGAGGATCAGGCTTGCAGAGGAGTTCTGGATGCGTTGGAGCCGTTTCAGGAGTTTGGCTAAGGCTCCTGCGTACAGGGCGTTTCCCTAGTCCAATCTGCTGCTGATGAGGGCCTGGGTGACCATCCTTCTTGTTTCGGTGGGGATCCACTTGTAGATCCTGCAGAGCATGCAGAGGGTGTTGAAGCAGGAGGAAGAGACGGCGTTGACCTGCTTAGTCATGGCGAGGGTGGAGTCGAGGATGACCCCTCGATTGCGTGCATAGTTGGTAGGCATTGGAGCTGTTCCTAGTGCGGTCGGCCACCAGGAGTCGTCCCAAGCCGAGGGGGTGTATCAGAGGATGAGGACCTCCATATTGTCCAAGTTCAGCTTCAGTGGGCTGTTTCTCTTCCAGTCGGCGACGGCCTTCATTCCCTTGTGGAGGTTGGTTTTGGTGGTGTGGGGGTCTTTGGTGAGGGAGAGGATCAGCTGGGTGTCATCTGCGAAAGAGATGATGTTGAGGTCGTGCAGTCGGGCGACATGAGCGAGCGGTGCCATGTAGATGTTGAATACCGTTGGGCTGAGGGATGAGCCCTGGGGTACGCCGCATATGATCTCGGTGGCTTCAGAGCAGAAGGGGGGAGGCGTGCGCTCTGAGTTCTGCCATAGAGGAAGGAGATGGTCCAGTCCAGGGCCTTTTCTTTGATCCCGGCATCGTGGAGGCGTGTCCATAGTGTGAGGTGGCAGACAGTGTTGAAGGTGGCTGACAGGTCCAGGAGGATGAGGGCCACTGTTTCTCCGTTGTCTAGCAGAGCCCTGATGTCATCGGTGGCGGCGACGAGGGCAGTTTTGGTGCTGTGGTTGCTGCGGAACCCGGACTGGCACAGGTCCAAGATGCTGTTCTCCTCAAGGAATCTGGTCAGTTGTTTGTTGACGGCTTTCTCAATGACCTTTTCTGGGAACGGAGCAGGGAGATGTTTAGGAAGTTCTTGAGGTCCTTGGGGTCCGCCTTGGGTTTCTTGAGTAAGGCGTTGATCTCGGCGTGCTTCCAGCTCTCCGGGAAGGTTGCTGTCCCTAAGCAGATGTTGATTGCTTTCTGGAGATGGGGTGTGATGGTGGTGCTGGCTTTGTTGAAGATGTGGTGTGGGCATGGGTCTGACTGGGACCCTAAGTGGACAGAATTAATGATCTTGATGGTGTTGTCGTCGTTGATGTTGGTCCAGGAGATCAGGGGGTTGGTGCGGGTGGTGGTTGTGGGGGTGGAGTTCTCTGTGGTTGCCGGGGCATTCGCGGTGTTGAAGCTGTCGTGGATAGCTGCGATCTTGCGGTGAAAGAAGGTGGCCAGCGAGTCACACAGGTCTTGCGAAGGTGGGATGTCGTTGGTGTTGGAGCTGGGGTTGGAGAGTTCCTTCACGATGTTGAAGAGCTCTTTGCTGTTGTGCGCGTTGTTGCCTTGGCCGTCTCTGAAGGAGGCTGTTTTGGTGGATCTGATGAGGTGGTGGTGTCTGCGGGTGGCGTTCTTGTGGGCTGCGTAGCTTTTCGGTGTTCCTTCACGGATCCAGTTCTTCTCTAGCTTTCTGCAGTTTTGCTTGGAGGCCTGGAGGTCTTCAGAGAACCAGCTCACTTTCTTTCTGGTGTGGCTGTTAGAGGGTTTCTTGAGCGGGGCAAGGGTGTTGGCATGGTTGTCGATCCAGTGTCTGAGGTTGCGGGCTGCGGCGTTGGGGTTGGTCGGGTCTGCAAGTAGGCTTCGTGCGAGGGTGTTGGTTAGCTGGTCTTCGGTGACTTTGCTCCAGCAGCGGCGGGGCATTTACTGGGTGCGGTGGTGGGTTTCCGGAAGGTGAAGTGGATGCAACGGTGGTCGGTCCAGTGGAGTTCGGTGGTGTGGTTGAAGTAGGTGTGTGAGCTTGCTGAGAAGATGGGGCCAAGCTTGTGGCCGGTGGAGTGAGTGGGTATTGTGATGAGTTGTCTGAGTCTGAGGTTGGCGATCAACGTGGAAGAGTTGGAGTCGTTGTTGCGTTGTTGTTCTCGAGGTACAAGTTTAGGTCCCCGAAGAGGATGAAGTCCGTGAAAGCGAGGGCATGTGTGCTGACGAATTCGGTCGCTGAACTGTGGTCGGGGTCCGGGGGTCTTTAGATGAGGGATCCTCAGAAGGTTGTGTTGGGTCGGTGTGGACCTGGAAGTGCAGGTGTTCGGCGGTGCTGAGGGTGTCATCTGTGTATGTCGAGATTTTGAGAGTGTTCCTGTGGACGATGGCAATTCCTCCTCCTACTCCGTTGATGCGGTCCTTGTATGTGATCTTGTAGCATTCCAGGATGGCTATAACGATGTCGGGTGTGGAGGAGGGGTTCAGCCAGGTCTCCGTCAGGAAGGCGACGGCTGGGGTGTTTGTGTTGAGTAGGTCCCAGAGTTCTACAGCGTGTTTGTGGGTGGCGCGGGTGTTGAGAAGGATGCAGCTGAGGTAGTTGGGTTCGTTGGCAGGCCGGATGCTGGTCAAGCTGCAGTTCCGGCAGGAGAAGGGTCCTTGGGTGCTCTTCGGGGAGGCCCGGCAGCTGGTGTGTGATCGCCCTGCGTTGAGTGGGTGAGGGCGCTGGAGTCGTTGAGGAGATGGACGTTGTGGTGTTCGTGAGGGCCAGGGGTTCAGGCGCTGAGCTCGGTCAAGGTGCAGATGGGCACAGACAGGCTAGCCGTAGGCACACGGGCGCGTCCGCTGCGTGGGATTCATATGAGGGGAGGTGGGAGGAGGGAGCAGCTGGGAGGTGGGAGTGGGGTAGCGAATACTCGAGCAGGGGGCGGGTGGCATGGACGCAGCAGCGGAAAGAGCGGGCGATGTACGGCAGGGAAAAACAAAAGCAGGGCACAGCAAGAGTGGCAGGGGGAAAACAACAATATTAGGCAGGGGAAGAAAAGGATTAATGGGCAGTGAGAGAACAGACTACAGATTACAGCAAACCAGATTACAGCAAAGCAGATGACAGAAAAAGAAATACAGCGAGGGTTTTTTTATTTTTTATTCAGGCAGTGAGAGCAGCACAACAGTCAATTAAATACACATTGAATACACATGTGCCCTGTATTATGAGCAGAAAGACATACATACACCTTTTTGTACACATATTTACAGAGTATGCTGTTTGAAACACAGGTATTCAAGTATTTTTATATGTATTTTTATGTAACATGTCACTCGGTAAAAGCAGAGACACGCATGCATTCCTTCACAAACTTGGTAAGACTTACAACAGTGATATGCTTAGGACTGCTGTTTTATATTTGGTAGGTAGGCCTAACATTCTGAGCAGTTGATTAATAGTGAACCTTCAAGAGAAAAGTGAGGTTTAAGACATCTTGGGATAAGGAGTAGTGATTAGGCTACTTTGTATGAGTCTGTTGTATGGTACAGTCAAAATAGGCCTCTTTTGCCACCTCTGTTTGTTCATTCTCAGTGGCGGCTCCCCCATTGGGGCATGGGGGTACTGCTATTGCAGCGTTGTGATCGGTGGAGGGGGGAGGGAGGGAGGATGCCTGCAGGAATTCACACAGACTCTGCCCTGCTCTGAGAGGTGCTGCACGCACTCCCTCGTGCCAGGCCCTGTTGCTACTTCCACCACCCTTGGGCCAGTTACCTTCCTTTCTCATGAGGACCTACCCTCACCCTCTGCACACATGGTGTACGGGTCAGCGGCAGGACACTTCCCATGAGAGCAGCAGTACAAGCCCCTGGTGTGAGGGACTCTCTGCAGAGCTCACTGCCATCTACTCAAAGAGTGGGGCAGATGCTCATGGCCTGGAGTCACCCCAATCAATTAAAATGTTAAAATACGAGGACAGCGGAACAGGTGGCGTGGACCCAGTCATGTACGTTTTTTATTTTTCATTTTAAAACCTGAACCCCCCTCCTGTGCAACCCCCCAGCCTGAAACCCCCCCTGCGCACCCCCATCATGAGCATTGCACATTCCGTGACATTGCAGCCTTGCATAATGAATTTGCACTCTCCGTTCAGCCTGTGACGTATTCAAATTGTACAATATGTTCTGCTGCTTAGAGCTCTGACATCATGCTAATATACTAGAAAGTGGCAACCTCATGCCACCGAATGAAGATTTAAGCTGTTCACTGTCCGGTCAAGCCAGTGGACGTGCGCTGTTGACTTTGCTCCTGTGACAAACAGAGAGTATTGTATTGTGTCCTTAGAGTGGTTTAGTTCGACTCTTTTTTCATTCCTGAAATGCCAAAAGACTTTAAATAATACTCCTGAAATGGGGAACTTTCCCGCTCCCTTGCGGACAGACTCTGCATACCGATGAAGTCTCTCTTCTCACAAATGTCATTAACTTTACTTTGCTGTTGATCTGTACATGTTTTTTCCGTGAGATGGGTTTCTAAGTTGCTTATTACAGCACCATCAGTTAATTGGTTAGTCCTCGCTTTGCAGTCACTTTGCACCTCATTCCAAGAGGGTCAGTTATCCTGAATCTGGGGGCAGGGTAACAAGTTGTGCACAAATGTCACCATTTCTTCCTGCACATGTTTTTACAGGTAGCCCCAGGCAGAATTTGAGCATGAAAAAATGTCATTTTCCTGAGTGCTGCTACTTCGAACAAGATAACATGTGCAATATTACTGGGTTTTCCTACAATCCGAGTTGCAGAACCAGGCATGGAAGGAAATGGCCTCAGTAAGTTAATACTTTCCCCAGCGGGGTCGTTAGTTAACGAGACCGGTATTTACCTCTTCATATAAGAGGCCAGTGACCGTGATGCCAGGTGCCAAAATAATTAAATATGAATTATGTCTTTTTAAGAAGTGAATTTGAAGTGTGTGATTAAGTAGTTGAAGCCTTGGTTGATGGTGGAGGAATGCTATGCCCGAAGTTTATGCTCTTACTGGGGTGGGGACTACTGCATCGGAGACAAGGGCCCCGTGCCTGGACCCCATGAAGCCACCCCTGCACCTGCCATAGCCAGGAATAGTGCAGCATCACAGCACCCCTATTGAACAGGGTCAGTCTGGTGTTTTGAATTTGTGATACCCTCACCCCCCTCTCATAGACCAAATGTCTGCTGGAGTAATATTAATATTAAAATGGACCTATCTGTATTTTTTAATATTGACTGTGATGGGTTTACAATACTGCTCATGGATATGGTTTTCAGGAGTAAGTCTGCTGGTATGTCTTGCACTACTGTCATCTGTGAGTGGTCTTCCGGTAGTGGGTACCATGGGCTGGCATTGGAGTTTTAATTACCTGAGGCTGTTGACCAGAGCGCTATGTATCTGAAACCTTCCAGGTAACCAGTGGGAAGGGTGAAAATGTGACTTTCTTTAGGCCCTTTATTAAAAGCGCGGGGACTCTGCTAATAAAATATGCAAAGGTTGTCCTCCATAACTCATAAAAATTGGCAATTTCTTAAATGATAAATATTGCAATTGTATTGTTTATTAACCTTCCTACTGCTCAAGTTTGCTTGAAAATGCACCATTTGTCCACTCCTAATTTATAGATTTTCCCCCGAACCCCCCTTAAGTTGTTCAGGCTCACTCGCTACAATGCAGTACGGCAATCATTTTAACGCCCACCACTTTGAAATGTCACCAGCCACCACTGTTCTTTCTGCACTTCTCTTGCTTCTTTCTGTACCTTTCTTCCTCTTTCAGGACTTCTGTTGCCTCTATCTGCACTTCTTCATCTTTCTGCACATGTCCTACCTATGTAGGCATATTTAGAAACTAGCATTTATAGTTAGGAATTAGCATTTAAAAAAACCTTTGAAATGTACTGATAAAAACACAGGTTTCAGGGACGTTATATTTAGCAATTAGGATTTAAAAAACCTTAGAAATTCACTGAAAAAAACCACAGGTTTTAGGGATGTTATAGTTAGTTGGATATTTCACTCGTACAAAACCAGAGAAATTCGGCAGTTATAGTTAGTTGAGCTGACTATAACTCGTGGCCCCGCAATGCACTGCTGATGACGTTACATATTACATCTCTCATGACCTGGTCAGTGACATCACTGATGACATCACTGATGACATCTGAAATGACATCACTGATGACTGATGGACCATCTGCTGCACCTCCTTGCACCCTAATATAACCTTTGATACACCCCCTCTAAAATAAAGACTACAATTTTCAAAACCATAGATATACCAATACCAGTTCGTACATACTCACTCACTGATTCATGGGTCTACACACACATCCACTCATCCATATAGTCACTCATACATGTAGTCACCCATCAATATAGCCACTGATATATGCACTCACACACTTAAACAGATATTCACACACCGCCACTCCCCCATAGAGTTACAGACACACCTAGTCAGTCATGCAAAGAATCAATCATACTCCCATTTACTCACCTATATAGTTATACACACATCCCCTTACATATTGATACAGTTACTAACACATACTTACACTCTTATACAATCATTGATACAAGCACACACCCATCCATACATCCACTCTCACAATCATTCACTCTAACATATAGTCATTTATACACTCCAACACTCACATATACTGCCATTCCCATATGTAGTTACTCACATATGTACCACTGAGACATCCAATAACTTACCAACACACCCATACACACAGTCACCCACCCATACTGCCCTTCACAAAAGCACCCTTGAACCCATACATATACCCAGTGAATCACTCACTCACACATCTGCACACACAGTCACATACCCCCACCCACCCACACAGACACTAAGGCACCCATGCAGATACTCAGACAACCAATCAATGACCCATATAGACACTCATGTAGCTACTCACCAAACCATGCAGCCACTTACACACCAACTGACAGACTGTTTCAGACATTCACACAGTTTAGTCGCAAAACCATGCATTCAGTAAGACACACTTAATCACTCACTTATACAGTCAGTCACACACCTACTAAATCAGCTATTCAGACACTCATACACCCACTCATTCTTCAATACACCTTGTCATATATCTATATAAAACATATTTAAACTTTACAGAAACACACAGTCACTGGATGATGTCATCAGTGATGCCATCAGTGATGTCATTTGAGATGGCATCAGTGGTGTCACTGACCATGTTATGAGTGCTATAATATTGTGACGTCATCAGCAGTGCATTGTGGGGGCATGAGATATAGTTAGCTCAAAAATGTCAACATTTCTCTGTTATTGTACAAGTGAAACGTCCAACTAACTATAATGTCCCTGTAACCTGTGTTTTTTTCAGTGAATTTCTAAGGTTTTTTAAATGCTAATTTCTACCTCTAACGTCCTTAAACCTGTGTTTTTTGTAGTGAATTTCTAAGTTTAAAAAAATGATAATAAATAACTATGACACCCGGGAAACCTATGGTGAATTTCAAAGGTTTTTTAGATGCTAATCAACAGAGGTACCGAAAGAGGCAAGAGAGGTGCAGAAAGAAGCAAGTGAAATGCGGAAAGAGGCAACAAAGGTGCAGAAAAGGGCAGCAGGGGTGCAGAAAGACACAAGCGAGGTGCAGAAACAAGTAAGAGAAGTGCAGAAAGAGGCAAGAAAATTGCTGAAAGAAGCAACAGAGGTTTGGAAACAAGCAAGAGAAGTGCAGATAGGGGCAAGTGAGGTACAGAAGGAAGCAAGAGCAGTGCAGAAAAAAACAACAGAGGTGGAAAAAGATACAAGAGAGGTGCATAAAGAGGTAGAAGATGTGCACAAACAGGCATGAGAGGCAGAGAAAGAGGCAGGAGGGTTACAGAAAGAAGGAAGAGAAGTGCATAAAGAGACAAGAGAATTGCTGAAAGAAGCAATAGGGGTGTAGAAAGAAGCAAGAGAAGTGCAGAAAGAGGCAAGTGCGGTGTAGAAAGAAGCAAGATAAGTGCAGAAAGAGGCAAGTGATCTACAGAAGAAGCAAGCGCAATGCAGAAAGAACCAACAGAGGTGCAAGAAGAGGCCAGAGGGGTGCAGAAAGAGATAGGAGATGTGCAGAAAGAAGCAGGAGAGGTACTTAAAGAGGCAGGATGGGTACAGAAAGAAGGAAGAGTAGTGCAGAAAGAGGCAAGAGTATTGCTGATAGAAGCAATAGAGGTGTCGAAAGAAGCAAGAGAAGTGCACGAAGAGGCAAATGAGGTCCAGTAAGAAGCAAGATCAGAGCAGAAAGAACCAACAGAGGTGCAACAAGAGGCAATAGGGGTACAGAAAAAGGTAGGAGGGGTGTACAACAAGGCAAGAGAAGTACAGAGAGAGGCAGGAGGGAAGCAGAAAGAAGAAAGAGAAGTGCAGAAAGATGCAAGAGATTTGGCGAAAAAAGCAACAGAGGTGGAGAAAGAAGCAAGAGAAGTGCAGAAAGAGGAAAGTGAGGTACAGAAAGAAGCAAGAGCAGCGTAGAAAGAACCAAAAAAGGTGCAAAAAGAGGCAAGAGGGGAGCATAAAAAGGTAATAGGGTGCCCAAAGAGGAAAGAGAGGTACAGAAAGAGACAGGAGGGGTGCAGAAAGAAGGAACAAAGTGCAGAAAGAAGCAACAGAGGTGTTGAAGGAGGCATGAAGGGTTCAGAAAGAGCAAGAAAAGTACAGAAAGAGGTAAAAAGTGGTACAGAAAGTGTCAAGAGACGACCAGAAACAGGCCGGAAATGTGCAGAAAGATGGAACAGGGGTGCAGAAAGAGGCAAGAGAGGTGCATAAAGAGAGGTGCAGAAAGAGGCAAGAGATCTTCAGAAAAAAACAACAGAGGTGCTGAAAGAGGCAATTGAAGTACAGAAAGAGGCAAGAGATCTGTAGAAAAAAGCAACAGAGGTGCTGAAAGGGGCAAGTGAGGTACAGAAAGAAGCAAGAGAGGTACAGAAAGAGGGAAGAGAAGTGCAAAAAAAAGTAACAGAGGTGATGAAAGAGGCGGGAAGAGTGCAAAAAGAGCAAAAGAGGCAGAGGCAGGAAAGGTGCAGGGAGAGGGAACAGGGGTACAGAAAGAGGCAAAAGAGGTGCAGAAATAAAAAGGAGGGGTGCAGAAAGAAGCAAGTGAACTACAGAAAAAAAGCAACAGAGGTGCTGAAAGAGGCAAGTCAGCTGCACAAAGAAGCAAGAAAGTTGCACAAAGAGGCAATAGAAGTGCAGAAAGAAGCAACAGAGGTGAAGAAAGAGGCAAGACGGGTGCAGAAAGAGGAGAGAGAAGTATAGACAGAAGCAAAAGAGATGCTCCAAGACGCAAGAGGGATTCAGAAAGAGGCAAGAGGAGTGCAGATAAAGCCAAGAGAAGTACATAAAGAAGCAACAGAGGAGCAGAAGGAGGCACGAGGGGTACAGAAAGAAGGAAGAAATGTGCAGAAGGAGACATGAGGGGTGAGGAAAGAAGGAAGAGAAGTGCAGAAATAAGCAGCAGAGATGCTGAAAGAAGTACAAAGGGTGCACAAAGAGGCAATAGAAGTGCAGAAAAAAGCAACAGAGGTGTAGAAAGAGACAAGAACAGTGCAGAAAGAGGTAAGAGAGGTATAGAAAGAGGCAAGAGAGTTGTACAAAGAGGGAAGAGGGGTGCAGAAAGAGGCAAGAGGGGTGCAGAAAGAGGCAAGAGGGGTGCATAAATAAGCAAGTGAGGTGCAAAAAGAGGCAAGAGAGGTGCAGAAACAGGCAAGAGAAGTATAGAAAGAGGCAAGAGAATTGCTGAAAGAAGCAACAGAGGTGCAGAATGAAGCAAGAAATGTGCAGAAAGAGGCAAGTGAGGTGCAGAAAGAAGCAGGAGCAGTGCAGAAAGAACCAACAAAGGTGCAAAAAGAGGCAAGAGGGGTGCATAAAAAGGTAGTAGTGGTGCACAAAGAGGCAAGAGAGGTACAAAAAAAATAGACAGGAGGGGTGCAGAAAGCAGGAAGAGAAGTACAGAAAGAAGCAACAGAGGTGTTGAAGGAGGCGTGAAGGGTTCAGAAAGAGCAAGAGAAGTACAGAAAGAGGCAAAAAGAGGCACAGAAAGAGGCAAGACAGGACCAGAAACAGGCCAAAAATGTGCAGAAAGAGGGAACAGGGGTGCAGAAAGAGGCAAGAGAGGTGCAGAAAGAGGCAAGTGAGGTGCAGAAAGAAGCAAGAGAGGTGCAGAAAGAGGGAAGAGAAGTGGAGAAAGAAGTAACAGAGGTGATGAGAGAGGCACGAAGAGTGCAAAAAGAGCAAGAGAGGAAAAGTCAGGAAGAGTGGAGAAAGAGGGAACAGGGGTGCAGAAAGAAGCAAAAAAGGTGCAGAAAGAGAAAAGAGGGGTGCAGAAAGATGAAAGCGATCTGCAGAAAAAAGCAACAAAGGTGCTGAAAGAGGCAAGTCAGCTGCAGAAAGAAGCAAGCAAGTTGCACAAAGAGGCAATAGAAGTGCAGAACGAAGCAACAGAGGTGCAGAAAGAGGACAGAGGGGTGCAGAAAGAGGAGAGAGAAGTGTAGACAGAAGCAAAAGAGGTGCTCAAAGAGGCAAGCGGGATGCAGAAAGATCTAAGAGCAGTGCTGAAATAACCAAGAGTAGTGCATTAAAAAGCAACAGAGGAGCAGAAGGAGGCACGAGGGATACAGAAAGATGGAAGAGAAGTACAGAAAGAAGCAACAGAGGTCAGAAAGAGGCAAGAGTGGTGCAGAAAGAGGTAAGAGAGGTATAGAAAGAGGCAAGAGAGTTGTACAAAGAGGGAAGAGGAGTGCAGAAAGAGGCAAGAGGGGTGCGGAAATAAGCAAGTGAGGTGCAGAAAGAGGCAAGAGAGGTGCAGAAACAGGCAAGAGAAGTGCAGAAAGAGGCAAGAGAACTGCTAGAAGAAGCCACAGAGGTGCAGAAAGAAGTAAGAAATGTGCAGAAAGAGGCAAGTGAGATGCAGAAACAGGCAAGAAAGGTACAGAGAGAGGGAAGACAAGTGCAGAAATAGACAACAGGGGTGCAGAAAGAAGCAAGACAGGTGCAGAAAGAAACAAGGAAAGTGCAGAATGATGCAACAGGGGTGCAGAAAGAAGAAAGAGAACTGCAGAAAGAGGCAAGCGAGTTGCTGAAACAGGCAAACGAGGTACAGAAAGAGGGAACAGAGGTGCATACAGAGGCAAGAGATGTGCAGAAACAGGTAAAAGGGGTGCAGAAAGAGGCAAGAGGGTGCGGAAACATGCAAGAGAGATGCAGAAAAAAGCAAGAACAAGCAAAAAAACCATCAGAAGTGCAAAAAGAGGCAAGTGATGTGCAGAAGGAGGCAAGAGAACTGCAGAAAGAGGCAAGAGAGTTGCAGAAACAGGCAAGAGAGGTGCAGGAAGAGGGGTGCAGAGAAAGGCATGAGGGATGCAGAAATGTGGAACAGAGGTGCAGGAAGAAGCTAGAGCAGTGCAGAAAGAACTAACAGAGGTGCAGAAAGAGGCAAGAGAGGTACAGAAAGAGGCAAATGAAGTGCAGAATGAAGCCAAAGAGGTGCAGAAAAAAACAACAGAGGTGGAAAAAGAGGTAAGAGGGGTGCAGAAAGGGGTAGGAGAGGTACAGAAAGAGGCAACAGGGATACAGAAAGAGTCAGGAGGGGTGCAGAAAGAGGAAGAGAACTGAAAAAAGATGCACCTGAGGTGCTGAAAGAGACACGAAGGGCGCAGAAAGAGACAAGACAGATGAAGAAACAAAAAACACCGGTACAAAAAGAGGCAAGAGTGGTGCAGAAAGAAGCAAGAGAGTTAAATAAAGAGGCTAGTGAGGTGCAGAAGGAGGCAAGAGAACTGCAGCAAAACACACAAGATGATGGACGGAATGTTGCACATTGGCAAAACATTTACCCCCAGTCACAGGTCTGGGTTTAATCCATCGTTATTTTGCTCACCACGCCACCCCAGTTCAGACATGGCCATATGAAAATCAGTCTTGACCCTGTGTCTCATGGGAACAGCCCAGCCCGAACTGCCAAGCCATGTCTTCCCTGGACCGGAATCAAGCATCCTAGGATCGATTTCTGGCTATCAGCCTTCATCAGCCAGAATAGCTTGACTCCAGTGGCGTAGTGAGCACGGGACCCACGTCTGGGCAACCCTTCCCACATAGGGTGAACAGCAAAACACACAAGATGATGGATGGAATATTGCACATTGGCAAAAAATTCACCCCCAGTCACAGATCTGGGTTTAATCCATTGTTATTTTGCTCACCACGCCACCCCAGTTCAGACATGGCCATATGAAAATCAGTCTTGACACTGTGCCCCATGGGAACAGTCCAGCCCGAACTGCCAAGCCATGTCTTCCCTGGACCGGAATCAAGCATCTTAGGACCGGTTTCTGTCAATCAGCCTTCATCAGCCAGGATAGCTTGACTCCACTGATGTAGTGAGCACGGGACCCACGTCTGGGCAAGACGGGTTCGGGGTTGTCCATAATGGCCCCCCGCATTTAAAGAATTAGTGCCCTGGGGAGGTGGGGGTCCCTGGGGCAGTGTGCGGGGGAGCAGGGCCAAGAAAATGTTTTTTTGTCCCTGGGGGTCCTTGTGGGACCCCCTGAGCAGGCCTAAGGGGTCAGGGTGTTTCTACTAGGGGTGGGCATAGTTGGCGGAGTACTACTACGTGGAATTCCACGAAGGTGAACAAAATCTCTATAAATTCTGATTCTGCAACTTCGCTCTGTCAACTCCCAAGTAATAAAACAGAAACCTTATATACTTTTGAAAAAAAGCCAAGTTGTTCTGTCTAAATGCTAAAATGCATGTAGTCATTTCACAACAGTGAAAATGAATTTTAGCAAGCAGTGATGGAGATGATGTTTTTGGGATCCTCCCTAACCTAGGGAGAGAACCAAGCAGATGCCTTGAAAACAAAGAGCACATCTTGCTGAATGATTCAGTGGTGGTCATATCTAAGTATGGGTGAAATTTGCAAATTTGTGGCCTGCGGATTCGCGGGAAAGCGAATTTGTGGTCCGCAAAATCCGCGAATTTGTACGAACTTGCGAATTTTTTTATTTTGGCGTGTTCGCTGTTTTTTTTTTTCAGCGTGGCTAACACGAACTTACCCATGCGGTCATTTTTGGGTGCGGCCATCTTGTTCGCAGGAGGAAAACAACTCAGCAAACTCAGAATCAAGGTGAGTCAACGCAGCGTGCGCGAGATTGTATTTCAGAAGCGCGAACAAGCAAAAAAATGTGTGAACTTGCGAATTGCGGATTGTTTGGCAATTTTGCGCGATTCGCGGATCACGAAATTGCCAAAAATCTGCAAATTTCGCGAGCGGAACGAATTTTCAGCCCATGCTTAGTTATATTCTCTTAGGACCACCCCAAGCACAGTTATGGGCAAAAATGCAATCCCAACCAAAGGCCTTGCAAAGCATTATGGGACGAGATTAGCAGTGGGCCGTGAATATTATAGTATCAAATATTAAAATAATTCTACAAAGAGCTGCAGGTCAACTAGTCATTACTAGGCGTCCCTCACGACTCAAATGCAAAAGCACTGAATTGATTACATCAGGCTGCAGTTCCACTAGTCGTTACTAGGTGTCCCTCGTGAGTCAAATGCAAAAGCATTGACCTGCAGCTTGAGGAAATAATTTCAATGCTATAATATTCACAGCCCACTGCTAATCTTGTACTATAATGCTTTTCTGGGCCTTTTGTTGGGATTGTATTGTTGTCCATAACTGTGATTGGGGTGGTCCTAAGAGGATGGACCCCCACTGAATCGTTCAGCATGATATGCTCTTTGTGTTCAAGGCATCTGCTTGATCATCACCCTAGGTTAGGGGGACCCCAAAATCATCACCTCTCTTATTGCCTGATACTTTTCATTTTCAAAGTTCACTCTTGTGAATTGGTTATATGCATTTTTTGCATGTAAAGTTGCATCATCAAAGCATTTGTGGGTGCAGTTTAGTAGCTGACTCCGCTACATACGCTGAATGGAATGCGTAGTTAACAAATCTCCGCAAACTCCGGTAGTGGAGTGGAGTTCATTGCCCAGGGTTAGTTTCTACCCTTCCTCTTTCCTTATTTTTCATCTTTTTTGTACTGTTTTCTTGTGACTTGGTTACTGAGTCACACGATGGCTGCCAACACATTCTAATTTGGAGTGTTGGCTGCCAATCCGAAGTCGGCTTGTGCTCGGGTTGAGCTGCAATTCCTCCTCGGTGCTCAGATATCGATTATTTTTTATTTCTCAGGAACTGCTGAACGGATTTACACCATTTAAAAAAAGGTTGCTTCCTGAAGCAAGAGCTACTTTTTTGCCAAATTTGGTGTAATTCCATTCAGCAGTTTAAGCTGTTGTCTGTTCCAAAATTCCTATGGAAATGAACGTGCGGAAAACAGGTTTTGGACCCTCCTTTTTTCTCAGCCCCTGCTTGACGTATCACCCCGAAACTGTTGGACAGGAGCTGACCTGCACGAACCATTCGTTTTGAAAATTTTGCGAAGATTCATCAAACAGCGCTAAAGATATTAGCTAAAGAAAAAACGCTTTTTGAATAGAAACAAGCTCCTAACTATAACTTCCTACTGGCAACTGCCAGTAGGCAATATATATATATATATATATATATATATATATATATATATATATATATATATATATATATATATATATATAGTCACTGTAAAAAACATAGGTTTCACCCACGTTATAGTTAGGAATTAGCATTTAAAAAAGCCTTAGAAATTCACTGAAAAAAACATAGGTTTAACACATTTTGTAGTTTCCTGGACATTTCACTCATACAAAACCATTGAAATTCCCCCCTTATAGTTAGTTCAGCTAACTATAACTCGCACACCCGCAATCCACTGCTGATGACGTCACATATTACATCACTCATGACATGGTGGTCAGTGACATCACTGATGACATCACTGATGACCTCATCCAGTGAATGTGTATCTTTCTGAAAAATAATTTTTTTTATATATATGCATATCTAAAGGTCGATGGAAGAATAAATGGATAAATACGTGTCTAAATGGATGGTTTATTTGTAAAATTTATTGTATAGCTGACTTATTAAGTGTATCTTAGTGAATACATATATTAATGCGAGTAATGTTTAAATATGTAAACATGTGTATCAGTGTCTCACTGTGTGTATAAGGGGCTGCATGGGTTGGTGAGTAGCTACATGAGTGTCTATATGGGTTATTAGTTTGTTTTTTGAGTATCAGTATAAGTGTCTGTATGGTTTGGTGTTGGGTATTACTTAGCGCATAGATGCATGAATGACTGACTCACTGTTTGTATGTGTTTTGAAGACAGCATGTGTGCAGGACTATATGGGTGGATAAGTGTGTGTATGGGTGTGTTAGTGAGTGAATGACTGTCTCAATAGTATCTTTATGAGTAACTACATATGTTTTAAACTAGTATATGTGAGTATTGATGTATATAAGTGAGTATATGTGCGAGTGAGAGATTGGAAGAGTTCCTGTATAAATAAGTATGTGATTCTATAAGCCATTGTTTAAGAGAGTAAGTATGTGTACGTTTCTGTAGAAGTAAGTGTAGTGGTGTGTGTATAGCTGTATATGCAAGTAAATGGATGTTTGATAGTTTATTTGCATGTGTGAGTATGTGTGTGAGTAACTCTATTGATGAGTGTCAGTGTGTAACAGGATGTATAGGTGTATGAGTACATATGATGAGTGAGTACACGTATGAGTGACTATATAGAACTGTTGGTGAATGAGTGGATGTGTATGTAGATGTTGGAATTACTGAATAGGTTGCTGTACCTGGTATTGGTATCTCTATTTTTTTGAAAATGTTTGTTTCTATTTTTGAATGTGTGTATCAAAGGTTATATTAGGGTGAGAGGAGGTCTGCTACTCTTTCACAAGGATGATGTCATCAGTGCTGTCATCAGTGATGTCATTTGAGATGTCATCAGTGATGTCATGACTGATTTACCTGACCATGTCATGAGTGATGTAATATGTGACGTTGTCATGTATTCCTATAGGTTCTGAATCGATCCCCCTATTCCTGACCCTATTCTGGTTAAACTAACTATCAAGTTAACTAACAGTCAGCCCATGAGGCAAGAAAAGCCCCCATGATGCAGATACCGTTATCTGACGCAGTCACACTACGGCACAGGAACGTGTTATCTGATTAGGTCATAACGCTTGAGATCTAATTAGACAAGCGACATTCCTCCAGCCCCTGATAAGGCATACGACGTTCTCATAACAAATCAAACCTATGACAGCCTGGAAAATCCGTGCGGCCATTGTTTTGATTTCACAGAGAACTTCAGTAAAAGAATGTGCTAACGAGCAAGTCGTATGACATCTTTATTGACGCATCTATGTCCATCCTTACGTCAATCTCGGCACCTTTAAGGTATAAATATTGCCGATCTTGCCCTATGCAAACACACGCGTGGTGACAAGACGGAGCAGCCATACTTGCTGAAGCCCAGAAGCAGAGCAGACCCCGCTGGCAGCAGCCCGCCTTCCTGACGCGCTGAGAGACGCGCTGCTATCTCTTGCCGAGAGACCCAGCACCGGCGCTTTCGGGCAGCCCTCGCAGGCAGCCTGGAATATCGAGACCAGAGAAAGAGATACCATTCCTCATTCATCCTAACTTCCAGGTACAGAACTGAATAACCCCTCACAGAGAATTCTTTAGTTATTCACTTGACAAAAACAAACTTAACTTAAACTGTAACTTTCTATTCCCGCCCACGCATTAGACTTAGGTCAGGTACACGGGGTAGGCGTATTTAGAAACACCAGTTGAGTATGTTTAGTCAAATGTATATCTGTATGTAAATATATTTTAATCATTTTAAACATCATATGGCTCAGAAACCATATCAATGTTTTTACAGTATTATTTTATACTATTGCTTTTAATGTATGCACTTTACTTAACTATAAGTATTGCAATAATATCGATCCATTTCTCTTGTACGAGAAAAGAGACTGATCAATAAATAACACCTTTTTATTGAACACGCCCGTCTCTTCCTTTTCTCTACAATCTGATGAGACTAAGAATGCACGTACTGACTGAGTAAAATAATTGCCTTGTGCTCACACGACTCTGGAGATACACTCTTGATTAGGGGAGAGCAAAGTTGTCATGTTCTATGGTTGTCAGAAACTAAATCCCTTCTTGTCTAATCAGGGGAGTTAATGCTTTCCTGAACATTCGAGAAAGTTTCTAGCGAACTCTGAGCTACGCTGGCAAACCCAAAACTTAAGTCTAGTATCGACAGTAGTAGACCTAGTTAACGTCTGGCCTAGGCCTTTACTGCTGTAGGTATTATTCCAATGCGCAGAGCCTATTGGGAAGATAGGAACTACACTACAACGTCATCAGAAGTGGATTGCCGGCGCGCGAGTTATAGTTAGCTGATTTAACTATAACGGGGGAATTTCAATGGTTTTGTATTAGTGAAATGTCCAGCAAACTAGAACATGTGTGAAACCTATGTTTTTTTTCAGTGAATTTCCAAGGTTTTTTAAATGCTAATTCCTAACTATAACGTGCCTAAAACCTAAGTTTTTTTCAGTGAATTTCATAGGTTTTATAAATGCCAATGTTTATATCTATTAATTGTTATATTTATTTTTTTATTCTAATTTAGTACATTTTTTATAATTATAATTATTTTTAGCTATTTTATTTTTTAAATTACTTTACATATATATATATTTTTTAAAATATTTTTATTGAAAGGTTTTTTTCCCCCTCTTTTTTGCATACATACATACAGGGCACGGCAATATTTGCATAGAACATAACATATCATGTATTAAAAGAGATGAAGGGTAAGGCAAAAAAAGTAATAGTTAGTATGAGAAAATGCAAAGGAAGGAGAAAATAGATATTACTATCAAGTAAAATAAATAAGTAAGTGCACTGATGAATAAAGTCCAAACAAGATTACAAGCTTTTCCCCCCAAGTTGGGTCAAAATCAGCGTACCTAAATGTATCTTAAACAGTAATAAACATCTTAACAGAGTATATATTGTTCAAGCATTTCAGACCTTTCAAACCATACTCCCTTCTTTCCAGCGAGTAATGGGATCCCAGATATGTTTGCCAGTTTTTCTTCCCTTTTTCCCTTTCCTTGCATATATCTCAATTTCTAAGTTATATATTGATAGTAATTTAGCCAGCCATTGGTGAAATGATGGTGGTAAAGGATCCAGCCATGCAGATGCAATACAGAGTCTCATGACTGCCATAGCTAAGAATAAACAGGATTCCCATCTATCCTGGTGCTGTCTCTCCTCCTCCGTTATCCCCAAGAGAATTATTGGGGGGGTAAGAAGAGTATTTATTCCTAATTCTTGGTTCAAGAACCCCTGTATGTTCTTTATAAGTGGCTGCAGGTGAGGACATGTTGCAAATACGTGAATTAGATCCGCCTCTGAATTTCCACATCTAAAGCAGTTAGTTCCTGCTATCCCCCCCCATTGGGCTATCTTTGCCGGTGTATGGTATAGGTGGTATAGTGTTTTGTAGTGTTGCGCCTGGAGAGGTGCTGAGCATAACAGTGTATACCCCATTTCCAGAGACATATGGAAGCTTTCCTCCCTGACTTCCAAACTATCTTTCCATTTATTTGCCCATTTTTCGATATCATCCTCTTTTGAGTTTAATAACTCAGCATAGAATCTCTTTATAGTGCATTCCTCACCCGCTTCGATCACTTCCATGATTGCATTTTTACTAAATCCTGCCACACCACCTTGTTTATTGTGCAAAGAACTCCTTATTTGTAAATACTTAAAGAATTGTCTTTTATCTATTGCATACTTTGCTTGTAGTGCGGAAAACTGGCAGACACCTTGCTGATCCATTAAGTCACCTATCCTTCTAATTCCTTTTCTTTCCCATTCTATAAATATAGTATCAGAGACTACTTCAACCGGTAAGTTTGGATTTCCTCTCAGTCTAGTGTAGAAATTATACCGCCCCAGCCCAAATCTTTTAGTAAAGGCTTTCCAAACAGTATAAGCCGCTAGTAGCGTTCTAAATCGTGTCCTTTTGTAATAGCTCATTTCAGTATATTTAAAAAAAACATTTTCTGCTTCTGGGCCCAACAGTAAACCATAAATTGCTAGTGATCCCAACTCATTCCACCCATCAGATTCTCCACCCCCCGCTAAACCACACATATTTTGCAGGGCTGCTGCCCAATAGTAAAATTTTAAGTCTGGCAGTGCCCACCCCCCCTCTCCCGTGGAAGTGTCATAAATCTAAGTGCTCTCCTGGTTTTCCCCCTTGCCCATATAAATCTGTTAATCATATCTTCTATCTTCTTAAACAATTTAACTTCAAATAATAAAGGTATTGCTCTAAAAAAATAAAGGAACTTAGGTAAGATCAACATCTTTACTACATTTGTTCGTCCCACTATTGATAAATGTAGGTTATCTAATCTGTCTAGATCTCTCCGTACTTTATTAATTAAGGGTGTTAAATTCTTTTCCACTAAATGGTCTAAATCAGCTGAGATAGATACTCCTAGATATGTGCATGCCTGGACAACTCGGGTATCTGTACACATGGTATTATGGTTTTTAATTATCTGGGTCTTATTAGTGTTGAGTTTATAACCCGAGATTTCCCCAAACTTCAAAGCTTCTATTTCCACTTGGGCAATAGCCTCCATTGGTGTTGGTGTAATTATTGCGACGTCGTCAGCATACGCTAATATTTTACAATAGCCAGTTCGAGTGGGCAGTGCTTTAATTATATCACAAGTCTCTATTCTCCGAATTAATGGGTCCATATACATTGCAAATAACAACGGAGAGCAGGGGCAGCCTTGTCTCGTACCTCTTCTAATCTGGAATTGTGCTGTAGTCCCCGCATTCACTCGCACAGAGGCCACAGGATCTACGTATAACCCCTGAATTGCTTTAATATACTTTTTTTTTACTCCTGATCTTTCAAGGATATGCCACAAATAGTCCCAGGAGACCCGGTCAAATGCCTTTTCCGCATCTAGTAACATAATCGCCATTGGGTCCCCTGAGACTGCTGTGGCATCGAATAAAGTTATTACCTTACGTGTATGGTGCGTGGTGCCTCTTCCAGGTATAAAACCATGTTGGTTATTACTCACTACTCTATTTATTATTTTAGCATATCTTGTTGCTAATACTTTAGAAAAGATTTTAGTATCCGTGTTCATCAAAGTAATGGGCCTATATGACCCCGGTTCTTCCGGAGGTTTCCCTTTCTTTAAAATTATCACTATTTCAGCCCCCCCCCCATGACCTAGGTATTGAATCTCCAATTTGTGCCTGTTGCAACGTCCTAACCATGTCAGCTTCTAAGATGTCCCAGAATACTTTATAAAACTCTATTGGGATCTGGTCTGTGCCTGCAGCTTTTCCAGAGGGGAGATGCAAAATAGTGTTTTTAATTTCTTCCCCCTGAAAGACTTCCTCTAAAGTATCTGCCTCTTCATCCGAAAATCTAGTCACCGGGATTTCCTGTAGATAATCTCTAATTTTAGTAGCATCTCCCCTTATTGATTCCTCATATAACTTCTCATAAAAGTTTCTAAACACTTCCCTTATTTCCCCTGACTCTGTATGAATCCTACCAGAAGTATCCCTAATCTCCCTTACAGTTCCTAACGCTTCTTGCTGCCTTGTTCGCACAGCTAAGGTTCTACCCACTGTTTCACTACATTCGTAACATTTTTCTCTTTTTGCAGTATATAATTTTGCAGCCTTTCTAGCGATTTCTCCCTCTGCATCCCCTTTCGCTTTTACAAGTTCCAAGATTACGTTATCTACTGGGATACCGCCTACTATACATTCCTCTAGTTTCTCTTCAGCCTTAAGCACTGCCTTTGCAAGTTCAATATTTATCATCAACTCCTGTTTTCTCTTATAAGAGTTAAAGCTCAAGGTTTCTCCCCGGACCCCCACTTTAAAAGTATCCCATACTACCCCTACAGTAGAGCTATCTCTGTTAATCTAAAAAAACTCTTTGATCCATACTTTCATGTGATTCACGTATTTTTCTTCCTGCAATAATCCTCTTTCGAAAGTCCATTGTCTTTGCTCTCGAATATTTGCCGGTTTTGGTAGTGTAAGGATTAGGGGATTGTGATCACTTAGGATCCGTGGGAGTCTTTCTATTGTTGATTCTGGTATAAGTACATTTGATATAAAAAAATAATCCAATCTTACGCAGATTTTATGTGGGGCCGAATAATATGTATAACCCTTATTTCCAACATTTTTTTCCCCCCAAACGTCAGATAAAGTATTATTTGCTACTAATCCCTGCAAGGCTTTGCAAACACGCCTCTTTCTCCCAGAGTATTTACCGAATGAACGTAAGCCTAGACCATCAGCCCCATTAATATTCATGTCCCCTGCCATAATAATTCTAGGTGCCCAAGTCGCTAGCTCCACATCTAAAAATTGAAGAATCTCCGGGTCATCCTCAGTTGATCCATATACAGTTACCAGCGTAGTCCATTCCCCATCTATCATACATTCAACCATTGCCCACCTCCCCCATTGATCAAATGCTTTTTTTCTTAGGAGCAGGTTTTTATTTCTAGATAGTATAGCTACTCCCCTCTTTTTAACACCCTGCTGTGAACTTACTAGTACCTGATAGCCCAGTTGTTTTAAATAGAATTCTTGTGAAGTCATGACGTGTGTCTCTTGTAAAAAAATAAAGTCCACATTCATCTGTCTTAATAACATTGAAATTTTTAACCTTTTCTGAGTATCATTTAGCCCACACACGTTCCACGTTACATATCTAGTCCCCATAGATAATTCATTTTTTTGTTACCATACAGATTCACGTTATACATATTATACAATTTGTTTCCTTTTACCTTATTTCCTGTTTCCTCATATTTGTCCCCCTCGCCAAATAAATGTGTTCCTTCTTTCTTTTGTTTTAAACTCCTGTTTATCTTAGTTATCCAACATCCTATAAGCACTGTATCATTGTTATTTCTATTCTTTCTTTTTTCATATTTTCGTTTCCCTGGCCATTCTCTCAGTTCAGTTTTTTCATTCACTGAAGTACTTCTCTCTTTTGTATGCCGTGCCGTGTCCTGTCTCCCCCCTAGCTCCCCCCCAAGTCCCTCCCCCCCCTCCCTTACCGGCAAATAGGTCAATCCTGACCTATATGTGACAGCCGAGCCCCCAGGGGGCTTTCCCTCATCCACTCTCCCATGTGCCTTGTTATATAACTATTATTCAGATAGTGAACAGCTAAGCAATCCCAATAACATTTTATTTATTTTTTATGGAAACTACTTGTCTTGTATCTTCAACCCGATTGGAGTGTTCCCTATGTGTTCTCTCTTCTCGGAGATAGGACAGATACTCCTGTGCAACTATTTCAGAGAAGAAAACTCTAAACTGACCATTGCAACCTACTTTAAGATGAGATGGAAACAGCAAATAAACCTCGCACCCTAGATTTTGAAAAGGTACTATAAGTTGCCTCATACGCCATCTTCTCTCAACTGTTGTGTGACAGAAGTCTGGGAGAGCAAAAAAGGTTATGTCCTTATATGTACGTTTTTTGTGCGGTTTAGCCTTAGTTATTAGTTCCTCTCTTAGCAAATAGTTCCCAAGATAAACGAGAATAGCTCTTGCTCTTGGACTCGCATTACCCTTTTTTTGTGACAGGGGAAATCGGTGTGCCCGTTGGATCTCTTTATCCCAGTCCCAGTTATTCATCTCAGGAAAGGCTCCTTTCAACAGCTCCACCACGTATGCTCTTACGTCTCCACCCTCTTTCCCTTCCTCCACCCCAAGCAGTCTTATGTTGTTTCGCCTCTGCCTATTTTCAAAGTCTTCAAGTTTCCACATTATATCAGACTCAGTTTTCTCTTGCCCTTGTCTGAATTCCTGAAACTTTACCACCTCGTCTTCTACTTTGCCAGTTCTCTGCTCCACCTCCGTCAGTCTATCAGAAAATTCAGTGTACAGTTCATTTACTTTATGAAGAGATCTCTGTATTCTCCTATTTGCTCGTTTTGCTCTTTTACTTTCGAGTCGGGCTTCTTCTTGCATTTGTTTAAGCGTAGAGAATAAAAGGTCAAATCTATCTATGTCTGTATCTGGATCTGGAGAGCCCCCGCTCCTGTTCATTAATCACCTTCGCTTCTTGTGGATCGCCTCGTCTTACTCCATCCTGCTGTTTATGTGATGAAGCTAATTTATCCCGGTTTAGCTTTTTAGGCCGACCTCTCTGTGTCGCAGCCGATTGTCTACTAACTCTTGAGTGTGATCCCCCCTATGTTTAAGATTTTTGATCGCTCCTTTCTGCTCCAACTCGGATAACGAGAGATAGTCGTCTGATTCCTGCGAACTGCTTGATGAATCACAAGACGAGGTAGAGCTCAAGTCTGTTTCAGTAAATTCCTCCCCTTCTTTATCATTGTTACATGGTAGGGTACGCTCATCCCTATGTTGTCCTTGAGCAGAAAGACGTCTAATACTGCTGCCCCCCTCCTTTTCAATTTTTCTACGATCTTGTGATGTGAGGTCTTTTGATCTAGTAGGCCTTGGAGGGCCAGCCAATCTATGAGGCTTTGATTTCATAGTTGCTTTAGAGATAGCACCACTGGTTGGGTTGATCACAAATTTTGCCACTGCCGTATCACCTTTATTTATCTCAGACAGTGTACTTGTTGAAGCGCAGATACCCCCCCCTTGCTGTGTTGATGTATGTCCTTGCTGTGCATTATAGGCAACTCCATTACCACTTTCGTATGTGGACTCTGCTTCTGCCTCTAGTCGTCTTGAGGGTAATTCATCCTCTCCTTTCGAGACTGTCAAATCAGTTTGTTTAATTAATTGTGCGGGATGCAGAGTTACTTCGGATAACCCTGTATCCGGGCTTGACTGTTGCATCGAGCCTTGTTCGGGCGGCGTAGAATCAGAAATAGAAATAATTTGAATAGTTTGAAGTTGTGATTGTGGCAATTGTGGCAATAATAAATCAGGATTTTCTATCTTTGAAAATAAATCTGCCCCCCCTTCTTTAAGCGTGGAAGTTATCACTTCCTGCGCGTTGCTATGTTCACGCGCATCACTCGGTTGCTTTACCGATTGTACAGTCGATTGTACAGCCGCTTCCACCATCCACAGCGCATTAAATTGCGGCTCCACAAGTTGCTGCGGGTCAGTCGGCTTCAATTTATGCTCTGCGCTGATGACAAGATTACTAGTCCATCCTTCAATAGTGTTTTCACTATCTCCGCCCATAAAAACAGGCCCAATCACCTGCTCTGTAACTTCGGCAGGTTCAGAGCGCTCCACAGTCTCCACAGTCTCCACCGCAGGCGTCCCAGCTCCGCCCAGCTCCGCTGCACCAGCTCCCGCAGCCCCCGCTGCTCCCGTCAACACATCGGCCCGATCATGCAGCGCAGTCTCCAAAGCTGGATCCGCTGCAGCACACGCATCATCCGCAGTCACCGCTTCCATTGCTGCTTCCCCTGCCGCAGAGAGCGCTCCATAGCCCTGCAGGATGAGCTGTGCCATCGGGTTTGGAAGCTCGACTTCACGCTTCTCAGCGCCCTGCTCAGTCGCACCCTCGAATCTGCCCGCCAGTGCTGGAATCGCTCGCTCCAAGCGGGGTGAAAACGACTCAAATATCAAGGGCTGCCGGAGTATCGCTTCCCTCACAGCTTCTGCAGCAGGGTTCACGATGATCTTCTCTTCTTCTTTTCTCGTTTGCCACAAAGCGTTCTTGCTCACGCTTTTTCGCAGCCTCCCTCCGTGCCTGAGCTCTATGACGAGCCTTCGCCCTTAGGTTCGCCGCAGGGGTGTCTGGCTCACTCTGTGTCCCAGGATCTTCTTCCCTCTGCCTATGCTCTATTTGCTCTTTCAGTAGCTTTTGCGCCTTCGGGGCCATGATCCGTCTGACCACCTCCCAACTCACAAGGAGGTGTGCCACTGCTTCCCTTATTATAGTCACTGTTGTCTCCCAAAGGTTGCTCTGTTTTCTCAGCAAGCGACCTTCTGTATGCATCCACATGCGAGTAGACACCGAGATGTACAGGTCCTCGAAGATCGTCATGCACTCACTGTTATGTAGCATACATGTTCCAGCTTACTCTCCATCCTCTCCGACCTTCCCTTGATCTTAGACAGTATTAGTCATTCATTTTTACCATTCAATCCAGGTCAGCGTAGGGAGAGTGGAATGGGGCTGCTGTCCCCTACGGACTGTCGGCGGCCATCTTGCCCGTGAAGTCTCGTACTTTACATATTTTTAATGTAAAATAATAAAAAAATAAAATTTAAACATGATGGGCCCGATTCACAGAATGAACTTAAGACTCAATCCTAAACTTACTACTATTTTGGTATTCACAGAATGAACTTACTACTTTTGGTATTCACAGAAGTTAGGATTTTGTCTTAAGTTTGTCTTAAGACAGACTTAAGACAAAATCCTAACTTCTGTGAATACCAAAAGTAGTAAGTGCATTCTGTGAATACCAAAATAGTAGTAAGTTTAGGATTGAGTCTTAAGTTCATTCTGTGAATCGGGCCCGATTTTCTTCTTATTATTATTTTTTTTAATTTCTATATATTTTTGGCAATTTTTTGGGGGTAAACGTATGGTACACGTACTGTCCTCGCATTATCCTTCGCACCTGTAATCGTACTGTACGCGTTCCAGCCCATACTTGTGAAAGACAAGTGTGCAGGTAGATACAAGACTGCATGCATAGTGCATAGGGATTTGAAGCAGTCCATGCCCTAAGGCGTACTTTGCTGCATGAGTACTTGGCTACTGACTGAATGATTACAGTTCTGCAAGGAGAGAGCCTGACTGAATTTATAGGTGCTTCAGTTTTAGCGCAGTGAATGGATGAGCACATACTGCTGAATGGGTCACTACAATAGTGCAATAGCAGTGACAGACTGTTTGGTGGAAGTGTAAGAATACAGAGTGAAGAATTGAAGATGTGAAAGACAAGTATGCATGTGGATAGAAGACTGTATGCATACAGCATACGGCTTTGAAGCAGTCCTTGTCCTAAGGCCTACTTCGCTACATGAGTACTTGGGTACTGAGTGAATGATTACACTACTACAAGGAGAGTGTCTGAGTGAATCTATAAGTGCTCGAGTTTTAGCGCACTGAATGATTAGTACTTACCGCTGAATAGGTCACTATAACAGTACAAGGGCAGTAACAGAGTGTTTGCTGGCGGTGTAAGGATACAGACTGGAGAATTGAAGGTATAAAAGACAAGTGTGCAGGTAGATACAAGACTGCATGCATACTGTATAAGGGTTTGAAGCAGTCCATGTCTTAAGGCCTACTTCGCTGCATAAGTACTGGCTACTGACTGAATCAATAGATTAATGTAAAGTGAGTATCTGAGTGAATCTACAAGTGCTTGAGTTTTAGTACAGTGAATGGATTAGTACATAGTGCTCAATGCTTTATTATTATTAAACAATAAAATTATTCTTCAGACATCTAATATTTTAACACAGCTTCTTAAAGGAGTTTATCTGGTACTTCTTCGAGATCATACTGCTGGTTTGCCATTTCAGAGTTTATAGCTTCCAGTAACTCTACGTGATCCAGTGCTTCCAAAAAATCAGCATCATTGCTTTCATTTTAAAAATCACAGGTGATATCTGCAATACTGATGTCCTTTAATTCAGTATCACTGCCTGTTATAGGTAGGTTTTGTACTTCAATTAAACTGTTGCTAATTTTCAATGTGTCTTCGGTAATATTCTCCTCTTTATCTTTAACAAATCTGTTATGTTCTAGGTCCACTTCACTTTAACAGTTTTCTTAGTACATAATACAAAAGTAGGTTTATCAACTATATTGGCCCCAAAA
Organism: Lissotriton helveticus; assembly: GCF_964261635.1. Taxonomy (NCBI): domain Eukaryota; kingdom Metazoa; phylum Chordata; class Amphibia; order Caudata; family Salamandridae; genus Lissotriton; species Lissotriton helveticus. The sequence goes on from NC_136058.1 coordinate 211,933,038, forward strand.
AAATATTATGTAAATACCATTGTCTAATGACATTCCAACAGTAGAGTTTTAGTACTTCATAAGGTTATATAAATATAATTGCTTATAAACATATCCTGTTCTTAAGTTTTCGTAAAATTCGAAACCAATCACTGCTTATGACTATGGAAAATGACTCAGGCTCTTATACTAAAATACAGTACTAAAAAATATAGAAAATGTCTATTCACCTTACCCCTTCCAAATTAATAAATGTGTTTTAGTAAAATGCAAAGGATACTGTTGCTTGTCTAGAATAACACTGTGAATCTGTGGGTATTTATGTACCATTCTCACAATAAGTTTTGAATACTTCATGTGTTTTCACACACATAAATCCTTAAACACTTATCCAATACACACCTTTTAACATAATTAGAAATTAGTCATTGTTTGTATAAGTCGAAAATACTCACAGCAACAGCTATAGAACGCCCCTTCAACACAAAGTATTGTGTATGATGAGGACACATTTACATAGAGAAGAAAAGCTACACACAGTACCTTATCTTGTCCTTGTAAATATTAAAGAGTACTTGAAAACACACTCTGTGACGTATTTTATGTGAGCAATTTCGTCTCTTTTAATCCTGAAAGTCCCTGGTCTCTACTAGCCAAGCATGTCTTTCTATTCAATACCATACAAGTGCGTTGCAGAGACCTGTTCTCAAGCCATGTCCCATTTTATACACTATGACATCTTAGCCTACCACTATCTCACTGTAAGTAATACCTTGCATAATCTTCCCAACACCCCAAGGGCCAGCACACCTTTCCGAGGGTAGCTTTACGATTTACAAATGGTAGCATTGTTTTAATTAAGAAGCATAGTAATAACAAATATGAATTTGTTTTTCTTATATTGTAAACGATATTTTTTTTATGTCTTCTATTTAGAGGTTTTTAATCATGAGAATGCAAAAAACACAGTTTACCGAGTAACACTTTTTAAACTCTCCAACGTATGTAGATAATAATGACCTTATATGTGATACTATGGAAATCGAAACCTTTACATCTTCACAGTTTGTAACTCTTCTCGACACGTGCAGAAGTATAACAGTTAAAAAGTCAGCACGTGTAAACTGTAAAACGTGACCTCTACATAGGCGGAGCAAATCTTCCTTCCGTAGACTACTAAAGAACCAAAAGCTATATTAACCACACCTACTGCACAATTAGTTTTGTTTTCGCTAGTTATTTCTGAGTCACCAATCTGTGATGCAGGTTCCCTTTTCTAGCATTGGATTCTTCTTTTGCATCAACAATCATATTCCGGAGTCGTAAGTTGTTTCAATATGGCATAGGCATAGTTCTTAGTTATAATTTGTGGCTATTTGTCAATATTTAGACCGTTATATCTAGAAAAAATTTGATTGCATGTTTTTCGTTTTTCTCTGTAACATCCGCAGCTTGTTTTTAGAAACAGATAGATTACAACAAACATTGCTCTTTTTCTGGCTCCTTTCAGCTTATATATTGTGACTTTCTATATTATAATATTGACACTGTACTTCGCTTGAGAGGTGTGGGTGACCCGTCGGCGCAATCCCTAAACATTTACAACCAACGTCATCATCTTCCAGTTGTTACTGTGTTTTCCCCTAGAGATCATATACTGTTAATATGTATATTATAACATTAACAATAATGCTGATCTCAGTGGAGGTCATGACACGTCGGCACAAAGAGTAAAGATATATAAGCAATGACACAGCCTTTTGGTTTCTAGTCTGTTCACCCCTTGTGATCATATACTGTGAAAATATATATATATTTTAATTCACACAGTCATGATCTCAGAGGAGTTTATGACCCGTCGCCATGAAAATCAAACTTTTTCACCTCCCGCAGAAAAGAAGTTCAGTAAATAATTACCGCTCGAAAGTATTTAATTATGGATTTCTGTTAAGTAGATAACTTTATTTTCCTTTTCTTTTTACCGTAACAATGGTATAAATCGTTATATTGTAATAGATTGTCCTATTGTTACAGATGAGGAATAGGAGATTGTTCAGGCCATCTGTAATATATATCTGTGTATATTTCTTTTCGAGAAACATATTTTACGAAATTGCAGAATAAAAAATATAGCTATCATGAATACCTTGTTACTTTAAGTATTTAATAAACCCTACATTTCTGAATGTTATTTTCTAATTTCTATACTTATTTGCGGTTCCTATTCACCTTCTCCCTAAAGAATATATAGGACCAGTACTGTATATTATAAGAGTACCATCCTATATATTCTTAAGTGAGTATGTGATATGTTAGCGGAACAGTGTGCGACCTTTAAGCACTACGACAGAACGTTCCTGAATTACAAATTTGAAAAATAATAATGCACACATTTCTATGTGTCACTTGTATTTAACTGTTTTTTACTTGTTCTCTTGACCTCAGATAATGTAGTGCGGGAGTGTTTGCTGTAGCACTTCTATTCTACTTTATCTACAAGTAACTGATGCCCTCTTACATTATCAACAATAAGGAAGGTTGTGGCCATGCTTAACTGATATTTTATGAAATTCCAATTTTAATTCTCACCCATTTCATAAATACAGTGACAGTTTCTGAAGAAAGTTTATTTGTATTTGCTAAATACAAACTGTTTCAAACCTAGACTGAATTTTTTTGCTGCACAATCACACCTCCCCATCAGAAAAGTAAACACCACATTATAAGTAAATAGTACTCCTAAGAAGTATGTCACCCGCAAACTTGATGAAAAAAAACTGCGCAAGACACTGTCATTTTTCCGCCGTGATCTATACACCACACGGCAATTATATAAATGACCCTTGAAACATATAAAAACAATTTTTTCCCCTCATAATCCCGTCCCACCACCTTATGAGCACTGTACAGAGTTAATAGTGTTCCTAATATGCCCTCTACTACTTTCTTTTCCCATACTCCTTTGGAAGTGCGTCACAAAATCACTGACAACAGTGAACCGTTCCCACCCAATAAGGAGCAAACTTGTGCTCGGAACACTTTAGCCAATAAAATGTCCATGTTGTTCCTCAGAGGAGGAAGGAATGACTGCCAAAACTTCTACTTTTAATACTTCAAGCCAATAAACATCAAGCTTCGTAAGCTCCCGCTTGGAACACGTTACCCTAATACTCCGCGAATACCCTAATAGTCCGCGAAAACAACACTTTCATTTTCAACAGTTTAAAGCCAATAAACATTAAGCTTAGGAAAGTCCTCCTTAAATCACGTCAGCCAATCAGATGTCCCTCCTACTCCGCAGAGCAGAAATGAATGGTTGACAACAATAATACTTTCAATAGTTCGCAACCAACCAACATAAAGCTCAGGAAAGTCCTCCATACAACATGTAAGCCAATTACATGTCCTTGCAACTCTCCGGAGCACAAGTGAATTACAGAAAATACTTCTACTTTTAATAGTTCACACCCATATGAACATTAAGATTGTTGTTAGAACACCTTAGCCAATTAAATGTTAAATTTGTATCACGCACACTTACAGAACACGCCGTCCTACATATTAATAACTTGCCTGTAACAAAGTGACTGTATCTGTTACAAAAGTGAACACTGCCTAATAAATAAACATTATTCCACATTATATTAAAGAAAAGCGGCAATAAGCCGCATTGTTGTTTTCCTGATATAATTTCCACAGCCTACTGCATCCCCTTTCCATCATGAGTGAAGCCCCGGGACTGTGAGGGCCCCAGCGAATCCCTGCTAATATTTTTATTATATTTTCCACTGACTTCTTCTATGACTAACGGTTCCTCTGGAAAAAATTTAAAACGCCACCAAGTAACTATATCTATTAGCAACATAGTGTGGTGAACTTCTAACCTCTGTGCTCACTAAACTGTTCCATGAACTGTTACTATGGTAACAGGCAGAAAGCCGTTTGGTTGTGGAGTAGAAAGGTACTAGCTGCACAAAAACAGTTATATTTAGCCTGGATCCTCTATAAGACAGAAAGGAAAGCAAAGTAAAACAAAACACTTTGTTCCAGATTTACAACCTCCTTGCGCCACTTTTGCGTTCAAGGCCCCCCCTACAAAATACTTTAATAATAAAAACAAGTTTAAGTAAAGCATTTTGAAATTATACAAAAGTTAAAAAGTATAGAAAGAGGCACGTTTACATAAACACGTGACGCACTAAAACAGTGCAAATGACAACACCTGTCAACTGAAAAACGTGACTTAAAATTGGGAGGAGCAATATATTGATCCCATAGAATGTTAAGTAACCAAAAAGTATATAAACCACACCCGTGGGATAATTAGTTTCATTTCAGAGAATCAGTACGGGCAAAGCCTCTAGACAATATCTTTAATTTCCTCAGAGGGAACATATTGTTAATGTATATTTAAAAATACATAAAACATTATGCCCCCTCCAGAGAAGTTGGATGAATTTTGACGGAGGAAGGAAAGAATATCGAAGAGAGGTAAATTATCTTAATGGGTAAGGTTTTAAATATTTAAGAAAGAAGCAAAAATATTTAAATGATTAGAGACTGTGATATGATAAAGTGCATCACAAAATGGGCTACGTACAAGGTGAGTGTATCGTAACGTCACATAGTAAAACAAAAGCCAATCAAAATTAGCATCAGGAAGGTACACGTAACCACACAACAGCCAATCAAATGTTTTTCAAAATCAGCGCAAGGAAAGGGATTGGTCGCTAATTCATTTCTTTCTTACAATGCTTCACAACCACTCAAAAAGAGGTGTTGAAAGTATCTTTTTTAACATACGAACAAATCAGATAATCTTACAAGTACACACAGCGAGAGGCAATTATTAAAGATGACTTGCTTTCGCAAGACCCCGAAAGACTTCTTCCAGAATTACTATGCACTTCACTGCCAGACCCCATTTAATGATTATCCAGGCTCTCAAGCCTAAACACGTCACAAATCACCTCTCATCACATTCTTTTCTTTTTTAGTGTATTGTGTGAGGCAGACTGCGTGCTGTACGCCATTTTAGAGCAAGCGCTGTGATGGCCCGTCCTGGTGGTTCGCACGCTTCATGTAGGCCCAAACTACTGAACAAAGGGGCCCACTACCACGTGCATGGCCTCTTTGGTCACTGAGTTAGTAGTACCCAAAGCACTGAGCGGGTGAAGAACCTGCGATGTTGATGATGGGAGCACGAGTATGTCGTTAGCCATAGAGATATCAAGACTCGGCACCGTATGTGAGACTTCTTACTGGCAGAGCAGGAATGCATGATGTAGAAGTTGTCCTATCCACAAAAAGGTGAGCAGTGAGGCCTGGGTACGCATTGGAGGGAGTCGAAGGACTGTAGCAGACTGGATACAAAAAAGCAACGCAGCGATTTAGAAAAACGCAGTCCTATTTAGTGTATAAATTTACCCGTATATATATTTTTTTTCCAGTAGTAGGATCGTTTTTATAATCGCTCAAGCGTCCGGAATATAAACTATACAAATAGTTCTTATAAATGTGAGAAGGAACGTGTGTGAAAGGGCGATGTTATCCAACTCCACATAAAGATAGTTACAATTACCAATCATAACATCTTTCTTTTACTATCTTTTAAATGTAGAGCTTCAGGGTGCATTATGTCCCAGAACGTGGTGAAAAACACTCTGTCACTACCTCTCTCCTTTGATAAAAAAATTACACACAATGTTAACTACCTTTTTATCTTACAGGTGGTGTTTCACAAATTGGCGTCCCCCCAACACTTCTAAAACTCAATGTTCGAGGAATCTGCGATGATGTGTGGCCATCGTAACAACTTCTGAGAAAGCTGCTTCGACACATAGTGCACCCTCTTTGAATCACGCCAATGGCACAAATTTGAGCAAAGAAGCTTGTTTCCGAAACAATAACAAGTTATCTGTGAAAGGACAGAGTGGGTAGTGTCCAGCACATTCACTAATTAGAAATATACAATTAACTCAGAGCAGTGAGAATAGATAGGTTACAACAGTCTGACAAACAGATCTACAAACTTCTTGCGCCACTTTTGTGTCACTTTTAACATGGGAAAAGTAGCGCAAGGAGCTTGTAAATCTGCCTCTGACTTCTCAAGAAAAACACTCACCTGCAGACTCTGCGAGTCAATGAGATGCAACAGTCTATGTACACGGGGGCAGGTCTACACAAAAGTACCGCAGCATAGCACCGTATGCCCTTTGGCTGTACCACGCTACGGCACTTTCAGAACTTAGGAATGCGATATATTTACAAAGTCTATATTCTATCTTTCGGGTCACTAAACTGGAGGGTGCATTGTGAACCTGCACGTGCTTTGTCACACAACAGAGGCAAAAGGTGAGCTATGAATATTTTCTCCAGTATTAACAGCTCCATGTATGACTTCCTCTCTCCCACGCTTTAATGTCGTTTTTTCTCTCTTTCCCTTTCTCACTCTCTCTCACATCATTACTCTTCCTCTTTTAAAGTTATGGACGCTGCTGTCTACTCTGACGTGTAGAACGAAAGCTAAGTTGAAGTTGTGAATTCTGCTGGCCACAGTGATTACAAAAGGTAAGCAGAGCGGCCTAGATATACAATACCTCCGATTAAATGCATTACAAATAAAAGAGCTTATTTACAAGCCCCTTGCACCACTTTTGCGTCACTTTCAACGTGAAAAAAGTAACACGCAAGACTCTTGTAAATAAGCCCTAAAGAATATTGTCCTGCATAATGACTTGATCTCTCACCTAATTCTGTCTCATCTCTGAATCATTTTAAATACCTGTTGATCTGTAATTTAAATCTGAGCCAGTAGGCATTTCCATACAGACACTGCTTCAACGCGGGCCTATAACACAAGTGAAATGTACCAGGCACACTGTACACGTAAAATCCTAGGGTTACCTTGACTTGTAATGTTTGACCTCATTTAGTCACATCGATCTGATTTTAAACACTAATTTTCATTTTTGTTTTGCAGATTACCTACCAAACGTCTATTGGAGTCCACATCACATTTTGTTTATTATATTGTTTTATTAAAGTTATGTTTCTAGTTCTTTATTGTATTGTTATCTTTAAGCTTTCGTTTCCAGTTATTTATTGTTGTTTTAATTAAAGTTAATTACAAAAAATATGTACATCTTTTTTTTTCGGGGGGTAGCGGTCCCCAACAGAAATGATATTTATAATTTGAAATATAATTCTGAGACTAACTCTGTACCAGATCCGTACCAGAGTCTATATCTACAACTAACGGTTCCAATCCAAAGGTTTTCAAAGTACAACGCCATAGTATGGTGAACTTCTAACCTCTGTGCTCACGTAAGTGTTCCATGAACTGTTACTATGATAACAGGCAGAAAGCCGTTTGGGGGTAGGGTTGAAAGGTACTGGCTGTACAAAAACCATTATATTTACCCTGGATCCTCTACAAGACAGAAAGGAAAGCAAAGTAAAACAAAACACTATACCAGATTTACAACCCCCCTTGTGCCACTTTTGAGTCCAAAGCCCCCGCCCCCTACAAAATTAAAAGTGTGTGGGCCTCAATGACGACCCTCAAACCCCGGGAACAACCACCCCCCTGGGATTCCTGAATTGTGTGAGGGGGGCTGCGGGGCCCTCGGCCTGGTGCCCTCGAGAGCCCTGGAGACCGCCAAGCCCAGAGCCAGTTCCTGCAGTGTCTCGGGGTGCATACCCCTGGGACACTGCTGTTTGCTATGAGAGGGCGGAAGTCTCTCGGCTCCCGCCCTCCCATAACAAACAAAGTTTGAATTTTGAAAGACAGAGCAGTGCAATCTGTTCTCACTTTAAAAATCCAAACAAGATTGCATTTCCACATGCAAGTTAGCATCTCCCCATGTGTAAAAGCAATACCGTCTCCCAAAAACACGGAAAGCCGGTCGGACCATGGGGTCATAGTGGCTCCCCTCATGGTCCCCACATTTTTTTTATAAGACCCAGGGAATACAATCCCCAGGAATATTAGAAAGTTCTGATAGGAGTTATTTTTTAACAGAAAAGGTAAATGTTGCGCAACCAGCTCAGTGCGGCCCCCTGTTGTGCACGCCCTGGATGCACAACTCATAATCTGTATAGTGCGCAACTCCAGCACCTTTGGTGCACAACTTCTACACATTTGGGAGCCGGCATTACTTTTCCACAGCAGGAACTACTAACATGCAGCTCCCCATTTAGAAAAGCAATCTGATTTAGATTTTGAAAGAGAAAACATATTTCCTTGCTATGGGAGGGCGAGATGGGCACCCCGGGACACTGCAAAATCCTGCCCTCCCACAATACATACAGCACCGGGGACTGGTGGTCCCTGGGGTTTGAAGAGCGTACCATTTTAGCGTAAAAAAAAATAGCCCCTATCACTCATTTTTATTACCACCGGGGACCCCATCCCCCGGGGCTTACATGAAACGTAGGGGACCATAGAGGGAGCGCCAATGCCCCCACGGTCCCAGACGACTCCCTGCGTCCTTCGGGAGCCGGCATTGCTTTTCCTTAGGGAGAACAACTAACATGCTGCTCCCCCTGAGAAAACGCAATCTGCTTTCCTATTTGGAAAAGAGAGCAGTTTAACCTGCTCTCTCTTCCTAAAAGGAAAGCAGTTTCCAATGACTGGGTGGGAGCTGCGAGGCTCCCGCCCTGTCATTGCAAACGGGAGTGTCCCAGGGCTGTGCACCCCGGGACACTGCAGGAGCTGGCCCTGGTGGTGGCGGTCCCCAGGTCCATCTTGCGCTCCAGGAGGGGGGCCATGTGGCCCCCTCCAACACTTTCAAGAAGCTCCGGGGGTGGCGGTTCCCAGGGCTGGGGGGTCTCAGAGCCCCCCTCAATTAATATTTTAAAGCCCCAGAGGGTGGCGCTCCCCGGGGCTGAAGGGACCTCAGAGCCCCCCTCAATTAATGTTTTAAAGCCTCAAGGAGTGGTGGTCCATGGGGCTGGGGGGACCTAAGAGCCCCCCACACATATACATTTACATTTTCTGTGGGGGGCCATGAGCCCCCGCCGCACATATATTTAAAAAAAAGCCCCGGGGGTAGCGGTCCCCGGGTCTGGGGGGTCCCTCTGGGCCCCCCATTATAATAAACTACATTGCCCCTGGGACTTGGCCCCCCGGGGGCTAATTAGCACTAAGGCGGGCTTCAGGTTTTCTTTTTTTTCCCACGCCATACGCATATCCTACGCGCATCCAGCGATTTAAAAAATATATGTATATTTTTTAGACCTTGGGAGTCTTTGTGGGACCGGCTTAGCACACCTAGGGGGTCAGGGGTTTCTACCCTGCCCCCTTTGCGTCTTTTGCGCACTTGTTTTTCAGTTTTCTTGTGCCTCAGTTCTACAGAGACAAAAGATGGCAGCCAACACTAACTGGTTTGGAGTGATGACAGACAGTTGACAGCCAATTAGCATGCAGCTCGTGCTCTTAAGGGTACGTGTATAATCCTCGGACGGTACTTCGTCCATAGATATATTTATAAATTTACTTTTGATTTTCTCAGGAACTACTGCACAGATTTACACCATTTAACAAAAAGCGTCATCTGTGAACCAAACTCTACCTATTTGCCAAATTTTGTGAACTTCCGTTCAGCAGTTCGAGCTGTAGCTTGTCTTAAAGGTCCCTATGGAAAATTGCATGGGGAAAACACGTTTTGGGAGCCCCCTTTTTTCTTAGCCCCTGCTTCACCAATCACCCCTAAACTTTCAGGGAAGGAGCGGAGCAGAGCAGGCCATCTTCTTGGAGAATTTCGCGAAGATTCGTCCACCGGCACCAAAGTTATTCCAAATAGAATGTTGTGCGTTTCCTATGGAAACTAGGTCCTAACTATAACTACCTACTGGCGACTGCCAGTAGGTAATATATGAGGTGATATGTGTGTAAACACTCCCTGTGGCGCCTTTTAAGTTGGGAAATTAATTCCTCTTCAATCCAGAGGTCCCCTAGGGGCCAACTAGCCCACCAGGTACCTCCAGTAATCGCCACAGAGCTGTGTTGCAGAGTGTTGTAAAAAGGGTCAAGGCCTCTGAACACCTCTCTGCAACGCAGCTCCCTGGCGCATACTGGAGGTACCTGGGGGGCTAGTTTGCCCCCAAGGGGACCGCAGGTTTGAGGAGAAATTAATTCCCCAACTTTAAACACGCCACAGGGCCACACGGCCCCGCCCCCTTCCTTCACCATTGTACAAATATTTCTCTAAAATCATCCGAACTACGATTTCCGATTTACTCACCTGTTATCAGGAGAGAACCCAGGGCTGCATCTTTTAGCCCAGCACTGACCCTGAAAAGTAATTCTAAGCGTACTTACCAGTAACTTGTATTTCCTTTCGTAGGAATCCATTGTGTGGTTTTCAGCAGAAAAGTTTCTAAGTGTCTATTTTAACAAATTAAAAATATTCCTTAAAAATTGCCTGTATGACTTAAACGCATTCTTTTGACTGTTTACAGGAGATGCATTCGTGCTGGATCCCAGATCCACCACTGAGTAAGAAAAAGTAACGGTAACACTACTTACCTGATAAGTGGATTTCCTCCCATAGAATAACATTGGTGATTCTATATGAAAAAGTTTCTAGGTGCCAACTTTTAAAATACAATAATATTCCTTAAAATTCACTACTGTAACCAAAACGCTTTTTCTCAACTCTTTACAGGAGATATCCCAGGACGGAATCTAGGATCCAGTCCTGTGGTTTGAAAAGTAATCCAAAAAGTAACTAATTGCATTTAACTAGAAATTCACATTGAGCTCATTGATGCATTGTGTCTGAAATTGGGTTGCGCATTACAACAACTGTAACTACTGTACTTAAAAGTCTATTGCCTATTTGAAAAGTATTTAAACTAAAGTAATTCATTCTGAGAAAGTATATTTTGTAATGTAATTTTTAACGTAATTATAATGTAATTTAAAAAATAAAATATCTAAAAATAAATTGTTTAAAAAAATGTAGTAAATCAGTATAAAAAAATAACAATTAATACATTTAAAAATTGTCATTTACAAATCCTTTGAAATTCACTGAAAAAACCATAGGTTTCAGACATGTTATAATTAGGAATTAGCAGTTAAAAAACCTTTGAAATTCACTGAAAAAAACATAGGTTTCAGGGGTGTTATAGTTAGCAGGACATTTCATGCGTCCAAAACCATTGAAATTCCTCTGTTAACTTTAACTTGCACGCTCGCAATCCACCGCTGATGATGTCACATATTACATCATTCATGACATTGTCAGTGACATCACTGATGACATCACTGATGACATCTCAAATGACATCACTGATGACATCACTGATGACATCATCCACATGACAATCCGATACAACTCATCATAGACTAGTATAACCTTTCAACACTCATTCTAAAATATGGAGTACCAAATTTGAAACCATTGAGACACCAATACAAGTTTCTAAAAACCCACTCAGTGATTCCTACATCTACACACACATCTAAATATTTACCTAAAGATTCACTCATACATGCTAACAAAGATCAATAGAACATTATTAAATATACTTATATACCTACATCGACATTACATACACATCCTATTCACTTATGCAGTCATCCTACTCACTTATGCAAACAATTGATCATACTTACATTTACTAAGCTACACACTTATACAAACACCACTTCATTTATTCATATAGGGCCCGATTCACAGAATGAACTTAAGACTCAATCCTAAACGTACTACTATTTTGGTATTCACAGAATGCACTTACTACTTTTAGTATTCACAGAATGAACTTACTACTTTTGGTATTCACAGAAGTTAGGATTTTGTCTTAAGTTTGTCTTAAGTCAGTCTTAAGTCTGTCTTAAGTTTGTCTTAAAACAAACTTAAGACAAAATCCTAACTTCTGTGAATACCAAAAGTAGTAAGTTCATTCTGTGAATGCCAAAAGTAGTAAGTGCATTCTGTGAGTAGTAAGTTTAGGATTGAGTCTTAAGTTCATTCTGTGAATCGGGCCCCCTGATAGTAACCCATACTTAGTGTGTTATAAAATCACTTTTAGAACTATACAGTTTTCTATACAGTCAGTCATACAATCACTGAGTGTAAAGTATACTTATTTGTAAACAACAACTGTCACATACACTGCCTTTTATATTTCTACTTTGTTAGGCATGTATCATTGAGAAATATATTTACTCATCACCACACCCATATAGAGGTTCACTCACCCAACCAAGTGTTTCCACGTGCAGTCTTAACTCATATACCTACTAAATCAACTATTTATACATCTTTGGACAGTCACACACCTCCCATCCAACCACATTCACTATCCTATACAAATACTCACTTAATTAATTAATACTAATATAGACTTTACATAGCTACTAACCAACTTATGTAGTAGTTTACACAACAAGCGATACAGTGAAACAGATATTCACACAGTTTAGTCACTATCCCATATATTTACTGAGACACTTTAAATTAGTCACTTAGACAGTCAATGACAGTGCTACTAAATCCTCCATCCAGACACTTAATCCAGTCTTCGATACAGATTGCTATATATATAATATACATTTAAATATCGAACCAAACCACATTCACCGGAGGATGTCATCAGTGATGTCATCAGTTATGTCATTTGAGATGTCATCAGTGATGTCATCAGTGATGTCACTGACCATGTCATGAATGATGTAATATGTGACATCATCAGCAGTAGATTGCGGGCGCGCAAGGTATAGTTAGTAGAACTAACTATAACGGAGGAATTGCAATGGTTTTGTACGCATAAAATGTCCTGCTAACTATAAAACCCCTGAAACTTATGGTTTTCTCAGTGAATATATATATATCCATATATTCTCAAAGAAACAGGGTTTTGACTCACAGGGAATACTTGCGCTCTGCTATGTTTCTGACTATCTGTCCAGCTCAATGGTTATAAATAGTGGTGCCACAGAAAAGGGGAAACCCTCTCAACCCCTACAAAGGTATTATATACAACACCTGACAATTTGAAAACAAATTCCTATGCACACACAATATCAGTTTTAACACACAGTAATGTGATCGTTAGTCAGGTCAGTAAATCATAGAAATTATTCTTCGATTCTTCTTATGTGAGCAATTTTCTCTTTATTGCTCAAGCAAAGTCACGCCAGCCACTGGCTTGAGCAATAAAGAGAAAATTGCTCACATAAGAAGAATGACCTGACTAACGATCACATTACTGTGTGTTAAAACTGATATTGTGTGTGCATAGGAATTTGTTTTCAATATATATATATATATGGCGGGTGGCTGGCTGCAAGATTGCACAATAAAGCACTGAGATTTGCACAAATGATTGGGCTTACTCTGCGTTGTTTTCTTTCCGTGGGAGTAAATTTGGAATGCCTGTTCCCGTTATATACATATATATATATTACCTACTGGCGGTCGCCAGTAGGTAGTTATAGTTAGGATCGTTTTCCATAGGAAATCCGCAACATTCTATTGGGAATAACTTTGGCGCCGAATGAGGGATCTGCCTGTAATTTTCCTTAACATTGCCTCTCTGGGCTCCGCTCCTTCCCTGAACGTTTCGGGGGGATCCGTCAAGCGGGGGCTGAGATAAAAGGGGGGTCCCAAAACGTGTTTTCCCCATGTTAATTTCCATAGGGCGGTTGGACTCACTTTTAGCCCGAACGGCTGAATGGATTTCCACCAAACTTGGCAAAATTGTAGGGACTGGTACCCCGATGTGCCTTTGCTATGTCTCAAGATATATGCTCCAGTGGTTTTTACGAAAATTAACTTTGAAAAAATATATATTGGGCTACATTGGGCTATATATATGTTAGAGCCCAAATGTAGCCCAATGTAGCCCAATGTAGCCCAATGTAGCCCAAAGATGGCCACCAGAGACAAAAAAAACAAATGTAGCCCAAATATCAGCCAGATGTAGCCCAACTATAGCCCAATGACAGAATGTCCCAGAGTGTTCTAAAGAACAACTAGAGCGCTAACAGTATTACTTATGACAAAAGTATGGCACACCTGAAGTCATCTTGATTGGAATAAAGTGTTAAAGCGTAAAGCATTCAATTTGCAAAGGAACAAAATGAGGGGGTTCATTTTGCCATAGAAATTATGATTAGTGCTGAAGAAAGAAAAATTAGGGCACATTTTGAGTGACTTCTCAAATCCTCTTATATTACATTAAAAAAATTCTGATATGCAGTCTCCCAAGATGGCCACCAGAGACAAAAGAGCCCAAATGTAGCCCAAATATCAGCCAGATGTAGCCCAACTATAGCCCAATGACAGAACGTCCCAGAGTGTTCTAAAGAACAACTAGAACGCTAACAGTCTTACTTATGACAAAAGTATGGCACACCTGAAGTCGTCTTGATTGAAATAAAGTGGTAACACTTAATACATTTAATTTGAAAAGGAACAAAATGAGGGGTTTCATTTTGCCATAGAAAATTTATATATATATATTCACTGAAAAAACCATAGGTTTCACACCAGTTATAGTTAGGAATTAGCATTTATAAAACCTATTAAATTCACTGAAAAAAACATGGGTTTCACACCAGTTATAGTTAGGTGGAAATTTTACTCACATAAAACCATTGAAATTCCCACGTTATAGTTAGTTGGACTCACTATAACTTGCGCATGCAATGCACTGCTGATGACGTCACATATTACATCACTCATGACATGGTCAGTGACATCACTCATGATATCACTGATGACATCTCAAATGACATCACTAATGACATCATCCAGTGAATGTGTATCTTTCTGAAAAATGAATATTTTTTATATATGTATATCTAAAGGTTGATGGAAGAATAAATGGGTAAATAAATGTCTAAATGGATGTTTTTTTGTGTAATATTGATTGGTTAACTGACTTATTAAATGTATCCTAGTGAATACATATATTAGCGAGTAATGTTTAAATATTTAAATATCTGTACCTGTGTCTCACTTTGTATATAAGTGTCTGAATGGGTTGGTGAGCAGCTACATGAGTGTGTATAAAGGTTATTAGTTGTTTTTTTGAGTATCAGTATCAGTGTCTGTATGGTTCGGTGGTGGATATTACTTAGAGCACAGATGCATGAATGAGTGACTCACTATTTGTATGTATTTTGAAGACAGCATGTGTGCAAGACTGTATGGGTGGATGATTGTGTGTATGGGTGGGTTAGTGAGTATGTGTTTTTATAATTGATTGTTTAAGAGAGTAAATATGTTTCCGTTTCTGTAGAAGTATGTGTAGTGGTGTGTATATAGCAGTATAATCAAGTAAATGTTTTTTGATACTTTATTTGCATGTGTGAATTTGTGTGTGAGTAACTATATGGATGAGTATTAGTGTGTAACAGGATGTATAGGTGTATGAGTACATATGGTGAGTAAGTACATGCATGAGTGACTATATAGAACTGTTGGTGAATGAGTGGATGTGTATGTAGATGTTGGAATTACCTAATAAGTTGTTGTAATTGGTATTGGTTTCTCCTTTTTTAAGAAAATTTAGTTTCTATTTTTGAATGTGTGTGTCAAAGGTTATTTTATGCTGATAGGAGGTCTGCCACTTTGCCACAAGGATGTTGTCATCAGTGATGTCATTTGAGATGTCATCAGTGATGTCATGAGTGATGTCACTGACCATGTCATGAGTGATGTAATATGTGACGTCATCAGCAGTGCATTGCACACGCAAGTTATAGTGAGTCCAACTAACTATAACGTGGGAATTTCAATGGTTTTATGCGAGTAAAATTTCCACCTAACTATAACTGGTGTGAAACCTATGGTTTTTTCAGTGAATATATATATATACATATATATATATATATATATTGAAGAATGAGTGGGTACATGAGTGTCTGTATGGATGAGTTAGTTGGTGCAGGACTGACTGTATAAGTGAGTGATTAAACGTGTCTTAGTGAATGTATGGGATAGTGACTAATCTGCGTCAATGTGTGTATTAGTCTGTCAGTTGGTGTGGAAGTGGCTGCATGGGTTGGTGAGTAGGCACATGAATTTCTTGGTGGGTTAATTATTAGTTGTCTGAGTACCTGTTTGGGTTCCTGAGTGTCGGTGTGGATGGGTGAGGGGGTGTGTCACTCCCTGCATGGATGTATGAGTGGGTGAATCCCTGAGTGTATGAGTTCATAAGTACATCAGAGAGGGACTGTATGGGCAAGTGAGTCTGTATATGCCTGTGTCAGTGAGTGAATGGATGTCTCAGTGGTATGGGGTGAGTAACTGCATATATGAAAGGCAGTATATGTGAGTGTTAGAGCAGATAAGTGACTGTAGTGGGAGAGGTGTGGCACCGCGGCCAGGGCGACTGACGTTGGAATCTGGGGACCACGGTTCGATCCCCGGCTCCGGCGGCAGGTTAGCCCAGCACCATGTGACTCTGGGCAATAGCTCGCTTAATCTTCCCGACGGCCCCCAGCGCCTAGAGACCCTTACGGGTGATTGTGCGCTTTACAAATGTGGACTTTACTTTACTTTTATGTGTGAGTGAGTGATTGTGAGGGTGGCTGGATGGGTGAGTGTGTGCTTGTGTCAGCGACTGTAAGGAGAGTAAGTATTTGTTAGTATCTGTATGAGTAGTTTGTATGTGTGTGTTTCTGTATGGTTGATTAGGTGGCAGTGTGATTGAGTGTTTAGGTGAGTGAGCAGCTGTGTGAGTAGCTCTATGGGTGGCTGACAATGCAATAGTAGCTGTCTCAGTGGCTGTATTGGTGAGTGACTGGCTGTATGAGTACCTTTGTGGGTGAGTGAGTAGATATATATGTAGACCTATGAATCAGTGACTGGGAATGGTATGTACTGGTATTGGAGTTTTAATAGTTTCAGGAATGGTAGTCTCACATTTGGACTGGGTGTCTAAAAGGTTATATTGGGATGTGAGTAGGTGCTTCAGAGATTATGTTTGTGATGTCTTCAGTGATGTCATCAGTGATGGCATTTGAAATGCCATCAGCGATGTCACCGAACATGTCATGAATGATGTAATATGTGATGTGTTTTTTTGTGAATATTTAAGGTTTTTAAATGCTAATTTCTAATTATAACATGATTGAAACCTGTGTTTTTTCAGGGAATTTCTAAGGTATTTTAAATGCCAATTCCTAACTGTAACATCCCTGAAATGTATGTTTTTTCAGTGAATTTCTAAGATTTTTTAAATGCTAATTCATAACTATTACATCCCTGTAAAGAGGCAGGAGCAGTGCAGAAAGAGGAAAATGTGCAGAAAGAAGCAGGAGAAAGTGCCGAAAGAGTCAATAGAAGTTCAGAAAGAGGGAACAATGTGTAGAAATAAGTAAGAGAGGTGCAAAAAAGAAGCAAGAGAAGTTATGAAAGAGTCAAGTGAGGTGCAGAAAGAGGCAAGCAAGCTGCAGAAAGAAGCAAGAGAGGAGCAGAAAGAATCAAGAGCAGTTCAGAAAAAATAAGAAATGTGCAGAAAGAAGAAAGGTACATAAAGAAGCAAGAGAAATGCATAAAGATGCAAGAGAAGTGCAGAAAGAAGCAGGAGAGGTACAGAAAGAAGCAAGAGAATTGTAAGAAGAGGCAGGAGAGGTGCAGAAAGAGGCAAGAGAGATACAAGAGAGGTGCAGGGAAAGGCAAGGGGGTACAGAAAGAAGTGAGAGGTGCATAAATAAGCAAGAGAAGTACAGGAAGAAGCAAAAGAGGTGTAGAAAGAAGAAACAAGGCTGCAGAAAGAAGCAAGAGAAGTACATAAAGAGGCAAGCAAAGCACAGAAAGAGGCAAGAGAGGTACAGAAAAAGGCAAGAAAGGTGCAGAAAGTGGCTAGAGGAGTGCAGAAAAAAGCAAGGTAAGTGCAGAAGAAGGAAGAGAGGTGCAGAAAGAAGCAAGAGAAGTGCCGAAAGACGCAAGTTAGGTACAGAAAGAAACAAGTAAGGTGCAGAAAGTAGCAAGAGAAGTGCAGAAAGAAGCAAGTGAGATACAAAAAAAGCAAGAGAAGTGAAGAAAGAAGCAAGAAAACTATGGAAATAAGCAAGCAACATGCAGAAAGAAGCAAGAGAGGTGTAGAAATAAGCAAGAGAGGTGCAGAAAGAAGAGTGTAGTGCAGAAAGAGGCAAGAGAGGTGCAGAATGAAACAAGAGAGGTGCAGAAAAAAGAAAGAGCAGTGCAGACAGAAGCAAGATAGGTACAGAAAGAAGCAAGAGAAGTGATGAAAGAGAGGTACAGAAAGAAGCAAGAGGGGTGCAGATAGAAGCAAGAGAGGTTTATAAATAAGCAAGAGAGGTGCATAAAGAGGCAGGAGAAGCACAGAAAGAGGGAAGAGAGGTACAGAAAGAAGCAAGAGAAGTACAGAAAGAAGCAAGTGAGATACAAAAAAAGGCAAGAGAAGTGAAGAAAGAAGCAAGAGAACTATAGAAATAAGCAAGCAAAGTGCAGAAAAAAGCAAGAGAGGTGTGGAAATAAGCAAGAGAGGTGCAGAAAGAAGAGTGAGGTGCAGAAAGAGGCAAGAGAGGTGCAGAATGAAACAAGAGAGGTGCAGAAAAAAGCAAGTGAAGTGAAGACAGAAGCAAGATAGGTACAGAAAGAAGCAAGAGAGGTGCAGAAAGAAGCAAGAGAGGTGCGAAAACATGGTGAGACTTACAACAGTGACATGGGAAGAATTGCTGTTTTTTATTTTGCTTGGCCCAACATTCTGATTAGTCGTGAATAGTGGAGCTGCCAGAGAAAGCTGAGTGATAGGATAACGTTTGAATGATTGGATGAGTGTATGGGGTTGCACCTCAGTGCAGGGTTTGCTTTTGCTTTTCTTCGGTTCGCAGCTTAATGATGGACATCATTGAACCCGACACTCGGAGGTGTGAGGAAATACCGCTACACTTAAGCTGCAACCCGAAGAAAAGCAAAAGCAAGCCCTGCAGCAGAGCACCACCAACACTCAAAGCCCACTAAATTAAATACATGGGAGACGATTTAAAGCTGCTCACAGACGAAGACAAATTACTAACTTAATCAGTCGAGCGACACCTGACAGCCACACCCCTCTAATTTTAGACATGTGGAATACGAGCGGAACTCATTATAAGACCCATGCAGAGCAAAACTCAATGAAGGATTAGGAGCAGCATTTCTGCATTGGGCTGGATAACTTCATGTCGAATTAAACATTTTGAGTTAATGATACACCTTGAATTTATATAAAACAAGAGGAGAAAAAAAAGCAATTGACATAATCAAAGAGACAGAAATATTGTGTCTTGATAAAGATGGTGTGATATTATTGGAGCCATTGAAACGTGTCAACGCTGTTGAAATTAACTACGGAGTCCCTGATTCTAATTGAATGTGCATCGGTATTTGACAAGGGCTGGGTCTTACATGTGTGTGTCTCTATTATGCTGGTCATAATTGCAAACTGTCCATTAATTTCCCCGTAAATTATATGTATTTTATGTTCTTTTAACCTAAGAAGAATTTATTTCATTTTGTTACAGTTGTATAGCTTTATGCCATTTTATCTTTTGTATAATGGAATGTGAACGAAAAATATCTTTTTAAAAAAGTGTTATGATACTGTATTGGATATAAGATTCTTTTCTTTCAAATAACTTTATTCAAAAAAAGAATCATAAAAGTATACTATTAAATTAACAAGTATCATACATTCAATCACAAATCTTATTTCACAGTTCATGTTCAAAGTACCAAAATTCACAAACAATGCATACTAACAGGCTATACATTACAATAGTGAGGTAGATCATTGAATAGTACTGGTTAAAATCGTTCACGTTGACCACCCGAGATCATTAAAAAAGATTTTTTTAAGTGCAGTGCATTCTCAATATATAAAATATCATATTTAAAAAGACATAGTATCAATACAAATTCATAATTCATAGCGTTTTATAATAGAAATTGCAGATCTGATAAAACTAAGCATAGAGCTACATATAACATCAGATGACAATAATCTCAGATACTCAAAACCTTCCATATACGTACAAGGTCAAATATCCTTCAAGAGGGGTTTGATAAAACGATCTTTCGGAGCTTTATAAAGTGAACAGAAGAGGACAAAGTGCACTGTGCTTTGTTGGGCTGCATTATTACATGGGCAAGGGGGCAGTCTCTCACACCAGCCCCCTTGTTTCGGGAAAGCTGCCAAAAAATGCAATATTTGCAACTGAAATCTAGTCAAATAGAAGCGCCATTGTGTGTGCGTAGTAAATGACAAATACAACTGTTGTTGTGGTATGACCGCTTGATTATATGTTAATATTTCTTGCCTATGCAATCCTTCAACAGTGTAATAAGCATACTTAATGACCTTCTTCATGTTTGAATTGATAGAGACCGGGTCATCATAAAAACTTTCTAACCTTATTTTATGGAAAGTTTCCTTTACATAACGTAAACAGGGTATTGACATAGCCTTATCAAGATTCATGCAATCCTTTAAAATTTCTTTTGTGAATGACAAGTCCTCAAAGGTCCATATTTTCTGCATGCTGTTAGCCGTTAGAGTCATCAAAACAGTATCATCTGCATATGACAGCAGCGGTACATAATTGCCGTTTATCTTGGGAAAATCTAAACATTTTTTCAATAAAAACTGTTCCAAACCATTTGTGTAAATTATAAACAGAAAAGGTGCCATGATGCAGCTGTAAATGTAAATGCAAATTTACCGCAGGTCTTAGGTCGACTAGTTTCAGCCAATGGGGCACACTGCCCTGGCTTTCTTCAGGACCTTACTTATATGTTAGCTACTGCAACACACAAAATAATATAATAAATGTGAAAAAAATAAAATCATTATCACAGTGTTCCCTTTTGTGAATACCACAAACACCTCAAAACAGGATGGAGGATTTCCACACCTATCCTGCATAGGGTATTGGCCTCACCTCACCTGGCACAGACTCAGGTTCTGCAGGAGACCCCGCCCTCTCCGTCGGTGTCTCAGTACTTGTTCTGAGCCCAAGCTGATTTTATTTTTTTCACATTTATTATATTGTTTCGTGTGTTGCAGTAGCTAACATATAAGTAAGGTCCTGAAGAAAGCCAGGGCAGTGTACCCCATTGGCTGAAACTAGTCGACCTAAGACCTGCGGTACATTTGTTGGAAGCCGCACCTGCATTATTTTAATAGGCATGGGAGTGGACATTAATAAAATTGTTGGGGATTTCTGCCATGTCCTTTTTAAATTCTTTCACTAATACTGCACTGCAATTTTTCCATTTAGTCTGAGTACTTGGGACTATAGGCTTTGAGTCATCTAACACTGTTCTGTAAGGTGTTCTGGCTTTCTGGTTCACAATCCTAGATCACGGTATCATCCCCTGAGTTAATGGGGTGATGTGATAGGGAAGCTAGGATTCCAAATGATGACACTGGCCACAAAGGGCAGTTGATGGAAATCCTTTTTTCATCTTCCCTGAATAGGGCTATATGTTTTTCTCAGGTTGGTTGCATTAGAACTTAACTTGTCTGTAAGCAACCACGTTTTCGTTCCCTCTCTTTTTTATTTGCATGTTTGAGATCATAGACCACCAGATTACTTTGTTGTTATTGAGTATAGGATTTGGGGATTTAATCTGTTGTAGGTCTTTAAATATGTTCCCTTTGACCCTCACTTCCTAGTGGAGTTTTTTTCGTGACTTCATGTACTTACCCATGATCATTGCTAAATTTAGACACTGTTCTGTGGTCCCCCTACCTCTCCTAAAGCCGTATTGGGAATCCACAATAATACCAGATACATCCGCCCAAGTTTCCAATCGCGCCAATATTACTCTCCCCAAAAGTTTACAGGTGGCATCTATTAGGGAGATTAGCCTATAGCAACCGGGGTCATCATTTTCTCCCTTTTTAAAGATGGGAGCGATTACCACATTTTTCCAGGATGATGGGATACATCCCACAATAGTTGCTTTAAAAACATTTAGCAGGAGGGGAGCCCAACGTTTTGGATTATTTTTAAACAAGTCCAATGGTACGGCATCAGGCCCTAGGGCCTTCAGGGCAATACCTTTTCTTAATGCCTCCTCCACTTCCTCCAGGGAGAGCGAAAGGCTGAGCTGCCGTGCAGACTCAACATTTAAGGGGACATCCTCCTCACAATCATTTGCTAATAAAAATGCCCTTTGGGTTAAATATCTTTGAGTAGTGGGTCTCCCAAACCTCCCCGGTTATATGCGATATCATAGACCTCTCTTTGCTAATAAATAGTGGGCGGTTTATGACCTCCCAAAACAACCTACTATCTCGCAGGGCAATGGCTTTTCACAAGTCATCCCAGGCCTTCGCCTTTAGTTCCATTTTTCTCTTCTCAACTGCCTTTCTGTATATTTGCCTTGCATTCCTGACCATTTCTTTATCCTGGGGTGCCACATGGAGGGCCTTCCTCAGCATTGATTGTGCTTTAGAACACTCCCCATTAAACCATTTATTGTCTTTAATAACACCTTTCTTAACTGGTTTAAGTAGATTTGTGCCACACTCTTACAGAGGGCCTCGAAACTTTGAACTATCTTCTCTGGATCAGAAGTGGCAGTTAGGCATGTCGTTATTTCTAAGGAATTAACCTCAGGGATCCGTTCCTCCATTTTCTTAGGATCTTGTCCCATTTTATTCTAACCCGTTGATTGTAATTATATGTTTTTGGTTGTTCTATGGACATTGTCCTCGGTGTCACTATCATCAATGATAACGTGAGGGGGTTATGATCACTAGCCGGGTTCGGTGCTACCCTAAAGTCATCGACTAAATAAGCATAACCACTAGAAATTAAGATAAAGTCTATTATACTCGTCGACCCCCTAGCGCCCTGAAAAGTTGGTATGGGGGCCATTGACCTATCGACCAGAGTATCAAGTATGCAGAGGTCCTTTACCACAATGATGTTGTTTAAGGCATCTCCCTGTGTAGTGTGCTTGAAGTGGGCCAAGGGTTGTTCATCGATGTCTGATAACCCACAGACGTGGCTCCACTAAATGGACATAGATTACAAATAAAATCCCCAATAATGCATAAGGGTGATATTTTTCAAGTCATTTTAGTGAGTTCCACCTGCAAAGTGTCAATGACAGACGACACGTGTGTCAAATATATTATAGTACCAGTTCACCATAAGCAGAGGTACAACAATCAAATTAGTGCACAAGATCAATTGATACCATGGAGAAGAACATATTTTATCTATCCTTAATGACATATTACATATTGAAATTGAGGTCATTAGACCACCCTTTGCCCTTCCTGAGGGTGAGGGTTCAGCAGCAACAGACAAAGTACTCTAGCCATCCAAGAAAAGGTTCTCTCTACTCCACGTTTCTTGAAGGCAAATTATGTTAAAGGATTTAATGTATTCTATCCATGCCTCATCTGATAGCTTAGTTAAATACCTGCTATATTCCACGAAATCAGGCGAATGGTACCACCAGTTGCCTGTCTATTTGCCACACTAGTGGATTCAGTCGTCTGATTTCTTTCTATTAATTGGCCAACCTGGATCACGTTATGATGATCTTTCTCGCTATCAACTGGTAAACTATTGATTTTATCAACAGTACCAAAACACGTCTGACTGTCGCTATTATTAGCCAGAGAATCAGGGAGAGAGGGAATAATTTCTATGTTAGTATTTTCATCACCTTTATGTGGTAAATAAATAATTAAATACCGGTACTATTTTTGAATACATTAATAATAACAGATAGCTCAATAAATAAGAGGCAGGATCCGAGGAATCTGAGTCGAACGGGCTTTATTCAGGCATAAGGGAAGGGACAGGATCGGGACAGCCTGAAATAGAATGGCATAGAAGGCAGCTGCAACGTTTCATCAACAGTACAAGGTATATATAGTAAAACATTAGAATTACATTGCATACAGTAGGCGTAACTAGTGACAAACGTAAGATAAGAACACATGGGCGTGAAAAGAAGGCGTGCACAGGGCGTGCACGTAGACATGTGATGAGAACGTCACAGAAGTGTCATGAATGGGCGGAAAACATGGAGGGGGCTACCTGAGCAGCTGGGACCTTTAACCTAGTGGTGCGCGCAAACGGGCCATGACGTGTTACCGGGGAGAACTGGGGGCTCTGACTTCTGTACTAGAAGAGGAGACTAAAGTCTGCGGTGTCAGGACGACATGTACCTATAGCATATCTGGTATCTGGTGTTTGGAGTACATGTTGATAGAATCTAAAAGTTATCAGGGCAAAGGCTACTTGACACTAAGGCTGGTGCATGCATATATTCTACATGTATTGCGTGTGCTATGAATCTTCTATGAATATTAATACAGTAATTCTCTTGCATGGAGACAGAAAGACTAGACTATAGCTGGAGATGTTTATGCGGTTCAGTAGCTTAGGAATGTGAAGACGGAGAGCTAAACTGATAACTAGAGGCATAACATATTCTTGGCAGACAGGCAGGCAGAGCCAGGCCGGGCACCGCGCTGCGCGGCAGGGAGTAAGTGAAGGGTCAGGGATGCAGGTGGGGGCTGCATCGCTCCTCGGAGTGGGTTCAGGAGACTGGAGCTTGAATCTGGTGTCCGGGCCCTTTTGAGGCCTAGAAACGGGGACAATTCAATGAATTAACGTGCATAATGTAAAACGTGGGCAACATAGGCCTAATACTCGTTGCTTTCACAGGAACTGGAAACTGGCATACTAACGTTGGACACAACTATAATTGCGTCTTTAATCGATCATAGGGGGATATATGCATATCGATCATGTACATATATCATAGGATGGGGAACACGTAGGCACACATGACATGGCAAAATTCAATTTTCCTCATTCCCTCCTTGTGCCCTACGTTTCCATCAGGAAACATCAATATTCATGATACCATCTATCTGTTCATAGAGCATCATTTGCTCGTCTCGAATTGTCTTGGAACGGGACTTAGGACTAGGAATACAAGAGGTAGCGCACAAGCCGCAAATCGCAGGGCCACATTGTAAACAGAGGCAACAACTGAATATGATCATTACTGCTATACCCAGGAATGACAATACTTTCCATCCCCAGGCAGATACTATACTCCAGAGCCAACCGGACCATGTCCAGGTGCCTGGATTCTGGTGTATCTGATGGGCAATTTTATGAAGTCTGGTTATAGCTGAATAAACAGACGGTGCGTTATTAGGAATGAAAATGCAGCAACTAGATCCGATGACTCTACAAGCTCCTCCCCTATCGGCCAGTATGACGTCAAGGACGAGACGATTTTGGAGCACGACAAATCTCATAGCAGATTGCTCTTCAGTTAAGTTGCCTAGAGCAGAAGTAGTCTCATTCACTACTGCTTCAAGGGTTCTGGTTAGCCTACGTATTAACTTACTATTCTGGACAGGACCTATGAAGAAAAAGAAACCTTTATTGAAGTCTTGATACTGTTCTAAGGTAGTTTCAGTTTGATCGACAATTGGGGATTCGATCTCCCTTCTATGTCTAACGTGTACTAGATGTGTATTTCTGTGATAATCAGACGGGGCTAGAAAAACGGGTGGCAGTAGGAAGGCAATGTAACATGTTCCATCCCAATCGAGGGGCAGACGAACATATGCGGTCTGGCCACATACAAAATAAGAATGACGTGAGGCTATGAAAATAGATTTCCCACTGTCACTATACTCGACCATAGTAGTACAATCACTATGACCTACATGTGCGGAACCATTCTTTCTGACACATAATTCGCCTTTAACGGGTAGAACCGAAATAGCAGGCAAATCTGGAGTAGTCTCGGACTGAACATTCAAAACCATGAAATTCGAGGAATAATTACCTAGATCATATACTTCGTTTTCTAGATCTAACCCTGTTCTATGGGAAGGTCCTTCCTTGTCTGGGAAACATGTCTGATTCAGGAGAAACATATCATTTGAGGATGACGTTAACGTGGACCATGCTCCACACAAACCATTATATGAAAATGGATAGGGAAAGAGTGGCAGAACTCCCTTCGGTGTCTGGAAAGGGGGGAGTCGACCACACACCCAACAATTAGTGGCATTGCTGGTCTGGTGTGAATAGTGTAACATTCGGATAAACGTATTATTACGCATAGCAATACGATAGGATAACTCGTGAGGAGGCAGGTCACTAAATGTGTGCTCTACTGTAACATTAGAAAACATATGTACATGTGAAATAGGAAAACATAAATGTAAGGCATAACTTATGCAAGTAACCATAAGACTCAGAAATATCAGAAAAAACAGAGTAACGATACATCTACTTCGAAGATTCTTTTGATAACGTATTCTCTTAGAGTTTTGACTAACTCTCTCACTGTGTGGGTCTATCTCATACATGTCAGGAACCTGTCTAACCGTTTCACCCGAGAGGGACTTAGACAATTAAACTGGCTGACTTACTAGACTTTAGTTTATCTTTATACTCCTGGTGCGGAGTTTTCTCTAACAGGGGAAGTTTAGATTCAGTGTCTGGGCAGTCCTTGAGAACGGGGCAGTCCTTGAGAAAAGTCTTTGGTTTGAGTCCATGGAATCTCTTCACGTGACTGGAGTGCAACCACCCCTTCCTGCCTTCGATCTTCACGGCGGTCCTTGTTGTCAGTAACACAAGTCGGGGCTCCTTCCAGCGGGGCTCCAGCGGACTTGAACGATCAAAATTTCTCACGAGGACGAGGTCGCCTGGTATGACCTCATGCGGTTTCACTTCGGTGTTGTCTGGAAAAGCAGCGGCAACCTGTGAACGACAAGAGTGTAGTGCAGACATCAAGGAGGCCAGGTAATCTGTCAGCATATTACTGTCAACATCTGTAATTGTACGTGGTCTAGGTGTACCCCACATGTTTGGGGGACGACCGAACACTATCTCGAAAGGAGACAGACCTGAACGGGAGTGAGCGACCATTCTCATATAGAAAAGGGCGACTGGCAGTGCTACTATCCAATCTACGCCTTTCTCTGCGCATACTTTGGCAATGCGGATTTTCAGAGTCTGATTATGTCTCTCTACGAGACCGGCTGCTTCAGGATGTCGTACACAATGGAACTTCCACTGGTACCCTAACAGAAGGGATACTTGTTTCATGAGTTCGGATGAGAATGGCTGACCGTTATCTGAATACACGACCCTAGGCAATCCATAGCGGGGGAAAAACTCACGAACCAACTGCCTGGCAGTGGTCGCAGCTGTGTAATCTGGAACTGGATAGGCTTCTGTCCACCTGGACAAAGCGCATACAACTACGAGGACATACTTGAAACCTCGACATCGCTCCATCTGAATATAATCCATCTGGAGGACTTCAAAAGGGTAGTCAGGAGGATGGAATCCACCTTGTTCCACCGGGACACCTTTACCTGGATTGAACTGACAACAGATCATGCAGGTACGCACTTTCTGCTTGGCTGCTGCTCGTAAATGCTTGTTAAACCAAAGGTTCTGAATACTGTCTAACATGGCCTTTTCTCCTAAATGTGCTGGACTATGTGCGGTGTTAATAATGACTTGAACCATAGAGTCGGGGAGAAACCATGTGGCTTTTCCCTTCGTCAACCATCCTTGATCTGTCTGGACCTCTCCTTGTTCAGACCATTTCTTGATTTCATCGGGAGTAGCATGTAACTGTATATCTAGTACATCTTGTGTAGGGTCCTTAACTGTCATACAAGTAGTCTGATCGGGAATGTCTGTCTGTGTCATGTTAACTGGAATGTCTGAAGTCTGAGCTGTAAGCTTGGCTGTTCGATCTGCCAGGTCGTTACCCTGGGAAATGATGTCAGTGACTTTCGTATGTGCCTTGCACTTCATGATAGCGATAGCTGTCGGTAAATGTATTGCATCTAACAGAGCTTGAATGAGGGGGCCATGCTGAATCTTGGTTCCATGAGAAGTCATAAAACCTCTTTCTTGCCAGAGCACTCCAAAGTCGTGTACGACTCCGAATGCATAACGTGAATCCGTGTATATGTTTACTTTCAGGTTCTTCGCCCGTATGCAGGCTTGGGTCAGAGCGACAAGCTCTGCTGCTTGAGCAGACAGGGTGTCAATACGATGTGTTTCTATAACTTCAGTTTCAGTAGTCACTGCATACGCGGCTACTAGTTCTCCTGTACTTGTTCTCATACTTGAACCATCCACATAAAGTGTCAGGTCGGGATTAGGTAATGCAATGTCCGTCAAGTCTTGTCTTGGCTTTGTCATGGTGTTAACAACTTCCACACAGTCATGTGTGGCAGGATTTGGGGTAACTGACGGTAACAGTGTAGCTGGATTTAAAATGTTGCAGCGTCTGATTTCTATATGTGGCTGAAACAGTGTCAGTTCATAACCTGTTAAACGTGCAATTGTCAAGTGCTGAGTCTGTGTTCGGTTTAAAAGAACTTCCACGGAGTGTGGAACTTGTACTGTCAGGGAATGTCCTAACACTATGGAATCACTTTGTCTGATAGCTAGAGCTGTGGCTGCGACTGACTTGAGGCACGCAGGCAGAGCCTGGGCCACTGGATCTAATGTGCTAGAGAAATAAGCACAGGGCTTGTATTGTCCTGCTTGATCTTGTGTGAGAACAGATAATGCAGTACCATCACGTTCAGTGACAAAAAGTGTAAAAGGCTTACTGTAGTTCGGTGTTGCTAGAACAGGTGCTTGGCATAAGGCTTTCTTTAACTCATTGAAAACAAGTGTGTGTTCCTGGGTCCAAGGGAGGACAGTCGATACGGCTGCCTCCTGTGTCGTTAACTGTATCAGTGGCTTAGCTAGAAATGCATACTGAGGAATCCATTGTCTGCAATAAGAAGTGAGGCCGATAAAAGCTCGTACCTCCTTCTGAGTCTTGGGCTGTGGAAGATGTGCTATTAACTGGATACGATCAGGTGTCAACTGCCTACCCCTCTTGGACAGTAAGTGTCCTAGGTAGACCACTTGCTGGACACAGAATTGCAATTTAGAAGGGGACACCTTGTGCCCCATCTCGGCCAGGAAATACAAGACTGTAAGTGACGCACGTTCGCAGTCACGTTCAGAACGGGCTGTGATCAATAGATCATCGACATACTGGAGCAGGGCAGTGTCAGTTAGCATGTGAATATTGTCTAGTTGTCTTTTAAGTGCTTGACTGTAAATACTAGGACTTTCTGTGAAACCTTGAGGAGCTCGTGTGAATTTATAGCTTCTTCCATTTAAACAGAATCCGAAAAGGAACTGGCTGTCTGGATGAATGGGGACACTAAAGAATGCGTTCTTGAGATCAATAACAGTGAAGAACGTAGCTTCTGAATCAATAGCAGTTAATAGGGAAGAAATATCTGGGACTACTGGGTACTGGGGTATGATACATTTATTAAGTTCTGGAAGGTCAATCACTAATCGATAAACTGGAGGTGCATTTGGATCAGTACGTTTCAGAATCGGAATGATAGGAGAATTACATACATTGGAGTCAGTTTCTACAACTACTCCTTGAGCAATAAGCTCGTCAATAATTTTGGATAAGGCTGCTACAGCCTCAGGTGGCAATTTGTACTGTCGGATTCGTGGTAATACAACACCTTTCTTCAGAGTAACACGATGGGGTGTGATGTGCATACAACCTACATCAGTTGGACCTTGCGCCCATTAATGCTGTGGTACATTCAATAATCTTGGATCAAAATCACGTAATACATAATGACCTTTAAAATCTCGCAGAAACAATCGTACCCCTTCTGGAGAGCAGCATATAACTGCTCCTAATTCTTTCAGAGTCTTTATACCAAGTAAGTTCTCTGGACAGGATTTCGTTAGTAACAAGTCTGTAGTTCGGGACAATGGACCAACTTCTAGAGTAACTGGTTTCGATATTTCATTAACAATAGGCTTTCCTGAAAATCCAAGGGAAACGTTTCTAGAGCCTGAGAGTGGAGCCCCTGGAACCTCGTCATGACTGATGGTAGTCCTACTTGCCCCTGTATCAATCAGAAACTTTCTGTCTTTCCCTAATACTTGACTATGTACATAGGGACCCTCTTGATCTACAGGAATCTCGATGAGAGGCAAGCCAACCTCCCTCTCTAGGCTGTTTCATGAATACGGCTGATAATCTGGATATTCTGACTGTGCGTACTGGTACATCTGCTGTGTAACGTGCTGTGTCGCAGCTATAGGCTGCGGTACTGTAACTGTCTGTTGTGCGTTCTGCGGTGGCTGGGAAGTCTGTGAAACTTGTTCTTGTCTAGGAGGACGTGGTCTCTCTTTTGTCTTACCAGTAGCTATGTTGTGTTTCAGAACTGCACATTCGTTTATATAATGACCTGGCTGTTTACAGTAATTGCATGTCCCTTTAACGGGAGCTGCAGGATGACTAGCTTGATTCGTACCCCTCTTCTGACTGTCTTGCGGAACAGACTGTGCAACTAGTACTTTCATTTTCGTGTCTTTCATACGTCTCCTTTCATGTTCCTGCTCTTCTCTAATTCTGTTCTGGTGATACTGGAGCATCTGGAGCATTTGTGACGGAGTATTAGCTTGCCAGGTACTTTCGACTTTCAGTACTCGATTTTTAACTTGTGGACTTGAATTCTCGACTAGCTTGGTAACAAAAAGATGTGGATAAGATTCACTACTTGTTTTCAGACCACTATTAATAATGAAACATTTCTCAAATCTAGAATAAAAATCACTAGTGTCTTCATCTTGTTTCTGTTTACAGGCTGAGATGGCATCCCAATCTTCCTTTTTCGTGGCTAGTAATCTTGGCAAAACTTGTATCAATAACTCGGGCAATGCTTTAGCTTTTTCCCCAAGACCGGTACCTGGAACTCGTGTGTTATCTTCAGTCTCTAATGCGGTCCAATCTATCTTTTTCTCTCCCACCTCCCATTCTTTTTCTTTAAGTTTTTCATATATGCCCGCAGGCAACAGGACCTTTAACATTTTAATGATATCAGGATACGTGTATTCTCCCATACGGAGCATGTCCTTTAATTCACGGTGGAACCCTGCTGGATCTTTATTGTGACAAGGTATTAACTTTTTCATTTCCAGAAGTTCTATTTTTGTGATAGGGGTGTAAACAAATACTCGTTCTAGACCACCCCCCTCTCCCTTAACTGGATGTACTTCTCGTAACGGATTCTCTCTGTCTATATAGAATGATTTTCTTTCTGGAGGTGGGACAGGAACAAAATGTGGATTCAAGAACGTTCTGTATTTGTGGCGCTGTTCTAGTATGACACTAATTAAATCGGTACCTAGACCTTTCCATCTGTTTAGGAGTAACTCGTTCAGTACATCATGTAAAGGACCTGGATCAGAATACTGACCCTCATACAATGTAATGAGGTGTTGGATCATATACGTACCCACCAGACGCTGCTCGGCTGGGGGCAGTTTCAGAAACATTTGGGCCACTATTTCATCTGGAAACGTGGTAGAATCACTAGTCCATCGGACTGCTGATTGGGCTAGTTCTTGTTCATGCATTGTACTAAGCTCACTATAACCTATTCGTGATTTCAGAATTTGATCGGTGGCCTGGAATACTTGTTCAAGAGAACACTGTTCTGGTACTGGAGGAGGAAAAACTTTCTTGTAATCTAGGCGTGAATGTCGGTCGGAAAGTCTAGTTCTACCTACATACGCTATTCTGGAGGGATTCTCGCTGTCTACCTCTTCACTAGAAGAGTCATACTCTTTCTCGGTTGCTCTTTTTGCTTCCTCCTTCTGGTGTATACTTATAATTTCCTTACGAATTTTCTTGTACATACTTTCTACACTACCTTGTGTCTTGTGTTTTCCCTCGGCTATATTATCACTCCACCTGGTCAGGCCTTTCATCTCGTCTTGGTCTTTATCAGGATAATCTTGCTCTCTTAAACAGTTAATCAAGAACTGTAAAATCATATGTTGAGTCTCGACTTTTCTGTGTGCCATAGCTTCGTGAATACTTCCTGGATTCTCTCCTGTACGGACAAAACGATATATTCTGTCTAGATGATCCTTCATGTCGGGCAGGGTGACCAAAAAGTTGGCAACCCGTCTTAAACGTACTGAATATAATACCATGTGATCTTCGCCTGGGACTGGATCATATATACAGTCGGTAAGAAGTCTCCTGAGGTCTGCGTATGTAGCCACTTTTGGCGTACGCTGTAACGCTGCGTCTCGCGGCGTCAGTCGTCTTACTTGAGGCGGGGTGATAGGAGCACCTCCCCCCGCACCTCCTGAACTGGAATCGTCAGTTAATACTGTACGTGTTGGCAGAGTGACTGGCAAAACGGGTACATTTAATGTGGGCTGGTCCGGGGGCACTGGCACATTAACTTGACCCCCGGGACCAGTGACTGGAGGAACAGGAATTACATTATTTACAGGATGCTGAGCGTTAGCAGGCGGAATACGATTTGCATATTCTGGGACTGTGTCGTCCAAGTAGGACGAAAGAAAAATTTCAGCTGCGGTCGGTTTATGACGTAGCTTAATCGGGACCAATGGTGGCGGTAGATTACAGGGTGCTTCCGGGGTTGCCTTCGGCAAGCCCTCGGCAAGAAGAGGATACATACCTTTAATAAGGGCATTTCTCTGTCTGTCTGACTGTTCTGCTCTAACTCGTTCACCTTCTTCGATTAATTCCCTTTCTTGGGCTTTTTCTGCGGATTCCCTACTTAATTCTGTTTTCCTGAATTCTTTCTCGGTTCTTTTATGAGATTCTTTGCGCCATAACTCGATGGCATCTTTCTGGGACTGTCTGGCTTTCTTTTTCCATAATGCTTCCTCTACTCGCATGATGCACTCGGCATCCCATGTACCTGATACAGGCCATCTATATTTCTCTTCAAGATCTTTCGTATAATCCGCCCATAAGTCTAGATATAATATGGCATCTAAGCCATGCTTGTGATACATGAAATGTCCAGGACTGTCCCTAGGAGGGACAGGAACTGATTCTTCGAGTAACCCTTTTCTGTTTTTGATCTGACGTAATTTCGAAAACAGAGGCATGACTGAGTTTATACTTGGAACACAATACACAATAATCACAGTAATGAAATAGCAGACAAATCACTCATACCACGACATAAAAATACATTAATGACAGTTTGAACAGAATACTACCTGATAGACTGAAAACATAACACTTGAATTTCTCGAGAACGGACTTACTAGAATTACTGGATGCACTGCTAAAACAGTACAGAACATACCGGTCTCATAAAGAGACACGTCATACCGTATCCACCTAGGTGGACACGTCGGACTGGATCTGTGTACCCAAACCCATCGGACCAGGAACAAACTAATGATCCTGTCTAGATACTTCCCCCGCAACGGTACTCACCGGGAAGCAGAAACTGGAAGGCCTCGGACTGGACTGGACTGCTACGACGTCGGACTACGAACTTCGGACTTCGGACCTCAGAAACAGGTGGGCCTCCGGATACCTCGGACCTTGCTCTCTCGGCTTGGGCTCTGGTCGGGACGAACCGCATTCCACACCGCCTCGTCTGGATGCCGGACCGCAGTTTCCATCTCCTCCGTGGGCCTGAGGGAGACTTGAAGCAGAAATATCTGCACGTGCACGGTAGAGTTCCGTCACGGCTGTAGAAGGGTCAGGGGGCCTGCGTTACATCGCCGGCGCGTGGGGAAAGGGCACGTCCCTATTCGGGCGCCATTTATGTGGTAAATAAATAATTAAATACCGGTACTATTTTTGAATACATTAATAATAACAGATAGCTCAATAAATAAGAGGCAGGATCCGAGGAATCTGAGTCGAACGGGCTTTATTCAGGCATAAGGGAAGGGACAGGATCGGGACAGCCTGAAATAGAATGGCATAGAAGGCAGCTGCAACGTTTCATCAACAGTACAAGGTATATATAGTAAAACATTAGAATTACATTGCATACAGTAGGCGTAACTAGTGACAATTGGAAGATAAGAACACATGGGCGTGAAAAGAAGGCGTGCACAGGGCGTGCACGTAGACATGTGATGAGAACGTCACAGAAGTGTCATGAATGGGCGGAAAACATGGAGGGGGCTACCTGAGCAGCTGGGACCTTTAACCTAGTGGTGCGCGCAAACGGGCCATGACGTGTTACCGGGGAGAACTGGGGGCTCTGACTTCTGTACTAGAAGAGGAGACTAAAGTCTGCGGTGTCAGGACGACATGTACCTATAGCATATCTGGTATCTGGTGTTTGGAGTACATGTTGATAGAATCTAAAAGTTATCAGGGCAAAGGCTACTTGACACTAAGGCTGGTGCATGCATATATTCTACATGTATTGCGTGTGCTATGAATCTTCTATGAATATTAATACAGTAATTCTCTTGCATGGAGACAGAAAGACTAGACTATAGCTGGAGATGTTTATGCGGTTCAGTAGCTTAGGAATGTGAAGACGGAGAGCTAAACTGATAACTAGAGGCATAACATATTCTTGGCAGACAGGCAGGCAGAGCCAGGCCGGGCACCGCGCTGCGCGGCAGGGAGTAAGTGAAGGGTCAGGGATGCAGGTGGGGGCTGCATCGCTCCTCGGAGTGGGTTCAGGAGACTGGAGCTTGAATCTGGTGTCCGGGCCCTTTTGAGGTCTAGAAACGGGGACAATTCAATGAATTAACGTGCATAATGTAAAACGTGGGCAACATAGGCCTAATACTCGTTGCTTTCACAGGAACTGGAAACTGGCATACTAACGTTGGACACAACTATAATTGCGTCTTTAATCGATCATAGGGGGATATATGCATATCGATCATGTACATATATCATAGGATGGGGAACACGTAGGCACACATGACAAGGCAAAATTCAATTTTCCTCACTTCTCTGGTTCAAGTCAATCTACCTCAGCCAAGGAACTCAAAGGGTCAAAACGATTTGAATGGTACCATGGGGGCAACAATGGTGATAACTTTTGCCCAGTTTGAAATGCAGATTCGATTTGACGTAATCATCCCATGAGATGTCGATAGAAAAACCCCAGGGGAAGTATCAAAACCCCAGATTTGTGTATATTCTGCTTGTTTACCCTGTCAATTATGGCTCTTACCAAACCAGGGGGCCTGAAGCTTAGAACAATACAATCCCCCTCCATTGTTTTCTTAGCTGGTCCAACCCAACTAACCCTACGGGCCATCTTAAGTTCTAAGAACAATGTGTTTTGGCTTATACCTGTTTTAGCATTTATAAAATGTATGGACTTATTCCTCAAAGAGGGCCATTCTTCACTTTCTTCTGGAGCTAAAAGAGGGATATCTGATAGAACAATAATGTAAGGAGTAGTTTGTGGAGGTAGGTTAAGGGTCGAATCAGGGCTACTCTGGGACGAGTAGCGTGGAGGATGGACCGCACTTAAAGGCGTATTAACTGTGTCTTTGTTTTGAGTGTTTCGTTCCCTTATGGATTTATTAATACTAAGGGCCTGGGAGCCATCCTTAGTCCGGTCCTCTGATATTATCATAGGAGTATTTAAGAGAGGACCTGCAATCCCGGCGTTTCCCCTCCCTTTCCCATTGTGTATCGTATTTTTCCCCCGGGGATCAGATTTATCTATATCCATACTGTCAGAATCTCCTTTAGATCTGTTTATACTGGGTCTCATTTTGGCATGTGAAACACAAGTGCTAGAGTGTTGATTCTCTAAACACGACAATCTGCTATCAATGGTCGTCAGTTTTTGCAGCACTGGTTTTAAATAAGAAGAGATTACCGCTTCCAGTTTAACCCAGAACCCCCCATCCGTGCCCTGTTCTATGATTGGTGGTATAAGTGTTATTTGTGTGTCTTCCAGGGCTATTTCTTTGCTTATTTCAGGTGCTGGATCAGTTAAAAGATCTGGGTTTTCCTTTGAGGCCTTTTTTACAAAAGGTATTGACATATGCTGTGTTTGTTTCTGCGTTTTTTTATGTACTTGGCCCTTTCTTTTTGTAACAATCTGGGGGTGGCAATTTCCATTACTTTGTTTGTTTTTTTGTGCCCTTGTCACTACGCAGGGTTTATCAATGTAAATGAGGGACGAATCTACAGAATCTGAAATCTCCTCAATGCTTAGCAATTTGGGTAATGATAAGATACACCCATTAGTTTGTAATCTTTTTTTAATGAGGCAGTCATTGGTGTTAGGACTTGGGGTACTATTGCCATTTTGAGGTATTTGTGGCATTTGAGAGCCCAGGGACAGTCTGCGCTCAGTTTGCTTAATTTTGTGAATTATGGCATTTTCAGCTCTTAATAAATAGGCATCTAAAGTGCCAATTAGCCCCTTCCCGCTCTCATCCCTTTGTTTTGCCATTCTGGGTGTACTGCTACAAATCAACAATTTTCGGCAATGTAATTAGATTCTACACAGTCTTAAGCCTTATAATGAGCGTGCAGATATAAAGCTGCTCGATAGTGCCAATTAATTATATGCCAAACATTTTTCCAGTTCAAAATAAAACGTGTTACGGGTACGAACAGTAAATAATGTTAATTCCGTAGCCCAACCCGCCCTCCTGTGGCCCCGGGCTTAGCGGGAACTCCGGCGACGCGGGAACTCCGGCGACTTTTTGTGCCACCTGGTGCAAAATCAGTGCGCTGGCGGCGTCAGCATCAGCAAGGAGTCCTGGGAGATGTGGTCCCCCCCTCAGTGGCCGCACAGGTGGTGGAAGGCAGCGGCGGCGGGGGAGACCAGGGAGTGCAGCACAGCCCGTCTTCGCGCCCGTCACAAACCCCAAGGCAGGTGGGCTCCGCATGGACAGGTAGGTTTAAGCTTTTGAAGAGTTCACCCGCACTCACCAGAGAAGTCTCAGCTGCTCTTTCTAAGTCCACCAGCTGCAAGCTCGCAACCAGCAGCTGCGTCAATCTTGCAGAAGATTTCGTCCAGTCACTCTGTATCCAATATTGTAACACAGCTGCTGCCTTTCCTCAAACCGGCAAAAGATTAAAGTAAGCCCTGCTGCTCTCCGCTGCTCAACATGCAACATGCAATGAATTGGGCTTCCCGAGATTCAATATTCTAATGTATTGTTAACTATTGTATCTGAACAATCGGGTCAAGGGAACTTTTCTTGTTACTGTTGTAAGTCTCACCATGTTTCTGAAGATGCACCCACTCACACCACTGTAGAATACCTTATACATCCACTGCCGCTCCCACACAACCCTTCACAAACCCATTCACAAAGCCATACCAGTACTTACATACCCACTCACTGCTTCATTAATCTATACACACATCTACTCGCTCACCCATACTGCTACTCATAGACCCACTGATTCACTAATTTAGCCATTGACATATCCATTCATATAGGCATACAGGCGCTGGCCCACTGAGTGAGTCACCCATAAAACTACTCACACGCCTAGACACTCACCCATACAGTCAATCATACAGCCACTTACTCACCCAAACATTTACACACTCACCCATTTACTTACTCATAGAAATAGGAACACATACTCACTCAGCTATACAGTCACTGACAGAGGCAGGCACTCATCTATGCAGCCACTCTCACATTCACTCACTCATGCATACATTCACTCATGTATACTGCCTTTCACATGCTCAGTTACTCACCCATTCTGACACAAGCACTCAATCACTGACACAGTCATACAGACACTCACTCACTCATACAACTTTTCAAACACACAACAGTACCCCATATAGCTACAGATTCACCCACTCACTGATCCATAAGACAGTCAAACATCTCCTCACCTACACACACAGACACCCAGTTAACCATAGACATAGTCAGGCAACAAATCAATCACCCATATAGCCATTCATGAACCCACTAATGCACTCATACACCCACTTAGACATTAACTGACAGAGAGATACAAACATTCATTCAACCAGTCAATCACCCATACATTTACTGAGACACCTAATCACTCCCTTAGACAGTCAGTCAAGCACCCATTGAGTTATCTATACAGTCACTCAAAAACCCACTGATTCACCAATACACTTTAGGATATATATATTTAATACTCATGAACTTAAAAAAAATACTTTCTATGACTGGAACCAGTGCTCAGGAATTCCGCTGCATAGGCCCCAAAGGTCCCTCAGGAGTAAAGTGGACTTCATCCCTTAACCAGTAGTGTGCCACGAGGTGCGTTTGCAGAGTAGTGGAGAAAGGAGGGTGTGGCCTCCTAAAACCTCTTAGCAATCCCACTGTGTGGGACTTACTGGTGGTAACAGGAGGGGTAGTTGGCTCCCAAGTATGTCCTTGGATGTCAACTACCCCCTCCAATTACCTCCAGTAAGTGCCACACAGTAGGATTGCTGAGCTGTAATACCAGGCTACGCCCCATTGTCCACCACTCTGCAAAAGCATCTCCGGGCATGCTCTTAGTTGGGGGATGAAGTCGCCTTCGCTGCAGAGGCTCCTTAGGGGCCAACTGGCCAACCTGTTACCTCTAGGAAGCTCCACACAGTGGGATCACTGAGAGGTGGTCGCAGGCCACGCCCCCTTCCTCCACCACTCGCTTTCCCTCCTGGTGTGCTCGTGGTTGGGGATGAGGTCCCCTTGCATCTAGAGGGTCCCTAAATCGGCATTCAAGGAAAAGCCTTGGACTGGATCACCTCATTCCTCGCTGGAAGAACTCAAAATGTCCGACTTCCCCCATTCTACTCAGAGTCCACCGAAGTCATCTGCGGCGTACCTCAAGGTTCCTCACTCAGTCCCACCCTCTTCAACGTCTACATGAGTCCTCTCGCCTCCATCGCGCGTCAACACAACCTCAACATCATCTCTTACGCCGACGACACCCAGCTAATCCTTTCCCTCACCAATGACCCCAACACAGCCAAATCCAACCTTCACGAAGGCATGAAAGAAGTAGCCGAATGGATGAAACAGAGCCGCCTTAAACTCAACTCAGACAAAACCGAGGTGCTCATCCTAGGATCCCCTCCCCTTCAGCTTGGGACGACTCCTGGTGGCCATCCGCTCTGGGCACTGCACCCACACCCACAAACCACGCACGCAATCTGGGCTTCATCTTGGACTCCTCTCTCTCGATGTCCAGACAAGTCAACGCCGTCTCGTCCTCCTGCTTCAACATCCTTCGTATTCTCAAAAAGATCTTCCGCTGGATCCCACTCGAGACAAGAAAGACTGTCACCCATGCTCTGGTCACGAGCCGACTGGACTATGGTAACACACTCTACGCCGGAATCACAACAAAATTACAGAAAAAACTCCAGCGCATCCAAAACGCGTCAGCGAGACTCATATTAGACATCCCGCGCCAAGATCATATCTCCGAACATCTAAAAGACCTTCATTGGCTCCCCGTCAACAGAAGAATTACTTTCCGCCTTCTCACCCACGCACACAAAGCCCTCCACAATATAGGACCCGAATGCCTCAACACTCGACTATCCTTCTACAAACCCAACCGCCAACTAAGATCGTCCAATCAAGCCCTCGCCACAGTCCCACGCATCCGGAAATCCACCATGGGTGGCAGGTCCTTCTCCTACCTGGCTGCCAAGACCTGGAACTCACTCCCAACACACCTTCGCCTTACTCAAAACCACATCTCCTTCAGAAAAGAACTGAAAACCTGGCTATTCGACAAATAATGAACCCCTTCCCCAAGCGCCTTGAGACCCTCTGGGTGAGTAGCGCGCTATACAAATGCCCGAACTTGAACTTGAACTTGAACTTGGGGTCTAGCTAGCCCTCCTATTACCTCCAGTAAGCCCCACACAGCTGGACTGATGTGAGGTAGTCAGGGTCCCTGCCCCCTTTTCACACCACTCTGCAAACACACCTCTTATGAAGTCCACTTTAGAGTTGAGGTCCTCAGGACACACAGGGACCTTGTCGACCAACCAGCAGTGCACCAAGAGGTGGATATTGCAGAGTGGTGTAAAAAGGGGCATGGCTCCTCCCACCTTTTAGCAATCCCACTGTCTTGGTCTTACTGGAGGTAACAGATGAGCTAGTTGGCTCCTAAGGACCTTCAGGAATAAAGGGAACTTCATCCCCCAACCAAGAGTGTGCAAGGAGGTGAATTTGCAGAGAAGTGGAGAACGGGAGCGGGGCCTCAAGCACGTTGCTGCTTTCTTGTTTTTTTAATTTTAGGAAGGGGGGCTATGTGGCTCCCCTTCCTTTGACAATTTTGGGCCCTATAGACCCCATCTCCCAGGGCCTGACCTATTTTAAATAAAATCATGAGAGGTGGGATCGTAAACTCCGTCCTGATGCCGATTTAGACCCCGGGGACCCCATCCCCCGGTGCTAGGACTTTCTTATTAATTTTTTGCGCCAATCCCACCAAAAATAAAATAAAATGCTTTTGTGGGCCCTGGGGGTCGTGTGTGACCCTCTGAGCAGGCCTATAGGGTTCAGAGTGTTTCTACCCTGCCCCCTTTTCTTGTTTTTTAATGATTTTGTACCTTTTTTCTTGTGAATTGGTTTAACCGAGTCATAAGATGGCTGGCAACACTTCCTGGTTTGAATTGTTGGCAGCCAATCAGATGATCTCAGGCACGTGATTGGGAGGGTTCGCGGATCCTCCACGGCTACAGTTGTATATCTGAGAAATAGTTATATCTCTCAATAACTACTGAACAGATTTACACCATTTAACAAAAAAAGTGCTTTTTGTACCAAAAGCTACCTTTTTGCCAAATTTAATTTAATTCCATTCAGCAGTTCGGGCTGTGGCCTTGTCTAAAATTTCATATGCAAATTAACATGGCAACAATGTGTTTTAGGACCCCCCTTTTTCTCTGCCCCCGCTTGACAAACGGTATGAATAGAAACAAAGGCCTAATTATACCTACCACCTGGTGACCGCCAGTAGGTTATAAATATATATATATTCACTGAAAAACCATAGGTTTCACACATGTTATAGTTAGCTGGACATTTCATTCATACAAAATCATTGAAAATCCCCCGTTATAGTTAGTTCAGCTAACTATAACTCGCGCGCCCGCAATGCACTGCTGATGACGTCACA
This sequence comes from Lissotriton helveticus, assembly GCF_964261635.1. NCBI lineage: Eukaryota > Metazoa > Chordata > Amphibia > Caudata > Salamandridae > Lissotriton > Lissotriton helveticus. The sequence goes on from NC_136058.1 coordinate 211,973,981, forward strand.
TATTACATCACTCATGACATGGTCAGTGACATCACTCATGACATCACTGATGACATCTCAAAGGACATCACTGATGACATTACTGATGACATCATCCAGTGAATGTGTGTTTTTCAGAAATTTCAATGGTTTTGTATGAGTGAAATGTCCAGCTAACTATAACATGTGTGAAACCTATGTTTTTTTTCAGTGAGTTTGCCAGGTTTTTTAAATGCTAATTCCTAACTATAAAATGTGTGAAACCTGTTTTTTTCAGTGAATTTCAAAGGTTTTTTAAATGATAATTTTAAAATGTAATAATTATTATATTTCTTTCTTTTTATAGTAATTTCCTAAATTTTTATTCTAAATACATATATTTTTTTAAGTTATATTTCATACTCTAAATGTACAATATTAACAAAACAAAATATTTGTTATCATTTTTTTAAAAAAATATATCAAAATTAAATTCTATATAATTCCTTTTTCATTGTTTTTTGGTAATCGTACCATACGCATACGGTGATCACACCATACTTTGTACTGCTAATTGTACTCAGTGCATACCCGCGCATACGCTACGAATACGCTTTGACGTTACGCGTCGCATCAACGCTTCCGTGTGATATCATGTACGGCACCCCGTACGCAAAAGGCGCGATAGTTTTTAATTGTTTAAAAACATATATTTATGTATTTAATGTACATACTAAGAGAAGACATTATCTGGGATAATTTTGAACATTTTTTTTTAACTTTTAATAAGCGTATATTCCTTTTAAAAGCAATTTCGCAAATCGCGGGAAACAGTCTGAGGAATAGAAGGTATAAAAGACAAGTTTGCAAGTACATAGAAGACTGCATGCATAGTCTATAGGGGTTTGAAGCAGTCTGTGGCCTAAGGCCTATTTTAATGCATGAATACTTAGGTAGTGAGTGGATGATTACAGTTGTCCAAGGAGAGTGTCGAGCTGAATGTATAACTGCTTCACTTTTAAAACAGTGTATAGATAAACACATTCTGCTGTATAGCTCACTACAATACTAAAATAGCAGTAGCAGAATGTTTGGAGGAAGTGTAAAGATACAGACTGGGCAATTGAAACTTTAAAAGCCAAGTTTGCATTTGCTTAGAAAAGGGCATTTATTATTTATTAATCTTCCCAACGCCCGAAGCGCCAGCACACCTTTCCGAGGGTAGGTTTACAATTTACAAATGCTAGCATTTTTTAAATTAAGTAGCATAATAATAACAAATATGAATCCTTTTTTTTCTTCTAATGATAACAATATTTTTTTGTTGTCTTCTATTTAGATGTTTTTAATCATGAAAATGCAAAGAACACATTTTACTGAGTAACACTTTTCAAACTCTCCAACGTATGTAGATAATAATACCTTATACGTGTTACGATCGAAATCGAAACCTTTACAGCTTCACAGTTTGTAACTTTTCCGAACACGTGCAGAAGAAAAACAGTTAAAACGTGAGCATGTGTAAATTGCAAAACATGCCATCTAAATAGGCGGACCCACAGCTTCCTTCCATAGACTACTAAACAACTAAAAACTATATAAACCACACCTACAGTGCAATTGCTTTCGTTTTCGCAAGTTATTTCTGAGTCGCCAACACTTCCTGGTTTGGAGTGTTGACAGACAGTTGACATCCGATCAACATGCAGATCGTGCTCGTAATTGTACGAATTTCCGTACGCGTACAGTATTTCGTCTCTAGATATCACTATGATTTTCTCAGGAACTACTAAACGGATTTACACCATTTAACAAAAAGCACAATCTGCGAACCGAATTCTACCTCACGGCCGCATTTGGTGTAATTCCGTTCAGCCGTTCGGGCTCAAGCCCTGGCTAAAGGTCTCTATGGAAAATTGCATGGGGAAAACACGTTTTGGGACCCCCCTTTCAGGGAAGGAGCGGAGCAGGCCATTTTCTTGGAGAAATTTGCGAAGATTTGTCCACCGGCGCCAAAGTTATTCCAAATAGAATATTGCGGATTTCCTATAGAAAGTAGGTCCTAACTATAACTACCTACATATATATATATATATATATATATATATATATATATATATATATATATATATATATATATATATAGTGAATTCCAAAATAAAAAACCACCAGAGAAATTAGAACTTTGAAAACATTGGACCTGGGAGCTTTAAAGTTTGTCGAGGTGTAGGGCGTACCTGTGAAAAAGTTCCATGACGAACGAAACGCGTCAGACCCTGCCACAAGCTGTTCAAAACCATTAATAAATCGGCAAAATTGCAAGTTTCGTGTGCGACTCCATGCTTCCCGGTGGGGGAGAGAAGTGATTTTATATTTCGGTGTGGTTCTACCGAGGAGAAACGTACCACCAAAAGAGCGCCAAGCATTTCCCGACTTGAACCATCCTGTTGGAATCAGTAAAACGAATAAGGAGAATGTGGTGCCCCCGAGGACTACCCTTGGTATTGGACCCGAGACAGTTCTGAAAGTGCACTGACTCGGGGGAACTTTTTGCCTGGGATTTTGGTTTTAAAAATCTTTAAACAGCTTGCAAAGTACACCGCCCACTGGAGGGAAATAATGAATGACAACTTCTCGCACCACAGGTCCCAGAATGCTGTTTGTCATCACAGGAAGTGAATTCCAAAATAAAAAACCACCAGAGAAATGAGAACTTTGAAAACATTGGACCTGGGAGCTTTAAAGTTTGTCGAGGTGTAGGGCGTACCTGTGAAAAAGTTCCATGGCGAACGAAACGCGTCGGACCCTGCCACAAGCTGTTCAAAACCATTATTAAATCGGCAAAATTGCAAGTTTCGTGTGCGACTCCATGCTTCCCGGTGGGGGAGAGAAGTGATTTTATATTTCGGTGTGGTTCTACCGAGGAGAAACGTACCACCAAAAGAGCGCCAAGCATTTCCCGACTTGAACCATCCTGTTGGAATTAGTAAAACGAATAAGGAGAATGTGGTGCCCCCGAGGACTACCCTCGGTATTGGACCCGAGACAGTTCTGAAAGTGCACTGACTCGGGGGAACTTTTTGCCTGGGATTTTGGTTTTAAAAATCTTTAAACAGCTTGCAAAGTACACCGCCCACTGGAGGGAAATAATTAATGACAACTTCTCACACCACAGGTCCCAGAATGCTGTTTGTCATTACAGGAAGTGAATTCCAAAATAAACAACCACCAGAGAAATGAGAACTTTGAAAACATTGGACCTGGGAGCTTTAAAGTTTGTCGAGGTGTAGGGCGTACCTGTGAAAAAGTTCCATGGCGAACAAAACGCGTCGGACCCTGCCACAAGCTGTTCAAAACCATTAATAAATCGGCAAAATTGCAAGTTTTGTGTGCGACTCCATGCTTCCCGGTGGGGGAGAGAAGTGATTTTATATTTCGGTGTGGTTCTACCGAAGAGAAACGTACCACCAAAACAGCGCCAAGCATTTCCCGACTTGAACCATCCTGTTGGAATCAGTAAAACGAATAAGGAGAATGTGGTGCCCCCGAGGACTACCCTCGGTATTGGACCCAAGACAGTTCTGAAAGTGCACTGACTCGGGGAACTTTTTGCCTGGGATTTTGGTTTTAAAAATCTTTAAACAGCTTGCAAAGTACACCGCCCACTGGAGGGAAATAATTAATGACAACTTCTCGCACCACAGGTCCCAGAATGCTGTTTGTCATCACAGGAAGTGAATTCCAAAATAAAAAACCACCAGAGAATTGAGAACTTTGAAAACATTGGACCTGGGAGCTTTAAAGTTTGTCGAGGTGTAGGGTGTACCTGTGAAAAAGTTCCATGGCGAACGAAACGCGTCGGACCCTGCCACAAGCTGTTCAAAACCATTAATAAATCGGCAAAATTGCAAGTTTCGTGTGCGACTCCATGCTTCCCGGTGGGGGAGAGAAGTGATTATATATATATATATATATTACCTACTGGCGACAGGTATGGTTTAATATGGTGGCGGTGACATCTTCACATGTTACTTACAAATGTACAGAATTTAATTATATATAGATGGCAAATGTAGTTTTCTAAACAAATTCCTATTTATTTGTGGATCTGAATTTGCACTGCATCTGTATACAATATGAATTGCGTATTTGCACAAAAGAGCAAGATTTGCACTTTATGTATTTATACTGTGATAATTATGTTTGTATATAGATGTAAATTACATATATATATATATATATAATATGAACTGCGTAATTGCACAGAAAAGCACAATTTGCACTTTAGGTATTTATACCGTGATAAGTTTGGCAAATTGCACACAAAAAAACTTGCACTAAATGATGTACTGTATTGCGTGATTTGCACATATTTATGCAAATTTGCACAAAGTAACAAACCAGTTGAATTGTATAATACGTGTAAAGAAAGTAATTGAATTCTGGTACTATACCGATATCAAAAATAAGTTGACAAATTGTAGCTTTGTCTTGCACTGTAATAGGAGCACTGTCACTTTGAGATTGCATAAAGAAAAAATGAAAAAAAGTGAGAAATGTTGGCATTTGTATGTATGTATGTATGTATGTATGTTGGGATTTATATAGCGCTTATAACCCAGGGGTCTCTAAGCGCTTTGCCTTGGGAACCCGTCCTGGCTTTTCCCTGTGAGATAGCCCCTACAGGGCATCCCCAAGGTGAAAGCCAGGCATCCCGCCGCGGGGGGCCGTTGTGGAGATTAAGCAAGCTTAATGCCCAGAGTTGCAGAGTGTGAAACCATGATTAGGTCAGGCACCGAAGCGAGAATTATCGAGTCCGTGGACATTTGAGCTCGAGACCCTGGTCCCGGGTCTGACCTCTGCTTCAGGGTCTGCCTGCTCTAACCAGTGAGCCACACTTCTCCACATTCTCCACATTCTTTAAAGAATCAGGTGACCTTTCCCTGTGTCCCAAACTACAAAAGCCAATTCTTACACTGGGAAGGAAACAAGCTTCCGGGGACCGGTTTCTGGCATTACAGCCGTCTTCGGCCCGGCTTGCTTGAATCCTGATGGTGCAATGAGCAAGGGACTCATGTCTGAGTATACCCTTCCACGCTTAGGGTGGACAAAAATATTTACAACAAGGGGTTGTAAATATTTTTGTCCGAAGACGGCTGAAATGCCAGAAACCGGTCCCCGGAAGCTTGTTTCCTTCCCAGTGTAAGAATTGGCTTTTGTAGTCTGGTCTGCCCTGTTCCCATGATGCACTGGGCCAGGGACAGACTAATTTGCATACAGCCAGGTTCTGAAACTGGGATGGTGCAATGAGCTAAAAAACGGTGTTGGATCTAGCCCTGATCTCTTGACTGGGTGAGAGTATTCTGCTTAATTCAGAGACTCTGTCCATCACCACCCCTTGTTGTAAATATCGAGATGGAATTGACATATATCATGAACAAATAACGAAGGAACTCAAAGAGTTGAATATCGCCATAAACAAACCTAAAAATAGGAAGAAAAGGAAGTTGGAAATCAGCTACAATCGACTAATGAGCAAATTGTCAAAATATAGACAAATTGTGATACGCCATGCAGATAAAGGGGGTAACTTGGTACTCTGGAAAAAATCTGAATATCTGCTAGAGGCGCAAAATCAACTAATGGACGAAGACTGTTATTGCTGATGCGATCAGAATAAATTAAGAGAGACGTATGAAAAACTATATACTAAATTGATAGCCTGGAAAAGCTTGGGACTCATAAATAAAGAGGAGTTTTTATTTTTAAAGAACGATAAACCAACAACACCAGTGCTTTATTTCATACCAAAGTTACATAAAAACTCACAAAAATCAGCAGGGCGGCCTATTATATCTGCAATAAACAGTCTAACGGAACACATGTCCCAATATATCGATCACTTTTTACAAGACTTTGTCCAGAAGTTGCCCTCGTACTTAAGCGATACAGGAGATTTTTTGGCAAAAATCAGCAATCTAACATGGCAACCAGACTATCTCCTAATCACGATGGATATTACCGCGTTATATACGAGCATTAACCATAAAGATGGTATGAGGGCAACTGAATTTTACCTAAGACAAAGACATGAAACCCATAAACAGCATAGTAAAATGATCCTTGATATGATGGACTTTTGTTTGCACAGTACCATCTTTCTTTTCCAGCATGTTTTATATCAGCAAATACGTGGTGTAGCTATGGGGGCCAGTTTCTCCCCAAGCTACGCCTGTCTCCATATGGGGTGGTGGGAGTAACTGGTCCTCCATAGCAAATTTGAAAACGTATTGACAGAACATGTAAAATGCTGGTGGTGATATATCGACGATTTGTTCATTGTGTGGAGGGGCACTAAGAGAGAAGCAGAAATGTTTATTGATAATCTTAACCAGAATGAAATCAACTTGCAGTTTACTTCGGAAATTAGTCCTACTTGTGTAACATTCTTGGATGTTGAGGTATATATAGAGGGTGGAAAATTGGAGACAAAAGTACATAGGAAACCAACAGCGGTAAACTCCATTTTACATGCTAATAGTCACCACCCCAGACAGCTAATAAAAGCATCCCATACGGGGAGATGCTTAGACTAAAACGTATATGTAGTACACACAAGAGTTAAAAACAGCCCAACAAATAAGCAAAAACAGATTCCTACAACGAGGATACTCGATATCATGTATTGACACAGCCATAAGAAAAAGCAATGAAATAGACAGAACGTCACTCCTACAATCAGCCTTTGCAAAAATAACAACAAACATGGAGGTACCTAATACATCCCCACAATCAACAGATGATTTCAGGATGATTGTGAGGTACAATAAACAACATAAGGAGATCGGACATATAATTCCAAAAAACTGGCCGCTGGTAAAAAATTACCCAATATTGGGACCGTATTTACCCAACAAACCAACTATCACCAATAGAAGAGCGCCAAATATGAGAGATCGTCTAGTGGTCAACAACCCAATAGAAATCCCCAAAAATAACTGGTTTCACCAAAGGCAGGGTTTCTATAAATGTCAAAATTGCAAGGCGTGTCTAAATGGAGAAAACACAAAAAGTTTTGCATTATCATTTGGGAAAGGAGAACATCAAATAAAACAAATGCTAACTTGCAAAACAGAATATGTGATTTATGTTCTGGAATGCCCCTGCAAGCTAAAGTATGTGGGAAGTACTAAGCTGCAGGGGCATAAATGAATATTACAGCACATACGTGCAATCAAAAATCGAGACCCAACATATCCCGTTGCCCGTCATTTCCATGAAAACCATCAAGGGGATATCAAACTTCGTAAGTACTTCCTAATAGATACTATACCCCCAAGCAAGTGAGGAGGGGATAGAGATGAAAAACTTAGAAAACTGGAAACCAGGTATATCCTGGAACTAGATTCTAAACATCCGCATGGATTAAACATAACGGAAGATTTATATACTGGGTTATAAAAAGAATAACATCAATAATAGGTCTTAGAAGGAAATTTAAAAATCTATAAGAAATAGCTGAACACCCTTTGAGAGAAAGTTCATTAACTAGGTAATCTCACGAATTAGAAGAATCCTAAAAAGTAACAACAACTTTTTAATTAAATGTATGTATGTAATTGTTTATATATTCCTTTTTAAAAAAAAATTCTTCTTCCCCATCTAGATTCTAACATAAAACTGCACCAACTTCACTTTTTTATAACACTTCATATACACAACACTACATACTATCACCAGAGGCTTCTGAGTGGAGTATCAAAAAAGCTACTATATATAAGAAAATTGATATGTTTCAGAATCTATACATCCTTTTAAGACCATGGTAAATATACATCACACGTAAGACCTTGAACATACAAGTAGTAATACTTTAACTTGAATGTATATATAAAAAAAGAAAAATGACATCTTTACATGTTACTTACAAATGTACAGAATTTTAGTTGTATATAGATGGCAAATGTAGTTTTCTAAACAAATTCCTATTTATTTGTGGATCTGAATTTGCACTACATTTATATACAATATGAATTGCGTATTTGCACAAAAGAGCAAGATGTGCACTTTATGTATTTATACTGTGATAATTATGTTTGTATATAGATGTAAATTACATATATATATATATATTACCTACTGGCGGTCGCCAGTAGGTATATATAGTTAGGATTTTTTCTCTATGGGATTTTTGAAAATTCTATGTCTAATAACTTTGGCGTTTGTGGACGGAATTGGCTGAAATTTTCAGGAAAATGGAACATTTTGTTTCTGAGCAGCCCCTGAAAATTTGGGGGGGGTTCGTCAAGGGGGGGCCGAGAAAAAAGGGGGTCCCAAAACGCGTTTTTCCCATGTTAATTTCCATAGGGCGGTTGGACTCACTTTTAGCTCGAATGGCTGAATGGATTTGCACGAAACTTGGCAAAATTGCAGGGACTGGTAGCCCGATGTGCCTTTGCTAGGTCTCAATATATGTGCTCCAGTGGATTTTGAGAAATTAACATTCAAAAAAAGATATATATCTGTGACAGCGCTCCGGGCAGCGCTCCGCTTTGCGTACTTTTCGCGTTACAGAGCTTTGCGAAGCGAAGCTGATTGGTTCTCCGGCATCTGTAAACATTCCAAACAGTCCGTAGCAGCCGCAATCTTGTCTCTCGGTAGGATCGAGAGACAAGAGGAGGCCAAAGCGAAGGGGCAAATGACCATAAGGGGGCATAGTAGATCCTCCCTGACCCCCTAGGTTTGATGTGGAGGTTTTAAAAGGGCCCCGCGGGGAAAAAAAAAACCCCCCCAAAAAAATCGAACGGGTGAATGGATTTGCATGAAACTTGGCAAAATTGTAGGGACCGGTAGCCCGATGTGCCTTTGCTGGGTCTCAATATATGTGCTGCAGTGGATTTTGAGAAATTAACGTTCAAAAAAAGATATATATCTGTGACAGCGTCCCGGGTAGCGCTCCGTTTCGCGTACTTTTCGCGTTACGGAGCTTTGCGAAGCGAAGCTGATTGGCTCTTCGGTGTCTGTAAACATTCCAAACAGTACGGAGCGGCCGCCATCTTGTCTCTCGGTAGGATCAAGAGACAAGAGGAGGCCAAAGCGAAGGGGCAAATGACCATAAGGGGGCATAGTAGATCCTCCCTGACCCCATAGGTTTGATGTGGAGGCTTTAAAAGGGCTCCGCGGGGCAAAAAGAAAAAAAATAAATCGTTTTTTTTGGTGGGGTGCGCCTGGTTAGCGTAACGGTAAGCGGACTGGGGAGCGTACTACAAGGAAACAAGAATGATTGACTTTTAACTTATTGTATGTTTATAGACTTTTTTTTACTTTTTTTTCGGCCTATCTCCACGGGATGCAGTCCCTACCATCTCGGCGTTTAAGCCCAGGGGGACCAGTAGTGTGGGAGAGATAACGTCTGTTACGTTCGATTCGAAGGAAATCAGGAAGTGTTGAAAAACATTGTCTGCGCCATCTTGCCTTTTTTCAAATGCCACACTTTTGTCGTGCACGGCAGCCATTTTAGATGCCTTGACCAGACCCACTCTCTGCACGCTGTCGATCCTTAGCATGGCTCCCCACCCTCGCAAGCATCTCCCCCAGGCACTGGTCACCCCCGCTCTCTGTCTTATGCATGGGCAATAAACCTCCCCCCATCTGCGCTGCTCTTCCCTGAGAATCACACTCTGTGCCCGCCCGACACCTCCCTTTCGCCCTATTCACTACCGCACCCTCTGACACTCCTCTTCCTCTGTGTCCGATTGTCCAGGCCGGTCCCAGGCTATCAGGTAGCCCTGCAGATGTACTTTATGGCCCCAGCTGTAAAGAATCACCCCTCTTCAAAGGAGTTACAGTAGATCAAGGCCCCCACCCCATGAGATCCGTCACACCACACGCGTTCCTACTATCTGAAAACCATCCTGTATTGTGATTGGGGAGGGGACCGAGCCTGAAGCGGAAGATTCCAGGGATGCCTCTTTGTACATCAAAGTTTTTACAATTATGTGTCACATTAAAAATATATAGCACTCCAACAAAGTAGTAGGATTATAAAACTTTAATAACTTATAAATATAAACAACGCAACAAAAACAGTAAAAACATTTAAACATTTTTAGGAAAAAAGAAGGAACAATGGTCAGTAGCGGTCGGTTGTGCGAATAGTCCCAAGGCAGCACAACGTCCTGAGTTCTGGACGGCACCCAGGTGATGTTGCGTGGGTGCCGCACTGGTTTTGGGTATCCTACAATGCTGCTCCGAATAACGGCGTGGGGCGTCCCGGGGGGTGGCTCGTCAGTAGCGGTCTGTTGTGCGAATAGTCCCAAGGCAGCAGAACGCGCTGAGATGTGGATGGCACCCAGGTGATGTCAAGTAAGTTGCCGCACTGGTTTTGGTATCCCACAATGCTGCTCCGAATAACGGCGTGGGGTGCCCCGGGGGGGGGTGAGGCAGCGTGAACGGGCCTCCCCAGGTGGAGGCTCGTCTGCTGTAGTGGGGCGCCCCTTTACCGTTTCAGTTGCCATTCCGTGGGGCGTCCCGGGGGGCGCGGGGGGAGGCCTCGTCAGTAGCGGTCTGTTGTGCGAATAGTCCCAAGGCAGCAGAACGCGCTAGGATGTGGATGGCACCCAGGTGATGTCCAGTAAGTTGCCGCACTGGGTTTGGTATCCTACAATGCTGCTCCGAATAATGGCGTGGGGCGCCCCGGGGGGGGGGGGGTGAGGCAGCGTGAACGGGCCTCCCCAGGTGGAGGCTCGTCTGATGTAGTGGGGCGCCCCTTTACCGTTTCAGTTGCCATTCTGCCCGCTTTTGGTACACTGTGCCAAAATCCGCCATTCAGCTGAGTTGCGCCCACTCTTGCGGTGCAGCGATAGGCGGCTGCCACAGGACTCTCAAAATGGCGGCAGGCTCTTTCCTTTTTGGGCCTGGTCCACTGAAATGGCCCTGGGACACTTTGGAACTCGGACGCTTGTCTACTAGGTCTTGGACCCCATTCTCGAAAGCGTCCCCTCAGCCTTTAGGATTCTACAAAAGTCTTGGGGGCCCCCGACTCCTGCAGGCTTCCGGTGGGGAGCGGCTGCCATGATTGCTCGCGGAATGACCACGACGGAGCCACGAGATGGTGGTGCTCTCATGCTGACGCCAGCTTCAGTCTGAAACATCCAGAAACAAGGTGGGGCTTTCATCGTTTGGGAAAAAAAAAAAGTTTTCATCAAATGAAAAGTGTTATTTTTAGGTCATATGATCAAGCCTTCCATCATTAGGAAACCAAAAGTAAAATGAACCAATGAAAAGTTTTATAAACAAGTCACATGACCTGTTATGCGGCATAGGGTATAAAAAGCGTAGAAAATCCGTTGGCACGTGAGGCGGCGTCAGTAGCGGACCGATGTGCGAATAGGCCGAAGGCAGCACAACGCGCCAAGATCCGGATGGTACAGAGGTGGTGTCTAGCAAGTTGCCGCACTGGTGTGGCCATCCTACAATGCTGAAAGTCGGCGTGGGGCGCCCCGTTGGCCTGTGAGTTCGCGTCAGTAGCGGACCGATGTGCGAATAGGCCGAAGGCAGCACAACGCGCCAAGATCCGGATGGCACCGAGGTGGTGTCTAGCAAGTTGTCGCACTGGTGTGGCCATCCTACAATGCTGAAAGTCGGCGTGGGGCGCCCCGTTGGCCTATGAGATGGCGTCAGTAGCGGACTGATGTGCGAATAGGCCGAAGGCAGCACAACGCGCCAAGATCCGGATGACACCGAGGTGGTGTCTAGCAAGTTGCCGCACTGGTGTGGCCATCCTACAATGCTGAAAGTCGGCGTGGGGCGCCCCGTTGGCTTGTGAGATGGCGTCAGTAGCGGACCGATGTGCGAATAGGGCCAAAGGCAGCGCAACGCGCCAAGATCCGGATGGCAACGAGGTGGTGTCTAGCAAGTTGCCGCACTGGTGTGGCCATCCTACAATGCTGCGCCGAAAGTCGGCGTGGGGCGCTCCGTTGGCCTGTGAGTTCGCATCAGTCAGTGGGGGTTGTTTGAGGATCTGACTGCATTGGAAAGCAATGTGATGCTGTGCGTCGCCCCCAAGATGAAGGTTCCTCGGCTGCAGTGGGGCGTCCCTTGGTGTTTCACTCGCTATGCAGCTGAGTTGCGTGCGCACTTGCGGCGAATAGGCCGAAGGCAGCACAACAATGTTTTCGGAATGGAAGACACCACAAGGCGCTGAGATTCGGTTGGCACCGAGGTGGTGTCTAGCAAGTTGCCGCACTGGTGTGGCCATCCTACAATGCTGCTCCGAATAACGGCGTGGGGTGCCCGAAGGGGGGGGGGGGAGGCGGCGTGAACGGGCCTTCCCAGGTGGAGGCTCGTCTGCTGTAGTGGGGCGCCCCTTTACCGTTTCAGTTGCCATTCAGCTGAGTTTCGGCCGCTCTTGATGCTACAGCGACAGGCGGCTGCAACAGGACTCTCAAAATGGTGGCCTGTTCTTTGGATTTGGGCCTGGTCCACTAAAATGGCCCTGGGACACCTTAGAACTCGGCCGCTCGAATTTTTTTTCCTTTCCTCTACATGCAAAAAAGGTAAATGCCCGGTACGTTACCTGCCTCATCTGCCACGATGTACTCTCCAGAGGAACCGAAAAAAAATATAGTTATGGTAACTATACCATGCATCGTCATATGGAGAGGTGGCACCGATTAATTATAGTGCTGCACAAAAGAGAGATTTGGAGGAGAACCCCCGACATGCCAGTACATTCACCAAAGAAGTGGCACTGACAGCATCAGAGGCAAGGGAAACGGTCCCAAATATTTAGAAGAACTTTGGAAAGATTAAAATGACATGTTTAGATTGTGGCAAATTAATTTCATGTGGACAGATGAGTGTTACTCTAATAAATACAGCATATGAACATCATCATAGTCGATGGTTGGTAGAGACATTTTGACTATATCCTGGACCTGCCCGTCCTCGCCCAAAATGGCGCCGGAATAAATGGGACTCGTAACTCCTTGTTGTGTACTGGTTGCTGAACCTTGAAATCACGAGATACGTATGCAGTTTTGAAGCACATGGCGGGCGGGGACGAGAATTGATTGAATATTTCGACATCCTTATTGATATTAAGTTCTGATGTGTTATTGATTACTGTACTATTGAAAGTTCGAATTAACGTCACCCATCGTACTTGCCCGCAAATGTATATCTAGATAATTTTATTGTAATTGGCTCTGTCGTATTTTAATTATAAAATGTACGTCCACCGATTCCGCAACTGTTAGACACCTTAGTTCTTGCAACCTAATGGCCCGCCCGTTACGTTCCTCTACAGTGTAAATGTCTACTCACCATATACGATTACAGTTTGCTCCGTGGCCGGCCCACGTGGTTATAGGCCCGTATTTGTATACTGACATTTTCACAATAAAGGTTTTTAAAAGAAAACATGGTAGTAGTATTTACATTGGTAAAGTTTTTAATAATAGTCACTGTTTTAGAATCAGTAAAAGGCAAGTGAAATAAAGCAGTCCAATTACATGAAGGGTAAAAGGTATAATACGCAGGAAAGCAGTAAAGATAAATGGTCATGGGCTGTTGTGTTTTCTACTCCTGCAACATAAAGTGATCGATAAGAATCTGATATTCAGGCGTATCGGCGACTAAGACAGCAGGCCGAGCCTCTTTTGCTCAACGGCTCCGTCATGGGACGAAGAAACGCCCTTTTTCTCGAAAAAAGAATATATTTTACTTGCAGGACAGTTGTAAATTTTCCGGGAAAGTACATTAGCCTGGAACATTATAACATATGTTTAAGAAAAAATAATGTTCGAAAGTAATAAAAAGCGTAATTTTTAGGTCATATGACCAAGCCTTTCATCATTAGAATAAGAAAAGTAAAATGAACCAGTGAAAAGTTTTATTAACAAGTCACATGACCTGTTATGCTTACGTTACGCGCTGCGCGCCGCGCCCCGGATCGCTTCCGGGAAGCTGCGCTTCGCGCACCGGAGCACTTCCGGATGCGCTAACGCGGCGCGTCATATGACGCATTACGCGACAACGCAGGTCCAGAATATAGTCAAAATGTCTCCACCAACCAGCGGTCGGAACACAACCCCTTTCAGCAGGCTAAATTGTTCTGTTAAATGACAACAGAAGGGACAGGCAACAAGAACCATCAGTCAAAGAGGGGAGGGCAAGTTCTTCTCTACCGGGTCACGTTGGGGCGCTACCGGAACTGATCGAATTGGTAGTCTAAAGTGTTTCTGGATGTTTCAGACTGAAGCTGGCGTTAGCATGAGAGCACCACCATTTCGTAGCTCCGTCGTGGCCATTCCACGAGCAATCATGCTAGCCGCTCCCCACCAGAAGCCTGCGGGAGTCAGGGGCCCCCAAGACTTTTGTAGAATCTTCAAGGCTGAGGGGACGCTTTCGAGAATGGAGCCCAAGCTCTAGCAGACAAGCGTCCGAGTTCCAAGGTGTCGCAGGCCCATTTTAGTGGACCACGCCCAAATCTGAAGAACCGGCCGCCATTTTGAGAGTCCTGTGGCAGCCGCCTATCGCTGCACCGCAAGAGCGGGAGCAACTCAAGTACATGGTGAGCGAGACGCTGTAGTCGAAAGAGCGGGCGGTAAACAGCTGAATAGCGGAAGAGGCACAGTGTAGCAAAAGCGGGCGGAATGGCAACTGAAATGGTAAAGGGGCGCCCCACTACAGCGTGTCTTTAGGTGAAACGGATTGTGGGACAAGGTCAAGAATGGAAGAGTCACCAAAAGGCAAAAAGTTCCGCTTGACCCCGGGAGCCGGCCACCTATGTCGGGGGCGATCTCAGGCCACACCAGGGCAACACGACTTGCGGAGGGGGCCGGAGCCAAGCGCCCCCTCCGAGTCCGCGCCATGACACCGTCCCTCGGGGGCCTCCGTCAAGCGGTTCAGGGTGGCACCGCATCACATTGTTTTCAAATGCAGTCACGTCCTCAAACAGCCCCCACTTACATTGAGAACAGTGAAGCTGTAGCAAGTACAAATAGGCTTCAGACAGTGTTACAAGCACTCCTCAAAACTTTGAACTATCAGAGTGCATGAGTTTCATGCTCGATCGATTGAGCTAGCCGGATCGGGCAACAAAAAGTATAAAATAGTTATGTAAATAGTTATTTAATAAAATGTTTTACCCTGTTACTTTGCTGGTGTGTTGTATATATTTGTAATATTTGCATAGAGTTTATCGTTATTTTGGGCGGGGTGGGTGGCGGAGCCGAGCTGTCTTGCCGCCATCATGGTGTGGAGCTCAGTTCATCTCACTAGTTTCGTATTTCTCATGAGGGGTTGTTCCTAATGTTTCTATTTTAGCGAGGTCAAAAAGAGATCCCATTAGTGGCCTACTGATTTTGCTCGATTCCTTTTGTTTTTTTACACGATTTTTCACTATCTGCAAAGACTAAACAGAGTATTGCGACTCTGTGCTTGTTTGTAAATAGAGAATGAACCAAAGAGAACCAATTCTAAAACAGTAAATGCTTGGATAACAATCAATCAAATGGAGAGAGAAGCAGGCACGACGGATTACAACGGGGGCAAAGGCCTGCGTTAACTACCCTTCACTATCTGCAAAGAGAGAGTACTCCTAATAGAAATGAGGGGGAGGGGGGGCAGCATTCAAAGCAGATCAGTGTGCATAAACACGAAAATGTTTTTACTTACCACGTACTTGACATTCGACAGCTTATGATATTTGCTATTAAAAAAACATTGAAATTCACTGAAAAAACCATAGGTTAGAGACCATATATAGTTAGGAATTAGCATTTAAAAAACCTTGAAAATTCACTGAAAAAACCATAGGTTATAGACCATATATAGTTAGGGATTAGCATTTAAAAAACCTTATTTTACTCACACAAAACCATTGAAATTCCATATATAGTTAGTTGCACTAACTATATATCGCGCACCCGCAATCCACTGCTGATGATGTCACATATTACATCATTCATGACATGGTCAGTGACATCACTGATGACATCACTGATGACATCTCAAATGACATCACTGATGACATCTCAAATGACATCACTGATGACATCTCAAATGACATCACTGATAACATCTCAAATGACATCACTGATGACATCTCAAATGACATCACTGATGACATCACTGATGACATCTCATTTGACATCAATGACCACATCACTGATGATATCATTCATGTGACAATACAATGCATCTCCTCACACTTTAATATAACCTCTGTTACACCCAGTGTTAAATACAGAGTATAATTTTTGAAACCATTGACACACCAATACTAGTTACTACATACGCACTCAGTGATTCCTATGTTTAAACACACATTCACTCATTTACCCATACAATCATTCATACATACAATCACTCATCTTTACAACACTATCATATGCACTCATACACCTATACAGACTCTCACACTCTGTCACTCATCCATGGAGTTACTCACACACCTAGTCAGTCCTGTAAAGAATCAATCACACTTCCATTTTCTAATCTATACAGTTAAACATAGAGCACCTTACATTTTGAAACATATACTAACACATACTTACTCTCTTATACAATCATTGATACAAGTACACATTGATCTGCACAGAGTCACACACCTCCCAGCCAGCCACACACACACTCAGTCTCCCATACAAATACTTGGGCAATCAATCAATAACCCATATAGTTACTCATATAGCTACTGATCAACACATGCAGCAGTTTACAGAACAACAAACATAATGATGCACAAATTAAGACAGTTCAGTCACTAACCCATGCACTCAGTGAGACACATTTAATCACTCACTCATACAGTCAGTCACGCACCTACTAAATCCTTCATCCAGACACTTCTACATCTACTCATTCTTCAATATGTAAAACATATTTAAACTTTACAGAAACACACAGTCACTGGATGATGTCATCAGTGATGTCATTTGAGATGTCATCAGTGATGTCATCAGTGATGTCACTGACCATGTCATGAATGATGTAATATGTGACATCATCAGCAGTGGATTGCGGGTGCGCGATATATAGTTAGTGCAACTACCTATATATGGAATTTCAATGGTTTTGTGTGAGTAAAATAAGGTTTTTTAAATGCTAATCCCTAACTATATATGGTCTATAACCTATGGTTTTTTCAGTGAATATATATATATATATAATATGAACTGCGTATTTGCACAGAAAAGCACAATTTGCCCTTTAGGTATTTATACCGTGATAAGTTTGGCAAATTGCACACAAAAAAACTTGCACTAAATGATGTACTGTATTGCGTGATTTGCACATATTTATGCAAATTTGCACAAAGTAACAAACCAGGTGAAATGTATAATACGTGTAAAGAAAGTAATTGAATTCTGGTACTATACCAATATCAAAAAATAAGTTGACAAATTGTAGCTTTGTTTTGCACTGTAATAGGAGCACTGTCACTTTAAGATTGCATCACGAAAAAATGAAAAAAAGCGAGAAATGTTGGCATTTAAAGAATCAGGTGACCTTTCCCTGTGTCATGTGATCAAGGTACGTCTAGTACCGAAACGCGTAATGGCCGACGGAACAGCAGCTAAATAAATAGGTAATCTTGGCACTAATTTGGGTCTGTACTCCACGTTTCTTTCCTTGTGGGAAAACGCAAGCGACCAGCTCTTGGGAGTGGAGTGGCGAAGATATATATATATATATATATATATATATATATTACCTACCGGTGGTAGGTATTGTTTAATATGGTGGCGGTGTCTATCAGACACCGCTATCCATATTAGTATGAGCTTTGGCAATGCTGCCACGGAAAGGCAGGCTTTCTGCACTTTGGGGGCCCCCTGCGGGCTCCTATGGTGAAGGCGAGGTGGGGGGTACACATGGGGGGTACCTGTGGTACCCCCTGCATTTGCATACACAATGCGGCAGGCACCGCGCAGTGCCTGCCGCTTTGTGTATGCAAATGCATTGAAAGCATTTTTAGCATTGTGGCAGGCGGTGCTGAGAGCACCGCCCGCCACAATGTTAAAAATGCAGGATGCGCCCGCCACTATGGCGGGCGAATCCTAATACCCTCCACGGGACCCCCGCCCTTATGGTGGGTGGTCCTGTAATCCCATAGGATGGCGGCCGGACTAAGGTCCGCCCGTCATCCTTAGGACCCCCTGAGTGTCTATTTTTGAAATGTACAAATATTCCTCTAAAATCAGCCGAACCACGAAATCCGAATTACTCACCTGTTATCAGGAGAGACCTCAGTGCTGCATCTTTCAGCCCACTACTGATCCTGAGAAGTATTTCTAACCATACTTACACTAACTTGAATTTTCTTCCATAGGCTAACATTGACTGGTTTCACTTGGAAATTCTTCTAAGTGTGGAGTTTTGGAACTTTAAAAAATTCCTCTAAAATCAGCCGAACTACGAATTCCGATATACTCACCTGTTATCAGGAGAGACCTCAGTTCTGCATCTTTCAGCCCACTACTGATCCTGAAATGTAATTTTAACCATACTTACCAGTAACCAGTAACTATCATTGCCTGCTATATAAAATATATATAAATTAAAAAAATATAAAATAAAATACATAAATATTACAATTTCAATATTTTTACAAACATTTTTTTTCAATCTATATTAAAAATATGTAATGTAATTTAAAAAATAAAATATCTAAAAATAAATACTTTAAAACAATGTAGTAAATCAGTATAAAAAAATATAACAATTAATACATTTAAAAATTTTCATTTACAAAACCTTTGAAATTCACTGAAAAAACCATAGGTTTCAGCCACGTTATAGTTAGGAATTAGCACTTAAAAAACCTTAGAAATTCACTGAAAAAACCATAGGTTTCAGCCACGTTATCGTTAGGAATGATCATTTATAAAACCTTAGAAATTCACTGAAAAAATCATAGGTTTCACACGTTATAGTTAGCTGGACATTTCACTCATACAAAACCATTGAAATTCCCCCGTTATAGTTAGTTCAGCTAACTATAACTCACGCGCCCGCAATGCACTGCTGATGACGTCACATATTACATCACTCATGGCATGGTCAGTGACATCACTCATGACATCACTGATGACATCTCAAATGACATCACTGATGACATCATCCTTGTGAAAGAGTGGCAGACCTCCTCTCACCCTAATATAACCTTTTAGACACACATTAAAAAATAGAAACTAAAACTTTCAAAAAAATGGAGATACCAATACCAGTTACAACAACCTATTAGGTAATTCCAACATCTACATACACATTGACTCATTCACCAACAGTTCTATATAGTCACTCATACATGTACTCATTCATCATATGTGCTCATACACCTATACATCCTGTTACACATCGATATTCATCCATAGAGTTACTCACATATGCAAATAAACTATCAAACATCCATTTACTTGCATATACAGCTATACACACACCACTACACTTACTTCTACAGAAACTTACACATACCTTCTCTCTTAAACAATCACTTATAGAAACACATACTTATTAATACAGGAACTCTTCCAATCTCTTACTCTCACATATACTCACTTATATACATCAATACTCACATATACTAGGTTAAAACAAATGTAGTTACTCATAAAGATACTATTGAGTCAGTCATTCATCAGTGATGTCACTGACCATGTCACAAATGATGTAATATTTGACATCATCAGCAGTGGATTGCGGGCGCGCGAGTTGCAGTTAGTACAACTAACTATAATGGGGGAATTTCAATGGTTTTGTACGAGTAAAATGTTCAGCTAACTATAACTGGTGTGAAACCTATGGTTTTTTCAGTGAATTTGAAAGGTTTTTTAAATGATAAATCCTAACTATAATGAGTGTGAAACCTATGGTTTTCTCAGTGAATTTCAAAGGTTTTTTAAATGCTAATTCCTAACTATAACGATTGTGAAACCTATGTTTTTTTTAGTGAATTTCAAAGGTTTTTTAAAAACTAATTCCTAACAATAACGTTTGTGAAACCTATGGTTTTTTCAGTGGATTTCATAGTTTTTTTAAAAGCTAATTCCTTTGTATATCGACTTTGTAACCTACGATTTTTTTTTATTAGCTGTTTTTTACAACAATTAATTATATATATATATTTTTTTTAATTATTTGTTCAATGTATATATATTTTTTTTACATTTTTTCCTGGTGCGCTCAGGTTGCGCGCACCGGTAAGCTCACCGGTACCATTTTGTCTTGGAGCGCTCAGGGTGCGCGCACCGGTAAGCTCTCCCGAGAGCGCACCGAGAGCGCTATTTCTGCGTTCGTAAAAAAAATATGTATGAAAAGTAAATATTAATGCAAGACATTTAGTACCATACTTATAAAAGCAGTATTTTTGTTTTACGAAATGAAAATAATTTTGCATTTATGTAAAGCTATCAAAACGTCACTCAGAGAGTTATGCTCATGGTTCGAGCATTAGAGAACCACCGCTGCCGTCCCCAGCCCTAATTTTGATTATTATTTTTTTGCTCCTGTTGAGCAGTTTCCCATTCCCTGTTTTTGTTTCTGTTCAAAAAATAGGAAAAAAGAAGGAAAAAAAAGTTCTTTTCAGAACTACCTCCAATTCTCATCAAAGAGCCGTATTCTTAAAAAAATGAAAAAGAGTAACTGAAGTGGAGTGCAGTGAGAGAGGAGAGGAAAATGAGTGAGAAAGCAAAGAGAGGGACGAGAGGGGAAGGGAAGTGAAGTAGGGGGACTGAAAGAAGGTGAGTGTGGGGAAGGAGAGTGAGGAGAAGGAGAGTGAACATGGGAAATGTGGATAAGTGAAGAAAATGTAGTAAAAGAACGGTGGTGTGGAAGGGTAAGAAAAGAGCAGTGATGTTTAGCAAAGAGTGGAGATACAGACTGGATAAAGACAATTGAGTGTGAGACAAGGTGAGTAAGGCAGTGAAGAAACAGAGAAAGTGAAAGAAAAAGTAAGAGTAGAAGACTGAATGCCTCATTTATGAGGCCATGCGTCACTTTTACGCCACTGGTGCGTCACTTTTTGTGACGCACCAGTGCTGTAAAAAATGCACCTTGTTGAGTCATATTTACAAAGTGACGCATCTAGGTAGATGCGTCAATTTGTAAACCCCTGCGCCACATTATACCTGCGTCTGGTGTTATGTATGCAAAGGGGGCGTATTGATGCAAGAAAGGGTCATAGAAGTGACGCAGTGAAATCTATTAGATTTCACTGCGTCATTTTTAGGACACCGTTGCGTCAAAATCTTGCGCCTGCCTCACAGCAAGCGTAAGAGTGACGCAGGCCCTTTCACATGGGGCTGGCCCCATGTGAAAGGATGCATTGCTGGAGTTGCGTCACTTTTGTGACACACTCCAGCAATGCATCACTTTTGCGCTTACAGATACGTCAGAAATACTAACGTATCTGTAACTCCTTGCGACACAATGCGTCATACATTAAATATGACCCATGAGTAGAAGACTGAAGGCCTCATTTATGAGGCCATGAGTCACTTTTATGCCGCCGGTGCGTCACTTTTTGTGACGCACCAGTGCTGTAAAAAATGCACCTTGTTGAGTCATATTTACAAAGTGACGCATCTAGGTAGATGTGTCACTTTGTAAACCCCTGCGCCACATTATACCTGCACCAGGTTTAATGTATGCAAAGGGGGCGTATTGACGCAAGAAAGGGTTGTAGAAGTGACGCAGTGAAATCTATGAGATTTCACTGCGTCACTTTTAGGACACCGTTGCGTCAAAATCTTGCGCCTGCCTCACAGCAAGCGTAAGACTGACGCAGGCCCTTTCACCCAGCGCTCAAAAAAAAAGGTTTTTTGCCCTTCAGGGTCCTTCTAGACCCCCCCTCAGAAAACCTAGGGGGTCAGGGGGTGTCTACTCTGCCCCCTTTTAATTATTTCCCCCTTTCTTTTTCACCTCTTGTGTCTCGATTCTACCGAGACACAAGATGGCGGACTCTCCGGACTGTTTAGAATGTTGACAGACACCCGACAGCCAATCAGCTTTCCGCTCGCGCACTCCTGTAGCGCGCCGGGTGCGCTCCCCTGTACGCGCACCTGTGAGCGCTCGGAGAGCGCTTATAGATATATATGTGTTTTTGAAGTTAATTTTCAAAAAAACCACTGGAGCAATTTTCAGCAAATATAGCAAAGGCACATCTGCGTACCAGTCCCGACAATTTTGCCAAGTTTGGCGTAATTCCGTTCAGCGGGTCGGGCTGTAGACTTGTCAGACTGTCCTATGGAAATGAACATGGGGAAAACATGTTTTGGGACCCCCCTTTTTTCTCATCCCCCACTTCAGGAATCCCCCGAAACTTTCAGGGAAGGAGCGCAAATTCCTCAAGCGGCGCCAGAGTTATTCCCAATAGAATGTTGCGGATTTTCTATGGTAGCCAATCCTAACTATAACTACCTACTGGCGAACGCCAGTAGGTAATATATATATATAAATATATATATATATATATTACCTACTGGCGGTCGCCAGTAGGTATATATAGTTAGGATTTTTTCTCTATGGGATTTTTGAAAATTCTATGTCTAATAACTTTGGCGTTTGTGGACGGAATTGGCTGAAATTTTCAGGAAAATGGAACATTTTGTTTCTGAGCAGCCCCTGAAAATTTGGGGGGGGTTCGTCAAGGGGGGGCCGAGAAAAAAGGGGGGTCCCAAAACGTGTTTTTAACATTGAGTTTTCCATAGGGCGGTTGGCCTCACTTTTAGCCCGAACGGCTGAATGGATTTGCACGAAACGTGGCAAAATTGTAGGGACTGGTAGCCCGATGTGCCTTTGCTAGGTCTCAATATATGTGTTCCAGTGGATTTTGAGAAATTAACGTTAAAAAAAAGATATATATCTGTAACAGCGGACCAGGCAGCGCTCCGGTTCGCGGACTTTACGCGTTACGGAGCTTTGTGAAGCGAAGCTGATTGGTTCTCCGGCGTCTGTAAACATTCCAAACAGTCCGTAGCGGCCGCCATCTTGTCTCTCGGTAGGATCGAGAGACAAGAGGAGGCCAAAGCGAAGGGGCAAATGACCATAAGGGGGCATAGTAGATCCTCCCTGACCCTCTAGGTTTGATGTGGAGGTTTTAAAAGGGCCCCGCGGGGCAAAAAAAAAAATAATAATAATAATCGAATGGCTGAATGGATTTGCACGAAACTTGGCAAAATTGTAGGGACTGGTAGCCCGATGTGCCTTTGCTAGGTCTCAATATATGTGCTCTAGTGGATTTTGAGAAATTAACGTTCAAAAAAAGATATATATCTGTAACAGCGCTCCGCTTCGCATACTTTTCGCGTTACGGAGCTTTGCGAAGCTGATTGGTTTTCCGGCGTCTGTAAACATTCCAAACAGTCCGTAGCGGCCGCCATCTTGTCTCTCGGTAGGATCGAGAGACAAAAGGAGGCCAAAGCGAAGGGGCAAATGACCATAAGGGGGCATAGTAGATCCTCCCTGACCTCTTAGGTTTGATTTACCATTTTGCCAAGTTTGGTGTAATTCCGTTCAGCCATTCAGGCTGTAGACGTATCTAAATGTCCTATGGAAAATTGCATGGGGAAAACACATTTGAAAGTGTTGAAATTTAGAACCAATTAAAATGTTACTTTGGTTTTGTATTTGTGTGTGATGAAAGTTAATTGGTTATGTATATATCTAAAATGAGAGGAAACCACAGCCATTTTGTGATACTACTGTCTGAGGTACATTTGTGAGGAATTTTTGGTGGTCAATTGCTGGTGTTTGATTTACACAGTACTAACACTTCTCCTACTTTTAAAAAGGTGAGTTGTTAATTTGTAAGGGGAACTATGTTGTACACTTGAAGATAATTTGAAAAATGTTTTCTGTTATTTATTTACAGTCCTTCTGTTATACTAAATACTTGATAAAGTTAGTATTATATTATGTATTACTAAAAACGATAAATGAAAGTGATTATTTTTTTCTGCAATTTACAGCAAGCAATTTCAAAATAAAATGGCTCACAATGAAGAGACCGTGGCAATTTCTTTTGAATTATCCACTACATGTATTGAAATTGAGAGCACCAATAATGAAATATTGTCACAAGGAGGAGATGACTTGAATGATTTTTTGGATCAATCTGTTGATGGCGAATTTATCGAATGTTTGGAGACCATAGAGTTAGAAGAATCATCATTGCAGACTTTTCATGAGGAGATTCCAGATGAGATGATTGAAGAGGAAATTCCTGATGAGGACATGTTACTAGTTCTTTCAAATTTTGAAAATTCAGAAGAATAAATTTATATTTAGAAATCAAAAATTGTTTGAGACATTATTCATTTTTATTTTTAATTTATGAGGTTGTAGCGAAGTGATTGTAGTATAAAATGAGACTTATAGTATAGAGTGCAACATTTTTATGTTACATGGTAAGTTTACTCATATTTACTTTCCTTCTCCCACTATATTATCTCCAATGTGTATTTGACATCTCTTCTTCATCTCCGGCCTCCTTTCTCTCACTGTCTGTCTCTGATGCATCTTATCGGTGCCATTTTGTGTAATTACAGAAGAGAGTAAAAAAAAATAGTTCGGAACGTGAAAAGGGGGCAAAGTAGAGTACCCCTCACCTCCTAGGCCTTCTCAGGCGGTCCCAAAAGGATCAGTTTCTGCTTTCCTGAGAGATTATGGTATGAGTTCCATATACCACAATAACTTGCATTACAACATGCAAGATATCTATCTCCTATTACCAACTTTTGGAGATATTCGCGCTAAGCGCGAATATCTCCAAAAACTAACACCTGCCCTGAGCAGTTCTTAGCCATGTTATCCAATGGGAGGTGGATAACATGGCTAAGAGCATTAGCTCGGTAATGCATGAATATCGCTGACTTTTTAGCGATATTCATGCATTGCGGCCGTTTTTTATCGCATTTGCGATAAACCTTGATAATAGCAAGGTTTATCTTTGATAATTTCTGACGATGCTTAGCGGTAAAAAATTCGTTGCTAAGCATCGTTAGCGATAAATATCGCTTAACTTTGGTAATATGCACCAACGTCTGTTAACGTTCGATTCGAAGGAAATGAGGAAGTGTTGAAAAACATTGTCTGCGCCATCTTGCCTTTTTTGAAATGCCACACTTTTGTCGTGCACGGCAGCCATTTTAGATGCCTTGACCAGACCCACTCTCTGCACGCTGTCGATCCTTAGCATGGCTCCCCACCTTCGCAAGCATCTTCCCCAGGCACTGGTCACCCCCGCTCTCTGTGTTATGCATGGGCAATAAACCTCCCCCCATCTGCGCTGCTCTTCCTTGAGAATCACACTCTGTGCCCGCCCGACACCTCCCTTTCGCCCTATTCACTACCGCACCCTCTGACACTCCTCTTCCTCTGTGTCCGATTGTCCAGGCTATCAGCTAGCCCTGCAGATGTAGTTTATGGCCCCAGCTGTAAAGAATCACCCCTCTTCAAAGGAGTTATAGTAGATCAAGGCCCACACCCGATGAGATCCGTCACACCACACGTGTTCCTACTATCTGAAAACCATCCTGTATTGTGATTGGGGAGGGGACCGAGCCTGAAGCGGAAGATTCCAGGGATGACTCTTTGTACATCAAAGTTTTTACAATTATGTGTCATATTAAAAATATATAGCACTCCAACAAAGTAGTAGGATTATAAAACTTTAATAACTTATATATATATACTACAAAACAAAAACAGTAAAAACATTTAAACAACGAAGAGACCGTGGCAATTTCTTTTGAATTATCCAATACATTTATTGAAATTGACAGCACCAATAATGAAATATTCTCACAAGGAGGAGATGACTTGAATGATTTTTTTGATCAATCTCTTGATGGCGAATTTATCGAATGTTTGGAGACCATAGAGTTACAAGAATCATCATTGCAGACTTTTCATGAGGAAATTCCTGATGAGGACATGTTACTAGTTCTTTCAAATTATGAAAATTCAGAAGATGTTGCCTGGGTGCCGCACTGATTTGGGTATCCGGCGTGGGGCGTCCCGGGGGGTGGATTGTCAGTAGCGGTCTGTTGTGCGAATAGTTCCAAGGCAGCAGAAAGCGCTGAAATCTGGATGTCACGAAGGTGATGTCTAGTAAGTTGCCGCCCAGCAAATAACGGCGTGGGGCGCCGCGGGGGTGAGTGAGTCCAGTAGGCACCACAGCTATACTTATCGGCATTGCAGAATTACTGCTGGGGACAATGCCTGTGCTGTAGCAGGGTCACAGCAGAAACAAAAAGGATTTTGTTGAAGATGTTGTTGGTTTTCAATTTGAAAACAGTTCTGGTGTCAACTGCTATGCTAATGTAGTGGTTAATGTTTTGTTTTCTCTAGAAAATGTAAAAGAGGGGGAGGCAGTCCATAGTTCCGGTAAAAGGGCAAAGGAAAGGATCGGTGGTTTGAACTATCAGTCAAAAAGGGGAGGGGGTGCAACAATTTTTCCTACCGGGTCACACTGTGCTTTCACCGGAACTGAGGTCTGCAGGATTCTAGTCATTCAAACTGAGGCTGGTGGCAGCATGGGAGCGCCGACGTCCCGCGGATACAGTTTCGTCACTCCACGGGCGATCATGGCAGTCATTCCCCATCGGGGGTGTCTGCGGGGGTCGGAGACTCCCGCGGCTCCTCTAGAATCTTCAAGGTCGTGGAGGACTACGGTGGTGGAGTCAACCAGTGACCGGGCCATTTCTTTATGCTGGGCCCGCTCTTGCCAGGTCGACCGCCATTTTGAGAGTTCGGTAGCTACTGGCGATCGCGGGGTCAAATGAGCGGACGGGCTCCACCCTGCCGGGCGAGACGTTGCAGCATCGCCACAGTGGAAGAACCCTTTTCCGGGCGCCTGGAGCGCTGAGGGTGCAGCTGGGAAGCCTTCACCTGGGGAGGCGGGAGAGGCCTGTTCGCATCGTCTCTCCCTCCCAGTGCACCCCACGGCGTCTCGCTTGACATTTTTTATGGCCGGACCAGGCGATGAGGATGAGGGGGGGGGGTCGGAGGCATGTGCAAGACATCCCCCCCCCCAGTGTTGTCGCAGCCATTATAAAAGAAAGAAGAAATGTCCCGTCCGTCTTTGGGCCGCACCTCCGGTGGATGGCGGCCGGACGCCCTTTGCTCTGGCCCCATGAACGGGTTCCTTGGCTCATCGGCTGCAGCCGGATCCCGTCGGCCCCAGCCCCCGGCCGTTGGTGGCCTTACCGGGAGAGAGTGTGGAGGGACAACCTGCAACTCTCAAGGGCCACCGCGGCCGGACTGGGAGAGAGAGGGGAGGGTCGAGGACACGGACATTCCCCCCCCTGAAACTCTCCAGTGTTGTCAATCCCCCTGGCCGGGTCCCGCTGGCCTCGGCCTCTCCTCTGGCTACACCCTACGTGATGATCTCCTGGCCGAGGCGTGGCAGCAGGACCCGCCTTATATGTGTTGCTTCCGGCTGGGCGTAGCCGAAAACCTGTTGCCCTTTGGAAGTTTCTAGAATGGGGCGGATGTCTGCTGACTTCTATCTTTCCCAGTTTGCCGTTATTTGGCCGTGGCAGGCGGTGGGACAGACACGTTTTGGGGCAGTGAGGGGCGATGTTTTCAGGTTTCTTATTACGGGCTTACTTCTAACGTTTCTTGTTTCTAGGACAATAATAGGTTTTATCATTACGTATTGTTATCGTTTCTTTGTTTGTTATTTAATAAAAAGTTCATCAGTGGCCTACTGATTTTCGTTTTCCTATTCTTTTCTTTCCAGGTTGTTTCATGCTAAAGTTTCTGTTAACAGGATACAGTGATCACTTCGTTATTATTGCATATGTCCTTTTCACTAGGGGTGCTCTCTGGTCGGGCCAGATGACCTATCTCTAGTAAATGGTCCGGGTGAAACAGGTGCATCAATCAGTGGGGAGTAGATAGGCATGACAGATTACAACGGGGGAGAAAGGTCCGCATTACGTACCCTTTCACTACTTGCAAAGATTTTCCTACGTTTATTTGCAAACAGGGAATACCTAACTATATATGGTCTATAACCTATGGTTTTTTCTGTGAATTTTCAAGGTTTTGTAAATGCTAATTCCTAACTATATATGGTCTATAACCTATGGTTTTTTCAGTGAATTTTCAAGGTTTTGTAAATGCTAATTCCTAACTATATATGGTCTATAACCTATGGTTTTTTCAGTGAATTTTCAAGGTTTTGTAAATGCTAATTCCTAACTATATATGGTCTATAACCTATGGTTTTTTCAGTGAATTTTCAAGGTTTTGTAAATGCTAATTCCTAACTATATATGGTCTATAACCTATGGTTTTTTCAGTGAATATATATATATATATTTATTTATGTATATATATATTTATATATATATTTATATATATATATATATATATATATATATTTATTTATGTATATATATATTTATATATATATTTATATATATTTATGTATATATATATATATATATATATATATATATATATATATATATATATATATATATATATATGTATATTGTCTCTGTCATTTGAGATGTCATCTGGGATGTCATAAGTACTGTTATATACCATTTCATGAGTGATGTAATATGAGAAGTCATAAGCGGTGCATGGTTGAGGCTCAAGTTACAATTAGCTCTGTTTTTTTAGTTCAAAACATTAATGTTGTCACCGACATATTCACTTAACTATAACATTACTACATCATCTGCTTTTTTTTCTGTGAATTTCTAGTTTTTTTAACATAAAGTAATATTTTATTACCATATATAAAGCCAATCCCTGTCATGCACAGCATTTTGCTGTGTGCAGCAAGGGGTTGTCCACTGGCCCCCCTTTTTGAGAGATATTTGGCCCTGTGGACCCCAGGTCCAAGGCCTTGTTTTTTTAGCGGGCAGGGGCACCAAGTGTCCCCCTTCCCTGAGCCTTATTATGCTCAGGGGACCCCCATACTCCAGGGTATTTTACTTAAAGGGGTTGCAGGCCACATGGCCACCCTCCCCAACCCTCATTAGGCCCTAGGGACCCCATCCCTAGGGCCTTATTATTTTTTAAAACAGTGACCAATTGACCTCTCTCTCAGAGCCTCATTAGATGCTAGGGACCCCATCCCACGGGGCTGTGGCTTTTTTTTTAATGGGAGGGAGGCCTCACATCCCCCTCCCTTAGCCTTATTAGAATCTTGGGACCACATTTACAGGACCTTTTGTTTTAATTAAAGGGGAGTAGGGGCAATCAAACACCCTGTGCTCGAGCTATATTAGGCTCTGGGGACCCCGTCCCCCAAGTCTTTATTTAAATGAAAGTATATAGGGCCATGTTGGTCCCTCTCCCTGATCCTTATTAGGTCCTTTGAACCCAATTTCCCAGGGCCTTTTTTAGATAAAGGGGAGGTGGACTGCATGCCCCCACCTCCCCAAGCTTGATTATACCTTGAGGATCTCATCCAAATAAAGGGGATGGGAGCCTTGTGCCCCCACATCCTGAGCCTTGTTAGGCTCTGGGGACCCCATCCCCCAGGGTTGTTTATTTTAATTAAGGGGAGGGGGACTTCATGGTTGTCTCCCGGAGCCTTGTTAGGCCCTGGGTACCCAATCCCCGAGGCCCATGTTACATGGGAGTAACCCTGGTCTTAATACTACGCTACGAACGAAAGTCGCACAATCAACAACATTCTCAGATGCTTTGAAAAAGCAATTTTACATGCTTAAAAGCTTATAACCAATTCACAAAAGTGATATTTTACAATGAAAAAATTAGGCAATGAGAGAGTTGATGATTTTGGGGTCCCCTAAAATAGGGGGAGGACCAAGCAGATG
Source organism: Lissotriton helveticus (assembly GCF_964261635.1). NCBI lineage: Eukaryota > Metazoa > Chordata > Amphibia > Caudata > Salamandridae > Lissotriton > Lissotriton helveticus. The sequence continues at coordinate 212,003,755 of NC_136058.1, forward strand.
CCTGGAACACAAAGAGCATACACAAAAAGCACATTTTGTTGGATGCTTGTCTCCAGTCCAGGGAGGACCTGGCTTGGCAGTTCGGGCTGGACTGTTCCCATGGGGCACAGGGTCAAGACTGATTTGCATATGGCTGGGTTCAAACTGGAATGGCATGGTGAGCAAAAAAACGATGGATTTAGGCCCAGATCTCTGTACTGAATGTATGACATTGTTCTGCATTCTGTCCATCAACTGTTGTTTTTGCATTGTCACCCTGAGTGGGACGGATATGCTCAGACGTGAGTCCCGTGCTCTCCATGCCTCTGGAATCAAGCTATCCAGGCTGATGAGGGCTGAAAGCCCGAAACCGGTCCTTGGATGCTTGTCTCCAGTTCAGGGAGGACCTGGCTTGGCAGTTCGGGCTGGACTGTTCCCAGGGGGCACAGGGTCAAGACTTATTTGCATATGGCTGGGTTCAAACTGGAATGGCATGGTGAGCAAAAAAACGATGGATTTAGGCCCAGATCTCTGTACTGGGGTGAATGTATGACATTGTTCTGCATTCTGTCCATCAACTGTTGTTTTTGCATTGTCACCCGGAGTGGGACGGGTATGCTCAGACGTGAGTCCCGTGCTCTCCATGCCTCTGGAATCAAGCTATCCAGGCTGAGGAGGGCTGAAAGCCCGAAACCAGTCCTTGGATGCTTGTCTCCAGTCCAGGGAGGACCTGGCTTGGCAGTTCGGGCTGGACTGTTCCCATGGGGCACAGGGTCAAGACTGATTTGCATATGGCTGGGTTCAAACTGGAATGGCATGGTGAGCAAAAAAACGATGGATTTAGGCCCAGATCTCTGTACTGGGGTGAATGTATGACATTGTTTTGCATTCTGTCCATCAACTGTTGTTTTTGCATTGTCACCCCGAGTGGGACGGGTATGCTCAGACGTGAGTCCTGTGCTCTCCATGCCTCTGGAATCAAGCTATCCAGGCTGATGAGGGCTGAAAGCCCAAAACCGGTTCTTGGATGCTTGTCTCCAGTCCAGGGAGGACCTGGCTTGGCAGTTCAGGCTGGACTGTTCCCATGGGGCACAGGGTCAAGACTGATTTGCATATGGCTGGGTTCAAACTGGAATGGCACGGTGAGCAAAAAAACGATGGATTTAGGCCCAGATCTCTGTACTGGGGTGAATGTATGACATTGTTCTGCATTCTGTCCATCAACTGTTGTTTTTGCATTGTCACCCTGAGAGGGACGGGTATGCTCAGACGTGAGTCCCGTGCTCTCCATGCCTCTGGAATCAAGCTATCCAGGCTGATGAGGGCTGAAAGCCCGAAACCGGTCCTTGGATGCTTGTCTCCAGTCCAGGGAGGACCTGGCTTGGTAGTTCGGGCTGGACTGTTCCCATGGGGCACAGGGTCAAGACTGATTTGTATATGGCTGGGTTCAAACTGGAATGGCACGGTGAGCAAAAAAACGATGGATTTAGGCCCAGATCTCTGTACTGGGGTGAATGTATGACATTTTTCTGCATTCTGTCCATCAACTCTTGTTTTTGCGTTTTTGTTTTCAAGGCATCTGTTTGGTACTCCCCCTAGGTTAGGGAGGATACCAAAATCATCACCTCTCTCAGTGCTTGCTAATTTTTCAGTTTTACTTTTGTGAAAGTACTAAATGCACTTTAGCATATAAAGATAGAGATAATTATTTTATCATAACTGTCACTGTGCCGGATGCCATTTGCAATTATTTTCCAATTTTTCAGCAGTGCAGACAAGTACACAGTGTCATGAACTACACTATGCAGACTATGTGTATTACAGTATACTACATGAACGTAAACTACGCCCAGGCCTATTCACAGGGGCATATTATCAAGCCCATTATCGCCGCTTTAGCGGCAGTTCCTTGTCGATAAAAGCGGCTATAATGTATCGCCCTTTCTTGATAATATGGCCCTAGATTTTTACCCAGAAAGTGTGCTAAAACTTTAGGGTAAAACTGTAACAGTAGTTTTTGAGCAGTAAAGGCAAAATAAAATGAATATTTCATGCCATGAAGGATCCATAGACCCAGCAGATTTTAAGATAAGACTGATTGGCTTCCACCACATGAACAAGATGTGGCAGCAGTCTTCTGAGGACTCAGGACTGAGTCTGGAGTCCTGAAAAAAAGGTAAAAAAACAGATAAAAGAGGGCAGGGTAGGGATACCCTGCCCCACTAGAGCTGGCGTTGTACATTTTACTGTTAATTCAGACAGGGTCTTTGAATCGACAATAAAATTTAAAAAAACAGGCTCCCACACTTTGAAAAAACATTACCGCCACAGGTTGCCCAGCAGCTAGGGGGTGGGGTGGCTTTAATACATATTAGGGGAGGGTTGTATCCTCTCTCCGAGTATCAAGGAGGGCCTTGGAACCCCACTCCAGAGGAGTACAAAAATGAAGCTTCTCCCTGAGCCTTTCTGACTCCATGCCTATACTAGAAAAGAATTGCGAAGATGGCGACCAGCTAGTTTGCTCGGTCAGGAGCTCCAAGCCCGCCAGGATGTAACGATTCAAAGCAGAGATTAGAAGACGTGTGGCATGGGGGGCGTGGCTTGGATGCCGCGCAAGATGGCCGGCTAGGTGAGGAGCTCCTCCGCACCGGAACACCTCCGTACCTTTTCCTTGCGGTGAGGAAGACCGTTTCTGCTGCAAGCAACGGATTTTGACATCGGAACATGCCGTGACCAACAGGTGTGTTTTTCCGACTTCCCTTCACCGGCTCCAAAGACCTTTTTCACATCTCGGAGCATCGAGCTGCCGGCTTCCGCCATTTTGTGATCCGCCTCAGTGTTGCCGGTCTCCTCGCGGACTTGTTGCGCTTCTTCTTCCTGCTTGCACCGGCTTATGTCATCATCTACGCCTTGACCCTGGACCTTGGCGGTGAGCTTTTGGAGCACTTTCCGGATTGTTTACGTTCCGCATTTACCTCAAGTCGTCTATGGAAGTCTGTCATGCGACCGCCATTTTGCGATAATCGCGGCTGATTGCAAGCCGCGGTTTTGACTCTGCTCCTTACAATTTACTGCCTTCTACATTGTCTTTCTAATGCCTACCTCCTCCTCCGTATTTCCATATATGCATATAGCGCGCAGACTTACCACATGATATTCTCTGGGATGTACGCTTCTACAGCGAACACGCGCTATTTCTGAGGCGTAATTATAATTATTGTTACTGTTACTTCAGGATATGATACCTTTCCTTCTTCAAGAGCCTTTTTTACCACTTTTTCAATCCTGGTATATGTCATCTCGTATGTTGACCCCTGCATAGACTTGCTAATATGGTGGTAATTTCTTCATCGTCGGCTTGGTCATATTCCTGTTATTAACGTATGCTGTTGCAGCCTTTCCATCCCATCCCTATAGACTTCTGTGTCGAATATTCTGGAATGTTGTTTTTCTTCATGCCGGCACAACAGACTACAGCGCTCATACAACTGTAACACTGTGCCTTCATTTCTCAGTTCTGATGGCGATACCTCTGTAATGGCTTCCTCACAGTGACACGCAGACTATCCTAACCAGACCGCTCAACGTCCTCAGCCCACTTTTGTTCCCAGTGGCTCTGCCTTCTACTATTCACTGCATATAAGCCTCCTCATATACTACTTTTGGAAGTACCTTTTTGTACTCGCTTTCTCCTATGGTAAATCTGCGCAAGCCCAAATTTGTCTTCACAGCCTCTGCAGTTACTCCTGCGAGTTCCACTACCTTGGATACTTCATCACGGTCTGTTGAGATGGTGACTTCCTCTTCTCAACGTACTTCTTCAGGTCAAACACCGTCCAATAAATCATCACCTTCTGCGTCGACTCCAAAAAGGTTGAAGCAGAACTCTCCTACACCAGAGTCTCCTCCTTCACAATCCATTGATTTAATTCTTGAAGAAATTCGTGCATTGCGTCCATTCATTGAGGACACCAGTAGAGATATGCAACTCTTAAAAGACAAGTGGGAAGTCATGGATACTCGTCTCTCCTCCATAGAACAGCAGCTTCCTGAAGTTCAGTCCAATTCACGACGCATTGACTCGTTAGAAAAAACTGTTCTTTCTTTACAACGCCACACCGAGGATTTGGAAAACCGCAATAGACGGAACAACCTCCGTATTTATGGTTTGCCGGAAACTCTTGAGGGGGATGACCCTGTCACTTTCTTTTCAACTTTCCTTCCGAAATTATTAGACATGCCACCTTCTACACTCCTCAGTATTCAAAGAGCACATAGACTGGGGGCACGATCGTCGACATCTACCAAACCTTGTGGAGTCATCATCCTTTTCTTGAGATTCACAGACTTATTGTCCATTCTTTCTGCAGCTAGAGACAAAAGACAATTATCCTGGCAAGGTCAACGTGTTTATATCTCCCAGGACGTTTCTACCCCCACTGCTGCTCGACGAAAGGAATTCCTTGCTCTCCGTCCCTCTCTACGCTCTCTTGGAGCACGATATGGCTTGTTTCACCCATGTACCTTCAGAGTCACCCACCAGAACAAATCTTGGTCCTTTCAAGATCCTGCTGAACTTCATAATTTCCTTCTCCTGCATAACAACGATGGAATGGATGCTTCGCCTTCAAATAGTGGCTGATATATGTTGTTGTATCTTTTGAATACTTGTTCTTGTTTCTCTCTATGAACGGTCTTTCGCTGTGTCTTCTTTCTTTATTCTCTTCTATTATACCTTGTTGTAATTTGTTCCTGACTTTTCTTGTTCCTTATCACTGCTTTCCATTCTTATTCTGATTTTCTTTATCTATCTTTATCTCATCTATGTAGTTGCAATTCTTTCTTACTTAATTTTTTCGATTTTTGTGTTCTGCAATATTTTTCCTTTATTTTGTAATCATCATAGTATGTCCTGTATTTCATGTACTCCTAATTAATTGTTGTTCTTTCTTCCCTTGTACAGATCTACCTTGGTTGTTCCCTCACCATGTATCACCCCGTGTACTTCTGTGAGGTTTCGGTGCGCTTGTTCTTCTGATCCTAGTCTACCCGTCTTGTTCTGCATCACCACTTCCCCACCTCCCTTTGTCTTTCTTCCCCTTCAGGTATGTTTATTGCAGTCATCCTTCTGGATTTGTACTGTCTTCTATGCATTCTCTTTTTTCTTCCTTTTTTCCCCTTTACTGCACTTTCTCCTTCTCCTCTATTCTTTCCCCCTCCCTTTTTCCTCTTCCTTTTCCTTTCTCCTTTCCTTCTTCTCATTTTCACTATTTTTCCTTTTATTCCTCTAATGGTTGGCTTTCCTTCTGCTTCTTTAATATGTTGCTTATTACTGGTACAGTATTTTTATGCATTTTTCAATTTTGAACAGTTTAAAATGTTTTGGTTTTCAAAGTTGTTTCATGGAATGTGAAAGGTTTTAATCATCCGATTAAACGGCAGAGAGTACTTTCACACCTCTCCTCCTATAATCCTGACATTGTTCTGATTCAAGAAACCCATCTTTCGGATATTGAATCCTTGAAACTAAAGAGATTATGGGTTGGCACTGTCCTCTTTTCTCCGGCCTCTCATAAAAAGAATGGTGTTGCCATTTTGATCCATAAACGTCTCAAATGTAAAGTAATTCTTGAAGAAAAGGATGATCAGGGTCGCTGGATTCTTGCTAAGTTACTTATTAATGCCATCCCAATCACCTTGTTCAACGTTTATGGTCCTACATGTTTTGATTCCTCTTTTTGGCCCTCCATTACTGCAAAATGTATTCAACATAAAAGTGATTCCTTCCTGCTAGGTGGAGACTGTAATCAGGTCATTGATCCCTTTTTAGATCGTAAATCCTCTGTCCGTTTTGCCCCTCACAAACCTCACAAACAATTCTTGGATACTATTACACAGGTTCACCTTGTAGATTCATGGAGACTTACCCACCCAGACACTGTAGATTTTTCCTTTTTCTCTCCTCCTCACGCCTCCTTTTCTCGTCTAGACTATATTTTTCTTTCTCCTTCTTTATCTCAAACCCTTATATCTTCTTCTATTGAACCTATTGTCATTTCTGATCATGCCCCTATCATCACTGATTTCGATCTTCTTCCCCCTCTTCCTAAATCCTCTCGCTGGCGTTTTAATTCTTCTCTTCTTCTGGATCCTCTCTTCTCTTCCTCTTTTCGTTCTTTCACCTCTGAATTCTTCCAAACTAACTCTACTCCTGATATTCCCCCCCATGTTCTTTGGGATTCCTTCAAAGCCACAGCTCGCGGATTTATTATTGACTTTGTCTCCAAAAAGAAGAAGAAATGTATTCAGAAACGTAAAGTCGCTCTCGCACATATTAAGTCATTAGAACACCAATTTTATACCTCCTCTCCACATCATATGTCCCCTGAACTTCTTCAAGCGAAAATTGCTTTTAACAAACTTACCACGGACTCCGCTTCTTCCTTTCTTCTTCGGGGTAGAGCACGTTACTACGGAGGCCGTAATAAATCGGGTAAATTACTGGCTAACTATCTGAAATCACGCAAAGAACGAACGCTTATTGATTCTATTTATTCTCCTACCAATACCCTTTTACACACAGATACAGAAATTCTGGAACAATTTCACTCCTTCTATGAATCTTTGTACTCCCCTGAGAACCCCCCTACCCCAGAACTCGTCCACTCATATTTTGAAAATCTACCTCCACCAGACACTTCCCAACTTAATTTCTCGACCATTGATTCAGACTTTACCCTTTCGGAGTTATCTACAGCTTTATCGTCTCTGACCAAAGGTAAGACCCCGGGACCTGACGGATTTCCAGTTGAATTTTATCTACATTTTTCCGATCTTCTCTTACCTAAGCTTCTCTCTCTTTTTCAATCTTTCTGTTCAGCTGGCCTAGCCCAAGGCTCCTTTCAAGATGCTACCATATGCCTCCTCCCTAAAGAGGGCAGGGATCCCAAATTCTGCAAGAATTATCGACCAATCTCTCTAGTAAACGTCGATTATAAAGTGTTTGCGAAATTGTTGGCTCTGCGTCTTGATACATTCTTGCCACATCTCATCGGGAAGGAACAGTGTGGTTTCGTTAAGGGCCGTCTTACATCGGATAATTCCAGACTTCTTCTCAATGTTCTCAATAAGGCTCCATCCCTTTCTTTTCCTCTTGCAGCTATCTCGGTTGATGCTGAAAAAGCCTTTGATCGGGTTGATTGGTCCTTTCTGATAGCGTCCCTGAAGTGGCATGGTTTCGGTCCGAAATTCATTTCTTAAATCTCTTTAATTTATTCTATGCCCAAAGCTTCCGTTCTCATCAATGGTCAACTTACCTCCCCTTTCACACTTAAACGTGGTGTTCGTCAAGGCTGTCCTCTTTCCCCCCTTCTTTTTATTCTAGCACTTGAACACTTTATATCTTCTATTCGTAACAATTCTTCCATTTCTGGTTTTCCGTACGGTCCTCATCAGCTAAAATTATCTGCTTACGCAGATGACATACTTTTATTCATTTCAGACCCAGTCACCTCTGTCCCTTCCTTATTAGCTGAATTTCAGAAATTTTCCTTGGTTTCCGGCTATAAAATAAATTCTGACAAAACGGAGATTCTTCCCTTAACTAAATTCTGCCTCCCACACGTTTTTGCCGCCACTGGTTTTGCGTGGAACAGTAAGAAAATCAAATATCTTGGCGTTCTCTTCTCTAACTCTCTTTCCTCCTCTATCAAACTTAATATCTCTGCAGTCGTCTCTAGAATTGATTCTTTGCTCTCTTCTTGGAACCCCCTATTCCTTTCCTGGTGGGGCCGTCTTGACTCGATCAAGATGATGATTGCTCCAATCCTGATTTATTTACTCTCTATGCTTCCAATACATATCCCGGCTCTCTACTTCCGTCGTATTGACTCCGTCTTGTCTAAGTTTCTCTGGAAACAGAAGAAAGCTCGTATTTCTCTCTTAGCCCTTCGCCAAGCTAAATCTAATGCTGGGGTTAATTTTCCAGACTTTAAGCTCTATCATAAATCTTTCTCTCTTCGTCAAGCTTCTCGCTGGCTATCGCACGACATAAACCCTTTTTCTCCCCTTTGGCTCTCTGTTGAACGTGAATTATTGTCTCCTTACTCTTTTCAAGATGCAATTCGCTTCACTGCTAAGGCTTCATGCCTCAATCCCCCATTATTCGAACACACTTCTTCTCTTTTAAGGCCCTTGGTATCCACACTCCCCGTTTCTCGAACGTCCTTCTTATTGTCACCCATTTGGTATAACTCACTTATCCTCATACGAAATAGGCCTGTTGCTTGGACTTCATGGAGATCGAAGGGTATCATCTGGGTTCACCATCTCTTTGACGGGTCCTCTCCCTGTTCCTTTCCTCAATTTCAATCCCAATTTTGTTGCCCTTCCTCGTTTGCCAACAAATACTATCTTCTTATGGAATCCGTTCTTGATTGCTACTATTCTCTACCCTCGGATGTAACATCTACTTCTTCTTCATCTCTTCTTACTATTCTTTCTACTATTCCTAAAGCTTCTCTTATTTATCGTTACTTCTTGACTCCTGCTCCCGATCGTCCCAAATCAAAATTGGAACTTTCTTGGGGAAAAAGACTTTGTTTGCTCTTGGCCGATTCCTCTGTGGGACAAAATATGGGCTAAATCTTTGAAGACCTCTCGTACTGCTTCTATCACTCAATCCCTCTTTTTCTTCTATCACAGACTATACCTCTCTCCCCTCTCTCTTTCTCGCTTTCTCTCTTCCTCTATTGCTAACTGTTGGACCTGTAATGCTCCCAACGCTGATCTTCTTCATCTTTTCTTTTTCTGTCCTTCAGTCCGACTTTTCTGGTCACAGGTCTGGTCCCGCATTTCTCGTATTTTTAATTTTTCTATTTCTTTTTCTACTTCTTTGGTGTTTTTGGGTAGCCTGTCCGAATCTTTTGACATTCCCCCACATTCACATGGTCTTTTTGACCTCGTGCTTGCCCTTGCACTCCAACATATAGCTTCCAAGTGGAAATCTTTGACCAAAATCTCCATAAATTGTTGGTGGAATCTCCTTTGTCATTCTCATAGATTGGATGTTGCATTTGCGTCTAGCTGTAAACCCTCTCGTAATGTTGAACTTTATTGGCTGCCTCTTACCCTATATTTAGATCAGTCCGCCCAAAAACCTTATACCCCGCTTTCCGGTGACAATTTCCGACCCCCCTGAACAGTTGTACTCCTGCTTATAGTTCATATTTTTAGCTTTCACTAATGCAGTTCTTATCTTACTTATGTTCTCTTGTTGATATGGTTTTTATTCCATAGATTTTTAATATACTTGTGCATATACTGTACTTTATTGCCACCGCTTTGCATGCATATTTCTATTTTTTATTCTTAATTGTATTAACATTGTTCTCATCCCTCCCTTCCCTCCCCCTTCTCCCCCCCCCAGAAAACTCTTTAAAAATGCTTTGATTTTTTCATTGTGCCACCAGCGACCTATGTTTTATTTCTCCCATGTATACTCCCCCTTTTTTTTGCATTTTGTTCTGCTGATGTCACCTTACTGTATTACCAATTTTATCTCAATAAAGCTTTCAATCATAAAAAGAAGACGTGTGGCATACTGGAGGGTAGGATTCTCCCTCATGAGGAACATATAACATTAAAACTCACCAATTGATAAAGTCAATGGCATTACTTTTTATATTTTTGTGTTGTGACTCTTTGACAAAGTCAGTAAGTCTGCCAAGGTGCTGCTTGGATCTGTGAGGTCAACTGCACAATGCACATGCCAGCAGGACATGCACGGCAGGAGGGATGCCAGCAGGAGTTGAATAAGTATGGGGGAAGAACGCATGGGGTTGCTTGCCTGCATCAGGGGTTGGCTTTACGTATGGTAATAAAATATTACCTTATGTAAAAACAAAGGTTAAAGTCACATTATAGTTAGGAATAGTAATACTATCTTATTTTACATAAAAAACTAAGAATTTGACTGAAAATAAATCAAAGTTTCAAGGGACATACAGCCCATCACTCAACTCCCCCGCCACTACGAATGTCTGTTTACATAAAGGGTATAATTTTAAGTCAGGCAGACTTATTGGCTGTGTTAAAGGGTAAGAACACGAAAATATAAAAAAGGCAGGCTATTGGCTTTATCAAGGAGTCAGCTCATCAATATCTACAAATCAGACCTATTGGCTTAGTCCGAAAGTCCCCAATAGGAGACTTAATGTATTTTTTTTATTTTCTGGGGGCTGCTACACGTCCTACAGCCTCCACATCTTTAAAAAATCGTATTGGTAATACCCCTACCCTTCTAGGGGCACCAGTTGAATCACACAAAAAAACTACAAAAAAACGACTAAAAAGCCCTTGCAGGACATTATGGCCACTCTTTGACCAGGGCAGTGAAAAATAAATGAGCAGCTCCTGCTCCTCATTTATTATTATTTTTGGCGTTGTTTGCATTATTTAGGTATCCTGGTCCTACATGAGACTCCCACACTTTTTAGGTTGGGAACTGCAGGGTGAGTCCCAACACCCACGCACTCCTTGCTGGCTCCCCAGCCAGCACCATGGCAACAGCCATCTATTTACTTTTTAAACTGGGCACCGACATTTTTCTTCTCAAACTTAGGGGCCACAAATGAGAGCCTTAAGCCTTATAGCCCCTGCTGGCTCACCAGTCAGCACAATGACAAAAGCTGGCTGTTTATTTTTCTTACTGTGGTCCTCCAGTGCCCACCTGCAGCCCCATCATCTATTTTAGTAAGTTGGGGGCTTTGGGGGCAGCCCCAATGACATTGCAGCCCCTGCTTGCTTCCCTGCCACTTATCCTGGGTGCAGTGGGAGCTGGCTGTGACTTTTCTCTCACATGGGCAAGAACAGCATTATTTGTGTTTCCGCTGGGTGGGAGAAAAGTTATGTTCCCTGCCTGAAAGCGTGCAGGCATTGAATGAAGTTTACATTCCTTCCCCATACTCTCCCAGTCAGAGAGCAGAGTGGTGTCCTGGGGAGGGGGTCCCTATAACACAGCTGCCTTCAGGCACTGGACCTGGTGGTCCTTAAAGGCATACAATGTCTCAGTGAGTGGGCCGCATGGCTCCCTCCACAATGAAACATTTTTTGGGGCCCTTGGGATTTGGTTCCCAAAACCTGTCAAAGGCCCAGGAAAAGGGGCATCATGCCCACCTCCCAATTAAAAAAAATGCTGCAGGAAATGGGTCCCTGTGGCCTTAAAATGGCTAAGAAGGGGGGCACTTATCCCCCGCTCCTCTATATTAAAAATAGGGAGACCCCAGAGGGCAGAGTTTCCACTATCTAAAAGTGGCTCTGGAAAGAGGAATGACTCCACCCTCAAAGTAAGAAAATAGGCCCCTGGGGATTGTGTACCAAGGGCCTGGAGTGGGCTTGGGTATGCCCCCCCTTATTTATCAATAAAAAATGACTGGGCATGGGAATAAGGTACTAGTCAAGAGAATATTACTCTATTCATGACATTTTCACATCAGTTGTTGTGCACCATGGCATTGCAAAAGTCTCCTCCATAAAGACATTTCACATTACATTCATATAGTAAGGAAATAAATAGCAACACAAAAGATACCAAACCTCTGTAAATGTATTTGTTTGTTGAAAGGCACAAACAACTTAACATAGCTAAAACATTAGTGCTGTATTAGCTATTTTGAACTCTTTCACTTGTATCACTTGGGGTAGCTCCTGCACTGATGTGTGGGAAATGAATTAAAAGAAATGCTCATGATCGTTTATCATGCTAGGCTTGTGGCATGTTTCCTATCCAGTCTTTTTCGTGAGTTTTAATATTTGGAATTTTTCATTTACATTTTCTAGAATAATCTCCTGTTTGTAATTTCATGTTTCAAATCATGTTCATTGGTCTGGCAGTCTCATGACAAAACTTGCTTTCTCCAAAATTATTGTTAAAAAAGTAAAATATTGTACCACCAATTCTATTACACACATATTATTCAAATAGCCCCTTTTTGTTGAGTTACCTGCAGCTTGTTCAGAATCATCCATGTCTGCAATGCTGTCTGCATCTTTCTCCTTCAGCCAGGGATTAATCAGGTCAACTCGAGTATTAGTGCTATGCCTAGTCCACCATGTTAAACGAACAAGCTGATAAAAATATATACTTAAGATATTTAAAATAAGACAATGAAAAGCATTAAAGTGATAAACAACTTAAAATGTATCAACGAAAACAACACAGTTAAAACTATAATTACAAATCAGAAAATGCTACAATTGATTGGCTCATAGCCAGTTTATTATTTCCTAGAAAATTCTTAGAAAGGCCTCATTACAGTATCATCCACATATCTCTATGCTTTCTCCCTCTACAAGTTAGCTGTGAAGTTCACAGAGTTTTAAAAAAGAACTAGAACCAAGCTCACCAAATGTTTCTGCTGTAGGAGACATATTCCTGGAGAACATTTACAACCATTCTGATTACTATGCAAAAGGCAGGATATGTACATTAAAATGGTTCTCTTTTTATTGGTACCAGTTCCTAAAACAAATGGGTCCCTGAAAATACTCTCTTTTGTTTGTTTGACTAGGTACCTGAAAATACTGTCTTACATTTGTTTGTCTCTTATATTTAGTGTTCGCAGTCTGTGAAAATGGTGTAGTCCCTTACCACTTTCACAATATACATATCTAAAAATATTCCCAAAGCAACTAAACGTTCACCCTGAGATTATTTAAAAAAAATATTTGATTAAGATCAGAAACCCCCGCTAACAACCTACAGGATATAACAGTTAGAGAAAATAACTTCTTGTTGGACCTGTTCTTCTGGCTGACTGTGCTTATCTTCAAATAATGCATAACTGGGTTGCCAAATCTATGCTTATCAATATTGATACTAAATGTTTGATAGGGTCTCCTCGTGCTAGCACTGGACACTATTTGAGGGGATGAGATTTGGCTCACGGCTGTTATGACAAGGAAAATAGCTAAAATAATAATAAAGTAGAAAAATTCATGCTCCATACTGATACCCTGAGGAACAAATCAGGGCTGTCCTTGCTCACTTTTATTATTTCACTTCATGTGGAACATGTTAATGTCACCTAATACCAATTGTCCTGGTGGCTGTTAATACGTATTTATTAGACCTTTCAACCTTGGGGTAGTCTTACTCCAAAATGTGTGACTCACTTCGAGCATTTTTGCTGAACCTGTTTTGTTGGCCTTAAGACTCTGTGCACTTTCCCACTGCTAACCAGTGCTGAAGTACTTGTATTCACTGCCCTAAAACATGTTGAAATTGGTATATACCTCATTAGAATTTTTTGTTTGCTTATAAGTCCCTTGTAGTGTGATATTCCATATACCCAGGGCCTGTAAATTAAATATTACCATTGGGACTGAATCCCCTATTGTGCCAACCACCAACGTAGCACTGTAGAACACTTCCAATGCCTGATACTGCAGCCTGAATGCAGTATGAAACTGCCATGTCAACTTACCATTTAAACCCCCTTGCCAAGCCTTAACTCTACTTTTATTACAGATGTCATCCCTAAGGTTGTTAAGGTTCCAAGTGTACCCCAATATAGGCCTGGGAAGTCTCCTAACCTTTTACCTACATTTCTACTGCCATTGTACTACGAAAACTAGCCTCATTAATTATGCATGAGGATTCTGGAATCACAGCTGGATTACCATCTTCTGCATAATAGCTGTATATCAGGTTCATCACTATCGTCATCTTCGGCTGACATGACACAGTAAGGTACAACCCATGAGGGCACCTTCTGGGTATATGAGCACCATATCTTTGCTGGGTTAGGCAGAGAAGATAGACATCCATGCTGACACGAGACGCTGAGGTCTCTGCACGCAGACACTGCAGCACACAGTGGTCTGACATCCCTCGCAGGATGTCCATCTTCGAGACCAAGAAAGGGTCCTTCTTTCTCCCACATAAGGAAATGGGGTATTAAATTATTTTTTATTGTGCACTTGTATAGCGCAAAATCCTGCCACCCAAAGGGTATCCTCGCGCTTTTGACTCCACTGAAACCTATACGCAACACGTTTTAGCCAGCTCTGGGGAAGAGATGAGTTTTTACATTTTTCTTGAAGGAAGACAAGTCCTCCAAGCTCCTCAAGGATAATGGAAGGGAGTTCCAGAGGTTGGCAGCTGTGAATCCAAATGATCGGCCCCCCATTCGAATCCTGTTAATCCTGGGAACCACAGCCAGGTATAACGAGGATGAGCGTAGCGGCCTCGCTGCGTGATACCAAAGGAAAAGGTTCCGTAGCATTACTGGGCCTTGGTCATGTAAAGCCTTAAAGACCAAGCAAGAAGATTTAAAAATAATTCTCTGATGGACTGGGAGCCAGTGTAGATCTCTAAGTGCAAGGGAGGAGGAAGCAACGCGAGGCCTAGCAAGGGCTAATTTTGCGGCCATATTTTGGACACGTTGCAGTTTAGAGATCAGGTTGCCAGGAGCCCCCAGAAGCAATGCGTTGCAATAATCTATTCTACTAAGGATAATGCCACGCACCACCTCTGGTCTAACCTGGAGTGGCAGCAGGGGGAGAATTTTCCGTAGCATACGAAGTAGCATCATACAGACAGAGACAGTTTTGTCGACAAAGCCGTTTAGCTGAAGGTTGGAGTCGAACATCACTCCAAGGTTACGGGCAGAATCCACCGCCACAACCTTACCTAATGAGGAGGACGGCCAAAGATCAGTCGGCAAAGCGCGTGGGACGCGGTCCGATGAGCAATGGAGAACCTCCGTCTTGGAGCTGTTAAATTGAAGCGAATTGTTCCTCAGCCATTCGGACGTGGCCGTCATACAGCGCTGGAAGGTATCTGTGGACACCGCATCTTTGCTTTCCAAGGAAAAGATGAGCTGGGTGTCATCAGCGTAATTGATCACTGAGATGCCAAAGGATTTGATCAATTTAACTAACGGACACAGATATAGATTGAACAGTATGGGGCTGATCGCAGACCCTTGCGGGACGCCTTGTCCCACTCTCCTAATACCTGAGCGAAAAGGTGGTAGGGCCACCACCTGATGCCTGTTCTGAAGATATGAGATCAACCAATTCCTTGCCAAACCAGCTATCCCGGCCTCCTCCAACCTGTTAACAAGGATGGAGTGGCTGACCGTGTCGAACGCGGCCGATAGGTCGAGCAGCACTAAAAAGGCTGCTCGACCATCATCGACCCGCGATCGAAGTTTGTCCAACACGACCACCAGTGCCGACTCCGTGCCATGGGCTGGCCGGAAGCCGAACTGGGCCATCTCCAAATAGTTGTTACTTTCCAAAAAGTCGGAGAGGGACCGGGTAACCAGTTTTTCCATGATCTTCACTGGAAAAGGAAGCAAGGATATTGGTCGATAATTCGACAAACAGGTGGGGTCTAGCGTTGGCTTTTTTAGGAGAGGGGAGACCACCGCCAACTTCCAGCTGTCAGGGACCACAGCTGATTTAAAGGACTGAAGACAGATGGAGTGTAGAGGGGAAAAAAGTTCATCCTGAAATATTTTCCAATAACTGTGGGGCAGTGGATCCAAAGGGGAACCAGAGTTCACTCCGTTTGCTAGCTTGCAAAACTCGTCCAATGAGGGAAGGGGGAAAGACTCCAACCGTAAACGGGAAGTATGCTCATCCCCCTCAGCAGGGGCAGGGGAGGGTGGACAGGCAATCACAGGCTGAGGGACGTATGTGCCTGAGGGAGCGAGGGCATTTAAAATGTTTGCAATTTTATCCTCAAATGCTCCTGCTAAGGAATCACAGAGTGATTGTGAGGCTGGAATATTATACGCCGCGCACTCGGGCTTAGAGAGGTCATTTACTATTTTAAATAAGGACTGTGATTTATTCGTTGCCTGTGTCAACGTGACCTCAAAATATTTTGCCTTAGCACTTTTGATTTGGGCTTTATATTCAAGCAATGCAGTTTTATATAGTGACTTAGCATTCTCGGAATATGACCTCCTCCACACCCTTTCCGCCTGCTTACACTGGAGTTTCAGTTGAAATAAGTCAGGAGAATACCAGGGCTTTGTGGGTGGCGCTTGGCCTTAGGGTTCCGTATCGGGACCAATATGTCCAGAGAGCTGGTAATTTGCTGGCGCAAGCTAGAATAGCTTGCTTCAGCATTTTCCATCAAATGGAAAGTCCCGGAAAGGAGGGGTGGAAGTTCCGAGTAATGTAAGAGCTTTGACCACTGTCTCTTCGCAGTAGACTTCACTCCATTCTTGCCGAGGGACTCTACAGGGAGGTAGAGGGAGAAGCAAACTAGTGCGTGGTCTGTCCAGCATTGAAAAATTATTTCCCCGACTACCACCCGAGAGGCTTCAGCGAAGATCAAGTCCAATACATGACCCTTCGTATGGGTCTGGGACAGCACCAGCTGTTGCATCTGAAGGTTGCCACATGCCTGGCACAGTTCTCTATATGCTGTACCCAGAGACCCATCAGGCCATAGATTGAAGTCTCCGAGAACAAAGAGTCTCGCATGCGAATTAGAGAGGTCATATATTAAGTCTACCAAGTCTGGTAGTTTAGACGGTGCAGAGCCCGGTGGTCTGTAACAGAGCAGTCCGGACTGTACGACCCCTTTATGTCCTTTCATCGAGAAACCCAAGAGTTCAAACTCCTGGACCGCTTTGACCTCGAATAGAGAGAGCGCCAATGAGTCTCTGAAAATAAGACCAATTCCTCCGCCTCTACTCCCTACCCTCGGGCAATGCATGATTTTATATCCCGCTGGACAGGCTAGTCCAAGTTCCACATTGCTGTCTGCTCGTGTCCATGTCTCAGTTAAAAAAAGCACATCCAAAGCATGGAAGTCTATGAGGAGTGCTATTTCAGCGTGATGTTTACAAAGTGAGCGGACATTGAGCAGGCCACAGGACAATGCGTTTGGGGTTGTAGCTGTATTAACTCAGACCTGGAGTATGTGACTGGAGATGAGGAGGTACGGGCAGCGTGACTGGCACCGGGCACGACCGGCGCGCGAACGGGTGCAAACGGGCTTGCCTCTGGCGCACCTCCGGCGCGCCCGCTGCTCGTCACCGCTGCGCGCTTGAGGGTAGCACATCTTATATGGCCGTTAAGCGCGGGATTCCTGCCAGGCCGATCTCTGGCACCACACCCAAGATGGCGCCCGTAATTCGGCACCTCCTGGCTATCCACACCCAAGATGGCGGCGCAAGCACCGCAATGCGCTTTCCAGGGGATCCTGAGTTCTAAATCCCGCAAAGTGTGAGTGATGGCACAATTATAATGCAGGTAAGACCTGAATATAACCCCAGGCGAATTTCCCAGCGCGAGAGGATAACTGCGTTCTAATCACGCAGCGCAATAGAGCAATAGTGCAAGTGCACGTGAAGCTAAGTGATTTAAAATAAGGCGTTTTAAAAAGAGGCAGCACGAGAGCAACAGCAGCAGCTGCGCGAGCGTGTGGTATCAAGTTGAATCTACCTGAGACTGAGGAGATATCCGCTTAAATAAGCTCTTCAGAGCGCGGGATTCCTGCCAGGCCGATCTCTGGCCCCACACCCAAGATGGCGCCCGTAATTCGGCACCTCCTGGCTATCCACACCCAAGATGGCGGCGCGAGCACCGCAATGCGCTTTCCAGGGGATCCAGAGTTCTAAATCCCGCAAAGTGCGAGTGATGGCACAATTATAATGCAGGTAAGACCTGAATATAACCCCAGGCGAATTTCCCAGCGCGAGAGGATAACTGCGTTCTAATCGCGCAGCGCAATAGAGCAATAGTGCAAGTGCACGTGAAGCTAAGTGATTTAAAATAAGGCGTTTTAAAAAGAGGCAGCACGAGAGCAACAGCAGCAGCTGCGCGAGCGTGTGGTATCAAGTTGAATCTACCTGAGACTGAGGAGATATCCGCTTAAATAATCTCTTCAGAGCGCGGGATTCCTGCCAGGCCGATCTCTGGCCCCACACCCAAGATGGCGCCTGTAATATGGCACCTCCTGGCTATCCACACCCAAGATGGCGGCGCGAGCACCGCAATGCGCTTTCCAGGGGATCCTGAGTTCTAAATCCCGCAAAGTGCGAGTGATGGCACAATTATAATGCAGGTAAGACCTGAAT
Organism: Lissotriton helveticus; assembly: GCF_964261635.1. Taxonomy (NCBI): domain Eukaryota; kingdom Metazoa; phylum Chordata; class Amphibia; order Caudata; family Salamandridae; genus Lissotriton; species Lissotriton helveticus. Next base: position 212,021,838 of record NC_136058.1, read on the forward strand.
ATAACCCCAGGCGAATTTCCCAGCGCGAGAGGATAACTGCGTTCTAATCGCGCAGCGCAATAGAGCAATAGTGCAAGTGCATGTGAAGCTAAGTGATTTAAAATAAGGCGTTTTAAAAAGAGGCAGCACGAGAGCAACAGCAGCAGCTGCGCGAGCGTGTGGTATCAACTTGAATCAGGTATGCTTTATCCTAGGGGATTCTTGGCTATACAGCTACACACAGGCTAGGGACATTTAGGTACATCGAGTTAGGGTAAGCATCGTAGGAGTACGCATTATTACTATCTTGTATTTGCATGCCTACAGATATTCATTCTATTAGTACTATGGTAGAATTCTACCATCTATTTACTCTGTTAGTGCTCATGATTGTATATATCCGTTTCTGTCTTATAGTTGTTGCAGCATATGTATTTTACACAAGAAGGACGCTGGTTCAATAAATGCTAATTGAAAATGCCCCCATCATTTATTCTGTGTATCTCTCTGACACAAAGAGAGCACGCGTTACTGAGCAAAAGTACTGTATTATTTCCACAATTCCTGGGGGGTCAGGGTTGTCATGTTTGATAGTTGCCAGAAACTATTTGCTCCTTGGTAAGAGGGGCACATGAGCTAACCGGTGGAGTGGCAAACATTTTCAGTGGGTGTGTCTGGAATCAGTTGGGACACCAGTCTCACAGTTTATGTTGTCTAAACGTGCAGATCCTACATAGATTTATAGGAACTACACAACATGGTACAGCCAATGTTGGTTTGGTTCTTATTTAATGGTCAAATCCGAGTAGTTCAGTTGTGCTTTTGTCAGATACCCTTACTCACATCTACCGAAGGACGTCTGGAGTGGGAAGGGAAAAATCTGCTGCAGCTGAGTAGATATATCCTATGTATTGGCTGTAGATTTTATTCAAGCTTGAAGGATTTTACTTCCCTATTATGCATTATCCCTTATCTCAGTTTTCCTGAAGCTCTTTCAACAATGTCTTTCGAAAGAGAACGCTGCGGCAGCATTACAAGCGAATACAGCAGGGGATGGGGAGCTGGAAGGTGCTATAAACATTTCCGAAAATATCAGAAATGCACTTACTTTAAATCGAGCACAGTTTGGAGTCTCAGCATTAGGTGGGACTGTAACAATCATGATTGAGGCAGACGAATCATTCAGGATGGAGGTATTCTATTTGTGTGTTAAATTGCCAACATCAGATGCACGCATAAATACATTTCATACTTACAAGCCGGATGAAACACCGGAAGAATATTGTCCATACAAGGACATTGAAATTCCACTTAGTTACCAGGAGCATATAAACTGGTTTAAAGGCGCCCTCCCACACACCACATAAAAAGTAAAACTTGGTCCGCCCAGCAGAGATGGAGCAACTTGGTCGGTCTTAGCGGCTTGTACACCACATCCAGACGTTGAAACATTGCCATTAGCAGAACTACGTACACTTCACAAATAAATAATAAAACTTCATAGTAACTTGACACAGTTCTTCATGAGAAACTCACACTTCAACCAACTAACATTACACCTGCAGGTCAACTACAAAGGACAGCAACTAAGATTACCCCACAAATGCTGAACATGGTTAGAGGAAGAATGCCCAGTAAACATGAGGGATTGCCATTCTGGATAGAACAGAAAATAGCACAGTACAGGCTGTGTTTACACACACAGGCCCACAAGAAAAATACAGAATACTGTTAATCTGCTTGCCAATGGGGATAGCTCTCCCGATAGAGGATTGTACCACTTGGGTACAGGCTTCCCTGCCATCTATACAAGAACTCATGGTATCCATTCAATAGTGGTTATATCAGAAGTATCAAGACAAATACAGAATGAATATGGAGCAGAACCTGCTCTGAACTTGGGGATGAAATTATTAGGTAATTTTTCTAGGCCTGGGCGGCAAATTCCGTTCCGCTCACGGAATTTAAGGAATTTGGGTAATTTCGCGTTCCGCGGAGAATGTGTAATTGTCCAAACTTCTGCATTCCGCGACTTCGCGAAATGTTTTGCTTGTTCGCGTTCTCAGAACGCGTGTTCACAAAATATTTCCCCTTGAGCACGCAAACAGCGATTGTGAACAGTAAAAAAGCATTGTGAACAAGCAATCCCGCAAGTTTGTGGAACTTCTGCGTGTTCGCAGAGATTATTTACCGTTTCGCGGAGATTTGCGTAACGCGATTAGGCAAATTCCACCCACCCCTAAATTTTTCCGAGGTATCTAAAATTATGTTAGCAAACATAAAAGGGGAGGCAGCAGCAATGGCTACACACCAATGCTTGCAGAAATGCACCCCTACACAACAGGAACAAGAATTACCAACAATTATCGAAGATACATATGCCAAATTAGGTAGAGATAATTTGGGAGCAGGAGCTATGAAAACACAAGTAATGGGTAGTTCTGAAAAGGATAACACCAAGCATGCACCTGACTCTTCAAAGAGAAAATGAGATAATAAAAAACAAAAAAATAGAGATAATAGATCACAATCAAGAGGTGGGTCTCCTCAGCAGGAGCGCCCTCCGAAAGGAGGTATAATATTAGTAATCATGATAACATTCAAAAACCTGACAGGTATCAGGATACTGATACACATTCCTCTCGTTCCTTGTAGATTTCATCGAAAAAATCTGGGAGGGAAGGACGGTCGGGACACAGATCAGAAGAGCAAACAGAGTCAAGAGACACACATCGCAATTCAGATTTTAATATCAAAAAAGAAGATAAACCAAAATCTCAATTTAAATAGAAGAAGATAGCGGGCCTTACAATAAGAAATTCCCAGGCTACTGAGGGCTCAGCTTCTGAAAGGGGATTGGGCTCTGATGATGCTAGACAGTGCAGCAGAAGTAACAACAACTCACCAGAACCTGATGGAATTTCTGGTGACAGGGGTGTTGAATGAACATATCACGGTGGAAATGCCTGATACTAGGGTGAGTGTCCCACACCAGTTATATGAAATAACACTCCAGATGGAGGGGGACATTCCTAGGAAGGTTAAAGGTCTCTTTTGGGACAACTTGTCATTTGGCTACAACATTCTTTTAGCAGAAAAAGATTGGCCGCCTGAGTTTGTTATGGATTGCCCAACAGGAGAAACAGTGATTTAACCAACATCCTTGGCCCTTGTCACAGAATCACTGAAACATTCATACGCCCAGGAGCGCGTGGTAGCATTAGCTCCTGCATTATACCGCAATCCTTTAGGATGGTATGCCGAGTCACATCACCATGTAATCCTAGTAAAAACTACTCCAACTCCACAGAGACAGTACCCCATAAAACATGACGGGAAAAAACAAGTCAGGTAGATCAACTTGAATATCAACGTGTAATAGAGAATTGTACCTCTTCAATGAAGAATCCTTTGCTTCACATAATGAAACCCGAAAATTCATATCGTCTAGTTTTAGATTACAGGCATTTGAACACTTGCACAAATATATTTGCAGTACAAAATGCACACAGTGCCGCATTTATGAATAACATTGTGCAGAAAAAATACAAAACAACACAAGATAACTCAAATGGATTATTTTGCCAAAATAAAGCAACTGAAATCAGACATTTGACAGCATTTTCACTCCTAGGCGCTCAGGGTAAATTTTGTAGACTGCCCCAGGGGTATAAGAATAGCCTGTGGTGGTTTTCAGCAAGAAAAACAGAGGTGCTTCAAAATTTTGATGAGGAGGCATTGTCCTATGTAGGCGATATTTATCTGATGGACGATGAATTATTTGGCCGTAGTGAAAAACATAATTTTGGGGTTTGCTTCTGAGGTCTACAAATGTAATTTTAAAAATCAAAAATTGACCACCTCAAAATCCTATTTTTGGGTTGTGAATTGTGAAATGAAGGGAAAAGCCTAGCAGCTAACTTTTCAGAAATGTTTGCACTGCTCCAACCTCCAAAGACTCTAAAAAATGTACAATCCATTTTGGGATTTCTAAATTTTGGCAGAACATACATCTTAGATTATGCGGAAAAAGTGAAAGCTTTCAACAACTTAATCAGACCAGATTTTTCAATTCACCATTGGTCACAGGAACATACAGATATCCGATGTTCCTTACAAGCTGACATGATAGCTTCCAAACACTTACACACACGTGCAAACACTACGAATTTGGTGATCTGTGTAGTAGCAGGTCAATCTGGATATACTTTTTTTACCATCTGTTTATTGATATTTGAACACACATGCACAAAACTTGCAAAATTAAAGGAGAAAGAAAAAAAACATTCCAAAACATCATACTGAAAACATAACATATAGTTGATCACAGCAGTCTTTAGACTTTGATTTAAGTATTACCAGCATTCTGTCTATTACTGTCATTTATGCAGTTTTTTGGGGGGGGAGCATACATTCCTTCTTGAAGGTCTTGCCTATAAACAATGTTAGTCGATTACAGTCGATCTGACCTTGCAATAGTTATTTGGCAGTCAATCAGCAGCTAACATCATCTTGAGTATAAAAATTTGTCAGACAGACATTTGTATCCTTTCCCGCTTGTTGGCAGGTTCATAAGTTTGGACATTCCGAGTGAGGTTCTTTCACCTCTCTTACAGTGACGTAACTTCTCTATAAACCCCAAAGGTTTTTTGGCTGGCTCGGGGGGGGGAGTAGCTCACTGTATAATTCTGTTTGCATATTACAGTACACTATGTCATTATACCAGCTAGCTTTAGTGGGAAGCGGACCGCAAGCCCAGCACATCGCAACCCTGCATTTTGCCAGTAGCAGTCCCATATCCACTAACCGTCCAACTTCTTTCGGCAAACGCTTTGAGTAGCCCAGCAGCGCCAATAACCGTTCCGGAGTTAACGTCATGCCAATTATTTCTACTAGCTTAATGAATATTAGTTTCCAATAATTGGCAATCCCTGGACATAACATAGCTAGGTGAAAAAACCCAGCTGGGCATGCTCTACATCTTTCACACTCTGCCTAGTCCTGCAGAGCATACCGGTGCAATCTAGCTGAGGTGTAATAAACTCGATTGAGGAATTTGAAATGGATTAATCTGTGGTGCCCATTCAATGAGACACGCTTCGTGGTCTCACAACAGTAGTGTCATCTAAATTCTCCCCATCTCATTCTGCCACTCCAGTTCAGCCTTGATGTAATAGTTTTTGTGGTAGTCATATGAGATATTATATCTATTGGAAACTATCTTTGTGGGCTAGTCTGTTTGTAGTAGATAAATGAAGGCTGCCATTTCCGGCAGCTCCAACATTTCATCACCTAATGTCTCCCTCAGTGCATGTCTCACTCTTTGAAAGTGGAATCGTGCGACTATTGTGTTTTTATGCCCATCTGCCTCTCTCTCAGCCCACCCCTGCGCCTTGCCCTCCATAAATAGGTCACCTATAGTATTGATGTTCATTGATTTTAGAGCGCATATTACCTCCTTCTACCTGCCTAAAGGTAGCCATTGGCACTATTCTATTGGAGTCAATGGCGTGATAGTATAGCACCTGCCTGCTTTTTAAGTCGGTATCGCCAGGCATGCATGACAGCATTTACTGAGTCCTGGGCTCTGCTTTTTTGGATGGGGGCTTTAAACATTAGTGCCGGGAGTAGGGCGGGGGCCACTACTGTTTTCTCAATCTGCAAATGGGGGGGCCCTGTTATATCTTGAATCCAGTGGTACGCATGTGAACTTTGCGCAGCTTTGGTAATACAAATCTAGGTCTGGGGCTCCTAGTCCCCTCATTGAATATGGCAGTGTTAGTGTATATCCCAATTGAATCTTGCCTGCTTCCCCGCCCAGGCCAGTGTAACCAGTACCAATTTAACTACTTTGAAAAAGTGCCCCAGTAGTACCATCAGAATATCTATATAAATAAAAATGTAACTGTTCGTTTGTTCATAATCTCAAATCTCCGAAAGTTCTTCACCGATTGCTTTGAAATTTTGACACAACGTTGCATTCGTATATGCGGGTGTTTTTATATACATAACGTTGTATACGAAATGGAACACTATCCTGGGTCAGATTGAACCAATCGTGATGGTCCATCCAGGTATTTATGCTTAAGTGATGAGCAACCCCTAAGGTGTTGGTTAGCTCTCTCCACTTTCAACTGGGGGGGACACATGTGAGACCTGTCAGCCGTTGGGGCGTCTTCCTTCAGAACGTTTTTCCTTCATCTTCCATATTTGCTGAGCTCATTTTCGCTGGCCTTAGGACTCAGTGTACTTTACCACTGCTAATCAGTGCTACAGTGCATGTACTCACTCCTTAAAACACGGAAACATTAGCTAATTTCTAATTAACATATGTAATGTACTGTTAAGTCTCTAGTGGAATTGCACTGCATGTGCCCAGGGCCTGTAAATTAAATGCTGCTAGTGAGCATGCAACACTGTTTGGGCTACGAACTTAAGTAGCCCTTCAAACATGTCACCATTGAGGAGCCTATGTGTGCAGTTTTAACTGCTGTTTCATCCTGGCAAAATAAGCCTTTTTCCAGGCCAAACATTCCATTTAATACATATAAGTCACCCCTGGGATCGGCCCTGGACAACTCAGAGGGCAGGTAGCAGTGCATTTAAAAAGTAGGACTTTTAATTTTCAATCAAACCTTAAAAACTACGCTAAGAAATTAAAGGTATCCCAGATAATCACCTGTAGAAAGCAGAGCATTGTCAGCAATCAGTAGAGGAAAACTATTTTAGGATCTGTAGGACAGTGATTAATAATAACATGGATTCCATCAGCAAATTGAAGTGATTATTGGAGAAAGATTTTGGCTTACTCGATATGGAATACACTGATGCTCATAGATACCCTCACGGTGACTATCCCATCTGGATTTAGAATGGTACATTTGAATATTTTTTTTCAAGTACTTCACACATTGTTATGACATTTCCATTCAAATCTAAATCTTCCATCTCCCTGCTCCTTCATTTTTTCAATTTAGACTAATCTATGGCTGCCTCCACAAAATACAGCAGTACCCAAGATGGCAGGTTTTGTGCATAACCATTATCCCGACTTTCCTGAACTTTACTCACATGCAGAAAGTGGTGTCCCTGAATGGTCTCCAAACATTTGGTCCATTGGTTCCCAGCTCTTGGCCTGGGCAAATATATTTTGTCTGATAAAAGTAGTTAATAAAGGTATATGTTTTTTACTTATAATGTGAGGAACATGTAGATAAGATGACAATCTCTGCTTAAAGTAACATGTCTTGCTGGTAAATGTTTTACTGCTTATATTTATATTTTCTCTTACTGATTAATAATGTCTGGAATGTCTAGAAACAACCATTAGTTGTGTGATGTGTGCTGATAAGAAGTTCAGTAAACCTGACTAAACTAATCAAATAGTACATTAAAGAAAATGTGCCTTCCTTGCTGGTCCAAGGGGTCAACAGATGCTTTTCAAGTGGCCCATAGGATATTATTGTGTTTTAGTTTTGTTTTTTTCTATTACATAGGTTTTATAGAATAGCCGTTTGTACAGAGATCCTCCTAGCTCAATGCATTATTTGGAAGCCAGTGCTAATTTTCTGCTGATGCGCAGAAAGAAACACATTTGTCAAGAGGTGCATACAGTTTTGTTGAAAATCCATAATTTCAGAATCATTGGTTACTAGAGTAACTTGAAAAGGCCTTGAGAGTGCTACAAAATGATCTTAGTCTCAAATTCGATCATCATACAACGCAGACACCCTTACAACATGCTGCAAGGGTGCCTGAGGATAGCAAGCCCATTGTGTGCCAGCACTAAAAAAAGACATGAATGTGCTATATTATACTAAATACAGCTAATTCCTGCCCTTTCCCTGTTACGTAGTGAAGTGCATCAAAGTGGCTTGCTGCACTGTATAACTTATTGATAAATATGCCCCCAGGTTGGGAATGTTCTCAATGAATCCATTTTAAAAGTGGTAAATATACTTACGCTTTCTTCTGGGATTCGAGGGGTACATAGGCTCACAGCTATACTGATATTGCAGGTCAGTGCAAAAAGGATAAAAGCGAAATGTAGATAGTGGACATCTTTCAGTACAGAGGGACGTGTGTCCACCTCACCACAATGCGGTGCTTGATAGATGAAGTCCATGATCAGGCGGATTGCTCCAACAACTAATCCAATGATGAGTCCCCAAAAAGCACCCTGTGAAATGAAGAAGATTAAAAAAGAGATTGTGACCCTCAAACCTTACTCTTTGAGATATCCTATACGGAGATATCATTTATTTAGAGTGAATCATATGCTTTTAAATAACAGCCAGGTGTAAGTGTTTTTGCCAAACAATGGTAAAAAAATGCATTGTAGAAACTAAGTTTAGAAGTCATTTTGTGACTAGTACATGGTTGAAGTAGAACCCATTGTTGAGGTCAATGCAATTCTTTGGAACACAAATGTATTTTCCTGAAAAGAGTACCTAGCTTTAGTAACGAGCTAATAATAATTAACAATTTGGAGGCAGATGAATTGATGAACGAGGTAGTAAGGGTGAATTTAAACAGCAAACTTGAAAGATATCCTAGTGCATATGTAGATGAAGCTGGTGATACATATTGAATAAAAAAGTGAACATCACCTGCGAATACTTACAGAAACAAGGGGGCCGATTCACAGAACTAACTTAAGACAAAATCCTAAACTTACTACTTTTGGTATTCACAGAAGTTAGGATTTTGTCTTAAGTTTGTCTTAAGACAGACTTAAGACAGACTTAAGACAAAATCCTAACTTAAGTCTGTCTTAAGTTCGTCTTAAGCCAAACTTAAGACAAAATCCTAACTTCTGTGAATACCAAAAGTAGTAAGTTTAGGATTTTGTCTTAAGTTAGTTCTGTGAATCGGGCCCCATTATGTGCATGTCAATGAAATCATTTGGTTCCACAACTGTATCATTAAAGATTTGTGAGCCTATTAAAAACGGTAAATTTACACATGAATACTTGTGTAGATTTACTCTTACACTTTGTAATACAGTTTCTTCTTTTCTCTATTTACCATTTCCTGAGTGTAAATTTACTGCAAAAGGTGGAAACGGAACCTAATTAAAAAATATAAATTACTACTAGCAATTTTTCACAAATTGGCACAGTTTTTCACAACAGAGGCAAAGACATCCTATGGTAAATACAGAGAACATATAAAACAATGTATTAAATGTAAAATAAATAGTAAATATATTATAGTCCAATTATTAATGCAAATGAATGATTTATATTTATTTTAAAGGTAGAACAAAATAAAACATTAGATAATACTACTCAGTTTACTAAATATGTAATTAGTTTAAATATACTAAATTAAATTAGCACACTAAATTGAATTACATTAAACAATAGTGTTGTTTTATAAGAAAACTCACCTACAGTAAAAGTTATATATTTATTTATTATATATTAAAAACATAGGTATATAATAGGAAATAATTAAAATATTTATATAATTAGCCTATTTTATTTTAAACAGATGAAGTTACTTTTATATAATTAAAATAGGGTATTCAAATATTTTATCCTGAAAAAGATGTTTTTTTTTTAAGTTCCTGTCTCTATTATTTTCATTGGGAGGGTTTTGCAGTACCAACAGCTGGTCATGTGTGGTGTTGAACATACTGTAGGTCTGAGCAAGAGTACATTTACTACTGTTCTGGGCCGTTTTTGGCTGTAGTAAATTTAGAGGTGCAATTTGTAAATAGCATTGGGCTCGCTCTTTTATGGCTGGTTGTCTTTCCTACCCAAAACCCCGCCTTATCCCTCCCATAACCCCTACCATTTAGTAGTAAGCAGTCCCAATTTTCCAGCCACTCCCCCAGTCTCTCCTACATTTACAACTAAGGGCCTCATTACGATGTCGGTAGGAAAGGCTCCGAATGGCATTCGGAATTTCCTAACCCATGTTGGAACCTATGTTTCTGACCAACTCAGAAACATTTCCATCCTATCGATTAGGATAGAAGGTAACCGTTCAGTCTTTCCAACTTGGTTCCGACCGGTAGCGGAGACTCTGAGTCAGTCCTAGCTGAATCATACACGTCTATGGACTGCGTTTCCGACAGACGTATTACAAGGTGGAGAAGTGTGGCTCAATGGTTAGAGCGGCAGACCCTGATGCAGAGGTCTAGCCCGGGACCAGGGTTCAATTCCCCGCCTCGGCGGGTCTTGGGCTAAAAAAAAAATTCCACGGACCTGATAATTCTCGCCTCGGTGCCTATTCCAATCATGGAGTCCCACTCTGCAACTCTGGGCAATAGCTTGCTTAATCTCCACAACGGCCCCCACAACGCTAAGGATGCCCGGCCTCCACCTTGGGGGTGCCCAGGAGTGGACACCTCACAGGGAAAGCCAGGATGGGTTCCACAGCTGTATTCGTACAAGCGCCTTGAGACCCTTGCGGGTGAGTAGTGCGCTATACAAGTATCAATTTACAATTTACAATGTCAGAATTGGACAGACTTAGCTAATCAGTCTGTCCGACACAAAATGGCTGCCAAAAACTGACTTGGGAGGCCCGTAGCAGGCCCCCTTTCACCTAGAGGCCTTTGGTTGGGGCCCATGTAGGTACCCATGGGACCTATCTTCACAACCATGCAGAGTGTGGCAGGTACCCTATTTTCAATGTGGTGTACGATGGAAGGGTGTTCGGAAACATCGTAATCAGTCGGTCTTACTCGCCTAACCCGAGACGGTCAGAAACGATTCCGACAAGGAGCCGGTCAGAATGCTTTCCAACTGACATCGTAATCAGGCCCTATGTAATAAACCTACATGTGTGAGGATATCCCTAAAACAAACATAGGGCATGTGGAGATTTCTACCAGTAGGTTTGTGAATAGCATTTTGTAAAGTAGTCCTACCTTACATACTATTAAATGCAGTTTGTGAATCACGCCATCAGTGCTTAAATCAACAATTTAATCCTCAAAGCAAATGGTAAACATGGATGGTACAGACTAAAATAGAGAATCCTGATTTAAGAACACCTTTAAAGGCATATATTACATCAATGTATGTATACAATACACATGTTAACATTTAGCATGAATCCAGGTGGAATCACACAAGTTAATTGCACGCTACAAAGCATGCCCCTGGGAGCTGTGGAATATGTAGAATGCACAGGGGCTAGAAAATAATATGAAAACACATTTGTGCATATTAATATTAGATAATCGCTGATAGGTTTAGTGTAGTAGGAGCTCTGCCATAGAATGAAGTTGCAGCATGGTTACTCAGAGGTACATACCATCAATAACTGAATGAGGACTGCGCGAGAGAAAATAGTTTTCAAATGATATCTATTTATTAAAGCAATTCTTGAAGTCAGTTTGAAAGACAGAAAAATGGCACCTTATTTATGAATACAATAAACAAAAATGACTACAAGGTTATGCTTGATTAGTGGTAGCCTGTAAGTGTCTTTCCAACAGTTTCTTACACAGAAAGTTAAAGCAACCCAAATAGAAAGTGTGTGATCACTTTATAAAGAATTCACGGAGGTCGAGGAAAAGAAAGACAATATTGAGAGACGGAAAATAGATGATAGGTTTGGGTGTACAATTAAATCAATGAGCATAGAGTGAGAAGATCAAGAGAATAAAGGCACTTGAAGACAATACACAGATAGCAGGATATGGAGAAACATCAGTATGATAGGCAAGAGAAAAGAGAATACAGACAAATACATTTTTAATAGTTTGGAGAGGAGTGATATAGTATTTTGGAAGACTAAAATATAAAGTCCATTGGCACAGCCAATTGGTCTGGCCTTTCACACAGCTTTATGATCTCAAGTAATTACTAGATGTACTTCTCAAGTCAGAAGCAGCTGCTTAACAAGTCTGTCACGAAACTGCAATAACGCTGAATGTTCCTAAACATCTGTCTTGAGTATGCTACAACTGTTTCAAATGTCCTTCACAAATTGCAGGGGTAATGGCTTCAGTAAAAAAAGTACATATCCACTTATACTTGTCTAATACATTGTGCATAGTTTCAACAGGTAAATATGCCAATGCTGATATATGTTCTGTGTTTGAAATGGCCCTTTCTGTAGGGTCACCCCCAAACCTTTTGCCTTCCTCCTTTCCTTTTTGCTAAGTTCGTTTTTGTTGGCTTTAGGAATCTGGGCATTTTATCACTGCTAACCAGTGCGAAAGTGCATGTGCTACCTTCTTCAAACATGGTAACATTGGTTATCCCCAATCAGCATATTTAGTTTAGCACTGATGGTGCCACCCACGTAAGTAGCCAAACATGTCTCAGGCCTGTCATTGCAGAGCCTGTGTCTGCAGTTTTAAACTGTCATGTCGACCTGACAATTTCAACCTGTTTTCCAGGCCCAAGCCTTCTTTTTAATACAGATGTCCCCCCTAATGTAGGCAGGCCCTGTGCAGCCCTAGGGCAGAGTGCAGTATCTTTAAAAAGTTGGCCATGTACTTTTAAGTTTTACATGTCCTAGTAGTGAAAAACTCCTAAATTGGTTTTTTTCACTGTGGTACGGCTTATTACTCCCATTGGCTAACAATGGGGTTACCTTATTACATAGTATAATTTCCAATTGGGAAGAGACAAGATCACCAAGTGTGGTATCGCTGGAATCACAATTTAAAATCCCAATTAATGGTGGAGTTACATTTTTAATTGTAGTTATGAAAATGGCACTTTTATGAAGTTCTTCATTTGCCCTATTTTAGTTCCATTACAGGAAAAGCTTTACTTCGTTTCTGCCATGCCCGGGACACGTTGTTAACTTCTGACACAACCCGCCGTACCGACATCCTGCACTTCAATGCTGCCAATGGCTTTGGGCTTCCTTTATCTAGTTTGGTACGTACAACAATGCACTTCTAATTATTATATTTTACAGAGTGGTATGACTGCCCCCCTGGTTAATAATCCTCACTTATATTGTGTTTGGAAATTTAGAGTCCATGTGTCTCTGGTTGAAGCGATCAGTCACCAGGTATTGTCTCGAATCTTTGTTCATCTACTGCACTGGACATTACTGGGAACCCCTCATAGCCATTGAGCATCTTGGGTAAGAAGTTTGGATATTGTGCCTTGTCCTTGTCCCAGCTCCCTTGTAAACATACATTGGCTGCTTCCTGCATTAATTATGTTAGGTATGTGAGCTTTAAGTTTTTCCTTCCATTTGGGTTTATTGTAGCATATCTTCTGTTCGGTTAAAATTGTAGAGGCACTGTCTAATTGGATATTTCAATTCTAAGAACCCGTAGCCTGTAACTGAGAGGGCCGAATACTGGACTCTGTCTCGCTCCCCTGGGAGCACAGAACAATAGTTTACTGCAATTTTAGCCCCTGGCATCCCCAGTGATCCCTTGGTTGGATATGTGGCAGGATTGTATCTTGAATTAGGTACTTTTACCATTACCTTAGTTTTAGGTATGACCATAGTATGGTAAACATGTTTGCATTGAGCACTGTATGTCTTGAATTGCAGTGGTAATTATCAGAATTTCACATTTGCTCGTATATGGATGCGTGCCCCTGACTTCTCTGCATGTCGTTCTGTAATGAGCTGGTTCCATGCATGGAGGTGACACAGCAGAAGTAGCCGAGAGATGTCTTTATGATATTTATTAGGTTCTTAACCCCATCAGGATCAGCCTGCTAGCTTCTCAGCCCATCTTCCAACTGTCTACACTCACATCAGGCACCCAAGCATTCCGCTCATGTCCATCATACCAACATTCCACACAGAACATTAGCTGAGCAGCTAGGTACAAGGTAAAGTGGAACACTATAAACATAACATGAAGATACTACACATAGGCCTGGGCGTCAAATTCCGTTCCGCTCGCGGAAATTACGATAATTTGACATTTTCGCGTTCCGTGGAGAGCGCGAAAATGTCAAAATTTCCGCAATCTGCATCGACTGGGAATTTTTTTTCTTACTCGCGCTGTAAAAATAAGTTCTCGCGCACACGGTCTTCTTACCTGAATCCCCGCATTCGCCGACAAGTTTTCCCGTTCCCGTCACGTTCTCCACGAGATGTTGGATTGTTGGTAGCCATTACAAATATCTCGGGAGAGTTTGCGCCCGCGATCACGTCATTCGTCTTGCGATCACGTCATTCGTCTCGCGATCACCTCATTCGTCTCGCGATCATGCACCGCGAGAGTATGAGATCTCGAACACGTCATTCTCCACCGCGAGCGAGAGCAGGAGGACGTGGACACGTCATATCGAATGCGACAAGGAGAGAGAGAACCCGAACACGTCATTCTCCACCACGAGCGAGAGCGGGAGGATGTGAACATATCAAACGTAACGCGGAGCGAGGGAACCCGAACACATCATATCCAACGCGATAGGGAGCGAGAAAATGCGATCATGTCATTTTGGACGCGCCATCGACATGCAGCGGAAGTAATGTGAAGCTCGAGAGCTGGAAAATGAAACATTTTTAATTTGGAGAAGAATATCAGCTCTAGCAGCATGAAACCTTCTGCAAATGATAAGGTGGGGAGAGGGAGGAAGTGCCACAGAATCTCCAACTTCCTGTTCCTGTCCAGCAGGCTCCTCCCAGTGCTTTGTCCATCTGCTCATTCTGCCTTTGGATTCTGAGCTGGAAAGATCACTCTTTTTGTCTGCTACATCATTGCAATGGGATTTGAGGATTTTTGAATTAGATATTTTACAAGTAAGTGGTTGTTGTGTCTGTTTGGGGGCATTGCAGTTGTTGCAACTACAATTTAATTTTGGTAACTATCATTCTTTTTTTTTTAAATGTTGTGGGTAGTAGTAGTCAGTAGTAGGCCCGAGCTAGTCATGGCCTCATGGGTGTGTGCATGATGAGGCAATGGTTCCTTTGGTGTTTTTTGAATGTATTTCATTTTCAAGCATCATTTAGGGCCTGGATGGCATTGGATTGAGTTGGGAAATTTGTTTTTTTGGGGTGGGTTTTCTGTTGTTGGGCCTGGCCTTGTGGCTTTTGCCCATTTAGAAGCCTAGGCCTGCAAGCTTGTCTGGCCATGTCTGAACATGCCTGCTTCCATCCGGTAGGCTCGGAGCAGGTAGCCACAGCTTTATTAATCAAGTGTTTCTGTGTGGTCTGTTGAATTTAGACATCATTTAGGGCATGGATGGCATTGGATTGAGTTGGTAAGTGTGTTTTTTTGGGGTGGGCTTTCTGATGTTGGGCCTGGCCATGTGACTGGTGGCCATTTTGAAGCCTAGGCCTGCAAGCATGTCTGGCCGTGTCTGCCAACAGGCCTGCTTTCATCCAGTAGGCTCAGAGCAGGCAGCCACAGCTTTATTAATCAAGTGTTTCTGTGTGGTCTGTTGAATTCAGACATCATTTAGGGCATGGATGGCTTTGGATTGAGTTGGAAAGTGTGATTTTTTGGTGTGGGCTTTCTGATGTTGGGCCTAGCCATGTGGCTGGTGGCCATTTTGAAGCCTAGACCTGCAAGCTTGTCTGGCCTTGTCTGCCAACAGGCCTGCTTTCATCCAGTAGGCTCAGAGCAGGTAGCCACAGCTTTATTAATCAAGTGTTTCTGTGTGGTCTGTTGAATTTAGACATCATTTAGGGCATGGATGGCATTGGATTGAGTTGGCAAGTGTTTTTTTTTTTGGGCTGGGCTTTCTGATGTTGGGCCTGGCCATGTGGCTGGTGGTCATTTTGAAGCCTAGGCCTGCAAGCTTGTCTGGCCTTGTCTGTCAACAGGCCTGCTTTCATCCAGTAGGCTCAGAGCAGGTAGCCACAGCTTTATTAATCAAGTGTTTCTGTGTGGTTTGTTGAATTTAAACATCATTTAGGGCATGGATGACATTGGATTGAGTTGGCAAGTGTGTTTTTTTGGGGGGGCTTTCTGATGTTGGGCCTGGCCATGTGGCTGGTGGCCATTTTGAAGCCTAGGCCTGCAAGCTTGTCTGGCCTTGTCTGCCAACAGGCCTGCATTCATCAAGTAGACTCAGAGCAGGTAGCCAAAGCTTTATTATTCAAGTGTTTCTTTGTGGTCTGTTGAATTTAGACATCATTTAGGGCATGGATGGCATTGGATTGAGTTGGCAAGTGTGTTTTTTGGGGGTGGGCTTTCTGATGTTGGGCGTCTTAAAGACATGCCTTTGTTGTGTGTGTCTGGTGTGTGTTGGTGTGCAATGCATGCACCCTGCAGACTTTTCTGGGGCCTGTGAACTTTCGTATTTGCATTTTGTTGCATTAAAAAGGCAGAACAGTGTGCTTTAGCATGCATCCTTTGCCTGGATTTTATAGGCCTTTTGTCCTCAGCTCCTGCTGTTTCCCAGGTCCCCTGCTAGTTGTTTGTGATTTGTGAGTGTCCATGTGGCTGGTGGCCTTTTTTTTGTTGGGAGTTATTAGTGTCCTGCTTTTGCCATATAGGCCTGCATGGATTTCCTATTGGCTTACTGCTTCCATCCATCCACCCCCTTCGCCAGCAGCAACTCCATGAATGATGTGATGCTCAAATAATTTAATGGCAGATAGGGTCCACCCCACTTCCATTACATTTTTATTTTGGTGGTTCATATTCTCTTTCCTATCCTTCCTGAGAGTGTAGTGTGTGTACACAGTAGTATAACATAGCCCTTGTTGACAAAGTTCAGAAATGGCTAGACTATTTCTTTTGTTTGCACTAGTACAGTAGTAAGTAACTGAACCACAACAACAAATGCAACATTTCACTGATGTTCTTCTCGTGGCTTATTTGCTTTTAGGTGCACAAAAAGACAGAGGAGGAGGTGTCATCATCATCACCCGTTGTACTGCCAGCCAGACAGAAGTCCTGCTGCACATCACGTCCACGTGTGACCACAACTTGTTGTGCATCTGCGTCCTACCTGAGATCTGAAGAAGATGGCACCAAAGAAAGGTAACAGGTCCAGTACCAAGAGAGATGCCGGTGAGAAGAAGGAACAGAAAAAGGAAGTGCCATTAACCACGACTGGTGTGCAGGCCAATGTTTTTTTTGGGACCAAAAAAGTTACGCCTGCAGCAGCGTTGTCCGGGAACCAAGCTGGGAGCAGCACCTCCACACCAGCAGTCCAACACCACCAACCTAGGCCCAAACCCTTGAGTGTTGCAGAGGTAGCCAGTCTACTAACGAGCAGGGATGTTGAAATGTCATTATCGCAAAGTAGTACGCAATCAACGCAGACGGAAACTCAGCAGATGAGTGAGCAGACACAACAAGAACATCAGCAGCCGCAACAAGAACAGCTGTAGCTGCAACAGGAGCAGCCGCAACAAGAACAGCAGCAGCCGCCGCAAGAACAGCAGCAGCCACCGCAAGAACAGCAGCAGCCGCCGCAAGAACAGCAGGAGCAGCCGCAAGAACAGCCCACAGTAGTAGTTGCTCCTGACGTAGGGGCATTTCAGGAAATTGAGCTTCCTGCAGACAAAGTGGAGCAAATCACTGTTTCAGAAGATCTATTGTCTTTCTGACCACCAGCAAGGAAAAGGAGGCTTAGTCCATCATCTTCTTCTTCAAGCCCCGCTTCTAATGATCATGATGACACTTGGCAGCCACCAGCTCAGACTGAGAGTGATGCACGCCACAAGACAATGCTTCTGAAAAGGAAGGTTCCAGAAAAACTTAGAGTTATGGAGGTAGATGTAGAAGAGGGGGATGATGTTGATGAAGACAAGCCAGTCATCACGCACATCACTCCCGCCCCAAAGGGGATGGAGATCAACATTCTCACCCTATCCAGAAAGGATGCTACTGAGCCGGATGTAGCACGGATACCACCAAAACAGTTTACACCACCACGACCTCCAGTTGCCATATTTTCAAAGGTCCGGCAGGGACCTACTACATCCAGCTCAACCATATCAGTAGGTAGTGAAGTGGCACATTCAGCAGTGCCAAAAAGTTCTCCTCCCCAGTTTGGGACTTCTTTTCTGTTAGCACCAAGGAGGAGAACGTTGCTATATGCTCAATTTGTCGCACAGGTGTTCGGCGCGGTAACTTTGATACAAACTATTGTACCGGAGGCCAAGCAAGTCATCTCAGAATACACCACACTGTTGTGTGGGAGATTCACCTACTTCACTTAAAACAAAGGAGAAAAACTCAACCCATTGAAGTTGGTCATGAAGAATCAGGGGACGATATTATTGCGGTGAAAGGTGAGGAAGAGGGAGGCATTTCTAGCCCTGTCCCCAGTAGTGTAGTGGGACTGCCCACATCCTCCTCAGGAACATCTGAGTGGCACCGCAGTAAGAGCCATACTTAGAGTCAGGCTGAGACACCAAGGCGACCGAGTACCGCAATCAGACCAACTGCGTCGTTGAGCCTAAGTGGGTTAATGAAAACAACAACACCACAAAGGAAAGTAATCCACCCTACCATTGAGAGCATGCTTAGGTTGGAGGGGCAGTTCCAATGCAACCACCCAACGGCGCGGTTGTACAATGCAAAGCTGGCTAAAATGTTAGCACTGGACCTTCTCCCTTTTTCATTTGTGGAAGGGGTGGGTTTCTTTGAATTTGTGCCAGCCATCTGCCCTAAATGGAATGTTCCCAGCCGGTCCTATTTCGCAAGAATTGCTGTTCCGGCACTACATCATGATGTGTTGGAATTGGTTGGACAAGCTTTGCAGCAGAGTGCTGTTCACAATATCCACCTGACAACAGACATGTGGACCAGTTGCCAAGCCACAGATTACATGTGCATCACTGCACACTGGGTCTCTTTTGTGGGGGGTAGAGATAAGCTATCTGAAGGAGGTGCTGTTGACACAGAGGAGATTTTTAAAGCTACTCGGAAACATGCAACTGTAGCCATGTTCGCCATGGAGAAATCTCATACTGCTATAAACATTTTGCAAGAGTTTTGCAGCAAGGATTTTCAATGGCTGCACCCAAGAGGGCTTAGTATTGGTTTTGTTGCCACAGATAACAGCAGTAATGTACTTAAGGCCATGGACCTTGGTTCCTATTTCAGGGTTCCGTGTTTGGCCCACTTCATAAACATTATAGTTCACGACTTTCAGAAAAAAGAACCCATAGTCAGCAACTTACTAACCATCTGCCGAAGAATATGCACTCATTTCAGCCATTCTTTTAAAGCTCAGAAGCAGCTGAGGATCATTCAACGTGAATATAAGATGCCAGTCAAAGCACTCATCCAGGAGATGGCAACACGTTGGAACTCAACGTATTACATGCTTGATCGTCTGTTTGAGCAGTACAGGTCACTCAATGAATATGTCATGCAAATACTGGATGCTACTGTGAAAGGCATGACCCTTCAGATGGACCAATGGTGCCTAGTTAAATGCCTGACTGAGATGCTACGTCCTTTTGAGGTCTTCACACGTGAAGTCAGCAAGGAGGACTGTACAATGGGCCAAGCTATCCCCTTATTGCAAATGCTAGAGCATCAGGTGAAGAAGGTGTCTGAATCATACAAAGGTGTAGAGGACAAAAAGTAGGCCTATGACTTGGTGGAGAGCTTAGCCCGTTGCTTAGCTGAAAAAAAAAGTATGCAAAATAACATTTTGTCACAAGAACATTACATTTCTGCCACAATTCTGATCCACAGGCAAAATTGGGACTGAAGACATTCATTCCTTCTTCAGAGATGGATGTTGCCCGCTACAAAACTTGGATAGCTGAGGCAGCGAGTAAGTTGGAAAATGAACGGCTGCTAATTAAATGCCCGCAAGATCAACCCGCAAGAAGTACTGCAGCAGGACATGCGGTATCAAGTGCAACTTCGGAGGCTGAGGGCTCACAACACTCACCATCACTATCGACAACAGCAACAATAACTGGATCATTAGGCCCAGTAGAATCGTTACACGATTGCCATTTTCAGTTAGGCATTAATAAGCACAGTGCTGATGCACAGAGAAAAGAGCCTGAAATGTTAGCAGCAGCACCCCTGAACATTGAGTGGATGGTCCAGGCCTATCTGGACGACCCAACAGAGGTGTACATTGATCAAAACCCATTGCAGTATTGGTATAGGAAAAGGGCTGAATGGCCACTGCCCAGCAGGCTGGCGATAAGCTATCTGGCTTGCCCTGTCGCAAGTGTCTCATTCCGAACGTGTGTTCAGTGCTGCTGGTTCCATTGTAACAGTGAGAAGGCCCAGTCCCTTGCCCAAAAATGTGGAGAGGTTAACAATGATCAAAGTGAATCGGCACTTCATACCACCGAATTACACAATACATGAAGCAAGCGAGGAAGATGAGGACAGCAGCTCAGGTGACGGAAGTAGTGTGTCAAATAATCACCTACTACTGGCTGAACCCCCAGAGTTTAAGGACGAGCTAAACTTCCCTGACAATTAGGCTTGCACTTACTGTTTTCCTCCCTTATTTTCCTTTATTTGTGTGTCTGTCGTCCCGGTTACAAACTTTGAATCACAAGAAATCCATTACCACCATATTCTACTCTTCTTGTTTCAATATACATGTTTCAGGTGTCTGCATTTGACAGTACAGTCCTCCAAATCCAGCTCCTCCGCTCCATCATACTGAATCTCCCTAAATCCATTGCCCTCATGATCATTCGATGAAGGAAAATAGAAGAAAAAATAAAAACTTTCCTAGTCCTACCAAAAGAAGTGGAACATGTTGATGACTACTATAGCTATCCTCCTTTCAGAGCCGAGAGAGACTGCCCATTAACTGAAAATGAGATGGAACAGTTAATGATTGCTGCCGTGCGTTGGACGCAGACTGAGTGATTTTGTTGTTGTTTGTTGTGCATGAAGTTATTTCACTGTGCACTAATCATCTTTCTACAGTACACATCAAACGTAACTCAAGACAATTTTCCCCTTCTTGCAACTATTTTTACTAATACATTTGTACTTCTACTGCAGCTTGATACATTGCTTTTCATTGAATACAGGAAGGGGACTCAATCTGCACACTGAGTATAACAACAGCACCATCCATGATGATGATGGCGAAAAAGATGGCCCGTTAACTTAAGATAAGAACGAACAGGTAATGAAAAATGAATGTCATGCATTGGACACCTGACTCTGAGCGATTGGTGTTTGTGTTTTTGTTGTTTGTTTGTTGTGCATAAAGTTAAGTCAAAGTGTACTAGTAGTCTTACTGCACACACTAAAGAGTGACTCAAGTCAACAATATTTCTACTCTTGTTGTATAATAACAAAATTTTAATTCTACTGCAGGCCGATCTTCACAGTCAGTCAGTACAAGTATCGAAGATGATTGATGGAATAATAACAAGTCAGGAGGACATTTTATGAGTGGCATAAAAGGTAAATACATCAACAATAACCACAGCAGACCCAAATGTCTGTGTAGAAGTGGTTGAGTGTAGCCGTGGGATGACTGCGGTGCATTGATTTACTCACTTAAATTGTAAAATGCTATGTTGCTGGAGATGTGCTGCTTTGTCCAACTCTTTAAAAAAAGTACTCTAAAAAAACAGAGGATGTGCTAAGCGACGTGCCGGCCCGTCACTGTGGGCCTGCTCTGTCCTGTTGTTGTTGAAGGTCAATGCTGGAAACAGAATAGAGTAGAAATGATGCATAGATGCGGCCTCGAAAAGTGTTCTTGTTGCACTACACCATAACTTGTGCATTTCTTTCAACTTTGTTTCTCAATATCCCTTTTGTTTTTCTATCTACAATTACAGGTCGGGCCTTGCCCTATACTTGAGAAAACATTACAATGCACACTTACCTTACCAATAAATCTAAATTTTCCAGGTAGGCAGTGGCGACTGGCGACACTCAAGATTGATGGACGAGAGGACCGAGAGGACAAGAGGAATACCGAGATGCAAATCCAGTCCACATTTTAGACCAGGATAACACAGTAACAGTATCAACTTTCATCATCTTTTAAATAGTTTGATTCATTTTGTTTGTTTACAATCTTTACAACAGTGTGTTCTTCTTGTTGTTGTTATTATCATTAGGTTTGCTCTCTGTTTATTATTCATCACTTCCAATATTTAAAAATGTTATTTGCTATCTGTAAGAGTATTAAGCCCGGAACAACTGAACAAGAAGTGTATGTAATCCGGGTCTCCTTATCAATCATCATCATGCATGCATTGCCTTTTTCCCCCTTAACATAGTGATATGGATGCGGTAGTCTACAGAGTTTGTTGTTTGGTGTTTGTCCATGCGTACTGTCTGTTTTTCATTTTCAAACCTTTCCCCAAAGCCCCCCTTCCCGTCCATTTACCAAACCCTAACCCTCTTCCCCCGGGCTGTGTGACTTATTGAGGTGTGACTAAATTCAATGTACACCAATAATTAATCACACGCTTGCTGGGGCGGATGCGGCGAAAGCAACAGTACTTCAATTTCAAGGCAGAGCGATGATCTTCTTCTGCTTGCCCACCCATGAGCAGTATATTTTAGAGGTGATTTTTATTTAACAAAGGAACATATAACTCCTCATTAATTGCTGGCATTGATTGGATTTGTTATCATCCTCATACACAACACTAACTGTTACGCTGTAGACCTAGTCAAGTGACTCAACACAATTATAGTTTGTATATCTGTCTAGTAGGCTATCCCCACCACCATTCTGTTTTGTTGTAAAATATTTTTGCATATTATTTTTGCTTGGTAAGTTCTGTACTGTACTTCATTCTACGACTCCTCGAACAGTCTCTCAAAGGTGACTGCCTCATTTTCTATTTTTGCAAATGTTGTTGCTCTGCCAGTGTCTACTACTACTACCACCACCACCCCAATCATGGCATGTTAGAAAAATGAAACCATCATCACCATGCAGCCATCGCTGTGCCTAAGTTAAACATCAAGCAAAGGTAAGAGAAGTTTGGGGGAGGCATAATTAATAATGGATATGTTTTTAATGAATTCACACACCCCTTTAGTCCAGAAAAAGAATGCATAGACTAGAAGACAAAGACTGAAAGTACTAGTAGGACAACTCAATCAATGAGGGGTGTCGCATCCATCTGTTTGTGTCTTACACAGTCAGCCAATTATTTAAATCAAACACTGGCTTTGGGGGGAACTGCACCAGCAAGGAAACAGTGTGATGTAAAACAGTAACCCCGCCTACAAAACATTAACAACATTGCATGTAAAGTAGAAATATAGATTCAATATAACCCTAACAAAAATAAACTATGTAAAAAAAATACAAAAGCTGACCCACCCCCCTCCCTAACCCCAACGAGAAAGTCTAAATGTCCAAAACCCCAACGCCCAAATCCCACCCACCAAAACAAGAATTAAAAAAGGGGCAATAGACAGGGACTCTATGTGTGGCGGGATTGGAGGACACGCACTTGCTCCTCTAGTCGGGCGACGCAGCGCTTTAGAGCGTGGCAGTTGCAGCCACAGTGGGGGGAGGACCAGAGATGGAAATGCGCTGGAAGGCGGTGGCTGGGGCCCGGGGCACTGGAGGAGGCTTCAAGTGCTGCAGCCTCCTCGTCCTCCTCTTCCAAGACCACCAGTCGCCGATATTCTAGCTGGATTGCCTCCAGCTTGCGGCGCCGTGCCTTGGCGGCCAACTCCTTCCGATCAGGTTTGGAAGGAGTAGCTGTATATCCAAAAGAAAAAACAAGACAAATGTAAAATATACTCTTAGAAAATCATTAAGACAAGTTAATTATGCACATAGTGGCATGGTAGCACTATAAAGCACAGTACATAACATTTGTGGTATGTATCTATCCTCCCACTTGCTTGGGCTTTAACATTTGCATGATTGTTTTTATGCATTTAAACAACCATGCATCAGATTCTTTACTATCAGCCACCTTTGCAATTTGCATGCTTGCATCACACATATCCTTCTCTGTCAGTCATAAATATTAAATCTCGCCCGTCCTTCTTCCATCAAGCCGTCTTCCACTATTTAGTTCAACACCAGGTGATCTGATCTGACTTTTAGTCTTCTCCATAAAACTTTCAAAGCGGAGTTGAAATCACAGATAGATGAGGCCATTGGTTACTCAATACTCCCGCCCCTAATGCCTTTACTAATGCCAATTAAAGGGTGTCTTCACTCTTCAAACGTTCACAACAACTCTTACTTACTTAGGGCACCATTAGGCCGCCTGCCATCCTCCTCACGCTAAAAGGGACCACCCGCCATAGAGGCGGGGGTCCCATGGGGCAATTAGCATGCGCCCCCCACAGTGGCGGGCTCATCCCGTATTTTTAACATTGTGGTGGGCGGTGCAGAAAGCACCGCCCTCCGCAATGCTAAAAATACATGTTGTGCTTTTCCAAGCACAACGTGAAAGGCCCAGCGCGGAGCCTGCCACGGTGTGCTTTGAAAGGCAGGGGGGTACTATAGGTACCCTCCATGGGGGCCCGCAATGGGCCCCCCAAGCATACTCCACATGCCTTTCCTTGGCGCCACGGAAAGAAATTCCAAAATGCAGATTATATGGCGGGTGGTGTGTTTCAAACACCGCTACCATATTGAACCCTTTTCCCCGCGGCCGACATGTCGACTGTGTCGAAAATCGGTGGACGGTTTCAATCTGCCGCGGACCCCCCAGCCATTGTAATATGGTGGGGGGTCTTTTCTACAGGGATGGCGGGAGGATTGTCCCTGCCGGGCCGGCGGTGACTACCGCCGGCCCGGCAGGGGCAATCCGCCCGCCATACTAATGGGGCCCTAAGTCTCAGCAGTATAGTATACATACAGTACACCCTTGCAGTGAGTGTAATGTCAATAGTTAAGGATTATGAATCTAACTTACCACCGCCCGCCACTGGTGCTGGCACTCCCCCTACCGCTCCATCGGCATCAGCAATTGCTGCATCCTCTCTCTCCGCATCGCCTTCACTACTGGCCCCACCAATGCTGGTCGGTAGTGCGCCTAGAAAACATTACACATTTTTTAGGCGTCATATACACCTCCCCCTATTGGTCAGTAGCAAGATTGAAAAATGTGTTAAGGGTCCCTAGGCTCATTCTAGCCTTTGCTTAGTTAGCCCGAGCCATGAAACCATTTTACCTTTGTGTCTTTTATTTTTGCACATGTGACGTTACCTTGCAGCTTGTTGTATAAGACACCTTTGAGCCCACATGACCTCATACTGCTACTGTCTAAGCGCTGCGTACAAGCGGTCAACCAAAACATTAACAGTCCACTTTTTTATGAAGTTCTGGTGTACTGTTGTTAGTCCATATTGCGTATCCATAAATGCTTCACTTTTTGGCACGGCTGAGAAATGCTTGCAATATACTAACGTGCACCATTTCATTTTTCGCATTACAGACGGAAGATTCCCTTCTACGAACCAGAGCTTTGCAGAGCGTATGATTCAACAACTACCAGTACTAGCTTCTTCTAAGGTGAGGGGTCCCCAGAATTCACTCAGAGATTTTCATTTATAAATTTATATAAACTATTTTCCTACCTAGGGAATGGTGGTGCTTCCACCACTGTTCAGTTATCATGATTTATTTGCCAACTGTAAGTAAGTGTAACAATGTTTATTGTTTTAATGTTATTGATTTTCCTGTTGGTGCTGCATTATAGAACAACGTACAGAGCTTGTCAATTCAAAATAAACATTTTGAACTTACATAGACTTGATGGTATTTGGTGTAGACTTACACGAGTGAGCGAGCAAAAGGAAGGGTGTGCATGTGCATTGCTTCCACGACTGAGAGGTTGGGTGTGTTATGTTCTGGGTTGTCTACTTGTTGGGTATCTTGGGGGAGGGTTCTGAAAGCTAATAGTTATGACAAGACACAACTATAACTAGTCGGGCAGGGGATTGTGGTGGGTTCAGAACTTCTGATTGAGGTGTGTGAGGAAGGTCCAACCTCCCATCACCGACATCCTATTTTCTTGTGCAAAGTTCTGTATGTGCAAAATCCCTACAACAGTAGTAGTATTTCCTATCATATCAAAATAGTAATAAATCTGGTTGGGCATTTGTTGGTATGAATTGTCAAAGCCTCAAGATTAACAAAGACTCAAAATCAATAAGACTAGATGTAGTACAAGAGGACAACCCAAAGGACTGGACTTTATGGCTAGAGCTACTGGTGAATCTGAGTTTTATTTAAAACCTTTTAAATAAAGAGTGGCCAAATGGGCAAGCTTAGCTACTACAGTACAGACAGACTAATAGTAGTAGTAGTACAGAGAGTCATCATAGCAGAGGCAGGGATAACAAGATTTTCGAAACAGTACAGATCGAAGGATAATTGTTGGTAAAAAATAGCATTATGAAACGGAAACAATAGTTCTGGAAAAATATGGTGCAGTAAATGTTATGGAATAAGAATTAATATTAAAAACAAAAAGACTTACTAGCGCCAGCAGAAGAGCCCGAGTTGGTGTCCTCCTCTTGCTGTTCTTGTCCCGCCAACTGCGCCCCTGTCTGCCTGCCCCTGGGTGCTGAACAGGAAATATATAAAAAAGAGACCAACATTGATAGATGGTATCAAACAAATAAAATATTTTTAAAGAACGGTCAAAAAACACTTATGTAAACAACAATTGCAATAACTAAATTGACCAATCTCATCTGGTCAACAAGTAGTATCGGGGGTTTCGCGGATCGACTACTTACTATTTATCAACACTAATCCAGTCTTCCATTCTGATTCCAGAATAATAGTCCAGCTATTCCAGGCGTGCCAATTGTACATTAAGTATGCATTTCCACTTCTTTTAGTCCTCAACAATGCATATGGTCAAATGGAGGACACATGACTACATTTTTGTATACACCAATTTTTTGGGTGATTGATTGATGCTTATGTTCTGATAGTGCTAAGCCTATTACCACTCATTGAACAAACTAGAAAATGTTCTAATAAAGACTAGGGTACTAGGAGCACGTGACGTAACAGAGGGTGCATCACGCATACCACTAAAAAATTACAAAGTCATATAAAGTAACTAAACCTAAGTATCAATCCGCCACTAGCTCTTAATGACAGGACAAAATAAGGACTAGAGTCACTATAGCATTACGTAACCTAATTTCTCTAAAATAAACTCTTACATAATCATGCTAACAAGTGAGATTAGTAGTAGCGCAGAAGAGCCCCTGTGTCATAACAATCACCGAAGACTTTTAAATGTAATTAACCTGTAATGTAAGCAGCAGCATTCTAGCTTTTTGGACAAAAAAATATATTTGCTATGTAAATATATATTTAACACAGAGCAGAAGAACAGACAAAAAGTAGTAATAATTAAATAGTTACTCACCAAGACCCGGGACCTCCACTCCTAGCAGGTCCAGCAGGTCCTGTTCCTGGTCCAGGATGTCGGACCACCGGTGCGTCAACTGGGCCTGGGAGCGCCGGACCCCAGAACAGCGGAACACTGCCCAGCGCACCTTCCCCCACCGCTGCCGACGCTCCCAGAGCCCGTACCCGGCCCCAGGCCTGCCACCTGCTGCCAGGGTTGGGGGAGGTGGCGCTGCACAAAGAAAATGAGTGCAACCAACTCCACCTCCCCAAATTAGTCCCGTGCCTGCACCCCTTGTGGGCGCCGCCTTCCGCAAGGAAGACGGTCACGGCTCTGGCTGCGGCGAGCCCTACCCTTGGACATGGTTCTGGGGAGAGTGAGACGGGGCAGGAAATAAAAGGTAATAAAATTAAAAAAGTAAGTAAAAGAAATGAAAATAGCAGGCAATAGAAAAAGAGGGGGAAAGTAGGTAAAAAACACACAAAGGTAGACAAATACCAAAAATATAGGAGCAGGAAAATAGTCAGAGAGAAAATAAATAAAAAGATCAAAAAAAGTGTCTTGAAACAAAGGATTGGAAAGGTAGAGGGAGGATTGAAAATCAGGCCCCAGAACCATATCAATAGAGTGAAAAACAAGATGGCCGCGCCCCTTGTGACCACGTGCACAAGTTCGCGCAATATTTTCCCCCCGAGCACGCAAAAAGCGTCGCGAACATGTAAAAGCATTACCGAACAGGAAATACGTACCGCGAACAGGCGTGAGCATGCAATGCGCGACCCGGAACAGGAAGTAAGCATCGCGAGCGGGCGGGACAAGTGAAAACAAGATGGTCGCGCCCATGAGCGACCGCATGGGTAAGTTGGCGAGACGCGATCACGTAGAAAATATCGTGAACGGGCGGGAAAAAAACATCTGCGTCTTCGCAATATTTCCGCGTGTTCACGCAGATTTTTAACATTTTCGCGATAGTGAATTTTGCAAATTCTGTCCACCCCTAACTACACATTCATATTTCGGGGACCACTCCATTTATTAACTTGTACACCCCAGTTGTGTGACAAATATTTTTTTATTTCATTCTCTACACAGAATTTACTGCGTGTACCAATTGCAAGTGAATCATGGTTGTTCCATCATTTAAGAGCCTGTAGTGTGCATTCAGAACTAATTTCTCTTTCTTTTTCTCCCTCTTCCTCTTATCTACTCCCTCAAGTATTCCTACAGGTTGTAATACTGATTTATCATATGTGAATTATGTATTCAGGCAAATAATGAATTGTCCTGATGATCCCATATGTTTAGTGGATCGAAAAATCATCAACTGAATCACTCTGACCCCTATAAGTATGCAAAATAGTTTCTTTGGGTGCAGTAGTGCTGTCTTTAACAAAAAGTGTGACTTTTGATTTTATATAATTGTTGTTGTCACAAACCTGTTTTGTGCCTGTGTGAAATACCTATTGTGTTGCATCCCTTAAAGGGTACATACCACTACAAACCAATTTTATTTTTAGACAAATAAACTACTGGTAAGCTAACTCCTAAAACTCTCCTTGGGCATTATTATTGTGTACCCTGAATATTACTCTCCTTCATTTATGATTAGGGACCCCTGTTCCAT
This sequence comes from Lissotriton helveticus, assembly GCF_964261635.1. Taxonomy (NCBI): domain Eukaryota; kingdom Metazoa; phylum Chordata; class Amphibia; order Caudata; family Salamandridae; genus Lissotriton; species Lissotriton helveticus. The sequence goes on from NC_136058.1 coordinate 212,050,612, forward strand.
GTAGCCTTAAAATTACCGTTGGTTCCTAGGTATCCTTGGCTTTCCCTTGTCTGCATGAAACACTTTTAGAAAATTGGCATTTTCTTATTTTACCCATCTGGTGTCTTTTGCCTGTCTCTGAATACAAGGCAGGGGTGGTTGACCGCTTGACTTTGTGCATTCACTCCAGACAGCCACACACACAGGTAGCTTAGGTAGGACTGACGGGCTATCCACATTTTGATGGGCCAACCTGGGAAGGATGGGAAGGAGAAACTAACACTTACTCCTAAATAGGCTGAACCCTGTCCCCATACAAAGGGCTGCATACACCCCTTTAGTGAGTCTGGAACCAGAGCAGGAAGGGTAAGGACTCTGTGCACATCAAAGGCCTGTTTTTGAAGACTCCCACACATTCAACGTAATAAATGGGTATACGAACTATATACTTGACACCACCAGCTCAATACACTTTGAATCTGTGGATACCCTGCCAGGTAGAAGGACTGCAGTGCTACAGAGAGGACTGCCACTCTGCTGAACTCGCCCCTCTGAGATCCCCACCCAGCAGACCCTGCAGCAGAAAAACACCATGGTTCACCGACGAACTCAAGAGCTCCAAGAAGAACTGTCGAGCCCTCGAGAAAGTCTGGAGAAGGGAACCAACGACGGACAACATGACCACCCTCAAGCTCGCCACCCGGAAACACCACCAACTGATCCGCGCCACCAAGAAAAATACATACAAGGAACGGCTGGACAACAACGCACACAACTGCAAGGAACTCTTCAACATCGTGAAAGAGCTCTCCAACCCCAACGCCGGAAACAATGACATCACCCCGTCGCAAGACCTCTGCAACTCCCTCGCGTCCTACTTCCACAACAAGATCGCGGACATACACAACAGCTTCAGCAACCAACCAACGCAAGCCACAACCGCAACAACGCCACCCACCACCACCCTCCGCACCTGGACTCCGATCAGCACCGAAGACACCATCCGCACAATGAACTCCATCCATTCCGGATCTCCGACTGACCCCTGCCCTCACCACGTCTTCAACAAGGCCGACGCTGTCATCGCACCCCACCTGCGGGACATCATCAACACCTCCTTCGACACCGCCGCCTTCCCTGAGAGCTGGAAGCACGCCGAACTCGGCGCTCTTCTCAAGAAACCCACAGCAGACCCCACCGACCTCAAGAACTACCGTCCCATCTCGCTCCTCCCGTTCCCGGCCAAAGTCATCGAGAAGACCGTCAACAAACAGCTGGCCGCCTTCCTCGAGACGAATGGATCCCTCGACCCCTCACAGTCTGGCTTCCGAGCGAACCACAGCACCGAGACCGCCCTCATCGCTGCCACCGATGACATTCGAACTCTGATGGACAACGGAGAAACAGCGGCCCTCATCCTCCTGGACCTCTCCGCGGCTTTCGACACTGTCTGCCACCGCACCCTAGTACAGCGCCTCGGCAACATCGGGATCCAGGACAAGGCACTGGAATGGATCACCTCCTTCCTCGACGGAAGAAAACAGAGAGTCCGCCTACCACCGTACAAGTCAGAGGCCACCAAAGTCATCTGCGGCGTCCCTCAAGGATCCTCGCTGAGCCCCACCCTCTTCAACGTCTACATGAGCCCCCTCGCGGCCATCGCACGCCAACACAACCTCAACATAATCTCCTACGCCGACGACACCCAGCTGATCCTCTCCCTGACCAACGACCCCGCCACCGCCAGAGCCAACCTGCACGAAGGGATGAGAGATGTAGCCGAATGGATGACGACCAGCCGCCTGAAACTGAACTCGGACAAGACGGAGGTCTTCATCCTGGGCTCCTCGCCCTCCGCCTGGGACGACTCCTGGTGGCCCCCCGCCCTGGGCACCGCACCCAAACCGACGGACCACGCACGCAACCTGGGCTTCATCCTGGACTCCTCCCTCTCCATGACCAGACAAGTAAACGCCGTCTCCTCGTCTTGCTTCAACATCCTGCGCATGCTACGTAAGATCTTCCGGTGGATCCCCACCGAGACGAGGAAGACGGTCACCCAGGCCCTCGTCACCAGCCGACTGGACTACGGCAACGCCCTCTACGCCGGAACCACCGCCAAGCTCCAGAAGATACTCCAGCGGATCCAGAACGCCTCGGCCAGACTCATTCTCGACATCCCCCGACGCAGCCACATCTCCGGACACCTGAGAGATCTGCATTGGCTCCCGGTCAACAAGAGAATCACCTTCCGTCTCCTCACCCACGCGCACAAAGCCCTACACGACCAAGGCCCGAGCTACCTCAACAACCGGATCAACTTCTACACTCCCAAGCGCCTCCTCAGATCAACCAGCCACGCCCTCGCCGCCGTCCCCCGCATCCGAAGAGCGACAACAGGAGGAAGGTCCTTCTCCTACCTGGCCGCCAAGACCTGAAACTCACTCCCGACCGACCTGCGCCTGACCCAAGACCACCTCTCCTTCAGGAAGAAGCTCAAGACCTGGCTGTTCGAGCAGTAACGGCACCCCCCCCCCACCCAGCGCCTTGAGACCCTACGGGTGAGTAGTGCGCTCTATAAATGACCAGATAGAGGGAAGGAACACTTGTCCTGCATGAACCAGGGTATGCAGGAGGTGAGCGATATGTCTCCAATAAAAACCCTCATGCACGTGTTGGGTGGTCGTAGTAGCGGTATATTTGATTCTCCGCTATTAGTACACGTGTGTGCATAATCATAGGGTTAGTTTTTGGTATGCAGCCTCCACCTGGAGGATCTTACCCATGGTTAAAAACAGTAGTGAGCCAGTGATGTGGGCAGTGTTGAGTTAAAATGTCCGTATAGCCAGATATTAGACTTTATTGGATCTGGATTCGGGCAACCCCTTGTGGGGAAATGCTGTAGATGTGCGTTCTTAGAATCATTATGAATTCAGAACGTACTAACAATTAGTGAAAGTAAAAATGGCCGACATGTTTCAGCCCCATCTGCCGATACTCGGCCTTATGGGCTTTCTTCAGGACCAACCGTGAAATGTGAAATTAGTGCAGGTCTACAGTATTGTTGTAAACAAGTGTGAGAAAAGAAGGTCATTAACCTGTTTCTTCTCTTTTAGGTCTCAATGTACCTGCAATATATAATACAAACATTGACAGAAATACAAAACAAGGGTAAGGGTAAGTGGGAGACACTAAGTCAAACTTGACTATTAACTTTATGGCAACTTAAAAAATGGCAATACTTTAACAAGCCCCTTAGTAGATGGCAGTGTCACTCTCTCTTTTTCCACAAACGTGTTACATGCAAAAAGTGTCTGGACCATACTGATGTGGTGTTGGTAGATTCATTCTCGAACATGCAGAAATATTGTGTTGCTAAAACAGTGTGCACTTCGGTATGGAAGATGAACGTGTTACCAGAATAATGTGCACTGAGATGCATTCTCAAGGTGTGGGTCTACTGTGCTCACAATCTCAAAAACGCCATACCTGGCGTCAGTGCTCTTAACACAAACACGATTCCTAAGTTTTATTGAGTAACCCAAATAACGCTGTTTTAAAGTCGGGTTTACACATACCTGGAGCGTGTCAATTTTACACCTCCTTCGGGTATTTCAATGGGCTCGAGGGGGCTGGACGCAGGGAGGAATTAGAGATTTTAGTTAAGGATTCTGAAATACTTGCGGTTTCCTCGCACTGATAGAATCTTTTCAGTTACCTTCTGCTCCAATCCTCGGGCCTCGCGTATTGCTGACGCTGCCAGTGATAACCCGGAAGTAGCTTGAAGCGCTTCCGGGTTCCCTATTATAAGTCTTTAGTAATGGAAAGTGAAGGGAGACTATCGTTTCTTGCGATAGTCGCCTGGGTATTTAATCATGGTTATGAAAATGCCTGACTTGGAGAACACTATTTTAAAAGGGGTAAATAACGCTGAGGATTAATATTCGAACTTCGTCAAAGTTACACAGATGTTCACATGGATGCCCGAGTGCTTTGTTAAAACTACATAACAGTGGCTGGATATTAGTCAGGGGGCCAAGTGATAATAAATCCCACATTAAAGAGATTTATGGTGCATATAAAGGTGAACATTCTATACTCGGTTTAGATTCCTAAATTAGATTTAAACCATAATATAGTCTAATACCTAGAATGGTTTAGAGACATTTTTGATTTAATTATAGATACCGTGAAATTAGGGGTTCCATCAAACAGGTTCTAAAAGCTTCCCATTTGTTGTTAGGAACGGAGAGCTCCTGTAATGTGGTGACAAGTGTAGTTCTCTGTTTGTGCTGTTCTTCATTTACAGGTGGTCGACTTTCCTCATAATTAAGGTCAAAGGGCTCCGATATCTGTTCAGAGTGTTAGGATAGGTCAAGGAGGAAATTTGGCTAGGGCTTATACCAGTAGTATGGAGAAGGGCAGGTACCGAAGCTAATGGTCCAAATTCCTGGTTGTACATCATAGTTTCAGTATTTTAAGGGGGGGTGCAGGTTTTTACAGGCTCAGCCAAGGGATGTTATCATTTAAACCTCTGGAGTCTGTGGACAAACGTAGCCTGAGGAACTGGCTGTAAGGGAGATTTTCCCTTAAGGGACGAGGGTGAAAGGTTTTGAAAGATAACAGACTGTTCTTATCTGTTTCTTTAAAAAAAGTGCGTGTCTGTAGGGATCCTGTCTCTGCATAGATGGTGATATCCAAGAAATCCAAGCTGTATCTGTCAGCACTATAGGTGAATTTCAAGCAGGTGTCCCTCATATTAATCCAGGTGTGGAAAGCTTGTAGACTTTCTTCATTCCCACTCCAAATCAACAAAATGTCGTCTATATACCGCTTCCAAAACAGTATATGACGAAAGTAGGGATTTGATTCAGTGTGAATGTGTGTCTCTTCAAAAGTGCTCACATATAGCCCTGCCACACTTGGGGCAAATGTGCTGCCTATCGATGTTCTGTGGCATTGCAGGTACAGAGTTTCTTTATACTGAAATTAATTCTCGGTGAGGGCGAGCCGACAGCATTCTAAAAGGAAATGTCTGGGCGTCTTATGTGGCCAGTCTGCATTGAAGATGATGGTCTCTAAGGTATCCAAAGTTCTTTGTTGGGGTAAGCTTGTATAAAGGCTTTCCACATCAAGCCCAACCAATAACATGGTATCTGGTGAATATCCTACGTCTTTCAACAAGTTAAAAAGATCTCTCGTGTCTTTTAGGTATGTTGGTGTCTTTTGAACCAACGGTTTCAGGTAATGATCGGCAAACTGGGGGAGGGGTTCAAGGACTGATCCAATACCCGAGACTATTGGTCGACCTGGGGGTGGAATTCGTGCTTTATGCGTTTTGGGTAGAGAGTAAAAGTATGGAGTCCTTGGGTTTGTAGTCACTAAGAAGTCCGCCTCTTTTTTAGATATCCAGTTGTTTACTTCAGCTTCTTCAATCATCATTCTTATGGTTGTTTGTAACCTGTTAGTGGGTTCCACTGTCAGTACTTTATAGAATTTGTCATCAGACAGCAAGTCCAGACACTGTTTGTCATAACCAGCTGCTGAGAGTAAGACTACACCTCCGCCTTTGTCGGCTGGCTTGATGACGATCTGGCCATCTTTTTTAAGTTCATTGAGTGCTGTCTGTTCAGCCCTTGTTACATTCTGAAAAGGTCGATGTGGGTTCAGGGTGAGTTCATCCACTTCTCTCATGATTGCTTGCTCGAAAGACTCTGCTGTACTCCAGCTCTGCTGTGCTGACCTTCAGCCCTCCTTGCTCTCAAGTGAGAAAGGTTTGACCTGCATCTTGTCAACCCAGAACCAGCATGACGTCCAAGGGCTAGCTGGCTTGCCTCTTGTTTCAAGTCTCAGGAACATCAAAGATATCCATCCCATCTACTTATAGCACCTGGAATCTGCCATCTGGGAGGCTTGCCCTGCCAAGTGGTGCCAATCCAGTTCTGGGCCCTTGGAAGTAGGTGTAAAGTGCTGCAAGTGCCAAAATCCCTGCATCACCCTCATTGTCCTGCTCAGAACCGGTGCATCTCCATCAATGACAATGCATCGCAGTTGACACAGGAATCGAGTACAGCACTTTGCTGTCGGCAAGGTGTAGCACCTAAAACTTTGATGCATCTCTGACTTTGCGTGGTTTGGAACCAATGCCTCGCCTACATCCAAAGGATCAACCATGCATTGCCTCCTCTTCTCCATGCATCAGATCTTCATCAGTGATGCAAACAAAGTACAGTGTAGCAGTACAAGGTTGGTCCCTGTAGCCAAACCGTGCTCCATCGTGGTCAGCCTGAACCTTTGAATTTGACCTGGTCTAGGACGACTTGGTTATACCTATTGGTTTTTTGTCATTTAAGTCTTGCATTGTTCATTAAATTAAGCTTCATTTTCCTAAGCAGGTGTGGTATCTTGTTGTGCGGTGTTTTCACAGTTTTACTGTTTGAAGTGTTGCACCAATACTTTACAAATTGCCTCTTAAGGTAAGTTTGACTGCTCTGTGCTGAGCTACCAGACAGTGAGCACAGCTTAATTTAGGGTGTGTATCTGACTTACCCTGACTAGGATTGTAATTCAAGCTTGGACAGGGTGCAAGTCTCTGCCAACCAGAAACCCTATTTCTAACACTGAAGTATCAATATGTCATCTTTCAATAAAAGGTTTGATTATTGTGGAACACTTGTGCAGGCAATATGTTCGCAAACCTGTAAATCCTCATATTGTTACTAGAGGTCCCTAAAAAGACAGATGGAAAACCTTTAAAATTCTTTCCCAGAGCTGCAGTTCCTCAAGGTGTTACTAGACTTTACTCTTGAATCAAATGCAAAATTATGGAGATTCTTTCATGAACCTTTGGTTCCATTAGTTGTTACTAGGTGTCCCTCTCAAGCTAAATACAAAAGGATGGATATTCTTTCATGAAGCTGTAGTTCCACAAGTTACTATGGGGCACCTTTACTAAGATTTCACGCAAAGCAACGCAAGCCGCTGCACTGCATTACATGAAACAAGCAGATATGGTGCACTTCTGCTCCCTTCCTGCTCTTGCGCACTGTGTGCTGCCCAAAGCTAACACTCATACACAAAGGGGAAAGCTTAAATAACCCACGCCATAGTGCAAGGGTGCCTCCGTTACAAGCAGGATTGTTTTAGTGCAGGAAGGGATACCTTCCTGCACAAAAATAATCCTTAAATAAATTTTACATTTTCTTTGTGTGATGCAGAATGCATCACACATAGAAAAGGAAGTAACAAGGAGAAATACATATTTTTCTCCTCCTTAAACCAGGGCCTGGGAAGCGCACCATTTTTAGGCATTCCCAGGTTTACAAGTCTTTGTAAATCTGGCAATACGTCAAAATTCATAGTCATACTCAACCCATGGAATGCCTCGATGGTGCAAGATAATGCAACTTAGCACTATGTGCTGCTTTGCATTACTCTTTTTAAAAAAATACCCATGCAAGATTGTGCAAATCATCCTTTGAATGGCTTTAAAAATCTCAGTTAAGAACCTGCATTTCCTTGCAACAACTTGCTGCATGCAATGACAAAGTAAAGATCTTAGCAAATCTGGGCTTAGGTGTCCCTTATGTGTCAAATCTAAAAGCAATGCTATTCAAACTAAGGTAGAAAAAGCAGTAACATTGGAGTAGAAGAAGATGGAAGAAGGAGTTCTAGCAGCAGACGGAGGAAACAAGGGTCCAACTTTTTTAAGGGTTGACTTTTAAAAGGTACAACGCCACCCACTTTTCAGAGTGACACACCAGCTGATTTACTGCCTTTTGCACAGTAATCCCTTTTTGGGTAGTTCCCCATGTTTTAAATCGTTGGGGGGACTCACCTTCTGATAATCATAAACTCTAATACAGGGACACTACTATTCAGTGCTTAGTTTATGTGCTCTGACCCCGAAACTGTGTTGAAATTGGCTTGAAACCAGATTGGCACGTTTACATTTCCTATAAGACCAGAGCATATTGTGCAAAAATACACCATTGGCATTTAAAGTTAAATGCCACTTTTGTACTGAAGCACCTATTGTGCCTTCCAGAATAGTGACAGTAAAAACATAGCGTCATGCCTATTCGGTGGAATCTGACAGCAGCAGTTTGAACCCTTTCACTGAGGCCTGTCAAAATCACTCCTTTGATGGGTAGGGAAATCTGATTTTAAATATGAAATAAGTCACTCCTAGGTGTATCTTGCTGCCACCAAAGTAGCGTACATAACATCTAAGAGTGGAAGTTGTGTTATATTATATATACATAATTCCCCCCAGTGACTAGTATCAAAACAACACTGTCACTGACCAGGCTTAGTTGCACCATAGGAAAAAAACAAATCATAGATCATACACATTTATTTTGTGAAATTGTTCATGGGCCAGCTACAGACTCCAAGGACTTGTTTATGTTTAATGAAAGTTTTTTTTAGTTAAATATATGGAAAATGTAACTTTAAGAATATTACTCTTGACCTGCCTAAAGCTGCTGGAGGATAATTTGCATTATCTCTCCAGCAACTACTCAAACTCCCCATGGTTGGAATTAGGTGTGAAAGAGAAGTGAATCAGCTCCAAGAGCAGGAAGACCAGTTGAGGGTGGGCTTAAGAACTTAATTAACGTCAAAGGGGTCTACCATGTCACAAGAAAATGTTAGGTGATACTTGGAAACCTCCAGCTTTTGACCCCATAGTCAAGCTGGTACCAAACTCAGTGGAGGTTAAGCTATCTCCAGAGCTATTTTTTGGGGACCACAGAGGAGGGAAACGCTCATTACCCTAGCCACAGTTCTGGGTGAGCACATAGGCTCCACACAAAGAAAGTATGGGTTTCCCCATGTTGGATTTCAAGAGTGAGGGGAACTGTGGCACTTTTTGCAATGAGACACCCAGGAACTGCTGGAAAAGTGGCTAAAGTTGACCCGAGATCGATTACCTCATGGGTTAGGGGTGCCAAGAGTCTTTCCAACCCGTAGACTGGTAAACCCTTCAAAGCTGGGCACTCTCCCATCCCTCCTCAGAATACTTTCTGGACCTGCGGACCATCAGAAGAGGTCTGAATCTGCTTTCAGTAACCTGAGAAAAGCCCTATAGGACTAGAATTGCTACCTCGTGTACCTAGGACAAAGAGAATGACTCCAAGGGTCAGTAGGGTGGTCTGTTATGGGGCAACAGGAACCCTAAAAGCTACACAAGGCCTTTTCCTTGAAATATTCACCTGAAAAATGGTAACTGGACCTGGACTGGACTTTGCTGTGGACCTCTGTCTTACACCCTGAAAATCTCTAAGTGCATTTCTCTGAGGTGCCTGGAGGCCTTAGCAGTGTACTCCGGAGGTTGCCTGGGCAAAAGCAGAAATCTGGAAAATTGAAAAACCTTTCCTCCAGAGCTTTAGACAGACCTGTGGAAAAAGTGACTGACCAGCAGTTCCATGGCATTGGATTGAATTCCAGTTTCCTCCTTGTCAAGGCTACAATCAGTTCCAAAAAAGGAGAAAGTCTCATTCTGCTTTGGGAAATAGAAAGGTTCCAGCAAGGAAGCTCAAAAGCTATATAGGGCCCAACCTGCTTCAAGTATCTGGCCTTCGATTTCACAGCAGCAGCTACAGTTTCAGTGGCCCTCAACCCATGGAAAATGTTTCTTTCCAAAAAGTGACAAAGTCCTTTTATGCTTTTGGACTTGCATTTGAACTTTAGTGACTTCCAGACTTTAACTGGGACCAATCCACTTGTAGCTCTCTCCAGAGTCCTATAGCTGTTGGTCTCAAATTGCACCTAGGTCCGGGTCTACCACTTCCAGAGATTACTGTTAGTGCTGTGTGTTTTTCTGGAGCTATTTTCACTTAAAACTTTTAAACAAATAATTTCTTTAGTTCCACTGTTATATTGTTGTTGTTTGGATATTGGTGTACTCATACAATTCATCACCTTATTTTAAAGCAGTTTGTGGCATTGTATTGTGTTTTGTGTGATTGTTTTGTACAAGCAATACTTTACACATTGCCTTTGATTTAAGCCTGACTACTTAGTCTCATGTTACCAGGGACTGACCACAGGTTTGTTTTATTTGAAATGGGTGATATCTAGCAGGTGGTGGCCTTATTCTTTTCCACCTCAAAGAATAACCCACTTCACTACATTGTCACACAGAGAGTCAGAAAACAGAAACAATAAGTAGATAAACTATATAAGCATGAACATGAGTGTTAAAGCCAAAGGAAGAAATTATAGATGGTAACAGAATAGTTTCCAGTGTGGAAAGTAATCGACCAAGAACTGATTCATAAGAAGGTTCCTAAACAACAGGATAAGAAGATGACATGTGTCTCTTCATTATAGCTGAGAAAGAGCCAACCAAAAGATAAGAAAGACACTAGCCTAAAGTAGTTTCCAGAGATTTCACACTTACATAGAGAGTGAATAAGAATACTGTGGCCACCCAGAAATAGACAACCTGAAAGGTGGTCTAAAACTTTTAATACAAATGAAAACAAATCTTTGAAATTTGAAAAGATCCAATTGACAATGACCATTGACCATCTTGGATCCTCTGCCTCCCTTCAAAAGTACACTGTTCTGTTGCACACTTTTGAAGCAACAAGCCTGGTAACAGGTTTTAGAGTTTGCTTTATTTCCCTATTTCCAAGAACTTATAGGTGGTCTCAGGCTCACCAAAGTAGGTGTCAGAGCCCAATTTCGAGGACCATGGGGGATGAAGGTGTTACTTGACCTAACTGTGGTATTGAGGATTTTTACTCCTGATGTCCAGGGGTCTGGGTCAAGTACCTCTTCTGCACTTGACTCTCAGGGGAAGACATGAATGTGCAATCTAGGGCTCCCATGGGCAGAGGTGTAGATACAGATTAGTGAACAAGGCTGACAATGCAAAAAGTGTGACCTAGCAGCAATAAATTAGTGTCCAGCCAAATACTTACTTTTATAACCAAAATAATTATTTTACTTTTAACTCTAATAATTCAACGGAAGATTACGGCATTCACAGACGATAGCATATTTCCCCCCTTGAGATAGGGCTCTGGAGCATCAGTTGCAAGCCCTTGTCTCACCCGTTCCTGGCAATGGTATCTGGGTTGTTCTACATTTAGTGGTAGCCACATTCAGGGAATGCTCACTAGCAGGCTTTATCTCAAAAGTCCACTCTTTGAATACAGTCAAAAGTGTTTTAGTGCTACAGTGCTTTCAGCAGCAAGTGCACAGTAGGCCTGTAACAATTCGTATTGATCCATCAGGGAGAAGAGTGCAACGTCTTGCCCAGGAGAGTCTGATGCACACAGAATTATTGGCAGCACTCGGCAACCATGGGTTCTCTCCTTAGCCTATGTGGTCTTGCTCAGGCAGCAATCAGAGGTGTTTCTGTGCTCTTCCTGTGGTGTAGGTTTCCACGTTCCCAATGGTGGGGTGATTCCAATGCTCCTGATCTCAAACCCGCGGAGGTAGCGATGCTCCCATGTCATCCTCACTCAGTCCGCAAGGTTTGGTCAATTGCAATTCTTATTGTTTCTGGTGACCTATGGGTCACTGCTTCTCACAGGTCAAGGGCTCATGCCCGATACGCACAGCACAAGTATTCCCGGCTGCCCATCAAGGCATACACGGTTGCCGCACCTCTGTCACACAAGGCTTTGCTCTGTAGTCCTTACCACTACAGCTCTTACTGGCATACAGAGTTATCGCTACAGTGTTGAGCTGGCTTCAACCCTGATCCAAACAAAGTCATTTCCACGGAGGCCCCTCCCGACTAAAAGGGGTTGCAGCAACGGTGCCACACATGCTTCTGCCCCTACCGCATGGCAATCTTTTTACATGGCTATCTTCACAGCAGCAATGTCCTAGTATACAGGGGTCATGGATTCAGTCCTGCACATAGGAAAAGACCCAATTGGTGCAGCAGATGTGTCCCCTCACACCTCACATTGTGAATTTACTCAACAGGGATCCCTACTAGACATCAGTCCCACCAAAGCTCTCCTCTTCCTCACAGGGCTCACTGATCTTGGCAAGCAGGCCGGAGCTGGTTCTGGTGCTCCAGGCTCCAGAGAAGGTGGTGTCCTATTTGGCTTTCATGGTTACTCCCACACATGAAAAGATTTGATTCCTCTGCATGATTTTCTCTTGACTGGTATGAGATAATACATCCTGGTCCATAGTGAAAACCCCCTATGAGATCGTTATCTGGATATATCTGATCTCTACCCCTCTATACCAAGTGAGATCTATTATGTCTATAACACAGGCAGTTTTGAAAAGTCTTTGTCCTGAAGAAGACCCGATGTGATGTGTTGTATGTACACCCTTTCTATCAAGGGTCGAAATATTGACGATAACCATAGGTTTTCCATCCTAGTGTCCAACATACTTACATTCAAGCAATAGGGACTTGTGTTTGAACATGTAAACCAAGGATATACGGATGCCCAATTGAATTACCCTTTCTGTCTTTGTTGATAATGTCAAGCGTCTTATGATGTTTGGGATTTTATTCTATGTTGTGCACTTTTTAAATGGCATTTATGTATGTAACCACATATGTTATGTAACAGTCCTGTGTCCTCTAAGTTTATGTATTATCCTGCACAACACATGAACATTAATATATTGTGCATAAATGAAAAATTCAGTTTCAATCGTGTTTTTACTGTCTTTGTAGGTATCATTGTTGACTGTTTTTACACAATTTATTGGCTATTTTAGTTGAATAGGAAAACATAGACATCTCATCAATGGTATACTTCTTAACAGAACCCTTTGGTAATACATACTGTCTTTCTGCAGTTCCAGTAAATGTTCTACTTTAGCGGCAGCTTTCTCAATGCAAACGGTCCAGACCTTATGCGACTGCCCGGGTTGAGAATTCTTGCCAGGAGATGTTCTAGCACCTGAAAATCATGCTAGGGTATGCAAATTCTCACTCACACTTGCCAACATATCGTTGGTGAGCCACACACAAGAAAAAACTCTGCCACCCGGTGGTTGGTGGAGTTTTGGCGGAACTCCCTGCTCCAAGCGAAACACAGAGTGGGAAAAACTCTGCAAACTCTGCTGAGAGAGAAGAATTTTTTCATCCACCCCCAGTGTTCCTCCAAACGTTTGTTTGCCACCAATGTTCCCTCTAATTTTTTACTCTGTGCGCGTGTTTGTAGCGCCAAATATCCCTCCAAACTGTTGTTAAAAATCTAAAAATACTGTGCTCTTCCACACCACACCACGCTGAAGACGGCTGGAATGCCAGAAACCGGTCCTCGGAAGCTTGTTTCCGGTCCAGGGAAGGCATGGCTTGGCAGTTGGGGCTGGACTGTTCCCATGAGGCACAGGGTCAGACTGATTTGCATATAGCCATGTCTGAACTGGGGTGGCAGAGTGGGCTAAAGAACGGTGATGGATAAAACCCAGATCTTTTGACTGGGTGTGAGTGTGTGATTGGTTCTGATGCTCCGTCCATCACCACCCCCTTTTGTACCGCTTTTGGCCGCCATAAGTGTGGCAGGGCATGGTCAGACGTGAGTCCCTTGCTCACTTTGCCACTGGATTCAAGCAAGCCGGGCTGAAGATGGCTGGAATGCCAGAAACCGGTCCTCGGAAGCTTGTTTCCGGTCCAGGGAAGGCATGGCTTGGCAGTTCGGGCTGGACTGTTCCCATGAGGCACAGGGTCCGACTGATTTGCATATAGCCATGTCTGAACTGGGGTGGCAGAGTGGGCTAAAGAACGGTGATGGATAAAACCCAGATCTTTTGACTGGGTGTGAGTGTTTGATTGGTTCTGATGCTCCGTCCATCACCACCACCTTTTGTACCGCTTCCACACCCACGGCGCCACATTAAGGGTCTTAAGGCAGATTTGCAATTTAGATACACAGAGGCTTATGCTTGTTTAAATCTGCTGAGTGACATTAACCATGGTTATGGAATGAGGCTATGTCATCTAGAAGTGCGTTCATACTTTGGTTTTCTTTCGAAGCAGCTATCATTTTGCCCGGCTGTTGCTCTGCAGCTTTTATACGTCGGTGTGGTTACGTCTTTCTGGGTCCCTTGATTTCTGGCCGTGCACCGGTGCTGAAATGTTGCTCATGCACATTCGGTATAGATGCGGTTTCTCTCCTTTGTCACCTCTTTTGAAACAACAGCTGTCGCCGCAGCAGGGATGAGAAATCCCAGCCTCTGGTTGGCTAGGGCGGTGGGTGGCGCATGAAGTGAAGGCCGAGAGAGAGGAGTTACAGTGTCACTGGTCCGAGCACAAGGAGCTGGTGTTGGTGGATATCTATGGCCTGCCAGCTGCTGTAAGGCATACTGTGGGGGGGTGGCACCATGCCACCAGAGCTCAGCTACTACCGACAACGGTGCAGTTCCTCTTCGACCCACCTTCACCCTCCACCCTCGGTTCTCTTTTTGGTAGTTATTCCCTAATCGGCCTGCCTCCGCCCTGGCTTCTGTCTCATTGTCACCTGTCCCACAATTCTCTCTGATGCCCAACCTCTTCTGGTGTGCTAATAATAATAGCAGGAACAATAATGTGTTTTTGTATAGCCCTTTATATACCACGCCTCATTTATAAGGACTGGAAATAACAAACAATATTATGCAATCATATAAACTCCAAATGCACATGGATGTGGGCAGTGAGCATTTTATTAACTTCGGGGTGATGCATGGATACATTGTTCCAGGCCCTCCGTGCCCCATCATCACAGCTATTCCAAGATATCAACATACTCTTTCTTTCACATATAGAAAACTCTGACATTCGAAAAGTATTACTTCTTGTACGTGTGCAAATTTCTGAATATTAAAACAGATATTATATACAGTATTTTATATCAGAGACACCCCCCTGGGCCCAAATTCTGAAACATTTTCAGGCCCACAGGAGTACAGGGGCCGAATTGACTCCCGCAAGACTCCAGCAGGATGGGAAAAACATTATAAAACAAGAATTTGCAATGCAATAGGTCACACATTTACGACGGGTTTGAGTTACTGGTATTGTAAATGACAATGCCTTTTATTTATGTGTTGACTTTTTCTTCAGGCATTTGCCAGTTGTCTGGTGCTCATTGGATGCTGGACGGGAGGTGTGTATTCAAGCTGGTGTGCTAATAAGAAAGATAACATGGGTATCCGGGTACTGCAAGGTGTCCCGCTAATTGCACAGTGTGTGATATGGCTTCTGTCTCAGTGATAGCGGCGTGGCTATGGCTACCTGTGGGTGGGGGAACTCACTGTCCATCCTTAAAAACACTGGCGGCGGGCTGGGGACACCGGGCGGTAAACTCCTATTCCAGTGGCCCACAGTGGTTCGTGCCCTGATCTTGCCAGTGCCTGCAGCCTCCTGGGTGGCCTTGGCAGAGTCTGTATCGCTGCCGCCAATGGCAATGTAGAGGCATAACCACCACAATCGGACTCCCATCTGCAGCTGAAATATGTTAAATTTACCAGCCTGCGTCTCGCACCGCACCATCAGGTGCTAGCTGGTAGTAATGCTCAGAAGGTGTAATAGGTGGCCGGACCGGCGCCGTGTGAGGTATCTAACTGCATGTTTCATGTTGTAGGGCCTCTCTGACATTGGTTCACACTTGGGCCGGGTCACTCACGTGACATCAGAGAGAGGCCCAGACCCTATGTTTTCCTGATTTTATGGGAAGGAGGGGCCCACGACAAAGGCTGGCAATCTGTGTTTGGCAAAGGCTGGTAGCAAAAGCCTCCAAACAACGTACAACCGAAAAAAACAGCTCCTAGGCTATTGTACAGAGTCTTGATTTAATATATTGCAAATGAGGTTTCTGATATTGGTGTGACTCCAAGTGTATGACTTAGACATGAGTAGCACGCAGTCTGTGTAAGTAGGCGCTTGGGTACCCCACATTGGGGAGGTGAGGGGGACTAAGTGCTGTACAAATACTACATTGCAATGCGAAATCCCATATGCAAATAGCATAATTATTTTTAGAATTTAACATCTTCTGATTGCATGCTCTCAAAAGGCCTCCTCTGTATTCCTAAAACTATGCATCCCTATAGCTTTTACCGAGGGGTAGCGGTAGTACGTCACGTCCTGCTGGCTGACACTGCCAGAGCGGGTAGTTTGGTTGCGAGGAACTTAGGCCGTCCAGAATCATGCTGCAGCTCGGTCTACAATGCTACTGTTTCCATATGACCAGCCAGGCCGCCGGTGCTCTGCTCTATTTATGATCAGCGGCATTCAATTATAATTTCCGAGCCGGCCAAGGACAGCCAGCAACCTGGACCAAAGTCTAAGAACAAGGCAGATTTCCGCGGGGTGTGTGGCTCGCGGCCTGAGTACACAGCTCCATTGTTGCAGTGTGACTCGCTGACGGGCCAATCTGACTAAAGATCCGTAAGTAGACAGTGTTTTACCAGTTGCCAGCCCTGAGTTTTTGTCATTGTTAACACAAATGTACTGAGAGGGCAGGGTCTGGAATCTGAGGTCCTTGTGCTGGTGCTGGGTCCCTTACCATAATCTTTGCCTGCAGTGTCGGCCCGGATCCAACAGCAATTCCAGAGCTGAGCCGGAGGTCACTGTCAGAATCGCCTGTAGCTCAGTGTCAGGCTGCCTACAGCAGCTGATGTGATCTGGTGCCTGCTGCTGGGCAGGTAGGGGCACCGCTCACCGATTGGGGTCGGCCACCCAGCTCGGGGTAATGATTTTTATTGGGATTGAGGCTCCTAAACTAGTCATTACATAATGAAATACAGCCTAACTGTTATCTGTGCGTGCCTCAGCCTCACTCTTCGTTGTAATTTCTAATATTTTAATGTTTCCCATGTCTTCATTGCTTGAATTTCCTCACGAGAAATTGTCACTCATAGTCCTTGAAATGTCACTCATAATTGCACTGAAATTATGAAACTGTCACACATGGGAATCTTAAACCTTGGCAGCTATGCCCCTCCCGCTCCGGCCTCTCTTCCCCTGCTCGGATCCGCCGCCCTCTTCCTCTCCGAGCCTCTGTCTGACAGGCGCCTCCTCCCTTTCTCTTCAGCGTCTGTATTCATATTAATTGCAGCGCACACGGGCTGCAATTAATATGAATACTAACTCAATGGCCCACAATCAGCTCCGCATCTGTGCACTGTTAAGAAAAGAAAATCACAGTGTCAAACACCGCGTGTGCTAAAGCACACGTCGTGTTTGAAACTCAGTTTTTCTTTTCTTAACAGTGCACCGCTGCGGGGCTGATTGAGGGCCATTGAGGTAGTATTCATATTAATTGCAGCCCGTGTGCGCTGCAATTAATATGAATACTACCTCAATGGCCCACAATCAGCCCCGCAGCGGTGCACTGGCAGGAAAGGAATAGAGCAAGTGCAAGGGCCATTTGCAAGTGAACGCGAACAGAAAATTACGGGTTTTCGCACCGCTGGCATGTTAAAACCGGCGGCGCGAACAGTCTCAGAATGTGCGCGCTAAATAATGAGCACTGCGCGCTTGGGGTGCCTTCAATGCGCGCGAGCACGGGCGCGCAGGTTATTGGGAACAGTGTTTGCCACCAATTTTACTAGATTTTTGCTTCTGTCAGCCTCTGGAATCTGTGCACTTTACCACTGATATCCAGTGCTACAGTGCTAGTGCTCACTCTAGTAAACATAGTTTGATTGGCATATACGTATTTGGCATTTTTAATTTACTTGTAAGTCCCTTGTGGAGTGGTACACCATATACCCTACCAGTGGGCTTGCACCACTTAAGTAGCACCCTAAAACATGTCCCAGCCATGCCATTGCAGCCTGAATGCAGTGTTCCAATGCCATTTCAACATGGCATTTAAAATCCCATGCCAAGCCGTAATCTCCCCTTTTATTGCTGTGTAATTAAAAGGTTTGACATGCACTTTTGGGTTTACATGTACTAGTTGTGAAAAACTCCCGAATTCATTTTTCACAGGAAACATCCTTTACCACGTAGTCAGAAACTATACAGTGCCTTTACAATAAGGGAACTACAATGACTGTGACATTACCACACATTCCTTTAGGATACAAGTCATTACAATGACTTGCTTTAGGGAACACAGTGTTGTACTGGTATTGGATTTTAAGTCCAACACTTTCCTTACTGAAACACAGACTGGAGTTGTAATTGAAAATTATACTATTCCGAAGTCCAGCGCTTTCCTAAAACAAGTTGTTGCAAGAACTTGCGTGCTAAAGAAATGCGTGATAAAGACACAGTCATTGTTTAGACTGCGTTGTTAAGGCACACATGGTTTAGGCATGCATGGTACTGTGATGCAACCATTTTTCATGACTGTGAGACTTACTCATTCCTTAGTATAACTTTGGGGATTCCCTATTACATTTAATAAGCTACAGTTCCTAATTGAGAGTAGGTAGATCTGTCCTGCTGGTACTTTTAGCATGTGAATGATTAATCCTCTTTAATGGCAAAGTCGGTTTGTGCATTACAATTTTGAAACTTGGCATTCTCCTGCTCTCAGCCCTATGTGCCTGCAGCCTGTCTCTGATTGCATGTCCGGGTTGGCTGTCCGCTGGGATTTGTGAATCTCTCCTATACAGTCGCAAAATGGAAGGTTAGGTGTAACTTGATGATGGGAGGAAGGAGCCAGGAACCTCCACAGTTATCCCATAATAGGCTGTGCCCTGTCCACACACAAAGGACTGCATAACCCCTGTAGTGATTTTGGAGTAAGGGCATTAATGGAGGATCTCACTGCACTTTACAGAAAGTGTCCCCCACTTCAAAGGCACCCCCGGGTATAAGAACTGGTCCTTAGACCCCACCACTTCAGTGTACACTTCTGGACCTGTGGATACTCTGCCAGGCTGTGTTGTGCTGCTGAAGGACTGTCACTCTGCTGGGCTGACCTGT
The DNA here is from genome assembly GCF_964261635.1 of Lissotriton helveticus. Lineage (NCBI taxonomy): Eukaryota > Metazoa > Chordata > Amphibia > Caudata > Salamandridae > Lissotriton > Lissotriton helveticus. The sequence goes on from NC_136058.1 coordinate 212,069,450, forward strand.
AGCCTGCTTCCCGCCTTGCTTGGTTGAAAAGGACTGGACCTATACACTTGACCCAAGAACCCAGAGTGACTCTAAGGGCTAGTTATCGGGCCATCTGATCTTTAGTCTCGTGGACATACAAGACTTCTAGCCATCCTGTTTCTGCACCTCGACTCTGCTATCTATGAGTCTGCCCTTCCAAGTGATGCCACCCCAGTCCTTGACCCTTGGAAGTGGCCGAAAGGTGCTGCTCCAGCAGGCCTATCTCCACCCCTACATGGATCGGAGCTGACGCATCTCCTTCAGAATCACCATTGTGTGGCGCTTCTTCCTGATGCAAGGTACTCACATCCCGTCAGCACCAGCCTTAACAACAATGCAGAGAACTCTGCATCACAACACCTGCACTCATAAGAGCAGGTGCATTGCTCCTGCTGTGCGGATCTGACCTGACACATTGCCTCGCCTGCACCCCGCATCCCCGCTGTGAACAGGATCCTTGAAGTTGATGTATCCTAGGCTAAGGTACTTTTGCTCCGTAGGCCAAGCTTGGTCCCCGTAGCTGGTCAGTGCTCCTTTGCGGTCAGCCTGAAGGTTTGACTTTGGCCCGGTCCAGCATGACCAGATATCCCATGTTGGCACTATTTCCACTTAACACCTTCAAAATCAATATCCTCGGTTCTCATAATATTTTTGTCAATTTGGTGCCAAATTATTTATAAAAATGCTATCTATTTTTTGAAATTTGCTTGGGATTAGTCTTGCGCTGTGTTTTCACTTCATTACTGTTTGTGTCCTGCATAATACTTTACACATTGCCTCTAAGTTAAGCCTGACTGCTTTTGTGCCAACCTACCTAGAGTTAAGCAAAGGTTCACCCTTCAAGGGATTGGGATTGTTGCTTGACCAGGGCTGACCAGGGCTGACAACTCAGTCAACCAACAACTCAATTTCTTACATGTACCCTCACCCAGAAGGCCACATGTAGCAGTCTTACAGACTTTCACCTCCTTGTCTGGCTGCTAGGCAGATGACAATTTTTGGGGTCGCAACCTCCCCTTGTTATAGCCCATTATCAGACACCAAATCTTACTTAGGGTCTGTGTCTCTGATGTTTTAGGATTTGGTTTTGCTTCTTTTGTAGTACATACTTTTCGCCCTCTTCTTTTTAAAAAAAACATCTTTCACAGCAGGAGAGACTTGGAAGCAGACCGTCCCACAACACAGACCAGCGGAGTGGCTAGAGTTTGCACCTAGATGTCAGCCACAGTGATATGTGTTAATATCAGGCTCCCAGTCCCACTCTTTATTATTCCCTTTTCAGCCCCATCACTTTCCTGAGATGTGTCCAGGCCCCTTAGTTGTGATCACTCACTGATTCAAAGAGAACCCTTTGAAGTGTACAGGCAGAGCCTCACTAGCCTTTCTCCAGTGTGTTTCCCTAATCGCAAGGAAATGTAGCAATACACCAACCTGTCTGAGGGTTTCCTCCACCTCCTCATGTCTTTACCAGTCAGGCTTGGGCCTCCCAAAATAGAACCCAGGTTCCGCCATGTAATGTACCATTACAGGCACACTTGTACTCAGTGTATGTATGTACACAGCACAAACACTGTCAAGCACTGTTACCTCCATGTATTGTGTCACCACAGGCACACACACTCAGCACACACATTCACTCTGTGTTCACAGCTCAGTACTGTAGCCCTTCCATATTGTACTACTTCCTGTCACACCTACAGCCAGTGTACACAATCACCATGCATGCTCTGCACAACACTACACCCTTCATGTACTGTACTCCTTTCATGTACACATACACCCAGTACATGCATTCACCGTGCAGGTATTGCACAGCAGTACATATTTAATGTACTGCGTTCCTCCCAGTTATACACACATCCAGTATACCCATCATACACACACTGCACGACTTTGCTCTATCCCATGAAATCATTGCAGAGCCACCAATCGTGCACTGCACAGCAATTCAAATCTAAGTAATGTAGGCCAAGGGTGAGTTAGGCACACAGCAGCAGAACTTTAAAAAGTGAGTGAGCCTCTGCACCTCACTCCGGTGACACAGATAATTGGAGACCTGATCAGTCTTGCTGCTTAACTCCTGGTAACAGTAGTAACCTTCCACCACTATTACAGATTATAAAGGAACCTAATCATTCTTGCTTCTTAGTTCCTGGTAGGCTCAGTAACCGTCCACCACTATGAAGGTAGCACTTTGGGAACCCCTCTCGGTCCAACAAGATGGCAATCTATGAGGCACGCTGATGTCATGGCATACACACCTGATCCGTGTTTACTTATGACAACAAAAATCAGGATTAGGGATCCAGACAGTATCGAGGGGCACTCAGGCCAGAGGCATACGTCCATTACCACACAGAGGCATGCTCAAATGAGGTGTGCAGTAGTGCTCACAGTCTACTATTGGACTGCGTGTTATGCCTGGTATACACAAATGGTGTGTATCGCTGACTGTGTAAAATTCTCCAATGCTGTGCTGGTTAAAGTTCATATAATTTAACCCTATGAGCAAATTGCTGCTGAATGTATGTTTGGCACATACATGTAACAACGAGTTGATGTCTGCAACTGAACATTTTGCCCAATGTGCCTAATGTACATAAGAGCAACATGACCAACAACCCAAAAATATTCACCACTGACATGCCTCTCAATCCTGATCAAAAACTGAATATTGCTGTTAGTAGTTGATGGCCCCGCAAGTTATCATGGCACCAATATGGGAGGCTGCCTCATGGTTATGCATTTCCTTGGCCATAAATATATTTTGCTCGTGTACACACTCATTGAAGAAAACTAATCTTACGTAAATCAAACATTCCCACATGGAAAGGAGCCTTCTAGTCTGAACTGTCGAATCACATTTAGTGTGGATAAAACAATCAACCCCAGATTTGTTGAGGCATCATGGTGCCTCTTAACTTAGTTTTAGATGATGTTTTTAAGGTACAGGAGTGTACTTTTGTGAAGTCAAGTTACAAAACTTTGCAAAAAAATAAAAAAGAGGGGCTACTTTAGGCATCCTAAGCACAAGTGACTGCCACTCTTTGCGTCCTTCCTTACACCAACCTTGGTCAATGTGTGTAATCCCAGCCCCTGCCCAACACTGTTCCTAATAACACCAGCTATTTCAATCCCTTGCGAAACTTTAGGAAACTTTTCTTGATTTTTACCAAGGATAAAATTCCATATTTCAGCTAGCTTCATTAGAAAAGTTAAACCTTCACTCACTCCTACTCTAGACGAGGGGTGGGCGTACCTGGTGTAATACTCTCCAGCGTAATTTCTCGTAATTAACGTAACGTTGCTCATAATTATGTGTAATTGTGTGAGAAGAAAAATCTAGCGTTTAGCACTATTTTCTTACCGCAAAATGCATCCTCACTTCCAAAATGAGCCAGAGAATACATTATGTGCTAAGAAAATAGAACTGAATGATAGAATATATAAACAGCAGTAGCCAGCAGCCGCTCGCTCTCTCTGAGGGGCAGTTTTATGTTAACTGGCGCATCCCCAGGGATGCGCCAGTTAATGTGCGCCACAGTGCGCCACAGCTCCGCCACCCATGGTGTGCCACATTTACAATGCGGCGCACCATGGTGCAAGGCAGGGAAGATGCATGACGCATCTTTCGGGGTACGGGCGGCGCATTGCTGGAGTCATGTCGCAAGTGCGACATGACTCCTGCAATGCACAGGGGCCACCCCTACAATGCATGGTGCATCACCCTTACGCCTGCTGCATCTAATCTACCTAAATCAAGTGCTATATATTATGGAGGCCAGAATAAAGTAGGTAAGCTATTGGCTAATTATCTTGAAATCTAAAAAGATTGCGATAAGTTAGGAATTTATTCTACAAGATGATTCCTTTCTTCTATTCTAGTTAAAGATGCTGAAATTTTAGGCTAATTCACAAAATATTATAATACCCTTAAGATAATCCCTCACCAAAATGATATACATCATTATTTATGATCCATTCAAATAAAGTTTGATAGTCATACTGATTTCTTTGGAAAAGGACATCTATCAAAAGGATACTAGCACAGCACTGACATTGATTAAAACAGGAAAATATCCCATTCCTGATGGTTACCTATTGAATTTTATCTTCATTTTTCTGAGTTTTTATTTCCTGACATTTATCAATTATTTTCCTAATTTATAAATACCAAATCAGAATTCATATTTCTCATACCCAAAGGTGAAAGAGATGACATGCTATGTAGGAACCATTCATCAATTTTCCTAGCAAACTCTTATTACAAGTCCTCTTGACCAATTAGATTTTATCAAGAGTAGACATACCTCAGATAATATAAGGTTTTTATTTCATGTTTTAAGTAAATCCAAATCTTATAAGCAAAGATTGGCAGCTATCTTGCTTTAAATGCATTTGATTGTATGTACTTGAGTTTTATTTTTCAATCCCTCTTTTGGGTTGCTGTTGGTCCCAATTTTATAGAATGTTATCTTGTGTTCTATATGCAGTCCCCAAACCTTCAATGTTTGTTAATGGTTTAATCCCCCCCATCCTTCTGATTGCATAGAGGTTTAGGACAGGGATATCCTTTATTCTTTATTCTCACACTAGAACCCTTTCTTGCAAAGATATAAAAAAACTGAAATTAATTGCTTTTCACTACAGGGATAAACAAGTTAAAGGTAGGTTTATGCTGATGGAATTCTAATATTTGGAACCAACACTGATTCCTCCCTGTCACCATTCTTTACAGAAGTTAATAGTTTTGGAGCTCTTTCTGCTTATAAAATCAACACAGACAAATGCGAAATTATCACACACTTTATGCTTTTAACAAGATTTCATTCAAATAAATTTTGCTTTGAATTCATATAAAATAAAGTATGTAGGACCTTGGTTTACAGACTGTATTAAAGAAACAATATATTTAAAGTCATATGCAGTTATAACTAAATTAACATAGTTAACCTCCAAAAGGCATCCCTTACTTTTGTCCTGGTAGGGTGCACTTGACTTTCTCAAATGATACGTGTTACTCTTGTTCTATTTCTCCTCTTCACAATATTCTATTAATATCCCATATAATTTCTTTTAAAAATGTATTCCGTTTTATCTTCATTTCTCTGAAAAAATTAAATACCTGTCTGTCTCTTCTCCAACTCAAATCAAATACATAAAAAAGAGATGTCAATTTTCCCGATTTTCATTCTCAATTCACATTATTTATCAGAAAAACATTTAGAATACTCTCCTCTTTGGTTAGATATTGATATCATCCTTTCTCCTTTCAAGAATTCTAGTCTTTCATCCCAAAACATACTGTCATGTAACCTTCCTATCCATAAAAATATTGACAAGCAGTATTTCTCTCTCACCATTCAAAGAACACATTCTAATTCATCCATATGATATAATAAATATATAAAATTTAACAGAAGATCAATTTTTTGAGACTCTTGGATAGAGAAAGGTTTACTTTGGATTCCTCAACATATTCAACATGATTCTTTTCTCTATGATTATCTAGCACAATTGTTTTTAAATTTTCCTCTCTCTTATAATGAAAAGTGTAATTTCTACATTCACACTATCTCACAAACCATGTCCACACTCCTAGCACACAATTCCACTCATCTTCAAAATCCTCAATTGTCAAATTTGCTCTCATAATCCCCTCCAGCTTCTCATATTTAACCCCTTCTATGCTCATGATTGAATGGTTCTGTCATGAGCATAAGTGCCAGTGTGCTCATGACGGAACCATTCCGTCATTTTTATTTATTTTATTTTATTTATTTAAAAGGTTTTATATAGCGCTGCTGGACCCAAGAGTATCAGAGCGCTTTACAAAGTAGGTCAACATATCAAGATAAGATTAACAATGTGCAGAATAATCACATGGGATCAAACAAAGCAATCAAAGGAGCGATGAGGGCAAAGAAACAGAGAGATCATTAAGGGGACGATGAATGTTGGAATTTTAGGAGAGAGATGGAGGTGTAGAGAGGGGGAGGGAGAATATGAAAAGAGGGAGAGGGGTTAGGTAGAGGAGTGAACAAGAAAGGAAAAAAGAGTGAGCAGGGTCGGAGTCAGTAACATTAGGTACCCGAATATTTGTTGAGAAGTACTTTGAGTCTTTTTTTAAAGAGAGGGTAAGAGGGGTTGCAGCAAAGATCCTTGGGGAGAGAGTTCCAAATCGACGGAGCATTACCAGAGAATGCACAGGATTGGGTCTTTTTGCATTTGAGTCTAGAAGGGATCAGGATAAGTGAGTTAGTGCTCCTCAGGGACCTGGAGCACGCTGCTTTTTGTAGTTTGATTGAAAGGTGAGCAGGGGTGTTTTGGTGAAGAGCCTTGTGAGTAATGCATGCAATTTTGAAGGTGGAACGTCCTTCTATTGGGAGCCAATTGAGATTTTTAAGGACCGGAGAGATGTGGTCAAATCTTTTACAGTCAGAAATAAGTCTGGCAGCTAGGTTGAGAACAGAATTAATCAGAGCAAGATGGATTTTAGGGGTGCCAGCAAGTGTGGCGTTACCATAGTAAATCCTGGAAAGGACAAGTGATTGGACAACGATTTTGAAGTCATCCGCTGGAATAAAAGGTTTAATTTTTTTGAGGTGGTGAAGGGTGAAAAGAGCACTTTTGGCTGCATTTTTATTGTGGGGGATGAGAGTAAGATTCTGATCGATGCTGATGCCTAGGGATTTGACAGAATTAGAGGTGGAGAGGGAGCAATTAAATGCTTTGATATCATTGATCCAGAGTTGAATGGGAAGGGAATTGTTTTTGGAAGTGAAAAGGATGATTTCAGGTTTTTTTAGGATTCAGTTTGAGATGATTAAGATGGAACCAGGCTTGGACTCTAATCAGGGTATCGTTGAGGTGGAGGATGTCATTGTGGGATTTGATCTTGTAGTATAGTTGGGTATCATCGGCATAGAGGTGGTAACTGATTTTAGCTTGTTTGAGAATGAGGGTGAGTGGTTCCATGAAAAGATTGAATAGGGTTGGGGAGAGGATAGAACCTTGTGGGACACCAAGTGAGACCGGTTGAGGTTTAGAGAGGCAGTGACTGAGCTTAATTTGTTGTGATCTATTTTCAAGGAACGAGGAGAACCATTTGAGTACAGTGCCTTCCAAACCAAAGCGATCTTTGAGAGTATTAAGAAGGGTGGGATGGTGGACAGTATCAAATGCAGCTGAGAGGTTAAGGAGGATTAATATTGAGGATTCACCTTTGTCTAGCGAGCGATGAATCTCATCTGTAATATTGAGCATAGCAGTTTTGGTACTGCATCCCTTTCTAAAACCGGATTGGAAAGCGTCAAGGAGATTAAAGGACACGATATGGTTATCTAATTGGGACAGGACACATTTTTCAAGGGCTTTAGAGAGGAAGGGAAGGTTAGAGATAGGGCGTAGATTGTTAAGGTCATTAGGGTCAGCAGAGGTATTTTTAAGAATGGGGGAGATTTGGCATAGCTGAAGGGAGGCAGGAACACAGCTAGTGGAAAAGGGGAGTTGATGATATTGGTCCATATTGGGGCAATGATGTATTTGAGTTCTTGAAGCAAATGGGCGGGAAGAGGATCTTTGGAATGAGAGGATGGTTTGAGTTTAGAAATGATGTTGACGATAGTGGTTTCTGATACTATACTAGATTCACTCCATGAAGCATTGTTTTTAGCAAGGTGGACCATAAGAGTGGAGTCAGGTTGGGGGAGAGCAGGGAGGGGTTGAGAGGGATCGTGATGCGGGGGAAAAGAGGACAGAGGTGTTTTAGGAATGTTAGGGAGGGTGTGTTGGTTAAGGGGAGGTTGGAGTGAGAGAGGAGGAGAAGAGAAGGATAGTTCGATCTTGTTAACTTTATTCGTAAAGAATCTGGCAATTTCTTCGCATCTTTCAACAGAGGCCAATATTTTACGAAGGCCAGAGGAAGTTTGTTTTTTAATGATGTTAAAGAATTCCCCCGGACGATTTCTAGCCTAGTCAAGTTGTGACTGGAGAAAGGAGGCTTTCTCATTGAAGATGTGTTTTTTGTATTGGGCTCTGGCATTTCTAAGGAGAACCAGATTATTAGGGGTGGGATGATTCCTCCAGGCACATTCTGCTTGCCTGAGGGCCCGTCTTTCATTATTGAGTTCGGCATTGAACCAGGGTTTGGGAGGGATGTTTTTTTGTTGTTTGAGTTTGGTTGGGGCAATTTGGTCGAGGGCTTCAAGAATAGAATTGTTATAATGTTCGGTTAGGTCGTTGGTGCTGTGAGAGAGAGGGGGGAGAAGTAAGCGAGTTTTATTTGTCGATTCCAATTCGCCAGGTGGAATAAGGTGAAGGTTGCGAGTTGGTTTCATGGGTAGACTGCCGGTAGGGGTGGGGCGAGTAATGGAGCTATTCAAGGTGAAGAGGATAAGGTGGTGATCAGACCAGTCTACGGGAAGGATATTAGAGAGAGAGAGGCCAGATCTTTGCTGGACAAAATGGCATTGAGGGTGGCACCTTTGGTAAGAGTAGGGGAATGGCAGAGTTGGGTAAGGTCAGTGATGTCCATGGCGTCTTTAAATAGGATGACAGCAGGGTCTTCATTTTTATTCCAGTGGATGTTGTAATCATCAAGGAAGAGATTCTTGGAGTGGGAGAGCAAAGCTTGAATAATAAGATCAGACATCTCTTCCGTAAAGGGGTTACAGTTTCCAGGAGGGTGGTACATAGTGTGCAACCGAATGGTAGGGGAGCCAGGAATAGTGAGATCGGCGCAAATGTATTCAAAAGTGGAAGGGTCTTGTAGATGGACTAGAGAGAGGTTAAGTTCATCTTTAAAGATTAGGGCAAGGCCTCCTCCTATTTGATTGATTCTGTCTTTCTTAATGATGGAATAACCTGGAGGAATGAGCAAGTCGAGGATAGGAGTGGAGTGGGTGTTAAGCCGAGTTTCAGTTAGGAATGCGTTGTCTATGTTTTCACTGAGAATGGTTTCCGTAATCTAAGTTGGAGGGCAAGAGGCGGATCGGCAGTTAATCAACATGCAACAGAGGGGAGTGGGGTCAGGCAATTGGGTGGGGGGACAGGGGAGGATAGGTCTAAGTTGTTGGGGGTCTAGGAGATGGCGGATGAAGGGGGAGTCTGCTCGTTCCTAGGAGAACTGGGATAGTCGACTGATGGATACGGGGGATAGTGGACGAGGATGATGAGGGAGAGACAGTGGAGTTTGTAGAAAAGTTAGCTCCCAAGGTCATTGGGCAAGTATTGAGTTGTGGAGGGGACGTCATGTTGGCCTTACAAGGAGGGACGATTAAGGTAAGTTCAGCGGGTTTGGATGGGGTTTTGTAGTTACAAGGGAGGGGTGGAGTGTTGGTGTTGGTAATAACGCTCGGCGGGCTGTTCGTGGGAGAATTGAGAGGAGTGTTGATGTGCTATGATAAGGTATATTGTGAAGGGATCGATGTGTGTGCGTGCTCTGAGGAGTGTGCTTTAGCAAGGAGTGCGATATAAGCTCTGAGTGAGGAGAGTTCTATGACGAGGGACGTAAGGAGAAGTTCAACATTGAGGAGTGATTGTGTAAGAAGTGAGGAGTGAAGTAGATCGTTAGATTTGTGGAAGTTTGTAGAGTTAGAGTTATCTGGGCGGGGGATAATGTGGGGAAGAAGGGGGAAAACCTGGGTGGGTGAGGAGGGGGAAATTAAAAAGTGGGGGAGGAACATTTTTGGGAGAGGGGATGCACACGAGGTAGACGTAGGAAAGGCATTCGTTTTAAGCAGACCATTAGGTGAGTGAGGTGGAGGGACAGTAAGGGTTGGTGTATTGTGAGTTGTAAGAGAGAACAAGGGAGTGTAAGAAGGGTGTATCGGTGGAGGAGACGTGGGAGCTGTTGAGGGGGTGTGGGGGCCGGTTAAGCGAGGAGGGAGAGGATAAAGTGCATCAGAGGGTGAAGTGATATGGAAGTCAGAGGGAGAGAGGTGAATAGAAGAGAATGCTTTATTGGAATGGGGGATATAAGGGGGTAAGTGGGGGAGGCTGGAGGCGTCGATGAGGAGATGTATAATGTGGAGGGTGGGGGGATTGTTCATAAGGAGAGTAGCGTGCAGCAGAGCATAAAGAAATCGGGGTTAAAGAGGAAGCAAGAGTAGGTGTGCGGGTAAGAGGGGAATTGGACAGTTTAGAGGGGCCACAAGGGGGGGCGGGCGAGTCGTTAGTGGGGGAGGATGGGAAGGAGACATGTACACTAGGAGACTGGGAGATAAGGGTGTCGTAACAGGTTATAATGTTGAGAGCGAGGGTGGTAAGTAGTGAATGAGAATAATCTTCATGATTGGGGAAGAGGAGGGGGAAATCGTGTGAGGAGAAATTGGGGGAGTGGGGTGAGGGGAATCAGTGCTTGTAATAGTGATAGAGGCAGGGGGGGTAAAATGCGTTTGGGAAAGGGCAACAGTGTTGGATGTAAGAGAGGAGGAAGGTAAATCAGGGAGAAGAGATAGGGGGTCGGAGAAGCGATGGGTGATGAAGGAACTAGGGGTGGGGGTAAATCAGAGAGAAGTGACAGGAGGGCCGGGGAGGAGATGGGAGAGAATGGGTTTAGGGGTAGAGGGGGTGAGAAGAAAGGGTTCAAGGACTGTGTGAGGGATTGGGATTGAGCGATAAAGTGGTGTTCAAAGATGTGGAGGTGGTTTTCAGATGCTTGGATGAGAATGCTTCCAGATTTGAAGATGGAGATATCTATTTCACCATGAAAGGAAGGAGAGGGAGTGGTGGAGAGTTTCAGACCATATGGGATATTGCGGGAGTTAGTGATAGGGAGATGTCGGAGAAATAGGCTTTTCCATTTAGATGGGCAATTGGTGAAGAAGATGTAGTTGGTGATGATCCAGGAGTTAAGGCTATTATGGTGATCTGCAAATAGGGTTTCTGGATGGAGGCGGAGAAGTTTGTGTTTGAAGTTTTTCTTACCATGTTTGGAGAGATGCGAGTGGTAGAGGATAGACCAAGAGTTAGGGCCAAATTTCGAGATGGGTGGAGCTGAGATAGAGGGGGGATGGGTGAGGGTAGGCATGATTAGGAGACTGGGGAGAAAGAGAAGAAGGAAACGGATTAGACCGTACTAAACCTCAAAACAAGAATATAGAATGCGGAAATAGGGGAAGAGGGAGTCAGGTTATATATAGCCAGAGCAGGTTCCAGCAGTTAGAAGTGTGGGTAAAACCGAACAAAAGAACATCGTGTGTGGTGGTAACATATTCAAGGAAAATATACAACAAAATAGTTTAGCTAAAGCAGGTTGCAATGATAAGAAGTGAAGGTGAGCCAAACAGAGAAACATGAAATAGGGAGGAGCAAAATGAAACAAAATACACAATAAAATACAGAGTACATAACGAAAAAGGAGCACATCACGATGTACATTTATAGAATTAAAACTACAAATGAGAAGGATGAAAAACAAATTAATAATGAGAAAGATGTGAATCAAAGTAAAAAGAGTAAATGCCGATGAGATAAGGTATAAACTGCAAAGATAGTGAACTGTAGTATATATACATAAAAGCAAATAACATGAGATGAGAAAGGGGGGAGCATGCAACTTAGGCCACAGAGAAAATCAAAATAACAAAATGTGTAGGGCACGACTAAGAAGAGGGGAGGTAGAGTTATCCATAACCCAGGACAAATTACAATATTAAGAACTGGGGGTGAGCCATACTGAAGGACATCATAAGGGGGGGATAATATTGTCAGACAGAAAGCACAACAATAAAATAACACATCAAAACGGAAATGAATAAAGTGCACAAAATTACGTTATACAGTGTAGGAATAGGTTGATGATCAGCCAAGATGGGGGTAGAGTTAAAAGGTTAAAAGGTACCGTAGAGTGTAGGTCAATAGTCAGTAAAGAAGAGGGTAGAGTTGAAAGGTATCATAGAATAGAGCATCTGTGTGATGAGTAGTATATTCAGGAAGAAGGCAAGCGCAGGATAAATGGGGTGAGCATGGATGAGAAAGATATGAAAAGAGATAGGGAAGGCATGTAGAGAGAAGAAAGTAAGTAATTTGAAGTGCAAAGACAGCAGGCTGGAGCTACAAAGGCAATTGTAACTGGGGCTCCATTCAAAGATGGCCATCGATTTTGAGGAGGTGGAATAAGTCCTTTTTCACTGTCTAATTTTCAGCAAGGCAAGGGGGCAACAACACCAAAATAAAGAAAGGAAGGCAAAATGGAGGCCAAAGAAAAATTGTAAGTGATTTAAGAGACACAAAATGGGTTCCACAAGTTTGGAATCATGTGGTAATACAGCCTTGGTCTCAGGTAGAAGCATGACGAGAGATACATAAAAATAATATTAGAGGGTGGTAACCCAAAGAGTTAAAAAAATAAAAATACGTTAAAAAGCACATATCGCCATCAGACAAGGCTGTAAAAGTTTTCATTAATTCAGCACTGGGCTGAGCGATTAGCAGCCTAGTCAATGGCAATTGGCAGGGACAAATCCAATCACCGTGTAACCCGCAGGATCCAGGTTCAAGATCCGAGGGTCGGCGAGCTTAAGCAACGAGGCGGCCGAGGTAGTGTCCCTATATGTGTAGCAGAGTTCCTGCCGGACCAGGTCGGCTAGTAGGAGCCAGTCTCAGGCTCAGAGGGGACCCATGCAGCACCACACGGATGGGAGCAGCTGGACGCAGGCTCAAGGCGAAGGGATCATTCGGCCCCAGCAAATGTGCTGTAGAAGCAGGCGACCCTTGCAGGTCGTCCAAGAAGGCACTCACCTCGACGGTCGGGGAATCAAGCAGGATAGGTCCGCCAAAGAAGAACAGCCTCTCCAGGTCAGTCAGCACGGAGTCGGTGCAATCTGCCGAACACGCTGCTAATACTCCAAGCCCGCAGTGGAGCCCACACGGCCACCACCGCAGCCGTGCCCAGCTCCGACCGCGAACGTCCTCCAACGGCATGGACAGGTCTCGGCTCCCAGCACTGCGTCGAAGCGATTCGCCGCGATCCGCAGCTCCCTCCAAATTCACTGAGGCATCTACCGCCGTTGGTGAGCGGGAACGATCGTCGCCGCCGAAATGCCCTGTCTTGGTGGAAACGGACGTCCCCAGGCAGATGCGACTACCTCAGGGCATAGCCTCTGCCATCGGTGGCCGACCGAAGGAGCGGACGGGGGCCTCGATAGCGCAGGCCATCCAGGGGAACCCAGTGCACGGCGTTGAAGCGATCCGCTGCGATCTGCAGCCCTCTCAACAGCCACAGAGGCGTCCACTGCTGACGGCGAACGGGAACAATCACCGCCGCCAAAATGCCCTGCCCTGGTGAAAACGGATGTCCCCTGGTAAATGTGACCACCTCAGGGTATAGCCTCAGCTATCCGTCGACGACCGAAGGAGCGGACGGGGGCCTCAACAGCGCGGGTCATCCAGTGGGACCCAGTGCAGGTAAGCATCTACAAAAGCTGCATTTCCAAAGTCGTAGCAGTTCTTTAAGTATTTATCTGTCGTTGCGGGGGGGAATGGGGGAATGTTTCCCCAACCTCCCAAAGCATACTGGCTTTTTTCATTGTAATGATGATCGCAAGCCTGGCACGCTGTTGTCATTATGTTGAAAATGAAACTGAAACTTAGTTTCAGATTTACAGTTTCGGTGTCTGTGGGGCTATCTCAGCCCCCGAGCACCGGAAAACATGGAAGAGGTGACGCTGGAAATTGGAGAATCTCCCTTTTCTAATGGTACCCTTCCCGGGGATTGTCCCAGGAGGGCAATCCCCAAGCGGGGGTCCACCCACTAGGCACCAGGAAGAGGGTAGCGGCCCTTTGGAGCCTTTCCTCTCCCCTATAAAATTAGGCCAGAAAGCCTTTCTGTTTCCCCAGGGGGGCAAAAAGCTCTATAGGTGCCAGGGATTTTTTATTATATGGCAGGGGTGGGGGTTGCCCAGAATGGGCATGACAATGCCCCCACCCTACCACCAAAGAAGGCACACAATGTTCTGTCCCCCCGGCGCAGAAAGCCCACTAGGCCCCAGGGATTTTTTAAATAGATATGTTGGGGTAGGGGCTGCCCAGAATGGGCATGTCAATGCCCCCATCCCCCTAAAAAGCCATAGTCTCTCTGCCCCCCAGGAGGCAGATGCCCCGGATCAGCCCCCCTGGGGGCTGGGAGCTGGGAGCAGAAAGCCCACAAGGCACCAGGGATTTTTTCTTTAATCTACGTAGGGGTGGGGGCTGCCTAGAATGGGAATGCCAATGCCCCATCCCCCAAAAAAATTCCACAGTCTTTCTGCCCCCCTGGAGACAGATTGGGGCAGTAGCCCCTGATCTGCCCCCCAGGAGGCGTCGGAGAACACACTAGGCACAAGCGATTACCCAGGCTTTTTTATGCATGGGGGCTGTCCATAATGGGCATACCAATGCCCCCATACTAATAGCCACAGTCTTTCTGTCAACCTTGGGGGCATATAGGGGCAAACCCCAGACTCCCCCCCAGGGCGGCAGAAAGCCCACTGGGCACAGCTTTGTTTTTAGCAATGTGCCTACCGTTGGATTTTGGGCCCTAGCGCAGCCAACACATAGGGAAATCTAGCAAACCTGTTCATTTTTTAAAACTAGACACCAAGGGGAATCCAGGATAGGGTGTCTTTTGTGCCTCTCACCAGGTTCTGTTACCCAGAATCCCTTTCAAACCTCAAACTTAGTATAACGAAAACAAAGTTTCCTCACGTTTCTGTGATGGAAAGGGTCTGGGATCTGCGTGGATCCACAAAGTCCCACCCACCACACATTCCCCAAAGTCTTCCGATAAAAATAGTACCTCACTTGTGTGGGTAGGCCTAGTGCCTGCGACAGGAAAAGGCCCACAACGCAAGTGGACAAACCACAATGAAAATGGGCCCGGAATTTGTAGATCCACGTAGATTGCAGAACTTTCCACCAATGTGAGGAAAATATGTTTATTTCGACAAATTTCGAGGTTTGCACGGGATTCTGGGTAACAGAACCTGATGAAAGCCAGACAAGTCACCCTATCCTAGATTCCGCTGGGTGTCTAGTTTTCAAAAATGTATAGGTATGCTAGGTTTCCCTAGGTGCCGGAAGAGCTATGGTTCAAAATCTACAGCTAGGCACTTGGCAAAAAAAGAGTTCATTTTCACTGTGAAAATATGATGTGTTCACATTGCGTTTTGGGCCGTTTCCTGTCATGGGCACTAGGCCTACCCACACAAGTCAGGTACCATTTTTCCGCAAGACTTTGGGGAATGAGGATTTGATGGAATTTTGTGGATCCACGCAGATTCCAGAACTTTCCACCACAGAAATGTGAGGAAAATGTGTTTTTTTGGGAAAAGTTTGAGGTTTGCAGGGGATTTTGGTTAACAGAACCTGGTGAGAGCCAGACAAGTCTCACCATCCTAGATTTCCCTGGTTTTCTAGTTTTCAAAACTGTATAGGTATTCTAGGTTTCCCTAGGTGCCGGCAGAGCAAGAGTTCAAAATCTACAGCTTGGCTGTTTGCAAAAAAAGGGTCTGTTTTCACTGTGAAAATGTGGTGTGTCCACGTTGAGGTTTGGGCCATTTCTTGACGCGGGCACTACACCTACCCAAACAAGTGAGGTACCATTTTTATTGGGAGACTTAGGGGAACACACCATTGTAGAGCAACCTATTGACTTTCAAAGCATTTCTGCTTTCCAAATGTAAGACAATTTGTAAAAAAGAAATCACTTTGAAAAATGACCTATAATTCACATACTGGTATCGGTATCCACAATTTCGGAGATGTGCAAATAGCTACTGTTTATAAACTCTATATATTTATTTTCCATTTCAGAAATACATAGGTGACTTTCATACTGATTTTTCCCTGTTTATATTTCCCAAATGAATTGCAATATACCTAAGACACAATAAAAAACCATTGCAAGACGCTGCTCAGTTATTGGCTCCGGGTACCTCGGGTTCTTGGTGAACATACAAGTTCTATATATCCCCACAACAAGAAGGGTCCATCGGATGTAACATTATATTGTTTTCAAACATCTGTCATACTTATTAGAAGTTAAAGGTGAAAACGCTGGCACAAATGGCTGTTTATTTTAACGCGTTTTCAATTTTGTCTCTTTTCAACTGTTGATTTCTATACAAAAACCTTGAAGGATCTACGCAAATGACCCCTTGTTGAGTTTCGAATTCTGTCTAGTTTTCAGAAATGTATAGCTTTTTAGGATCCTAGGATCCATCACTGCTTTTGTACCCATTTGTACCATTAACTGGAAAGAGGTTGAACGTGCCAAAAATAGCAAAAATTGGCTATGTCCCAGAAAAACCAAAACTGTCTAAAAAATGTAGTTTTTTTTTTACAAAAGTCTGCTTGTCCCTGAAAGCTAGAAGGATGGTGTAGCTGTATTTTGGTTAATTTCTGGGTCTCCACCAGGGGATTCAGCAAACCGTGGGTACCTTTGAAATCCCCATGAAGTTGGAAGAAAAGGATGCAAATTTGGTGAGGATAACTTATGTGGTCAAAAAGTTACAGGGGCCTGAGAGAGCGCGCGACGCGGCAGATAAGATGGCCGCCCCTCCCTGAGCTCCGCGATTTCGGCGGCGCTTCATTCACAGAGGTCCCGCTTCCCAACAGCGTTTTTGGTCGGAAACTTCGGATTTCGATGTCGGAACTGCCCCCCAGCACATGGGTATGTTCCTGATTGTGGCAATGCATCTTTTGAGTCCGAATTTTGTATAAATGTCGCTGCTTCGGATCCGGCCGCCATTTTTTTTTTTTTTTTTATTTTCTCGTTTTTCCTCAAATATCTCTCCGCTGCCTTTTCTGCTGTTTATGACTTCTTAATGGACTTATGTCTTACTCTACTGTTCCAGGAGGCATTTGATTTCCTCTGAGGCACCTTGAGGTATTCTGGTACTATTTTTGACGTTTGTTTCCTGCCCTCACATCTACATTAGAGCTCGCCTGCTTGGGGCTTCGCTACTTCATTGCTGTGTGCTACTCTCTGCCACGAAGGTGCATTGTCCTTTACTGGGCTGTTCTTGTCTCCACCTCTGCAGTTCGCTTTGCTTTCATTCACCGCCACTGCATGGTCGGCTGATTTGTTCTTTACTTCACGCTGCTTTCCCGCCTCCATCACCATGCAGCAGGCGCACAGCACTAAAGCCTCCACCGCAGCTTCTTCCTCACGCAAGGATCCTGCAACAACAGGCAAGCATCCCAAGACGGATCCTCCATCTCCTTCTAAATCGCCGTCTCCAGTTACCCTTGAGGACCTCATGGAGGAACTTCGTCTAATTCGTCCCTTTATTGTGGATACTACTGCTACCCTGCAGAGGTTAGACGACAAGTGTTCCAGCCTAGATCAAAGGGTCACCAACGTTGAACAAAAAAATCAGTGACGCTCAAGATGTTGTCGCTAAAGTGAATATCCTCACCAAGGAAGTTCAAGTCCTCAAGAAAACGACCGAGGATTTGGAAAAGAGGAATAGACGCAATAACCTGCTTATTTACGGCGTTCCGGAGAATTCAGAGGGGTCCGACATCATCCTATTTTTGAAGTCACAAGTCCTACCAATAGTCGGCTTGCCTAAACATGTGGACCTGAATATTCAAAGTGCGCATCGTCTTGGCCCAAAAAATTCCTCTTCTTCTTTAAAACCTAGAGGCATTATTGCTTATTTTCTTCTATATTCTGACCTCATGTCTGTTTTGCATTCAGCCAAGCAACACAAGCAACTACTTTGGTCGGGACATAAACTTTTTTTCTTTTAGGATGTCTCCAAACAGACTGCGATGCGTCGATAGGACTTTCTGGATATGCGGGCTACACTACGCTCCATGAACGCTAGATACGGACTTATTCATCCCTGTTTTTTCAAGGTCACATACAAAGAAAGGTCTTACAGCTTCGAGGATCCGGCAGATCTCCGCAGATTCATCCATTTCCACAGAGAAGACTCCATGGAACAAGGCGTCCTTTAATTTCCTCATGTCTTCCTTTCTTTACTTCGCTTATTGTTCATACTTGTGCTGTTTATTTGTTCTATTTCATATGATCTAATTGGTTTTTGTCTCCGCTGATTTCTAGGTTCGTCGCCCTATGTTTTGGTTGTATGCCCCTCCATCGTACTGTCCTGTCTTCGTCTCCATTATTCCAATTCGCTGTTGTCCTTGCTTAACTGTTCGGTAAGTCTCCTCCATTTGTTTATATTGTCGTGCTCGGTCTTGGGTTCCATTTTCTTTATTCCCTGTTCTTATTCTTGCCTCTCTTCCTTCATGTTCCTCGGACCGGGTTTTCTGACACTTTCCCTTTTGTGCGGTCGTCTTTTCTTGTTGCTCCCGCTCTCACTTTATTGTCTTTTTACTCCGTTAATTGTTCTGTATGGCTGGAACCGTTTTGGTTTCCCTTGCCATCCTTCTTCCTACTATCTTTTTTCGGGCAGCGTTTAGCTCCCACTCCCTTTTTCCTCACTATCCTCTCCTTTCCCTTTCTTTTCGACTTTATCCACCTCACTTTGCTCCTTTCCTCCTTTCTTTTGGCACTGTGATGTTAGTCACTCCTTCCCTTTCTCCTCCATTTTTATCTCTTCTCTTCTTCTCATCTCACCTTACTCTGATGGCCTTGCTCCTTTTTCCTTTTGCTCTCTCTACTTGGGCTCCTCTACTATTTCCATCGTTCTTCTTTTTACTTCATTTAGTTACTTTCTATCTCTCCTTGCCATTTTCTCTATATATTCTCTTTTTTTACCTGTACTACTCTCTCTTTCTACTTTCCTTTAATCTCCTCATATGAAAAGTTTCCGACTCATATCCTGGAATGTTAAGGGTCTTCGTAACCCTTTCAAGAAACAACGTGTTTTATCTCATCTTGCTCGTTTAAAATGTCAAATTGCCTTTTTACAAGAAACACATCTTTCTACTCAAGAGTTATCGATGTTACGTAGACAATGGGTTGGGGATGTTTTTTGCTCTCCTGCTATTAATCACAAAAATTGTGTTGTTATTTTATTTCATAAAGCGTTGTCTGTTCAAATTCTAAATGAAACTATTGACACTAATGGCAGGTGGCTGCTCCTTGATTGCATTGTTAATGATGTTCATCTCTCTCTCTGTAATGTCTATGGTCCGAATGGCATTGATTCTTCCTTTTGGAATGATTTCTCCTCCCTTCTCA
This sequence comes from Lissotriton helveticus, assembly GCF_964261635.1. Classification (NCBI taxonomy): domain Eukaryota; kingdom Metazoa; phylum Chordata; class Amphibia; order Caudata; family Salamandridae; genus Lissotriton; species Lissotriton helveticus. The sequence continues at coordinate 212,088,612 of NC_136058.1, forward strand.
CTTCTAATGCTAATGATGATTTAATTGTTGGGGGAGATTGTAATCAATTGATGGACCCTTTTTTAGACCGCAAATCACAAGCTCGCTACATTCCCAACAAAATGCAAAAGTCCTTTTACAAAGCCATCTCATCTAGAGGCCTTATAGATTCATGGAGGTTGTCCCACCATGACTCTCTAGAAATTTCCTTTTTTTCCCCTGTGCTTTAACAACTCTCTTTTACTTGATCCCACTTTCATTGAACACTTCACTCATTTCATGGATGACTTTTTTACTACTAACTTTCACTCCACCTCTGACTTTCACTTTCTTTGGGATGCTTTCAAAGCCACTGCCCGGGGTTGTATTATTGATTTTGTTTCACGTAAAAAAAAGAAAGCGCTATCCCAAGCTTCCTCTTATCTAAAACGCATTAAAGAACTAGAGCATCTATACTACACTTCCAACTCTCCTGAATCTCTGTCCTCTCTCATTTCCGCTAAATTGCAATTTAATAAACATTTCTGGGAATCGGCCTCCAATCAGCTTCTTCAATTTAATGCGAAGATTTATGGTGGTCGCAATAAAGCTGGCAGGGCTCTGGCAAATTATCTCAAAATTAAAAAACAGAAATCGAAAATAGTCTCGATTAAAGATTCACAAGGCTCGCTCCAGTCTTCTGATGCCAAAATTCTGGATTGCTTTGTTCAATTTTCCTCTACTCTTTATACTCCTGAGTCTTCCCCCTCTACAGAGCAATTAGACTCTTTCTTTAATTCTATCCCTAAATCTCCCAATCCTTCGTTGGATTTCTCTTCTCTTGATGCCCCGATTTCAGAAAAGGAAATTCTTGCTGCTCTCTCTCTTCTCCCCAAAGATAAGACACCTGGCCCTGATGGCTTTACTGTACGTTTCTTTCTCCAATTTAAATCTATCTTGATTCCTCATTTTCTTCAGTTAATTAACCATTTTCTCTCCTCTGGTGAATCTAAAGGTTCTTTTTCGCAGGCTATGCTAGTTCTTCTCCCCAAGAAAGATAAGGACCCTTCCCTATGTAAAAATTACCGACCCATCTCCCTCATTAATACTGATTGTAAATTGTATGTGAAAATTCTGGCTTTACGAATTAGTTCCATTGTCCCTGATTTGGTTAACATCCATCAATCCGGCTTTGTTAAGGGAAGATCCATTACAGACAATTCTAGAACCCTTGTTAATATCATTCATCTTTCTGCTAAAATGGACAGCCCTTTGGCTGCCATTACTCTAGACGCCGAGAAGGCATTTGACCGTGTCAACTGGGATTTTATGTTTGGCGCCCTTCGCTGGCACGGTTTTAGTCCCACTTTTCTTAAATTTGTTCAGTTGCTTTATTCTGCTCCTACCACTTCTACATGGATTAATGGTATGCAATCTGATTATTTTCCCCTTCATAGAGGTACCAGACAAGGCTGTCCACTTTCCCCTGTTCTTTTTAATCTGGCGCTCGAACCTTTCCTTGAAAAAATTCGACAATCCACTTCCTATTCTGGCTTTCTTTATAAAGATGTTGAGATTAAGTTTACCGCTTATGCAGATGATATTTTGCTTTACATTTCTAACCCTGTTGTTGCCCTCCCGCTTTCTTTTCTTTATTACATGATTATTCCTCTGTTTTTGGATATAAATTAAATATCGATAAAACTGAAGTCCTTCCCCTCAATAAATTTTGTCTTCCTTATATGTTTCGGGGTTCTGGTTTCCAATGGAATTCCGGTTTTATCAAATGTCTTGGCGTTTTATATGCTAACACCATTAGAGAAACTATCAAAATTAATCACTCCGATATCCTTAAAAAGCTCTCTTCTCTTACAGAACGTTGGTCCCCTCTTTTTCTTTCCTGGTGGGGTTGTCTCTCCACTATTAAAATGATGCTCCTTCCTATTGTGAACTTCTGTCTCTCCATGCTTCCTATCTCTCTCCCTCATTTCTTTTTTAAGTCTATCAACAGTCTTTTTTCCAAATTCCTGTGGAATAAGCGTAAGGCTAGAGTCTCACTCCTCCGTCTTCAACAACCTAAACATCTTGGTGGTGTTAACTTCTCCAATATCTCAAGCTTTCATTCTCAAGCAAATTTGCCCTTTTCTTCTTGAAAACTCGTCTCCTCCCACCACGGCTTGGAGTTCTCTGGAATTGGCGCAACTTCACCCCTTCTCCTTCCTTACTGCCTCCAATCTCACTCAACCACCGCCTAAGCTACTTTCTCCTATTTCTAAACACTCCAAAGCTTTAACACTTGCCCTTTTTCGATCATTCTCTTTACCATCTTCCCTTCATATGAACACTCCACTTTGGTATAATAAATCTCTTAAATTACACAATCGTGCGCTCTTTTGGAAGGAATGGATTGACAAAGGAATTCTCACTTACCAACATCTTATTTCTGGCAATTCCTTATTAACCTTTCCAGCACTTCGAGATTCCTTCGGTATCTCTAACAAATACTGCACACACTTTCATGAACTTTTGCCCAAACTATCCACTATTATCCTACACAATACTCCTTCATCCTCTTCACCTCCCCTCCTTGCCTCTCCACCTAACTTTCAGGTTCCCCTTAAGGCCTCTGCTATTTATAAGTTACTTTCCCCCTCACTTACTGACAGGCCTAAAACTAATCTTGAACTTCTCTGGGAATCGGACCTCAATCAAACTTTTCCCTCACTTACCTGGGACTCTATTTGGTCCAAACTTCATTCCACCTCTCGTTCTGCTAGTACCACACAAACCCTTTATTTTTTTTATAATAGATTATTTTATACTCCCTGTGATTTGTTTAAATTTAAATTGTTAGACACTAAGAAGTGTTGGTCCTGTTCATGCACTCCTGGTGATTTTGTTCACATGTTTTTTCTTTGTCCTAAGGTCCAACTTATGTGGTCCCGTACTTGGTCTACACTTAATAAGATTTTATCTAATAATGTTCCCTTTGTTATTTCTTTGGTATTCCTGGGTGGTTTGGCCCCAGTTTGGGATGTCCCACTCCATATTCGTAAATTTATTGATCTTTGCATTGCTATCGCTTTTCAAGTTATAACAACTAATTGGAAAGACACTACAAAAGTGGTTTATAATGCTTAGTGGAATTTGCTCTGCCATCATCATAGACTAGATCGTGCATGTGCTTCTTCTATTCCATTGTTGATAAAACGTGATTTACTTTGGTCCCCTTTAACAGACTTTTTATCTAAAAGTGCCTCTTGATCACATGTTATTGTTATATTTAGTTTTACTGTTATTATTGTTACTGTGAACTTCCCTGTATTTCATACCTCTTTATTTCTCTTCCCATATATTTTTCTACTGCTGTTCCCCTTCCGTCCCCCCCCTCTTTTCCCTTTCTTCCCTCTTTCTTTCTCTCTTCCCCCCCCCACAAAATGAAAAGTTATAAAAGCATTTTTTTCTTTGTATAGTGCTTTCCCCTTTTGGGGCCTTTCTTGTTTATTGGCACATTATTCCCCACAATTGTTTTCATTCTTATCGCTCTTTATTTGTGCAATTGTACTGATGTTTTACATTGTTTTCTTCAACTCAATAAAGCTTTTCAAACTTAAAAAAAAAAAAAGTTACAGGGGCCTAAGCACAGGGGGAAAAGGCCTAGCAGCGAAGGGGTAAGTAGTCTCCGGTGCTTCCACAGACAACATAGATAAACCTGAAGTTAAATTACAATGGAACGTGACCTAAACATATCTTGGCCTTCTACACTACAGGATAAAATAAGGCTAAAACTTCACAAAACCTCTCAATCAGATAACATACCTCAGACCTTATTTTTATTTTGATCTATAACTGTCTCATAGTTACCCTTGTTACTTTAACTTAAATGCACGCTACCATTTTACCCTCTTGTTCTTCATGCAATAATATTTACTTTGAGTCCTAACCATATTATTTTTCTGTTGTATTACAGAACCACACATGCCTTAACAACAAAGTCTAACCAATGACTGCATTATTGCTGTGCATTCCTTTAGCACGCAAGTCTTTACCATGATTTTGACTTGCTTTAGGAAAGCACTGGACTTTGGAATAGTATAATTTACTCCTCCGACTCCAATCTGTGTTTCAGTAGGGATGGTGTTGGACTCAAAATCCAACACCATTCCAACACTGCGTTTACTGCGTTTGCTATTACTCTATAAGGTTTCTTACTTATTGATATAACTCATTTATTAAATGTCCTTTTTCAAAACTTAAAAAGTGTGCTTGCTATTTAGTATTTAGCCCTGCTGTCCTTGGAAAGGAGGACATCAAATCCCAATTTGGGCTGACTTGAAGGTCACATCTGGCATGGTGAAAAGTACATTCCTCTCGGTCACTGCTATTATCACGGATAATCAAAGTATGGAGAAAGGCATGGAAACTCTCACGTTTGGCTGCATTGTGTTGAACAGACAAAGGGAGGAGGAGGATTCCTCCAGATATCTTAGCAAGTGCGTGATATCCAAGGGAAGTATGGAAATGCAGTGGCTTGTGCTGTTGCTAATGTGACTTGGAAATATGAGCACACCTTCTTACATCAATGTGTATGAGTTGTTCAGGATTGCATGATCTCACCACCAGGAACGAAAGTCTATGTATAATTTAGAATTGCATAGTACATACTGTTCCCCAAGCAGCCATTGTACTAAAGGGCTGGTATCCAGTTGCACCCAGGATCACTTGTTCTTGTGTAATGCATGGTGAGAATGCCTAAAATCATTAGTAATGTGTATTCATGTGTTCTTAATTTTTGTGGTGAATGTTGGTATCACTGCGCCAAAGTAATTTTTGTATTGAGCATGTAAAATAAATAAACACACCCTACTACTATTCTAACTGTGTGGATTTGAAAAAAGGAATTATACCTAGTATATCAATGATCGATTGACTTTGGCTCTGTGCAACCCTGTTATTCAACCCAAGCACTGTCACATGTGACCCTCCATTGCTGCCTGATGTTTTCAGTAAATGATTGGAGTTCAGTTCTCACCATGAGCTAGAAACTGAGCTAGGCCTATAGCCTAATACATTCAAACGAATGTCTTGGGCGTGTGGGGTAGGACAAAGGGGCCTCAAAATACTTTCTTCTAAGTAAAAATGTCAACCCAGCTTTATTGTTTGATTGCCAGGGTTTCTGTTTGTCGAAGAGCATGTAAACGTGATCTGCATGCTGAAGGGTGCTCCTGAGATCTCAGCGGCAGCCTGCAACATTATTTCACCGAATAAATCGAGCTTATTGTTTTTTAATGCAAGGGTTTTGTATCATATCCATCCCTTTTAACACACAAAATAGTTCTATTTTCCAAAACATGCAAGCAGAACATTTTATGTGACGCTGGAAAGTTAACATTCTCAATTTGTTAGTCAAGGTAACTTTCAGTGTGCTTTAAAATGCCATCACAATAAGTGAGTTCAAAGCTAAATCATTCCTTTATGTGTGAGATACATGTGATTTACAATAAGGGAAATCCGTTGCATGTATTTTTTATATATTGCATAGGTGTGGGCATGCTAGTCACAAATGATGTGGTGTTAAGGGGCGCACTTAGATATTCTCATTGAGCAGCAAAAGTTACAAAGCAAAAACAGACAGTAGGCATGTTCTAGCCAAGAACATATCCATGTCCAGTATGTTTGTACTTTATACATAATACTGCTGGGACAGTGGAGACAACCAAGCACTATGATGAATATCAAAACTTATTTTAGAGGGATGCTTATTAAAAGATATTACATGTGTGACTCTATACCTTAAGGAGGTGGTGCATTCTTCACCTGGTATGGTGACATGACACTCCAATCACAACTGTAATAAAAGTCGGCATATTATCAGGATCACCTATTCTGTCAAACAGTAGTTATTACTCTGGGGAATCAAGAACCAGATACCCTAGAATGTGTCACCTTCATTGATTCATATTACTTACAGGTTCATTGATTCTCTTCCAAAAGATAGCAAGAAGGAAGATTGCAGTGACTGGTGGGGACAGGTAACTGGTCATAGACTGCATGTAGTCGAAGAGTTTTCCACTGTTGGCTGCTTGAATGATGGGTATCCAGAGAATACTGATACCAACCAGGAACAGAACGAATACCCTTAAGGAAACACAAAGGTAAAATGTATTTATTTACAGTACGAAATACAAAACTGTTGAGTACACTAGTCCTATTAACATTCATAATTTGCCAAGAAGAACTTGCTGGAGTCTGAAAGTAACAACCAATGAAAATGACGATGGTTTTGGCTTACGTATAATGAACATCTTTTTTGGTATAAAGTGGGGGATGAGGAATTGCTGGAGATGGTGGAACCAACATATGAGGAGAAATAGAGACGAGCACAAGATGGAGATGGGTAGTAAAAATATGTGTGATTGCGGAACCATGATTTGTGGGAACAGTTAAAGGTGCAAACCTTTTATTCTAACACAATATTCACTTGGGAAGATGAAAAGATGTTTTGAAAAGAATTGGAACTAGGGCAGGCGAAAATCTATCAGGTTTGTGGAACCACATTTTGTATGAAAGATTGACTGAAGGCAACTGGCAAAAGACCCAGCTGGCTTCACCCACATGTCGTATTGGCAGCAATCCAGGTTAGTGCTGTGCAACAGGGATTCATTGGGCAGGTCCTTGGGATAGATAAACGGTCAGGATAGCTCAATTCCATTCCTCCCTCCTGCCTTCTTCCATATAGAGGATATTTGGAGTGCAGCTGCCATACTTTCACTTGGATATAGGACAGACAGCCTGCCTAGCCTGTCAGTAATTATACTGCAAGGCCACATCCTCTTCTACACTATGTGACTCAACTCATAGTGGCAGGCTGTATCTTTCAGTATGAACTGTAAATGCTGCATTTAAATAAGTGAGACTATAAGAAAGGAGCACCTTCTGATGTGGGGTGGAACACATTGAGGTTTCTAGCCTACCTGACACTTTGCACAAGCCAATCCTACACCTCCCACCAAACCCAACCTATTCACCATGGCTGATGCTCCATTCACTTCTTCAGTGTACTCTTTTTCAATGGTGATCAGCATGCTTTGGCTCCGCATTCCAGCAGCACCCTTCAACTCCACATCGAACTGTCACATTCTTAGACATTCTTAGACCATTCTCAATGGTTTATATTGTTTCATTGGCAGGAGGTGAAAGTAAAACAAAGCCAGAATGTGTTTCTCCTGCAGTTGTTTCCATACTGGCATGTATGATTCTACGTCTACCATAGGTTATCAATTATCACCAGCGGCGGGTAACTGACAGTGAACACATGCAATGAAATTGGTGTAAAGGGACAGGGAGAATGCACTAGTTGCATAGAAGAAGACCACTGTGATGTTCTCTGTGCCATGTAAGTTATTTAATGAAGAAGCAAAATATGCTGAACATAATGTCACTTTATCCTTTGAGTTGCTGAACAACAATATGCCTAAACTTAAGGAGGAACTTAGGAATCACAATTTCATATGAAAGCATAACAACCTGCCAACTATCATGAGCTCCTGATCAGATGCATTCCTGCGTATCCTCTGCCAAATGTCAAGAGTAAAGAGAGTGCTACTACTGTTGAAGATGGATGTGAGTGAACTCATAAGGGCAGCTATTAAGACAGCAATCATTAAGCCTCTCAGACCTGTTGGTGAAAGAAGAAAAACACACCAAATGAATCAGCTATACCAACTATTAGCATTATCATTTATGTTATTCAGTACAAACGCAAAAGCTGTAAAAAACAATATGTAGGCCAAACACCAAATTAACTCCACACACGATTCAGGAACCACAAATTAGCGATAATTATTAAGAAACTTGAACAGCCTGTAGGCAATCATTTTAACCTTGTGGACTAAAGAAGTTACTTAGTGCAAAGGTAAGATTTTGACCTGCTCCAACTACCCTAAAGTATCCAACTGGCGCTCTATTGTGGTCAGCCTGAAGTTTTAACTTGGTCCCTGTCATGCGCGATCAGATGTCCCCAGTTGGCGCTTTATGCTTTTAAGCACTAGAAAGCCCATGTTTACATTTGATCTTGTCATTTCAGTGTCATTTTAAAGGTAAAAATGTGTCCTGTTTTTATATATTGTTGGATTTTTATTGTGTGTTTTTGGTGATATTGAATGTTTTACATACCTGCCTCCTAAGTTAAGCCTGACTCCTTGTGAGCCAAGCTACCAATGAAAAAGCAAGAATGAAATTATTGAGCCTTGAGTGGGCCTTATTTGTGATTTTTGGTGTTATTACTAGCTGTAGGTACCTGCATGGACCTACTAATACATCACCTTCCAACATTTTCTCTCCTCTAAACATATTAAATCGGCTCATAACCAATTATCATACTTAATTTGCTTTTAAGTCCCTCATAAAGTGTCACTACCTGTGCCAAGGGCCTGTAAATTAAATGCTACTAGGGGGCCTACAGCACTGGTTGTGCCACTCACTAGAGCACAGGTCTTCAAACTGTGGGGCGCACCCCCCCCTGGGGGGCCTTGATGGGTCCCCAGGGGGAGCGCAAAGGCCTCTGCAAACACATGTAAATGAGGACGCCTGGAAGTGCAGCGATGTTTATTTTCTGCATTTCCAGGCTGTCCTCATTTTGTCCGAAGCGCTCAGAGTGCCGTGGGGCCAGAGGTCAGTGGGTGTGCTGCTGGGGGCTCAGCTGGGAAGTTTCTGGAGACTTATTAAGACTCCAGAAAGCCTGAGTTTTTCACAGGCCTTTAAAGACCATTTGCATACCTTTGGAAACTGGTTACAGAGGGTTAGTTTTTTTTTACTTTTTCCAGTACCTCCTTGCCCCGACTCTGCCTATTCCCTGCATTTGTATTTCAAATGTTCTGCTGTAGTGTGAAAATGCATTTCATGCAAAGGAATATTAAAAAGGGTTGCCAATAAAAAAAATGCCAGCCATGTATGTTTAAAGAGCCTGCAAAGACCTTGCTTTGACACTAAATAGGGTCTTAAATAAAAAAGTATGTATTCATTTGTAATTTGACTTTGTCTGTTCCTTTTATTTTCAGTCATGAAACATGAAGTACGCACAGTGCTGATAATAAGGCTTTAGGTGGCGGTTTATTTTTGTACCATCTGCAACATCAAAATAATGATCTGGCAACCCTAATCATAAGACTGGAAGATTGTTGCAGGATCAGCATATTATTATTTTCCTTCACCCTCTATTCCCTGATTAATTTCAAAATAGCAATAGTTTAACTTATATCTGAAACCCCACACCCTGTCAATAACATGCTGATTAACTTCAAGTGTCTGGGAATTCACCCTGCATTCAGACAACTCACTCCTCATTCTCACCCTTCACTTTCATGCTCACCCTGCACCCACAGCGCAGAATTATGGTTTTCCCGCATTTGCCATATAATCCATCATCTGTTGCATTATTTGCAGGTTAAACAAGCATTTACAATGCAACGGTTTCACCTTTACAAAAGTTAGAGCTATTGTCATTGTAAATAACAATATTTTTATTTATGTGTTGGTTTTGAAAACAAATAAATAAATGGCATTGTTATTTACAATACCAATAGCATAATCTCTCGCAAATGCTAAACACACACACCCACAGAGAGCCCCCCCACAGAGCCCCACCCACACAGAGCCTCCCCACACAGAGCCTCCCCCACACACCCACACAGCCCGGGCGCGAAGCTTGACAAACTGGAAGCCCACGGCATGGGGGTCTCTCCAGAGCCCACTCCCCAGAGTGACCCACTCTTTGGGGGAATTGTCACTTCCCCTGATCCCATTAACACTGTTGGACTACTCCAAGCACCCTGGCGCCTTATTACCTTACGATTGGAGGGCTGGCAGGAGTGAGTGATTGTGTGTGTGAGTGAGTGAGTGAGTGAGAGATAGAGTGAGGGAGTGAGTGAGTGTGTGTGAGTGTGTGTGTGTGTGAGTGAGTATGCGAGTGAATGAGTGAGTGAGAGTGTGTGAGTGAGTGAGTACTTTGCACCATAGCACAACTCTAAATGAAATCACTAAAATAATGCGTTTTCTGCTTTTACACCCCGCCATTCCCTTAAACAACACCCTGCAGCTTTATAGATAGGCCGGTGCAGCATAGTTTTCATTGAATCCGTTAATAGCATGAAAACGGCGATCACGCTAAGAAAGCTTTTCGAAGCCTTACTAGCGATAGAAGGCACTATCAGATAATCATAACACACTGCAGCTACCTACAGCTCCTCCAGCCTGAACGGAGTGATCTCTCCCGTATGTTTTACATAGTTCTTCATACAGCCTGCCAGATTTCTAAGCACTGTCGGCTTTTGTCAATAAGAAAAGAGGGGAAAGGAGTGATTTGCCCAGGATTACCGCATGAAAGTACTTAGTCACACATGCAGAGCTCTCTGACATCTTTGTTGATCACAGTGCTCTCCGAAAAGGAGCCTCGCACCCAGCGCTTAATTTGCATATTACCGCGCTGCCAGTAAAGCAGTCTAGCCTGTCCACAGGGCTGGGAACTCTTTATTATGGTTACCCAGCAAAGTCAACATTGTTTTAGCCAAAATCCAATTGAACTCCTTTGGTAGCCGCGCCGGCCGCTCTCAGCCACGTGTGGACATCCGGCTCGTCGGAGTCTGTGAGGGGTGGGTTTAATTTTGCCTGGTGTATTTACAATAATCAAAACAGATCTCTACCCCTTGCATACGCTACATGGCATCTGGTACGGAGAGCGTACAAGGCGACCAGATCTATGCAATATGTATGAAAGCAACGTAAGATGGAGGGAGCACCATCTCAGCAGGATCGGACAGGGTGCCGTGTCGAAGCAGCACGACAACTCCATGCACCAGCCTTTAATGCACCACTTGAGGCACAGAATGCTCGGCACAAGGTTTTTTCAGGCATTTTAGATTTGTTTTGTGGCTAACAACATCTCCAGAGCATACACAGCAAACAAAGTTGTCTTTTGCAGTTATTTTGAGTTAATTTGTTACCACATAGAAGCCAGCGCCTCGTGTAAGGAAAATAAGCAAATACTGATAATTTCTTCTAAATGCTCGCTTCTGAGCAGTGACATATTACACTGAGGCTCTTCCTTGCCTGGGGTGCAGGAAAAAGAAAGAAGCTTTTATGGAAACAGAATCCTAAAGTTACACTTGTCTCGGCCTCTTTAGCACCCACGGAAAATATTTCCGCCTCTCACCAGGCCTGGCACTGTTTGTCGGCCCGTGACCTCTGGTCTTTGTTGAATAGCAGCATACATGGTTTGTAAAACCAGTTTTGTGTGTGCTGAGCTATTTTTGTAGCGATGTTTACTTAATTACAGCACACGTGGCAAAGACAAGTTGTGAGACAAGCACTACAGCCGCCGCACTTCTCCCCAGGTATATTTTGCTAAGTCAAAACTGCCACAATTTACCTGGAGAAAAATGCCTCATACAATACATAACAGGATATGGCAACGCCAAAATCTGTATGTTATGCCCCATTTGGAACTGGGTCTCATTTACTGCAAACGGTATATTCTATTGCCACACATAGCTCAATTACAATTTGTGTGATAAGCATCACACCTCGGCGCATTTTCTTCTACTAAATGTCAGCAGCTAAAACATGTCGAAATTTACAAGGGCACACACAAGCTAGTAAATAATATGACGTGTCGGTGCGTTAAGCACCAAAATCCACACATTAGCCCAATTTTTGGGGCAGTTATAGTAATTGAGGCTTTGTTGTTTTTCACCCCTTCTTAGAGCCCCTGCAGCTCCACTCTGCCTATTGCTGGAAGAATTAGCCCCACCACCCGAAAGTTTTTCTTAGCCCCCCAAACTTGGCTCTAGTTGCGCTTCTTCCCAATACATTTACATTCGTCAACTGTCGGAATACAGGGTGTAATAAATAGGGCACCCTTTTATGGGCCAATACTAATTGTAAAAGTAAACAACACTCTGCATGCTGGGGGGCCTGAACTCGTATGTACAGTTCTAAAGTAAAACTAAAGTCCCAGACTACAGTGAGCTATTAGCTACAATTCATGACTGGATAACGTGGTCACATGGCATAAATTAGAGTGTAGAAAGAGATCCTTTCTGCACGAATATGTAGGATCTCCATGTGGCTCTGAAATTTGATTTTACATATCATTGTTGTCGCATGTATTGGCTGTTCCAAAGGACTCAAACAAAATTAACTAAGACTACAACTCCCAGAATGCTCTGATATGTGAAATCAAAGTGCAAGAATGGAAAGGCGGCGTTCCTGTGACGTGAAGCCATCCGGCCACCCTACAACTAACAACAGTTAAATGATGTGTACGTTTGAAACTAAGTGAAGCAGCATGCAAGTTGTTAGCATTTGAAGTTCTATGACACATCATGCCAGCGATGTTCTGAAATGAGTGATTTTAGATTGAGAGGCAGTTCAAGCAGCAACACTTCTATTCCGAATCAATTATACTAATAAGAGGGGAGGACCACCCAGCGGAGGCTGCTTGTGCTAAAACTCGTGCTGAACTTCAGAGAGCCCTCCTGATTGGCTCCAGTCTCCCTCGCGCACCAGGACTGCCAGAGTGCGCCAAAGCGGTGTTAAGACCAACACACGCTGTTTTGTTGATTCTGAAGGAGTTGTTCGCTGCACACTGCCCCGCAGCCTCAGAGTGGCAAAGACGAACATCAATCACACACTGCCTGAATCAGCCCACACAAAATGTGCAAAGTAGTAACAGCAGCAAACACTCAGAAAAGATGAGCGGAAAACATCGGAGGCTCGTGCCGCATCCAAGACTAAGCCCCCCACCCCCCACCCACCATTGCTACACAATCCTGTAGCCTGATGGATGCAGGAATGTCATAAAAGCAACGCATACACAAACAAATCAAATATAAATAATGCAATACAACAACACGCGCCGCTGCAACTGACGTGCTTTGAGGGAGATCGGCGTTATCATGGAAAAGGGAAAAACATGATAGATAACATTTTCAGCGATCTGGCTGTGATCTGTGGTCGGTGAAAGCAGCCACAGCTAGCTGTTGCTGGGGTAGCGCAACCCACATAACAGCACAGAACATGAGGAATGAGAAACAGGCTCTGGAGAAAACATGTTTTTTCCTTTACCTTGCAGATTCTGGACTCGGATGTCGCTTATCTGTCCAATCAGCTCCTCCCGCTGGAACCAGTCTCATTCGTGCCCGGCCATGGGGGCTATCCAGGGTGAAATGATAAATGCTGGAAACGCACACCAAACGGTTCAAAGAGAGCGTGGCGCCGGAGGGGTCCTGTTCCTGTGCCTGGGGGAGGAGGGCGGAGGGCGGCCGCATCCCAGTCAGGGAGCAGAGCAGGAGGGGGACGGCCAGCGCGCGCAGGAGCTGCCCTCGGCCATCTCCCGGGACCGGAGAGGAGGGAGCAAGGAGTGCAACAGTGGAGCAGTGATGGGAGGGCGAGAGGACGGGAAGGACAGGGAGAGGGCAGGAGCGGGGAGGGCGGTGGAGTGACCTGTCGGCAAAAGCAGCAAAGTACCTGCTCTGGAGAGAGGGGCTGGCAGCTCAGCGTGGGTTTGCCTATAGAGAGCTAAAAAGCTGCAACTATATCCAGGAGCAGGGAGAGGGCAGGAGCGTGGAGGGCGGTGGAGTGACCTGTCGGCAAAAGCAGCAAAGTACCTGCTCTGGAGAGAGGGGCTGGCAGCTCAGCGTGGGTTTGCCTATAGAGAGCTAACAAGTCAGGTCCCGGGCCGGCAGCCAATCAGAGCGCGGCCCGGGAAATGACGTCACGGGGGTGTCCCGGGCCGGCAGCCAATCACAGCGCGGCCCGGGACAAAGGGGCGGGGCTTAAAAAAGCCAGAGAAACGCCCCCGAATCGCGTTTTCCCCGAGAAAGCGTGATTGACAGCCTCTGTCTCCCAATGGCTAGCCTCCATTTATGGACCTAGCCAATGAGAGACAGAGGCGGGTCATCGATCGATATAGAACTCAAGAGGTTTTGCTAGCGCATGCGTACTTCGTACGCATTGCCGAGGCAAAACCTAAAAATGCAGCAACACAGGTTACCTCACAGTGGAAGGCCCTGCCTGAAGGTTGACTAGTCACCTTTTTGTTGCTTATTGGTATATGTGGGTGTTAATGTGGTACTTATGAGGACAATAAAGGCCAGGACAATGTTAACAAGTGTAAAAATAGCAAAATAGTGCAGTAATGCTATCACAAAATTTGCAGCATAATTCGCCTTTGCTTGATGCAGAATTTAGTCAACGATGCTGCATAATTTGGCCTTCTCCTGCTGCATAATTCCATTGGCCCTATTTATAGTGCTATGAGGTCCCAGCCTGTTGCAGAAAGCACTGTGAATATGTAAGTCATTATTTTAAAACAGTATTTACATACTCTAAGCTAGGCTGCTGCAAAATGATGCAGTGATTGAGATAAAACAAGTTCTTACAAAACAAACTTTTTAGTAATAAGTATTCAAACTGTATCTAATGCATTTTTGTAAGTGTCTGCACTATTCCAGATACCAGCTAAGAACTCCTTTACATTACATCTTACAAAGAATAGATCTTTGCCACCATAAAGCTTTAAGCAGATCCACTGGAATTATTCAGCATTAGAGGACAACATTATGCGGCAAGTTTGACTAAATTATGTAGCAAGAAAAGGTAAATTATGTGGCACAATGCGCCACATTTTGTGGTTAGCATTACTCAATTATTTTGTCATTTTATCTCAAGGTAACATTGTCAGGGGAAGTAGTTCACCTCATTAGTACCAGTGTAGCACCCAAATACAGCAGTAAGCAACTACAAGATTACCACTCAATCTTTGCAAAGGTCCTTCCACTGCTCCGGAACACTTTGTCACGCTTTAAGTAACTTTTGTTCCGTTTGAGCTATAATCAAGGTTTTTTTGTTGAAATCTGCAGATTATGTGGCAAATGTGGTAAACTGGAAAATATTGTGGAAAGCGCTGCTGCAGAAACTCATAATTTCATGGTTTATATTTTAATTTTCTGCACTACCACCACACACTTCGATTTCAGGCAGGGGAATCTCAAAGTCAGTATTAACCATTCAGGGGCAGTTTGTTTGTCAAAGCTGAGTCCATGGGGTGACAGGTAGAATGCCAGCAGGGTGCATTCAGATGCAGAGTCCTAATCCTCTCGATCCCTGGGGCCTCACACTAATGGTCTAGGAGACAGAAGAAAGGAGCGAGATTCATAGATTTTGTCAAAGAGAAGGCCCAGAATAGGAAGCACTGTATGCAGACTCATTTTTATGTTTACAAATGGCCAGAGACCGCTTCTTCAGAGAGATAACCCAAAGAAGGGGAAAATATAAGTGCATTTTTAAAAAAAGGGACATTTATTAGTGAAGCTGGAACTGATGCCAAGTGTGTAAGTGGCTACTGCTGGTTATCATAAAGGAGCAAATGCAGCAGGACTGGGGCCCAGGGATTTGAGAGGCCCACTGCATCACAATTATGACTGTCTAACTTTATAAAAAGGGGCATCATAGCTTATTGTCCTTTCAAGCATTAGGACAGAGGTGATGATCCATGATGGTGGGGAAGAGGTAAAAGAGGAAGAGGAGATAGCCTGCTACTCAGGACTGCAGTTATCATTAGTGCAGCAGGTATAGTTGCATTGGGTCAAAGAGTGTGAGGGGCTCACAAAACCCCAATTATGGGGTTCAGTTTGTTTGGGATATCTGTTTTTCGTTGATGCATTTACTGTTTTATAAGTCTCATATTTGGTGCAGTTCATAAGCTATAGAAAAAGTATTCCTGAAATCATCTCATATGCCCCGCTCCCTGCACGCAGCCATGTCCCTCCCGCTCCCCCAATCCTTGCCATAAAGTTTTGGAGGGGGCCCTCTGCACTACAGTATCCCTTTAAAAATGTCTCAGGCCTGCCATTGTGGAGCCTGTGTGTGTAATTCTAAACTGTCATTTTGATGTGGCAAAGTATACCTTTTGCCAGGTCAAACCTTTGTTTTAATACATATAAGTCAACTATAGTGTAAGTCGTGCACAGCCCAGAGGGCATGGTGCAATGTATAAAAAGAAAGCAGGACATGTATTTTTAAGTTTTACATGTCCTGGTAGTAAAAAACTCTTAAATGTTTTTTTTACTACTACAAGGCCTATCTCTTCCGTAGGATGATATTGAAGTTGCCTTATTATGTTTTATATAACCAGTTGATGTTTAGTGTCTCTGGAATCAAAATTTGAAATCCTAACTTATAGTGAAGTCGGAATTTAATTGCAATTTTAAGAATACCACTTTTAGAAAGTTGGCATGTTTTTGCCCTAGCCAGTTGGTGCCTGCAGCCTGTCTGTGGGTCACATGACTGGGTGTAGCTGACAGCAGGGCTTTGTATATTCCTCTTAGACAGCCACACACAATGGGTAGCTTAGGTGTGACTGGATGGTCAATTATTAGCAGGGTGGATGGGAGGATCTGGGCCCAGTTCCGCTTACACTGAATAGGCTGTGTCCTATTTCCACAAAAAGGGCTGCATAACCCCTGTAGTTAGTCTGGAGCAAGTGGCCAAGAAGGCATAGAATCTGTGCAATTCAAAGGCATTTATCTAGAAGCTTCTCCCTACTATAAAGTCACAGCTGTATATATTTTTAAAATTTCTTTATTGAATGTTCACATCAAGAAACCTGCATTTAGACCTCCCACTACATGGGAGAAGCAGTATAATTTTCATTAACACCCCCCCAACTACCCCTGCCCCAAACACCTGTCCCATGTCCCTCCTTTCCTCCCGACGCCCGATGCACCTGTCTAAGCTAGTCGCTTGTGGTTTGAGAAGCCTCTTGTCCCTGTTCGGTAAGGCGCAGCACCCTCAGATATTTAGGGCAGGTAATTGTGTTGAATTCGAAAGACAGCAGTGACAAAAAGGGTCCCCACCAATTGGGAAATGAGGTGCCTTTATTCACAAGTGAAAGGGAAATCCTCAATACCAAATAAAGGGTATCTGTTCCAATGGTAGGGGTGCTAAAAGTCAACCACTCACCGGAAGTAGAGGCAATAATGATCATCTGATGGCTGTTCTAACAAAAGATCTCTTCCAAAGTGACCCTTTGGGGGACCCGTAGGGCATGGCAGCGCCGGCCCGACGAGGAGCAATTGCCCAATGATGAAGCATGACATCCTTTGGGGTGTGTGAGGGCTACAAGAGACAAGAAATGTGCTTGCCTGTGACTAGTGGGTTCTAGACCTAGGACTCTCCCTTCACCCCTTTATTTCCTCTACTTTTGGTGAGTGGGTGACTTTTAGTACCCCTACTGTTGAAACAGCTACCCTTTATTTGGTATTGTGATTAATATCAGGAGCATGGGTACTGGACCACAACCAGCTTCTAGTCCCCTCTTATTTGTTGAGACAAAGTGAAATCCTCTCCATGCCTAGGATATGCCACATGCGCTGTAGCCATCCTATCTATGTGGGTGGCAGGTGGAACCCCAATGTGTGAGGCACCTATGTGATTTGAGAGTGAACATGAGGGCATTTGGAAACCCCAAACCAATATATGCTGGTAATCGGGGCAGTTCCGTGTTGAAATGAGTGTCTATTTCGCATAAAACTTGCTTTCAGTAGGATTGTAAACAAGGGCAATCCCACAGAACATGGGTCAAGGTGCCCGGTAAACTACACCCTCGGCAGCATAGCGGATCTTTTGATGGGTTGCAATTGTGGAATCGGACGGGGGTGTAATACCAATACATTGCTATTTTGTTTGCTGTTTCTACGCTGGCTATATTGGTTGCAGGGTGTTTAGCTCTATAGTAAATGTCCTCCCATTCACGCTGTGTGAGAGTGCGTTCTAATTCTATTTCCCATCTCCTTTGTCTTAGCGATTTGTGTCTGTCTGATCAGGCAGTATAGCTGTGATATAAGGTGAGCATCATCTAGCTTAGCTCATAGCTATTTTTCATAGGCGGTGAGGCAGCGCTGCAATAGTGGGCGGACTTCCGGGTGGATAACCCAGTGCCTATTCTGCTGGTAATGATAGCGTTCTGCTTCGGTGAGCCCCTGTTGGCGACGGAGGTCTTAAAGGAAAGAGGACCCTCCTTGTCGAAAGAGTGCCCAATTGATCTGCTTCCGTCCCTCGTCCATCCTGTGAAGGCCCTTGAGTCCAAACCCGGGTAAAAAGAAACATTCCCAACAATGGGTGTCAGAGGAGACGGAAAGGGAATGAGGTTGCTTTTGGCCACTATTTTGTCCCATGCTTGTTAGGGGACTCTCATTGCGCATGAAAGATAAAGGTCCTTAGGTCTGGCTGCTTTTGGAAAGAACGGTATTTGCCATAGTGACCTCCCTGCTAATGCTCTATTCATAAAAAGCCATTGTTTCTATGATTCCGGGCGTGACCACTCAACAAACGTTTTTATCTGAGCCGCCCAAAAATAATCTTGAAGGATTGGAATCCCTATGCCTCCCTCCCATGGGGGTCTATAACGCAACTCTCGATGCATTCTAGGTGTCCTACCTGCCCATATAAAGGATTCTAGCTCCTGCTGAAGCATGCACAGCATGACCTGAGGTGGCTCTAAGGGAGGGTCTGGAATAGGAATAAAATCGATGCCAGGATAGTAATTTTAATGGAGGCTATTCGGCCAAGCCAGGACAATGCGTGTGGTCTCCGGCGTCGTAAGTCTTCCCTCACCTGATGAAGCAAAGCGGTGTAGTTTAGCAATATAGTATCATTAATAGACACCAATAGTTGTATTCCTAAGTAGGGAATAGTTGATTTGACCCATTGCATGGGAAATTAATTCTTTAGGGAGCTTAGTGTGGTGGGTTGTAGGTGAGATTAAGGTCCAGCGATTTGTGAACATTTATTTTGAAGCCTGCAGCTTGGGAAATGCACTCAAGTTCCAACAATACGGCTGGGAAGGATGTTGTGAGATTTTCCAATGACACTATTACATCATCGGCATACAAGCTGATTGTGTGTGTGTCTCCCCCAAAGCAAATGCCGGAGATGAGCGGATTATCTCTGATGAAAGCATGGGAGAGAGAGGACAGCCCTGGCGTGTCCCTCTTTGTATGGGGAATGGGGAAGAATTGCACCCATTCACTTGAACTGTAGCTACTGGCTTAGTAAAGCCACTAAAAACCCACGCAATGAACCTATCGGAGAGATCAAAGTGCTGCAACGTGGCTTTCAGAATCGTCGTATTCACCCTGTCGAACGCTTTTTCAGAGTCAAAGGGCAGAATCAAGTTTTCCGTACCAAAGCACTTAGCCTTATCAATTACATGGAGTATGCATTTGGTGTTGTCAGTGCACTGGTGTCCAGGCACAAAACCCACCTGGTCAGGGTCGATCAGTCCAGGTAATAGTGGCGATAATCCGGGACGCGAGGACCCCTGTGAAGAACTTAAAATCAATACTGAGAAGGGATGCGGGTCTGCTTTTTATCCTACCCGCTTTTAGGAATTACAATCACTGATGCACCCAGCATTGAATTAGGAAGCCTAGGTGATATCCCCACAGCGTTGTAGACTCTTGTGAGGATTGAAGCCAGTATGGGACAGAAAGTTTTATAAAACAGAACGGAGAACCCGTTCGGGCCTGGGGAGTTTCGAGGCTTTAGTTTAGCGACAGCGGAGATCACCTCCTCAATTAGAATTGGAGCTTACAACTCATCTGCTTGGTCTGTGGTAATAGTAGATGTAGGGACTCCCTGTAGGTACCCCGCCTGAGCCTGAGATCTTGAGCAGTATATAAGTCTGCATAAAATTGGTGAAAAGTATCAGCGATGTCCTGTCTGTGACCCTCTCTTCCCCGTTGGGGGTCGTTATCGCATTTATAGTGGATGTCTGCCGCTGTGTCCGCAGTTTTTGGGCTATGAGTCTCCCTCCTCCTGTGTAAAAATTGTGTCGGAGTCTACGTGCCGCATGCTCAGCCCTGTCCAGGTCCAGCCCTGCTAACTGGTAAAGCGCAGCTTCTTACCGTCTTCACTCTAGGTGCCCTGGTCCTCTGGTGTATCCTCTCTAACTCCTGTGTCTCTTGCAACAAGAGCTTTCTTTTTTTCCTACGCACCCTATTGTCAGAGGCAGCTATTGCGATAAATTCCCCCTGTATCACCGCCTTTAGGGCATCCCATAAAATAGCTATTTGGATCTTGGGTGTGTCATTTACTTCCAGGTAATCTCTCATGACCTTTGTGATTTGTTGGACCACCTCAGGCCTGTACAGCAGCGTGTCTCACAGGTGCCAAGTGCTGGGGCAAGGTGGGCCGAGCATCAGTGTAAGAGCTAGGATGATCACCGCTTGATCTGACAAAGACCGCGGCTGAATGTCTATTTGCTGGATGTAGGGCATTAAGCGTGTTATGCCGAAGAAGTTCGTGCATATGTTTTATGGGAATGGGAGTTAAAGGAATATTCTCTCGCTGTAGGATGGCTCTCCCTCCACATATCTACAAGTCCTGCCTCAGCAAGTATCTGCTTCCCTGTTTCAGAGAGGGCCCCTGTCCATCCCTGCCTCAGGGCTGATCTATCTAGGGAATTGTCAACGACAATATTGAAATCTCTGCCGAGGGGAATTGTCCTATCTTGGGAGGCATTATTTTTTGCACTATTTTTGATAAGTACGCCTCCTAACCCTCATAGAGGGCATAGATGGATCCTAAGGTGAGTGTTTGTGTGCCCACTACAAAAGAGTAAGCTAAAAACTGCCCTGTCAACTTGGCTTGTTTAGGGCCTATTTTCCCTAGACAAAAGGATGGCCACACCCAGTTTTTTGGTGGAAAGAGATGAAAATAACTGATGGGGGAAGGCTTGGGATCGCAGTCTATGTGTGTCTCCCGCTAGTAGGTGAGTTTCTTGGAGAAGGCAAATATAAGCCTTGGAGTGTTCCAGGTATGACAATATGGCCCGGCGTTTAATGGG
This sequence comes from Lissotriton helveticus, assembly GCF_964261635.1. Classification (NCBI taxonomy): domain Eukaryota; kingdom Metazoa; phylum Chordata; class Amphibia; order Caudata; family Salamandridae; genus Lissotriton; species Lissotriton helveticus. The sequence continues at coordinate 212,109,475 of NC_136058.1, forward strand.
GTAATTAAACCCTTTTACATTCAGGGATACGATCTTAAGAAGTCTGGGCATTATGACAACATAGGGAGTAGTTGTGAGGCCATGTTGCGTTGGTTTGGTTTGTGGTGTGTAGCCCAACATAGTATAGCAGCTAGACTTTTGCCTGTAGTGAGGTGGTGTTGGTGACATGGGCATGGCAGAAGAAGGACCCTTGGTTAAATAACATCCCCAACAAATATAACAATTTAACAAAACAACAGAACATAACTCATAAATGTACTGGGGATACATTCCACAAGGTGGCGGTGGAAGAAGTACGGAGCAGTTCACTCAGCTCCTTCCAGACCCTGGCCACACACACAGTGGTAGAAGCGCCCAGATGAACTCAAGGACCAGCCGCATGGTATTACTCTAGCTTCGTCTCCGCCTGTTCATGCTGTTCCTTTGGAGTCTTTTTCCAAGGATGTCAGAACCGCTTGCCTCTCTTTTGCTATTGTGTCTAGATCCGGTCACGATTTCAGGGGGCCCGCCACCACGATCTCCAACCTCCTTGTCTCTGGCCTTTGCCCTGCTGAGCACGGCCCTGTCTCTGCGTCTTCCGTGATGTTTATTATCTGGTGGGCCTCTTTGACTGAGCGAACATGGTGTATCTTTCAGTCGATGCGAAATATCACCTGAAATTGGTGCCCCCCGGAATATGAGATTTTGCTGTCTCAAAGGTGTGTTGTGATGGGTCGGAACCCTTTTTGCTTTTGGAGGGTCGATGCTGCTAGGTTTCGGAATAACAAGGGCTGATGCGCCTGATATTGTAGGGAGTCGCAGTCTCTGGCCATGAGTAGTATTTTCTCTTTCAACCGGAAATCATGCACACAGGTTAAAATATCTGGGGGGGGGAGAGGAGTAGGCCTTCCGGGACCCACCCGGTATGTACAATCTAGTTTAAGCTCCATATCCTCAGAGGCTCCAAGGATTGCCCTTAAGAGGCCCTGCACGTACTCTGCAATGTTCTGTCTTTTCGCTCCTTGGGGGTATTGGGAATACGGGTGTTGTTGCGTCTAGACTGGTTCTCCAGGTCCTCCACATGGGCCTGGAGGTCCAGGAGCTGGTCGTGCAAGCAAAGTACTTCCCTCTGTAGGAACTCAATCTCCTCATCCCTGCCTTTCCACCGTGTCTCCCAAAGAGTCCACAACCCTTCTCACTTACTTGATCTCTTGTGCAGTTTCCTTCTTCATTTGCTTGAAATCTTCCCTCAGTTAGACCAACAGAGACTCAATGAAGACACAAGTTAAGGGCGCCTTGGTATCATCATTGCTCCTGTGTTCCCCCTGAGTTTGTTGCCAGGGTTTTAATTAGCATCGTATGAACGTGAAAAGTTAAAAGCTATACAGGTGGTCCCAGTTCCCAAGGGTGAAAGGTAAATTTTAATATCTGGGCCCCTGTTAGCAAGATAAAAAGGCTTGTGGACGATGTGGGGTGTATTAAGAGCTCCTACGTCCTATGTGGTCTACATGTTTCAGCCAGGCCTTTAGGTTAAAACTGGCTTTCCTCAGGACCAATGAGTATGTGTGGGTGACAATAAACTATATTAAGTGACTTGGTGTGTGGTAAAAAGCGTCGCACTCGCTAAGGTGCTGTACGTGTTAGAGGGGGATTCCCTCTGCTTTAACTTGCTACTTGCTGTTAAAGCCTCATGGGTCACTTGGCAGGGAGGGGAAGAAGACCGGTAATTCCGATCAGCGTGCTCCTGCGACCTATCGTCCTGCTCCAGTGTCGGGACTCCACATCGTCCACAAGCCTTTTTATCTTGCTAACAGGGGCCCAGATATTAAAATTTACCTTTCACCCTTGGGAACTGGGACCACCTGTATAGCTTTTAACTTTTCACGTTCATACTCACCAATCACTGCACACTCAGTAAGCATACCAGCTCCTCAGTAATCTGGAGTCGCAGCACACCCGGGATACATTCGGTGTCACTGTGGTGGGCCCGATGATGAAGCATGACACCAACTAGGTTGGTGTGTGAGGGCTTCATGACCAAACCTAATGGTTTGCCCACAGATGTACCTCCTGAGTCTCACTAACACAACCTAGCTAGTCCTATATTGATATTTCTATGTTATCAGTGATGTCACTGACCATATCATGAATTATATGATATGTGACATCATCAGCAGTGGTTTGCGAGTGCGCGAAATATAGTTAGTACAACTAACTATATAGGAGAAATTTCAATGGTTTTGTATGACTGAAATGTCCAGCTAACTATAACACCCCTAAAACTTATAGTTTTTTGAGTAAATTTCAAAGGTTTTTTAAATGCTAATTCCTAACTATATTAGGCCTGAAACCTATGTTTTTTTCAGTGAATTTCAAAGGTGTTTTAAATGCTAATTCCTAACTATATAAGGCCTGAAACCTATGGTTTTTTCAGTGAATTTGCAAGATTTTTTAAATGATAATTCCTAACTATATAAGGCCTGAAACCTATGTTTTTTTCAGTGAATTTCAAATGTTTTTTAAATGCTAATTCCTAACTATATAAGGCTTGAAACCTATGTTTTTTCCGTGAATTTCAATGGTTTTTTAAATGCTAATTCCTAACTATATCAGGCCTGAAACCTATGTTATTTTCATTGAATTTCGAAGGTTTTTTAAATGACAATTTTTAAATGTTTTAATTGTTATTTTTTTTAATGCTAATTTACTACATTTTTGCAGGCAGGTGTTCAGAGGGCACGCCCCCTTTTTACAACACTCTGCAGAGCAGCTCCATGGCGCTTACTGGGGATACCTGTTGGACTAGTTCCCTCTAGGGGACCTCTGGTTTGAACAGGAATTAATTCCCCAACTTAAACTGTGCAAACGCGCCCTGTGGAGTGTTCTAAATTGGGGGATTAAGTTCCCTTGCATACTGTGGGTCCCTGGAGGCCAACTAGCCCACCATGAGCCTCCATTATGCGCTAGGGGGCTGCGTTGCCTTTCCCGGGGGCGGCGGTCCCCGGGGCAGTGTAGGGGGGATTGGGCCCCCCCAATTCTTTATCACTATGCCCCCACGATTTTGTCCCCCCGGGCGGTAATTTGAAAAATATGTTTGTTTTTTTAAAACAGGTTTTAAAAAAAAATTGGCCTTGGGAGTGCGCGCTTATAGATATATACATTTTTGGATGTGTGTCTTTCTAAAAAATAAATATTGTTTATATATGTATATCTAAAGGTCGATGGAAGAATAAATGGGTAAGTAAGTGTCTCAACGGATGACTTTTTTGTAAAATTGATTGTATAACTGACTGATTAATTGTATCTTAGTCAATACATGGGTTAGTCAGTAATGTTTACATATGTAAATATCTGTATCAGTCTCACACATTTTCTGTGGCTGCATGGTTGGTGAGTAACTACATGAGTGTCTATATAGGTCATTAGTTGTTTTTTTGAGTATCAGTATGAGTGTCTGAGTGTTTATATGGTTTGGTGGGGGATATTACTTAGGACATAGATGCGTTAATGAGTGACTCACTGTTTATATGTGTTTTGAAGACAGCATGTGTGCAGGACTTTATGGGTGGATGAGTGTGAGCATAGGTGTGTTAGTGAATGAATGACTGTCTCAATACTATCTTTATGACTAAGTACATATGTGTTAAACTACTATATGTGAGTATTGGTGTATATAAGTGAGTATATATGAGAGTTAGAGATTTGAAGAGTTCCTGTATACCTAAGTATGTGTTTCGTTTAAGAGAGTCAGTATGTGTATGTTTGTGTGTATAGCTGTATATGCAAGTAAATGGATGTTTGATAGTTTATTTGCATGTGTAAGTATGTGTGTAAGTAACTCTATGGATGAGTATCGGTGTGTAACAGGATGTATAGGTGTATGAGTACATATGATGATTGAGTACATGTATGAGTGACTATATAGAACTGTTGGTGAATGAGTGGATGTGGAAGTAGATGGTGGAATAGGTTGTTGTAACTGGTATTGGTATCTACATTTTCTTGAAAATTTATGTTTCTATTTTTGAATGTGTGTATTAGAGTGAGAGGAGGTCTGTCACTCTTTCACAAGGATGATGTCATCAGTGATGTCATTTGAGATGTCATCAGTGATGTCATGAATGATGTTACTGACCATGTCATGAGTGATGTAGTATGTGACGTCATCAGCAGTGCATTATGGGCGCGCCAGTCATAGTTAGCTGAACTAACTATAACGGGGGAATTTCAAAGGTTTTGTATGAGTAAAATGACCAGCGAACTATAACTGGTGGGAAACCTATGGTTTTTTCAGTGAATTTGCAAGGTTTTTTTAAATGCTAATTCCTAACTATAACGTGGCGGAAACCTATGGTTTTTTCAGTGAATTACAAAGGTTTTTTATATGGTAATTCCTAACTATAACGTGGCTGAAACCTATGGCTATTTTCAGTAAATTTCAATGGTTTTGTAAATGATAATTGTTAAATGTATTAATTGTTATATTTTTATACTGATTTACTACATTATTTTAAAATATTTATTTTTAGATATTTAGTTTTTTCAATTACATACATATTTTTAATATAAATTAAAAAAAAAACATTTTCACACCTCTCTGCAACTAATTCCCCTTGCATACTGGGGGTCCCTGGGGGCCAACTAGCCCACCTGGAACCTCCAGTATGCGCCAGGGGGCTACATTGCAGAGAGGTATGATAAGGCTATGCCCCTTTTTAACCTCTCTGCAACGCAGCCCCCTTGCGCGTTTGCAGAGGGGGAACTAATTCCCCTTGCATACTTGGGGTCCCTGGGGGACAACTAGCCCACCAGGAGCCTCCAGTATGCGCCAGGGGGCTGCGTTGCTTTGCTCCGGGGGGCGGTGGTCCCCGGGGCAGTGTGGGGGGGATTGGGGACCCCCCTCACTTCTTTTTCACTATGCCCCATCGATTTAGTCCCCCCGGGGGGTAATTTGGAAAAAAAAAGACCGGGTTTAAAAAAAAAGAAATTGGGGCCTTGGGGGTCCATGTGGAACCACCTGGGCAGGCATAGGGGGTCAGGGTGTGTCTATCCTGCCCCTTTTTTGTGTTCTACACGTTTGTTTTTCTGCTTTCTTGTAGAACTCAAAAAAGGGGGCAGGGTAGAAGCACCCTGACCCTCTAGGCCTGCTCAGGGGGTCCCACGAGGACCCCCAAGGCAACATTTTTTTTTTTTAAATGGCGGGGTGCTCGCACGGTGCACGCACGGGTGCGCACACGGTGCGCGCTTATAGATATATACATTTTTTCAAATTCGATTTTCTCAACAACTACTGCAGGGATTTACACCATTTAAGCAGAAGAGCGATCTGCGAATCAGACTCTACCATTTTGCCAAATTTGGTGTAATTCCGTTCAGCGGTTCGGGCTGTAGCCGTGTCTAAAGGTCCTTGGAAATTAACATGGGGAAAACACGTTTTGGGACCCCCCATTTTTCTCAGCCCCCGCTTGATGAATCTACCCAAGACTTTCAGGGACTAAGCGGAGCGGAACGGGCCATCTTCTTGGAGAAATTCGCGAAGATTCAACAACCGGCGCCAAAGTTATTCCCAATAGAATGTTGCGGATTTCCTATGGAAACTAGGTCCTAACTATAACTACCTACTGGCGACCGCCAGTATATATATATATGGCGGTCGCCAGTAGGTAGTTATAGTTAGTATTGATTTCCATAGGAAATCCGCAACATTCTATTGGGAATAACTTTGGCGCCGGTGGACGAATTTTCGCAAATTTCTCAAAGAAGATGGCCCGCTCCGCTCTGCTCCTTCCCTGAAAGTTTGGGGGGGATTCGTCAAGCGGGGGCCGAGATAAAAGGGGGGTCCCAAAACGTGTTTTCCCATGTTAATTTTCATAGGGCGGTTGGACTCACTTTTAGCCCGAATGGCTGAATGGATTTCCACAAAACTTGGCAAAATTGTAGGGACTGGTAGCCCGATGTGCCTTTGCTTTGTCTCAAGATATGTGCTCCAGTGGATTTTGAGTAATGTAGGTTCAAAAAAATATATAGATCTATAAGCGCGCCCCAGTACGCGCACCGGGAAGCGCACCCGGCGCGTAACGCGAGTTCGCGCGCGGAAAGCTGATTGGCTCTCGGGTGTCTGTCAACATTCCAAACAGTCCACCATCTTGTGTCTTGGTAGAATCGAGACACAAAAGGTGGCAAAAACAAAGGGGGAAATGACCATAAGGGGGCAGGGTAGACCCCCTGACCCCCTAGGTTTGATGTGGGGGCCATAAAAGGGCCCCGCAAAAAAAAAAAAAAAAAACGATTTTCGCGGGGGGAGTGCCCGGTACGCGCACCGGGGAGCGTACCAGGGAGCGTACCAAGGGGAAAACCCAGTGAAACAGTAAAATAATATGTAGGTACCAATACAGAGTCTTAAATTCAATGTGCACCGTCCCCTCTGTAGATATCTTGCATGTTGTTACAGAAGTTATTGTGGTATATGGAATCCATATCATAGTGTGTCAGGAAAGCAGAAACAGATCATTTAAGCACTCCTTGAGAAAGCCTATGGGATCATGGGTAGTCTACCCTGCTCCCTTATGATATTTTCAAGTATTACATTTTACTCTCTTCTGAATCTACACAAAATTGGTGGTGATATGGTGCATTAGAGACAGACAGTGAGAGAAAGAAGGCTGTAGATCAAAAAGAGATGTCAAATACACATTCGAGATAATATAGTAGGAGAAAGGAAGTAACTATGAGCAAACTTACTATGTAACACCAAAAAGTTGTATAGTATGCACAGTATACTGTAAGTCTCACTTTATATTATAATCATTTTGGTACTACTTCATGAATTACATATAAAAATGAATAATGTCTCAAACAATTTTTAATTATTAAATATTAATTTATTATTCTGAATTTTCATAATTTAATGACACTTGCAACATTTCATTATCCGAAATCTCCTCCAAATTTGTACTGCATGATTCCATATTATCTACACAGTCTATGAATTCTTGGTCAGGAGACTCATCTAGGAAGTCAAATAAATCTTCTTGAAGAATTTCTTCATCAGTTATTTCGAAATGAATCTGCTCATCAGTTATTTCGAAAGAAATATTGTTGGTATGTGGTGTATCTTCCATGTTCTTGCTGTGAATTGCATAAAAAATAACTATATCAGTAAAGGTAGGGCACTGTTGGGTTTGAGTTCAGAGAGGTACTTCTGAGTTTTTAACAGTGAAGTTATCTTTGGGAAGTGTATGGTATGAGGTAGGAAGTAGAAATATAAAAAAGTGTATGTAAAGAAGCCTAAGTAAATTCATAATTATACCAGAGAAGCCTAACTCAATCCATAACTATAACAGAGAAGCCTATCTTAATCTATAACTATAACAGAGGGACAGTAAATAACTATCAGAACATGTTTTTACAAATTAACTTAAAGTGCCCCTTACAAATTAACAACTTACCTTATTAAAAGGTGATGAAGATAAATGGAGAAAATTCTTTCAAGATGTACCTCAGGTAGTTGTAGTCAAAATGGTCGTGTTTCCCTCTCATTTTTCATATATATTCATGTACATAACCAATGAAATGTCAGGAAAAAAAAGTAGAAAATGAAAGTAACATTTTAATTGGTTGTAAATCCTAACACTTCATATGTGTTTTTGTCATGTAATTTACCTCAGGATATTTAGACAGGATTACAGCTCAAACGGCTCAATGGAATTCCACCAACTTTGGGAAAATGGTAGGGACTGGTATGTAGTAGGGCCTATTCTATATTTGGTGAAAGTCTCTCCAGTGGTTTTTATGTAAATTAACTGTTAAAAAATTTTGGGAGCGCTTACCGGTGCGCGCCCCGGTACGCGTACCGGCAGCGCTACGGGAGTCCTCCATCTTGTGTTTCAGTAGATTTGAGACACAAGATGGAGGACAAACAACGTTGGAAATGGGTAAAAGGGGACACGGTAGACAACCCCTGACCCCCTAGGTTTTCTGAGGGGGGCTTAGGAGGCCCATATAGGCAAGCGTACTTTGGTGAAAAACAGTGAAAAAAGTTAGAGTAAAATAATCATTTTGAGTGATCAGAGGTAGGGTAGCCCTGAAAAGAGCTTTTGGGTTCTGTGGCTGATTTAGGTACCTACAAGTAGGTTCCAATGCATAGTCTTAAATTCAGGAGGAATATTCTATTCCCCTCATCTGAGAAGTGCACACCATCTCCTCTGTAGATATCTTGCATGTTGTAACGCAAGTTATTGTTGTATATTGAACCCATTCCATAGTCTCTCATGTAAGCAGAAACAGATTTATTCACATGTTTCCGTGCTTTCTCAAATTGTGGACAAAATTGGTTGGACCACTTCCATTTCTGTCTTTGGCATAAATTGGGAAATACCAAGGCAGTTTGAGGAAAAAGTGCCATCAATTGCTCAAAGGTGTCCTTTAAAAGCATTTCCAGACCTACCCCAGTCAAAGTGCCTAGGTCATTTCCACCACAGTGCAAAATTATGAGGTGAGGGTGTGGCAGATGCAAAAAGGTTTTCACCAATGGTATCAATTGATGACATCTCAATCCTCTCTGGCCAATCAATTTGAAGTCCACATTTGGTAAATCAAGGTTGTGAAAATTTCTGGTAGCTGCATACCTTTGAGCCCAGTGGATGTAGCTATGTCCAATAATCCAGACAGAATACATGTAAGAGGAGGTTCTGGTGCAGTCAGATGTAGTGTGGGAATGAAATGACAGTTGGAACATTAGGAGTTTGCAAAAAAAAAACTGTAGAGTTTCAGTGCTCTTGAATCAGAAGCAATGATTGGTGGATTCAGATAGTTGAAAACTGAAAGTTAGGGTGCATGGTTCTGTTTTGTGAAAGAAGCAATTTGAATGGTTAAGAAAAATGAATTTAAAGAAACATTGCACCGGATAAGCTGGTGTATTGAGAGGTCAAACATCCTTGCTAAGTTCATTTGCAACATTGTAGAATAAACGTTTAAACCTGAGAGCTCAGTGAGGAGGGAGTTGCTATGGTAACAGGTAGAAAGGGCTGAGGGGGGAAGGGTGTTGGTTTGAAAATAGAGAGGAAAGAGTTTTGATTGGTTACCATGAGGAATATGTGTGTAGAATTAGAGGTTCTCTGTGCCATTCATGGTTGCAGTGCCTGGAGTGCATACCTTTTGCTCTGCTAAAGAAATATTGGTGTGTGTGTCTGGCACTGTTCTCAATCTCCCAAAGCATTTGTAAAGGTGAGTAATGATTCATTTAATATAGATAGAGACTTGTATACTCTATGGAGAAGATTTGGAATCAAATTGTGGTTTTTTAATGTTGCTTTGTGTAATGTTTTTTGAAAATGCTTGGTAAAAAGTTTTTACTGCATAGAGGAATTGTATATTGTAAAATTGTGAAGTTTCAGTAGTGGCATGGAATGCTTGTACATAGGACCTGTGCCGTGTTTCTTAAATGTGATGTGAAAAACGATTTTGGGGGAAAATGAATGGCTTTTACATTTTTGAGAAGTAATAAATAGTGTCTTCATGCTTAAAGAAATACATTTGACCCTTTCCCAATGGTGTTACCTGTGTTAACTCAGAGTAGGAAGCAGATTGAGTTTCTTTGCTGTTGGTTTGTGTCTTGTTTTTTGATAATGGTTGGTATCAACATTTGCAAGATAGAGGATTTGTATTCTGTGAAATAGTGAGGTTTCAGTAGAGAAATTGAATGCTTGTACATAGGACCTGCGCTCTGTTTCTAAAATGTTAACTAACGCGGCGATTGAGGCTGCGGGCGTGCGAATGCGCTGCTGCTTGTTTTTAACTCTCTCACTTAGCTGGCTACAAGCTGTATTTTGTAAACTGCAATTCTAGCGCAAACGTGATTTTGGGTTGTTTATTACTGGGCATTGGGCTTGGGCTCCTCTTACCTGTTGTTCTTCGCTCCTTTCCCCGTTCCGCCCCGGCATTGTGCCGTTTGTGCGGAGGGTCGTAGTACTGAGCGCCACTTCCTGCCCCTCATACCACTTCCGCCCTGCCTCTCCATCTTGCAGGTTAGTGGTCTAGTGGCTCACCTCCCTACTGGTATAAATGGCGGTCTGGCAGAAGCGCAGCGGACGAGCGCAGCGGGAGCGCCAACTTCGCGCCGAAGTTGCGCCAAAGTTAAGACCGTCTGCGCCAGTCCGCGGCCGATCAAGGCCCGGGGCCTGTCATAATGCCCATCTCATTTCCTACTCTTCCGCCGACCTCTTACTGCTTCGCTGCACATTCCCTTTATAGGCCCACACCGAAAAGACCGCTCTGGATTGTGGCATCCTTGTTCCTCCATGCACTGTCAGCCCTGTGAGTCCGATCCTCTGCCCTGTGCCGATGTCCCCCTGTCTCAATTCGTCATCGCTTGTGGTCTCTCCATTGACCGTGATCTATCTCAATACACGGTCAATGGTGAAACACCAGCTGGAAATTTTCCAACTATTGGACGAAAGAGCGGTGGACATCCTTCTCCTGTCAGAGACTTGGCTGACCGAGGACTCTGTCCCTGATATTCTTGCCGCCATCCCTGCCGGCTACTATATCCTGCAATCTAATCATCCAGCGGGGCAAGCTGGTGGGGGGGTGGCTGCCATCATTCGCTCGCAGTACACTTTCACCACTTTAGCCTGTGCAGCGATCCCCAGAACGGAAAGTCTCACTGTTAAATTCACTTCTACCAGGTCCTCTTTTATTGTTGTCCTTGTGTACAGACCCCCTGATTTCATGCCCTCCTTCCCTCGACAGTTTGGTGACTTTATCTCTCAACTCATTATTAATCATGCCAAGGTTATGATCATTGGTGATTTCAACTACTGGCCCTCTGATCCCCGGGAAAGTCACCTCTCGGAGAAATTTTCTGATCTTCTATCAAGTCTGAACTGTCACCAACACATCACATGTCCCACTCACTGCAAAGGCCACATCCTAGATCAAGTGTGGACGGCCAATCTTGAAATCTCGCCTCCCACTGTGACCCCTTGCTCCTGGTCAGATCACTGTTTTATTTCTTTTTCCCTCAACTTAACCATCCCCAATCGTCCTTCCCCTTCGACCAATTTCACTGCTCGGAACTGGAAGAGAGCCAATTTGGTGGAACTTCAATCTATACTGGCCGCTACAGTCCCTCCGACCTCTGCCCTAGTGACTCACCAGTAAGCATGAGCGCAAAATCCGCTCCGATCGCGGATTTTGCGGATTTTCGGCAAATCCGCGATCCGCGAACTCTCGCGGATTTGCCGAAAATCCGCAATCCGCGATCGGAGCGGATTTTGCGGTCAAAAGTTCAAGCGCGCCTAATTAACGATGGCGCCGGCAAGCTGCCAGCGCCATCCTGCAATAGTTACTTAATTAGCTTCAACAGGAAGCTCTAACAGATAAGATACAGCAGGGGCTCGAGCGCCTGCTTTATTTTAGCAGTTGGAGCTTCCTGTTGAAGCTAATTAAGTAACTTTTGCAGGATGGCGCTGGCAGCTTGCCAGCGCCATCGTAAATTATTTCAACAGTGGTGTCTTCTTGAATAAATATGAAGGGCAGGGTTCATTCGGGCACGACGGTCCTGGCACAAAAAAATAAACCTCAACAGGAAACACTTGCAAATATCAATAAAGCATGTGCCCTAGTTGAAGCTTAAATTCAGTGACTCATTCATCAGCCCAAAAATTAATCTGCTGCTCTGATCGGTCTCTGACCTTTTATACACACAAGAGGCATGCTCGCATGGACGCCCCGTCCGTTTGGCCCCGCCCACACACTCGAGGTGTGCACCGTCTTCCCGCCATTTACCCACTATGATGGACATTTCACTCAAGGGACCCCTGCGCACTTCGGCGCGATTGCATAGTGACACACACTTGGTCGCTGGAACTAGTTGAAGCGCAAATGCAGTGACTCATTCAGCAGCCCAAAAAAAAACGTGAGCGTTGGGAGGCTGGGCATCTTTGACTTTTACGAGCGCAACCCCCGTTCTGTTCCTGTGACCAGGGGCTTCTGTCTCTTAATCTGCTGCTCTGATCGGTCTCTGACCTTTTAGACACACAAGAGGCATGTGCGCTCGCGTGGAAGCCCCGTCCGTTTGGCCCCGCCCACACGCTCGAGGAAGCCCCGCCCCCAAATCCGCAAATCCGCTGAATCCGCGGATTTTGCGGATCCACGATCCGTGAATCCGCTGAATCCGCGAATCGTGGATCCGCAAAATCCGCCCATGCTTACTCACCAGGCTTCCCTCCTTGAACAATGGCTGTTATCGGCCGTTAACACCATCGCCCCTCTGAAAACTATAAAAACTAGGTGCCCCCACGACGCCCAGCGATGGTTCACGGACCAACTAAAGTTGGATAAACTGGCCTTACGCCAGGCGGAGCGTCGCTGGAGGCGCAACTATGACCATCAGTTGAAAATTGAATTTATCGACCGTCTGAGAGCCTATAAAAAAATCCATCTTATTGGCTAAAACCATTTATTTCTCCCAAATAATCATGGAGTCTGCCTCCAAGGCAAAGGATATCTTCTCCATTGTGAATGAGCTTTCTCTTCCAGACCAAGTCACCCCTCAACCCCAACCCTCACAGTCCTTGTGCGATTCACTTAATGCTTTTTTTATGGATAAAATCACCATCATCAAGAACAATATTCCCTTGCCCTCATCCCCCTTTCCTCCTTCTCCACCTCCCAGAAATCCTTGCTGTCTGGACGTTTTTCCCCCGATCTCCCTCTCGGAGTTTCATTCTCTGCTGTATAAAGTGAGCTCTGGCTCCCCCAATGATTGCTGTCCTCCCCAGGTCCTTAGGGAAGTCTTCTTGGCCTGTCCCGACCCTCCCCTGGCCCTACTTAACAACTCGTTGGTGACGGGGGTGGTCCCGGATTCCTTCAAACAGGCAGTTGTGATACCAATTTTAAAAAAGACCAATGCCGACCCTACGGTCTTGAGCAATTATAGGCCCATCTCCCTTCTCCCCTATTTAGGGAACATTTTGGAGACTTATGTCACTCGCTGCCTAAGCGCTTTTATTGAGAGTTCGTCCTTCTTGAAGGCCCAGCAAGACGGTTTCCGCCCTCTCCATTCCACCGAAGCGGTCATCGTGGCTGTTATGGACACCCTAAGAAAGGGCGCCGATAATAACATCTCTCAAGCACTTGTCTTGTTGGACTTATCGGCGGCTTTTGACACGGTCGATCATGCAATATTGATCGACCGTGTCAAGAACGCCGGAATTCAAGGCCTGGCTCTCAACTGGGTCAGATCCTTTTTGGACAGACGTCTTCAAGCTGTGCACCTGTCCACCTTCTCCACTTCCTATTCTCCCCTATCCTGCAGTGTCCCTCAGGGCTCCGCTTTATCCCCTTTATTATTTAATTTGTACATGCAACCTTTGATTGCATCCCTCCGCAAATCCGCAGCTACTATCTTCAATTACGAGGATGACTTACAATTAATTTTTCCCATTGACACCTCCCTTTCCTCCCGTACTTGTTTTCAGTCCACCATGCTTGAGATCTCGGAATGGATGTACCATAGCCAGCTCAAATTGAACCCCACCAAGACCGAGCTTGTACTGGTGGGTGGAGTAGCCAATCCATGGAACAACAGCTTTTGGCCTCCCTCACTAGGGCTCCCTCCCTGCCCTGTCAACTCTGTGAAGAGTCTCTGCGTCGTCATCACCAGTGACTTATCTGTGAGGCCCCAGATCAGTGCGGTCACGTCATCCTGCTTCTTCCATCTACGCAGGATATGTAAAATCTGTAGATTTCTTACCAGAGACGCACTTATCCTTGTCATCATGGCCCTCGTCACATCGAGAATTGACTACGCCAACACTCTGTATGCAGGTATTCCTGCATACCTTCTCCACAGGTTGCAACTGGTGCAAAATCAGGCAGCACGCCTGGTTTACCATCAACCTAAGCACCAGCATGTTTCGCCGCTACTGCGGAGCCTTCATTGGCTCCCGGTGGCTAAGCGATGCACTTTCAAACTGGGCTGTACAATTTTTAAAGCTCTCTCTGATCTGGCCCCTGCCTTCATTTCTTCCAATCTGAAGCGCTATGTCCCCTCCAGAGATCTCCGCTCTTCCTACCATAACCTGTTAGTCATTCCCAAAATTAAACGAAAAAAACATGGCGGTTCTGGTTTTTCTTTTTTGGCCCCTAAGACCTGGAATTCCCTCCCGTCCACTCTCCGACACTGCCCTACCTACGATTGCTTTCGTAGGATGTTAAAAACTTACCTCTTCCAGTCAGCCTTCGAGTAAACACACGCTTCTGCTCCCCGCATCTGTTATGAGCGCCATGAAACCGTTTTGGTGACCGTGCGCGGTATAACATTTTTTTAACATAACAATGTTATTTAAAAAACGATTTTGGGGCAAATCAATGGCTTTTAGATTTTTGAGAAGGAATAAATAGTGTCTGCATGATTAAATAAATATATTTGAACCTTTCACAATGACGTCACCTGTGTTACCTCAGATTAGGAAGCACATTGTTATGTTATGTTATGTTATGTTATTTTGTGACTTTTATAGCAAAAAAGTGGAGTGCAAAAAAACGATGGATTTGGGCCCAGATCTTTTGACTGGGGGAGTGTGTGACATTGATCCACATTCAGTCCATCACTTGTTGTTTTTTGCAATTGCCGCCCTAAGTGCGCTGGGGATGCCCAGACGTGGGTCCCAGGCACTCCACACCACTTGGAGTCAAGCTAGCCGGGCTGAAGAGAGGTGTTACCTCGAAACCGGTCCGGTCCTCGGATGCTTGATTCCGGTCTGGGAAAGATATGGCTGTTGTAGTTCGGACTGGACTGTTCCCATGGGGCAACAGGGTCAGAGCTGATTTGCATAAAGCCATTATCTGACCCAGGGTGGTGTGGAGTGCAAAAAAACGATGGATTTGGGCCCAGATCTTTTGACTGGGGGAGTGTGTGACATTGATCCACATTCAGTCCATCACTTGTTGTTTTTTGCAATTGCCGCCCTAAGTGCGCTGGGGATGCCCAGACGTGGGTCCCAGGCACTCCACACCACTTGGAGTCAAGCTAGCCGGGCTGAAGAGAGGTGTTACCTCGAAACCGGTCCGGTCCTCGGATGCTTGATTCCGGTCTGGGAAAGATATGGCTGTTGTAGTTCGGACTGGACTGTTCCCATGGGGCAACAGGGTCAGAGCTGATTTGCATAAAGCCATTATCTGACCCAGGGTGGTGTGGAGTGCAAAAAAACGATGGATTTGGGCCCAGATCTTTTGACTGGGGGAGTGTGTGACATTGATCCACATTCAGTCCATCACTTGTTGTTTTTTGCAATTGCCGCCCTAAGTGCGCTGGGGATGCCCAGACGTGGGTCCCAGGCACTCCACACCACTTGGAGTCAAGCTAGCCGGGCTGAAGAGAGGTGTTACCTCGAAACCGGTCCGGTCCTCGGATGCTTGATTCCGGTCTGGGAAAGATATGGCTGTTGTAGTTCGGACTGGACTGTTCCCATGGGGCAACAGGGTCAGAGCTGATTTGCATAAAGCCATTATCTGACCCAGGGTGGTGTGGAGTGCAAAAAAACGATGGATTTGGGCCCAGATCTTTTGACTGGGGGAGTGTGTGACATTGATCCACATTCAGTCCATCACTTGTTGTTTTTTGCAATTGCCGCCCTAAGTGCGCTGGGGATGCCCAGACGTGGGTCCCAGGCACTCCACACCACTTGGAGTCAAGCTAGCCGGGCTGAAGAGAGGTGTTACCTCGAAACCGGTCCGGTCCTCGGATGCTTGATTCCGGTCTGGGAAAGATATGGCTGTTGTAGTTCGGACTGGACTGTTCCCATGGGGCAACAGGGTCAGAGCTGATTTGCATAAAGCCATTATCTGACCCAGGGTGGTGTGGAGTGCAAAAAAACGATGGATTTGGGCCCAGATCTTTTGACTGGGGGAGTGTGTGACATTGATCCACATTCAGTCCATCACTTGTTGTTTTTTGCAATTGCCGCCCTAAGTGCGCTGGGGATGCCCAGACGTGGGTCCCAGGCACTCCACACCACTTGGAGTTAAGCTAGCCGGGCTGAAGAGAGGTGTTACCTCGAAACCGGTCCGGTCCTCGGATGCTTGATTCCGGTCTGGGAAAGATATGGCTGTTGTAGTTCGGACTGGACTGTTCCCATGGGGCAACAGGGTCAGAGCTGATTTGCATAAAGCCATTATCTGACCCAGGGTGGTGTGGAGTGCAAAAAAAACGATGGATTTGGGCCCAGATCTTTTGACTGGGGGAGTGTGTGACATTGATCCACATTCAGTCCATCACTTGTTGTTTTTTGCAATTGCCGCCCTAAGTGCGCTGGGGATGCCCAGACGTGGGTCCCAGGCACTCCACACCACTTGGAGTCAAGCTAGCCGGGCTGAAGAGAGGTGTTACCTCGAAACCGGTCCGGTCCTCGGATGCTTGATTCCGGTCTGGGAAAGATATGGCTGTTGTAGTTCGGACTGGACTGTTCCCATGGGGCAACAGGGTCAGAGCTGATTTGCATAAAGCCATTATCTGACCCAGGGTGGTGTGGAGTGCAAAAAAACGATGGATTTGGGCCCAGATCTTTTGACTGGGGGAGTGTGTGACATTGATCCACATTCAGTCCATCACTTGTTGTTTTTTGCAATTGCCGCCCTAAGTGCGCTGGGGATGCCCAGACGTGGGTCCCAGGCACTCCACACCACTTGGAGTCAAGCTAGCCGGGCTGAAGAGAGGTGTTACCTCGAAACCGGTCCGGTCCTCGGATGCTTGATTCCGGTCTGGGAAAGATATGGCTGTTGTAGTTCGGACTGGACTGTTCCCATGGGGCAACAGGGTCAGAGCTGATTTGCATAAAGCCATTATCTGACCCAGGGTGGTGTGGAGTGCAAAAAAACGATGGATTTGAGCCCAGATCTTTTGACTGGGGGAGTGTGTGACATTGATCCACATTCAGTCCATCACTTGTTGTTTTTTGCAATTGCCGCCCTAAGTGCGCTGGGGATGCCCAGACGTGGGTCCCAGGCACTCCACACCACTTGGAGTCAAGCTAGCCGGGCTGAAGAGAGGTGTTACCTCGAAACCGGTCCGGTCCTCGGATGCTTGATTCCGGTCTGGGAAAGATATGGCTGTTGTAGTTCGGACTGGACTGTTCCCATGGGGCAACAGGGTCAGAGCTGATTTGCATAAAGCCATTATCTGACCCAGGGTGGTGTGGAGTGCAAAAAAACGATGGATTTGGGCCCAGATCTTTTGACTGGGGGAGTGTGTGACATTGATCCACATTCAGTCCATCACTTGTTGTTTTTTGCAATTGCCGCCCTAAGTGCGCTGGGGATGCCCAGACGTAGGTCCCAGGCACTCCACACCACTTGGAGTCAAGCTAGCCGGGCTGAAGAGAGGTGTTACCTCGAAACCGGTCCGGTCCTCGGATGCTTGATTCCGGTCTGGGAAAGATATGGCTGTTGTAGTTCGGACTGGACTGTTCCCATGGGGCAACAGGGTCAGAGCTGATTTGCATAAAGCCATTATCTGACCCAGGGTGGTGTGGAGTGCAAAAAAACGATGGATTTGGGCCCAGATCTTTTGACTGGGGGAGTGTGTGACATTGATCCACATTCAGTCCATCACTTGTTGTTTTTTGCAATTGCCGCCCTAAGTGCGCTGGGGATGCCCAGACGTGGGTCCCAGGCACTCCACACCACTTGGAGTCAAGCTAGCCGGGCTGAAGAGAGGTGTTACCTCGAAACCGGTCCGGTCCTCGGATGCTTGATTCCGGTCTGGGAAAGATATGGCTGTTGTAGTTCGGACTGGACTGTTCCCATGGGGCAACAGGGTCAGAGCTGATTTGCATAAAGCCATTATCTGACCCAGGGTGGTGTGGAGTGCAAAAAAACGATGGATTTGGGCCCAGATCTTTTGACTGGGGGAGTGTGTGACATTGATCCACATTCAGTCCATCACTTGTTGTTTTTTACCTCAGATTAGGAAGCACATTGAGTTTCTTTGCTGTTGGTTTGTGTCATGTTTTTTGATAATGCTTGGTATCAACATTTGCAAGATAGAGGATTTGTATTTTGTGAAATAGTGAGGTTTCAGTAGTGAAATTGAATGCTTGTACATAGGACCTGTGCTGTGTTTCTTAAATGTGATGTGAAAAACGATTTTGGGGAAAATGAATGGCTTTTACATTTTTGAGAAGGAATAAATAGTGTCTGCATGATTAAAGAAATAAATTTGAACCTTTTACAATGATGTCACCTGTGTTACCTCAGATTAGGAAGCACATTGAGCTTCTTTGCTGTTGGTTTGTGTCATGTTTTTTGATAATGCTTGGTATCAACATTTGCGAGATAGAGGATTTGTATTTTGTGAAATAGTGAGGTTTCAGTAGTGAAATTGAATGCTTGTACATAGGACCTGTGCTGTGTTTCTTAAATGTGATGTGAAAAACAATTTTGGGGAAAATGAATGGCTTTTACATTTTTGAGAAGGAATAAATAGTGTCTGCATGATTAAAGAAATAAATTTGAACCTTTTACAATGATGTCACTTGTGTTACCTCATACTAGGAAGCACATTGAGCTTCTTTGCTGTTGGTTTGTGTCATGTTTTTTGATAATGCTTGGTATCAACATTTGCAAGATAGAGGATTTGTATTTTGTGAAATAGTGAGGTTTCAGTAGTTAAATTGAATGCTTGTACATAGGACCTGCGCTCTGTTTCTAAAATGTTATTTAATAAACGATTTTGAGGAAAATCAATGGCTTTTAGATTTTTGAGAAGGAATAAATAGTGTCTGCATGATTAAATAAATATATTTGAACCTTTCACAATGATGTCACCTGTGTTACCTCAGATTAGGAAGTAGATTGTGCAGATGAGGTGAGGCATGTCCAGAGGTACAGAGGAGGTGAGGCCGGTGTTCAAGACTGTAGTGGGAGAGAGACCTTTCCTGGGGAGCATAGGTGGTGAGGCCTGTGTCTAAGAGTGCAGTGGACTAGACTTCATGAAGCCTATCCCCCACTGCACTCTTAGACACAGGCCTCACCTCCTTTGTACCCCTAGACAGACCTCTCTTCCACTACACTTTTCAATACAGACCTCACCTCCTCTGCACCCCTGGACAATCCTCACCTCATCTGCAACCCTGAATAGACCTCAACTCATCTGCATCCTTAGACAGGCCTCAGCTTTTTTACACCCCTGGACAAGCGTCACCTCATCTGCACCCAGTTACCATCAATTATACCCAATACAAATTTGTAAGTCATACTTTCTCTTACATCCTCTTCCTGATTTACTCGTGTTTATATCGTTTGCTTACTGTCATTGCTTTGTTGTTTGGTAATAGTGGTCTATAATGTGTTATTTTTTTCTTTACCACAGATTGAAATCAAGATTTTAATAGTAAGGAAATATGCCCTCAAGGCAGAGGAGAAGAAAAGATGCCAAGCGGAAAAAATCAAAAACAGCAACGGAATTACAGTACTCCTCTACAACAAATACTTCAAAAAACAGGAAAAAAGCTCCTGGTAAGACAACGAAGTCTTTCTTACGGAACATATGTAGATAAAAAAAAAAATGTTGGTCAGAATGTGGATAAAGAGAAGGAGAGAGCAAATTTGAAAAGGAAGGAGAGGCCCCCCAAAAATGTTACTACTGAAGCTGGAGAGAATAATATGTATAGGAATAGAAGGCAAAACCAATTTAGGGACATTCGTAAACGAATGTTTTGCAATAGGGTGGTTTTAAATTTGTTAAAAAATATTAAAAAAGGTAAACAGAGAGCTGCTTTTTATAAGAAAAAGAAAAGTGTAGAGAAAATTGTTGATCAGGCTTTTGAACTTAAGAAAAAATTATTTATTTTAATAATCAATAGAATTAGGACACTTAACAAGACAATTGATGTTTTCAAATAAAACAGTAGATGCAAAAGAGTAATTAATCGGACTAATTTTTGTAAAGTTTTTTATGGAGAATGGATGCATAGTTCAAGTTGTGAGCCATTTTTTAATGAGGAGAGTTACTTCCTGGAGAATGATTTAGTGCATGTAGTTGACACCAGTGGTCGAGCATATGAGGTGAAAGATGGTTGTCCGATTGAAAAAGAGAAATTTGTGCCTAGAGAAGCAGAAGAGGTGTTAACTGATGAAGTCTTAGGGAGACGTACTAAGGGTCCAGTGTACACTTGGAAGTCTAGTAGTATTTGTAGTGTGCGACAGGATTCAATCGATTTGTTTCGTAATTTCTTACATACATATAGTAAGACAAGTCTAAAACAGAAAATGAAGATGTTGCAAGACTATGGTCCAGATGTAGGTAGCCAAATACCGGGCGGCAACGGCTGAATTCGGCCGTTACCGACCGGTATTTGGCTTTTGAGATGTAGGTGGTTCAGAATTTACAGAATCGGTATATTTACCGATTCGGTAAATTTACCACTTCGGTATTTTACCGAATCGGTAAATATACCGATTCTGTAAATCCATATGTAGGTGGGACTCTTCAGAGTCCCAAAGGCCCTACAAATTCGGTATTTTAACACCCAATCCAATTGGGTGTTAAAATACCGAATTCAGGTGTGCATGCACATGTGTGCATGCACACCTAGCCATGTGACAGACAGACATGCCCTTAGGGCATGTCTGTGTGCCACATGGCGCACATGCCTATTTTTGGGGTGCCAGAGGGTGTCAAAGTGACACCCCCTGCACCCTTGCTAAAATCGGTATTTACCGATTCTGTAATTACAGAATCGGTATTGCCCATTGATTCCTATGGGCTTCACAGCCCATAGGAATCAATAGGAAATACCGATTCGGTATTTCCAGATTCGGTAAATACCGAATCTTAACGATTCGGTATTTCCACATCTGGAAATACCTACATCTCCCCCCTTCATATTTACCACTTCTTAAATACCGAAACGGTAAAATTCGGTATTTAAGAAGTGGTAAATCAATCCTACCTACATCTGGCCCTTAGATCCTTGCAGAGTGAGAGAAAACACAGGTTTGCAAGGGCATTCACTGGCTTGTCTTTCTAGAAAAGTGTGTCAGAGTGTTTTTCATCATTTTAGGATGTTAGCAGTGCATCATAACAAAATGAGGAAATTAGTGAGAAGGTTGTATTATGCAAAACGTCCAGCACTTAAGCTTAAACAATTAAACAGTGCTCTTTTGCATGGAACTGAATTAGACGTGAAGAAGATTTGTGAAGAAATTGAGATTTGTTATTTTGGTGAAAAAGAGGACAGTGTAGAAATTGACACAGAAATTCAAGGTAATGTGGAAGACAATGTACAGATTTCAAGTACAGAAAAGTTTGACCAGGAAATTTCCAGGTTTAAGGTGAAATCACGTGAAAGGCCTAATTTTACTTGTGTGTGTTGTCGACGAACTCATTATAAGCATCAAAGTAGATTAGTTGATTTATACGTATAAAGTGAAAAGATAAATAATTATGAGTGGAAGGATTTTGCAACTTATTTGTGGGTGGAGAATTCTTTTGATTTGAGTTCTGATCAGCGTATTTGTAAATATTCTTATAGTAAATTAAATCAAAACAGAATGCCTGCTAGAGCTGTTCATAATAATCTTGAGTTGGTAGACATTCTTCCTGAATTGATGGATTTAAATACATATGAGTCTATTTTGATTCAATGTGTTCATCTTTTTCAGGCAATTGTTCGCATGTAGCCTAAGATAGGGAAATTGCCTCCTTCAGATTTACAGAGAGGATTAAAGGGAAGAGTTGTTTATTTGCCTCTAGATTTCAAGAAAAATATTGATACAATTGGTGTAGAGAAAGTGGAAGAGGAACCTCTGGTTATTCTAGTTAATGGGGTTCCGACAAAGAGTAAGAAAATCTGGCAAGATTTAGTGGATGTTAGGAAAGTCAAAAAGGCAACGTTGTATTTGGTCAAAAACAATGAGTACTACAAACATGTATGTGTTGGAGCAGAGGAAACAGTTGCAGAAGAAGACAGTGATTGTTCAGCCGGCCAAATTGAAAAAGTTGATGTGTCTAGAAGTGAAGAAATATATGAACATTATACTGTTCATCCTTTGCATTCCAAAGAAGTAATGGGGAATGCAATTGACTTGTTTCAAATGAAAGCAGCAAAATGAAGTCCCATTAGTGTATGGGAAGAAAGTTTGGAAGCTCGTTGTTTTCCACAGTTATTTCCAACAGGTCGAGGTGGACGATATGACGATCGCCAACTTCAAATTCCTGCATCTGAATACCGGACTTTAAGATTATATGCTGAAGATCCCAGGTTTCGTCAATGCATTCCTTATTTGTTTCATTTACTGTATGAAAGTGATTTGTCTGGGCTTTCTTATGCAGTGAACCATATACTGAAAAGTGGACCACATCTGCAAAATGTTTCGGCGAGGGACTTCATGGAGAAAGTCAATCTGCAAGACAGTATTTTGGAATCTCAGCTAATCAATCTTATGGCATGTCAACGTGGAACAAACGAGTATTGGTTCCGTCGTCATGGGGAATTGAAATGTATGCTAAGAAACTTAGGAACTCCTACATGGTTCCTCACTCTTAGCTGTGCTGAGTATGCATGGGACGACTTACTTCAATTTCTACAAGAGGCAAACGCAAACATACAAAATATAGAATTCAAAACTCCTGGAGACTGTGTTCTTTGGATCCAGTGAATGTATGCAGATATTTCAATCATAGATTTGAAGCTATGATGTATTTTATTACCAACAAAAAAAATCCTCCCCTTGGAGAGGTTTTGGATTTCTTTTGGAGAAAGGAGTATCAAGCGAGAGGTGCTCCTCACATACATATGTTGTTGTGGATTAAAGATGCACCCAAATTTGGAACAGATTCGGATGAGACAGTGATGAGCTTCATTGAAGAGTATTCAACATGTGCTGTTCCGAAAACTACTGAAGAAAACAGCTTAAGGAAACAAGTTTTACGCTCTCAATCCCATCGTTGTGGAAAGTACTGTCGTCGAAAATTCAGAAACAAGGACAAGTTCTACACAAAATGTCGTTTTGGTTTTCCACGAGCAGTGATTTCTAAAGGAAGAGTAAATAATTTGATGTCTTCTCTGCGACATTCTGTGACGAGGAAATCACCCAAAAATACATATAATTTAAAAAGAAACGAAGAGTCCAAGTACATCAACGACTACAACCCAGTGATTTTGTCCATGAGGAATGCTAACATGGATATTCAGTTCGTTGCTGACAACTCTATTGCTGTGGCTCGATATGTGACGTCTTACATCACAAAAAAAGAAAATACAGAACTGAAGGAAATGTGGGAGGACATTTCACATGAAAAGAGTATATGTAAAAAATTATACAGTTTCAGTCTGAAGATGTTGTCGCATTGAGAAATATGAATGTTCTGATCGGTTATCATCAGCAAGTCTCTACGCCAAGTCTAGAACAATTATTTGGGCAAGTCTAGGTCTTGCTACAACACGAAACCGAGTTTTGAAATCTGTACAAGAAATGTAGTATTTGGCGGAGAAAGAACCAAACAGTACAGATATTTTGAAGACAAACATGTTGGATACATACTATCCAAATAGAAGTAGTCATCTTGAGAACAGTTGTTTGTATGAAGTTCTGCTAAACTATATTTATAAGAGGAACATCAGAGAAGATATCAATAATGGAATATATGCTGTCATTGGGTGTGAAGGATGTCTAGTGAAGCAGAGAAAAGGTCATTTGATTAATCATCGAAAATTGAGTTGCGAAAATCCAGAGAAAAGGGAATTTTACTATTTAGCTCTTTTGCAACTCTTTAAACCATGGCGTACAGAAGAGGAACTACTTGGAGATTTTCTCTGTTACGAAGATTCTTTTAATGCAACCAAGGATACCATAGAATGTTCTGTTTTTCCAAATGATCTCCAAATGTTGAACGAAGAAATAGAGCAAGAAGCCACAAATGCTGTAGAGATTGCTAGAGACAGTTCACAAGACAGTCAGAGTTCTGCTTCATTGAGTCAGGATCCACTTGGAGGACCAATTATTCAAAATGAAGCTGCCACTGCCATGGATGAGGTGGAAAGAGCTATGGAACAAGCTCAAGATGATGTAGTTAACTTAGAAGATTTGGTGAAACAACTAAACCTTGAGCAGAAACAGATATATGGCGAAGTCACAGAACAGATAGAACATGGAGTCAGTCATGAGAAAAAGAGTGCTCATGTACATCATTTAAGCCTGTCCGACTGTACGTGAGTGGAGAAGCGGGAACTGGAAAAAGTTTTCTGATTAAAGCAATTGCAACTTATCTGCAGAAAAGGACTGAATCACCGCTGTCTTGTGTTGTTACTGCTCCAACTGGGCTGGCAGCTCATAACATTAAAGGGATTACTTTACATCGTTTACTGATGCTACCAGTCGAGCATGATAACAAATTGCAATACCACAAGCTATCTGGAGATGCGTGTTCCGAAGTTTCCAGAGTCCTGAAGAAAATGAAACTTCTTATCATTGATGAAGTAAGCATGGTCTCAAATCTAATGCTTGCTTTTGTACATTTGAGAATGCAATAAATTCTTAGAACAGAGTATGATGTGTTATTTGGAGGGAAACACATTATTGTTTTTGGAGATCTACTGCAGTTGACTCCCGTGAAAGGACAACCAGTGTTTAAAATGGTCACGCATGAAGATACCAGGAAGTGCCTAGGAAGCATTGGAAACGTTAATATATGGTTAAATTTCAAATATGCAGAACTGCTTCAAAATATGCGACAGGCAAAGGATGAAGATTATAAATATATTCTACAAGATGTAAGAATCGGAAAAGTAAGTGAGCATGGGAAAAAAGCTTTACATGCACAATTAATTTCAAATTTGTATCCAAATGAAAACATTCTTCCAGAGAATATTTTTAAGAAAATTAACGAGAACAAATCTGGGATATGTTTGATGCCAACTCTGAAAGAATGTTCCATCTTCAACAACAAAATGTTAAAGTTAGAAAATGAAGAGATTGTGAAACTGGAAGCTATAGATAAAATAGAGCATATGGGAGCAACAATTATTTTGTCAGAAAATTTGAAATCAAAATTGTATTCATTAGAGAAGACTATATCTAAAACTGCTGGTTTTGAAAAGACTCTGAATGTGTGTTTAAATTGTCGTATCATTTTGAGAAGGAATTTAAATGTTGAAAGAGGTCTGGTAAATGGAGCAATGGCTCATGTTGTTGATTTTGTGAATTACAAAAATAGAGATGGAATTGAAATTTTAAAAATTAAATTTGATGGCATTGACGAAATAGAACACATTTGTCGTTGTTCAGCTAGATTTTTGCTTGTGAAAGACTTATATGTTCGCCGAAAACAGTTTCCTGTTTGTTTGGCATATGCGGTGACAATTCATAAATCTCAAGGTTTAAGTGTAGATAGTGCTTTCGTGAACATTGGAAGTTCTGTGTTTAAAGAGGGTATGGCATATGTGGCATTATCACGAGTCAGAACCTTATCAGGATTGTACTTGATTGAGTGTGATGAACCAAAGATTTGTGCAGATCTAGATTGTGTTAAAGAATACAATAGGTTAAGAAGAGAGTATGCTCCACATTTGCCTCAATATCCTCTGTTTGAAAAACGTGTGGTAGGCCGAAAAAGAAGAAATGAGAATAATTGCAGTGAGGTAGTAGCAAAAAGACAAAAAGTAGATGAAACTGTAATTGTAAGCAGAAAGAAAAAGGATTCTGTTGAAGATGTTGTTGGATTTCAGTTTGAAAACAGTTCTGGTGTCAACTGCTATGCTAATGTAGTGGTTAATGTTGTTTTTTTCTTCAAAATTTACAAGAACAGATTGTTGAAAATCAGGATCAAACATTCTGCTGTTTATTGAATTCTGTGTTTGAGAAATGTAGCAGTGACAGAGCAAAAATAGAAAGTGTTTCAGAAATTCGAAATCTTCTAGACATATGTGCTGGTCAAAATCAATTTTCACAGAATATTCAGCAGGATTGTCAGGAATGTTTAATGTATATGTTTGATGTATTGGAAGATGAAGGTATTGTTGTATAGCTCCTATATATCCTTATATCGTGTTAAGTTAGCATAGGTACATTTGAGATTTAAACGCCATTTTTCCTTTCTTGCAACTTCTGCACACGACCCTTAATTGTTGACTTAGCTTTCAACCTAGTGGTTTGCCGTGGTGTATGTGAGAATAATATGTTATTGCTCTGATATCAGTTTTGTTTGTTAAACCATGTCTGCACGGAGAGTGCTGAAGTTTCAGGAGCAACACGATATGAAATTGTTATGAGGTCTGATCTCCACGCCTTCATAGTCATAACACAAGTGCAGCCTTTGCCAACTTGGGGTTGAGGCGGGATTGATATTGCTTTGCACGAGAATTGTTAACACACTTGATGCGGTGCACATGCAGAGAGAGCTGGTGTATGCTGATGTGATTCCTTCATGCTAGGACACTAAGGTATGGGCCCGCCCTAAAACAACCCAAAGAGACCTTCTTAGCTAATAATATAATATATGTGTTAGGGAGGGTGAGATATAAGTGTTGTTAACTCTTATTCATTACAGCATGTTAACATGCTGTCACCATTCGCTTTTTAAGTCTTAGTAACTATGCTGATAATTTTGATACTGATAATAAGTATACTTGTATTATCTAAGATACTGCGCCTGAGAAGACGGCATTAGTAAATAAACATTTCAAATGCACATGTGTCTTCTTTACTCCATGTTCTGGTTTGTAATGATAATATAACGAAAGAGTGTTCATGAGTCCCACGTACCCTGAGGTACTGTAAGTTCATGTTCTGGTTTGTCTAAACATTGGGAGTTTGATATGTCCAATGAGACACTGTAGCTAGCTCGGTAAGGGGTGAGTTGGTTGCTAAGGTAAGTTTTGGGACACCCTAATTTGCCGAGGTTCCACTCCTCTGTGCACAGTTCTGTGTGAGTACAGAAACCCTGCAACATGGCGCCCAACAGTTTCGGTGGTCTTAAATCATGACACTCGAGTAGTTTATCGTTCATGCCTTAACCCCTTCACATCCGTTTCCGGAAATCGGGGTGTCGGTGAAACCTACCTATTTTTTGAAATAGGTCTTTATTCAAGCTTGATTCTTTCTCAAACGGTTTCTTTGAATTACTACCCAGTTGTGCTACAAAGTATTCTTTGTGTGTTCTTGTTTCCAGTATTGACATGGCGGCGGTGGCTATTGCGCAGCATAGTCGCGTAGCGGTACGCAATCACCTTCAGACGTACCAAGTCCCAGTAGATGGGATGGCTGTGATTTTCGTGGTATGTGCAGATCCGGCGTTTCCTTACGAGTTGTTTTACTCTTGGGTTACGTTTCCGGCTGTGGACGCTAATTCTGGTTTGTTCCACTCCTACACCGCCTCGGATGTCCCGGCTGAATATACGCCGTACAGGGCATTGGAAATACCTATTGATCATTGGCAGCATCGAGTTTGGTTTGATGGCGCCCTCCCCCACTCTTTGTCCGCTGCGAGGTTGGGTCCACTCTCAATTCCAGGTACAAATTGGCCTGCGTTGGGTGGCTTTACCCCGCACCCGAATCACGGGGCTTGTACCCTGGCAGAAATTCGCAGGCTACATGTTGTTTCCATTTCCGTGATTCGTGCTTTAGTGCAATACATCGGTCGACATCTTCCTGGTGGTCCCCAGGGGGGTGCGGCCGCTCCCATGGAACGAGGCGAAATGCGTCTCAATCCAGTGATGGTTAATTCGGTTTTTGGTGCGCGTCCTGTTGACAACGATGACTTCCCATTCTGGCTAGCAGAGAAGTTTGATCAACTGGAGGCGGTTTTTCCGAATTCTACTCCTGCTGATAAACATAGAATGTTAACGATTACTCTACCGAAGGATATTACTCCTGAACTTGCTGACTGTGAAAGCTGGGGAAAAACTTTTGCGGCAGTTTATACGAGGTGCTTCGGCACCCCGTCTATGAATGCTCTGCCTGAAATCATTAGACGTGTTCAGAATGATCACGGTCCAGAGGCAGCGGTTGAATTGGGTATGCGCCTGTGTGGTTCTTTTGAGATTGTAAGTGATCTCATTCTCTCCAATGTTAAAGGAGATGCAGTTAACTTTCAGGTGTCGAATGCTTTGGCTGCTCTGCCCGATGCCGACAAACCCCGCCAGTTAGCAAAGATTGTGGTGGCCGCTTATAAGACAATTGGCCGCACAAGTAGAGGTCTGAAATATTTTCCAGTGAAGGATAAAAAACAACCTCAGGGACAATCTGCAGTGACAGATGTCCAGCCCAAGTCCAAAAAACTGAATTGGCCTAAAAAACAGACACAGGGGAAGCAGACTAGGCAAACTCAGGATTCGGTTCCTGCAATACAAGCTCCTGCGCCGGCAGACAGAGTTTATGATTTGCGCGATCGCGCGATGATTAAATCACCTGATCGTTTTCAGGGTTCTGATCAACGCTCTCCTCGTTCCTTTCAGGAAACATCGGCACAGAAGACCGGTGGTGGAGGAGGGGGTGGACGTGGACGTGGTGGCCAGCAAGGACGTGGTCAGTCCCGCCAGACAGACGGCGCAGTGAAGCAGGTGGATTCTACGCCTAAGCGTCCGCAGTTTGCGAAGAAGAAAGTCGCGGCCTTAACAGCGCATAGATATGCCACAGATAGTGAGAACGCGGCTTCGGAATCTGACGTGGGCTCTGACCTTGCTGGACAGCGCGGCGGAGATTACCATAGTCAGAGAGGCGCTCCGTCCACTACTGAGGGTGACAGCGACTGAAGTTTTTGTTGTTATAGAAACAGCCGATACGAGATTAGCTCCCCCTGAAAGACTTTTTGAAATTGTCCTGTTAATTGAAGGTAACATACAGCGTACTGTCAGAGGGGTATTTTGGGAGAACCTTTCGTCTACGTACGACATTTTGCTTTCCGAGGCTGACTGGCCCCCACCTTTTGTGCTCGCAGCGCCGCGAGGGGAGGAGGTAATCCTTCCCAGTTTTGCGCACACTGTCTCAACTGAGCATGCGCAGCATTTTGCAGAAGAGTGGGCTCGTGCTCTTGCACCGGCTCTCTACCGCAACCAATGTGGTTGGGACAAATTGTCCCCATGCCACGAAATTCCTTTGCGGTCTGAGCCGCAGCCTCAGCCTCAATATCCCATACGGCGTGAAGCTAAAGCGGCCGTCGCAGAAATCCTTGAACAATTGGAATATCAGGGAGTTATTGAAACGTGTGTGTCACCAATGAATAATCCCCTTTTTACTGTGACCAAACCTGACGGATCATATCGTTTGGTATTGGATTACCGGCATTTGAACTCGCATTGCCGTAACTGTGCAGTACAGAATACTCACGGCTCTGCCCTAGTGGATAGTCTAGTGCGTAAGCGTTTCAAGACAACGCTTGACATTTCCAATGGTTTTTATGCCCACAGACTGGATGGCTTTAGCTCCCAATGGACAAGTTTTACGTCCGCTGGTGTGCAAAAATGCTTCCGGCGACTCCCAATGGGCTACAAAAATAGTCCTGGGGTCTTCACCTCCAGAATAGTCACACTATTGGAGGGAATCGATCCGGATGCATGTTCTTATGTGGATGATATTTATCTCACAGACGACGAAATCTGGATGCATCTGTGTCGAGTGAATTCCATAATTTGTACCTTTGCAGACATGGGTTACAAATTTAATTTTGCTAAATCGCACATTGCAGAACACACAGTGTTGTTTTTGGGCTATGAGCTCAACAATGAAGGTAGAGGTTTGGCTCCTCACTTCTTAGAGAAGTGCGCACAATTGCGCGCTCCAACAACACTGGAAAAATTACAATCTTTACTGGGCTTTTTGAATTTCGGCAGAACTTACATTCCGGATTATGCCCAGCGTATCAAGCCTTTGTATGCTTTGATACAACCAACTTTCTCAAAATCATGCTGGCTGCCTGAGCATTCAGCCATTTTGCAATCCTTGCAGGCTGATCTGCTCGCTTCTAAATATTTACTGACTCGTGATAACCACACCAACCTGGTAATAAGAATAATTCCCGGGACGGTGGGTTTCACATACCTCACTTTTAATGAAGGTGACACAATACCTATCGCTTACAAGTCACACTTGTACACTTCGGCTGAGATGCGGTTTCCCACAGTGGAAAAAGTTTTAACTGCTGTACAGATGGCAATTCTAAAAGAACGAGCACTGTCTCAGGGGAAACGCATGCTAGTGGTAACACCCTGTCCTCATTTGGAGGCAGTCACGAAAGCCAGTGTACCAAATTCAAAGGCTTTGCACCCTCGGTGGATTCAGTGGGCTGCGTCATTGTCATCCACGGATGTCATGTTTATTTTTGACGCTTCCTTACGGTCGCAGGAGTACTTGCAGTATGAATTCGTTCATCCTGCTCCTCTGGCGATGCGACCTTTAGAGGACTTCCATTGCATCATTTACACTGATGGGTCGGCGCAGGTTGCGCATGGCTCTAAACATGCCTACGTTTCCGCATGCGCCATTGTGGTCGGTGCTATGTTGAATGATGAGTTCATTTCCAGGGAGGTACACACGTTGCCCCTGGGCGATTGCACCGCACAATTGGCAGAGCTTCGTGCTCTCTTACTAGCTTTGGAGTACGCAGATCCAAGTGTTACTACTCTAATTGTAAGTGATTCTTACTACTGTGTCCAATCTTACAATGAAAACTTGTTCTTTTGGATTCAAAATGATTTTCATGATTCCAAGGGTAGCACAATAAAACATAAAATGATCTGGGTTCGAGTGGCAGAGCTTAAGGCTATGTTGCCACTCGTTTATGTGATTCATACTCTCGGTCATCAGCGCGTAGGAGTTCACGCTGTTGGCAACTCGCTTGCTGATGAAGCAGCGAAATCAGCAGTATCTACATACTTAGTTGCAGCAGTTACTAGGTCTAAAACCAAGATTGATAGCGACATCTTGGCAGCGATTGCTGCCTCTGAGAAGGGAAGTAAACATCCTGCGGGATTCCCTTCGAAGTATAAATACCACTTAAGTCCCGAAAAGGTTCCTTTTGTGACAATTCCTGATGTTGGGGAACGGCTGATTCCCAACTCGGATCGCAGAACAGACTTGATTACAGCGGCTCATGAAGGTGTGGCGTCTGCGCATGCAGGCGTCTCAGCCACTGTAACGCAGCTACAACAACGTTTCTGGTGGCGGGGACTGTACAAACAGACGCGTGATTATGTCCTTCTTTGTGACATATGCCAGCAGATTAAACCTTCAACTGCTACGCGTCCGCCACAGACTCAGTTGTACATTTCTAATAAACCACTAGGCTGTGTTTATTTAGATCACTGCGGTCCTTTTTCATCTGATACTGCGTATAAGTACATCTTAGTAGCAGTTGACTCATGCACACGCTTTGTGTGGGTATGGCCACATCGCAGCGCTGATTCACGGACTGTCATTAGAGATTTGCGTATCTTTATAGGGATTTTTGCCTGTGGTACCTTCCATTCGGATCAGGGTCCGGCTTTCGCCTCTAAGGCGTATAAGGATGCCATGACTTCGATGGGGGTCCAAGTCAAGTTTTCGTCACCCTACAGACCTGAGGGTAATAGTGTAGTTGAACGAATGAACCGTGATTTAAAGCAATCTTTGACAGCCCGAGTTATAGGCACTGGCAGAAACTGGCTGGCTCACCTCTATGGCGTGCAGCGTGCTCTTAATAATCTCCCTAGAAGGTCTCTGGGTGGGCGGACCCCATACGAAATGCTCTTTGGCATCAAGATGTACGTCCCTGACCTTGACGGTCTAGACTCTGTGGTTTGCGCCACTTCCTTTGACGCAGATGAACATTGCAATGTTTTACAGAATCTACAAAAGACCAGAGACAGTCTTGCAAAGGAACATTTGCCCTCCACATCGGATGATGCGTTGCAGATCCCGGTAGTTGGCTGGCTACCCCAAGTTGGAGAACTGGTTCGAGAGAAGATCGACAACAAGAAAGAGTTTGGTCCCTCCTATCGAGCTCCAGTCCCAGTGCTTGGAGTGAAGGGCACAAGAACAGTCATTTTACCACCACTTCCAGGTCGTAAGGAAAACAGGTTTATTTCTATTGACAATGTCAAGATACACAGAGTGGCCGATTCTTCTTAGCATGACACCGGCTGTTTCCTGTCCTTCCATTGTGAGAAATTCAATTATGCCCACTGCCTCTAATATTGAACCTGAAGTGGCCATCGAATTACCTGCTGTTTCCAGTCCATTATTAAATAATATGCCCGGAACTAATCTTGATGAGACAGACTATACATACCCCACTGATTTGTCCATGCCTGACCTGCAAGCTCGTTTAGCCACGGAATCCAGATTTTCATTTGACTCTGCTTCCCTTGCCTCGAAAAAACCCTCTCAAATTGCGGTATATGCTAGCCAGTTTAAAAAACATTTTTTGATTCCTCCTTGGATATACATTTGGCTGGTCCTTTTTTCGGTTTACCTTTTTATGTCAATTGGTTTTGTGTTTTATTTTTTTCGGATTATGAATGGACACTATGTCGAGGAGAGAACTTGCATTACTCATTTAAATGGAACATTGGCCCCACTTTCCTCTTCACATTCTACACACAGATTAAAAAGAGACTTGACTTTGGTTAACATCACAGCATGGCCTGTTCTGGATGGAATCGCGTGGGATGCAGTTCGTTTTCAGATTCATGGCCCAACGGAAGTCGTTAATGTTCCTAATGTACTAAGAGTTGGTGTGGGGGATGTGGTGGAACAGAACGTTCGTTCTGATGGTTGGGATGTGTTGTCGGCAGCGCAAAATTTCTTGGAACGAAGTTTTCTTGAAAACCCACCGAGCTGTCCTCTGATGGTTATAGAGGATCCGGTGCTGGAAGATCACGTATGTTCCTTTCATCTTTTAAATTGGATGGCTGAACTGTTTTCGGATGAGGACAGTGACTTCCTCCTGGAGGCTGTTGCAGCTTACTTTTCATATACAGTCTTATCATAGACACTGCCTCAAAATGACATGCTGATTGATAGCATTTCCTTGATTTTATTGACTTTTAGTCAAGACATTTTTTTTTCTTGCCTATTGGCTTGAGCCACTTATACTTGTGGGCTATTTTTTAGCATTAGTTTTTATAATTGAATTTTTATTCATGCTCGTTTATAATTGGATTCTGCTCTCATGTGATGGCACTTGTGTTATCTTATTTAGTCCGTTCTCGGATCATGGGGGGGTGTTGTATAGCTCCTATATATCCTTATATCGTGTTAAGTTAGCATATGTACATTTGAGATTTAAACGCCATTTTTCCTTTCTTGCAACTTCTGCACACGACCCTTAATTGTTGACTTAGCTTTCAACCTAGTGGTTTGCCGTGGTGTATGTGAGAATAATATGTTATTGCTCTGATATCAGTTTTGTTTGTTAAACCATGTCTGCACGGAGAGTGCTGAAGTTTCAGGAGCAACACGATATGAAATTGTTATGAGGTCTGATCTCCACGCCTTCATAGTCATAACACAAGTGCAGCCTTTGCCAACTTGGGGTTGAGGCGGGATTGATATTGCTTTGCACGAGAATTGTTAACACACTTGATGCGGTGCACATGCAGAGAGAGCTGGTGTATGCTGATGTGATTCCTTCATGCTAGGACACTAAGGTATGGGCCCGCCCTAAAACAACCCAAAGAGACCTTCTTAGCTAATAATATAATATATGTGTTAGGGAGGGTGAGATATAAGTGTTGTTAACTCTTATTCATTACAGCATGTTAACATGCTGTCACCATTCGCTTTTTAAGTCTTAGTAACTATGCTGATAATTTTGATACTGATAATAAGTATACTTGTATTATCTAAGATACTGCGCCTGAGAAGACGGCATTAGTAAATAAACATTTCAAATGCACATGTGTCTTCTTTACTCCATGTTCTGGTTTGTAATGATAATATAACGAAAGAGTGTTCATGAGTCCCACGTACCCTGAGGTACTGTAAGTTCATGTTCTGGTTTGTCTAAACATTGGGAGTTTGATATGTCCAATGAGACACTGTAGCTAGCTCGGTAAGGGGTGAGTTGGTTGCTAAGGTAAGTTTTGGGACGCCCTAATTTGCCGAGGTTCCACTCCTCTGTGCACAGTTCTGTGTGAGTACAGAAACCCTGCAACAGTATAGATATAAAAAATCTTTTTAGCCTTTCTTATCAATGGCAGCATGACTGCGACAACTGTAGTTTATCAAGTAGTACTACAATAGACACTGAAAGATTTATATATTTGACTTTACCAGACTGCAAATCAGTGTCTTTTAATAATCTTGTTAAAGCAGCTGATCACAATATGGTGTGTACCCAATGTAAGTCTGCAATGCTGTCCACATTATTTTTACAAACTTATGGTAAATATGTCATTTTAATGTTCCAACGATGTAGACCTGATGGAAGTAAATTGTCAACTTCTATTAAAAATTTCGGGGCTTCTCAGTTATCAATATCAGGAAGAACTTTTGCAACTGTAGCATTATTTATCATGACGGTCCTTCAACAACATCAGGGCATTACACATGCTATTTAAAATGTTGAAAAGGTTGGACTAACTGTAATGACACTCATTTGACTTTCAAACAACGTTTGCCTTTTGACTTAAAAAATTCATACCTAGTGTTTTTTTAACCAAACTTTAAGTAAAGGTAATTGCTCTATGAAGACGGGAGCAGTTAATAAAAGTTAGTTTGCTGTTTAAAATTATATTGTGAGTAAAAGTGATGAAGATAATATAAAAATTATAGTTCTCATAAAGGTATGGTAAGTGGATCGCATAGTAAGTGATATCAGTATTATAGGAAATGTTCAACAGGAGAGAGTCAGAGATGGAAGTATGAATATTTAAATATTGTGAAAATGTTGTTTGAGCCTTTCTTTCAGAACGTCGGGAAAACGGTAATTTTAGAGTTTGTTTTAAGTAATTTGAAAATATACTGATACATCTGACACTATTTAGCCTTAAGGAAAGGTGAAGGTATGAGCAAAGAGTCATGACTGAACAGAAGGAGTATATGAAAACATTGAAACATATTTCAGAGGTTCTTGGAGCTTTTTTTCTAGAGAGTCGATGAAATTGAATTTTTAGAGAACAGCAGAGTACCTTCCAATGTAAAGGACCTTCATGATGTACTATTTGGCCTAAAGGAAAAGTAAGTGAATCAAAGATTAGTGTACATATGTGATTTGTAAGTTTATATGTTTTTTTTTAAACACAATCTTTTTGATTGTGTTTTTTATTTTCCCGCTGTGATATGATGAATAGTTTGAACTTACTGTTTTTAGTGAAATTCAATATGTTCTGAGAACAGCAAAAATAAACTATCTAACATGTTGTATAAATTATTCTATAGTTTGTATTGTGTAATTTATATTGTATTCCCATTTTCTCACACTCACTTTCCTTTTTCCTCTCTCTTTCAGCTCTCTTTAATAACTAACACTGCCTTTCTCTCACTCTGTTTCACACCCATTCGTTTACTGCACTTCTTTCACAACCCCTCATTTCCATTTCAACTGTCTGCATCCCCTCTCTCCCTTGCACCACTTTTCAGCTTTCAGTCTCTCTGTTTTACTTCACTTTTCCGTCTTTTCCTCCTTTGCTCTTTTAGTAATTCCTCTTTACTCACTCACCAGTATTGTTGCACTTTATCACTATAACTCACCCACTCTCCCTCGCTTATCTTTGTTTGGTCCTTTTTTTTACCTCTTCTGTGTATTTTCCGTTCACTACCTCTATGTCCTTAGTACCTCACTCTCCTTGTGTTATGTTGACTTGTGTTTTTCTACCTTCTATCATTTCTCTTACAACAACTTCACTGCTCCTCTCTCATTGTTCTTCACCCCATTTCTTTTAGTCCGGTTCCATTACTACCCTTAATTTCCTATCTTTCAATGTTCTTCTCTTTACTTTCATCACCGAATCACTTTCTCTCAGTACCACTGTTTTAGTCCTCTTCTCCTCTCTTTCCTTCTTTTGCTCCCTTACTCATTTTTCTTTCCTCACTCATTGTAGTCCACTTCACTCAGTCCTTCCCTTAGTCTCTCTGTCCACTAACTTCCTCACTCCGTTTCCCTCAATCCTTCTATATTATCCTCTCTCCCTTCATCCCTTCACTCTATGACTCTCTTTCACTAACTCTCAGTTATCTTCCATTCCTCATTCTTCTAAATGCATCCTTAATTAGACTCCTTTCCCTCTCAGTCATTATCTTTTTACTTACTCCTGTTTTCTGATTTAGTTTTGCTAACTCACATTCTTTTAGTATCTTTCTTACCTTCAGTTCATTTCTCTCTTCTTCTCTTCCTTTCTGTCAGTGAATCTATATGCCTTACTCTTAGTAATTTGCTCTCCTTCTATTTCTTTTTCCCTCTTTTTGTCCTTCTACATTACTTTATTTCTCTTTCTGTGTCCTTCACTCTTACTTTACTTCTTAATACTCTGTTATGATTTTTAACCTCTTCATTTGTATCTTTTATTTTAAAATATATATTTTACTAATTATAACTTATTTTTTCTTCTCTCTTTCACAGATACAAAGTGTAGTAAAAAATGTAATTAAAGTTACATTAATTATATGGTAAGTGTGACTAAAAAAATGTAGTTTGTCATCACCCTTTGCTTTAACCTCACTATTATTCTCTCACCCTACCTCACTCCTGTTTCCTTAGTCTGCTTCCCTCACTTATTCTTATCCTCCATGTTTACTCCCCTTTCCCTAACTCCCCTCCCACATTCAACTTCTTTCAGTCCCCCTGCTTTACTTCCCTTACCCTCTGTTCCCTTCCTTTGCTCCCTCACTCATTCCGTTTCCCTTAATCATTTACTTCACTCCTGTCACTCCTTCTCTCAGTCCGTCTGTCCTCACAGTTCCTCACTTCCGTTCCCTCACTCTGTCTCTCTTATCGTCGCTGTCTCTCTCCCCTCATTCTGTCAATACTCTTTCGTCATGCTCACTCCCTACAACTCACCCACACTCACTCAGTTACCTTTCTTTGCTGCTTCACTCACTACCTTTCAGTCACTCCTTCCTTTACTCTCTCTCTCTCCTTTCTCTCTGTCACTCCCCATGTCTTACCCTTATTCACTTTTATCCACCCTCTTTCAACCCTGTTTACTTACTGTCACTGCTCTTTTCTAAGCCTCCCTCACCGTTGTTCCTTTACTCCGGTTCCATCACTACCCCTCATTCCCCATTCTTTACTGTCCTTCACTTTACTTTTAACACCCACTCACATTCTCCCAGTACCTCTGCTTTAGTTTTCTTCTTCTCTCTTCCCTTGTTTTGCTCCCTTATTCATTTTCCTTTTCTCACTTACACCCTATTACACCTTCTCTCCGTCTTACTATCTAATACACAGTCCCTCTGTGTTGCTCCCTCTAGCTCTCTTTCTCTTAACATCACTCTCTCTGTGTGCTTCCCTCATGCTCACTCCTTTATTTTTTTTTTTATTTTTTTTTTGGTGCGCGTCCCGGTACGCGAACCGGGGAGCGTACCGGTACGCGTACCCTAGAGAAAATAGAATGACAGAGTTTTCAAAAAATGTAGCATTTTTTTTATAAATTAGAGGTAGTTCTAAAAAGAACTGTTTTTTTTATTCTTTTTGTTGTTTTATATTTTTTTATTGTTTTTTAACATTTTTTTACATTTTTTGGCTTTTCTGAACAGTTTTATATTTTTTTTGTATTTTTTATGGGGTGAAATAAAAAACAGGGAATTGAAAACGGCTCAACTGGAGCACAAAAAAATCAGGAAAAATTATGGTTTCCTCGGGCATTTGTGGTTATCCATAGCAACATTGATTAGTGTAATGCTTTGCTGACCATAACTAATTGTTTTGTTACAATATATACAAACAATTTTGTATCCCCCAAACTTTGTTTGTATATTTGGCATCACCTCACTTGCCTCTGGACCCGATGGAGTGGGTTCTTTGGATGTTGAGGGTCTGGATGATGATTGGGGTAGCTTTCCGCAGAGGTCCCTTACCTCTGCTGCAGAATAGTTGTTAGGGTGCAAACGCATCATGTGCCGAATCATAGTGTGATTCCCAAAGGAATATTTTTTTTAGGGTTCACCCTGGATAGCACAGCACCACAGATGAGACAAGTCACCTTTGCACATTTACTTTTTTGAAACCCCTTGGGATTTTGTAAAACTCCCATATGAAGGTCTCTTTTGGTTTGTATGGGGGATTGTCTTCAGGCAGGAACTGCCTTCTCTCTTCGTCCTCTTCCTCTTCCTCCTCCTCTTCTTCTTGACCACCAATGTGATCGTCTGGTGGTCCTTTTGATGGTGGTGGTGGTGGTGGTGGTGGGGCAGATGCTCCAGCTGTTGATATGACTGTAGCCATATCTGTAAGAAAAAAGCAGGTCTTCCTCACTCAAATAACAAAGTGAGATTGAGGAAAAAAGGTGGGGGCTTTCATCATTTGGATGCGCATTGGTATCCAGGAAAGGACGCTATTCAAAGAGGGAGCCCCAGACGAGCCCCGGACAAGGTAAGTGCTTTATAATTGTATTTTTCAGGGTAGTTGCTTAAATAATGTATCTAGGGGAGAGCGGGAGGGAGGTGCGTAGTGGGGCTACGCGGAGTGCGGGAGTGGGCATAGCTTTTCGCCCACTTCGCGTAGCTCCGCGGAGCCCCACTCCGCACACTACGCCCAGGGTTAGTCTGTACAGCACATCACTGGTTCACTTGGAATTGTGTGAATTATTGTTGATGGGCGACTTGCCTCCGTCACATATAGTTGGTTGCCACATGTCCGAACATTCAGCTATTGTGCGGTTGAGGGGATATGGTATTTTGGGAAGTTCCATTGTCCTGTTTTGTGCTGCCTCGGTGGTAGTAGCGGGAGAGTGGACCAGGGAGGAAGGTTTTGGTGGTGGTGGCGCTGGGTGTTGTGGCCTTGTTGGGTGTCGGAGCTACATGATTAGTACCTCTATCACGTGTTGGTCTTTAGATGTGGGTGTGAGTTGGGTATAATTCACGCAGTAGATAGTTGAAGTCCTTACATCAGTTGAAGGTTGATGTTAATTTGTTACTGGTAAGTGTGGCTTTCGTCTGTTTTTAGGGAGCATTGCAGATTTGGCTGGTTGTTTAAAATATGGGGAAGTTGTGTTTTCGTGGTTTTTTTTTGCACGTGAACGACTAGTTTGTACATCATTAGCGTTATTTGTGTCTGTGGTTTGTGGCGATTTTGTTGGCAGAAGGTATCGATGGAAGAGTGTTGAGAATTGCAGTTTTTACTACGTTGAGAATGGGATGATAAATTAAAATAGACAGAAAAAAGATATGCTTAATGAACATTATAATTAGAAATTAGCATTTTACAGACGTTATAGTTAGGAATTAGCATTTATAAAAACCTTAGAAATTCACTAAAAAACATAGGTTTCAGGGACATTATAGTTAGTTGAACATTTGACTCATATAAAACCTGAGAAATTTGCCTGCTATAGTTAGTTGAGCTGACTATAACTCACACGCCCGCAAAGCACTGGTGATGACGTAACATATTACATCACTCATGACATGGTCAGTGACATCACTGATAACATCACTGATGACATCTCAAATGACATCACTGATGACATCATCCACGTGAA
This sequence comes from Lissotriton helveticus, assembly GCF_964261635.1. Classification (NCBI taxonomy): domain Eukaryota; kingdom Metazoa; phylum Chordata; class Amphibia; order Caudata; family Salamandridae; genus Lissotriton; species Lissotriton helveticus. Next base: position 212,149,068 of record NC_136058.1, read on the forward strand.
AATCTGATGCATATACTGATGCCGTAATATAAACTTTGATACATGCACTCTAAAATACAGACTACTATTTTTGAAACCATACACACAACAATGCCAGATACTGCATACCACCCACTATTTCCTAGGTCTATACACACATCCAGTCACTTATACATGTGGTTACTCATCTATACAAATCAGTAATATGTACTCATACACCAATACATACAGTAACACTCCGCCAGTCATCCATAGAGTTACTCACACACCTAGTTAGTGATACCAAACATCAATCACATACCAATTTACTCATGTATACAGTTATACACACCTACTCTGTTATTTATACACACACCACATCACTTATTTATGGAGATACTAACACATACTTACTGTCTTATACAATCACTGATTCAAGCAGACACTCATGTATACACACACTCTTCAAATACCTCACTCTCACGTATAGTCATTTATATATTAAAACAGTCACATATAGTGCCTTAAAGTAGTTACTCCCACATATACCACTGAGACATTCATTCACTCACCAACACACCCAAATACACACTAACTCACCCATACAGCCCTTCCCAGATGCACTTTTGAATCAATACAACCAGTGAAACACCCAGTAAGACATGTATGCACAGTCACCCCCACACGCACCCACCAACACATACATTCAGGCGCCTATACAGATACTCAGACAACAAATCAATAACCCATATAGATACTCATGCAGCTACTCACCAACCCATGCAGCCACTTACACACCAACTGAGAGACTAATACAGACTTTCACACAGTTTAGTCACTAACCCATGCATTCAGTAAGACACGTTCAATGACTCACTTATACAGTCAGCCACGCACCTACTAAATAATCCATCCAGGCACTTGTAAATCCACTCATTCTTCAATACACCTTGGTATAGATATATATGAAAAATATTTATACTTTAGAGAAATGCACATTTACTGGATGATGTCATCAGTGATGTCATCAGTAAGGTCATTTGAGATGTCCCTGACCATGTCACGAGGGATGTAATATGTGACATCATCATCAGTGCTTTACGGGCGTGTGAGTTATAGTTAGCTCAACTAGCTATAACAGGCGAATTTCTCTGGTTTTATATGAGTCAAATGTTCAAATAACTATAATGTCCCTGAAACCTATGTTTTTTTGTGAATTTCTATGGTTTTTTAAATGCTAATTCCTAACTATAACGTTGGTAAAACCTATGGTTTTATCAGTGAATATATATATATATATATATATATTCAGAGCAAACGTCCCTTGCTGGAGGAGGAGCGGCCGGCCAGCTGGTGCAGGTGACGAGTCAAGGACCAGACTCGTAAATTATTCCGAGCAATTTCAAAAAGACATCGCACTCTTCTCGGATGTTTTCAAGCGTATTTAATCCAACTTTAAGAAAAACTTCCTCACCTACGCGTTTCGAACACAACTGTTCTTGATCACGGTAGTAACAAGTCCGTTTTTACTTTTCAGTCTTTATACCCTTACTGCCCAATTGGCAATTAGGATGCATTGTGGGAGGGGTAGTTTGATTCCAGGTTGAATTTCAACCTATCAATTTCCCTATACACCAAAATTATAAGCCACATATTTATGACCTGTTCATAGTTACTGGGCTTAGTGCCTGTTGATTTGTGAAAAGTTATTTTCAATATACATGATGTGTGTTTTATACATCCTTGTATCGCTTTGTAAGTTTGAATACATATGTTACCACATGTTCATAACCTATTCATTTTTACTAGGCTTAGTGCCTAATCAATTTGGAAAAATAATTTTTCTCATATGCATGATGTAAGTTTACATCGCTATGTACGTTTGAATACATATATTGGGGTGATAGCTAAGTGCTGTATCCCAAGTTAGTGGCTTATGCTTTGGTGCGGGAGCATGATCTTAGTTAAAACAACGATGCAAACTACAAACATAAATTTGTCATTTTGTTCTAATCAGCTTAGACCCTTTTTAAATTTCAAAATCTGTACAAATTGTACTTAGAGAAGCTTCTCAGATACTTGGATCGAGCATAGATTATACATTTCTTACTCTTTTGTCATCTATCATCCCTTATTGTTGTACACGTTTGATATTTGACCACTATTGTTCCAAGATAGATATCATGATTTTTAGATCACATACATTCTTTTGTATTTTTAACTGTCTCTTTGTTGATTCCACAAGTCCTTTATAAGTGTACATACAGTTCCTCATCCCCATTACGACCCAACGGGATCTTTGTTTTGAACCTTATTATTAATTTCGATTCCAAACGTCTGAGTTTTTGTAGGCGATTCCCTCCTCTTTCTTTTTCTGGTACCATGGCTATTCCTGAGTACCTTACATTGAGCCAGGTTTTGTTTTTATGAGACATGAGGTGTTTGGCCATTGAGTACGCTTGGTCTTTATTTTGTATGGCCCTAATGTGCTCCAACATTCTTTTTTTGAGAGCACATATTGTCGATCCAATATACCTTTTGCCACAGTCGCATTCAAGAAGATAAACCACAAAATGAGACTCACATGTGATCTTGTTCCGTATTTCAAAGGGATTGCCTCTTGGATCAGTTAGAGATTTAAGATTTTTTCCAATTTTGCACGCTTTGCATGATATGCATTTAGTGAAACCTCTTTGTCTTTTCTCCAACCAAGATTCTTCCTTTTTGTTTCTGAAGTGGCTGTTGATCAAGGTATCTCCCAGTGATGGTGCCTTTCTAAAGGTGATCAATGGGGCATCTCCAATCATATTTCCAATGTCCGGGTCTTTTTTCAACACACCCCAGTATTTGGTGACTATTTTTCTGATTTTGTCACTTTCCTTGGAATATGTTAGGATGAGACGTGGCTTTTCCTCCATCTTTGTTTTATTTTTCTTTTGTACAATCAGTGTTTCAGTTCTTGTCTTTTTTCTTGCTCTCTCTTCTCCCAATTTGATAGTTCGTATACTATATCCTCTTTGTGAGAATCGTAGTGCCGTTTCAGCAAATTTTTGTTCCATTTCAATGGGTTCTGAGCAATTTCGTTTCATCCTTAGAAACTCTCCGTAAGGTACATTTTGTTTCAGAGATGCCGGATGGAAACTGGTTCCATGAAGAATACTGTTTGTAGAGGTCTTTTTTCGAAAGAGCGTAGTATGTATTTTGTTCTCTTTTATATATACTTTTGTGTCTAAAAAATCAATTTCCTTATCTTGGATGTTAAAAGTAAATTGCAAACCCACATTGTTGGTATTCAAGATCGTTATGTATTCAAGCAATTCTTCCCTTGTCCCCTTCCATAATAGGAAGAGATCGTCGATGAATCTCAGCCAGAGAATTGTCTTGGAGGTGTATTGCTCGTTTTCCTCTCTCCAAGCTATGTGTTTCTCCCACCATCCCATGGTGAGATTAGCATAGCTTGGAGAGAAGGAAACCCCCATAGCAGTTCCACGATTTTGGGAATAAATTCCATTATTAAAGAGAAACACATTGTTTGGTAGACATGTCTGTATCATGTCTAACAGCATTGCTGAGTGATTGAGTTCTCCTATTGGTCTCTGCCTGAGAAAATATGCAATGGCTTCTAGACCCAATTTGTGTTCAATAGATGTATAGAGTGATACCACATCTATTGTGGCTAGTAAGTACGTTGGTTGCCATTCTGTGTCCATGATGATACGTAAAAAATCTCCAGTATCTTTAATGAAAGAGTTTAATGTTGGCACTATGGGAGATAAGAAGAAATCCACATATGAGGCAATGTTTTCATATAGCGATCCACAACTGGATATTATTGGTCGAGCTGGGGGTTTGTGCAATGTTTTATGCACTTTCGGCAGAAAGTAAATTGTCGGTGTTATTGGATTGTGGACTGTTAGAAATTTTGTTTCTTCTTGAGTCAACAAGCCTGTTTCCTGCCAGATTTTTATTTGTTGGTGTATAGTTGTTGTCATTGTCGCTATTGGATTGTCTTTTAGTTTTGTGTAGTTGTTAACATCATCTAATTGCCGATTTGCCTCTTCTATGTAGTCTGTTTTGTTAAGTATCACAATATTTCCGCCTTTATCGGCTGGTTTGATCTCGATTTTTGGGTTTTCTTTTAGAGACTTGAGTGCTTGGCGTTCTTCCCAGGATAAATTTTCATTCTCTCTGTTGTTATTATTTTTCATTTTGTCTAATTCAATGTTGATCAGGTCTTGAAACGCATCTATTTTGTTGCCGGGATGTAAAACTGGACAACATTTTGATGGATTTTTGAAGCTTGTTTTTGGATGCGTATTGTATGGAATTTCCATTTGTCTCAGTATCTGTGTTTCTGTTGCTGATACGTCAGTTTCATCATTAGCCAAATCATGAGCTACTTTTAATGCAGGTATGTCAGAGATAGTATATCTTTCTTCTTCAATGTCGATACTGGACTCCTCTCCAGTTTTCTTGGTTGATTTAGCAAAAAATGTTTTCAATTTTAACTTTCTGATGTACTTGTACATGTCTATTTTGGTTTCCACATTATCCTGATGCTTATCCGGGCTAAATGTCAAGCCTTTGTTCAATAAAGTTTTTTCATTAGTTGTTAATGTATAGTTGGAAAGGTTTATAATTAGATCGGGACCCAGATCATTTCCTTTTTTGTTTTTCGTTACTACTTCTTTGACAGAGTGCGATTGCGCAATGGATATCTTGGCGTGTTTAGCTCTTCTGGTTTTGCGCTTGGATTTGGGTTTGAGAATTGACCTCTTCCTCGTCCCCTCTGTCTGCCTCTTCCACGTCCTCTCCATTGTGTTTTTGGAGTTTGTTGATCGTAATATAACATTTCCATTTCCTCTAAAAAAGAGCACCTTTTGTGAGCGGATATTTTTTCTCTCCCTCTTTGTTCTCCTTCACTCGTGTCAGATTCAGTTTCGCTTGCACCCGGTGTTATTCCTGTTGATTTTGGCTTGTTAGTTCCCTGTTGTTTTAAAGCATCAAACCTTTTGGCAAACGTGAATATTTGGCCATTTGCATAGTCATATTGATCCCTTCTGAATTTGCGCTGTTTTCTTTCTTCTATCTCATTCTCGTGTTTGTCCAAATTATTTTCCATTATGGTTCTTAGTTTTTTTATTTCCTCTTCCCCTTCTTGTGAGGCTTTAATTTGTTGTTCCATGTCCTCTATTTTTATATGTAGATCAGCTACTCCTATTTTGGCGTGTTTTATGATTATCAATATCATATTTTTAGAGCATTGCATGTTATTATGGCCCCATTCTTCCAGCATCGCTGCGCTTGTATCTGGATGATTTGGTAAGGTAAATATACGTAGACTAAGCATGAGCGCAAAATCCGCTCCGATCGCGGATTTTGCGGATTTTCGGCAAATCCGCGATCCGCGAACTCTCGCGGATTTGCCGAAAATCCGCAATCCGCGAGCGGAGCGGATTTTGCGGTCAAAAGTTCAAGCGCGCGCGCCTAATTAACGATGGCGCCGGCAAGCTGCCAGCGCCCATCCTGCAATAGTTACTTAATTAGCTTCAACAGGAAGCTCTAACAGATAAGATACAGCAGGGGCTCGAGCGCCTGCTTTATTTTAGCAGTTGGAGCTTCCTGTTGAAGCTAATTAAGTAACTTTTGCAGGATGGCGCTGGCAGCTTGCCGGCGCCATCGCAAATTACTTCAACAGTGGTGTCTTGAATAAATATGAAGGGCAGGGTTCATTCGGGCACGACGGTCCTGGCACAATTAAATAATTAATCTGCTGCTCTGATCGGTCTCTGACCTTTTATACACACAAGAGGCATGCTCGCATGGACGCCCCGTCCGTTTGGCCCCGCCCACACACTCGAGGTGTGCACCGTCTTCCCGCCATTTACCCACTATGATGGACATTTCACTCAAGGGACCCCTGCGCACTTCGGCGCGATTGCATAGTGACACACACTTGGTCGCTGGAACTAGTTGAAGCGCAAATGCAGTGACTCATTCAGCAGCCCAAAAAAAAACGTGAGCGTTGGGAGGCTGGGCATCTTTGACTTTTACGAGCACAACCCCCGTGCTGTTCCTGTGACCAGGGGCTTCTGTCTCTTAATCTGCTGCTCTGATCGGTCTCTGACCTTTTAGACACACAAGAGGCATGTGCGCTCGCGTGGAAGCCCCGTCCGTTTGGCCCCGCCCACACGCCCGAGGAAGCCCCGCCCCCAAATCCGCAAATCCGCCGAATCCGCGGATTTTGCGGATCCACGATCCGTGAATCCGCTGAATCCGCGAATCGTGGATCCGCAAAATCCGCCCATGCTTAACGTAGACCTCTTGGTAAAAGTCCTAATTCCAGGTATTTATCGAGTGTTATTATTTCCCAGGAGCGCGATATCTCTTTGCGCAGTAGTTTTTCTAACTGTTGAAATAGTTGTTTTAATGTTATTTGAGGATTCTTGGAGGTCGTTGTTTTGGGGTCAGAGGTTACATTTGTGGCAGTTTGTTGAGAATGTGAGAACAAGCTCTCTGCTTTTTCCAGGCGCTTTGCCGCTCTCTTTTCCATTTTGTCAGAAATGTTTTGGGTCAGCCACAACACGTTATTTGCGTGTTTATATTCAACTGTCTGTTTGTTTGCTGTCGTTGATGAACGACTTGTCTGCTAAACGTGGGAAGTTTTTCGATGTGGTTGTAAGGCTCTATGCCTTTGAAAGATGGACGCTTATCCGAGAAAATAACACGTTTATTTTAGTTCACCAAGTGACAAGTAGTCTGTCACTCGATATTGTCATACGCTGCAACACCTTCAGTTATACGGGCTTGCACACACACTTCTCTCGGCATTCACTTACCCGGGAGTCTCCTGGACCGCTGAATGCCCTCCGGCACTTTCGCGTCAGCGCTCGACCGAGTCCTGAGAGGGTGTGTTTTTCCGTTCCGCCGTAGACTGTTTGTTTGTATTCCGCTCGTGGTTTGCGCTGATATTTTAGTTCAATCCGCTTTATTTCAGTGTGTCTGTGCACCCTTTGGATTACTTATTGACGTTCCTTTTCGCATGCCACGACATCATTAGTGCAAATGTGCGGTTTATTAAGGTGCTGGGCTCTCTCCTCACGTATCAATTGTATTCAGAGCAAACGTCCCTTGCTGGAGGAGGAGCGGCCGGCCAGCTGGTGCAGGTGACGAGTCAAGGACCAGACTCGTAAATTATTCCGAGCAATTTCAAAAAGACACCGCACTCTTCTCGGATGTTTTCAAGCGTATTTAATCCAACTTTAAGAAAAACTTCCTCACCTACGCGTTTCGAACACAACTGTTCTTGATCACGGTAGTAACAAGTCCGTTTTTACTTTTCAGTCTTTATACCCTTACTGCCCAATTGGCAATTAGGATGCATTGTGGGAGGGGTAGTTTGATTCCAGGTTGAATTTCAACCTATCAATTTCCCTATACACCAAAATTATAAGCCACATATTTATGACCTGTTCATAGTTACTGGGCTTAGTGCCTGTTGATTTGTGAAAAGTTATTTTCAATATACATGATGTGTGTTTTATACATCCTTGTATCGCTTTGTAAGTTTGAATACATATGTTACCACATGTTCATAACCTATTCATTTTTACTAGGCTTAGTGCCTAATCAATTTGGAAAAATAATTTTTCTCATATGCATGATGTAAGTTTACATCGCTATGTACGTTTGAATACATATATTGGGGTGATAGCTAAGTGCTGTATCCCAAGTTAGTGGCTTATGCTTTGGTGCGGGAGCATGATCTTAGTTAAAACAGCGATGCAAACTACAAACATAAATTTGTCATTTTGTTCTAATCAGCTTAGACCCTTTTTAAATTTCAAAATCTGTACAAATTGTACTTAGAGAAGCTTCTCAGATACTTGGATCGAGCATAGATTATACATTTCTTACTCTTTTGTCATCTATCATCCCTTATTGTTGTACACGTTTGATATTTGACCACTATTGTTCCAAGATAGATATCATGATTTTTAGATCACATACATTCTTTTGTATTTTTAACTGTCTCTTTGTTGATTCCATAAGTCCTTTATAAGTGTACATACAGTTCCTCATCCCCATTAAGACCCAACGGGATCTTTGTTTTGAACCTTATTATTAATTTCGATTCCAAACGTCTGAGTTTTTGTAGGCGATTCCCTCCTCTTTCATTTTCTGGTACCATGGCTATTCCTGAGTACCTTACATTGAGCCAGGTTTTATTTTTATGAGACATGAGGTGTTTGGCCATTGCGTACGCTTGGTCTTTATTTTGTATGGCCCTAATGTGCTCCAACATTCTTTTTTTGAGAGCACATATTGTCGATCCAATATACCTTTTGCCACAGTCGCATTCAAGAAGATAAACCACAAAATGAGACTCACATGTGATCTTGTTCCGTATTTCAAAGGGATTGCCTCTTGGATCAGTTAGAGATTTAAGATTTTTTCCAATTTTGCACGCTTTGCATGATATGCATTTAGTGAAACCTCTTTGTCTTTTCTCCAACCAAGATTCTTCCTTTTTGTTTCTGAAGTGGCTGTTGATCAAGGTATCTCCCAGTGATGGTGCCTTTCTAAAGGTGATCAATGGGACATCTCCAATCATATTTCCAATGTCCGGGTCTTTTTTCAACACACCCCAGTATTTGGTGACTATTTTTCTGATTTTGTCACTTTCCTTGGAATATGTTAGGATGAGACGTGGCTTTTCCTCCATCTTTGTTTTATTTTTCTTTTGTACAATCAGTGTTTCAGTTCTTGTCTTTTTTCTTGCTCTCTCTTCTCCCAATTTGATAGTTCGTATACTATATCCTCTTTGTGAGAATCGTAGTGCCGTTTCAGCAAATTTTTGTTCCATTTCAATGGGTTCTGAGCAATTTCGTTTCATCCTTAGAAACTCTCCGTAAGGTACATTTTGTTTCAGAGATGCCGGATGGAAACTGGTTCCATGAAGAATACTGTTTGTAGAGGTCTTTTTTCGAAAGAGCGTAGTATGTATTTTGTTCTCTTTTATATATACTTTTGTGTCTAAAAAAAATCAATTTCCTTATCTTGGATGTTAAAAGTAAATTGCAAACCCACATTGTTGGTATTCAAGATCGTTATGTATTCAAGCAATTCTTCCCTTGTCCCCTTCCATAATAGGAAGAGATCGTCGATGAATCTCAGCCAGAGAATTGTCTTTGAGGTGTATTGCTCGTTTTCCTCTCTCCAAGCTATGTGTTTCTCCCACCATCCCATGGTGAGATTAGCATAGCTTGGAGAGAAGGAAACCCCCATAGCAGTTCCACGATTTTGGGAATAAATTCCATTATTAAAGAGAAACACATTGTTTGTTAGACATGTCTGTATCATGTCTAACAGCATTGCTGAGTGATTGAGTTCTCCTATTGGTCTCTGCCTGAGAAAATATGCAATGGCTTCTAGACCCAATTTGTGTTCAATAGATGTATAGAGTGATACCACATCTATTGTGGCTAGTAAGTACGTTGGTTGCCATTCGGTGTCCATGATGATACGTAAAAAATCTCCAGTATCTTTAATGAAAGAGTTTAATGTTGGCACTATGGGAGATAAGAAGAAATCCACATATGAGGCAATGTTTTCATATAGCGATCCACAACTGGATATTATTGGTCGAGCTGGGGGTTTGTGCAATGTTTTATGCACTTTCGGCAGAAAGTAAATTGTCGGTGTTATTGGATTGTGGACTGTTAGAAATGTTGTTTCTTCTTGAGTCAACAAGCCTGTTTCCTGCCAGATTTTTATTTGTTGGTGTATAGTTGTTGTCATTGTCGCTATTGGATTGTCTTTTAGTTTTGTGTAGTTGTTAACATCATCTAATTGCCGATTTGCCTCCTCTATGTAGTCTGTTTTGTTAAGTATCACAATATTTCCGCCTTTATCGGCTGGTTTGATCTCGATTTTCGGGTTTTCTTTTAGAGACTTGAGTGCTTGGCGTTCTTCCCAGGATAAATTTTCCTTCTCTCTGTTGTTATTATTTTTCATTTTGTCTAATTCAATGTTGATCAGGTCTTGAAACGCATCTATTTTGTTGCCGGGATGTAAAACTGGACAAAATTTTGATGGATTTTTGAAGCTTGTTTTTGGATGCGTATTGTATGGAATTTCCATTTGTCTCAGTATCTGTGTTTCTGTTGCTGATACGTCAGTTTCATCATTAGCCAAATCATGAGCTACTTTTAATGCAGGTATGTCAGAAATAGTATATCTTTCTTCTTCAATGTCGATACTGGACTCCTCTCCAGTTTTCTTGGTTGATTTAGCCAAAAAAATTTCAATTTTAACTTTCTGATGTACTTGTACATGTCTATTTTGGTTTCCACATTATCCTGATGCTTATCCGGGCTAAATGTCAAGCCTTTGTTCAATAAAGTTTTTTCATTAGTTGGTAATGTATAGTTGGAAAGGTTTATAATTAGATCGGGACCCAGATCATTTCCTTTTTTGTTTTTCGTTACTACTTCTTTGACAGAGTGCGATTGCGCAATGGATATCTTGGCGTGTTTAGCTCTTCTGGTTTTGCGCTTGGATTTGGGTTTGAGAATTGACCTCTTCCTCGTCCCCTCTGTCTGCCTCTTCCACGTCCTCTCCATTGTGTTTTTGGAGTTTGTTGATCGTAATATAACATTTCCATTTCCTCTAAAAAAGAGCACCTTTTGTGAGCGGATATTTTTTCTCTCCCTCTTTGTTCTCCTTCACTCGTGTCAGATTCAGTTTCGCTTGCACCCGGTGTTATTCCTGTTGATTTTGGCTTGTTAGTTCCCTGTTGTTTTAAAGCATCAAACCTTTTGGCAAACGTGAATATTTGGCCATTTGCATAGTCATATTGATCCCTTCTGAATTTGCGCTGTTTTCTTTCTTCTATCTCATTCTCGTGTTTGTCCAAATTATTTTCCAAGAATGGGGCCATAATAACATGCAATGCTCTAAAAATATGATATTGATAATCATAAAACACGCCAAAATAGGAGTAGCTGATCTACATATAAAAATAGAGGACATGGAACAACAAATTAAAGCCTCACAAGAAGGGGAAGAGGAAATAAAAAAACTAAGAACCATAATGGAAAATAATTTGGACAAACACGAGAATGAGATAGAAGAAAGAAAACAGCGCAAATTCAGAAGGGATCAATATGACTATGCAAATGGCCAAATATTCACGTTTGCCAAAAGGTTTGATGCTTTAAAACAACAGGGAACTAACAAGCCAAAATCAACAGGAATAACACCGGGTGCAAGCGAAACTGAATCTGACACGAGTGAAGGAGAACAAAGAGGGAGAGAAAAAATATCCGCTCACAAAAGGTGCTCTTTTTTAGAGGAAATGGAAATGTTATATTACGATCAACAAACTCCAAAAACACAATGGAGAGGACGTGGAAGAGGCAGACAGAGGGGACGAGGAAGAGGTCAATTCTCAAACCCAAATCCAAGCGCAAAACCAGAAGAGATAAACACGCCAAGATATCCATTGCGCAATCGCACTCTGTCAAAGAAGTAGTAACGAAAAACAAAAAAGGAAATGATCTGGGTCCCGATCTAATTATAAACCTTTCCAACTATACATTAACAACTAATGAAAAAACTTTATTGAACAAAGGCTTGACATTTAGCCCGGATAAGCATCAGGATAATGTGGAAACCAAAATAGACATGTACAAGTACATCAGAAAGTTAAAATTGAAAACATTTTTTGCTAAATCAACCAAGAAAACTGGAGAGGAGTCCAGTATCGACATTGAAGAAGAAAGATATACTATCTCTGACATACCTGCATTAAAAGTAGCTCATGATTTGGCTAATGATGAAACTGACGTATCAGCAACAGAAACACAGATACTGAGACAAATGGAAATTCCATACAATACGCATCCAAAAACAAGCTTCAAAAATCCATCAAAATTTTGTCCAGTTTTACATCCCGGCAACAAAATAGATGCGTTTCAAGACCTGATCAACATTGAATTAGACAAAATGAAAAATAATAACAACAGAGAGAAGGAAAATTTATCCTGGGAAGAACGCCAAGCACTCAAGTCTCTAAAAGAAAACCCGAAAATCGAGATCAAACCAGCCGATAAAGGCGGAAATATTGTGATACTTAACAAAACAGACTACATAGAAGAGGCAAATCGGCAATTAGATGATGTTAACAACTACACAAAACTAAAAGACAATCCAATAGCGACAATGACAACAACTATACACCAACAAATAAAAATCTGGCAGGAAACAGGCTTGTTGACTCAAGAAGAAACAAAATTTCTAACAGTCCACAATCCAATAACACCGACAATTTACTTTCTGCCGAAAGTGCATAAAACATTGCACAAACCCCCAGCTCGACCAATAATATCCAGTTGTGGATCGCTATATGAAAACATTGCCTCATATGTGGATTTCTTCTTATCTCCCATAGTGCCAACATTAAACTCTTTCATTAAAGATACTGGAGATTTTTTACGTATCATCATGGACACAGAATGGCAACCAACGTACTTACTAGCCACAATAGATGTGGTATCACTCTATACATCTATTGAACACAAATTGGGTCTAGAAGCCATTGCATATTTTCTCAGGCAGAGACCAATAGGAGAACTCAATCACTCAGCAATGCTGTTAGACATGATACAGACATGTCTAACAAACAATGTGTTTCTCTTTAATAATGGAATTTATTCCCAAAATCGTGGAACTGCTATGGGGGTTTCCTTCTCTCCAAGCTATGCTAATCTCACCATGGGATGGTGGGAGAAACACATAGCTTGGAGAGAGGAAAACGAGCAATACACCTCCAAGACAATTCTCTGGCTGAGATTCATCGACGATCTCTTCCTATTATGGAAGGGGACAAGGGAAGAATTGCTTGAATACATAACGATCTTGAATACCAACAATGTGGGTTTGCAATTTACTTTTAACATCCAAGATAAGGAAATTGATTTTTTTTAGACACAAAAGTATATATAAAAGAGAACAAAATACATACTACGCTCTTTCGAAAAAAGACCTCTACAAACAGTATTCTTCATGGAACCAGTTTCCATCCGGCATCTCTGAAACAAAATGTACCTTACGGAGAGTTTCTAAGGATGAAACGAAATTGCTCAGAACCCATTGAAATGGAACAAAAATTTGCTGAAACGGCACTACGATTCTCACAAAGAGGATATAGTATACGAACTATCAAATTGGGAGAAGAGAGAGCAAGAAAAAAGACAAGAACTGAAACACTGATTGTACAAAAGAAAAATAAAACAAAGATGGAGGAAAAGCCACGTCTCATCCTAACATATTCCAAGGAAAGTGACAAAATCAGAAAAATAGTCACCAAATACTGGGGTGTGTTGAAAAAAGACCCGGACATTGGAAATATGATTGGAGATGCCCCATTGATCACCTTTAGAAAGGCACCATCACTGGGAGATACCTTGATCAACAGCCACTTCAGAAACAAAAAGGAAGAATCTTGGTTGGAGAAAAGACAAAGAGGTTTCACTAAATGCATATCATGCAAAGCGTGCAAAATTGGAAAAAATCTTAAATCTCTAACTGATCCAAGAGGCAATCCCTTTGAAATACGGAACAAGATCACATGTGAGTCTCATTTTGTGGTTTATCTTCTTGAATGCGACTGTGGCAAAAGGTATATTGGATCGACAATATGTGCTCTCAAAAAAAGAATGTTGGAGCACATTAGGGCCATACAAAATAAAGACCAAGCGTACGCAATGGCCAAACACCTCATGTCTCATAAAAACAAAACCTGGCTCAATGTAAGGTACTCAGGAATAGCCATGGTACCAGAAAATGAAAGAGGAGGGAATCGCCTACAAAAACTCAGACGTTTGGAATCGAAATTAATAATAAGGTTCAAAACAAAGATCCCGTTGGGTCTTAATGGGGATGAGGAACTGTATGTACACTTATAAAGGACTTGTGGAATCAACAAAGAGACAGTTAAAAATACAAAAGAATGTATGTGATCTAAAAATCATGATATCTATCTTGGAACAATAGTGGTCAAATATCAAACGTGTACAACAATAAGGGATGATAGATGACAAAAGAGTAAGAAATGTATAATCTATGCTCGATCCAAGTATCTGAGAAGCTTCTCTAAGTACAATTTGTACAGATTTTGAAATTTAAAAAGGGTCTAAGCTGATTAGAACAAAATGACAAATTTATGTTTGTAGTTTGCATCGCTGTTTTAACTAAGATCATGCTCCCGCACCAAAGCATAAGCCACTAACTTGGGATACAGCACTTAGCTATCACCCCAATATATGTATTCAAACGTACATAGCGATGTAAACTTACATCATGCATATGAGAAAAATTATTTTTCCAAATTGATTAGGCACTAAGCCTAGTAAAAATGAATAGGTTATGAACATGTGGTAACATATGTATTCAAACTTACAAAGCGATACAAGGATGTATAAAACACACATCATGTATATTGAAAATAACTTTTCACAAATCAACAGGCACTAAGCCCAGTAACTATGAACAGGTCATAAATATGTGGCTTATAATTTTGGTGTATAGGGAAATTGATAGGTTGAAATTCAACCTGGAATCAAACTACCCCTCCCACAATGCATCCTAATTGCCAATTGGGCAGTAAGGGTATAAAGACTGAAAAGTAAAAACGGACTTGTTACTACCGTGATCAAGAACAGTTGTGTTCGAAACGCGTAGGTGAGGAAGTTTTTCTTAAAGTTGGATTAAATACGCTTGAAAACATCCGAGAAGAGTGCGGTGTCTTTTTGAAATTGCTCGGAATATATATATATATATATATATATATATATATATATATATATATATATATATATATATATAACCTACTGGCGGTCGCCAGTAGGTAGTTATAGTTAGGATTGTTTTCAATAGGAAATCCGCAACATTCTATTGGGAATAACTTTAGCGCCAGTGGACGAATGTTCGCGAATTTCTCAAAGAAGATGGCCCGCTCCGCTCCTTCCCTGAAAGTTTGGGGGGATTCGTGAAGCAGGGGCCGAGATAAAAGGGGGGTCCCAAAACGTGTTTTCGACCATGTTAATTTCCATAGGGCAGTTGGACTCACTTTTAGCCCGAACGGCTGAATGGATTTCCACCAAATTGGCAAAATTGTAGGGACTGGTAGCCTGATGTGCCTTTGCTATGTCTCAAGATATGTGCTCCAGTGGATTTTGAGTAATTTAGTTCAAAAAAATATATGTATCTATAAGCGCGCCCCGGTACGCGCACCGGGGCGCGTACCAGCGCGCTACGCGAGTTCGCGAGCGGAAAGCTGATTGGCTCTCGGGCGTCTGTCAACATTCCAAACAGTCCGGAGCGGCCGCCATCTTGTGTCTCGGTAGGATCGAGACACAAGAGGTGGCAAAAACAAAGGGGGAAATGACTAAAAGGGGGTAGGGTAGACCCCCCTGACCCGCTAGGTTTGATGTGGGGGCCATAAAAGGGCCCCGCGGGGCAAAAAATAAATAAATAATTTTCGATTTTCGCGTGGGGAGCGCCCGGTACGCGCACCGGGGAGCGTACCGGGGAGCGTACCATGGGGAAAACCCAGTGAAACAGTAAAATAATAATTTAAAGTGATTAGAGGTAGGGTAGCTCTGAATAGAGTTGTTGTGTTGTGTGGGTGATTTAAGTACCAACATGTAGGTACCAATGCAGAGTCTTAAATTCAATGTACACCTTCTTTTCTGTAGATATCTTGCATGTTGTTACAGAAGTTATTGTGGTATATGGAATCCATACCATAGTCTGTCAGGAAAGCAGAAACAGATCCTTTAAGCACTCCCTTAGAAGGCCTAGGGGATCATGGGTAGTCTTTCCTGCTCCCTTATGATGTTTTAAAATTGCACAGTATACTGTAAGTCTCACTTTATATTATAGTCATTTTGGTACTACTTCATGATTTACATATAAAAATGAATAATGTCTCAAACAATTTTTAATTATTAAATAAAAATGTATTGTTTAGAATTTTCATAGTTTAATAAAACTTCCAGCATTAGACGATCTGGAATCTCCTCAAAATTGCATGATTCAATATTTTGTAAACAGTCAATAAATTGTTGGTCTAGAGACTCATCCATAAAATCCTCATCAACGAAATCTTGTTGAAGAATCTACTCATCGGTAATTTCAAAAGAAATATTGATGTTTTCTTTTTATCCTTCCATTTTCTTGCTGTAAATTGCATTAAAAATAACTATATCAGTAGAGTTAGGGCACTGTTGGGTTTAAGTTCAGACAGGTACTTCTGAGTTTTTAACAGTGAAGGTATCTTTGGGCAGTGTATGGTATCAGCCAGGAAGTAGAAATATAAAAAAGTGTATGTGAAGAAGCCTAAGTAAATTCATAATTATACCAGAGAAGCCTAACTCAATCTTTAACTATAACAGAGAAGCCTATCTTAATCTATAACTATAACAGAGGGACAGTAAATAACTATCAGAAAACGTTTTTATAAATTAACTTAAAGTGCCCCTTACAAATTAACAACTTACCTTATAGAAAGGTGATGAAGATAAATGACAAAATCCTTTAAAGATGTACCTCAGGTAGTTGTAGTCAAAATGGCTGTGTTTCCCTCTCATTTTTCATTGATATTCATGTACATAACCAATCAAATGTCAGGAAATAAAAGTAGAAAATGAAAGTAACATTTTAATTGGTTGTAAATTCTAACACTTCGTATGTGTTTTTGTCATGTAATTTACCTCAGGATATTTAGACAGGGCTACAGCCCAAATGGTTCAATGGTATTCCACCAAATTTGGGAAAATGGTAGGGACTGGTATGTAGTAGGGCCTATTCTATATTTGGTAAAAGTCTCTCCAGTGGTTTTTATGTACATTAACTTTTTTAATTTTTTGGGAGCGCTCACCGGTGCGCGCCCCGGTACGCGTACCGGCAGCGCTACGGGAGTCCTCCATCTTGTGTTTCGGTAGATTTGAGACACAAGATGGAGGACAAACAACGTTGGGAATGGGTAAAAGGGGGCACGGTAGACACCCCCTGACCCCCTAGGTTTTCTGAGGGGGGCTTAGGAGGCCCATATAGGCCAAAATTATTTATTTATTTTTACATTTTTCGCGGGGGGAGCGCCCGGTACGCGTACCGGGGAGCGTACTTTGGTGAAAAACAGTGAAAAAAGTTAGAGTAAAGTAATCATTTTGAGTGATGAGAGGTAGGGTAGCCCTGAAAAGAGCTTTTGGGTTCTGTGGCTGATTTAGGTACCTACAAGTAGGTTCCAATGCACAGTCTTAAATTCAGGAGGAATATTCTATTCCCCTCATCTGAGAAGTGCACACCATCTCCTCTGTAGATGTCTTGCATGTTATAACACAAGTTATTGTTGTATATTGAACCCATTCCATAGTCTCTCATGTAAGCAGAAACAGATTTATTCACATGATTCCGTGCTTTCTCAAATTGTGGACAAAATTCGTTGGACCACTTCCATTTCTGTCTTTGGCATATATTGGAATATACCAAGGCAGTTTGTGGAAAAAGTGTCATCAATTGCCCAAAGGTGTCCTTTAAAACCATTTCCAGAGCTACCCCAGTCAAAGTGCCTAGGTCATTTCCACCACAGTGCAAAATTATGAGGTCAGGGTGTGGCAGATGGTAAAAGGTTTTCACCAATGGTATCAATTGATGACATCTCAATCCTCTTTGGCCAATCCACTTGATGTCTACATTTGGTAAATCAAGGTTGTGAAAATGTCTGATAGCTGCATACCTTTGAGCCCAGTGGATGTAGCTATGTCCAATAATCCAGACAGAATACATGGTGAGAGGAGGTTCTGGTGCAGTCAGATGAAGTGTGGGAATGAAATGGCAGTTGGAACAGTAGGAGTTTGCATAAAAAAAGTGTGGAGTTTCAGTGCTCTTGAATCACAATCAATGATTGGTGGATTCAGATAGTTGAAAACTGAAAGTTAGGGTGCATGGTTCTGTTCTGTGAAAGAAGTAATTTGAATGGTTAAGAAAAAGTCATTTAAAGAAACATTGCACCGGAGAGCTGGTGTATTGAGAGGTCAAACATCCTTGCTGAGTTCATTTGCAACATTGTAGGATAAACTTTTAAACCTGAGAGGTCAGTGAGGAGGGAGTTGCTATGGTAACAGGTAGAAAGGGCTGAGGGGGGAAGGGTGTTGGTTTGAAAATAGAGAGGGAAGAGTTTTAATTGGTTAACATGAGGGATATGTGTGTAGAATTGGAGGTTTTCTGTGCCATTCATGGTTGCAGTGCCTGGAGTACATACCTTTTGCTCTGCTAAAGAAATATTGGTGTGTGTGTCTGACACTGTTCTCAATCTCCCAAAGCATTTGTAAAGGTGAGTAATGATTCATTTAATATAGATAGAGACGTGTATACACTATGGAGAAGATTTGGGAGCAAATTGTGGTTTTTAAATGTTGCTTTGTGTCATTGTTTTTGATAATGCTTGGTAAAAAGTTTTTGCTGCATAGAGGAAATGTATTTTGTAAAATTGTGAAGTTTCAGTAGTGACATGGAATGCTTGTACATAGGACCTGAGCTGTGTTTCTTAAATGTGATGTGAAAAAAGATTTGGGGGAAAATGAATGGCGTTTAAATTTTTGAGAAGGAATAAATAGTGTCTACATGATTAAAGAAATATATTTGAACCTTTCACAATGATGTCACCTGTGTTATCTCAGATTAGGAAGCACATTGTTATGTTATGTTATGTTATGTTATTTTGTGACTTTTATAGCGCACGGCTACTCAATGAGGGTCCCGGCGCTTTATTGACATCCTAAAAGCAAACCTACCACATGAAGAATAAAGAGGGAAGCACAAAAAAACTAATTTTTATTGTTTTGTAAAATCTAAGAGGCAAACAGCCAGGTTTTGAGGGCCTTTCTAAAAGATAGCAAATTAGAGTTGCTTCGTAACAGAAAAGGCAGAGAGTTCCAGAGCTGAGGAGCCCGAAGCATAAAGGAACGACCTCCCAGTCGAGCCTTCCTCACACGGGGCACAACGGCAAGAAGCTGTGATCCTGATCTCAAAGATCGCGACGGGCAATATTGCTTAAGCCTCCTCTGCAGGTATTTAGCCCCAGTTGAGTAAAAGGCCTTGTGAGCAAGAGTCAAAGTTTTAAAAACTATCTGCTGTCGGATAGGCAGCCAATGAAGTGCCTGTAACAGGCCAGAAACATGCGCTCGCCTGTGCAAGCCAAAAATGGCGCGAGCCGCCGCATTTTGGACCACCTGCATCCGCTGCAGGAGGTATTCGGGCAGGCCAAGATATAAGATGTTAGCATAGTCCAATCTTGAACCGATCAAGGCCTGCACCGCAATCCTCCTGTGATCTTCTGAGAGCAGCGGAAAGAACTTCCGCAACATGCGGAGAAGTCCAAAACACGAGCCTGTAAGAGTGAGGATCTGAGATCTGAGGGTCAGACCGTTGTCAATTTTGACCCCCAGATTCTTTGCCACCTGCGACGACTGGCTCGGTGGAGACATGTCCGTCGGCCACCACATCTGCCAGTCCGGGTCGGATTGGCAACCGAAGAAGAGTACCTCCGATTTATCTGAGTTGCACTTGAGGCTGTTCAGTTGGAGCCATTTAAAAACAGCCCCAAGGCACTCACAGATACTCTCTCCTTCAAAATCCTCCCCTTTCCGGCAGGTGAAGAGCAGCTGGGTGTCATCCGCGTAGGATACGATCTGGGCTCCATAGGACTCCGCCAGGGCCGCCAATGGGGTCAAGAAGATGTTAAACAAAGTCGGGCTCAATACCGAGCCCTGCGGGACTCCGACTCCCAATGGCGGCATCTCAGCGGAAGCCAAGGAAACCCAGACCGACTGTCGGCGACCAGCTAGAAAAGATGTAAACCATCTCAACACCGTCCCCCTCAGACCGATCTCATCAAGTCTTAAGAGGAGACCCCCATGGGGGACGGTGTCGAAGGCCGCCGACATTGAACTTCTTTCTTGTTGGTTTGTGTCATGTTTTTTGATAATGCTTGGTATGAACATTTGCAAGATAGAGGAATTGTATTTTGTGAAATAGTGAGGTTTCAGTAGTGAAATTGAATGCTTGTACATAGGACCTGCGCTCTGTTTCTAAAATGTTATTTAAAAAACGATTTTCGGGCAAATGAATGGCTTTTACATTTTTAAGAAGGAATAAATAGTGTCTGCATGATTAAATAAATATATTTGAACCTTTCACAATCATGTCACCTGTGTTACCTCAGATTAGGAAGCAGATTGAGCTTCTTTCTTGTTGGTTTGTGTCATTTTTTTTGATAAGAGAAAAAGATAAAGGATTTGTATTTTGTGAAATAGTGAGGTTTCAGTAGTGAAATTGAATGCTTGTACATAGGACCTGTGCTCTGTTTCTAAAATGTTATTTAAAAAACGATTTTAGGGGAAATGAATGGCTTTTACATTTTTGAGAAGGAATAAATAGTGTCTGCATGATTAAATAAATATATTTGAACCTTTCACAATCATGTCACCTGTGTTACCTCAGATTAGGAAGCAGATTGAGCTTCTTTCTTGTTGGTTTGTGTCATGTTTTTTGATAAGATAAAAAGATAGAGGATTTGTATTTTGTGAAATAGTGAGGTTTCAGTAGTGAAATTGAACGCTTGTACATAGGACCTGCGCTCTGTTTCTAAAATGTTATTTAAAAAACGATTTTGGGGCAAATGAATGGCTTTTACATTTTTGAGAAGGATTAAATAGTGTCTGCATGATTAAATAAATATATTTAAACCTTTCACAATCATGTCACCTGTGTTACCTCAGATTAGGAAGCAGATTGAGCTTCTTTCTTGTTGGTTTGTGTCATGTTTTTTGATAAAGCTTGGTATCAACATTTGCAAGATAGAGGAATTATATTTTGTAAAATAGTAATGTTTCACTAGTGAATTTGAATGTGTGTACATAGGATCTGCGCATTGTTTATTAAATGTTATTTAAAAAACGATTTTGGGGCAAATGAATGGATTTTACATTCTTGAGAAGGAATAAATAGTGTCTGCATGATTAAATAAATATATTTGAAGCTTTCACTATGATGTCACCTGTGTTACTTCAGATTAGGAAGCAAATTGAGCTTTTTTCTTGTTGAATTGTGTCATGATTTTGGATAATGCTTGGTATCAATGTTTGCAAGAGAGAGGAAATGTATTTTGTAAAATAGTGAGGTTTCAGTAGTGAAATGGAATGCTTGTACATATGACCTGCGCTCTGTTTCGTAAATGTTATTGGAAACACGATTTTGGAGCAAATGAATGGCTTTTACATTTTTTAGAAGGAATAAATAGTGTCTGCATGATTAAATAAATATATTTGAACCTTTCACAATCATGTCACCTGTGTTTCCTCAGATTAGGAAGTAGATTGTGCAGATGAGGTGAGGCATGTCCAGGGGTACAAAGGAGGTGAGGCCTGTGTCCATGAGTGCAGTGGAGAGGACTCACCTCCTCTGACACTTGGACAAGACTCACCTCCTCTGTGCCCCATGGACAGGCCTCAATGTATTGGGTATAATTGATGGTAACAGGGTGCAGATGAGGTGAGGCGTGTCCAGGGGTGTAGATGAGCTGAGGCCTGTCTAGGGGTGCAGATGAGGTGAGGTCTGTTCAGGGTTGCAGATGAGGTGAGGATTGCCCAGGCATGCAGAGGAGGTAAGGCCTGTGTTGAAGAGTGTAGTGGGAGAGAGGCCTGTCCAGGGGTGTAAAGGAGGTGAGGCCTGTGTCTAAGAGTGCAGTGGTGGAGAGGCTTCATGAAGTCCAGCCCTCTGCACTCTTAGACACAAGATTCACCACCTCTGCTCCCCAGGACATGCATCTCTCCCAGTACACTCTTGAACAAAGGCCTCACCTCCTCTGTACCCCTGGACAATCCTTACCTCATCTGCAACCCTAAATCGTTTTTTAAACAGGCCTAAATGTATTGGGTATAATTGATGGTAACAGGGTGCAGATGAGGTGAGGTCTGTCCAGGGGTGTACATGAGGTGAGGTCTGTCCAGGGGTCCAATTCATGTGCCCTAAATCGATTTTTAATTAGTATTTAAAAAACAGAGCACAGGTCATATATAGAAGCATTTCATTGCACTACTGAAACCTCATTTTTTTGCAAAGTACAATTCCTCTATGTAGTAACATTTCTTTACCAAGTATTATCAAGAAATATGACACAAAGAAAGAATAAAAAAGTTTAATCTGTTTCTTAATCTTAGAAAACACAGCTGACATGTTTGTAAAAGTGCAGGTATATTTATTTAATCATGTAGACACTGTCTAATCCTTCTGAAAAATGCTAAAGCCATTCATTTGCCCTTTAATCGTTTTTATATTAACATTAAAAAAACTGAGCACAGGTCATATGTACAAGCATTCCATTTCACTACTGAAACCTCATTTTTTTACAAAATACAATTCCTCTATGCAGCAGAAATTTTTTACCAAGCATTAACAAAAAAATAACAGAAAGCAACAATAAAAAAACACTATCAGATTCATAATATAAGGAAACACACCTGACATGATTGCGAAAGGTGCAGAGGAGATGAGGAAAGTCGAATACGGTTTCATGATTGTGAAAGTTGCTGAGGAGGTGAGGCCTGTGTCTAAGAGTGCAGTGGGGGAGAGGCTTTATAAAGTCCAGTCCACTGCCCTCTTGGACACAGGCCTCAACACCTCTGCTCCCCAGGACAGGCCTCACCTCATCTGCACTCCTGGTTAGGCCTCACCTTATCTGCATCCTGTTACCATCAATCATACCCAATACATTGAGGCCTGTCCAGGGTGCACGGAGGAGGTGAGGCTTGTTCAAGGGTCAGAGGAGGTGAGTCCTGTCCAATGCACTCTTCGACACAGGCCTTACCTCCTCTGCACCCCTGGACAGGCCTCACCTCATGTGCACAATGTACTTACTAATCTGAGAAAACACAGGTGACATGATTGTGAAATGTGCTAATTAAGCATGGGCGTAAAATCCGCTCCGCTCGCGGATTTTTCGGATTTTCGGCAAATTCGCAATCCGCGAACGCTCGCGAATTTGTCGAAAATCCGTGAATCCGCTCGTGGCGGATTTTTTGCTTGGTTGCGGCGCGCGGCGTGGTGCACGGCGTTCACTTTCCGTCATTTAGCGTTTGCCGAGTTGTTTTTCTTTGCAAGTGACGCGCCATTTTAGATCTTGCTGCGTGTTCCCGCGGGAGTTTGGCGCCCGCGAATACGTAATCGCGGCTTGCCACCTTGCACAGCACAACTCGCGAGAGTTCGCAATTGCGAACACGTAGTTGCGGCGGAAAGGAACAATCTCGCACTTGCGAAATAGAGATTTTGCAATTTCGCACAAGAAAATCACCAGCAAACAGGATAAACCTTCAGAAAATTATGATTTTTATCAGAATCACTCCTCAGGTTGACATTTGCATGGCCTTTTTTTTTGCAAGGAGTCCATTTTGGGGGGGGGGGAGGAAGGAAGTGCCCCACAGTCTCCAACTTCCTGTTCCTGTCCAGCAGGCTCCTCCCAGTGCTTTGTCCATCTCCTGGTCACTTTCATTTGGATCTGGAGCTGGAAGGATTACTTTTTGTGGGTGCTGCTGGATATTTAGATTTGAGGCCTTTTTGACTGTCTTTGGATCACTTTTGGATTAGAAATCAACTTTCACAAGTAAGTTTGTTTGGGGCATTACAGTTGCTGCAAGTAAAATTTGGGAACTTTTTCAGAACATTAAATAAATTATATTGTGGGTAGCCACAGTATCCAGTAGGACCAGGGTTGGTTAGGGGTGCATGATACAACTGTTTTGTTGAATTTAAACACCATTGAGGCCATGGATGGGCTGGGATTGTGCTGTTTTTTGTCCTTTTTTTGGGCCTGCTGGTGTGGCCCTTTGCCCAGGGGTGGTGAGTGTTGCATGGGCCTAGTCTTTCTGTGGGGTGTCTTCTTGAATTTAAGGCAACATGTGCTTGGGGTGTAAGGGGCCATTTTGAGGAGAGGCAGTGTCTGAGGCCTGCACTTATTTTGCCTACTTTTCATCCATTATGCCCAGGGGTAGTGAGTGTTGCATGGGCCTAGTGTTTCTGAGGGGTGTCTTCTTGAATTTAAACACCATTGAGGCCATGGATGGGCTGGGATTGTGCTGATTTTATTGTTTTTTGTCGTTTTTTTGGGCCTGCTGGTGGGGCCCTTTGCCCAGGGGTGGTGAGTGTTGCATGGGCCTAGTCTTTCTGTGGGGTGTCTTCTTGAATTTAAACATAATTGAGGCCATGGATGGGCTGGGATTGTGCTTATTTTATTGTTTTTTGTCGTTTTTGGGGGGCTGCTGGTGTGGCCTTTTGCCCAGGGGTGGTGGTGCATGGACTGAGTGTGCCTGTGGTGTGGTCTCACTCTCTTTAATGTAAACATCATGGATGGCATTGGATTGTGGTGATTTCTGGCTGTTTTTCTGTTTTTTGGGGGTGTACTGTTGATGTGGACTGGCCATGTGGGTGGTGGTGGTGGCCATCTTGAGTGCTGGCTGGTACAGGCAACATGTGCTTGGGGTGTAAGGGGCCATTTTGAGGAGAGGCAGTGTCTGAGGCCTGCACTTATTTTGCCTACTTTTCATCCATTATGCCCAGGGGTAGTGAGTGTTGCATGGGCCTAGTGTTTCTGAGGGGTGTCTTCTTGAATTTAAACACCATTGATGCCATGGATGGGCTGGGATTGTGCTGATTTTATTGTTTTTGTCGTTTTTTTGGGCCTGCTGGTGGGGCCCTTTGCCCAGGGGTGGTGAGTGTTGCATGGGCCTAGTCTTTCTGTGGGGTGTCTTCTTGAATTTAAACATAATTGAGGCCATGGATGGGCTGGAATTGTGCTTATTTTATTGTTTTTTGTCGTTTTTGGGGGGCTGCTGGTGTGGCCTTTTGCCCAGGGGTGGTGGTGCATGGACTGAGTGTGCGTGTGGTGTGGTCTCACTCTCTTTAATGTAAACATCATGGATGGCATTGGATTGTGGTGATTTCTGGCTGTTTTTCTTTTTTTTGGAGGTGTACTGTTGATGTGGACTGGCCATGTGGGTGGTGGTGGTGGCCATCTTGAGTGCTGGCTGGTACAGGCAACATGTGCTTGGGGTGTAAGGGGCCATTTTGAGGAGAGGCAGTGTCTGAGGCCTGCACTTATTTTGCCTACTTTTCATCCATTATGCCCAGGGGTAGTGAGTGTTGCATACTTGCATGTCCCTAGTCTTTCTGTGGGGTGTCTTCAATGTAAATATCATGGATGGCATGGGATTGTGCTCATTTTTCTGTGTTTTTTCGGTTTTTTGGGGTGTATAACTGAACTGATGTTCCTCTGTCTTCCATTGCTTTTAGGTGCACAAGAAGACTCAAGAGAACCACCAGTGCCAGGAAGAAGTCCTGCAGCGGTGTGTGTGTGCAGCATAACGTCACGCAACGTCACGTCTGGACACAGAACCCTCTGCAACTCGTGCAACTGCTGCCTGCTGACCTGCTCTGAAGAAGATGGCCCCAAAAAAAGTAACCCGTAGCTCCTCTAGCAAGAAAGGTGCCAGTAAGGAGCAGAAGAAGCAAGTTACCAAGGACACTGGTGTGCTGCCCGCCCCTTTTTTTGGGAGTAAAAAAAAAAGTATGCCTGCAGCAGCAGCAGCGGGATCTGCTGGGGACCAAGCTGGCAGCAGCACCCCCGCTCCATTGGGCTCAGTGCCACCACCACCACCACGCCAACTTAAGTCCAAGCCCTTGAGTGCTGCAGAGGCAGCCAGTATAGTTGTTCAATCACCATCGACCAGTGATGTTGGCTCATCGCAAGAAAGCAGCAGCAATGTCCCTCAATCAACACAGGTTGTTGTAGCTCATCTGACGAGTGTTGAACAACCACAGCCGCAACAACAATCACATGTGCAAGTACAAGCCCAAGTACATGTGGAAGGAGAGGCAGCGCAAGGAGATGCGCAAGCAGAGGTGAATGGAGGGTCACAAGTGCCCACAATAGTTGTTCCTCCCGAAGTAGGGGCACATCAGGAAATCGACAATCAAGGCGAGGTATCATTTGAGGAAGCCACTCCTCCTGATGATCCTTCATTGTCTTCCACACCCCTAGCAAGGAAGAGATCAAGGGTGGTGTCTACATCTTCTTCAAGCACACCTCCTTCTGATGATACGGATCAAACTTGGGAACCAGCACCACAGCCGTCTGAGAGTGAGGCACACCATGATCTGACAAAGGTAGTTAAGCGTAAAAGGAAGCTCGTCCAAAGTCTCAGAGTTATGGAGTGTGATGAGTCTCAACAAGAAGTGGCGGATACTGCTGCTGATGAAGACTCTGCCAACGACGACCCAGTCATCATAAAGGTCACTGCAGCCCCAGCGGGCATGCAGCAAACAGACATTTTGACCCTAGCCCGAAGAGCTGCTGAGCGTGATGATGATGATGATGTTGTCGATGAGGAGGCAGTGGAAACACCACAATCATTGTAGTTAAGCAGTACACCAACTCGTCCCGCTTCCATATTTCTTTCTGGCAAGAAGAGACCTCCGTCAACCTCGACCTTAATTAGTGGAGGTGAAAGTGCAAAACGTACAAAAGTTGGGCAATCCAGATCCTCCACTTCATCTGGCATTAGCTTCATGACCACCACCACCAGTATCGCCGCCTCCTCCATGTCCCACAGACACTTCAAGTCCCCAGTTTGGGACTTCTTTACTGTTTGTCCAAAAAATCCAAAGTTTGCCATTTGTACCATTTGTAAGCAAGCAGTTAGTCGTGGTAAGCCAGGTACCAACTATGGTACCGGAGGCCAGAGAGGTCATCTTAGGAGACAGCACACTGTCAAATGGTTTGCGCACCTAGATGCGATCAAGAAAGGCGAATTCAAGGAAACGTTGATGTTTCATCTGATGATGACGAGCAGGAAGAAGACGTGTCAAACACTTCCCTTACACCCAGTACCCCTGTCAGCAGCACACCCAATGTGGGGCACACTAAGAGTGTTGGAGCGAGTGAGACACCAACGCACAAAAGTTCACCAGCGAGCAAAATTGGGTCAATGAAGTCATTCTCAGCCCGTAAACGCTTGGTCCAGGGCAACATTAGAACAATGCTTACTTCAGACGTGCCATATGAACGCAACCACCCACTGACGCGTCTGTATAACACTAAGCTGGCTAAAATGCTAGCTGTGGACCTTCTACCTTTTTCTTTTGTAGAAGCGGTAGGTTTTCTTGAATTAGTGGCAACGCTCTGCCCTAAATGGAAGGTTCCGAGCCGGTTCTATTTTGCCAGAGTTGCGGTTCCAGCACTACATGAAGATGTGCTGGAGGCGATTGGGGCAGCTTTGCAGAAGAGTGCTGTTCACACAATACATCTGACAACAGACATGTGGACCAGTGGCGCAGGCGCTGATTACATGTGCATCATTGCACACTGGGTCTCTTTTTCAGGTGTTAAAGCAAAGCTAAACGCAGGTGTTGACCCAGACAAAGTTTTCAAAGCTGCTCGGAAACATGCAACACTAGCCATGTTTGGCTTGGAGAAAAGTCACACAGCAGAAAACCTTTTGGAAGAGTTTAACAAAAAGGTCTTGAAAATGCTATCCCCCCTAAAACGCAAGATTGGTTATGTTTCCACGGATAATGGCGCCAATGTAGTTAAGGCCATGTTGAAGGGTGACCATTTTAGAGTGCCGTGTTTGGCGCACTGTATCAACCTGGTAGTTCAAAAATTCTTGAGTGATAAACACAGTCCAGCGTTCGAGGTAATGGCCACCTGCCGCAAAATGTGCAACCATTTCAGCCATTCTTTTAAGGCCCGGAAGCATCTGCGGAGACTGCTACTTCAACGTGGAATGCCAGTGAAAGCACTCATCCAGGAGGTGGCAACACGTTGGAACTCAACCTTCTACATGCTTGAGCGTCTGTATGAGCAGTATACGGTACTCGATCACTATTTCTTCACAGAGGCTACATCTCAGAAGGAGGACATGCGGATGGGTGCGGCGCAATGGGACATAGTTAAAAGCCTGACAGACATGCTTCGTCCTTTTGAGTTCTTCACGCGTGCAGTCAGCCAGGAGGACTGTAATTTGGGAAAAGCTATCCCATTGTTGTGCATGCTGGAGCACCAACTGATGGCGGTGTCTTCTGAGTTTGAAAAAGATGAAAAAAAAAAAGACCATTTTATTTTGTCTGAGAAATTATTAGAGCGCCTACGTGGTGATGAACGTCTTAAAATGATCAACTCAGAACAGCATTACATTTGTGCTACTATTCTGGATCCACGCTACAAAAAGGCGCTGGAAGACGAAGCATTCTTTCCTTTTGCTGATGCAGATGTTCAAAAGTACAAACATTGGTTAGCCTGGTCAGCCAAGAGGTTTGAAAAAGAACGGCAGGTTATTGAAGGAGAAGCCAGTACATCAGCATCAGCATCAGCAGGCCATCCCCAGTCACAAGAATCCACTTCTGCACCTGTGGCTGAAGTGACCTCTCAGCCGTTAAAGACACCAGCAACTGGATCATCTGCACCACACACAACAAAAACAGTGGCTGCTGTAGAGGATTGGCTAAGTTTGCTTGGGTATGGTTCTCGAAAAAAAGTCACAGGCACAGCAAAAAGTAAGCAAAGTGGAGGAACCGCTGATGACCTTGAGTCGATGGTGCAGGACTATCTGAATGAGAGTCCCCGGACCTGATAATTCTCGCCTCGGTGCCTAGTCTAATCATGGGTCCCACTCTGTGACTCTGGGCAATAGCTTGCTTAATCTCCACAACGGCCCCCGCAGCGCTGTGGATGCCTGGCTTCACCTTGGGGGTGCCCAGGAGTGGGCATTTCACAGGAAAACCAGGATGGGTTCCACAGCGGTATGAATACAGCGCTACGAGGCCTCCGGGTAGAAGTGCGCTATATAAATACAATACAATACAATGACTCAACAGAGGTCTTTCTTAATGATGAGCCATTGCAGTATTGGCATGGCAAAAAACAATTGTGGCCACAGCTCTCCAACCTGGCTATAAACTATTTGTCTTGCCCACTCGCAAGTGTGTCTTCTGAACGTGTTTTCAGTGCTGCTGGTGGCATTGTAAGTCCCAAACGGAGCCGCCTCTCGCCCAAAAATGTGGAGCGGCTGACAATGATCAAGATGAATCAGCACCTCATACCACCAGATTACAAAGTACGAGAAAGCACGCCGCATGAAGACGAGGAGGACGGCAACGTAGATGAGGGGATTTGTTCTCTGTTCGGTGGCACTGACCTCATCCAGCCTGAATTCGCAGAGTATGATGACGAAATCTTGTTCTTATTCCCTGACACCGAGCCCTGAAAATGAGACAATCAATCAAGAACTTTCTTTTTCGTCCTTATTCACTTTTATTCCTGTGTGCTTTGTGCCTCTCTTTCTTTGTTTTGCACAGTTAATTTAATTCAAACTTTAATCACCTAATCCCAAAAACAAGACCATCATCAGAACTGTCTTCACTTGTTTGCTTATTGATTTGAAGGTGCCGCAGTCTACATTCCTCAGGTTCACAAGTTCTGAAGAACATGCTCCTCTATCCTCCTCCTCCAGAATGCGATTTCCCTCAAAGCAGAGTGCTGGATTACGCCCAATGAAGAAAGACTCAGCACTTGTGGGGGTGTTGTACTTCTTTGCGGGTGAGTTGACGGATTTGGGCCCATTGCTGTGAAGCTCTAATAATGGACAAAAGTGTTTTGGACCAAATATGAGGTGGAAATTTCTTGCCGTTTTTGCTGACTTGCTTGCCTTTGAGGTGCTCTTTGGCGGGGTTCCGGGTGTTTGTGGGTAATTTTTGGTGTCTGGGAGCACTGCTGCGACAGTCTAATCTTGATTGCATTTGCTTTTCAGGAAATCCGTGGTGGAAAACAGGAGTTATGATGATTGATGATGATGATGACCTAGCTGCACAGCGCCGCGTTTGGACCGAAGGCCGAGAGATATTGTAAGTATGAGATTGAGCTTTTTCGCTGTTTGGGGGTGTTGTCGGGTGGTTTTTTCTGGGTGGGTTGGCGGGTCTTACCTGGGGCATTCCTGGGAAGGTCTAATACCGGATAGAAGTGTTTTGGACAAAATCCTGAAGGAACAGCCTTTTTTTTGCTATTTCTTCTGTCATCTTGCTCAATGTAGCGTTTTGGGGGGCTTCCTGCTGTTCGTGGGTGGGTTGCGGCCGGGGTCTCTGTTGAAGCACTGCTGCGACAATCTAATCTTGATTGCATTTGCTTTTCAGGAAATCCGTGGTGGAAAACAGGAGTTATGATGATTGATGATGATGATGACCTAGCTGCACAGCGCCGCGTTTGGACCGAAGGCCGAGAGATATTGTAAGTATGAGATTGAGCTTTTTCGCTGTTTGGGGGTGTTGTCGGGTGTTTTTTTCCGGGTGGGTTGGCGGGTCTTGCCTGGGGCATTCCTGGGAAGGTCTAATACCGGATAGAAGTGTTTTGGACAAAATCCTGAAGGAACAGCCTTTTTTTTGCTATTTCTTCTGTCATCTTGCTCAATGTAGCGTTTTGGGGGGCTTCCTGCTGTTCGTGGGTGGGTTGCGGCCGGGGTCTCTGTCGAAGCACTGCTGCGACAATCTAATCTTGATTGCATTTGCTTTTCAGGAAATCCGTGGTGGAAAACAGGAGTTATGATGATTGATGATGATGATGACCTAGCTGCACAGCGCCGCGTTTGGACCGAAGGCCGAGATATATTGTAAGTATGAGATTGAGCTTTTTCGCTGTTTGGGGGTGTTGTCGGGTGGTTTTTTCCGGGTGGGTTGGCGGGTCTTGCCTGGGGCATTCCTGGGAAGGTCTAATACCGGATAGAAGTGTTTTGGACAAAATCCTGAAGGAACAGCCTTTTTTATGCTATTTCTTCTGTCATCTTGCTCAATGTAGCGTTTTGGGGGGCTTCCTGCTGTTCGTGGGTGGGTTGCGGCCGGGGTCTCTGTCGAAGCACTGCTGCGACAATCTAATCTTGATTGCATTTGCTTTTCAGGAAATCTGTGGTGGAAAACAGGAGTTATGATGATTGATGATGATGATGACCTAGCTGCACAGCGCCGCGTTTGGACCGAAGGCCGAGAGATATTGTAAGTATGAGATTTAGCTTTTTCGCTGTTTGGGGGTGTTGTCGGGTGGTTTTTTCCGGGTGGGTTGGCGGGTCTTGCCTGGGGCATTCCTGGGAAGGTCTAATACCGGATAGAAGTGTTTTGGACAAAATCCTGAAGGAAACACCAGTTTTGGCACTTTTTGTAAGTTAGGGTTCGTTAGGGTTAGCCCTAGCAGCAGGATTGCATGTGTTTCGGGGGGTTCTATTGCAACGCAGTTCTGGTGTTGTAGAGCACTGTTGGAGCGATGCTGGCTATGGATACTTTTGCTTGCTTGCAAGTGGTTTGAATACAATCCACGGTCTGTATTTGGGCCTACTGTTACTTTCAAAGTACGTTTTGTAACCATTTTTCTGCTAGGCATCGTTTTTGGAGATCTGATTGGGGTTCTTCTACATTTTTGCGACTGTCTTTAGTAAGGGTCTTGGTGGGAGCATTGCTGGGAAGGTCAAATTTTGTTCTAAAACACAGTTTACAGTACACCTACCTTGAGGGGAAAGATCCGCTATAATATTTTGGCCATACTTATTTATCCTTAAAAAGGTGACTCAGACAGAGCACGCAATTTCAAAAATATTGTACTGTCTATTAGGGAAATCAAAGTGTCACATTTTGAACCACACAGCGTACATACCTTTTATTTATTTATCAGTGGTATTGTAATAGCACTTCCTGTTTTCCGTTCAATAATTACAGGCCGGGTTTCAGTCAACATCCGCCAGGCAGGCAGTGGACAGGGTGTCTTCTGTCAGTGGTCACCAACATTGATGGACGAAGCGTCAGCTGGAATGGAGGAGTGCCGCCAATAAGAGGAATTGTTTGCTGCATGCAACTTACTTACCAAATTCAAGGACAACTCCAACAACATACGCAATACAGATACAGTATCCATTGTTTTATTCTATGAGTGTGACTGCATGTGCTTAGCTTTACTTTGTAACCAAAGATTGTCTTTATCTTCAATTATTTTTTGTCCATGCTCTGCTTTTCTTTTCTTCTCTCAACAAAACCTACCCAAAAAGAAACCCCCATTCCCATCCATTTTACAAACCCTAACCCTCTTCCCCCGGGCTGTGTTGTTTTGCTTGATGTCTGACTAAAATGACATCAATAATTCCACACACTTGCTGGGGAGGATAAGGTCATAGCAACAGGCTGGTGAAGGAATACGAGGATATCTTCTAGACTTACTCAGCTTCAGTACTATATCTTCTAGTAGTAGTAGCCAATGTCAAATAAATTCAACGCAAGTACTAGTTATACTTGCAAGCAAATACTTTACCATTTGTTAGGCTACATTATGGCACTGTTCTGTCTGTCACCTGCTATATTCTCGATCGTACCGTAACCGTTGTAATGCTACAGTAAGGACGAACAAGGTTTCGTTTTCTTTTTTTCCATAGGCATGCAACTGCCACTGTGTCACACCACTAGTACCACCGCAATGAGGAAATGTCACCCGCCCAGGATTGACAACGTTAATCCCCATTTCACGTGGAGCCAGCCCTGGGCCTAGCCCTAATTTCTAACACAAATTACAGGTAAGATAAGCGTTTGGTGGGAGGTAGTATAATGGAGTATTATTTCGGAGTAGACAAGAGATTGACGGTTGTACTACTAAAGTCCTACGACTGTTCAGGAAAACAAAGTTACTGTTACACCCCCGCCCCCCACCCACCAGACTGAAAAGCAGTAAAAAACAGGTATGGTCAGATAAAGTTTAAAAATATATTTATGTAGCCCTAACAAAATAATCTCCCTCACCCACCCTAACCCCAACGATTGTCTTTGAAACGTCCCAAAACGATCCCAACTCCCAAATCCCACCCCCCAAAAGTCTATAAAAAAAGGGCAAGGGACACTCCACTACTGGAGGGTGCTGGTGCTGGTGCATTTTGCGGCATGGGCATCATACTCCTTGCGGAGGGTGGCAAGCTCGGAGCGGAGGCCCTTAACCAAGTTCTTATACTTCAGGACCTCCTGCTCCAGGTTGGACATTCGGACTCGTAGGCGGCGTTGGCGTTCCTTGCAGCTCATGTGGGGGGCAGCTGGTATTTCTGTTGCTTGGCGGTGGCGGTTGTCTTTGTTAGCCCGGCTCGGTCCCGCTGGCTTAGTCACGGAGGAGGATGCAGTGGTCACAGTCGAGGATGTTGTTGTTGCCCCGCTCGACTGCGTGTCCTCCTCCTCCTCCAGGGCCACCAGCCGCCGATATTCGGCGACAGTGGCCTCCAGCCTCCGTTGCCGGGCCATTCTAGCCTGCTCCCTCCGTGTTGTTGATTTGGAAGGAGCAACTATATGAAGAAAGAAAGACATAGTCTGTAACCAATGCTCCTTAGCATTAATAACACAAAGTGATTGAGCCGAAAGTTGGGTCACAGTACAAGTAGCAAATTGAAAGCACAGTACATAACTATTGAGGACAGTATCTATGTAACCTCCCACTTCTGCATCCTTGCTCTAACATTAGTGGTAGTTTAATTAACAAATTCTACGACCACTATGGACTTCCATTACAGTCGACTATGACAGTACACCAGTCTTATTCTTCTTCTTCTCTCTTGTTTAGGGAAATTGGTACGTTATCTTATGCAAGCCGGCAGAATGACATGGACAGCACAGTGAACTTGCACCCGAGAAAAAAAGTTGCACACCATGATGAGTGAGACAGACTTGCGTTACTGTACCGGTCCAGTACATGCAGGTGGTGAAGCTATTACTTTTCTATTACGGGTGGCACTGAGAATACTCTGTTACAAGGGCTACTGCTTAATTAATTTACCTTTCACCCTACAGTGCAAATGAGTACTAGAAAAGGAAAATGAAGAAGCTAACTAATTTGATTATCTATCACTTCACATGGGACGTATTTGATGACATATGGGATGACTTTAGGTGCTTTGCTTAATATTGAGTGAACAGTGATACACCCACACATGAATGACGTACTACAAGTAAACTAAAGTTATTAAGAGAGGTACGGAGTGTCCACCGTAATAACCAGATATATGCTGTGATTGCAGACGCAATACAAAGTACTGCTACTATTCATGGTAGTATTGGACACATTTACAATTTCTTTTCCTTGCCTTCCCTGCACTGGAACGGACGTGCGGGTGCGGTGGTACATGCTCTTCAAGGTAACACTTACTTCATCTGGCGACCATCTACTCTCTCTAGATACACATGTGCTATCTAAGAGTCAGAGAATACCATGCTCCAGGCATCCATTCAGTCAAAGTATACGCACACATACAGTTTCTGTTTCACCCACCCAGGCTGCTGTCCTTCCACCCATCCTTGCTTCATCATTGACCCAGCCATGCACCATACCATATTCTTTCCTTCCCAGCCACCTCGGGGGCCAAGCAAACACATATCGTTCTTCTTTGCCAGCCATCATACAAGTTCGCGTCCCACTTACTTACACCCTTCTTTCGCTTTTCGTTCATCCCATCCATCACGTTCGTCTAAGAACTTATTGGGATTCTTCTCACCAAAAACTTCACAGCTAAGTCGAAGTACATTTCGAGGAGGCTACTACCTGGTTGATTTGTAATACACCCGTGCAGAAAGCACACTATGCAGTCTTCAATCTCAATAAGTAAGGAATATATAGCTTACCTGTTTCCGCCACCACCGTTTGAACCCCCACAGGACCGTCCGCCGGCTCTTGCACCGCCTCCTCCCCAGAGTCCGCCGAGTCCTCGCCCAACACAGCCACCTCCGCGCTGGCCCCGTCACCAGATGTTACACCTACAAAGTACATTTAAGAATGTTAGAATACACCACTCACTACTATATAATATTTGGTCTAGGAGAAATGTTAAAAAAACTGAATACAATGTAATAATTTGTGACTGTCTACTCCAAAGTAAAAATGTCCCATTTTCCAGGGAAGGCTGTTGTCTTGCTGCACTTTTATGCACAACTGATGAATGCTTGCTTTTGATTTTTAACACGCACCACTTTTTCTCCTAACAGACAGAAGCTTGACTCCTAAGAACACGACCAGGATCAAGTTCAAACCAGGTGAGAGCTCGGCTCGACCACAAGAAATGTGTCCAATTAATCGTCAGCACTAACCACTTTTCCGTTTTCAGTTAAATAGTTTTATGACAAAGTAGATTTTAATAAATGTGTTTAATTTTAATAAAGCTTTTAAACTTAAATAGACTCTGTGGTTTTTGTTCCTCCAGACTAGAGTGGATGAGCTAAAGGTTTTGGAATTTTTGCAAGCATGAGTGCCTCTGACACTTCTTGACTGTGCTGTGACTCCGTACTCTCTTGTCCTGCGTACGATAATCTAGAGATCATTGGGGATCAATAATCGGTGACTTCGGGAGCTGAATGACTCTGCCACACTATCTAGTCAGTAAGGAGACAGTGCATAGAGCTATTGCTGAATAGAATGGGAGTCCAATGGAATTGCCAAATGTCCAATCTTAGTTAGCTACACAGACAGACTAATAAGAATAGTCTAGTAATACCACAGGGAGTCATATTCGAGGCAGGATAAGAATTTATATCCAGTCTACAAGAAGATCAAAGACGATTTAGAAAAAATCGAATGAGGAACGCTAGGAAAAAATAGGTACTCTTTATTAAAATGTAAACTTACTGGGGCCAGCAAAGGAGCCCTTGCCTGCCCGATCCTGGCCTGCATCCTCAGCACCCTCCTCCTGTGTCCTCTTGCCCTTGGGGGGAGCTGATGTACAACATGAAAGAAAGAAAAACCAGAAAACATGGATGAGATTTTTCAACCAAATCAAACATTTCAAAAGAACAATAACAAAATATTTTGGAGAAATAGCAAATAGATAGACAACTATTCCACGGGATCTATCTCATGTGGTATACTACGTTATTCGTATTGCCTGATTTGCGGAACGTTGACTTAGAAAGTTCCTATGTAACTCAATAAACAGACTACTAAAGAGGTTTGCCTAGGCCTGGCACTGCAGGCAGCAGTCCGCAGCACGCGAAGTGACAGACAAAGTCCATCCTGCTTGCAGATCAGTGAATACTCAAACTATCAATCCACCCACCACCGCCACTATTTCTTCTTATAGCCATGTGTCTAAAGGAAGGACTGGACTTCAGTCTGTTGGGGCTGATTTAGAAGTCCCTTGCGGCTCATTTTCCTCCATTGTTGCGTGCCTTTTGTGACGCAGCGGCAGAACAAAAGACTCGCCATGGTGTTGGTGCGGCGTATATATTAAAAAAAAACACATATGGGCATATGGGCGATGCATCACGTTGTAAAGCCCTGCGCCATCAGGGGGCGTTCCGGCGCAAGGGAGGGTGTACCTGCGCAGGAACGAATCCTAAAAGTGGCTGAGGGAAATCTACAAGATGTCAATCAGTCACTTTTAGGACAATGATGCATGACTCAAACCCTGCGCGCTTGAAGCCGACGTACGGCTTGATGCAGCATTGGGGAGATAGGGTACCCCAGAGCATTGCTGGAGCTGCGCCATCGTTGGCACGCAACTCCAGCAATGCGCTGCCTTTACGGCACAGATGCGTAAGGCTTCTGTGACGTTTTGGGCCAATGGGTGGTGGTGGCATGGCACACAATTACTGCCGCATCCCTGCTACTTTGCAGGGATGCGCCGGTAATTGAAAATATGACCCTTAGTGTCTAGCATTACGCAGTTCTTATCTTTACACTACACTCATACATAATTTCTCAGGCCAATGAAATGCTTCTGAACACAACATACAAAACAAAGAAGCATAGTAGCAAGCAAGGCTACTGAGAAGGAGAGCAGTGCACCTGAAATGCATAGAAGATTTTGAAATATAATTTACCTCAATGTAATCGGCAGCATTATTGCTCTTGGTAAAGAACAAAGATTTGCAAATAACAGAGCCGGATAAAACAGAGTAGTAAATGAATAGCTACTACTACTCACCAAGCCCGGGGACCTCTACGCCGAGCGCGTCCAGCAAGTCCCGTTCCCGGTCCATGACATCGGTCCAGCGGTGGGTGGCCTGGTTATATGTGCGCCGGACCCCAGAGAGCTTATACATGGCCCGGCACACCTTCTCCCACCGCTTGCGGCGCTCCCGGATGCCATAGCCAGTGGCCATCTTGCCGCCTCCCAGGATCGTCTTGGGGAGGCGGCGCTGGACGTGGAAGATGAGTGCCGCCACTTCCTCCGCGCTGAAGATCTCCCGCGGGACCACTTGCTCCCCCCTCAAACGCCCGCACGGGAGCCGGGCACGGGGTGCGGGACCCTTCCCCTTCTCAGGGTGCTTCCCGGCTCCCTTTACCATGGTCTGGGCAGAAATACAGTTAAATGATAAACAAGAAATAGAATAGTGAAGAAGAAAAGAAAAGAGTTTCAAAAAGTAGTTTAAAAGTAACTAAAAGCAGCAGAAAACACAAAAATAT
The DNA here is from genome assembly GCF_964261635.1 of Lissotriton helveticus. Taxonomy (NCBI): domain Eukaryota; kingdom Metazoa; phylum Chordata; class Amphibia; order Caudata; family Salamandridae; genus Lissotriton; species Lissotriton helveticus. The sequence goes on from NC_136058.1 coordinate 212,186,596, forward strand.
AGAGCTAGAAAAATAGAGGGATAGATAATAAGTAAAATTAGATCAAATAAACTTCAAACAAGCAAAGGATGGCAGAGATTGAGAGAGGATAGAGAAAGCATGCCCAGAACCATAGCAATGAATGAGAAACAAGATGGCCGCGCCCGTTCACGACCGCGTGGGTAAGTTAGCGCGAGATTTTCCTCGCGAGCACGCGCGAAATTGTACTAGCGAGCAGCACACTTTGCGAGATTACACATAGCGGCCGGAAACGGAATTACGTCACGCAAACAAGATGGCCGCGCCCGTGTACGACCGATAGGGTAACTTGGCAAACGTATAGCTAGAAGTGCCTCGCGAACACGCGCAAGATCACGCGAACATACACGTCGCAAAAAAAACAATTTTGTATTCGCACGCATTCGCGGCTTCCGAAATCGATCTCGCACGGATTCGCGCCCAAAAAAACGCGCGAAATTGCAGAAAAAACGATTTTAGCTAAACTGAAAGCAATGAGCAGGTGCAAAAGTTCAAACTTAACATTAGTAACATTCAAGGTAGTGCTTCCTGAGGGGCCCCTCCAGAGTTTGCAACTATTCTATGACCCTGCTATGACCCAAACAGCAGGCTCATTGAATAGCTACAAGTAGACCATAAAGGTCCTGTGAAAAAAAATTTCACTGCAACAAAAAGCAAATTACAGATAAGGAAGGAAGCAGGTGCCAGCCAGACTGGAACTTTCAAAATTACTGACACATTAATGACCCACAAATTAATTGATGGCAGTTGAAGAAGGGCAGGTGTGCTTGCTTTTTTCAACCACCATAATCTACAGTGATAAATAAACCTAATGGGTGGCAGTGAGGATGTACCAGAGGGTGGCATGGGTGTCCCAGAGGGTGGCAGTGGTGAAACAGAGGGTGCTGTGAACCTGTGATGATAAACCAGACGTAGAAACAACATAGTCGCGGCCGTTGCGAGCCGAAAAGTAAGTTCGCAATTGCGAACTTGTCCCAAAATCGGCGCGAACGCGCGCCAACACAAAAAACGGGAAAATCCGCAAATCCGCTAGAGTTCGCGTATCTTCGCGGATTGCGAATCCGTAAATCCGCAATTTCGCGTACGCGAGATCCGCTAGATCCGCCCATGCTTAGTGCTAATATATTTTGTAAATCATGTAGATACTATCTAATCCTTGTCAATAATGTAAAACTATTTCATGTGCCCGAAATCATTTTTTAGAATAACATTTAAAAAACTGCGAAAAGGTCATATGTATAAGCATTTCATTACACTACTGAAACGTCGCTCATTTATAAAATACAATTCCTTTATGCACCAAGGTTTCTTTACCAAGTATTGTCAAGAATGTACAAGTCTCTCTTATATTCTCTTCCTGACTTACTCTATTTTTCGATCAGTCCCCTTCTAACACCCTCTCTCTGACTCATTCCTTTTAACATCCTGACTCTGTGTTACACTCTCTTACACTTTATCTTTGACTTACTTTCCCTTACACCATGTCTCTAATTTATTCCCTCTCTCTCATTACTCCTTGTTACATCCTCTCTCTGATTTACTTCCTCTTACACCCTCTCTCAAACTTACTCTCTCTCTCTACCTTTTACAGCCTCTCTCCGTTTTAGTCTCTTTTACATTCTCTCATCTTCTAACACCCTCTCTCTGTCTTACATCGTTTTACACCCTCTCTCTGTCTTACACCCTGTTACATCCTTTTTCTGACTTACTCCCTTTGTCCCTTTCTTTGACTGACTCCCTCTCCCTATTACATCCTTTTTCTGTCCTACAACATATTATACACTCTTTCTGTCTTACTCCTTCTATATGTTTTACTCCCTCTACCTGTTTCTTTGTATGACTCTCTCTGTCTTTTTGTGTTAGTTCCTCTAGCTCTTTTTCTCTGTCTTACTCCTAGTTACATAGTTGCTGTGATATAAACTTAGATATGTTGTAAACTAGTGTTTATCTTGTTTGCTTATTGTCATTGCTTTGTTGTTTGGTAATAGTGGTCTAAAATGTGTTATTTTTTTCTTTAACACAGATTGAAATCAAGATTTCAATAGTAAGGAAATATGCCCTCAAGGCAGAGGAGAAGAAAAGATGCAAGCGGAAAAAATCAAAAACAGCAACGGAATTAAAGCAACAACAAATACTTCAAAAACAGGAAAAAAGCTCCTGGTAAGACAACTAAGTCTTTCTTTCGGAACATATGTAGATCAGAAAAAAATGTTGATGAGAATGTGAATATACAGAAGGAGAGAGCAAATTTGAAAAGGAAGGAGAGGCCCCCAAAAATTTTACTACTGGAGCAGGAGAGAATAATATGTATAGGAATAGAAGGCAAAACCAATTTAGGGACATTCGTAAACGAATGTTTCGCAATAGGGTTGTTTTAAATGTGTTAAAAAATATTAAAAAAGGTAAACAGAGAGCTGCTCTTTATAAGAAAAAGAAAAGTGTAGAGAAGATTGTTGATCAGGCTTTTGAACTTAAGAAAAAAGTATTTATTTTAGTAATCAATAGAATTAGGACACTTAACAAGACAATTGATGTTTTCAAATCAAAGAGTAGATGCAAAAGAGTAATTAATCGGACTAATTTTTATAAAGTTTTTTCTGGAGAATGGATGCATAGTTCAAGTTGTGAGCCATTTTTTAATGAGGAGAGTTAAGTTAAGCTCCCTTATGATGTTTTCAAGAATTACATTTTACTCTCTTCTGAATCTACACAAAATTGGTGGTGATATGGTGCATTAGAGACAGACAGTGAGAGAGAGGAGGTTTTCAGTCACTCCTTCCTTTACTCTCTCTGTCTTTTCTCTCTGTCACTCCCCATGTCTTACCCTTATTCACTTTTATCCACCCTCTTTCACCCCTCTTTTCTTACACTCACTGCTCTTTTCTCACCCTCCCTCACCGTTGTTCCTTTACTCCGGTTCCGTCACTACCCCTCATTCCCCATCCTTTACTGTCCTTCCTTTTACTTTCAACACCCACTCACATTCTCCCAGTACCTCTGCTTTAGTCTTCTTCCTCTCTCTTCCCCTCTTTCGCTCCCTTATTCATTTTCCTTTTCTTATTTACACCCTATTACTCCTTCTCTCTGTTTTACTATGTAATAAACAGTCCCTCTGTGTTGCTCCCTCTACCTCTCTTTCTCTTAACATCACTCTCTCTGTGTCCTTCCCTCATGCTTACTTCTTTATTTTATTTTTATTTTTTTGGTACACGCCCTGGTACGCGTACCGGTGCGTGTACCGGTACGCGTACCATGGAGAAAAAAGAATGACAGAGTTTTTTTAAAATGTAGCATTTTTTTTATAAAATTAGAGGTAGTTGTAAAAATAACTGTTTTTTTATTCTTTTTGTTGTTTTATAATTTTTTATTGTTTTTTGAATTTTTTTTACTTTTTTTGGCTTTTATGAAGAATTTTATATTTTTTTGTATTTTTTTATGGGGACAAACAAAAAACAGGGAATTGTAAACGGCTCAACTGGAGCAAAAAAGACAGGAAAAAATTAAGGCTTCTTTGAACACTTGTGGTTGTCACCAGCAAGGTTGATGAGATTAATACTTTGCTCACCATAAGTAATCATTTTTCCACAAATGATACAAACGATTTTGTATCTACCAAACTTGGTTTGTATGTTTGGGACCATCTCCCTTGCCTCTGGACCAGATGGAGTGCGTTCTTGGCTTGTTGAGGATCTGGAAGACGATTGTGGAAGGTTTCTGCACAGTTCTCTCACCTCTGCTGCAGAATAGTTATTGGGGTGCAATCGTTGCATGTGGCGAATCATTGTGTGATTCCCAAATGCATATTTTTGGCAGGGTTCACCCTGGATAGTACAGCGCCACAGATGAGACAGGTCACCTTTGCAGCATTTACCTTCTTTTCACCCCTTGGGAATTTAAAAAACTCCCATATGAAGTGCTCCTTTGGTTTATATGGGGGATTGTCTTCAGGCAGGAACTGCCTTCTCTCATCCTCTTCCTCCTCCTCCTCCTCTTCTTGTTCACCACCAATGTGATGTTGTGGTGGTCCTTGTGCTGGTGGTGGTGGTGGTGCCGATGCTCCAGCTGCTGCTGCTACTGTAGCCATTTCTCTATCAATAGAAGCAGGTCTTCCTCACTCAAAGAACAAAGTGAGAATGAGGAAAAAAGGTGGGGGGTTTCATCATTTGGAAAACAAAACTGTTCTGAACCAATGAAAAGTGTTATTTTCAGGTCACATGACCTGGGCTTTCATCATTTGGAAACCAAAACTGTTCAGAACCAATAAAAAGTGTTATTTTCAGGTCACATGACCCGACGCGCTTACACTACGCGCCCCGGTGCGCGTCTGGCGGCGCGCCCGGCGGCACTTACGTTGCGTGATCATATGCGCTTGGGCGCTTCCGGGTGCGCTTACGCCGTGCGTCATAAGATAACGGGACGCTCACTGGTACGCGCACCTGGGCGTGCCATAACACTGCGCGTACCAGTGCGTTCACCGGTACGCGCACCGGGAGCGCACCAAGGCAAAACAAAAAAAAGGGAAAAATATACATAAACAAAATAGTATTACATAAATATACAATATAGGATTTATTATAAAAAATATTATATTTCATAGCTATAGAAATTAGCTATTAAAAAACCTATGAAATTCACTGAAAAAAACATAGGTTTGAGGCCCTATATATAGTTAGGAATTAGCATTTACAAAAACTATGAAATTCACTGAAAAAACCATAGGTTTCACACCAGTTATAGTTAGGAATTAGCATTTAAAAAACCTATGAAATTCACTGAAAAAACCATAGGTTTCCCACCAGTTATAGTTAGGAATTAGCATTTAAAAAACCTGTACATCCTGTTACACACTGACAGTCATCCAAAAGATACTCTCACACATACTCACACATGCAAATAAACTATTGAACATCCATGTATTTGCATATACAGCTATACACACACACTACCACCTTACTTCTATGGAAACTTACACATACTTACTCTCTTAAACAATCACTTATAGAAACACATACTTATTTAAACAGGAACTCTTACAATCCCTCACTCTCACATATACTCACTTATATACATCAATATTCACATATACTACATTAAAACATATGTAGTTACTGATAAAGACACTAGTGAGACAGTCATTCACTCACTAACACACACATATACACACTCATCCACCCATACAGTCCTGCACATATACTGTCTTCAAAACACATACAAAGAGAGAGTCAGTCATTCATGCATCTATGTGCTAAGTAATACCCCCACTAAACCATACAAACACTCATACTGATACTAAGAAAAACATCTAATAACCCATATACATACACATGAAGCTACTCACCAACCCATGCAGCCACTTATACACAAAGTGAAACACTAATACATATATTTACATATTTAAACATTACTCTCTAATATATGTATTCACTAAGATACACTTAATAAACCAGTTAACCAATCAATTTAAAAAAAAATCTACGTAAACACTTATTTAAACATTTATTCTTCCATCAACTTTTATATATACATATATAACACATATTTATTTTTGAGAAAGACACACATTCACTGGATGGTGTCATCAGTGATGTCATGAGTGATGTCACTGACCATGTCATGAGTGATGTAATATGTGACGTCATCAGCAGTGCATTGCATGCGCAAGTTATAGTGAGTCCAACTAACTATAAAGTGGGAATTTCAATGGTTTTATGCGAGTAAAACTTCCAGCTAACTATAACTGGTGTGAAACCTATGGTTTTTTCAGTGAATTTAATAGGTTTTTTTAAATGCTAATTCCTAACTATAACTGGTGTGAAACCTATGGTTTTTTCAGTGAATTTCATAGGTTTTTTGAATGCTAATTCCTAACTATAACTGGTGTGAAACCTATGTTTTTTACAGTGAATATATATATATATATATATATATATATAGATATATATATATCTATATATATATATATATATATATATATCTATATATATATATATATACATATATGTATGGTAATATGTGTAGTGCAATGTTTACAAAGGATTTTTTTGTTCATATTTTTGGATGTGCTGGTACCCGTTGAATATTCTGCTTTTGTTTTGAGATTTTGCGATGATCTTGACATTGTTGCGAAGATTACCAACAACTAAAAAAAGGATCTTTATAGAGAAAATTAACAGTAGTACTAGGGTGACTCTGACAAGAGCATTTGTGTTGATTGTGTGTATATGACAGCAACACATAAGACTGGATGCAGAGTTTCAGGTTACCTAGAAACCCCCTGTTGCCTTTGTCTGTATAGTGCACTCCATCATGTCCATAAATTCCATGCACGTGAAAACGCAGATTGCTGTTATAACTACAGCCCATGCGATGGTCTCTGAGGAATGCAGAAACTTGTTTATTGACAGGTTTCCTGGCTTTCTCAATCTGTAGACAGAATTGATTTGACCACTTCCATTTCTGTCTTTGACATATATTAGAGTATACCAAGAGAGTGTGAGGGAAAAGCAAAATCAGTTGCCTGCTAATGTAGAAAAACTATGAAGGCCAAAAATAAAAAAGTGTAACATTTATGATTTTTTGCAGCATTGCGAAGGACTCTTATGGACTGCTCTCCAGCACTCAGTACAACTTCGCAATCAGTGCAGTATGATGCCATCCAGGAAAACTCTGGAGCCAAATCATGAAGTTGAGATTGGACCTCTGAAGGGACTCTCTGCCCTGGTTTTGTTGGGCTGCTATTGAAGTTGAGGGTCCTTCAGCCTCGTGTTGCCTTCTTGCTGCTTTTAGACAATTTCCATTATATGTTTTTAGATGGTTAAGCATGGACGTAGTCCCGCAAGAATATTTGTTTTGTACCCTTTGACAATGGTTTGTCACATATTGTGCATTGCACAGATTTGGCAACTGTTTTTGATTCTTCCAATGGAATCCTGAATGCAATGCTTGATTTCTCCTGGGGAGGTACCTCATCTCCAGAGTCACCAGAATTCACATCTTAGACTTCCTGGTCCATCTGCTGTTCCACCTGATCTCCCTCTTCTGGCTGAGTTGCCAAAATAAGCAAAACAACAACACTCCAACAAATCCTAGTGAGCTACTTACAATGAGCTCCTCCTGAAGAATGTTCAAGCTAGATAAATGGGCGAGTTCTTCACATTCTTATAATTTAAAAGTGTATCATCCTATCATATTCCTTTATTTCCCAGTAAAATGCTCTTCGTGACAATCAGTATCTTCACAAAGACCGGAAATCGGACAGAATAATATATTATTTGAAAATAGTTACTCAAACATAAGTGTTAATCGCCTGATATTAAACCCCAAATGTGGATCATACAATGTAATATGTATAAATATACTTAACGAAAAACAAGCGTTCATCGTGGTTACTGATGTCATTGCGACTTCCAGCATCGCTGAGATCACGCAAAACACATAGTAAAATGCTTTTAATTGAAAGAATTCTTACAAAAGTTTGGTTTGAAGAGTATATTCACATACAACTTGTGTCAAATATTAATTATAATATGTGTAAGTATGTGTTCCCAACTTTTTATTTTTTGACAGAATTTTTTATTGAAACAGAATTATATAACAATTGCACAGTGTGGTACAGAGGTATAAAAGCACTAAACAATACAATGCAATTCAACAGGGTAAAGGGGAGAAAGAAGCCATGGTCTACAGAGTCACCGCAAATATATAACACACCACATTAACGAGGTTTTTCAACAAAAACATCACACAAATTCAAATATAAAGTCTATATTACTAAACAACTAGTGTCTGCTAATAATTAAAATCTGTCTATATATATGTTTAAGACTTCCTCAAAAACATGCGCCTTTCATGACATCACTGCTGCTTTTGCAAGGTCATCGCAAATATACAAAAATGTCAAGAAAAACAATTATGATTATTAATCCACTGATGAAAATACAAGCATATTAAATAGTTGTTCTAGAGCATTATAGATTGAAAATACAATTTAAAAACATTAAAAATACATCAAAAATCATTGGTTACATGGATGTTAGAGTTAGGAAATATAATTAGAAAAACAGAAATCCACTGAAAAAATAAAAGTTACAAGGACATTATAGTTAGAAATTAGCATTTAAAAAGCCTTAGAAATTCACGGAAAAAAACAAAGGTTACAGGGATGTTATACTTAGGAAATGGATTTTAAAAGAACTTCGAAATTCACTAAAAAAAACAAAGGTTACAGAGATGTTATAGTTAGATTCAGGTTTCACTCATACAAACATTTTGAAGTTATAGTTAGCAGAGCTATTACTCGCCCTCACAATGCACTGCATATGACCTCACATATTACATCACTCATGTCATGCTCAATTACATCCCTGAGGATGTCTCAAATGACATCACTCACGACATCACTGATGACATCATCCACAGAATCTCTGATGCACCCACTCACACCCCAATCTAACCTTTCATACACCTACTCCAATTTCCACAATACCATTCTCAAAACCGTTGACAGACCCATAAGACTACTTACACATCAACTCACTGATTCATAGGCCTACATACACATTCACTCATACAGCCAGTCATACACCAACTCACTCACTAATACAGTTATTGTTAAATCCCCTCACACACCCATAACACCACTCACACATTGTCAGTCACCCATAGAGCTACTCACACACCTACTCACTCACCAATAGAGTTAATTAAATAGCTACTTACTCACCTATATGTATCTGCATAGTTACTGCCTGCATGTTTGCATGAGTATGTCAGTACTATCTGGGTGTTTGGATGAGTGCAAGAGTAGTACCTGAATAATTAGATATGTGCATGACTAATGGGTCAATGATTCAATACATGCATAGATAATGGTTGGATGATTAAATGAGTGCAACTTTAGTATCTGGATGAATGCAGGAGTGCACATATAGTATATAGGTGATTTATGGAGTCCATGGATAGTGCATACACGATTGTTTAAGTATATGCATAGCACCTACCAGATTGGATGACTACATGAGTTGTGTTTCAGTGATTGCTTGACTACATTGCTGCTCCCCATTTGTTTTTGGTTCAATAAACAGGTAGTGCCTGGTTGTTTAGATCACTACATGAGTAGTGCCTGGATAATTTAAGAAGTGTATCAGTAGTTCTTGGCTGATTACATAGGTGCATGATTAGTGTCTGAGTGATTGTAACTCCATTGTTAAACCTTGAGAAAGTGGATAAAGGTAAGTGTACTGCTGGGGTGATTATATTAGTGCAAGAGTATTCCCACAGTAATTAAATGAGTGCATAGCTACTGAATGAATAACAGGTGTACTACAATGATACTCTCTGCATTGTTAGATGAGTATTACCTGAGTGTTTGCATGAGTTCATGCATGTGCCTCAGTATTTCAATTACTTCATGGGTTGTAAGTATTACACTGACTTCAGACTTACAGCCTTGTTAATTGCAAAAGTAAATGGTTAGGGTCTAGGTGATTAGATAAATGTATAGGTAGTACCTCCATATTTCAATGACTACATAGTTTCTGCCTGCCTGATTCGAAGAGTACATGTGTAGTATCTAGGTACTTCAATAACTCCATGGATACTGAATCACTGAATATATGACTGCCTCACTAGTGGTTGGGTGATTGAATGAGTGCCTGAATGCTACCTGACTGACCATGAAAGTACCTTCATTGCTGATACATAACAGTTGTGACTATATCTCTGACTCATTGATTACCTCATTCTGTCAGTATCAAACTACCTGTTTTACTGCATATATGCTTTTCTACTGAGCTATGTGTGAGTGAAGTCTAGATATCACACCTGCTATCTAAGTGCATATTTGTCTCTTTAAGAGCATACATTGCTTTGTTACTGAGGGTGCACATGTATCATTAAGTTTCTAAAACGGAAACAACATTTAAAAGTTTTTCAAGGCACAAAACGTTTTGTGAATGGTATACCTATATCCTTTTTCAAATACTTCTTCGGATTCTAAAACACATATTCAGCATTTCTCAAACAAAAGATGCACTCGAAATGAAGGTGGCACAAGAACTCTCAAAGCATTAAGCACTATTAATCCTCCTCAATGTTTAAAAAAATGACACCTTCATCACTATATACATGAAATTTTCATTAGCCCTACAGAACACCATGCAAACATATATGCATTTTCTTAAAAAATAAACACCTTCAAGCCATCTTTCCAAAAATATATACCTCTCTGCATCTTTGAGTAAACTCAAAAGTCCCACCGTATATATATCTATTGGCAACCACATGAACCATTTCTCACCATATAAGCATATGCAACCAGTAATATAAGTTAAAACACATCGACAAACACTTTCCAATACACACCTAACAAGTATGACTTCTTTCTAATTCATATACAGGCAGACACCATGTTCTTATCTTTTATTTGTGACTACACCACTCCTGTTTAATAATCTTACTAAAAGTACTGCAACTCCCAGAATGCAACAGATGCATCTCTTCTGCACATGATGTTTAGACATATAAAACATTCTTAGTTCCTCATTGCTACTTTCCACAATACTATACTATTATTTTACAATAAAAGTACACAATGTAATAAAGAGGCACAAAGAAATTTTTCTCTTCCCTCCCAAAACATGTACCACTAAACTCTTAAAAACATACACTCTAATAGATACAGTTCATCTGATAAATTTATTCATATCACTGATTCTCCTTTTTCTATCAAACTCCCATATACATCTTCATTTCATTTTTATAACGGATTAAAAAGTTAAGTACATAACAGTATATTCAAGTTTTAGATCATATTGTTGTTTTAGCACTTTATGGATAGTTTTGAATAGGGGTGTGCGTAATTTGTGCAGTCGCGCTACACAAAGCTCGGCGAAACGGTAAAAAATCTCTGCGAGCATGCAAAAGTTCAGCGAACATTTGAAATTGCTTGTTCCGGCCGGTTGCGATGCTTTTTTCCTGTTCTCGAACGCTGTTTGCGTGCTCAGGGGGAAATATCTTGTGAACACGTATTTTGAAAGCACGAAAAAGCAAACAATTCTGCGACGCCGCAGGACGCAAATTACCCAAATTTCGCAAATTCCGTGAACTGAACGGAATTTACTGCCTAGGCCTAGTTTTGACACTGTTAGGGTTTGAAAAACTAAGCACAAAAATGGTACACCACTCTCATACAAAACAACCATGAAATGGCAACCTCTTCAACTTTGCACTCTGTGATCATAAGAAAGGCAGCAAGTAAAATCATGTCTTTCATTTAAGACTACATTATCTCCACGTGTGAATGGTTAGTATCTGTTAACCTTTTCCCTCCCTTTCAAAAAGAGATTCATATCTTTGTGTTCCTAACAATGTATTTGGTATGATCATGGAGAAATCGCAAAAAGTGCTCGAACCTATATCTAGATTTAGTTAAAAAAAATATACTACACAACAGTTTACTACATAGTCCTGAGTTGGAAATGAAAGCTTGCCATAACTCAAATTATGTCATCACTTCTCATCTTAAAAAAAGATGTTCTGTCTCTTTAACACCCTTCCCCAATACACTGTCAGCTCAGTGTACCTAGCAACCCTGGAACCAGTAGGTCACAAGTAGGGGTGGGCGGCAAATTCCATTCCACTCACGGAAATTGCGAAATTTCGGCATTTTTGCATTCCATCGCGGAACCTGAACATTTTAAAACTTCCGCGATTCGCAGAGGAACGGAATTTGTGGGGGCATGAGGGCGGCTCCCTGTCTGCAGCAAGGCTCTCTTCTGAGCTCAGCCCCTGGCACTGCAGGCTGGTGCCTGTCTGCAGCCCCCACACACCCCCTTCCACTCCTCCAAGCTTGGTTTCTTTTCTCTGCTTTTGGATCACCGGAGCCGCACCTTCTCTCAGAGACCCCGCTAGCAATGGCGTTAAAAAAACCTCAAACACATGCTGCTAGTCAACCTTCTCACCTCGCTTCATTTTGATCATTATTGTTATTAGAGAGCTAGAATATTACACATTCATTTCTTTTACGAGCTGTTATTATTGTGTCAGAAGTGAATGCGGCAGATGGTTCAATACAGCGTTGCTTCTTTCCCAGCCTCCTCAAAAAGCCTAATTCACAAAGGAAAGGCTACAAAAAAAACATTGATTGCCTGAGAGGCAGCGCTGAGCCCTTAAAGGTCTGATTTATCACAGATTTTCTTTTTCACCTGATCTTGTCTCTAGCAAAAAACAACAATCGATAGTGCACCGATACTGAATCCTTTAGTGAGCACTGAGGCTTTCTAACACTTTGTACTCATCGGCTGCCATAGAACCCCTCCTCACAGGTGAACTCTCAGGGTACGACAGACACGTCCTGCTGCGGATGCTTCATTGCTTCTCTGTGCTTGAACAGGGCTGCTGCACAGTGTAATTAATTGGACGCATTTAGGCTAAAATTGGCAAGGTTTAGATAACATGTTTTCACAAGATTACAAGGAAGCGGTGTCATGGAACATGTTAACACATGTTTATTCCATTTGCCTGTTTTTTTCTTTTCATTTTCGCTCACTCTTAATTTGCATCCTGATTAGTTTCAGTAAAAATCGCACTTCAGACCCAGAGTTTTTTGTTTTTTGAACAAGTGCCTGTCCTCACTCGCTAATGAAGGTGAAGTCATTAGCTCTCTCGTGTTCACCTTTAATAGGGGTGCACCCTAGTACTAACACCACATGGGTTCACTCACTGCAGTCCCATTAAACAAACAGGGCTGCAGATACCCCAATGAAAAGGGAAACAAACTGGGCTGGAATGGCCACTCAAACGTGATCCTGGGTAATCAGTGCACTCAGTTCTCTCTTTCACTTACACTTACCTATGGATGTATACAATGTCCCACGTACACGCTGACACTCGTTTGTGTGCATAATGCTCTCTCAATCTGTGCACCTCAAACGCAGTCAACATCTCGCTCAGGGTATGCCCAGCAAGTCAGCGGGCAGGCCACTATAGCTGGGCCATTAAGTAGTAATGTTCAAAATTTGGAACCCCCAGTAGGTGTAACTCAGTTGGTGACAAGGTTGGTTTTATTCTCACGCAAACACAGTAGCGCCACTTACAGGGGATACTTTCAACGGGCGCAAAAAATCTCTGCGAGCACGCCAAAGTTTGTGTTTTTGCTGAGATTTCTTGGCGTATCGTGGAATTTTGCAAACGGCAATTTCGCAAATTCCGCCCATCCCTAGTCACAAGTTCAAGGCACATTCTAGAAGGAACATGCTACTTCCCAATAAGATACAGTAGGTGTGCTTTACTCCCCAGATTCAAAAGTATATCAATACATCTATCACATTTCATTTCTTAAACAACAGCCAATTATAAGACTTCTTGCTAAGGCATCCAACACACTGTGGGGCATTTTAGCAAGGGCTTTATCGCTGCTTTAGTGGCACTTTTTGCCGCTAAAGTGGCAATTTTGTTATCACCCTGTCAGCAAGCTTTCTCTAACAGGCGTTAGCGACAGCTTTCTGGCTATAGCGGACGGTTTTCCTAATGCCTTGCATGCCAGCGATGATTATCGTTAATGACATGCAAGGTGGGCATTCCCAACTGGAAGCAACTGAAAACAGTCGCTAACACTACTCCCCCCTATTACCAACGCAGGCGTAGCGATAAAAAAAGTTGCGCTAAGTGCGATTATCGCTAGTATTTAACACCTGCTGAAAACCTGACTTACCTGTATTTCTCAATGGGAGATGGATTTTCAGGCTAAGTCCACCATGGGGTTAATGCGTGAATATCACTGGATTTCCCGCGATATTTCACCGCTATCACTGGATATTTGATCACAGTGGAGATAAACGTTGCCAAAAGCATGTTTTCTCCACTAAAATATCCAGCGATAGGCAGCAATAAAAGTAAACGGGCTACGCGCGTTTTGCAATAAATATCGCAGGTTCTTGCTAATATGCACCTATGTAATTTTATTAACTTTCATGCTGACAGCATCCAATTAAATATATATATATATTTTAAATCACCTCAATTTTAACTGCTTTCCTTCAGCTCTAGCCTTCTCCTGACAACTATTGCCCCTTCACTTCAAAATGTTTAGATTGTGGGTTACTGCTACGTCTATTGGGCTAAAGAAGCTGCCAAAAAGAAAGGTATTTCAGGGACTTAGGTTGTGGATTACCAATATCTTCACCTCATGATTTTAACCTGTGGTGGCAATGACTTAGGCACATTGACTGGGGTAGGGTTGGAAATCCTAATGGTAAAAAAACCTTCGCAGAAGTGAATTTGCTTTTTCGTCACACTGTTTTGGTGCACTCTAATAAATTCCAAAGACAGAAATAGAAGTGGTCAAATAAATTCTGTCCACAGATTGACAAAGCCAGGAAACATGTTAAGAAAACTGTTTCTGTATTCCTCAGAGACCATCGCATGGGCTATATCTATAACAACAATCTGCATTTTGACATGCATGGAATTTATAGATGGGATGGAGTTTACTTTACAGATGAAGGCAACAGGATGTTTCTAAGTAACCTGAAACTCTGCATTGGGTCTTATGTATAGTACCATATACACACAACCATTGCAATGGCTTTTGTCAGAGCCAGCCTAGCACCCAAAATATTGTGAAGTTTTTTTCTAAAGGTTTTTTTTCTTTAGTTTGTGGGGATCTACGCAATGACATGTCACGAAAACAGAAAACAAAACCAGGCATTCAATGACCACCAACACATCGAAAAATAATGTGTAAAAAAAAAACATGCTGAACATTACCCTACACATATTACTATATACATACTTCTGTTAAAGCATGTTTAAACTCATATTTTTCTACTAAGTATCTTTAAACACCATCTTTCAGACCTATTTCCCATTTTTGTGGTTTTTCGGGATGTAGTGATGACTTTGTTAATGGCGACGATCGCGCCTTTTCCATAAAGTCTAAAACACATGCATCCACACATCCTACAGTTTTTTACACGCTACGGTTTTCTTACAAAGTTCTCCAAAGTCATGTTTCTATAAAACCATCTCCAAATCCTATTCTAACTTTTCGCTGTGACTTCGTAGACTGCAATGACATCGGTAATCATGATCCCCGCAGACACGTCACGAAAACGGAAAACAAAAGCAGACATTCAATGACCACCATCAAATTCTAAAACATTATATAAAAATAATCCATTCTGAACATTGCCCTACACATATTACTACATACATACTTCTTTCAAAGCCTTTTTAAACTCATATTTTCCTAATAAGTTTCTTTAAACACCATCTTTCAGGCCTATTTTCTGTGTTTGCTGTTATTTGAGACTTTGCAATGATGTTATTAACCGCAACAATCACGCCTTTTCCATAAAGTGATAACAAATAAATGCACACATATGACCATATTTTAAACAGTACGGGTTTATCATTGTGCACTTCAAACTCATGTTTTTATAGTGTATTTCTAGAACAATTATCCCTTGAACCTGTTATCCGTTTTTGCGGTGAGACCAAAGATTGCGATGATGTTGGTCCCCATGGTTACGTTGCGAAAGCAGAAAGCAAAAGCTGGAATTCAATAGCCACCACAACAAAAAAATATATAGCTCTATAATTAATTCCAACCATCACAGTACATAACTCACTATATAAATAATTCTATAAAAACATTTATCAAAATTGCTATAACAATGTGTATTAATGATTCATTGATATTTTTTTAATACTTCCACCTACATTCGTGAGGAAGTTGATATTCCTGCATGATTAAAAAAAATCTATTTTGGACACATAACTTGTGTCACTAACACCCCCAATTCTCAAACAC
Organism: Lissotriton helveticus; assembly: GCF_964261635.1. NCBI lineage: Eukaryota > Metazoa > Chordata > Amphibia > Caudata > Salamandridae > Lissotriton > Lissotriton helveticus. The sequence continues at coordinate 212,202,425 of NC_136058.1, forward strand.
GGGGTCAGAGTACCTCTGCTCTGACCCCCTATCGTAGCTTTTTCTGAAATGTTCATCCCCGGGAACAATTCCGAAGCAATAAAATGGCAGCCACAACTTTCTGTTCAGGTTCCGTCCAGCCATTCAGACCATTCCTACTGGCAAGTGCATTAATTGCGAAACCAGTGATATCACTTTATTTGAATTTCTCAATAACTACTAAACAGATTTACACCAAATAATCTAAAGGCACTTCCTTGAACAAACATCTGACTTCTTGCCAAATTTGGTGAAAGTCTGTTCAATGGTTTGGGCTGGGGCTAAAGGTTCCTATAAGAATTACCATTACAAATGTACCCTTATTTCATGCCCCACATTCTCGGTCCCCACTGCACGAATCAAGACCAAACTTTCCATGACAACAAGAACCTACCTTGACACTTTTTTGGGGGAAAATATAATGAAGATTGGTCAAACTAAAAAGTTATAGCCACGTCAAAAAATACTTTTCCTATGTCTTAACTATAACTACCTACTGGTGACGTCTTGACTCTATTTCCTAAATATAACATTCCTACAGCCTTTATTTGTTTCAGTGAATTTCTAGGAATATTTAAATCCCTTACATTAATCCAGCTGCTGCTGTGCGCAGCGAGTGGTTGGCCAAAGGGCTTGGGCTGCAGCCAACTGCCCACATGCAACCAATCCTGTGCACGTCGTTTGGCCTTTTACCTCCATTTTTACATATTTATGTGCCACTCTAAACCTGAAAGGGTATTATTTTGATTTATACTTGGTGCTCCCTTGTGTCTGGACAAAGCTAATCCTCTCTGAAGAGCTACATTGATAGCGAAACAGTGTTTTATTAACTCCATGTTGACTTGGATGGTGTAATTCTGTGCCTGGAGTGGTAAAGGTTTTTGTAATTTTACATCCTGGCGTGGATGGCTCTGTGCTACTCCTATCCATAAATACTTTTCTATAGAAATGGCAAAAAGACTTTGGACTGAATTTTGAGTCTGGCCATCTTGGACCACCAGAATCGTGGTGGTGCAATTGTGGCAGTCCTGCTTCTGCCTCATTACAAAGTGGATTTCAGGACTAGCCACCACTGCACCACGGAACTACCATCACCTGGTAGTGGCACAACACAGCAAGCCTATAATATGCAAGGCTGGATGGCAACGGCCCATTGAGCATAATATAAGTTTGCCCTCTGCGAAGTTGGCGGAGGGGAAACAAACCATGGGGATGCATTCAAGGGGGCACTGCATGTGTCCCACTGTCTGCTTGTACCCCCAGTTCCAGCACGGCATGGACTTTACAGTCTGGAACATTCTTGCTGTTCTCATTGCAGTGCCCATTTTCAGGGTTCTGCCTTGGGAATAGCATAAGGACCCTCCACCTGCTTGAGTTCAACTCATGATCAGGCTGCGCACAGTCCCTTTCTAGCTTGGCATGGATGGCACTGTGCTAATCCTTTGCTTAAAATCTTTGCTAGATAAACAGAACTTTTGGTGTGCAGATTCAGAGTGTCGCTCGTGTTGTAGGGTACTCTATACAGGAGCTGCTCTCCACTTAAACTCAGGAAGTACCCAGGATTCGAGGCTTCTTTTTACATAATTTTTGCAGCACTCTAAGCCTGAAAGGATATTGTTTTAGCTTATACAGGGTACTCCCTTGTCTACACATCTCTGAAAAACTATAATGACAGCAACAGAGCTTGCTTTTATTAATTCTAGATTGGCTTGGATGGTATTTTACAAATCTAATGCCGTAAAACTGTGCATGGAGTTTGTCATTTTACAGCTCAGTGTGGATGGCACTCTGGTAAACCTATGCTTAAAGACTTTGCTGTAGAAATGGCAAAATAATTTGTCCCCTTCTAGCTCAGGATGATAGGCACTGCGCTAATCCTATGCTTAAAAACTTTGCTAGAAAAAAACACACATTTGAGGTGGAAGGAACCTAGTTCTAGGGACTTGTTGAGTAAGTATCTATCTACCTCCCCTGCACAGGTTGTTCAAAGGACATCATTAAAGATTTAAGGAGGTGCTGGGTCTGAAGGTGATCCTGATGGCCTGCTTGCAATGGTAATGCTGAGGAAATCTTTTTCTGATAGGCTATTAGATGTATGCAATGGTAGGAAAGTGATTTTGCTTTCTATCTTGGTTGGGACATGTATTTGTGTGATGTGTTCCTTATGGTCATTTTCTATCTTTCAAATTTTAGTGATGAGTTCCATAGGGATTTTGTCACAGAAGTCTTGTGATTGTGTTATTTTTTTTGTTTCTGTACTTTTGGTTATGGAATTCTGCAGGAGTCTTGTGGAGCTCCTGTAAGAAATTGGGTTGTTGTTTGACTGGGGTGTGGGGTGTGATACCTGGTCAAGCAGCAACCACAATCCTTGTCAGGGTGGGGCACATGCTAACCCTAAATTAACTTGTGTTCATCCCTCTGGTAGCTTGGCACAGAGCAGTCAGGCTTAACTCAAAGGCAATGTGCATTGTATTTATGCAGCACTTCAAACAGTAATAGAGTGAAAGCACAACACAAGAAAAACCCCATACCAATTTAGAATACATTTCAATAAACAAAACCTAAAATTATAAAAATCCAAGCAGTAGTATTTGAGTGAAAATAAGCTACAGAAACCCAGTTAGTACTGAAGAATAAGAGTAACTTAAACCTAGCTGCAAAGAGATGCGGACTCCTGTGTTGAGTATGTGTCATGCTGCAGAGGCGATGCGAGGTCAGGGCATCCGAGCAATGGGGTTTCCAATTAGGCCTGGCTGTGAAATTCCACTCCGCTCACAGAGTTTGCAGAGTTTTTCCCTTTCCATCCTCTGTGTAGATCGTGGAGTTGAAAACTCCGCGTAGCATTTTTCCTCTTCCACGGCTCACTAACATTAAGTTGGCGAGCGCAAGCAAGGAAATCTTACTCCAGACTACCTCCTATTGAGATTGAGTCTGTTGAAGTCGAGAACAGCACCAAAAGTGACAGCTAGACAAGATCCCCTTTTTTTTACTTTTACCTAGGCCAGCCTAGCTGCCAGATTAGGGCCCACCCCCTGACTATTAGAAAGTTGGCATTTCCTAACCATTTGGTGCCTGCAGTCTGATCTTGGGTCACATGACTAGCTATTGCTGGTAGTTGATCTACGATCACAGACAGTAAGACAATGGGAAAATTGGTGTAGGCAGGATAGCCCACTCTGAGTTAATGAGGGTGAGAAGCTGTCACCTGCCGCACTTGCACATTACAAGTGGCTCTGCCTGAGCACTCTCACAAAGGCTGCCATGCTGTGTTGACCTGCTGCTCTGTTGTCCTCTTGCCTGGGTGAGAAGGACTGGACCTACAGCTCTAAAACCAGTGACCCCAGTGTGACTACAAGAGCTAGATTGCTGTCCTCCTTATCAGAAGCCTCCGGAACATAATGGGCTTCCAACAGCGTTGAACCCAGCACTTGGACTCCGCCATCCGTGAACCCTGCCTTCCCAAGTGGTGCCACCCCAGTCGGGGACCCTTGGTAGTGGGTCTGAAGGAGTTCTGCTAGCCCATTTGTGCATCCAGCAGAACCAATGCATTTCCTCCTTGGTGCAGCAGATATGCTGCAGAACCAGCAAATTTCCCTTGCTGCTGAACACATTACCCTCGGAAACCAGCACAGTTGCCTCTGCTGCGCAGACTTCCTCGACGCAAAGACTTTGCCCTGCCCATTGCAGCCCATCAAAGCAGATGCTTCTCCCCACAAGGATATCACCTAGCCTAATACAGCCCATCAGAGCCACCGCTGTGAGATGCATCTCCACTAAAAGACATAGGAAATGCCAACTTTCTAATAGTCAGGGGGTGGGCCCTAATCTGGCAGCTAGGCTGGCCTAGGTAAAAGTAAAAAAAAGGGGATCTTGTCTAGCTGTCACTTTTGGTGCTGTTCTCGACTTCAACAGACTCAAATCAATTACTGATTAGATTGGCCTTTGTATTTATTAACCATGATTTTATACATTTTACATAACTTTAATCATTCTTTTTTCTTGTCAGAGAAATGGAAAAACACTCTCAATAATTTCTGTATTTACATACAAACTTAGGGGCAGATTTACAAGCCCCTTGTGACACTTTTGTGCCGCCGTTGCGCCACGTTTGAGGCACAGCGGCTGTGTAAACAACGCGCCACGTTGTGACGCATTTACAGCTTGACACATATAAAGAGATGGGTCATGTTGTAAAGCTCTGTGCCACATTATATCTGTGTCATGTATAATGTATGCAGGGTGGGCGTTCCAATGCAAGAAAGATTTGTAAAAGTGATGTAGTGAAATCAACAAGATTTCACTGCACCACTTCTACAACACTACTATGTCAAAACCTTATGCCTTGAAGCAGGCATAATGAGTAATGCAGCACAATAGGTATAGGCCTTCCTTAGCATTGCTGGAGTTGTGTCGTGCTTGCGACATGACTCTAGCAATGCATGAACTTTGCGCCAATAGATGAGTGACTCATCTGTCAATCCTTGCGCCATGGTGCGCCGCATTGTAAATGCGACACATCCATGGTGGTGCAAGGGTTTTTTGCGTGACACGAGTAAACTGACGCATCTTTGCTATGATTCAGAGATGCGTCAGTTTCTTGGAAATCTGCCCCTTAGTGAGTAGTTGTGACAATGCTTCCTAAATAACAAGTCCCAACAAATACCAAACATGGAAAAGACATCAAGTTACACAATACATGTTAGACCTGGCATCTTTGGCGTGGTTTCGGCTGTCTTTTTGCCTCTACCTCCTATATTTTTGACGCTGTGCTGGATTTAGTTTTTGCTGGTTTAGATGCTTTGAACACTTTGCCACTGCTGATCAGTGTCAAAGTGCAAGTGTTTCCTGTGTAAACTGTGATTGTAATTGTTATCCATGATTTGCATATTTGTATCACCAAGAAGTCCCTAGTAAACTGCACTGAGTGTGCCAGGGCTGGTGATATAAATGCTACTAGTGGGCCTGCAGCACTGATTGTGCCACCCACATGAGTAGCCCTAAAATGGTGTCTTGGGCCTGCCACCGCAGTGCCTGTGTGCAGTCTGTGAACTGCCATGTCCTCCTGGTCAGTATCCCCACTGACCAGGCCTATTCCTTCCCTTTCTGTACACATTGGTCACCCCGATGGAAGGCCCAAGGTACCCCCTTGGGCAGGGTACAATGTACGTGAAAGGTAGAGCATGTACTAGTGCAGGTGTCATGCTCTGGTCGTGAATGACAGCCATTTTCATTTTTCACTAGTGTAAGGCTACCTTGCCCATAGGCTATCATTGGGGATGCTGGCTACATTGGCTACCAGCATATCTTCCCAAGGTAGGGCATACAAGTCTGGTATCCCTGAACTCAGAATTTAATACCACATCTTTTTGAAAAGGTCGTTTTTAAATCGTGTGTTTGAGAACAGCACTATTAGAAAGTTGCAGTTCTCTTGTCTGACCTTTCTGTGAGCTTTGGACTGTTTGTGAATTGACTGTCTGATTTGAGAGTGACAGGGGCTGGGGAGCCCCCAGGAGGATGGATGAGTCAGCCCTAGGCTGAATGACTGCATCTGCATCTTGAGTGGTGGGAGGGATAGCACCTGGGCCTGAATAGGGCTGTGCCTGCCTTCCACAATGCTGGCTCCACCTCCTGCTGGTCGGCTGATGACCCTGCCCCTCACTCTGAAAGGAAAGGAGTAGCCAGGAAAACAAAGTGCTCAAGGAACATCCAGAACTGGTTCAGACCAGGCTCAGAGCCCTCCTGCACAAAGGGAACAAAGACTTTTAGGGGTATAAGTACAGGACCCCTGACTACAGAAAATTAGATCATCCTGGAATCAAGAAGGAGCCTCTGCCAAGGAGAAAGATGGAAGACTGAAGAAGGAAGACTGTCCTTCTGTTGCTTTGCTGGACTGACCTGCAGTTTCTTTGCTGCCAAGTAGAATGGAAGGACTTTGCTTTGTGCTGTGTCCCCTTGCTTGAAGGAATCTCCAAGGGCCTGAAGAAGAGCTGGCTCCCTGTTAAGAAGTCCAAGGAACAAAAGGACTTCACCCCCAGCTTCCCTGAACTCTGCTGAGAGAGTGCTGTCCTTCCTAGAGTGCTTGGGCCAGTTGTGGTGCCTCTGGAAGTTGTACCTGTGTTGGGAAACTGGAAACCAAGATGTTAAGAACTTTCTGCAAGTTTTCACACATCGCTCGCTTGCGGAGCACATCCCCGTCAGTGCGAGGAAATTCCCACTGCTACGAAGGCCGAGATCATCGCAGCGCCTGTTGCCCATGCCAGAGTCGTTGCATCCTTCGTTTGCGGGATGCACCAGTCCTGGGCGGGAAAGTTACGATCGCTGCGAGTATTGTTGCGGAGCCTGTTGTCACTGGGTGAGATCATTGCACCACTTGCTTGTGGACTGCATCAAGTCGTTGTGAGAGTCGTTGCAGAGCATTCGCCTCGAGGGGCCGAGAGAGGAGAAGATCGCCGCTGAGCCGCGCATCGTCATCGCACCAGAGATCGTCGCCGCCCCGAAGATCGTCGCATCGTACCTTTTGCGAGTTGCTTCCACCAAAACCTTTGCACCGGAACCCACACACAGAATCGCATCCCTCCCCATACAGATCGGAGTCACCGCGACACGCCCACTACGTCAGCTCGGTTGTCCCATAGCCTCTCCAGGGTCTCAGGAGTAACGCATCCTTTCATGTTCAATGCTACAGCTTTCACTTGGAACTTTTGTTGCATCTAGAGGTACTGGTGGCTAAAACGTGACGCAACTGTGGAATATTGTTACGCAACCTTAAGAACACTTTTGAAACCATATTCTTGAACTGTTTATGTTGGATTTTTGCCGTTTTGGTCTTGTGTAGTTTAGATTAAATATCTTTATTTTACTAAACTGTTGTGGAGTCAGTTTGTGGTGTTTTCACTGTGTTACTGTGAGTGTTGGTACAAATACTCTGCACATTGCCTTCAATAAACCTGACTGCTCGTGCCAAGCTACCAAGGAAGTGAGCAGGGGCTATCTGCAGTGTTTCCTTCTCACCCTGACTAGAAGCAAGGGTTCCTATTTGGACAGTGGTACCTACCTCTGCCAACTAGAGATCCCCAGTTATAACATTGGTGGCAGCGAAGGGATTTGAACTTGTATTTGTACTAGACGCACAGTGACTGGTGTACATCACTAGTGAGTGCAGACTACTACGCCACCGCATACTACGGTTGAGTTTTTTTTGGTTGGTTCTATTTTAAGTAACCCTTCAATACATCATGTCTGTGAATGGAAAGGCACCCAGTGTGGAAGCAGAATTGGAGTTTGTCATTGAGGATTTGTATTCCTACAAAGTTGCAGAGCTGCAGCAATTCTGCCACAAGTTTGAATTCCCCATAAAGAGCAACTACACGAAGGATGATTTGCAGAGAATCTTGAAGGCCTGGTGGGAGGCCCAAGAAGGAAATGATGCAGGTAGAAGGGAGGGGTTTCAACCCCACGAATTGCCAGTGGGCAAACTAAACTCAAGGGCTGGCAGTAACCACTCCAGCCGGAGTCTGACCCCAGAAGAGTTAGAAGAGAATCAAAGAGTAAGAGACTATGACTTGGAAGTCATGAGGTTAAAGATAAAGCAATTGGAAATTGAGAAAGAGTGAGAAAAGGCGGCGGAGGAGAGAAAAAATGCCCGTGCCTTTGAGGAAAAAAAATTGCTTTTGGCTCATGAATTGACCATGAGGGAACTGGATGTCAAATGCAAGCAGGTGGATTCCAGTTCAAATGGTGGCAGCGCACAGCCAGTGCCAGGGGGTAAAGTATATATTCCCAAGGATTTGGTACAGAACTGCAATAGGAGTGAGGATATTTATGCCTGGTTTACTTGTTATGAGATTGCATTGAGAATGAATGGTGTGCCTGAACAGCTTTGGGGGCGGGCCTGTGGAAATATTTTGAGGCTTCTGGGAGGAGTGCTCTAGAGCCCTTAGAATTAGCAGGTACCATGACCTACCCCAATATGAAGGAGGCCCTATGTCTCAGGTATAGACTTACTCCAGAGCAGTACAGACTGCAGTTTAGGAACTCTAAGAAGAAAGAGTCTGAGACTTTGATGGATTGTGTGAATTTGTACTCGCCTGCACTGGAGGGTTGGATAAAGGACAGCAAAGTAACTGATTATAAGGAGTTGTTGCATTTAATTAGTTGGGAGCACTTGAGTAGTCTTTGTGTTCCAGAGCTGCGCCAGCATCTTTTAGACAGCAAGCTGACAGACCTCATTGAGCTTGCTAAGGAGGCAGACCACTGGACCAGTACCAAGGTCCACAGAGGAATTGTGGGTACCACAGCCAAAGGTGGTCAGGGTCCCAAGCAAAAGAGTGGGGGGGACAAGGGTAACCAAAAGGAGTTCTCTCAATGCCCCCAAAATAGTTCCCAGGGAAAGGAGTCCCAACCCCCCAAACCCAAACAGCCATGGCCCCCTAGGGTCAGAAGGGATAACAGAGGTCCCCCTACCTGCTATCACTGCAATGAGGTGGGACATGTTGTCAATAGGTGCCCTAAGAAATCCCCAGCACCCACTGGTGCTCCAACCCCAGGGTTAGCAAGTGTAGCTTTGGAAGGGGATGTGATTTCTAGCGGGGAGGAGGGACTAGCAGTTATGACCCTTGTCTCATTAGGAGACCTAGAGATTGTCCAGGAAACCTTCCTGCCCCCTAACACTAAGAAATACGGGCAGAAGGTGATCATCAATGGGAGGGAGATAGAGGCTCTGAGAGACACAGGAGCCAGCGTGACACACCGCCCGGTAGTTGCAGCTGACAGCTCAGTGCGCCTCTGCAAAGTGGCGCGAGTTCCCGTTGAGTGGATGGGGGTCTCTTGTCTCTTGGAAGTTGTTGTAAGTCAAGCCTTGCCTGTAGACTGTCTGCAAGGTAATGACCTGGAGAGATCTCAATGGGAGGATGTGGAGCACCAAGCTAATCTGGAGATGTTGGGTTTGCCTGCGTGGATCTGTGTTATAGCGGCCAGTAAGGGTGATACAGCAGAGCTGGAGCCTGAAACAGTGGCCCAGGAACCTGCCAGGAGAGGAAGCGGCAAGGGGTGCGAGAGACCCACCCCAGCTGGTCCCACCGCCCAGGAGGAAGCAGAACCTGAGGGGGATGCCCTGAAGCCCTGAAGCCTACCGGGGAACAGGTGGCCGAACTGGAGCTGACCCAATGGCAGCAAGAAGGTGGCCCCTCCAGGGAGGAATTCTGCAAGGCGCAGAAGGAGTGCCCTTCCCTCATTGGTGTGCTAAAAAGCATATAATCAATTCACAAAAGTGAACTTTATAAAAATATTATGCAATGAGAGAGGTGATGATTTTGGGGTCCCCCCAACCTAGAGGGAGGACCAATCAGTGCCTTTCACACAAAGAGCATATCATGCTCAATTATTGTGGTGGTCCCATCCTCCGAGGAACACCCCAAGCAAAATTATGGGCAAAAATACAATGTGAACCAAAGGCCCAGCAAAGCATTGAGCCTGCCCCTTGATGAATGTTTTGATATTGGATACTATAATATTCACTGCACCCTAAAATATTGTCCTGATCAAAGTTAATACGAGCTATTTTATGGACCTGGAGACACTTTTTAGGCACTTCGTGTGCAATAAGAAGGTTTCTAGGGTATAAATCTCTATACTCCAACTTGATACCAGTCAGGATGGGTTGGCACTACCTCAGGTGCAAAACTAAATATAGTCACTAGGACAAACTCCCACCTGACCTATATTCCTTTTACTAGTGTATTCTCAATTCTACTTGGAGAATATAGGGCAGCTAACCAAGAAATGTATCTCTCAACACATATGACACATTTTTAGTTCATTTGTTAATTTTTTTTAAATAATAAAAGTTCTGTTTTATAGTATTAGTTATAAAAATATATATATGTATACCTCTTTCAACATGATATGATTTACAAAAATATTTTCAATAACATAGCTGCTTGCTTGTACATTTCTCGATAGATATCATCAAACACTTTAACATCTTGTCATCTCAACATTATAGACATTGTTCTGTACAGCTTCTATTAATTGATATTTGCAATTAATATAACACATCTCTTCCCCTTCAGACATATCCCATCCACAAAAACGGAACCACAATCATACCACGTTCTTACATCATCAATCAGACACACCCCCTTGAACCACTAATCAAGCACAAAAAAGCAAGTAAAGAGAAGATAATTGCTTTCCTCTAGTTTTGTGCTGAGTTCTGGGATGTCAAAGACTCTTGGCCGACGCACGTTTCGATGGATCTAGAAATTAATATCCATCTTCTTCAGGGCCTCAATTATATATAGTGATATAAACAATAACGTGTCGATATGTCACAAGTGAATATTGGGGAATCTGAACGTTATCTTTATGCCAGCTTGTGGAAGTGCTTCCCTGGCTTGCAGTTCACTGCAGCTGACTTGTATGTTGTTCTGTCTGCCGTTCATTTTCAATCCAGTGTATAGGGCTGGCTATTCTCTGCCTAAAATTGATGTTGGACCCCATTTCTTTTTGTCCAGGTATTAGGCTCCACTCTTCTCTACCAAGGGTGGGGGTATCTGTGTAGTGTGTATCTGTGTAGTGTGACTCCCATGGATATCCTGTGCTTTACCTGTTTGACTTTTCCAAATATGCTTCATTCAAAGAGTTTCTTCTGTTGCTGTTTATCGTGGAGAAGATTTCAAATAACGATTTATATCAGGGTTTCCACGAATAGAGGAGAGAGGGTATACACTGGGCCCTCTTTCTCATGTGACGGGGGCCTCGCAACGTCGCTATCAGGAACCAAAAAGAGGCCTACCTCAGGTGCAGACATATTATGAGATATTGTCCCTAGTCGCACATGTAAGATCCATTGAAAGGAAGAGGATGGTCGATCTTTTTTTTTACAGACAAAATGATCCAGGAAGCAGGATTCCAGCTCCCAGTTTTTATTAAGACAGTAAAATTCCCAAAGCAAGCAAGATACAAGGGTGCACATGAGTTTGGCGCCAACTTTAAGCACTTTATCCATCTAAGCACATTTCAGTGGGCTATGAGTATCTTACATTGCAGTAAGGTAAATATGCCGGCCTGAGAATACCACATAGTCAGATTTATGGAATGCTAATGGTTTTAAAGAACTAGGACATTTCTTGTTGAGGGGTATATGTATTACATGGCAAGAACTGCATGCGAGATGTGGCGATCAATGCAATTGTTTTATCTGTGGTTTTAGCAGATTACCCTCTTTTTAAAGAATCACTGTCCAGAGTCCATCTTAAACTCCCACCCTGTAATGTGTTCACTTTTAAGGTCAAAACTAAGGGGGATTGGAAACTGGTATAGATTACTACGGGATCAGGGGGGCAGTCAGCCTAAAGTTTTTAAGTTAAAATCAGTCTGTCCACACAATCCACTTTCTCAGAGTGGCAGTCTGTCTCGCAATGAGGACATAAGAGCAGCATATTTTAAGAGGATGTCCTTTCTATCTCGCTTATTACACCCCAGTGGATCTCCACAGAATGTTCCTGGCAGAAGAGGATCACTGCTTTTGCTGTCAGCAACAGGGGATGGAGGGCTAGTTGCTTATTTTTTTCACCTGCCAAATGGTCACACAGTTTTAGGAAATTGTGTTTTTTCCTTGTGTTTGCTTTGTTTTCTACTTTTAGACTCAGTCTCCAGATTAAGTTCGACCCTGAGTCTATTGCGGCACTTTTCTTGTCTGTTAGTAAGAGTCTGCGATTGGCAAGTGGGGGTCAGGTGTTTATAGTGATAGATTCTCTAATTACTCGTCCACTGATTCTCTGATTATCTCTCGTTCCATTTTTGATCAGTGCTAATAGTTCCTTATTCTGTATTAATTAATTAATATAAAACTGAACATCAGTTTCGTTTTTCTGAGCCAATTCAAGTAGCTTCTTGAGCATCTGTCTAGCTCATCGGGTAATGTCTTTACAGAGAAATAATGGTTCCTTCTCCTGGTAGATACCCAATTGAGGTGGGCTAAGAATTCCACAAATCATTGCTTCTAACCCTACTTTTAGCTTAGCCACATCTACTGTTCTTCCCTTAACTGGGACCAGAACAGTTTTAGAGCTTTTTGGGGTATTAAACCCTCTGAGCCTGTCATCCAATTCTTGGGGAGTAAATCCAGACTCTTCTCTTGAAGTATTTGAATGCAAATCGCCATTGGTCAAATCTCTACTTGTTCCAGGTTGCATATTTAATGTGGATGTATCAGGAAAAGAGATTCCTGTTGGCACAGTCAATTCATAAGCAGTGTAACTTATTTCAGGAGACTCACTTGTTCAGGTGGTAACCTCTGAACCATTCTGCTTCTCGGATCAAATTGTGTCTGATTTAAAATGAAGCTGTACTGTTAGTACCGGTAGTATTACTTAGAGTCGTAACCATAGGCATATGAAGCAAAGATCTTCTTTTCAAATCTAGTAGATTTCAATGTGCAGTATTCACTAGAGCAGGTATAGTCAGAGTGTGGGCAGTATTTACCTGTGACCCAGATTTATAAAGAGGTACAACAGGACCGATAGTAACAGGAATGGTTAAAGCATCTGGTGAATTCAAATCATATGGGTTCAATGAAGTTGTTATTTCTATCACTCCCACCCCCTTACAGGAGAAAAAATTGCAGTCTATTTTAGTATCAGGCATATTAGGGACATTTGGAATTTCAACTATATTTCTGTTTGTCAACCCCTCACTGTGAGATTCATTGTATGGTATTGGACGATTCATCAATAAGTAATTTAAAAGATCATAATCACCGTCACTACTTTCTCCTTCTGTTTCAGCATCACTCTTACCTTTCTCAATATGATTTCTTTTCTCTTTTTGTTTTCCTCTATTCTCTCCTTCGACAGGTACCAAATGGTACATTCTTGTTCCCTGAATAGTATCTGCTCTCCATACTTTCTGTTTTGCATACCATCTAGCTTATGTATACTGATCTATGGTTTTTATATAAGTACCCTGATATATTTTTTTCTCTTTCTGGTGAGCTATGTGTTCTCAAGTATTTAATGCTGCAAATTGAGCTAGGAGGTGGTCTTATTTCGTATAATTTCAGTCTCAAATTCTCAATTATTCTCAAATTAAATATACCATGACGAGGAAATGGTAGAACCTCGTCTTTCTCTGTAATTTGATGTAATTGTTCAAGTCAAATACATGGACGTAATCCTTTATCGATCAAAACATTGTATCCTGGCTACCCTAGGATCTATGTCTACTCCTACTCTAACAGGTATGGTCAAATCTCCTTGTATTAATGTTCATAAAGCTTTGAAAAATGTCATTTTGATTCAGTTTTGTACTTCACTCAACCAGGAAATTAAATTCTCCCACAATTCTTTGAGCAGGGCCTTTGCTTGGGATTGTATTTTTTTGGCCAAAACTGTGTTTGGGGTGGTCCTAGGAGGATGGGACCACCACCAATAATTCAGCATGATGTGCTCTTTGCGTTCAAGCAATCTGCTTGGTTCTCTCCCTAGGTTAGTGAGGACATCAAAATCATCATCTCCCTCACTGCTTGCTGTATTTTCATTTTCACTTTTGTGAGATTACACTAAGTAAGATATAGTGTATGCCAAGTAACCTTATAGTTATAGAGTATCAATGGCACCGAATGGTTCTCACATGGAGTATGTGAGATATTACACCATTACCAATGCTCCCTCCAAATATGGATTTGTAATCTAAGATTTTGCAAACTGTTTGGAGTTTACATCACATTTTAGCTGTGTAGTGTTGACTGTTCTGTGCATATCACCTTTTGAGGCCAGTCCTTCCATGCCACCCTATGTCACCAATTTGAAATCCTCTGATTGTACTGGTTGGGGTCCAGCTATTTTGAGCATAGACTTTGATATGACTATCATGTCCCTTATGTAAGAGGTCTTGTTGCTTTAGTCTGCATGATGACATGTCCAGTGAGCCTCTACGGTGGATTACTTTATTCCAAAACCCTCAATTTATCTGCAGTTCTTGTGGTGTTTTATTCCCCAGGGAGTTTCTGTGATCCAGTCCATATACCAACTGCATTATATGTAGAGTATCTTGGTATAATACTCTCAATTCCATCATCTCATCAGGGCACAATAAAAAATATCATGTGAGTTTCCAAATCTGTGCAACAGGGCGATCATATGCCCAGTTTGCATCATAAAGTTTAGTTTTAATGGCTTGTATCACGCCTACGTACTTGGGACAGTCCTAAGGTGTCTCTTCCCTATGTCTGGTGTTTAGTGGTGAGGTTTTGTGGTAGTCCCATCTCCACACATTTTTTAATTCCTGAGAGAAGGTGGTGTTCTTTCTGAGCTAGTGTCCCATGCTTACCTTATTTTGTGTATCTGTTGGCTTCATATCATCACTCCAGGTCAGGATTGCAAGACATTAGTTGGGAGTATCTCCAACCTGCTACATGCCTTTTTCTGTCCTTCAGAGTCAGGTTTATGGTACAGGTGTGTTGACCTCGCTTAGCACCATGTTGTAGAATTGAGGCTGTGGTAGTACCAGAGTGATCCATAATGTATGACCACAGCACAACCTTTGTTGTCTTTCAGTGTTCTAAATGTCACGCACCGCTTCCTTTTTCCATTTCTTTGCCAGGTTCGCATTGCTGATTTAGTGAGTCATATGCACAGGGAAACCTAATGGGGGCCGATAATGACACATCTACGTGAGTCCTTATTGCAGACATGCCGCCTCCTGCTTCGTTAGGGTATATAAATGATCCACTATCCTTACTTGAGAAGGTGAGATCAAGGTCCTATGAATTAATTTCCCATAATGCTCTTATATCCTGCATCTTACTGGAATAAATTAGATCAAATGTTGTCATGTATTACAGACTTTTTAAGATACAGAGACACATCTGCATCATATTTGCACGCATATTCAAATAGCTTAATTGGTATTAGTTATGTTGGTCTTCATATGTGTAATGCATTCCTACAAATCATAGATAGGAAAAATGCAAATAACAGACATTTTTTAAAGACTCTCACCTTCAGGTAGCAGTTCCATTATCAGTTTAGGATAAGCAATGTTGCTACAGCCCACTTTAGTTCCACAAACAATGTGACAGATTTCTGGATCCACACAGGCAACTTCATCTACAAACAAATATATAATCTTTTAAGTGAAACATGATGTACCCACATTTTATTTTCAAACATAACAAAAAAAATATTTATGTTTTACTTGATAAGAAATGGGAAACAGAATAAGTCTTCTAGAGGGCAAGGACAGAAAAAACACATTGTGCACCATGATTAGCTTAGAAAATACTTTAGCCTATCGATGCTCATATTTTGAATTCATAATTACTTTATTCAGACCAAAGCTAGCTGTCAAGGAGACAGGATTTCAACAGTGACCACAAAAATTCTGCCAACATCTATGGTAATTGTAAACTTAAGGTGAAATCATATTCCCTTGTTATTGATCATTAAGGCATCATATGTTCTTTAAACGGTGTGTGGCCCTAAATATTTAACCTGTTTCCCCCTATTTTGTAAGGTGACACTATATGTAAATTTCCAGATAAAGGCTTAGAATGATATTTGAAGGATGGAAAAGAGCATCAAGGTAATTAAGTCCACATATCCGTACCAGTGATGTATATAAATATATTTATTGACTAAAAAATACAAACGTTAAAATAATGTTTTAGTGAGGTGGATATGTCAGTGACAGCCTTAATGTTTTGAACAAAAAAGCACTGAATTTTACCAGTTATAGTTAGGAGAGCTAACAATAACTTGCACTCCTTCAATGCACTCCTTAAAGTCTCACAAATTACATCACTCATGACAAGGGTAGTGACATCACTGATGACATCTCAAATGACATCACTGATTATATCACTGATTACATCATCTACAGAAGCACTGACACACCCACTCACACTCATATACAAACTCTCGTTAGTGCACTACCACTCTGATTTTTGCCCCAAGTGGACTCCATCCCACGGTCCTAGCATTTTTTTTATTTTAACTTTCAAATCCTGCCTCTGAAGCAATCAAGCCATCTCGAAATTCCAATAGTTTTTATTTTCATAGTTGAAAGTGGCAGAGTGTGTGCCTTGCATTAGTTCTTCCACATTTCAGGTCCATCAGGAGCCTTGGTCACAGGTGAAGCAAGTTTGCAATGTTTACTAATCACATGATTTTTAAATGCAAGAAGCAGTGTGCCAAGTAGTCCAAAATACTACATTAACCAGCATGCCTCTGAATGAAATATTCACAAGTATCAGCACAATTGCGGTGTATTTTTAAATTTTGGCAAAGTACCATATAAACAAATGCAATTTCCCAAAGTGATTTTGAACACCACTACAGCTCGAATGCTGGTCTGAATTACACCTCATTTGACAGAGAGGTAGCTGTTTGTCTTGAAATAGCCCTTTTGTGAATTAGTGTAAATCTATTCAGTAGTTGTGGAGTTATTGAAGGAAAACCAAAATTGTATATCCAGGGTCTTGGACCCACCCGGACCCCTGCGGTGGATCAGCAAAGTCACACGCCACCAGCAAGGCCGTGGTTGACTGACCACAATCTCATCGGGAGGTTGCAGGCCACCTTTTTAATTATCAGGGAACGGTCCCGGGGTCTTAAAATTAATCAACAGAATGATTAAAAAGGTCAGGGCACAGGTACCCTGAACTTATGGATGCGTTAGAGAAGTGTCAGACGGGTCTATATTGGGTATGAAATGGAGTTATATATTTCCTTCCAATTCTGGAATCTGTAGATCCCCTGCGAGGCTCAAAGCAGCCCCAATATAAACCTATGATAGATCTGTGAATCTTGACGCACTTTGAAAACAAAACACTTTCAGATCAATTCAGACATTAACTCTCACAACCATTTACAGACCTGTAAAGTCAAAAACCCACTAACAGGCCTATGCAGGTATTCACATACCTACTCACAGACCCACTTATACACTCACATACCCACTCACAGACTCACAAACTGATACTCAGGCATCAACTCACAGACCCACTCACACTCACACTCACTCACCCACACACAGCCACTCAGAAACCCACTCACAGGACTAATCAGACACTCGCAGACACACTCACAGGTCCACACAGGCTCTCACAAAGCCATTCACAGACTCACAAAGACACTCACACACCAACTCACTGACCCACCCAGGAACTCAAACACCCATGTACAGACCAACACAGATACTCTCATACCTACTCACAGACCTGGACATACACACTTACTGACAGACACACTAAGGCACTCATATAGCCACTCACAGACCCACACAGGCACTTATCCCCCTCTAACAGACCCTGGAGACATTCAGACACCATCTCACAGACCTATTCAGACACTCATACACCCACTCACAGACCCACACAGATACTCACAGACCCACACACAGACACTCCAACACCCACTCACAGGCCTACATAGACACTCGTATACCAACTCACAGATATGCTCACACACTCACATATCCATTGAAAGTCCAACAGACCCTCACATATCACAGACCCATACAGGAACTCACATATCCTCCCATAGATGCACAAAGACCCTCACACACCCACTCACAGACCCATACATTCACACAAACACATATACACACACTCACAGACCCACATTGGCATTGACTCACCCACTCACAGACTTACGAAGGCATTGACACACCCACTCACAGACCAATGCAGGCATTGAGAGACCCATTCATACACCCACGTAGGCACCAATACAGATACTCACACACCCAAATCACAGACCCACACAGGAACTCACCCATGTACTCGCAGACCCACACAGACACTCACACACCCATTGGCAGACCCATACACTCACATACATACACACACACATTCACAGACACACATAGGTATTCACACACCAACTCACAGACCCACACATGCACTCACATACCCACTCACAGACCCACACAGGCACTCTCATACCCTCTTACCCACAGGCGAATACAGCCACTCACACAACCGCTTAGAGACACACATAGGCAGTCTCACACCCACACACATACCCACACAGCCACACATAGGCCCACTCACAGAGCCATGCAGGCACTCAGAGGTCTACTCACACACCCACTTATAGACCCACACATATGCTCACACACTCACTTAAAGACCCATATATGCACTGTCAATCCCCCTGACAGAACTACACGGGTACTCACAGACCCACTGACAAAGCCATCCAAGCATTCACACACACACTCTCAGAAATCCATACAAGCACTAGCAAACCTATTCACATACCCACACAAGTACTCAAATACCCACTCAAAAGACCTAAACAGGTACTCACACAATCACTCACGGATCCATGTATTCACTTTTACACCCACTTACAGGTCCATATAGGTACTCACACACCCACTCAGAGACCCATTCATATATCCACTCACAGATCCCCTTACACTCTCATATCCACTCATAGACCCACTCAGATACTCTCATGCTCACTGAGACACACATACACCTACTCATAAACCTGCAAAGACATGCATGCACAAACCCATGGACTTACTCAGACACTAATCACATACTCCCAGACCCACTCAAACTGTCTCACACCCACTCACAGACCAAGTGAAACACCTGTGCACCCACTCAGAGGCCTTCTCAGATATTCTCACACCCACTCACAGAGCTACTAAGACAATCATGCACCCACTAACAGATCTACTGAGACACCCTCATGCCCACTCACAGACCCATTCAGACACTAATGAATGTCTTTATTGTTTAAGTTAATTAAAACCATAACAATTTCATAATACAAATATAAAGTCACTATAAAATATTATTTTAAAAAGAATGATATTTTTAAAAACATGAACCCACTTATGAATTCAATATTTTCAATAAAGCAACAACAGTGTCCTTCTCATGATGCCAACTTAAAATGTGTCTCATAATAAAGTAAGAATTTCATTATTTTACAAGTCAACTGAGGGTCAGTCGTGCGGAGTCCTTTAATTATTGCACCTCTACACGTTCGAATACCTCTGTCGTTAAATGCCTTTATCAGTAGTCGCATGCGTTGCATTTTTAAATTAGGACCGACGCATATTAGATGGACGATATCTTGCCAGGCTTCCCCACATAAACCGCAAGATTTGATGCCACTATATTTCTACGACTGTTGTTCCGCTAGGCTTGGTAATACCCCAAATCTTGTTGCCATTAGTTTGAGTTTCAAGTGCGGCGAGTATGTTGCGCTGAGGTATTCCGCCGGTCGAAGAGTTGTATATGATTGGAGAACCATCCATCCATGTGATCTTTTTGCTAAAGTGGCTTTGTCTGCCAATAATGATTGCAGTTTTGACGTCTTATTTGCTAAGCCACGGAAGATTTGGAATGACGCGTTCTTTGACCATAGCTCCTTCGTATTAGTATCATCTAATGCTTTTTTTTTTAAATTTCCCGTAACTTGAGTTTGGATCTTCCTGGGCTTGCCACAAGGCATCAATTAGCAGATTAGCTCGATTCTGCCACAGTTTATACCATGTTTTGATTGCTGCGTATTTTCTCCCAATAGCCTGCTTGATGAGGCCAAATTCAAGTCAGACCTGGGCCGGAGCTGCTGACTGGGGTAAACTGAACGCTTTTTTGTATGCCTTTGTCTGTATTGAGTCTAAGATTTTAACATCTTTCCCATTTAGCACTATGCTTCCATACGTGATTGATGGTAGAAGCTTAGCGGCCATCACAGAAATTAGGGCGTAAATCACGGACCATGTAGCTTCTTCGCGATAGCGCAAAAGGCATAAATATTTCCGTTTCCTTTTTTTCAAGATATTGAATCTGAGATTGAAAATTCATACTTTTGTCGATATATACCCCTAGGTACTTATCGGTTTTTACTATTTCACGGCATTTTTCTCCTAATTTAAATTGATACTGATGTCGTGAGCAGTTCGTGAACAACATAGTTTTTGTTTAAGTCTCGTTAATCTCTAGTGCGTTGATGTTGGCAAACAGCAAGAGTTCATTAAGTGCCCTTTGTAGGCCTACACGGGTCAGGCTAAACAAAACGATATCATCTGCATAAGAAAGATGCGTTATGGGCTGGTTTCCCAGCCGTGGAGGGTGTGCATTTGCTTGATCCAATCGAGGTGAGAGGTCAGCCATAAAAAGATTGAATAAGTGGGGGGCTAATACATAGCCTTGTTTTAATCCGATCTCAGTTGGTATTTTTTTTTACACTTTGGTACCATTCACCAGTTTTACACGGACCCACGTATTTGTGTAGAGTTGTATGATAGGGCGTAATATTGTTTCCGGAAGCCCCAGGTTGTGTAGTTTTGCCCATAGGAGCCCACGCTTCACTCGATCGAACGCCGATTTGAAGTCTATAAAACACTCATGTAGCGGTCTTCGCTAGTGTTTGCATTTATCGACCATCGTTGCAAGAGCCAAAATATTTGTTGTGGTGCCACAACCATTTTCGAAATCCAGTTTGGTTGACAGGAATCAGGGCATTTGTATTAGACCATTCCACCAGGTCCTCCAGGATTAGTGTGGCAAAGTATTTCGCTTCCACGTCCATGAGTGCAATTAACCGGTAGTTTGCCGGATCCGCCCGATCACCACCCTTGTGGATCGGATTAATGATTGACCCCTTCCAGCTTGTGGGGAGGGTATTTGTTAAAGTGATCTCATTGTAAAGACCATGTAATGATTTCACCCAGTAGTCTGGATCCGTCCTAAAAATGGCTTGCGGGATGCCATTTGGACCTGGGGTGCCATCATTACGACCCTTTTCTATTATACTTGCAATGTCTTCTACTGAGTAGCCTTGACTTTCCTGGGTTATGGTTGTTCCATGATCTAATGATTCTGCAAGAGTCTTCACATTTGGTACTGCAATTAAGGCATCGGGACTCACTGAGTAGCCTTGACTTTCCTGGGTTATGGTTGTTCCATGATCTAATGAATCTGTAAGAGTCTTCACATTTGGTACTGCAATTAAGGTATCGAGACTCACAGTATTTGGCTGATTCACGGAAGTTGCATGGTCATCAAATATTTTTGTTAAGTGGGATGCCCATGAGTTCTCTGATATAAATGCGTTGTTTATAATTTTTTTGATCTTATCAGTTTGTTGACTTGTTTCCAGAAAAGCCTATTGTTTGCTTGTTTGGCACTGAAAATTAATTTTGTCCAGAGGCTTTCCTGTTGTGCCTTTAGGTCCTTCCAAATTTGGATTTTATACTGCCTTTTGGCAGTCTTTATATCCTTACAAACTACTACACAAAACGGAATCCTGAAGACTATTGACAATGTACTCTAAGAACAATGTACATATGAACAGAGTGAAGAATATTCTCTCTCTAACACCACAAGTGTGTGAAAAGGGGAAGGCTACAACAAAAAAATCATACAAGGATATTAAGGTATCCCATCACTACACAGTATTGTGCCCAGTGTCATCATCTGGGAACCAAACAGTGCCCACACAGGCTCTCTTATAAATCAGAGAAAACCATTGCGTGAAGTACCGTATCCTTCTGATGATTTTATCTGAAGGAAAAAACTGAACCAAGATCTGTGTAGTGTACTAAGTCTGACATGTATTTATTGTCACAATTCGTGCAGTGCATGTAAGTGAAGTGATTTAAAAAGGGTAAACTCCCTGGATCATGTGTACGTTGATGCAAAGCACATATTATTATCGGATCCACGCAGTTGCCCTACTAAAACTGTGTAAATGATAAAGTGAAAGAGACTTAGAACAGTTTAAACTTAATCACTGCTCCAACAATAGCTTGGTCAACATGTTTCTGACTTCCTTGGATATAAGAACCCTGGTATTCTTCAGGACCATATCAATTAATGTCACTGCATCAACAAGCTTTTTCCAAGTGGATATAAATCAGATACATACAGTCTCTGTATTGCTTCTAAGAACCACGATGAGCATGTGGGAAGTGCTGCATCAATGATCCACAGTGGTTATTTAGTCATCAATAAAGCGCACACCGCTAGCCCCTCCTCCGGATCGCCCCTCGGGACTCTGGTACTTGTCGTTCTTTAGTGGATCACCCAGGTGGTTGCAAGTAGGTACTTGTTGGACTGATGAATCTCTAGACCCGATACATGTTCCGGGTTTTAGGATATCGCCCAAGACATGTCTTGGGTTTCGGGATAACTTCCCTCATCAGTAGAGAAAGATCGTTAGGGGTGGAAGAGAAGGCCGCCACACAACAGTCAAAGGCCTCGATGCCAGAACTGGCACGCAGGTGCGTCGTCCAAGAGCCGGTCGGCCCAGAGCTCAAGGGAGCCATATTGTGTTTAGTCATCAATGGAGCGCACACCGCTAGCCCCTCCTCCGGATCGCCCCTCGGGAATCTGGTACTTTAGTGGATCACCCAGGTGGGTGCAAGTCGGTACTTGTTGGACTGATGAAGCTCTAGACCTGATACATGTCCCGGGTTTTAGGATATCGCCCGAGACATGTCTCGGGTTTCGGGATAACTTCCCTCATCAGTAGAGAAAGATCGTTAGGGGTGGAAGAGAAGGCCGCCACACAACAGTCAAAGGCCTCGATGCCAGAACCGGCACGCAGGTGCGTCGTCCAAGAGCCCGTCGGCCCAAAGCTCAAGGGATCCATATTGTGTTTAGTCATCAATGGAGCGCACACCGCTAGCCCCTCCTCCGGATCGCCCCTCGGGACTCTGGTACTTGTCGTTCTTTAGTGGATCACCAAGGTGGGTGCAAGTCGGTACTTGTTGGACTGATGAATCTCTAGACCTGATACATGTCCCGGGTTTTAGGATATCGCCCGAGACATGTCTCGGGTTTTCCGGATAACTTCCCTCATCAGTAGAGAAAGATTGTTAGGGGTGGAAGAGAAGGCCGCCACACAACAGTCAAAGGCCTCGGTGCCAGAACCGGCACGCAGGTGCGTCGTCCAAGAGCCCGTCAGCCCAAAGCTCCAGGGAGCCATATTGTGTTTAGTCATCAAAGAAGCGCACACCGCTAGCCCCTCCTCCGGATCGCCCCTCGGGACTCTGGTACTTGTCGTTCTTTAGTGGATCACCCAGGTGGGTGCAAGTCGGTACTTGTTGGACTGATGAATCTCTAGACCCGATACATGTCCCGGGTTTTAGGATATCGCCAGAGACATGTCTCGGGTTTCGGGATAACTTCCCTCATCAGTAGAGAAAGATCGTTAGGGGTAGAAGAGAAGGCCGCCACACAACAGTCAAAGGCCTCGATGCCAGAACCGGCACGCAGGTGCGTTGTCCAAGAGCCCGTCGGCCCAAAGCTCAAGGGAGCCACATTGTCAAGTCAAGTCAAATGATCTTTATTCGGAATAAAAACATCCATAAAAGTACATACAAAATACAATAAAAACAATATGATACAATAATGACATCTGGAAAACAAGTCTAAGAACAGTCAAACATAATCAAATTTCAATTTCATATCTACACGCAAATTTGTCCCTTCATATTATAATAAAAACAGCTTTATACACAATTTAAAAATATGCAACTAAGAGATTCTCTAAAGCGCATAGAAAGAAGTGCAGTGTGCAATTATTCTACCTCAATATATAAAGTGGCTCGTGATCTGACGGCAGCTTTAAGGAAGCAGCTCACCCTGAATATAACTTCATCTGATCCCAGTAGTAAAAAAGACCTCAATGCTAATTTAAAATTAGTCAATTCATGTTTTCTACAATAAGTCATTAAATAATGGACGGAAAGTTTTTTATAAAAACCACAAAAGAACAAGAAATGCATAAGGCTCTGTTTCATATTAGGGTTACATGGACAATTTAGAGTTTCTAGATGTTTATTGTAACCCAAAGGGAAATTTAGTAAATTTACTATACTCCCATCTCGGAAACGAAACAGTAAACCCCTATTCCACCTGCCAAGGTGCAGACGTAAGTACCTATATGGTGGGCCAGGATGTTTAATGTGGGGTTCAGAATAGCCCATATATTTTGTAACAGTGCATTTAGTCAAGTTCTTCCTTTCCCGCTCCTCTCTATACAAATCATATAGTGCCCTAAGAATAATGGTCTTATGGGAACGATTTATTAAACTTGGTATAGTAAACAGAGAACCCTGCCCTACACTTTCAAGGCAATCTTTTACCGCTTTTAACCATGGTATACAGAGTGCCCTATCGCATTTTAAGCAATCTAAAATTATTTCGCGGGTCAGGATGGCAGCCGGGTTATTCCATATCCTTAGCCAGAAGAGTGCTGGTCTGGATCTTACAAAGTCCTCTATGTATGAGATGTTTAATTCGTTATGGCACACATAGTTTGGGGAACAAATGACCCCGCCCAGCACCTTCCGGCAGAACCTATTTTCTTCCATTTGGATATGGGAGCAGTTTGTGTAACCCCAGACCTCGGCGCCATAAGTGCCAGTTGGCATGCATTGGGTTTGATAGATCTTAACTAGTGGTGTAATTACGTCTGCGTAGTTGGGTTGTCTCAAAGAGATAACACAATTTATGGCTTTACCCAACTTATTCCTAGCATAAGATACATGTGCATGCCACGAACCAGTGTTTGAAAATAGCAACCCCAAATAGGGGAAAGTACTGGTACTTTTCAAAACATTTGACCCTGATTTAATCTCGGCAATTTTATAATTTTTAGGGCCACAACTCATGATTAAGGATTTTTTAAAATTAGTTGTCAGGCCTAAGTCGGCCATAAAAAGAACAAATCCTGAAATTAGAGTGCGGAGTGCCTTGGGGGTGCGGCCCATCAGGACAAAGAGCCACATTGTGTTTAGTCATCAATGGAGCGCACACCGCTAGCCCCTCCTCCGGATCGCCCCTCGGGACTCTGGTACTTGTCGTTCTTTAGTGGATCACCCAGGTGGGTGCAAGTCGGTACTTGTTGGACTGATGAATCTCTAGACCCGATAAATGTCCCGGGTTTTAGGATATCGCCCGAGACATGTCTCGGGTTTCGGGATAACTTCCCTCATCAGTAGAGAAAGATCGTTAGGGGTGGAAGAGAAGGCCGCCACACAACAGTCAAAGGCCTCGATGCCAGAACCGGCACGCAGGTGCGTCGTCCAAGAGCCCATCGGCCCAAAGCTCAAGGGAGCCATATTGTGTTTAGTCATCAATGGAGCGTACACCGCTAGCCCCTCTTCCGGATCGCCCCTCGGGACTCTGGTACTTGTCGTACTTTAGTGGATCACCCAGGTGGGTGCAAGTCGGTACTTGTTGGACTGATGAATCTCTAGACCCGATACATGTCCCGGGTTTTAGGATATCGCCCGAGACACGTCTTGGGTTTCGGGATAACTTCCTTCATCAGTAGAAAAAGATCGTTAGGGGTGGAAGAGAAGGCCGCCACACAACAGTCAAAGGCCTCGATGCCAGAACCGGCACGCAGGTGCGTCGTCCAAGAGCCCTTCGGCCCAAAGCTCAAGGAAGCCATATTGTGTTTAGTCATCAATGGAGCGCACACCGCTAGCCCCTCCTCCGGATCGCCCCTCGGGACTCTGGTACGTGTCGTTCATTAGTGGATCACCCAGGTGGGTGCAAGTCGGTACTTGTTGGACTGATGAATCTCTAGACACTCCACAGTGGTTATACCTCACCTCACGCGGCTCCAGCTCGATTGGGTGAGACCCCGCTCTATCCGTCGGTGCCTCCCGGCACTATCGAGGCTGGGATGGAGGTCTTTATATCCTGCCATGTATGTTTGGGGGTTTTCTGTGCATTGTTCTTCCTCACCATCTTTCTTAATTCTTTCCTTTACAAGAAGGCTGTCCTAGACATATTTGTTTTAGGCTTTAGCCTCCTTGTCTGTGCGAAATTGCTTTTTGGTGCCTTAAGCAATAGCATTTCGGTGAAAATAGACCAACATTCTACATGTGTTTTTGCCTGTTGTATTCTTGGCTTCGACTATTTGTTTTGCTAATGTTGATAGTTCAGGTAGGGTTTCTGTTGACCATCGAATTCTTTTGAGGTTTGTCGTGGTCAACTGACCCAGCTCGACGGACGCTGCACAGTGTTTATTGTAACCTAATTCCAGTTCAAATACTTGATATGCATGATCACTTCGGGTGGAATATTTAATCTTATATTTCATCACGCAAGCCAGTAAGGGAAGAGTTATCATAGTATAGTCCAGGATTGACTGCCCGTGAGTACCTTGATAGGTCCAGCGTGGAGGGTTGTCCTCTTTTGTTCTACCATTTAGGACGCGCAGACCTAGATGTTCTAGTGACTGGACCAACTGTTGCCCCTTTAGGTCCTGTCTCTTTATTAATGCATATGCTTGTGGAGGAACGGACCATAGCACGTTGTCTACTAGCAGCTGATCATCATCGTCTGGTGTATGGATTAAATATGAATTAAAATCGCCAGTTATAATTATCTCCCATTCTGGATTATCGAATCTGTTTGAAGCGACTAATGACATTAATGTTTCTATTTGTACCTTTTTTTCCCTTGCATTTGGATGAATGTACAGATTTATTAAAATTACGGTTTCATTATTTTTTTGACCCTGTTCTATTTTTATAACTTGTAGATCATGTGTAGTACTCGGTAATTGTTCTGTACGAATGTTTAGCGCGGTTGAAACATAGGTTGCCAAACCGCCCATCGGCCTTCCATAATTGTGTATTCTGGTAGCTTTTACTTGGTGGAGTGTACAGTTGGGTACATCCTTACACTCCATCATCCATGTTTCTTGCAGGGTGATGGTGTCATAGCACTTCCAAGAAGCTGGGGCTGTATCTTCCTCTAATTCTTTTTTGGCACCAGCGATGTTCCAAGATAAAAATCTTATGTTACTCCTGGCGATGCTTTTGCCCTTTGTGGCTGGTCATTCCATATTCCTAACATTTAAGGCTGCGGCCATCCAATTCCATTTGTTGCCCTCTTGTTGAGGAGTAGGAGTCATTGTAGCGTCTCCGGACAGGTTTGTTTTTCCTCTTGCATTGTGGTGTACTGAGTATGCAGGTATGATCGGTACTTCCTCTTTTTTGTTTTTCTTTATCTCTGTTAGTAGAGGAGAGGGATATCGTCTCTTTGTTGGTCTTGTCATTGTGATACCCCAACTTTCAAACATTTCTCTGGCATTCATTATTAGTGCTACAATATCTTCATTTTTCCAGGTTGATAATGTTTCTTCCATACTACTATTCTCTTCTTTCTCGAGAAATTCAATAGACAACGAGTCAGAAGTAGACAGATGCTTACATACCCACTCACAGACCTACACAGACATTCATGCACCCACTCACAAACTCACTATGACACTTACACACTGTCATAGGCACACACAGGCACTCTTGCACCCACTTGCAGATCAACTCAGACATTCATGCACCCACTCACAAACCCACTGAGACACTCATACACCCACTCAAAGACCTACTGAGACACTCTCACACCCACTCACATACCCACTCACCGACCCATACAGCCACTAACATACACTTCCTCTAAGGTTACAGGTTTCAGTTTGGAATTACTTTTATATCAACCTTAGAAATTCAGTGCAAAAATGAAAGGTTTTTGGGACATTACAGTTAGGAATACAAATTTTAAAAATAGAGTCACTGAAAAAAACAAAGGTTACATGGCTGTTATAGTTATGTTGTGTTATGTTATTTTAATTGATTACAGGCTCAAATCACCCCCTGTGGGTTATCTTGGTGCGGGACCAAGACAGATGGTAGGCAAAAGGCACTATTGAAATAGGTAGGTCTTAAGCACTTTTCTGAAGTGTGAGTGATTTTTACAGATGCGTAATTGCATAGGCAATTTATTCCAGAGGTGAGGGGCAAGGAAGGAGAAAGACCTGCAGCCTGCCTTAGCCTTCTTGAACCTGGGGACTTTGAGCAAGGCCTTGTCACATTATCTTAAAATTCTTGGAGGAGTATAGAGCAAATGTTTGGAGGCTAAATATGTGGAACCATGTCAATGGAGGGCATGGTGTGTTACATAGCATACCTTAAAAAGTATTATTTTTCTCGCCAGTGTTCAGTGTAGGTACTGAAGAAGAGGGGCAGTTGCTGTGCCAGGCGGGAGGTTACATATAAGACGTGCAGCAGTGTTCTGAATAACCTGAAGTTTAGAGAGCTGCTTCTCATTTCTGGAAGCCAAAAGTGAATTGCCTCAATCCAGATGGGTGATAATCAGCGACTGGACAAGGGTTTTCCTTGAGGGGAGTGGCAGTAAAAGGAAAACCTCTTCTCAGCAAACACAACATTTGAAAACAAGAGCCAGTAATGGCCAAAGTGTGTTCTATCATAGAAAGGCATTGGTCCCGGCGGAATCCCAGATTTTTGTACCACTAGTTTGGGTACTGGGACAGGAACCAGCTCTAATGCCCACCAGTCAGGAGTCCCGAGAAATTGGGTCTGTCCAAATAACATAATTCCTGTTTTTGAGGGATTATGCTGAAGTCTGTTTTCCAACATTCAGGTTGCTATGGCTTTCATCCTGGAGAAGAAAGAAGCATTAGATTTGGACAGATTGTTCCCAAAGGAGAAGAGCAGCTGCATATTGTCTACATAAGAAATTATCTCAAAACCAAAATCTCTGATTAATTTAGTCAGGGGGGCCATATAAATATAAAAAAGCTTAGGGCTGATGCAGGACCCCTGAGGCACCCCATAGTCAAGTGATCTAGTTCTCGACTTGTAAGGACCCAGAATGACAGTTTGGGTACTGTTTGACAGGAAGTCAGCTACCCATTGGAGAGACATGCCATGAATCCCAATCTGCAGTAGTATATCAAGGAAATAAAATGTAAAAAAAAGTAGAAATTCATTTTTTAAAAGACAAAGGTTACAGGGTTGTTATGTAAGGTTTATATTTTATCCATACAAAGCCATAAACATTCAGCAATTATATTTACCTGATCCAACTATAGCATACACCCCACAAAATGCAATGCTTATGACCTCACATATTACATCACTCAGGATATGGTCAGTGATATCACTTATGACATCACTGATTACATCATCCACAGACCCACTCATACACCTATACAACCTATCATATACCAACCACTCACATACCCATAGAAATACTCACTCACCTACTTACTCACCCTTACAGCCACTCATAAACCCAATGTATCCCCCACACAGCAACTCGCAGAGCCAATACAGGCACTCACATACCCACACACTCACCAATACAGCCACTCACAAACGCACTCAGTTACCCAAACAGCCTCTCACAGAGTCACTCACTCACCCATTAAACCACACACGCACACTAACACAATCACTTAATTGCCCTTTCACACTTTCCTACAACCTCTCTCTCTCTCTCTCTCTCTCTCTCTCTC
This sequence comes from Lissotriton helveticus, assembly GCF_964261635.1. Classification (NCBI taxonomy): domain Eukaryota; kingdom Metazoa; phylum Chordata; class Amphibia; order Caudata; family Salamandridae; genus Lissotriton; species Lissotriton helveticus. The sequence continues at coordinate 212,231,761 of NC_136058.1, forward strand.
TATCTCTCTCTCTCTCTCTCTCTCTCTCTCTCTATATATATATATATATATATATATATATATATCACCGTATTTCATCCAAACATCCAATCCAGCCGGACAGAAGAATATTCATATATATATATATATATATATATATATATTATCTACTGGCGGTCGCCAGTAGGTAGTTATAGTTAGGATTGTTTTCCATAGGGAAATCGCAACATTCTATTGGGAATAACATTGGCGCCGGTTGAGGAATCTGCCTGAAATTTTCCTCAAATTTGCCTCGCGGCTCTCCGCTCCTTCCCTGAAAGTTTGGGGGGGGGGGATTCGTCAATCGGGGGCCGAGATAAAAGGGGGGTCCCAAAACGTGTTTTCCCCATGTTAATTTCCATAGGGCGGTTGGACTCACTTTTAGCTCGAACGGCTGAATGGATTTTCACCTAACTTGGCAAAATTGTAGGGACTGGTAGCCCGATGTGCCTTTGCTATGTCTCAAGATATGTGCTACAGTGGATTTTGAGTAATTTAGGTTTAAAAAAATATATATATCTATAGCCGTGCCCCGGTACGCGCACCGGGGAGCGCTCCGGGCGCTCACCGCGAGTTCGCGCGCGGAAAGCTGATTGGCTTTCGGGTGTCTGTAAACATTCGAAACAGTCCGGAGCGGCCGCCATCTTGTGTCTCGGTAGGATCGAGACACAAGAGGTGGCAAAAACAAAGGGGGAAATAACCAAAAGGGGGCAGGGTAGACCCACCCTGACCCCCTAGGTTTGATGTGGGGGCCATAAAAGGGTCCCGCGGGACAAAAAAAATAAAAAAATAAAAATTGATTTTCACGGGGGGAGCGCCCGGTACGCGCACCGGGGAGCGTACCGGGAAGCGTACTTTGGTGAAAAATAGTGAAAAAAACTTAGTGTAAAATAATCATTTTGAGTGATCGGAGGTAGGGTAGCTCTGAAAAGAGCTTTTGGGTTCTGTGGCTGATTTAGGTACCTACAAGTACATCCCACACATACACACACGCACACACCCCACACACACACCGCACACACACCCACACACACACTCCTCACACACACACACCCACACATCACACACACACACACCCCACACACATAACCCTACACCCCCACACCCACACACTCCCCACACGTACCTCACACACCCACACCTCCACCCACACCCAAACACCCCACACACCCACACCGACACCTTACACATCTACACCCACAACCACACCACACACCCACACTCACACACACCCCCCCACACACACACACACACCTCACAGACACACCCCACACATCCCCCCACACGCCCCCCCACACACACACCTTACAGACACATCCACACATCCTACACACACGCACACATCCCACACACATACCCCCCACATCCACACACACCCCACACACAGCTCACACACCCACACCTCCACCTACACCCAAACACCCCACACTCCCACACCCACATTACACACTCACACTCACACCCCCACCCACACCCACACACCCCACACACCTACACCCACACACACACCACACCCCCCCACACACACAGACACACACCTCACAAACACACCCCACACACACCTCACCCCCCCTCACACATGGGGAAAACCCAGTGAAACAGTAAAATAATAATTTAAAGTGCTTAGAGGTAGGGTAGCTCTGCATAGAGTTGTTGTGTTGTGTGCGTGATATAAGTACCAGCATGTAGGTACCAATGCAGAGTTTTAAATTCAATGTAGACTGTGTCCTCTGTAGATAATTTGCATGTTGTTACAGAAGTTATTGTGGTATATGGAATCTATACTATAGTCTGTCAGGAAAGCAGAAACAACATGGAGGCAGGAGATGAAAAAGAGATGTCAAATAAACATTGGAGATAATATAGTGGGAGAAAGGAAGTAACTATGAGTAAAATTATTATGTAACATAAAAAAGTTGCACAGTATACTATAAGTCTCACATTATATTATATTCATTTTGGTACTATTTCATGAATTACATATAAAAAAGAATAATGTCTGGAACAATTTTTAAGTATTAAATAAAAATATATTGCTCTGATTTTTCAAAATGTAATAATACTTCCAACATTATTTCGTCAGGAATGTCCTCATTTGGATTACATGATTCCATTTCTTCCACATATTTAAGATACTCTTCATCAAGAGACTGATCCAAAAAGTCTAAATCATTAATCTCTTCCTCTGGGTTGTTCTCGAGATCAATTTCGAATGAAATATTAAATTTCTTTTGCTCTCCTTCCATTTTGTTGCTGTAAATTGTATAAAAAATAAATATATCAGTAGAGATAGGGCACTGTTAGGTTTAAGTTCAGACAGGTACTTCTGAGTTTTTAACAGTGAAGTTATGTTTGGGCAGTGTATGGTATCAGGCAGGAAGTAGAATTATTAAAAAGTGCATGTGATAAAGACTAATTAAAATCATAATTATACTAGAGAAGCCTAACTTAAACCATAAATATAATAGAGAAGCGTATCTCAAGCTATAACTATAACAGAGGGACAATAAATAACTATCAGAAAACGTTTTTACTAATTAATTTAAAGTGCTCATTACAAATTAACAACTTACTTTTGAGAGAGGTGAAGAAGAAAAAATTTGAAAATCCTTTCCAGATGTACCTCAGGTAGTTGTAGTCAAAATGGCTGTGTTTCCCTCTTTTTTCATTTATATTCATGTACATAACCAATCAAATGTCAGGAAATAATACTAGAAATTGAAAGTAACATTTTAATTGGTTGTAAATTCTAACACTTCAGATGTGTTTTTGTCATGTAATTTACCTCAGGATATTTAGAGAGGGCTACAGGCCAAATGGCTCAATGGAATTCCATCAAATTTGGGAAAAAGGTAGGGACTGGTATGTAGTATGTCTTATTCTATATTTGGTGAACTTCTCTACAGAGGTTTTTATGTAAATGAACTTTTAAAAAAGTTTGGGAGCGCTCACCGGGGAGCGCCCCGGTACGCTTACCGGCAGCACAACGGGAGTCCTCCATCTTGTGTTTCGGTAGATTTGAGACACAAGATGGAGGACAAACAACGTTGGGAATGGGTATAAGGGGGCACGGTAGGCACCCCCTGACCCCCTAGGTTTTCTGAGGGGGCTAAGGAGGCCCATATAGGCCCAAAAAAATATATGTTTTTTAATTTTTCGCGGGGGAAGCGCCCGGTACGCGCACCGGGGAGCGTACTTTGGTGAAAATTAGTGAAAATAGTTAGAGTAAAATAATCATTGTGAGTGATCAGATGTAGGGTAGCCCTGAAAAGAGCTTTTCGGTTCTGGGGCTGATTTAGGTACCTACAAGTAGGTTCCAATGCACAATCTTAAATTCAGGAGGAATATTCTATTCCCCTCATCTGAGAAGTGCACACCATCTCCTTTGTAGATATCTTGCATGTTGTAACGCAAGTTGTTGTTGTATATTGAACCCATTCCATAGTCTCTCATGTAAGCAGAAACAGATTTATTCACATGTTTCCTTGCTTTCTCAATCTGTGGACAAAATTGGTTGGACCACTTCCATTTCTGTCTTTGGCATATATTGGAATATACCAAGGCAGTTTGTGGAAAAAGTGTCATCAATTGCCCATTTCCAGACCTACCCCAGTCAAAGTGCCTAGGTCATTTCCACCACAGTGCAAAATTATAAGGTCAGGGTGTGGCAGATGGTGAAAGGTTTTCACCAATGGTATCAATTGATGACATCTCAATCCTCTTTGGCCAATCCATTTTATGTGCACATTTGGTAAATCAAGGTTGTGAAAATTTCTGATAGCTGCATACCTTTGAGCCTAGTGAATGTAGCTATGTCCAATAATCCAGACAGAGTACATGGTGAGAGGAGGTTCTGGTGCAGTCAGATGAAGTGTAGGAATGAAATGGCAGTTGGAACAGTAGGAGTTTGCAAAAAAAAACTGTTGAGTTTCAGTGCTCTTGAATCACAAGCAATGATTGGTGGATTCAGATAGTTGAAAAGTGAAAGTTAGGGTACATGGTTGTGTTCTGTGAAAGAAGTCATTTGAATTGTCAAGAAAAAGTCATAGAAAGAAAGATTGCACCTGATAAGCTGGTTTATTCATAGGTCAAACATCCTTGCTGAGTTCATGTGCAACATTGTAGAATAAACTTTTAACCCTGAGAGCTCAGTGAGGAGGGAGTTGCTATGGTAACAGGTAGAAAGGGCTGAGGGGGGAAGGGTGTTGATTTGAAAATAGAGAGGGACGAGTTTTGATTGGTTACAATGAGGAATATGTGTGTAGAATTAGAGGTTTTCTGTGCCATTCATGGTTGCAGTGCCTGGAGTACATACCTTTTGCTCTGCTAAAGAAATATTGGTGTGTGTATCTGACACTGTTCTCAATCTCCCAAAGCATTTGTAAAGGTGAGTTATGATTCATTCAATATAGATAGAGAGTTCAGATTAACACCTTGGCTGCTAAGGGGTTTTCCCCTCCTGCGCTAACTTTCTTAGAATACCATTGTTCATGACAAGGCCAGCTCGTCATAAGCACAGCTCAACCGTGCCTCATGACGAGCTGGCCTTGTCATGAGCATCGAACAGGTTAAGAAGCAGATTGAGCTTCTTTGCTGTTGGTTTGTGTGATGCTTTTTGAAAATGCATGGTATCAATATTTGCAATAGAGAGGAAATGTATTTTGTAAAATAGCGAGTTTTCAGAACTGAAATGGAATTCTTGTACATAGGACCTGCGCTGTGTTTCTAAAATGTTATTCAAAAAACGATTTTGGGGCAAATCAATGGTTTTACATTTTTGAGAAGGAATAAATAGTGTGTGCATGATTACATAAAAATATTTGAACCTTTCACAATCATATCACCTGTGTTACCTCAGATTAGGAAGCAGAATGAGCTTCTTTGCTGTTGGTTTGTGTCATTTTTGGATAATGCCTGGTAGGAATGTTTGCAATAGAGAGGAAATGTATTTTGTAAAATAGTGAGTTTTCAGAACTGAAATGGAATGCTTGTACATAGGACCTGCGCTGTGTTTCTAAAATGTTATTCAAAAAACGATTTGGGGGTAAATCAATGGTTTTACATTTTTGAGAAGGAATAAATAGTGTGTGCATGATTACATAAAAATATTTGAACCTTTCACAATGTTGTCACCTGTGTTACCTCAGTTTAGGAAGCAGAATGAGCTTGTTTGCTGTTGGTTTGTGACACTTTTTGGGTAATGCCTGGTAGGAATGTTTGCAATAGAGAGGAAATGTATTTTGTAAAATAGTGAGTTTTCAGAACTGAAATGGAATGCTTGTACATAGGACCTGCGCTGTGTTTCTAAAATGTTATTCAAAAAACGATTTGGGGGTAAATCAATGGTTTTACATTTTTGAGAAGGAATAAATAGTGTGTGCATGATTACATAAAAATATTTGAACCTTTCACAATCATGTCACCTGTGTTACCTCAGTTTAGGAAGCAGAATGAGCTTGTTTGCTGTTGGTTTGTGACACTTTTTGGGTAATGCCTGGTAGGAATGTTTGCAATAGAGAGGAAATGTATTTTGTAAAATAGTGAGTTTTCAGAACTGAAATGGAATGCTTGTACATAGGACCTGCGCTGTGTTTCTAAAATGTTATTCAAAAAACGATTTGGGGGTAAATCAATGGTTTTACATTTTTGAGAAGGAATAAATAGTGTGTGCATGATTACATAAAAATATTTGAACCTTTCACAATCATGTCACTTGTGTTACCTCAGATTAGGATGCAGAATGAGCTTCTTTGCTGTTGGTTTGTGAAATTTTTTGGGTAATGCCTGGTAGGAATGTTTGCAATAGAGAGGAAATGTATTTTGAAAAATAGTGAGTTTTCTGAACTGAAAAGGAATGCTTGTACATAGGACCTGCGCTGTGTTTCTAAAATGTTATTCAAAAAACGATTTGGGGGCAAATGAATGGTTTTACATTTTTGAGAAGGAATAAATAGTGTGTGCATGATTACATAAAAATATTTGAGCCTTTCACAATCATGTCACTTGTGTTACCTCAGATTAGGAAGCAGAATGAGCTTCTTTGCTGTTGGTTTGTGACATTTTTTGGGTAATGCCTGGTAGGAATGTTTGCAATAGAGAGGAAATGTATTTTGTAAAATAGTGAGTTTTCAGAACTGAAATGGAATGCTTGTACATAGGACCTGCGCTGTGTTTCTAAAATGTTATTCAAAAAACGATTTTGGGGTAAATCAATGGTTTTACATTTTTGAGAAGGAATAAATAGTGTGTGCATGATTACATAAAAATATTTGAATCTTTCACAATCATGTCACTTGTGTTACCTCGGATTAGGAAGGACACTGAGGGCCTTATTTATGAAAACACCGATGCGTCAGTTTTCACTGTGCACTCCTTGCGACACCAATGATGCGTCATATTTAATGTATGATGCATCATGTCGCAAGGAGTTACAGATAAGTCAGTATTTCTGACGTATCTGTAAGCGCAAAAGTGATGCATTGCTGGAGTGTGTCACAAAAGTGACGCAACTACAGCAATGCGTCTTTTCAAATGGGGAAAGTCCCATGTGAAAGGGTTTGCGTCAGTCTTACGCCTGCTGTGAGGCAGGTAAAAGATTTTGACATAACAGTGTCCTAAAAGTGACGCAGTGAAATCTCATAGATTTCACTGCGTCACTATTACAAGGTTTTTTAAGGGGGAACAACCCCTCTGCATACATTATACCTGACGCAGATATAATGTGGCGCAGGGGTTTAAAAAGTGACGCATCTACCTAGATGTGTCATTTTTTAAATATGGCGCAACAAGGCACATGTTTTATGCTGCCGATGCGTCACAAATAGTGACGCATCACCAGCGGAAAACTAATGAGGGCCTCATAAATTAGGCTCTGAGCTTTTTTGCTGTTGGTTTGTGTCATGCTTTTTGATAATGCTTGGTATCTACATTTGCAAGATAGAGGATTTTTATTTTGTGAAATAGTGAGGTTTCAGTAGTGAAGTTGAATGCTTGTACATAGGACCTGTGCTCCGTTTCTAAAATGTTATTCAAAAAACGATTTTGGGGCAAATGAATGGCTTTTACATTTTTGAGAAGGAATAAATAGTGTGTGCATGATTACATAAAAATATTTGAACCTTTCACAATCATGTCACCTGTGTCACCTCAGATTAGGAAGAAGACTGAGCTTGTTTGCTGCTGGTTTGTGTCATTTTTATGGTAATGCTTGGTAGGAATGTTTGCAAGAGAGAGGAAATGTATGTTACCTGTGTTTCCTCAAATAAGGAAGTGGATTGTACAGATGAGGTGAGGCATGTCCAGGGGCGCAAAGGAGTTGAGGCCTGTGTCCAAGAGTGCAATTGAGAGGACTCACCTCCTCTGACCCTTAGACAAACATTTTGTAATCTGTGGCCCTTCGACAGGCCTCAATACATTGAGTATAATTGATGGTAACAGGGTGGAGATGAGATGAGGCGTGTTCAGGGGTGTAAATGAACTGAGGCCTGTCTAATGGTGCAGATGAGTTGAGGTCTATTCTGGGTTGCAGATAAGGTGAGGATTGTCCATGGGTGCATAGGAGGTGATGCCTGTGTTGAGGAGTGTAGTGGAAGAGAGGTCTGTCCAGAGGTGGAAAGGAGGTGAGGGCTGTGTCTAAGAGTGTAGTGGGGGATAGGCTTCATGAAGTGCAGTCCAGTGGACTCTTAGACACCGGCCTCACCCCCTATGTTCCCCAGGACAGTTCTTACCTCATGTGTACAATCTGCTTACTAATCTGAGGAAACACAGGTGATATTATTGTGAAATGTGCAAATATATTTTTTTAAACATGCAGATACTATCTAATCCTTGTTAAAAATGTAAAAGTAATTCATGTGCCCAAAATATTTTTTTAGAATTATATTTAAAAAACAGAGATACGGTAATATGTAGAAATATTATAGTGTTTATATTGTTTGCTTATTGTCATTGTTTTGTTGTTTGGTAATAGTGGTCTATAATGATTTTTTTATTTTTATTTTTGTTTTGCACAGATTTAAATCAAGATTTCAAAAATAAGAAAAAATGCCCTCAAGGGAAAGGAGACGAAAAGATTGTAAGCGGAAAAAATTAAAAACAGCAACGGAATTAAAGCAGTCTTCTACAACAAATACTTCAAAAAACAGGAAAAAAGCTCCTGGTAAGACAACTAAGTCTATCTTACGCTACATATGTAGCTCCAAAAAAAATGTTGGACAGTATGTAGAAAAAGGGGAGGAGAGAGCAATTTGAAGAGGAAGGAGAGATTCCCAAAAAATGTTACTACTGCAGCAGGAGACAATAATATGTATAGGAATAGAAGGCAAAATCAATTTAGGGACATTCGTAAACGAATGTTTCGCAATAGGGTGGTTTTAAATCTGTTAAAAAATATTAAAAAAGGTAAACAGAGATCTGCTTTTTATAAGAAAAATAAAAGTGTAGAGAAGAAATTTGATCATGCTTTTGAAGTTAAGAAAAAATTATTTATTTTAATAATCAATTGAATTAGGACACTTAACAAGACAATTGATGTTTTCAAATCAAACAGTAAATGGAAAAGAGTAATTAATCGGACTAATTTTGATAAAGTTTTTTCTGGAGAATGGATGCACAGTTCAAGTTGTGAGCCATTTTTTAATGAGGAGAGTTACTTTCAGGAGAATGATTTACTGCATGCAGTTGACACCAGTGGTCGAGCATATGAGGTGAAAGACGGTTGTCCGATTGAAAAAGAGAAACTTGTGCCTAGAGAACCAGAAGAGGTGTTAACTGATGAAGTTTTAGGGAGACGTACTAAGGGTCCAGTGTACACTTGGAAGTGTAGTAGTATTTGTAGTGTGCGACAGGAATCAATCGATTTGTTTTGTAACTTCTTACGTACATATAGTAAGAAAACTCTAAAACAGAAAATGAAAATGTTGCAAGACTTAGATCCTTGCAGAGTGAGAGAAAAGACAGGTTTGCAAGGCCATTCACTGGTTTGTCTTTCAAGAAAAGTATGTCAGAGTCTTTTTCATCATTTTAGGATGTTAGCAGTGCATCATAACAAAATGAGGAAATTAGTGAGAAGGTTGTATTATGCAAAAAGTCCAGCACTTAAGCTTAAACAATTAAACAGTGCTCTTTTGCATGGAACTGAATTAGATGTGAAGATTTGTGAAGAAATTGAGATTTGTTATTTTAGTGAAAAAGAGGACAGTGTAGAAATTGACACAGAAATTCAAGGTAATGTGGAAGACAATGTACAGATTTAAAGTACAGAGAAGTTTGACCAGGAAATTATCAGGTTTAAGGTGAAATCAAGTGAAAGGCCGAATTTTACTTGTGTGTGTTGTCGACAAACTCATTATAAGAATCAAACTAGATTAGTTGATTTATACGTAAAAAGTGAAAAGAAAAATAATTATGAGTGAAAGGATTTTGCAATTTATTTGTGGGTGGAGAATTCTTTTGATTTGAGTTCTGATCAGCGTATTTGTAAATATTGTTATGATAAATTAAATCAAAACAGAATGCCTACTAGAGCTGTTCATAATAATCTTGAGTTGGTAGACATTCCTCCTGAATTGATGGATTTAAATACATATGAGTGTATTTTGATTCAATGTGTCCATCCTTTTCAGGCAATTGTTCGCATGGAGCCTAAGATAGGGAAATTGCCTCCTTCAGATTTACAGGGAGTATTAAAGGGAAGAGTTGTTTATTTGCCTCTAGATTTCAAGAAAAATATTGATACAATTGGTGTAGAGAAAGTGGAAGAGGAACCTCTGGTTATTCTAGTTAATGGGGTTCCGACAAAGAGTAAGAAAATCTGGCAAGATTTAGTGGATGTTAGGAAAGTCAAAAAGGCAACGTTGTATTTGGTCAAAAACAATGAGTACTACAAACATGTATGTGTTGGAGCAGAGGAAACAGCTGCAGATGAAGACAGTGATTCTTCAGCTGGCCAAATTGAAAAAGTTGATGTGTCTAGAAGTGAAGAAATATATGAACATTATACTGTTCATCCTTTGCATTCCAAAGAAGTGATGGGGAATGCAATTGACTTGTTTCAAATGAAAGCAGCAAAAGGAAGTCCCATTAGTGTATGGGAAGAATGGTTGGAAGCTCGTTGTTTTCCACATTTATTTCCAACAGGTCGAGGTGGACGATATGACGATCAACCACTTCAAATTCCTGCATCTGAATATCGAACTGTAAGATTATATGGTGAAGATCCAAGGTTTCAACAATGCATTCCTTATTTGTTTCATCTACTGTATGAAAGTGACTTGTCTGGGCTTTCTTATGCAGTAAACCATATACTGAAAAGTGGACCACATTTTCAAAATGTTTCGGCGAGGGACTTTATGGAGAAAGTTAATCTGCAAGATAATATTTTGGAATCTCATCTAATCAATCTCATGGCATGTCAGCGTGGTACAAACGAGTATTGGTACCGTCGTCATGGGGAATTGAAATGTATGCTAAGAAACTTAGGAACTCCTACATGGTTCCTCACTCTTAGCTGTGCCGAGTATGCATGGGACGACTTACTTCAATTTATACGCGAGGCAAATGCAAATATACAAAATATAGAATTCAAAACACCTGGAGAACTGTGTTCTTTGGATCCAGTGAATGTATGCAGATATTTTAATCATAGATTTGAAGCTTTGATGTCTTTCATTACCAACAAAAAAAATCCTCCCCTTGGAGAGGTTTTGGATTTCTTTTGGAGAAAGGAGTACAAAGCGAGAGGTGCTCCTCACATACATATGTTGTTGTGGATTAAAGATGCACCCAAATTTGGAACAGATTCGGATGAGACAGTGATGAGCTTCATTGAAGAGTATTCAACAAGTGCTGTTCCGAAAACTATTGAAGAAAACAGTTTAAGGCAACAAGTTTTACGCTTTCAATCCCATCGTTGTGGAAAGTACTGTCGTCGAAAATTCAGAAACAAGGACAAGTTCTACACAAAATGTTGATTTGGTTTTCCATGAGCAGTGATTTCTAAAGGAAGAGTAAATAAATTGATGTCTTCTCTGCGACATACTGTGACGAGGAAATCACCCAAAAATACATACAATTTAAAAAGAAACGAAGAGTCCAAATACCTCAACGACTACAACCCAGTGATTTTGTCCATGTGGAATGCTAACATTGATATTCAGTTCGTTGCTGACAACTCTATTGCTGTGGCTCGATATGTGACGTCTTACATCACAAAAAAAGAAAAGACAGAACTGAAGGAAATGTGGGAGGACATTTCACATGAAAAGAGTCTAAGCAAGAAATTATACAGTTACAGTCTAAAGATGTTGTCACATCGAGAAATTGGAGCATATGAATGTTGTCATCAGCAAGTCTATATGCCAAATCTAGAACCATCATTTGGGTGAGTCTAGGTCTTGCTGCAACATGAAACCGAGTTTTGAAATCTGTACAGGGAATAGAGTATTTGTTGGAGAAAGAACCAGAAAGTACAGATATTTTAAAGACAAACATGTTGGATACATACTATCCAAATAGAAGTCCTTATCTTGAGAACGCTTGTCTCTATGAAGTTCTGCAAAGATGTATTTATAAGAGGAACATCAGAGAAGATATCAATAATGGAATATATGCTGTCATTTGATGTGAAGGATGTCTAGTGAAGCAGAGAAAAGGCCATTTGATAAATCATCAAAAATTGAGTTGTGAAAATCCAGACAAAAGAGAATTTTACTATTTGGCTCTTTTGCAACTCTTTAAACCATGGCGTACAGAAGAGGAACTACTTGGAGATTTTCTCTGTTACAAAGACTCTTTTAATGCAACGAAGGATACCATAGAATGTCCTGTTTTTCCAAATTATCTGCAAATGTTGAATGAAGAAATAGAGCAAGAAGCAACAATTGCTGCAGAGATTGCGAGAGACAGTTCTCAAGACAGTCAGAGTTCTGCTTCATTGAGTCAGGATCCACTAGGAGGACCAATTATCCAAAATGAAGCTGCCACTGCCATGGATGAGGTGGAAAGAGCTATGGAGCAAGCTCAAGAGGATGTAATTAATTTAGAAGATTTGGTGAAACAATTAAACCTTGAGCAGAAACAGATATATGACGAAGTCACAGAACAGGTTGAACATGGATTCAGTCATGAGAAGAAAGAGTGCTCATGTACATCATTTAAGCCTGTCCAACTGTACGTGAGTGGAGAAGCGGGAACTGGAAAAAGTTTTCTGATTAAAGCAATTGCAACTTATCTGCAGAAAAGGACTGAATCACCGCTGTCTTGTGTTGTTACCGCTCCAACTGGGCTGGCAGCACATAATATTAAAGGGATTACTTTACATCGTTTACTGATGCTGCCAGTGGAGCATGATAACAAATTGCAATACCACAAGCTACCTGGAGATGCGTGTTCCGAAGTTTCCAGAGTCCTGAAGAAAATGAAACTTCTTATCATTGATGAAGTAAGCATGGTCTCAAATCTAATGCTTGCTTTTGTGCATTTGAGAATGCAAGAAATTCTTAGAACAGAGTATGATGTGTTATTCGGAGGAAAACACATTATTGTTTTTGGAGATCTACTGCAGTTGACTCCAGTGAAAGGACAACCAGTGTTTAAAATGGTCACGCATGAAGATACCAGGAAGTGCCTAGGAAGCATTGGAAACATTAATAAATGGTTAAATTTCAAATATGCAGAACTACTCCAAAATATGCGGCAGGCAAAGGATGAAGATTATAAAAATATTCTACAAGATGTAAGAATCGGAAAAATAAGTCAGCATGGAAAAGAAGCTTTACATGGACGATTAGTTTCAAATATGTACCCAAATGAAAACATTCTTCCAGAGAATATTTTTAGGAAAATTAACGAGAAGAAATCTGGCATATGTTTGATACCTACTCTGAAAGAATGTTCCATGTTCAACAACAAAATGTTAAAGTTAGAAAATGAAGAGATAGTGAAACTGGAAGCTATAGATAAAATAGAGCATATGGGAGCAACAATTATTTTGTCTGAAAATTTGAAATCAAAATTGGATTCATTAGAGAAGACTGTATCTAAAACTGCTGGTTTTGAAAAGACTCTGAATGTGTGTTTAAATTGTCGTATTATTTTGAGAAGGAATTTAAATGTTGAAAGAGGTCTGGTAAATGTGTCATGTTGTTGGTTTTGTGAATTACAAAAATAGAGATGGAATTGAAATTTTAAAAATTAAATTTGATGGCATTGACGAAATAGAACAAATTTGTCGTTGTTCAGCTAGGTTTTTGCTTGTGAAAGACTTATATGTTAGCCGAAAACAGTTTCCTGTTTGTTTGGCATATGCGGTGACAATTCATAAATCTCGAAGTTTAAGTGTAGATAGTGCTTTGGTGAACATTGGAAGTTCTGTGTTTAAAGAGGGTATGGCATATGTGGCATTATCACAAGTCAGAACTTTATCAGGATTGTACTTGCTTGAGTGTGAAGAAACAAAGATTTGTGCTGATCTAGATTGTGTTAAAGAATACAATAGGTTAAGAAGAGAGTATGCTCCACATTTGCCTCAATATCCTCTGTTTGAAAAACGTGTGGTAGGCCGAAAAAGAAGAAATGAGAATAATTGCAGTGAGGTAGTAGCAAAAAGACAAAAAGTAGATGAAACTGTAATTGTAAGCAGAAAGAAAAAGGATTCTGTTGAAGATGTTGTTGGATTTCAGTTTGAAAACAGTTCTGGTGTCAACTGGTATGCTAATGTAGTGCTTAATGTTGGGTTTTTTCTTCAAAATTTACAAGAACAGATTGTTGAAAATCGGGATCAAACATTCTGCTGTTTATTGAATTCCGTGTTTGAGAAATGTAGCAGTGATAGAGCAAAAATAGAAAGTGTTTCAGAAATTAGAAATCTTCTAGACATATGTTCTGGTCAAAATCAATTTTCACAGAATATTCAGCAGAATTGTCAGGAATTTTTAATGTATATGCTTGATGTTTTGGAAGATGAAGGTGTAGATATAAAAAATCTTTTTAGCCTTTCTTATCAATGGCAGCATGACTGCGACAACTGTAGTTTATCAAGTAGTACTAGAATAGACACTGAAAGATTTATATATTTGACTTTACCAGACTGCAAATCAGTGCCTTTTAATAATCTAGTTAAAGCAGCTGATCACAATTTGGTGTGTACCCAATGTAAGTCTGCAATGCTGTCCACATTATTTTTACAAACTTATGGCAAATATGTGATTATAATGTTCCAACGATGTAGACCTGATGGAAGTAAATTGTCAACTTCTATTAAAAATGTTGTGGCTTCTCAGTTATCAATTTCAGGAAGAACGTTTGCAACTGTAGCAATTATTTATCATGACGGTCCTTCAACAACATCAGGGCATTACACATGCTATTTAAAATGTCGTAAAGGTTGGACCCAATGTAATGACACTCATTTGACTTTCAAACAACGTTTGCCTTTTGACTTAAAAATTCATACCTAGTGTTTTTAGAACCAAAATTTAAGTAAAGGTAATTGGCCTATGAAGACGGGACCAGTTAATAAAGGTTATTTTGCAATTTAAAAATATATTCTGAGTAAAAGTGATCCAGGTAATATAAAAAATTGACTTGTCATATAGGTACTATAAGTGGATCTCATAGTAAGTGATATCAGTATTATACAAAATGATGAACATGAGTGAGTCAGAGATGGTTTTACAAATACTTAAATATTGTGAAAATATTGTATGAGCCTTTCTTTCAGAACGTCGGAAAAACGGTAATTTCAGAGTTTCTTCGAATTAATTTGAAAATATACTCAATAGTCTGACACTATTTGGCCAAAAGGAAAAGTAAAGGAATGAGTAAAGAGTCATGACTGAAAAAAAGGAGTATATGAAAATAATGAAAATATTTCAGATGTTCTTGGAGCTTTTCTTCTAGAAAGTCGATGAAATGGATTTTTTAGTGAACAGCAGAGTACTTTCCAACGAGAAAAGGACCTTCATGATATACTATTTGGCCTAAAGGAAAAGTAAGTGAATCAAAGATTAGTGTACATTTGTCATTTGTCAGTATCTAAGGTTTTTTTAAAAACACAATCTTTTAGATTGTGGGTTTTTTTCCCGCTGTCATATGATGAGTAATTTGAACTCACTGTTTTAAGTGAAATTCAATATATTCTGAGAACAGCAAAAATAAACTATGTAACATGTTGTACAAGTTATTCTATACTTTGGATTGTGTAAATTAAATTTTATTCCCATTGTCTGACACTCACTTTCCTTTTTCCATCCTCTTTCAGCTCTTTTTACTCACTTATAATGTCTTTCTCTCACTCTCTGTAAACCCCGTTCCTTTACTCCACTTCTTTCACAACCCCTCATTCTCATTTCAACGGTCTGCATCCCCTCTATCCCTTGCATAACTTTTCAGCTTTCAGTCTCTCTGCTTTACTTCCCTTTTCCGTATTTTACTCCTTTGCTCTTTTAGTAATTCCTCTTTACTCACTCAGCAGTATTGTCGCACTCTATCACTATAAATCACCCACTCTCCCTCGCTTATCTTTGTTTGCTCCTTTCTTTTGACCTCTTCTGTCTATTTTCCGTTCACTACCTCTATGTCCTCAGTCCCTCACTCTCCTTGTGTTATGTTCAGTTGTGTTTATCTACCTTCTATCATTTCTCTTACAACAACTTCACTGCTCCTCTCTCATCGTTCTTCATCCCATTTCTTTTACTCTGGTTCCATTACTATCCCTCATTTCCTATCTTTCAGTGTCCTTCTCTCTACTTTTATCACCGAATCATTTTCTCTCAGTACCACTGTTTTAGTCCTCTTCTCCTCTCTTTCCTTTTTTTGCTCCCTTACTCATTTCCTTTCCTCACTCATTGTACTCCACTTCACTCAGTTTTTCTCTTAGTCTGTCTGTCTACTAACTTCCTCACTCCTTTTCACTCAATCCTTCTATATTATCCTCTCTCCCTTTATCCCTTCACTCTATGACTGTTCTTCACTTACTCTCAGTTATCTTCCATTCCTCATTCTTCTAAATGCATCCTTAATTAGACTCCTTTCCCTCTCAGTCATTATCTTTTTACTTACTCCTGTTTCCTGATTTAGTTTTGCTAACTCACATTCTTTTAGTATCTTTCTTACCTTCAGTTCATTTCTCTCTTCTTCTCTTCCTCTCTGTCAGTGAATCTATATGCCTCACTCTTAGTAATTTGCTCTCCTACTATTTCTTTTTCTCTCGTTTTGTCCTTCTACCTTACTTTATTTCTCTTTCTGTGTCCTTCACTCTTACTTTATTTCTAAATACACTATTATGATTTTTAACCTCTTCATTTGTATCTTTTATTTTAAAATAGAAATTTTACTAATTATAACTTATTTTTTCTTCTCTCTTTCACAGATACAAAGTGTAGTAAAAAAATGTAATAAAAGTTACATTTATTATATGGTAAGTGTGACTAAAAAAATGTAGTTTGTCATCACCCTTTGCTTTAACCTCACTAATAATTTCTCAAGAAACCTCACTCCTGTTTCCTTACTCTGCTTCGTTCACTTATTCTTATTCTCCATCTTTACTCCCCTTTCCTATTTCCCCTCTCACATTCAACTTCTTTCAGTCCCCATTCTTTAGTTCACTTACCCTCTGTTCCCTTCCTTTGCTCCCTCACTCATTCTCTTTTTCCTAATTATTTACTTCACTCCTACACACACACACCTCATCCCCCTCCCAACACATACACACACCTCTGACATACAGCCCACACACACACCACACACACGTCATACACACACACACACCCCACACACACTCCTAACACACACACACACACACACACACACACACATTCCATACACACACATACATCCCACACACATACCCCCAACACCCACACACCCCTCACACATATCTCACACACCCTCACCTCCACCCACACCGAAACACCCCACACACCCACACCCACAGACACACCTTACACACCCACACCCTGACCTACACCCAGTGACTCCCTATAAGTCACACACACTGCAATACTTACCTTTCTTTGCTGTTTCACTCAGACCCATTCAGGCACTGTTTCCTTTACTCTCTCTGTCCTTTCTCTTTGTCACTCCCCATGTCTTATCCTAATTCAATTTTTCACCCTCTTTCACCCCTCTTTACTTACACTCACTGCTCTTTTTTCACCCTCCCTCACCGTTGTTCATTTATCCCGGTTCCGTCACTACCCTTCATTCCCCATTTTTTAGTGTCCTTTCTTTTCTTTCAACAGCCACTCACATTCTCCCACTATTTCTACTTTAGTCTTCTTCCTCTCTCTTCCCTTCTTTCGCTCCCTTATTCATTTTACTTTTCTCACTTTCACCCTATTAAACTTCTCTATTTTTTACTATGTAATAAACAATACCTCTGTGTTTCTCCTTCTATCTCTCTTTCTCTTAACATTACTCTCTTTGTGTTCTACCCTCATGCTAACTCCTTCATTCATTTTTTTTTCTTTTTTTTGGGTGCGCTCCCTGGTGCGCGTACCCTGAGAAAAAAAAATTGACAGAGATTCTTTAAAAATATATGTTTATTTTTATAAATTAGAGGTAGTTCTAAAAAGAACTGTTTTTTTCTTCTTTTTGTTGTTTTATATTTTTTTAATGTTTTTTTGAACATTTTGTACTTTTTTGGGCTTTTCTGAACAGTTTTATATTTTTTTTGTATTTTTTATGGGGAGAAACAAAAAAAAAGGGAATTGAAAATGGCTCAACTGGAGCAAAAAACAAAAAACGTAAAAAATTAGGGTTTTTTGGGGCAATTGTGGTTGTCACCAGCAAGGACGACGAGCTTTACGCTCTTTTCACCATAGGAGATGAGCTTACCACAATATATACATGTAATTCGGAAATCCGCAAATCGTGGTTGAATGCAAAGCATCGTCTCCGTTGTCTCTGGTCCCGATTGAGTGGGTTGCTTTCTTTTGGAGGTGGTCCTTGAAGATTGGGGGAGGTTTCTGGCCAGTTCCCTCATCTCTGCATTAGAATAGTTGTTAGGATGCTTGCGGGTCATGTGTCTAATCATGGTATTATTACCAAAAGAATATTTCTTGTTAGGGTTGCCCCTTGAAAGTTCCATGCCACAGATTAGGCAAGTCACCTTGGCCGCATTGACTTTTTTCTTGCCCTCTGGGATAGAAAAAAACTCCCATACAATGTGTGGCCTTGGCTGGTATGGGGTATTGTCTTCATGCAGCCATCTTCTCCCCTCCTCCTCTTCCTCTTCCTCCTCCTCCTCTTCTTGACCACCAATGTAATGTTGTGGTGGTCCTCTTGGTGGTGGTGGTGCAGATGCTCCAGCTGCTGCTGCTACTGTAGCCATTTTAAAGTAGAAAATATTTCTCTAAGTTGTTCAAACAGGTCTTCCTCAGTCAAAGGACAAAGTCAGAATAAGGAAAAAAGGTGGGGTCTTTCATCATTTGGAAAACAAAACTGTTCTGGGCCAATGAAAAGTGTTATTTTCAAGTCACATGATCCGGGCTTTAATCATTTGGAAACCAAAACTGATCTGCACCAATGAAAAGTGTTATTTTCAGATGACATGACCCGACGCGCTTACGCTACGTGCCCCGGGGCGCGGCCGTAGTCGCGCCTTGGGGCACGCCCAGGGGTGCGTAGCGTAAGCGTGTCAGAACGTTGCGCGATTGTATGCGCTCGCGTGCTTCCGGGTGCGCTTACGCAGTGCGTCATATGACGCATCACGCGGCTACGCGATACGTCACGATGTTGTTTTCGTTCGCAGGAATAGCGCTAACGGGACGCTCCCCGGTACGTGCCCCGGGGCACGCCGTAACATTGCGCTTACCCGTGCGTTCACCGGTACGTGCCCCGGGAGCGCCCCGGGGCAAAACAAATAAAAAAGAAAAAATACATAATTATACAATATAAAATTCGTTATAACATTTTTTACTTTTTATACCTATAGAAATTTGCTATTAAAAAACCATTGAAATTCACTGAAAAAACCATAGGTTTTACACCAGTTATAGTTAGGAATTAGCATTTAAAAAACCTATTAAATTTACTGAAAAAACCATAGGTTTCACACCAGTTATAGTTAGCTGGAAGTTTTACTCGCATAAAACCATTAAAATTCCCATGTTATAGTTAGTTGGACTCACTATAACTTGCGCGTGTAATGCACTGCTGATGACGTCACATATTACATCACTCATGACATGGTCAGTGACATCACTCATGACATCACTGATGACACCATCCTTGTGACAGAGTGACAGACCTCCTTTCACTGTAATGTAACCTTTGAAACACATATTCAAAAATAGAAACTAAAATTTGCAAACAAAGTGAGATACCCATACCAGTTACAACAACCAATTCAGTTATTCCACTATCTATATACACATCCACTCATTTACCAACAGTTCTATATACTCACTCATACATATACTCACTCATCATATGTAGTGATACACTTATACATCCTGTTACACACCAACAGTCATCCAAAAGTTACTCACACACATACTCACACATGCAAATAAACTATTGAACATCATTCATTTGCATATAGAGCTATACACACACTACCATCTTACTTCTAAGGAAATTTACACATATTTATTCTCTTAAACAGTCACTTATAGAAACACATACTTATTTAAACAGGAACTCTTACAATCTCTTACTCTCACATATACTCACTTATATACATCAATATTCACATATACTAGATTAAAACATATGTAGTTACTGATAAAGACACTAGTGAGACAGTCATTCACTCACTAACGTACTCATATACACACTCATCCACCCATACAGTCCTGCACATATGCTGTATTCAAAACACATACAAACAGAGAGTCAGTCATTCATGCATCTATGTGCTAAGTAACACCTTGCCAAGCTGTACAATGACAAAAGCCATTTATCACTCCAGGCACAATATTACAGCTTTGAGTTGGTAAAAAAACAACTCAAGCCAACCTGAAATAAATAAAAGCAACCCCTGACACAGTGTTTTGCTCTAATTAGAGCTCTTCAGAGGGGTATAGCTTTGTCCAGACACAAGGGAGCACCCAGTATGAGTCAAAACAAAACTCTTTCAGGCATAGAGTAACACATAAATTATGCAAAAATGAAAGAGATAACTCTGGGTAGTTCTCAAGTATTGTTGGAAAGCAGCACCTGTTAGAGCACTCTCAACACCAGCGACACTCTAGATCTGCTCACCATAATTTTCTGTTTTTTTATCAAAGTTTTTAAGCATAGGATTAGCACAGTGCTATCCACGCCGAGATAGAAAAGGACAAAGTTGTTTGCCATTTATACAGCAAAGTCTTTAAGCATAGGACAAGCACAGTGCTGTCCTTGCCGAGCTGTAAAATGACAAAAGCCATTTATCACTCCAGGCACAATATTACAGCTTTGAATTGGTAAAATACCAACTCAAGCCAACCTGAAATGAATAAAATCAACCCCTGACACAGTGTTCTGCTCTAATTAGAGCTCTTCAGAGAGGTATAGCTTTGTCCAGACACAAGGGAGCACCCAGAATAAGTCAAAACAAAACCCTTTCAGGCATAGATTGATGCATAAATTATGCAAAAAAGAAAGAGAGAACTCTGTGTAGTTCTCAAGTTTTGGTGGAAAGCAGCTCCTGTTAGAGCACTCTCAACACCAGCGACACTCTAGATCTGCTCACCTCAAAGGTCTGTTTTTCTATCAAAGTTGTGTATATATATATATATCTATATATGTATATATATAGATATATATATATATGTGTGTTTGTGTGTATAATATTTTTTTCAGGGAAAATTATAGTTAGTAATTAGCATTTACAACACCTTAGAAATTCACTGAAAAAACCCATCCAGAGAAATTCAGCTGTTATAGTTAGCTGAGCTAATTATAACGTGTCCCCCCGCAATGAACAGCTGATGACATCATATATTACATCACTCATGACATGGTCAGTGATGACATCACTGATTACAACTCAAATGACATCACTGATGACTTCACTGATTACATCATTCACTTAATGTCTGATGCAACTCTTCACAACTCTAATATAACCTTGCATACACCCACTCTAAAATACAGATGATTTAGTGGGTGCATGAGTGACAGTAGAAGTGAGTGATTAAATGTGTTTTAGTGAATGCATGGGTGAATGACTAATCTGTGTGAATGTCTGTATCAGTCCGTCAGTTGGTGTGGAAGTAGCTACATGAGTGTCTATATGGGTTAATGATTGGTTGTCTGAGTACCTGTATGGGTGGGAGGGTGGGTGTAACTCCCTGCATAGATGTGTGAGTCGGTGATTCACTGGGTGTATGGGTTCATGAGTGCATCTGCGAGGGGCTGTTTAGGTGTTGGAGTATATAAGTCACTATATGTGAGAGTGAGTGATTGTGAGATCCTTGGGATAGTCAATCATAATACCTATTTTTAAGAAGGGGGATAAAACCGATGCTCGCAACTACCGCCCTATTTCCCTACTGGATTCCTCTATAAAGATCATGAGCCGGGTTATGCTCTCACGACTGAAAGCATGGGTAACCGAGAAGTCGATCCTCACAAAAGTACAATATGGTTTTAGAAAAGGAGTTGGCACATTAGAGCAGTGTGTCAACTTGGATCTATTGATCGGTAAATATACCACAGCTAAGGAGGGTAATTTATATGTATGTTTTGCCGACCTTAGTAGTGCATTCAACTTGGTAGACCATTCCACCCTATTGCCTTTATTGTTGGAAATGGGTGCACCCAAAGAGATAGTATATTTCCTGGCAAGACTACATGAGGAATTATCCAGTAAGGTCCGGTATGGATCCTTAGGTGAATAAACCCCCCCCTTTAAAGTCAAAAGAGGCATCCGCCAGGGCTGCGTCCTCGCTCCACTACTTTTTTCCTTATTTATTAATGAGGTGGAAGCAGCCCTAAAGCCGATAGTGGCAGATGCCCCGAGGGTGGAAGGAAATCCTATTCCAATTCTTTTATTTGCTGATGACGCGGTTTTACTTTCACGCACCCCCATTGGGTTACAGCATCTTATTAATAGTTTTACTGTTTTTATCGCAAAAATGAAGCTTTTAATTAATAAACCTAAAACCTCTGTGATGGCTTGTGGCAGAAACCCGATTAGATGTAGATCCTATTTTATAGAAGGTTGTAAGGTCGAAATGGTTAAAACCTTCTGCTATTTAGGCATTACTTTTGCAGGGAGTGGGTCCTTTGTACAGGAACAGGACAATGCCCGTGCAAAGATGTTGAGGAACATAAATGGCATATTTAGATTTGCTATTAAACTGGGCAGTCGCCGTATTAAAGATATGTTGACAATTTATGAGACTTGATGCGTTACAGCTGCACTTTACGGTGCTGGGGTCTGGGGTCACTGTCATGGCAATTTACAATTAGAAACTGAAAACTCTTTTTTTAAAACGCTTGTTGTGTGCCCCACGATCGGCCTCTATGGAAATCATTCACCGCGAAGCGGGCATTCATTATATTTCGGACCTGGTTTCACTGTGCCCTCTTTTACTTTGGAAATCCATATGGTCAAAGGAAGGGACATTGTTTACACAATCTGTAATACGGGATTGCCTTAAAACGAAGAATTGCTTAAGAATTCCCTGGCTTAACTATATCTCCCACTGGTTTAAAGCTTTGTTTAATTGTGACATCCATCAAGACCCCGAAAGTGTAGACTTCATTGCAAGAGGGGAGATTAAAACATCTTTGTTAGCCCATAAAACAGTGGACCGCTGCCGTGTGCTTTTGAATCAAATAACTTACATGTTTTATATGCAATTGGATCTTAGATAGGGGTTCCAAAGCTATTTGTCTGTTGTAACAAGAGCATCACACCGTTATGTGTTAACTTGATTAAGATTGGGTACCATACACCACCTTGTTCATTTTCCTGTTATGAAACAAGGTTCTATCTTACCCTGCCCATGTGATGGAGTTTCTCGTCAAAGCTGTTGCCATATGTTATTACTCTATAATTTGTATTCTAATTTTAGGAAAATTTATTTGAAACCGTTCTTCTTACGTTGTAACATTAGATCTACCAAAAACGCTATGAATCTGCTCTTAAGATTAGAGGAACCAGGATTGTGCTTTTACATAGCAACATTCCTTCTGAAAGCGATTCATATTAGGAAATCAATGATCTTTGATACTTGATTGCAGGATCTATAGGGTTTTCAAGTATTATTGCTTTTGTGCGTTATTAGATCCGGACTACTTATGTTTATATAAATCCAGGGGGAGTATATGAATTATGTACTTATATAGTAACATTCCTCCTGTAAGAGATGTATACCAGGAAACTAAATGACCTTGATATCTGATTGTATGTTTTTTAGTGCCTTTTAAGTAATCCTTGCATTTGCATTTTATATGGATACGGACTATTTATGTTTACATATACTCAGGGGGAGTATACGAATCATGTACTTGCATTTATTATATTGTTTTCTTATGTCTAAGACTTTTCTTTATTCATATTTTTTTACTAATTTATGTATGGGTAATTTAATCATCATCATTTTCTTTTCTGTGTATTGCTGTGAATAATGATAATAATGATATATATTTGTTTTTGCTTATATGGTTGAATCATTTAACCGAATAAAAGTTTTAAATCAAATCGAATCGATTGTGAGAGTGGCTGTATAGATATGTGTGTTACTGTGTCAGTGACTGTACAAGAGAGTATGTGTTAGTATCTATAGGAATAAGTGAGGTGGTGTGTGTATAACTGTATAGGCGAGCAAATGGCAGTGTAATTGATTCTTTGGGTGACTGATTAGGTGTGTGAGTAACTCTATGGGTGAGTGACGGTATGTGAGTGTCTCTATGGGTGAATGAGTGCATACATCAGTGGCTGTATTGATGAGTACCTGTATTTCTGAGTGACTGTATGGGTGAGCGAGTGCATTTGTGAAGACCTATGAATCAGTGAGTGGTAATGTACTAACTGTTATTGGTGTGCCAATGGTTTTGAAAATGGTAGTCTGAATTTTAGAGTGGGTGTATGAAAGGTTATATTAGGGTGTGAAGAGGTGCATCTGATATTAACTAGATGATGTCATCAGTGATGTCATTTTAAACCTGTGGGTTTTTTTTGTAAATATCTAAGGTTTTTTAAATGTTCATTCCGAACTAGAACGTCCCTGAAATCTGAGGTTGTTTCAGTGAATTTCAAAGGTTTTTTTAAAATGCTAATTACTAACTATAAATTCGCATAAACCACTGTTTTTTCAGTGAATTTCTGAGATTTTTTAAATGCTATTTTCCAACTATGCCTACATAGGTAGGACATATGCAGAAAGAGGAAGAAATGCACAGGGAAAAGCAAGAGAAGTGCAGAAAAAGGCAAGCGAGGTGCAGAAAGAAACAGAACTAAGAAGATTTGACAACTTATAGGAGAAGCTACCCACTTTTTAAGCTACCATCATCAGGTATATAACGCATGTGAGAAAACATGTACAAGTTGCCATGTACCTCAGTCACAAGAGCGCGCAGACCTTTAAACTTAACAGCTTGCTCTTTTGATTTGAGTACAGATACAGACAAGCAAAGTTCAAAAAGAGGCTAGAGAAGTGCAGAAAGACGCAAGAGAAGTGCACAAAGAGGTAAGAGAAATACAGAAATAAGCAGGTGAGGTACATAAAAAAGAGAGAAGTGCAGAAAGAAGTAACATAGGTGCAACAAGAGGCAAGAGAAGTGCAGAAAGACAAATGAAATGTGCAGAATGAGGCAAGAGGGGTGCATAAATAAGCAAGAGAACTGCAGAAAGAATTAACAGAGAAGAAAGAAAGAGGCAGGAGACGTGCAGAAAAAAGCAAGAGAGGTGCAGAAAGAGAAAGAAAGTTAAGGAAAGAAGCAAGAGTAGTGTAGAAAGAGGCCAGAGCGTTGTAGAAAGAGGCTAGAGAGTTCCAGAAAGTGGCAAGAAAGGTGCAGAAAGAGACAAGAGAAATGCAAAAAAAAGCAAGAGAGGTGCAAAATTAGGCAGGAGAAGTGTAGAAAGAAGCAAGAGAAGTGCAGAAAGAAGCAGGAGAAGTGCAGAAAGGCACAACAGATGAGCAGAGAGAGGAAACAGAAGTGCAGAAAGGTGGAAGAGAGGTGCACAAAGAGGCAAGAGAAATGCAGAAAGAGGGAATAAGGATATAGAAAGAGGCATAAGGGGTGCAGAACGAAGCGTGAGCGGTACAGAAAGTAGACAGAGAAATGTAAAAAAAATTGAAGTTCAGAAAGAGGTAAGAGAAGTGCAGAAAGAGGCAATAGAAGTGTAAAAAGTTATAACAGATGTGCAGAAAGAGGCAAGAGAAGTACAGAAAGAGGCAAGAGTGGTGTAGAAAGAGGCAAGAGGGGTGCAGAAAGAAGCAAGAGAGGTGCAGAAAGAGCCAAGGGAAGTGCAGAAAAAAGCAATAGAGGTATAGAGAAGCAAGAGAAGTGCAGAAGGAAGCAGGAGAAGTGCAGAAAGAAAGAAGAGAGGTGCAGAAAGAGATAAGAGAGGTAGACAAAGAAGAAAGTGAGGTAAAAAGAGGAAGACAGACGCGGAAAGAAGCAAGAGAGGAGCAGAAAGAGGCAAGAGAAGTACAGAAAGAAGGAAGAGAACTGCAGAAAGAAGAAGAGAGCAGAAAGAGGGAAGAGGAGTACAGAAAGAGGCAAGAGGGGTGCAGAAAGGAGCAAGAAAAGTATAGAAAGAAGTAACAGAGGTGCATAAAGAGGCAATAGAAGTGCAGAAAGAGGAAAGAGTGGTGCCAAAAGAGATAAGATGGGTGCAGAAAGAGGAAAGACAAGTGCAGAAATATGCATGAGAGGTACTGAAAGAAGCAAGAAAGACGACACAGAGAGAAGAAAAGTGCAGAGGGGAAGCAATAGAAGTTCAGAAAGAGGCAGGAGGGATATAGAAAGAGGCAAGTGAGGTACAGAAAGATATAAAGAGAGGTACAGATAGTACCAAGGGAAGTGCAGAAAGAAGCAATAGAGGTACAGAGAGAGGCAAGGAAAGTACAGAAGAAAGCAAGAAAAGTGCAGAAAGAAGGAAGAGAGATGCAGAAAGAGGCAAGAGAGATGCACAAAGAAGAAAGAGAGGTGCAAAAATAGGAAGAAAGGTGTGGAACGAAGCAAGAGAAGTGCTAAAAGAGGCAAGAGAGGTGCAGAAATAGGCAAGAGAGGAGCAGAAAGAGGGCAAAAAAGGAACAGAAAGAAGCAAGTTAAGTGCAGAAAGAAGCCAGAGAGGCACAGAAAGAGGTAAGAGTAGTGCAGAAAGAAGCAAGAGAACTGCAGAAATAAGAAGGAGAGAGCAGAAAGAGGGAAGAGGGGTGCAGAAAGAGGCAAGAGGGGTGCAAAAGGAAGCAAGAGAAGTGCAGAAAGAAGCAACAGAGGTACATAAAGAAAGAATAGAAGTGCAAAAAGAGGCAACAAGAGAGGTGTAAAAAGAGACAAGATGGGTGCAGAAAGAGGAAAGATGAGTGCAGACAGACGCATGAGTACAGTAAGAGAAGTTGGCCTGGCATATGTTGTCCACTAGTTATAGTCGGCACCTTGCACCAGTCAAAACAACGCCTTAGAGGTGATAGGTTAAGGACAACCTTTATTGAATGCTATCCTTGTGGTAGCTATGGAGAGCAGCCTTCAGGCTAAGTCTTGGAGGAATGAAAACCAGTTGTTTTACCAGTCTATGATCTCTTGAATGACCAAATGAAAGGAGAACCACACCAGGTATGTATATAAAATATATATATTTATTCTAAATACACCCTACTAGTCTCTTTATGAGGCTAGAGGTTAAAGCACATACGTTACACTTAATATCACACAATAAATTAGCACAATATACGTTGAGCCCTAGGGGCGTACCAAACCATATATTAAGAAAGTGGTATAAGAACTATGACTTGACTAGCACAATACCTAGAGCCTATAGAATCGCAAGGAACCACCCAAAGTAGTAATACAGGGAACCCACGGGGGACGCGTGCAGTGTGAGAACACAGCCGCGAATCACCGTTAGCTTCTATGGGGAAAGTCACTGTTGGAAATTTAAATATTAAGGACACTTCGAAGAGGACTTTGAGCAAACCCCTTTAGACTTAAGGGGTTCTAAGGCCAACACCCATGGGAGCACCGGAGTACTCGAGTTACCTCACCAAGGGAAGCCAAGTGCATAGGTGTCTTTTGGTGTCGGGAATCATTGTCGTTTTCAATGGCGATCTGCTGCAAAGGGCTGCTGCCGTCGTAGAGGAAAGTGTCCGGTGGCATCCAAGCCTGGATCAAAGATCAGATGAACCTGAAAGCAGAGGGGACAGAGTCTGGGTCACTAGCCAGTGACCAGGGGCATGATAGTCGAATGCCCACCGATGTCCGGTGATTTCAGGTAAAAGAGGAAAAGCTTGACTCTTCAGCCATGAGGACCAGGAGGTGTTGATGACAACAAGGAGCTGTAATCGAGCTGTGCCACAAAGGATGTCAGGTGCAGCTGCATCAAAGACTGGATTGGATCCAACAAGCCTTGGCAACAGCAACCCAAGCAGAAAGTAAAGAAATGCTTCGGTGTGGACCAGCAAGGTCTGAGGGACTCATCACATGGTGGAGAGTCAGGGCACGCCTGAAGCAACCAGGGAAGCCCAAGGAAAATTAGAGTTGGATTCACAGGGATCCACCAGTTGACAGACCAGGGATTGTGAAGGAGCCTCGAGCTGAAATGCAAGTAGTGGACTCACGGAACACTCGTGTAGTGTAGGCCCACGGTCTTTAGTGCAAAAGGTGATTGGGAGTTGGGCTACATATAACCCAAAGCACAGCCTCGAAGAGTGATGAGAAGCTGAAGCACTTGCAAATGTGCAGGTGTCCAGGAGTTCCAGTTCCACGTCACTTGTGAGAGCTGTGGGTCTCAGCTTTGCTGGGGTCTCGGGTCGGCCTCTGAGAAAATTGGAAATCCTCTTTCTGGGCTGAAAATAGTTTGGAGTCCGGTGGGAGCTTAAGAGATGCAGACCGGCAAATGCTTAGTTGGTACCTGCCAAGCAGGGGAGTCACTCCTTGACCCCAAGGGAGATTCTTCCATCCTCTAGTCTTGAGTAGAGCATCTAAGTTCCAGGATTCAGTTTCAGAGTTTGTTCAGGTGTAATCTAAAGTCCTACAGTCAGGGGTTACTTTCTTATACCCAAGGAAGGGGTTAGACATACTCTGGGGACCCATCTAGGGGAGGGTCTGGAAAGAGGGATGGCAACACCCATTTCCTTTGTCCAGTTTCATGCCAGAGAAGGGGCTGGTAGCCCCTGCAACCGGTTTGAACTGGACTATGCACAGGGACACCAAATGTGCCCCCAGTGCAGACGTCAAAGCACTCTCAGAGTGCACCCCCCCAGCCCCAATACACTAAAGCCTGTCTGGGAGGTGGTTACACCTCCCTGTGCCAGGAAACCTATTGTCCAGGCCTCCCCTGCCGGAGTTTTGGTCAGCAGCAGGAGGCAAGATTCGTGTCTGTGGCTGCAGCATCCATTTTGTGATGAAAGTAACCAAGCTGGAGTGTACCTAAAGTACTTGCAATCAATTTAGAGAGGAAGCAACTAGTCTGGAGTCCTGGATAGCAGGGCCCCAGCCAGACTAAAGTCGAAAAACAGTGAAACATCAGCAAAAGTGGGGGTAACCGTAGCAAGCAGATCCTACTCTTCTACATACAGAAAGAAGCAAGAAATGTACAGGGAGGAGAGAAGTGCAGAAAGAAGCAATAGAAGTGCAAAAAGAGGCACAAGGGGTACAAATAGAGGCAAGTCAGGTACAGAAAGATTCAGGAGAGGTGCAGAAAGAGGCAATAAAGGTGCAAAAAGAAGAAAAAGTAACCCAGGGTGTAGTTCGCAAAGTAGCGCTACGCGTGGCCACTTGAAGTACACTTCGCAATACGCGAGCTATGCGCAGCTACGCAAACTGCGTAGTGCATTGTGCAAAATGCTGTTTGCACTGATTGAAGAGTGCCGGATGCTTGTCCGCGCTGTGCAATCAGTGCAAACTGCATCTTGCACAGTGCAAGAGGTCGTTTTCTGCCGCTCGAGTAAATTTCTACTCGAGCGGCAGCTTTCTCAATGCGGACTGGTAGTTTCACATCGCGAGCTGTCGCGAGCATACGCGACCACTCCCAATGGGAAACCTGACCTCCCCACATTGAGAATCTCGCCGGGATGTACATTTTACACGCTCGGGATCGCATCTTGATGTTGCTGATCGCGAACGAAGAAAACGTCTCGTCGGGATGTAATTTTGCTTGTTCGCCAACTTGACATTGAGGACCGCGAGCAAGCAAAAAATGACCGCTACGCTACACATGTTTGCAATGTGCTACGTGCAATTCGCGTAGTGCAAAGTAGCGCAAACTTCGCAAACTACACAAGCGAAATAAAGAAGATAGGTACAGAGCAAAGCAAGAGAATTGCAGAAAGCACCAACAAATGTGGAGAAAGAGTCAAGAAGGGTACAGAAAGAGGCAAGAGAGCTGCTGAAAGAGGGAAGAATGTTGCAGCAAGAGGGAAGAAGGTACAGAAAGAGAAAAGATGGGTGAAGAAATAAGCACAAGAAGAAAGGTGCGGAAAGAGGTGAGAGGGGTACAGGAAAGAGCAAGAGAAGTGCTGAAAGAGGCAAGAGAAGAGAGGTGCAAAAAGAGGCAGGAGAGGTGCAGAAAGAGGAAAGAAAGGTACAGAAAGAGGCAAGACATTTTGAAAAAAAACAAGAGAGATGCAGGAAGAGACAAGAGAAGTGCAGAAAGAAGTAAGAGAACTTCAGAATGATGAAGAAAGAAGTAGAAAGAGGGAAGAGGGGTAGGGGGATAGGCAGGATGGATGCAGAAAAACCAAAAGAGGTAGAGAAAGAAGCAAGAGAAGTACAGAAAGAAGCAACAGAGGTACAGAGAGAGGCAACAGAAGTACAGAAAGAGGCAAAAAAGGTGTAAAAAAGCAAGAGAGGTGTAGAAAGAGGCAATAGAGGTGGAGAAAGAGGCAGTAGAAGAGCAAGAAGAAGAAACAGAGTTGCTGAACAAGGGAAGAGAAGTGCTGAAAGAGGCAAGAGAGGTACAGAAAGAGGCAAGAGAGGTGCAGAAAGAGGGTACAGAAAGAGGGTAGAGGGGTGCTGAAAGAGGCAAGCGAGGTGCAGGAAGAAGAAGGAGAGGTACAGAAGGAAGCAAGAGAAGTGCAGAAATGACAAACAGTGGTGCAGAAAGATAGCAAGATGGGCGCCGAAAGAGGCAAGGGAAGTGCAGGATGAAGCAACAATGGTGCAGAAAGAGGCAAGAGAGTTACAGAAAGATTCAAGAGACACGCAGAAAAAGGAAGAAAGGTATGGAAAGAAGCCAGAGAAGTACTGAAAGAGGCAAGAGTGGTACAGAAAGAGGCAATACATGTGCAGAAAGAAACAAGAAAGGTGCAGAAAGAGGTAACAGAAGTACAGAAAGAAGCAAGAGAGGTGTAAAAGAGGCAAGAGATGTGCAACAATAAGCAAGAGAACTGCAGAAAGAGGAAGAAAGATGCAGAAAGAGGGAAGAGGGGTACAGAAATAGGCAGGAGGGATGCAGAAAAACCAAGAGAGGTAGAGAAAGAAGCAAGAGAAGTACAGAAAGAAGCAACAGAGGTACAGAGAGAGGCAACAGAAGTACAGAAAGAGGCAATAAAGGTGTAAAAAAGCAGGATAGGTGTATAAAGAGGCAATAGAGGTGGAGAAAGAGGCAGTAGAAAAGCAAGAACAAGAAACAGAGTTGCAGAACAAGGGAAGAGAAGCAAATATTGGAACGTATTAGTTTGCTGGGCCATTGTGTATTATGGAGTTGCAGAAAGAAGAAGAAAGGGGCGGAAAGAGGCAAGAGAAGTGCTGAAAGAAGCAAGAGAGGTGCAGAAATAGGCAAGTGAAGTGCAGAAAGTAGCAAGTGAACTGCAGGAAGATATAGAAAGATGCCGAAAGAGGGAAGAGGGGTGTAAAAAGAAGCAAGAGAGGTGCAGAAAGCGGCAACAGACGTGCAGAAAGAGGCAAGAGAGGTACAAAAAGGGGCAGTAGAGGTGTAGAAAGAGGGAAAAGGGTGCAGAAAGAGGCAAGAGGGATGCAGAAAGAAGCAAGAGAGATACAGAAAGAAGCAAGTGAAGTGCAGAAAGTACCAACAGAGGTGCAGAAAGAGGCAAGAGGGGTGCTGAAAGAGGGAGGACAATTGCAAAAAGAAGCAAAAGAGTTGTAGAACGAGGCAGGCGAGGTGCATAAAGACGCAAGAGAAAGATGAAGAAAGGTCTGAAAGAGGAAGAACGGTGCAAAAGGAGGCAAGAAAAAGAAAGAGAAGTGCAGAAAAAGGCAAGTGAGGAGCAGAAAGAGGCAAGAGAGGTACAGAAACAGGCAAGATAAATGCAGAAAGAAGCAACAGAGTAACAGAAAGAGGCAAGATTAATGCTGAAATAGTCAAAGGAGGTGCAGAAAGACACATGAGAGGTGCAGAAAGAGAGAAGAGGGTACAGAAAAAGGGAAGAGGGATACAGAAAGAGGCAAGAGGGGTGCAGAAAGAAGCAAGAGAGGTACAGAAAGAAGAAATAGAAGTGCAGAAAGAACCAACAGAGGAGCAGAAAGAGGCAAGAGGGATGCAAAAATAGGCAAGAGAGCTGCAGAAAGAGGAAAGAGGGGTACAGAAAGAAGCAAGAGAACTGCAGAAAGAGGCAAGAGAGGTGCAGAAACAGGTACAGAAAGAAAGAAGAGAGGTACAGAAAGAGGCAAGAGTAGTGCAGAAAGAGGGAAGAGTGGTGCAGAAAGAGGCAAGAGGGATACGGAGAGAAGATAGTGAAGTGCAGAAACAGGCAAAAGAGGTACAGGAAGAGGCAAGACAGGTGCTGAACAATTAGGAGAAGTGCATAAAGAGGCATGAGAAGTGCATAAAGAAGCAAAGGAGGAGCAGAAAAAGCAAAGAGAAGTGCATAAAGTGAGATGCTGAAAGAGGCAAGAGAGGTGCAGGAAGATAGGTGCAGGAGTTGAGGTGCAGAAAGGCAACAGGGGTGCAGAAAGAAGCAAGAGAACTACCAGAAAGAGGCAAGAGAGGTGCAGAAACAGACACGAGAGATGCAGAAAGAAAGAGGAGAAGTACTGAAAGAGGCAAGAGTAGGGCAGAAAGAGGGAAGAGGGGTGCAGAAAGAAGCAAGAGGGATATGGAAAGAAGGATAGTGAGGTGCAGAAAGAGGCAACTGAGATACAGGAAGAGGCAAGACAGGTGCAAAAACAGGCAAGAGAAGTGCATAAAGAGGCAAGAGAATTGCAGAAAGAAGCAAAAGAGGAGCATAAAGAGGCCAGCGAAGTGAATAAAGAGTCAAGAGGTGTATAAAAAGAGGCAAAAGAAGTGCAGAAAGAAGCAAGTGAGATGCTGAAAGAGGCAAGAGAGGTGCATGAAGAGAGATGTAGAAAGAGGCGGTAGTCAGACAAAATATCGAAATTAAAATATCGATATACAATATTATCGATGTTTTAATATCGATGGTATAGTATATCGATGTGCCATAATATCGACAGACAGAATATCGAGATTAAGGTATGTATGTTAGTAATATCGAAATTTAGTTGTTTAGTGTTATGTATTTTATTATGTTGTTTATATGTTTGCTAAATATGTTTAGAAATGTATGTTTGAAAATTAGTAATTGTCAGTCAGTCAGTCATAAGCTTTTATTCGATATGCAAGATATCTTATAAGCACATATACAAAACATCAATACAAAATACAAAAAGACATAGCTTTAAGAAGTCAGTATAAGAACCCATTTAAAACGAATAAAAGGACATAAAACGCCCGATAAATAACTTAGCTAAGAAAAGAATTAAATCGCTACTGACAGTCTCTTACATCGAATAAGCCAAAACTGTTTTAAAAATTTAGCAGTTCCGCACACAATGGGGGGGGAAGTGTCAGTAATTAAAATGCGCAAGGCGACTAGGTGGCTACGAGTACCCAAGATTTGGAAGAGGGGTTTCAACCAATACCTCCGGGGCCTGGCATAATCCGGACATTCAAATAGAACATGCACAATAGACTCAACCCTGTTCGGGCAACAAGCACAATACGGGGAGGCACGGGCCACTGATGTCCAGTTTGATACCACAGCTCCTAGCGGGAGGGATCCAACTCTAAATTTAAAATACAGGGCACGGTCAAATGGGAGTGTGATTAGGTCCAAATAGGGTTCAAAGGCCACAATGTCTTTAGTTTGTAAAAATGAGACCGTGGACTTGCAGTGCTTCGAGTTTGTGATTAAGCGCTCCGCCGTCCACTTCCAAAAGAGCGCTTTAACAGCTTCTTTAGGAGGGGCTGTGCGTGAAGACCAACAATCCCCAAGACCAATCTTCTCCAGGAGCTTCTTGGTTTCGCTCAGCCATCTGATCTTGGCCCAACCCCCCAAACTCATTATTTCCCCCAAACCATCGGCGTAGGATTTTAAGTCCTCACCCCTCCAGATTCGTGTCCACAATAGGAGAGGGCGAAGCTGAGCCTGATCTTGGATGCTCTTACAGCCCGTGTCCAACAGCACTGGTACAGATGGCGTGCTCAGAGGAATGGAAATAATAGATTTTAGGAGCTTGGTCTCCGCTATCGCTAGGGCATCCAATCGGCAGTGGCCCCACAGCTCAGCCCCATACAAGGCTGATGTCACTACTTTAGCCTTGTAGATGTCAATTACTGGGGAAAGCGATCTCCTAGGTGAGGCCAAAAACTCCCTCACAAGTGCTCCTCCTACTCTTCTGTGATTTAGGACCATTTTCTCAATGTGGTTTGCCCAGGACATCCTATCCGTAATCCGAATACCGAGGTAATCGAATTCGGCTACTTTCTCTAAGGCCACTGAGTTGAGTGTAGGTGAACGGCCAAGTTTCCTGGGAGGATTTAGGACTAGGTATTTTGTTTTGGCCACGTTTATAATTAACCCTTTAGCAGCGCAAAACTCCTGGAAACGCGTTAGCAATTTCTGCAGGCCTTGGGGGGTCTTGGAGATCAGAAGCGTGTCGTCCGCAAAAAGCAATGTGGGGATACGGACTCCTCCAAGACAGGGGGCGTCGGCTGGTTCTTTTTGCAGATGTTTTACCACCCCATTCACATAAAGTGAAAATAGGGTGGGCGCCAAGACGCATCCCTGTCTAACACCCCTTGACACTGGGATCCTCTCAGTGAGTTCTCCGTCTTTGCCCCAGCGGACCTGCGCAAAGGTATGGTCATGGAGACTAATGAGAAGGGACAAGATGTAAGGAGGTATTCCCAACTCATTGAGTACCCTCCAGAGCTCTTCCCGGGGGACTAGGTCAAAGGCAGTCTTCAAGTCTATAAAAGCCAAATAAAGACTGCCTTTGCCCAGAT
Source organism: Lissotriton helveticus (assembly GCF_964261635.1). Taxonomy (NCBI): domain Eukaryota; kingdom Metazoa; phylum Chordata; class Amphibia; order Caudata; family Salamandridae; genus Lissotriton; species Lissotriton helveticus. Next base: position 212,266,130 of record NC_136058.1, read on the forward strand.
CAACAACCTTCCACCCCAGGAGAGCTAACCTAAACACCTGCTCAATGGTCCCCATACCAGCCCGGAAACCTGCCTGGAATTCTGATAGGATTTTGTTTTCCTCCACCCAATGTAAGATCCTTCCAAGGACAGCTTTACCAGCTATCTTTTGGGTGGAGTCTATCAGGCTTATGGGGCGGTAGTTTCCCGGGGTTTCCCTACACCCTTTTTTGTAGATCGGGACTACCACCGCCCCCTTCCAGGATTCAGGCACTGCCCCTCCCATCATGATGTCATTTAGGAGGGCGGCAATGATCCTACCCCATTTTACTGGGTAAGCCTTCATAAGATCCCCAGGGAGACCATCTGGACCCGGTGCTTTGCGCGGGGCCACCCATCCTATGACCCCCTCAATCTCTAAGGGAGTGAAGAAATCGTATGCATGGGGGACAACTGCTAATCTAAATTCCCTCCCAGCATTTAATTCCCCTTCTGGGGGGAGGTAAAGGGACCCGAAGTGGTTTACCCAATGTTGCGGGGGGATATTGCAGGGTCTCACAGATGCATCTGGTTTATTCCGTGTGCCTATGAGATTCCAAAAGGCCCTAGAATCCCTACCCTTACTAGCCTGAAGTAGGTCCTCCCAAAATTTGTCTTCCCACTCCTGCCTAGCAATCTTAAGGGATTTATTATAGGCCTTCCTAGTTTCCTGTATCTCACTACGGGATTTGCGTTTAACTGCCTCAACTAGTTTGGCCTTATAAGAACTACATTTTTTGGTGTACCAACCCTCAGCAGGTTTTCTAAATGTTTTTTTTCCCAAGTTGATAGGATGGGATGAAAACACACTAGATAAGGCTTCAACCAGGGAGGGGAAAAGTCCACTCGCTCTACCTGCCCCCTCTAATGGGTTTCTAAGATCTGTTACCACTTGATTTAAGAGGGTTAAGATTTCCCCTACCTTTCCCTCAGAGAGAATCAATTTTGCCCATTTTATTCGTCTGCCACAATGGGAGACTTCGGACAGATCCGGGGGTACGGCGACCGGGTAAATGTTGTCCTTCATTAGGGGGCGCCACCACTGATCCATACTCAGGGAGAGGGAATTGTGATCACTCTCCGTCGTATGTACCACCTGCATGTCTTTTACAAAGGACCATAGACACACATCTATTAGGATATAATCCAACCTAGAGGTGTGTCCAGGCCTATTATACGTGTGTGCACCCCCCCTATCTGAGGTTGTCCTCCCATTGGCTGCCCTTAAATTAAATTCCAGGCTCAGGGAGTATATCTGGAGCGCCACTTCAGTCCACCTTCTGATCGGAGGGATATCCAAAACCGGAATCCCCAACCTAGCATCATCCTCGTCCTGATCGGTGGCGACGTCCGAGCCCAGGGGCTCGAACGTACAGTTCATGTCACCCGCCACCAGTGTACGTGTCTTATGAGGGGTGTTTTTTAACAGGGACTCGAGGAGAGATATTACAGAAGACTTCCTCCCACCCTTGGTTCCCCGGGCGTAAATGTTATAGATATTCAAAACAGTTCTTCCCCTTGGATCTATTAGGGTAATGTTCTGAATGTCCGGGCAACCTGTGGGGAACTCCACTACTCTGCAATCTAAAGAGGCTGCAACCCATATGAGTAGGCCGCCCGAAGGTCGCCCTCTCCCTGATACCGAAGCCTGAGCAGGGGAAGAAAAGGAGGAAAAACCCACCCTATGAACCGGGACCAAGCTCCATGTCTCTTGGAAGAGACACAGGGTGTGATCGTCAACACAAGTAATGAATTCCGGTATATCCAGTTTTCTTGCAATCCCTGCGACATTCCAACTGCAAACCTTAAAGGCTAGGTCCGTCGCAGCTGGAGCGTCACTGGGTGCAAGAGAGTCCCTAGCGGTGGTCCTACTCATGTGTGACTGAGGTATACCGGGTTCTTGGGGAATTATCAGCGGGTCTACCATCCCCCCTGCGCTGCTTACATGGGTGGGTGACACTCCCGGTAGCTCCACACTACTCTCAGCTTCCAGTCAGTTAGGCTCTAGTCGCCGCAAATGATTCTCCCTTAAGCCTCCTGTGGCCCCAGCCCAATTCTGTACAGAAACAGGGGAAGTTAAGCTTCCTCCAGTTAGGACAAAACTTTGACTAGGGTAAAAATAAGAGAGATCCACTACTTTAACCCCTGGAGCTCCCATGCATGTATTAGGGGTACAAATCGAGGGCACTACTCTTGGATCTTGGAAGTTTATAATTATACAATCCCCCTCCTGAGTCTTCTTCCCCTGGCCTACCCACCCCACTCTGCGAACACCTAAAATAATACCATCCACACCTGGCGGAATTGGCCTATTTGCCTTTAGCCAGTGGATACACTTATTCTTAAGTGACTGATGGTTTTCCAACTGGCCCTCTTTTAGAGGGGGCACATTAACCAGGACAACAACAAAAGGTTGACAGTCAGGTGGGAGGTTTACTGGGGGAATCCTCCGTACTAGTTTTCTAGGGACCAGTAACGTAGTGGATGGGGCCATAGATTGAGATGCAGATCTATGGGTTTCCCCTACCAGCGCCCCATTGAGTTTCTTCCGTGTGCCCATTTTTAGGGGACCTTCCATTTGGCCACTACCTGCCTGTGGCTGTTTTAGTGTTGGAGGGATTGGTTTATTTTTAACAGGCTCCTGATGTTTGGGCAAACCCTTGTCTTTTTGTCCCGCTTTGGGACGAGTGGGAGATTTAGGAGGTGGGATTAATGGATTGCTAGAACCAGCTTTAAGTGTACCTAAAGGGGTTATGGGATCTCTCTGGGATGACAACTCATTCCCCTTTATGACCTTGTCCTTGTTTTCACTCATCCTAGCTAGTTGTTTAATTGTAGTTTTGAGTGAATGAAACCCATCAAGGGTTGATTGTTCTAGTTTGTCTATCCGATTCCCTAGCCCCTTAACCTGTGCTACTAAAGGATTCAAGAGGCTATATATCTTCTCAAGAATATGACCGGCTACTACTGGGTCGGTGGGATTAGGAGCTTTAGCCGTACTATCACCAGTATGTAGCCCCTTGGGAGAGGTCATAGGATCCCTTTCTTTGTCAGCTTCAATTTCTACGGTCCCATCCCTTAAGTTTCTCATCCCTGATCCATCTAACTTTCTTGCTCTTTGATAAAGAGCAGCCTGTCTTACTAACCTACCCTTTTTGCGCTTTCGTTGTTTTTTACTTGGGGGCCTGAGTCCCTGACTAATGTCAGGAGATTGGGAGTTGGTGGGTACCCTGTCTGGCTCCCCTACTGGGGTATCTAATAAGGAGGTGAGTGAATTTAATGAAAAAGTATCCTCGGTGGCTTCGTGCGGACAGCTTAGGGGTAGGGGTGAAGGGGAAGGCAGCCTGCTAAGACCGCCGTCTTCCCCGGTAACCATAGGTGTATGTTCAACCAGGAGGTTTTCCAGCCTCTCTATATGTAGTTCTATACCAGCCAGCAAGGGGGGGTCGGTGGAGATGCTAGGCCCACTAGGTGGAAATACAGATTGTGACCGGGCATTTATCAGTGTAGGCGACTGGGCAGCAACCCCCAAGGATAAACGTCTTGAGGGGAGGTATACCTCTGATAGCCGCCGCTCTGACATAGCAATCTCCTTGTCAATCACCGCCGCCACCCTGGTGATAAAGCGGTCCATAGTTCCTATCACAGGGCTAGCAACTTTTAACCCCCTATCACCTTCACTCCTGATGGGCTTTCCTGAGCGGGTAGGCATACTGCGGGGCACAAGATGTGGGCTCCACTAGGCAGGTGTACTTACAGATAGTGGAGAGTAAGGGACGTGGCCCAGCCCAGCCTCTGTCAGCCCCTGACGGCCACAGACGGCCCGCCCTCTGCCCGGGCTCCGCCCGGCGCTGCCCGCGCGCGTCCCGCGACGCGGAGGGAGAGCCTGGCCTTTGTAGCGCCTCCGGGCGCGAAGACAGCGGGAAACCGGAAGTGCGCGCTAAGCCCACTGGGAGCTGTAGTCTCCAGCCGCGCTGATGGAGTGATGGCGGCGAGACTTACAGCGTTCCCCACCCAGGGACTGGCGCTGTGTGCAGGCGTATGCTGGCGAGCAGGTAAGGGTCTCCTGGCTCCTGGCTTGTCCCCCGCTCCACCGAGGGAGAGCCTGGCCTTTGTAGCGCCTCCGGGCGCGAAGACAGCGGGAAACCGGAAGTGCGCGCTAAGCCCACTGGGAGCTGTAGTCTCCAGCCGCGCTGATGGAGTGATGGCGGCGAGACTTACAGCGTTCCCCACCCAGGGACTGGCGCTGTGTGCAGGCGTATGCTGGCGAGCAGGTAAGGGTCTCCTGGCTCCTGGCTTGTCCCCCGCTCCACCGAGGGAGAGCCTGGCCTTTGTAGCGCCTCCGGGCGCGAAGACAGCGGGAAACCGGAAGTGCGCGCTAAGCCCACTGGGAGCTGTAGTCTCCAGCCGCGCTGATGGAGTGATGGCGGCGAGACTTACAGCGTTCCCCACCCAGGGACTGGCGCTGTGTGCAGGCGTATGCTGGCGAGCAGGTAAGGGTCTCCTGGCTCCTGGCTTGTCCCCTAGTAATTATGTTAACATTTTGCGTTTTAGTATTAGAGCGGGTTGTGGGTTTATGGGGGAATAGGGTGGGAAGTAATTTAATAATAATTAAATAATTAATATATATTTTTTAATATTTTAATTAATAATTAATTTGTAATTAATTGAAAATAATTAGTTAATTACATGAATTAGATTTAATGTGGTAATATATTTAATTTAGTGTTATTGTTAATTAATAATTAATTGGTAATTAATTAATATTAATTAGTTAATTAAATTAATTAGATTTAATGTGCTAAGATCTAGCCTTGAAACATCAATATTTTTTAGTTCTAGGTGATTTTAACCTTCACGTCGATAATTCCCTTTGCGCAAAAGCGAAGAATTTACTGGAAATCATGGATAGCCTTAATTTTACTCAACTTGTCACCGGTCCTACTCATGTGGCAGGTCACACCCTGGATCTTATTTTTGCTAATTTCCCCACTGTTATTGTTTCCCCCTCCCTTCCTCTTACATGGTCGGACCATTACCTTATCCCCTTTTCTTTGGCCTTAGACCGTAAATCCATCCCTCCTGTGCCCAGGAAAGAGCTGGGTAGGAAATGGCACAAAGTCACTTGTGCTTCCCTGGACCCGATATTCCATTTCCAGACGGACCATCTATCCCCGGATATCGATTTTAATATCGCCAGACTAAACTCCGCCCTTATCAATGCTATTGACCTTATTTCCCCCCAGAAACTCATCACTTCCACTAGATCCCGTCCTTCTGCTCCCTGGTTCTCCACCTCCCTCCGCGAGGAAAAAAGCAGCTGTAAAGCACTAGAACGGAAGTGGAGGCTTAATTACGATCTTGAAGCTAAGCTTGCCTACAAGGCGGCCTTGAGAAAATTTCTCAAACATAAAAAAACAGCCATGAAAGACCACTTCTCGCTCCAAATCGCCAAGGCCAAAAACTCTTCTAAAACCCTCTTTTCCATCGTTAAAGATTTTATCACCCCTCCGGCCAGGACCAGTCAGGTCTCAGCTAGCCAGAAACTTTGTGAAGGACTCTCGGACTTTTTCCTTGAAAAGATCGATAAACTTTGCGTTTCCTTCCCTAAAGGGCCAATGCCTCGGCCCTCGTCTACCGACCCCCCTGACTCTCCGTCCCTTCTTGCGTTCAATAAACTTGCCCAGGAGGATGCTATCAGACTACTCATTCACTGCAAGTCTGGTGCACCCTCTGACCCCGTTCCGGCCAAAACTATGGGTGAATTGGCCCCCCTGCTAGCCGACCCTTTCCTCTCCGTCTGGAATGCTTCTCTACACTATGGCGTTTTCCCTACCACCTGGAAGGAAGCCTTGGTGATCCCAATTCTAAAAAAGACAGATGCCGATCCCACTGTATTCTCCAACTACCGCCCTATATCTCTCCTTCCCAAACCTGCTAAAGTTTTGGAGAAAGCCGTGCAGTTGCAACTCACGGAGTACTTGGAGAACAATTCACTACTGCACGACTCGCAATCTGGATTTCGGGCGGGATACAGTACCGAGACGGCTCTGCTGGAGGTCTCGGAGACCATTCGAGAGTGCGTGGACAGAGGCGAGGAGGCCATGTTGGTCCTCCTCGACCTGTCCGCGGCATTCGATACGGTATCCCACTCCATTCTCCTTGACCGACTACGGCACATGGGCATTGGCGGCACTGCCATCAGTTGGATTGAGTCCTTCCTCTCTGGAAGAAGTCAAAGGGTGCTGTTGCGGCCTTTCAGATCGGAGGAAAAACCCTTGTTTTGCGGCGTGCCACAGGGCTCGGCCCTCAGCCCTCTGTTTTTTAACATATATCTTGCCCCACTGGCCGGCGTGGTGGAGTCCTGCGGAGTCAGGGTGGTCTCTTATGCTGATGATACTCAGCTGGTGTTCTCCTTTAGAGGCCACTCTGACTCCGCGTTCTCCAACTTCCGCCGGTGTCTTAACATCATCAGCGATTGGATGTCTGAAAACCATCTAAGACTCAACGCGGACAAAACAGAGGTGCTGTTTTTTAACCAGAAGAACTCCATCCCCTCCTCCTGGTGGTGGCCCGCGGCACTCGATCCCGCCCCCTCTCCCGTCCACTCGGCCCGCAACCTGGGCTTCCATTTCAATGACTCCTTATCATGCAAGACTCAGATTCAAAAAGTGACCTCGGCCTGCTTCCTGAAGCTACGCATGATCAGGAAAATCCTCCCCTATCTCCCTTTGGATTCCCGCCGGACAGTTACCCACGCTCTCATCACGTCCCACCTGGACTATGCTAATAGCCTGTATGCCGGTGCTCCCCAATACCTTATTGACCGGCTGCAGATTGTCCAGAATGCGGCGGCGAGGCTGATTGGTAACATTTCTTATCGTCAGTCAGTCGCCGCATATCGTAGGGAACTGCACTGGCTACCTGTGGCCAGCCGAATTCAGTTTAAGATCCTTACCCTGACTCATCGAGCCATTAATGACCGCGGACCAAACTATCTAAAAAAACGAGTCTCAATATCCCGGTCCATCAGATCCTTGAGATCCAATGACCTATGCCTTCTGATCTCCCCCCGCTTTAGACTTTCCAGAATGGGTGGCAGAGGATTCAGCGTCATTGCTGCAAAACTATGGAACTCCCTGCCAGTTGAGCTCAGATTCTGCCCCTCTGAATCTGTCTTCCGGGCCAGACTCAAAACCTTGCTCTTTTCTAGACTCTGATTTATCATGTCACTTCCCCTGTCCGTTCCTTCTCTCCCCTCTAAAGACTCAGGTTCCAGCGCCGGGACACCCCTCAGGGGGTAGCTGCGCGCTTTATAAGCTACATAAAATAAAATAAATAAATAAGATATATAATTTATTGTTATTGTTAATTAATAGTTAATTGGTAATTAATTAATGTTAATTAGTTAATTACATTAATTAGATTTATTGTGCTAATATATTTAATTTAGTGTTATTGTTAATTAATAATTAATTTGTAATGAAATAATATTAAGTAGTAAATTAAATTAATTAGAGTTGATGTGTTAATATTTTTAATTTATTAATTTTTGATATTGTTAATTAATAACTAATTGGTAATTAATAATTATTAAGTGAATAAATGATTTCATTTATCTATGTGTAGTGGGTTGTGTGTTTATAGGGAAACAACCATTACAACGCAACTTTTACAACGCACTACCATTACAACGAAACTTTTACAAACCAAAAACTATTACAACACATGCATTTACAACGCAGATACCTTTACAACGCATACCATTACAACGTAAGTATTGGTAAGTATATAATTATATTTAAAATGTTATAGTTTTGGGTTTTTGGGTCAAGGGGTATTTTTAGGGTTCAGGGTCAGTTTTTAGTTTTTGGGTAAAGGGGTATTTTTAGGGTTCAGGGTCAGTTTTTAGTTTTTGGGTAAAGGGGTATTTTTAGGGTTCAGGGTCAGTTTTTAGTTTTTGGGTAAAGGGGTATTTTTAGGGTTCAGGGTCAGTTTTTAGTTTTTGGGTAAAGGGGTATTTTTAGGGTTTAGGGTCAGTTTTTAGTTTTTGGGTAAAGGGGTATTTTTAGGGTTCAGGGTCAGTTTTTGGTTTTTGGGTAAAGGGGTATTTTTAGGGTTCAGGGTCAGTTTTTAGTTTTTGGGTAAAGGGGTATTTTTAGGGTTCAGGGTCAGTTTTAGTTTTTGGGTAAAGGGGTATTTTTAGGGTTCAGGGTCAGTTTTTAGTTTTTTGGTAAAGGGGTATTTTTAGGGTTCAGGGTCAGTTTTGGGTTTTTGGGGTACAGGGGTACAGTGTAAAAATTAAAGTAAAATTAAATTTAAATTAAATTAATTAAATTAAATTAAATTAAATTAAATTAAATTATATTATATTAATTAATTTACATAAAAAAATTATTATATACTTACCAATACTTACGTTGTAATGGTGTGCGTTGTAAAAGTATCTGCGTTGTAAAAACATGCGTTAATATTTGTAAAATTATATGTATTTTTAAATTAATTTTAAATTATTATTAATACATTTAAAAAACTATATTTTTAATTTCGATATTTTTGTACAACGATATTATTTTTTCGATATTTTTGTACTTACCATTATGTAGATATAATTTCGATATTTTTGATTTCGATATTTTTGTGTCGATATTTTTGTATGTAGATATTCTGTCTGTCGATATTATGTCATACATTTAAAGAGGCAACAGGGGTGCAGAAAGAAGCAATAGAGGTGCAGAAAAAAGCAAAAGAAGTGCAGAAAGATGCAACAGAAGTGTAGAAAGAAGCAAGAGGAGTACAGAAAGAGGCAAGAGAAGTGCAGAAAGAAACAACAGAGGTGCAGAAAGAGGCAATAGAAGTGCAGAAAGAGGTAAAACGAGTGCAGAAATAAGAAAAAGGAGTACAGAATGAGGCAAGAGGGGTGCAGAAGAAAGCAACAGAAGTGCAGAAAGAAGCAACAGAGGTGTAGCATCAGGCAAGAGTGGCGAGAAAGAGGGAAACAAAGTGCAAAAAAAGCAAGAGAGGTGTTGAAATAAGCAAGAGATGTGCATAATGAAGGAAGAGAACAGCAGAAAGAAGTAAAATAGGTACAGAACTAGGCAAGAGAAGTGCAGAAAGAAACAAGGGAGGTGCAGAAAGAGGAAGAAAGGTGTGGTAAGAAGCAATAGAAGTGCAGAAAGAGGCAGGAGCGGTGCAGAAAGAGGCAAGAGAGGTGCAGAAAGATTCAATAGAGGTGCAAAAAGAGGGAAGAAAAGTGCAGAAAGAAGCATGAGAGGTGCCGAAAGAAGCAAGAGAAGTGCAGAACGAGTGAAGAGGGATACAAAAACAGGCAAGAGAAGTGCAGAACGAAGAAAGAAGGGTGCAAAGGGTGCAGAAAGAGGCAAGAAAGGTACAGAAAGAAGGAAGAGGGGTGCAGAAAGAGACAAGAGGGGTGCAGAAAGAAAAAAGAGGAGTGTAGAAATAAGCAAGTGAGTTGATGAAAGAGGCAACAGAGGTGCAGTACCATCCCAAGTGCCACATCATCCAAACCATTATGGACATTTCAATTAGTCCTATTAGATAAAGAGGAAAACGCTGGGTGGACATACCCCAGTCTATCATAATTTTCTGCAGAATACTTACAATTCTTCCCAAAGGTACTGGGGTCCTTTGTATTAAAGAGTGCATGCCCTTACGCAATACTCTCCCTGACTCCCATCAGAAGCGGCCGCTCTTCACGCTGCTCCCTGCTCTTCCCACCGAGTGGTATCGTAACGCTACACCGCAAGACTTGCGACTGCCTGACTGAGCATTAGAAGTTTTCTCAGCACTAGATTGCCTGCTCTGTTTATTATTAGCCAAACTAAATTACATCGCAGCGCTAAAGTACCCGTTTGTGTCATATTTGCCAATCTGAGCATTAGAAGTTATCTCAGCGCTAGATTGCCTGCTTTGTTTAATAATTGCCAAACTGAATTACATCGCAGCGCTAAATTTCCCGTTTGTGTCATATCTGCCAATCTGATTTTAAATCGTAACACTAGATTGACATAGAGCGCTTCTACAATATCCCCAACTGTGTAGTGCTGCCTATTTAAATCATCTGTGCCTGATCATCTGTGTCCACTGGCATTTGCTTCGCGCCCACTGTATCTTTACCCCAATCCTGTTTCGGTTTTGACTTGCAGCCATTTTGCTGTTGTTGTTGTGCCCCCAGGCCGGATATCCACCACGCACCCGCCTCCCAGCTGCTCCTCCCTCCCACTGACTTTGTAAGCGCCGCTCTCCCGTGTATTAAACTGTGACCGCCCTGACTCCCATCAGAAGCGGCCGCTCTTCACGCTGCTCCCTGCTCTTCCCACCGAGTGGTATCGTAACGCTACACCGCAAGACTTGCGACTGCCTGACTGAGCATTAGAAGTTTTCTCAGCGCTAGATTGCCTGCTCTGCTTATTATTAGCCAAACTAAATTACATCACAGCGCTAAAGTACCCGTTTGTGTCATATTTGCCAATCTGAGCATTAGAAGTTATCTCAGCGCTAGATTGCCTGCTTTGTTTAATAATTGCCAAACTGAATTACATCGCAGCGCTAAATTTCCCGTTTGTGTCATATCTGCCAATCTGATTTTAAATCGTAGCACTAGATTGCCATAGAGCGCTTCTACAATATCCCCAACTGTGTAGTGCTGCCTATTTAAATCATCTGTGCCTGATCATCTGTGTCCACTGGCATTTGCTTCGCGCCCACTGTGTCTTTACCCCAATCCTGTTTCGGTTTTGGCTTGCAGCCATTTTGCTGTTGTTGTTGTGCCCCCTGGCCGGATAAGCACCAGGCACCCGCCTCCCAGCTGCTCCTCCCTCGCCCCTCCCCTTCCACTATCCTTATATGACAGATGCTTTTGCACGCAGCGTTCACGCGCAGCGTCGCGCCCTATGCGCGCCGAAGGTGCGCCAAAGGTAAGCACGTCTACGCCCGTCCGCGCCTGGACCGCGCCCAGCGCCGGCCCCACTGGTCCCCACTTTAGCCACCCCGCCCGCTTAACGTATGACTCCGCAACTCTCCTTACCCTTAACCCTGAACGCACCCCACAATGCTGCGTAGCTGCCCCAGGACACACCCACGGACCATTCGCCTGCCACTCCTGCAAGTTCGCCTGCATCAGGACCCACACCAAATCCTCCCCCTCCAAACGCAGCTCCGACTCTAACCACCTGAAGTGCATCCTGCTCAACACCCGCTCTGTCCACAAACACGCCACTGAACTCTGGGACCTACTCGACACTTCATCACCGGACGTCGCCTTCCTTACAGAAACCTGGATGAACGCATCATCAGCGCCCGACATCGCCATAGCCATCCCGGACGCTTACAAGATCATCCGAAAGGACCGTACCAACCAAACAGGAGGAGGCATCGCCATCGCCCATAAAAACACCATCCGAGTCACAACCAGCTCCGACATTAACCTCGCAACCGCCGAACACCTTCATTTCCAGATCCACACCGACCCCAGGACCACACTTAGAGGCACCCTCATCTACAGACCACCAGGAACCCGCACACAATTCAACAAAGACATCACTGACTTCATCAGCCCACATGCCCTCACATCCGAGAACTACATTCTACTGGGAGACCTCAACCTCCACCTGGAAAAGAATAACGACAGCAACACCACCACCCTTCTAGACAACCTGGCCAATCTCGGACTCAAACAACTTGTTGACACCCCCACCCACTTAGCCGGTCACACACTCGACCCTATCTTCACCTCCAGCAAACACATCTCCTTCGATCACACCACAGCTCTCCATTGGACAGACCACAGCTGCGTTCACTTCAGCTACAATAAGAACACGACCTACATCCCACCACAACCTATTCCTCGAAGAAACTGGAACAAAATCACCACCGACCAACTCTTCACACCGCTCAACCAAACCCCCCCGCCATATCATCGAACCCAAACCAAGCTGCCACCAAACTCACACAATGGATCACCCACAGCGCTGACGAATTAGCACCCTTAAAAAATCACCAGATCAAACAAGGTAGCAAAAAGGCCCCCTGGTTCAACGATGACCTTAAGAAATCCAATAAGATGTGTCGGACCCCAGAGAAAACCTGGAGAAAAAACCCAACCACTAACAACCTGACCACCTTCAAGGACGCCACCCGCAAACACCACCAATTGATCCGATCCACCAAGAAATCAGCATTCAAGGATCGACTCGACAATAACGCCAACAACAGCAAGGAACTATTCAACATAGTCAAAGAATTTACCAACCCCACCGCCGGCACCAACGACATCACTCCCTCCCAAGACCTCTGCGACTCTCTATCCTCTTTCTTCCACAACAAAATTGCCGACATTCATAACAGCTTTGAAAACCTGTCCGAAGAACAACCCACTCCATCCACCTCCAAACCAAAACAGCACTCCCACAACCTTTGCGTCTGGAACCCAATCACTACCGAAGACACCATCCGTCTGATGAACTCCATCCACTCAGGTTCACCAACTGACCCATGCCCCCACCACATCTTCAACAAAGCAGACTCCATCATCGCACCCCATCTCCGCGATGTCATCAACTGCTCCTTCAACTCCGCTACCTTCTCAGAAACCTGGAAACATGCCGAAGTCAGCGCCCTTCTGAAGAAACCCACAGCGGAACCCTCTGAACTTAAGAACTACCGCCCCATCTCTCTCCTCCCATTTCCTGCCAAAGTCATTGAGAAAGCCGTCAATAGTCAACTCGCCGCCTTCCTTGAATACAACAACTCCCTCGACCGCTCACAGTCCGGCTTCCGAGCCAAACACAGCACCGAAACCGCCCTCATCGCTGCTACAGACGACATCCGTACGCTACTGGACAACGGAGAAACAGTTGCCCTCATCCTACTTGACCTCTCCGCCGCCTTCGACACAGTCTGTCATAATACCCTCATACAACGCCTCAGCAACGTCGGAATACAAGGAAAAGCGTTGGACTGGATCATATCGTTCCTCGCCGGAAGAACCCAGAGAGTCCGCCTCCCCCATTCAAATCAGAGGCCACCGAAGTCATATGCGGCATACCACAAGGATCATCACTCAGTCCCACCCTCTTCAACGTGTACATGAGTCCCCTCGCATCCATCGCGCGACAACACAACCTCAACATCATCTCCTAGGCGGACGACACCCAGCTAATCCTCTCTCTCACCAAAGACCCTAACACCGCCAAAACCAATCTACACGAAGGAATGAAAGAAGTAGCCGAATGGAGGAAGAACAGCCGTTTAAAACTAAACTCGGACAAAACGGAAGTCCTCATCTTAGGATCATCCCCCTCTGCATGGGTCGACTCATGGTGGCCACCGGCTCTGGGCACAGCACCCATACCTACAGATCACGCACGTAACCTGGGCTTCATCCTAGACTCCTCCCTCTCGATGTCCAGACAAGTCAACGCCGTCTCATCATCATGCTTCAACATCCTACGCATGCTCAAAAAAATCTTCCGCTGGCTCCCCACCGAAACAAGAAAGACGGTCACCCACGCACTAGTCACTAGCCGACTAGATTACGGAAACACCCTTTACGCCGGAACCACAGCCAAATTACAGAAAAAACTCCAACGCATCCAAAACGCCTCAGCCAGACTCATACTGGACATCCCCCGTCAAGCTCACATTTCCGGTCACCTGAAAGATCTCCACTGGCTTCCCATCAACAAGAGAATAATGTTCCGTCTCCTCACCCACACACACAAGGCCCTCTACGACCTAGGACCCGAATGCCTCAACAAACGATTGTCCTTCTACACACCCACCCGCCAACTACGTTCATCCAACCAAGCCCTCGCCGCAATTCCGCGCATCAATAGATCCACCATGGGAGGAAGATCTTTCTCCTAGTTAGCGGCCAAAACATGGAATTCTCTTCCCAATCACCTCCGCCTTACACAGAACCACCTCTCCTTCAGAAAGCAGCTAAAAACCTGGCTACTCGATAAGTAATGCACCCACCCTCCCTCAAGCGCCTTGAGACCCTCTGGGTGAGTAGTGCGCTATACAAATTACTGAACTTGAACTTGAACTTGAAGAGTTGACATAAAATATAGTGTTAGTGAAATGTATAATTGGACAAGAAGCAGGGTAATAACCGGCTTCTCAGGGAACTCTCAATTCCTTATACTGGTAACCCACCAGAGTTACATTCTGTTTTTGCATTTAGAACTTGTTGCAATAAGTGTTGTTGTCACACCCTAGTTAAGACATGCCTCGTAGCTTTCCATGATATAGGCAAGACCTATACAGCGAAAACCCAAATACTCCTTGCACTTCTATAAAGTCAAGGGGGGAGTATAGGTAAAATTGACAATTGACAATGGATGTTCTGTCCATAGACTAGTGACAGATTCAGTGGGGTAACACGCAGTCCCTTCTCTAAAGAACCTCTTGTGTGTATCTAGAAACACACTGCTTGGAGCTGTCCTTTTCTTTCGGACCTGAGGAACATTCTTATCCTTACTATGTAAAGGTACACTTTGATCACTTTCCAAAACCCATGATACCCTACATAACAAAGTTAACAGCAAAATTACATGTTAACTTTTGTTTACGGGTCCACACTCCATTGTGCTGGGCAACAAGAATCACTGGCTGCTCTTCCTCAGCAACTATGCTACCAAAGGGATGCAAAACAAATGATGAAATGGGGAAATATGCAAGTTCCCAGTGTCTGTCAGGGCCTCACTGGTACAGGCTTCTATTGTCCATCAATATGTTAGCACTCTTGAGCACCGCGGTGAAGCTTGATCTGTTCTAAGCTTGTATCCCACATCAACCAGGATAATGTATCCCCAAGGGATACTTTGATCTATCCTGTTCAATGTTCAAGCAGTGCACAAAACTCTCATCACTCAAAACTAACTCCGTTGGTACTATAGCAAAGTATGTCCTGACTTATACAGTCCGTCCATAACTAATCTTTCTTCTCTCATTTTGTACCTAGTAGCCCCAGGAACATAATGGTCAACAAACAGGGGCTCCTGGATAGCTCGTACTTCTGGAAGAACTGCTGCATTTAAACCGTTATCATTTTCCTTGTCTGTTCGTGTCCAGGTCAATTTGCCATTAGTGAAGGGGACAAACTGAGGCACTGCCTTGCACTGGGAGTACCCTACTCCATCCTTTACCCACTGGTCATTAGGCAAGGGCAAAGGAACCCTGCGACAATGAGTCAGGTGAAGCCAGTTCTTATGGACAGCGAATTTCACTGCGGTGCGCGTCCACACATAGGCTACCATTTTTTCCTTCCTTGCAGCCACTACCGTAGCAAACCACTGTGTTCCCTGTACTTCCTCTATAATCCTATCAGCCTTGATTTTATCCAATTCCATTCTCATTTCTTCCTTCACAGCAAATGGAACCCCACATACTTTCCCAAAAAATGGGTTGGCCCCACCACTCACCAGGCGTATGCGATTAACATAATCATGAAGACACCCAAGTTCATCTTTGAACACTCTTAGAAAATCCCTTTTCAAGTGTTGAGCATATGTGTCTTCAGAACCTTCCTGTACATCCACCTCCTTTACCTGTAAACCCTCTTTCAATACAATCGGGGATCTCAGTTGGGATCTAGAATCACCCCAAGATCTTTCTGGTGAAACCAGCTCAAACAAAATGCTGTCCCCTTTTGTGATATGTAAATCTTAGCAGTTGTGTACCTTTCATTATACTCCAGCAATCCCCAAAAATAACCAAATAATTGAATAGGTTCCCCACCATACGCATATGGTCTAAAGTCAGGTTTCAGAACTTTAATCTTGTTTATGAGGTCTCATAGATAAAATTGATTCAAAACCATAGTAATTTTCGATCCTTAATCTAACAACACTTTTGGTCTTCCACCCTCAACAACCACCTCATCCAATGGACATTTGTTTACATTCCCTGACACCTGTAAAACAATCTGACTACAGTCAAAATCCTTGTCCTCATCACTGTCACTGCTGCATCTATCTCTGACTTCATTAACCTTCCCTTTGTATGTTTTAGTTTTACAAACAGCAGAAAAAAGCTCAGGGGCATATTATCAAGGCGGGCGATATGAGATTATTGCCGCATTAGCGGCTGTTTTTGGCCTCAAAGCGGTGATAATTTTATCGCCCTATTAGCAAGCTGTCGCTAACAGACGTTAGCGACAGCTTGTAGGCGATAGCAAGCGGTTCGGGGCCCGCTTTGCATGTCAGCTATATTTATCGCTAATAACATGCAAAGTGGGCATACCCAACCTGTTAGCGACTGAAAGCTGTCGCTAACATCGCTATCGCCTATTATCAAGGCAGGCATAGCAATGAAAAAATGTGCGCTATGCGCGAATATTGCCAAAACCGAATGCCTGCTCAGACCACTTCTTAGCCTGTATATTTAAAGGGAGGTGGATATTCAGGTTAAGACCCTATTAGCGATAATGCCTGAATATCGCTGGATTTCCAGCGAAATTCACGCATTTCGCCGCTATCGCCGGATATTTTAATGCATTGGAGATAAACGTTGCTAATAGCACGTTATCTCTGCGATAAAATCTGGCGATGCGCGACGATAAAAAAAATGACGCTTAGCTTATTTAGAGATAAATATCGCTAGTTGTTGATAATATGCCCCTCAGTTTCCTTACAACTTGTACAAACAGCTTTGATTGCTGGACACTTTTAATCATTTGCAAGAGGACTAAATTTACCACATATATAACATTTAGGTTGGTAGGTACTTTTCTTTCCAACCCTATAGTTTGTTTCCTTTCTTTGGTGTTTTTTCTCTGTTGTTGAATGTTTCATCATGCAAACAGTTTCTCCTTTTAGTTCTTTTTTTGTGATGACTTCCACACATTACAGAGAGTGCTCTATTTGTTTTGCAGTCAATAGGACTTCATCTAGGGATGGCTCATCATTTTGATACAAATCATCCCTTGCCTTCTCCATGCAACATCCGAGCATAAACTGATCCGTTATCCTTTCCTCAATTAAAGCACCAAACTTACAGAAGGATACTAATTTACTTAAAGCAGTGACATAATTCTCTACAAATTCACCCTTGTGAGAAGTTGGCCTGGTATATGATGTCCACTAGTTATAGTGGCACCTTGCACCAGTCCAAACAGCCCCTTAGAGGTGATAGGTTAAAGACAACCTTATTTGAAAGCTATCCTAGTGGTAGCTATGGAGAGCAGCCTTCAGACTAAGTCTTGAAGGAATGTAAAGCAGCTTGTTTTACCAGTCTATAATCTCTTGAAATGCTAAATGAAAAGACAACCACACCAGGTATATATATAAAATATATGTATTTATTCTAAACACACCCTACTAGTCTCTTTATGAGTTTATATGTAAAAGCACATACGTTACACTTAATATCACAAAGTAAATTAGCACAATATACGTTGAGCCCTAGGGGCGTACCAAACCATATATTAAGAAAGTGGTATAAGAACCACAACTTGACTAGACGCAAGGCCTACTGCCTGTAGAATCGCTGGGACCACAAGGACCCACCCAAGGTAGTGACACAGGGGACCCATGGGGGATGCGTGTAGTGTGAGAACACAGCCGTGAATCACCGTTAGCTTCTAATGGGAAAGTCGCAGTTGGAAATTTAAAGATTAAGGACACTTGAGAGAGGACTTTGAGAAACCCCTTTAGACTTAAGGAGTGCAAGGGCCAACATCCATGGGAGCACCTTAGTACTAGAGTCACCTCACCCAGGGAAGCCGGGTGCCTAGGTGTCTTTTGGGGTCAGAAATCATCGCTGATTTCAAGGGCGATCAGCTGCAAAGTGCTGCTGCTGTCGAAGTGGAAAGTGTCCAGTGTTATCCAAGCCTGTATCAAAGATGAGATCGACCTGAAAGCAGAGGGGACAGAGTCTGGGTCACTTGTCAGTGACCAGGGGCACAATAGATCAATGCCCACCGATGTCGGGTGCCTTCAGGTTGAAGAGGTGAAGCTTGACTCTGCAGCCACGAGGACAAGGAGGCGTTGATGACAACCAGGAGCTGGATTCATGCTGTCCCATAAACGATGTCGAGTGCTGCGGTGTCGGTGACCGGATTGGACCTAACAGCCTTAGCAACAGCAACCCAAGCAGAAAGTGAAGAAATGCTTCGGTGCGGACCAGCAAGGTTCAAGGGACTCACCACGTGGTCGAGAGTCTGGGCACATCTGGAGCAACCAAGAAGACCCAGAGAAAGTCAAAGTTGCGTTCTCAGGGACCCACTAGTCAATGGACCAGGGATTGTGAAGGTACCTTGAGCAAAAACACAAAGGCCCGGCTCACGGAACACTTGTGGAGTGTAGGCCAGCAGTGGAAAAGGTACTTGGGGTCTGGGCTACAAGTAACCCAATGCACAGCCTCAAGGAACGTTGAGAAGCTAATGCACTTGCAAATGTGCATGGTGTCCAGGGGTTCCGGTTCCAAGGTACTCTCGAGGGCTGCGGGTCTCAGCTTTGCTGGGGACTCAGGTCAGCCTTGGAGAAGTCTGAAAATCTATCTCCTGGGGTGCAATTACTTCTGAGTCCAGCGGGAGCTTCGGAGATGCAGACCGGTCAGATACGTCTTTGGTGCCTGCCAAGCAGTTGAGTAACTCCTTTACTTCAAGGGAGATTCTTCAGTCATCTAGTCGTGTAGATTGTCAAAGTTCCAGGATATCTGTAGCAGAGTTTTGTGCAGGTGATAACTGAAGTCCTGAAGCCAGGGGTTCCTTTCTTATACCCAAGGAAGGGGTTGGACATACTCCGGGGCCCCAACCTATGGGAGGGTTTGGAAAGAGGAGTGGCTACACCCTTTTCCTTTGTACAGTTTTACACCAGAGCAGGGGCTGGTAGCCCCTGCAACTGGTTTGAACTGGGCTATGCACAGGAACACCAAATGTGCCCCCAGTGCAGACTTCAAAGCACTCTTGGAGTGCACCCACCCAGCCCCAATACACTAGAGCCTGTCTGGGAGGTCATTACACCTTCCTATGGCAGAAAACCTATTGTCCAAGCCTCCCCTGTCAGAGTTACATCCAGCAGCAGGAAGCCAGACTTGTGTCGTGTCCATTTTGTGATGCCAGGGCTCTATTAAATTGGCACCAGGTTTACCGGTGTGTACATGTCTTTCCCTCTAGAAGGGTGGAATTCTACCCCCACCGCCAGGACTGGCGGGGGGTAGGATTCCAAAGTGTTTGACATCAAACATGACATGTTTCTGTGCAGCCATTCCAAAATTAGCATTTACTACAAGGTTATAATGCACTGAAGAGTATATGGTCTGGCTGCATCACAGAACAGCCCCAGAGAATAGTTTCTGAAGGCTGCAGAGGGTCCCTGCTCATGCATGGGCACCCTCTCACACAAAACCCAGCACCCTGCCTTCAGCATTGATAAGGCCTGCCATAGGGGTGACTGCTAGGTTTATATATGTAGTGATTTACGGTAGACATAGGTAACATATATCTAAGTAAGGGGTGCATGCGCCACCTTACCCAGGCTGCAGTAGCAGTCCTGTGGTGTCATTTTGGAAGGCTTCCCAGGGTGTCATAATAAATGCTGCAGCCCCTGGTAGGCCTCTGGGGTACCTATGCCTTGGGTACCTAACATACCATATACTAGGGACTCATAAGGGTAGCCCAGCAACCAAACTGGAGTATACCTAAAGTACTTGGAATCAATTTAGAGAGGAAGCAGCTAGGCTGGGGTCCTGGATAGCGGGGCCCCAGCCAGACTAAAGTCGAAAAACAGTGAAACATCAGCAAAAAGTGTGGGTCACCATAAGAGCAGATCCTACTCTCCTACAACCCTCCTTTTGAGTTCTGTGACCAAAATGGTAGCGGTACAAAATAGTGCTAGTCTTTGGTAAATAGTGTTCATCTAGTTTCATGATGCAAATATTATATTCATTTAGATCTTCTCTCATGATCTCTGGCAGGTGGTTAAAAACGCATTGACCTGCCGAACCTAGACAATGTAGGAGAAGAGCTTTTTATCTATCTGCACTAAAGAAGCCCCACAAACTTTTGCATATCTTTCAAAAACCTTTCTCCATTTTTGTCACTTAATAGGTGGGTCTCCTAGTGATGTTAAAAAAAATGGAGGAGCTCTTACATTCTGCATTATAAGTCACCTGAGAAGAGGTGTTTTACTGTAATAAACTGAAGGACTCCTACGTATAGAAGCAAGTTTAAGCACTTGCAATTGGAGGCTTGCAAAAATATTGTGCCCACCTGTCAATCATAAAATATACTCAAACATAGGTAAACATGGAATTAAGAATGATGGTAGCATGTGTCACTGGAGTGGTGGAGAAACAGAATCCTTCAGCATGAATTTACATATTAAGAGGTGAGGAAATTAAAATGAGAAAACTTAGTATGTGACACACCAGCACCATGAGTAGCTCACCACAGGAATGCCAGTTTAGTGGATACAGATGTTTGAAGTAAGTGTGCGTATCACTGTTTAGTAGATATGAGTGTCCAAAATAAAGTGTGTACATCACTGTGTCCCTGGGAACAAATCCAAAAGTAGCAAAGTAGAGTTCATAGACTAATGTGCATATCACTGCTAAGTAGGTACACACAATGCAAATAAGTGGCATATTTCTGTTGGCTCCACGACACAACCATCGCGATCTCTGGAAACGGATCGGGACCAATCCAAGATGACTCCCATATCACGTAAATTACTTGAGATACGTTACCGTAGATGTGTGATGAAGGCACAGCAGAGCATGGAATAAACATGGAGGAGGAGAGTCCTCAACCTCGGTTGAGCCAGGTGTGTCGTCCTGCTGAGACGAGGTTCTAGAAGATGTTGGTCATCTTGCACGCGATATAAAGCACATGATAAAGTGGCACCCCCTTGGAAAAGCATGATGTACTGTATTCGTTGTGCTTTAGCTGTTGTAAGTGAGCTTGAGCTGTGTGTTCCCAACCCTGCAACACCTCAGATTTCCATGCGAGTGGCCATAAGTATAATAATATGTACAGTAGGTAACAAGTAAGACCATCCGGTAGAAAAAACATCCCAACATTTCTGATTACAGTTCCAAAGTTAGTAGAAAGCAGATGGGAGACTGAAAAACACAGGAGAAGCTGTAGAAACATGAAAAAGCGTATATAGCACACACCCAAGAGAACTCACACAAGCAGGAAAAATGGTTGTCTTCATGTGACAAGAGACAGCATACCAGGATAGTGAGTTTCTTTATCCACGACTATTGTGTGAATGATATGCTGAGACCCTGAACAACAAAACTCTGAAATCACATTCCTTGCTCATCACCAGTGTAGAATGGTAGACCCAATGATTAGTAGACTGCATAAAAGGGTATAAAATGAGGGTTATTCCATGTTCAATAGGTCGCCTCCATCACTAACATGTAAACTCCATCAATTGTCTCTTTCACTTCCCAACACTCTATGACCCCATTCAATTCCTTTACCATGGATGCTCTCAAGTGCAAACATCTGCTCTTGAGATATCACATTTATCTACTTGGTTCTTAATAAATACATTACACATTGCCTCAACGTTAAGTATGCCTGCTCTGTGGTATGGCTAGCAGAGGGTTAAACTGAGGTCAGTTTGGTGACTTCAAGGTTTCACCCTGACAAGGGTTGTGGTTATTACTTGAGGTAGGCACTAACCCCTTTCGACTAGTAATTCAATTTCATACAACAATTGTTTTATTATTCAAGATAACCACAATTATCTACTTTTAGACTGAATAGGCTGAATCGATCCTGTGGATTCAGCTGTCTGACTCATTTAATACTGTGAAATTACCCACCAAGCTAAATTCCCCAATTTCGTGCATGGAGACCTTACTCTTAACAAAACTGAAGTCACATCACAGGTGCTAACCGGTGCTTGTAGATTCAAATGCTTGCATTTACACCGTCCTGCAATTCACTAAATAAATTCGGGCTAGTGTAAATGATTTTTTTAATGATGTACCTCTGTCACAACTGTAGAGCTATGCACAGTATATGGAATTGGCCACCAAAACATTTTGAGGGGAAATGGGAAATGCCATCACACAGCACAGGGTGAGGTACAACAAGCAAGACTTTGATATTATATCAATTTGTTTTTTTAGATTATTCTTTTGGTCAGAAAAATAATTTTGAACAGTAGATGTCTCCTCAGGACAATATCCCAGATTTAATGGCCAGAGGGAATATTTCTATTGATTCACCATGCTGAAGAGTGACAGGATTTCTGATTTTTTAAATTAAATTTAATGAAATTGTGTTCCACCTATGAAGCCACTTATGATGGCTCGGCTTGAACCTTAAGGTTAGGATAATAACCCAAGGATAGATTTGTCACTGTTTGTATGGCATCCGCATACAGAAAACTATGGATACTATCACACGCTTACAGTTTGCCACACTCAGGATCCAATGGAGAGCATCCAGTGAGGCAGTTGCTTTTTTCTTTTTAAAAGATTTTATTAAAGATTTTATAGGGATCAGGTTAATGAGTACATACATACATGAGGAGATTCAACAATCACAAAATACCATCCAAGAAAAATAAAACCAAGGGAGCTTCCACTTAATAAGTACCGTAAAAGGTCATATTAAATACTAAGTATGGGCGAATTTTGTGGATTTGCGGTCAGCAAATTCCCCGAAATTGCAAAAAAAAACACAAGTTCGGGAAAAAAAATTGCGAACTCGCAAATATGCCGTTTTGCACAAATAGACTGTACTTTCTGTACTTCTATTGGCTAATCAGTAAGTGCTACCTCCTTAGGTAAATGTATGGTGCTTTTACTACACTACAGCTGCGTAAAGTGCCAGAAGAGTTGTCTCCAGTGACCATGTGTGTGTTACTATGCCATCGCACCGAAGGGCGCAGGCGTCCCTGGAGTGAGCTGTCCATCATAGTGGGTAAATGGCGGGAAGACGGTGCACACAGCTAGTGTGTGGGCGGGGCCAATCGGGCAGGCCTTCTATGCGAGTTCATATGCCTCTTGTGTGTCTAAAAGGTCAGAGACCAATCAGAACAGCAGATGAGGAGAAAGAAGCTCCTGCTCACAGGAACTGCACGGGGATTGCGCTCGTGAAAGTCAAGGATGCAAAGGCCTCTATCCAGCATCACAGCTAATTTTCGACGTTATATATATAGGGAGAAAGCACACCTGCCCTGCCTCGACAAAGCTCACGATTGTTTTTGTGCTGATGAATGCGTTACCGAATTTGAGCTTCAACTCGGCACCTGCTTTATTTATATCTGTAAGTGCTTCCTGTTGAGGTTTAATTTTTGTGACAGGAGCATCGTGCCAGAATGAACCCTGCCCTTCATATTTATCCAAGAAGACGCTACCGGTTTGTGCGATACCTCTACTCAACTGCCCAAAATCCGCCCACGAGCGGATTTGCGGATTTTTTGGCAATTTCGCGAGATTCGCGGATCGTGAAATTGCCGAAAATCTGGAAAATCCGCGAGCGGAACGAATTTTGCGCCCACCCTTATTAAATACCATCAATACACATATTTAACGTTTCATCTTGGCCCGCCCCAGCATCGTTCTTCCACCGGTAAATTAGGTCCATATATTCTTTCCTAATTTTTTACCCCTCCAGCCCTTTCGGTCAAAAACCCCTTTTTCCAGATAAAATGTTGATAAGAGCAGGGCAAGCCATTGATGAACAGTGGGAGCTGATGGGTCCAACCAGGCAGAAGAGATGCAAGTTCTAACTAATGCCATAGCCAGAAACATAAAATAATGGTGTACTCCATTCGGCCCCTCGCTACTAACCCTCAACAGCAATAACTCAGGCGTTAGGGTTACTTTTAACTTCAAGGATCGGTCTAAACATTTCTCTATGTCTTTCTTCAGTGTTTTCAAATGAGGGTAGGTAGAAAAAATGTGAACCACATCTGCCTCTGAGCTTTGACAGTGGGGGACCAAGTGCCGGCTGAACGCCCCCCATTTAGCAATTTTAGCTGGTGTATAATAGAGATCTAGGATTGTTTTATAATGTGCTTGTAACCCTGACAAGCACAAAATTGTCTGGCCAAGGTTTAGAGATTCTAAAAAGCCCGCTCCCTTTATTCACAGTCTTTGATCAAATTTTTCAGCTTGTTTTTCAAGATAATTGACAAAAAGCTAATCAGCCCCTTATAAATCTGACTAATTGTACAGGCCTCTTTGTCCCTTACATCCTCCATAATAGCATATTTAGTATAAACCACTTGCTCTGTATATTCAGATGTTTAAAAAAATCTTTCTGATCAACCTCATAGCTAATTTGAATTTCCACAAAGGACTTTATTCCTCCGGTGTCAAAAAAGTCCCCCATCATTTATTCATCACACCTAAGCTCTCCCAGCATTGCATAGCCGCATTATGAAAGATTTCCGGGAGTGAAGGGTTCCTAAAAAGCGGGGATAGAAATCCATTCTCCTGACTCCTATCTTTCTCTTCTTAGTCACTCACACCCGAAATGCAGCCAGAGGTGTCTTAACTCTAACTTTTTTATAGTAGTTTGATGCACTTTAATTCAGGAGCCAATTGTTAGCCCCACTTCCTAGTAAAAGTTTGTAATTATACGGTACGCTTTTCTGACTCCATTGATACAAGGGTTTTCCTCCCACTAATGCACCAATACTGGAGAACTGCAGCCCAATAATACGTTCTGAGGTCGGGTACAACCCACCCTCCTCTTTCCCTAGGTATGGGCAATTATTTAAGGGCCCTCCTGGTCTTCCCATGCACCCATATAAATCTGTTAATCATGTCCTCCGTCTTCTTTAACCACTGTTTTCTTGATTTCCAGAGGTATTTCTCACAAGAAATAAAGGACCTTAGGCAAAAGGCCATTTTGTCTATGTTGCATCGGCCGAATATTGACAAATGTAAATTATTCATCCTATCAAAATCCTACCTCCCTTTCTGGATGACTGGGGTTAGATTCAGTTCTAGAATTCATTCTAATTCGAATGATATATTTATCCCGAAATAAATTGCTAATTGTGTCACCCAAGGATCATCTATGTTTACCAAACCATTTGTAATAATTCTTGTTTTATACTGATTGAGCGAATACCCCGATATCCTTGCCACACCAAACCATTCAAAAGAGGCCCACAAGTAAACCCAAGAAACTGTATCAAATGCCTTTTCAGCATCTGGAAATATCAATGCCATGGGGTCTCCTGCAGTCAAGCGGTTTTAAATACCATGATGACACTTCTGATATGATCAGTGATTCCTCTACCTGGGATGAAACCATGTTGTCTATGGGAGATAGATGGTTTATCCCTTTTCAGAAAAGTATAATGCTGGCCCTAGCCCATGACTCCGGGGAGAGCTTCCCGTTTTTTATCCGACATAGAGTATTAATAAGATGGGGTCCTAGGGATGTCAAAAAAACTTTGTAAAGTTCCAGGGTGGGATCTGGGCAGGTCCAGAAGCCTTGCTAGAAGGGAGATCACTTAGTGCCCTGTATATTTCTTCTGTCGTGAAAGGAGCTTCTGAAAACTCCTGATCTTCCTGGGAAATTTTCTCTACATAAGTAGAGCCCAAATAGGCTCTAATTGCACTTTCCTCAGTGCCTCCTCCGAGTCATATAGCTTATCGTAAAATCTGTGTAATTCTTCCCGAATGCCAGGGGAGCCAGTTATCAATCTCCCGTTTCATTTTTGATCTCCACACTGACTGTTTTCTGCCTTATACATACAGCCAGCGTATGTCCCACTCGCTCGTTATACTCATAGCACTCTTGTCACCATGCAATATACTTCTCTGCCACTTTTGCCATTGTAACATTGCCTATTGCTGGTTTGGCAAAGGCCCGTTTGCCCTGTATGTTCCCTATGCATGCCCCAGCAGCTATAGCACAAACAAGCTCTTCTTCTATTTCCATCAGCTTTTTAAAATATGATATTCAGCTATCTGCAGTGAAGGCTAACACTTAGGGGCCGATTATGATTGCGGACGGACCTGAGTCCGTCCGCCACCATAGAGAAGGAGGGACCGTCCGCAGGGGCAGCGGCGGTCCTTCCGTGCAAATTAGGATGTGACCGCCACCCTGGCGGTCACATCCTGTATTTTTATCATTGCGGCGGGTGCTGCTTGAAGCAGCACCCGCCGCAATGATAAAAAAGTAAGTTGTGCATTTGCATGCACAAAGCGGCAGGCACCTCGCGGTGCCTGCCGCTTTGTGCAGGCAAATGCAGGGGGGTACCATAGGTACCCCCCATGTGCACCCCCCCTTCACCCCTGGGGGTCGCAACGGGCCCCCAAACACAAATCCGTATGCCTTTACACGGCGGAAATGCCGCCGTGTAAAGGCATCTTTCCGCAGTCATCCTAATATGGCTGGCGGTGTCTGATAGACACCGCCAGCCATGTTAATGCTTTTCCGCCGCGGGCGGAATCCACCCGCAGCGGAAAAGCGGCGGACAGATAGTAAGACCCACCAGCCATCCTAATATGGCGGTGAGTCTTGCAAGGCTTCCCGGCGGATTTCCCGCATCCTCCGGGCCGGCGGTGGCTTCCGCCGGCCCGGTGGATGCGGGAAATCCGCTATCGTAATCGGCCCCTTAATATCTGTCTCCTTGCCCCGACCTTAAAGGCATCCCACACCATACCCATCCCTGTAGTGCCTCTATTATTCTCCATAAAATCTACAATCCATTTATTCATCTGAGTAATTTATCAACCAACAATCCTCTTTCAAATGTCCAGTTTTGCTGGACTCCTTCGCTCCCACATATTTGTCATTGCTAAGACCGAAGGATTGTGGTCTGAAATTGCCTGAGGGTATTTTTTCAATGCTACCGTTTAATATTACATTTTATGAGACCATGAAGTAGTCAAGGTGGGCAGCTGATTTGTGCGGGCCGAAAAGAATGTATTCCCTAAGTCTGGTGCATTTAAATATGGCCACATCTATAAGCCCTTTGTCCTATATTAAATGGGAAAAAGCTCTAAAGACTTTAGGCTTATGGCCAGAATATTTTTCTATTTTATTGCCCCAGAGCCCGTCCTTCCCATTGACATTCAAGGCTCTGCACAGCATAGTTGTGTGGGCCAGGCAGCCAGCTATGCATTTAGAGTCAAATATTTTTATTATGTAGGAAAACATCTTGGTACACAGCCCAGCTGCCTACATCAACTTGCCGGCAGGGCGCAATCTCACAGGTTCAACACAGCGTCTAGGCCTACACCCCGAGGGGCAACCCCGCGTCAAACTCCGAGTTCGAGAGCCAATCTGCCTATGCAATAGTCTCCACTTTTATAATAGAACAAACACAAAAAACAACACAAAAAAGGAAGAAACCCCCACCACCCAACCCCCCTACCCTCCCCCTCCCTCCTTCACCATCCAGGCACCACTAAGGCTATCAGGCACCCCTCAAACCTCTGCAGTAGCCCCCCTAGGCTCCAAAGGAATAAGTTGTAAGATCTGAAGGTATTTCGGACAAGTCACCTCACGGAGGTCCTTAGCAAGCAGTATTAAAAAAGGACCCCAGAGCTTCGCATATTCAGATCCCTTCCCATCCATGCCCAGTGAGAGCCGTTCCATGGCTAGGATGTGCCAGAGCCTTTGAATCCAGTCCAGAGTGTCAGGCATGACCGGGGAACCCCACTGCGCCAAGAGGACCTGCCTCGCTGCCAACAAAGCTAAAGCTATCTGCCTACCCCTCCCCTAAGGGAAAGGACTTAGGATGGGGAAGCCCCAGAAAGGCGTGCTCAGGCACCCGGGTAAATGTAATCTGAAACGCACCATCCACTCATCCAATACCAGTTTCCAATAGCGCCTCAACTTCGGACAATGCCACAACAAGTGCACCAGAGTCCCCGAGAGGCCACACCCCCGCCAGCAAAGCCCCGATTTCGTTACATCCTACTCCTTGAAGCGCGCCGGGGTGTAGTACCAATGGGATGCCACTTTGTATGCAGACTCGGTACCTGCAGTGTTAGAAGCTGTGTGGTGTACGCGGTAAAAAATGTGCTCCCACTCCTTACTGGTCAAGGGACGCCCCAACTCTGTTTCCTAGCGAACCTGCGCCTTCGTACATAGCTTCTTAGGGTGTGCGCAGAATCATTGCATATAACTCTGAGACGAGCTTGCGATCATCTTTCTTGCAGACTAACCATTTTTCAAATCCCGACAAGGGCCGCGACATAGAGGCCATATTGAATGGTTGGGTCACCCAATGCGCTACCTACGTGTGGTAAAAAGCATCAGACTCCAGTAGCGGGAAGAATTCAGTACGCAAGCGGGAAAAAGAACCAGACCGTCCAGGTCAAAAAGCGAGCCTACTCTTTTACAGCCCTCCTACCGCCAGCGGTGGAAGACTGGGGACGCACAACACAGCAGAAAGACTGGGTTATCGATGATGGGTGTCATTGGGGAGGGAAAGGTAGTCCACCCCCTGCATTGCGCCAGCAGGTCCCATGCCTTCAGGGTTAGGGAAGTCACCGGGGAAGAGTTGCGCGGCAACCACAGCTTACGCCAGATATTACACCCCACCACCGTTTGGTCCATAAAATTCCAATGCTTACTAGACAGGGGCCTATTCCATTCTGCAATATAGCGGAGACAGGATGCCTGATAGTAGGCTGTCAAGACAGGGAAACCTAACCCACCCGCCACCTTCGGGGAAGTAACGAGGGACACCGCTAGCCGCGGGCGCTGATTGTTCCACAAAAACCTGTTGAGGAGCCCCTGCAGCTTCCGCAGAGTACCCGGTGGGGGGCTCAGAGGCAGCATTTGGAAGAGATAAAGAACCCTTGGAAGCACAGTCATCTTTACTGCAGCCATCCGTACCAGGCGAATTTAAGACGGGACCAGTCTGAGAGGGCCTTGGCAGTGTGCTCAACTAGCAATCCATAATTTAGAGACGCCATTTTAGCGATAGAGGGGGGCAATCGGATACCTAGGTAGGGAATGTCGGAATGCACCCACTGAAAGTCGAAGTCTTGCTGCAGATCCTGTGCATCCGCACTAGGGACGGAGACGTTCAGAATTTGCAACTTGGGGACTTTGACTTTGAAGCCCGCTACCTTTTGAAAGGCAAAGAGTTCTGCCGACAGACACTGCAGGGAAGAATGAAAGAATAACGTCGTCCATGTATAAGCTAATCTTGTGGGTATCTGCGTCGAACTTGATCCCTGAGATACCTATGTTGGACCGTACATGCTGGGCGAAGGGCTCCATATGGAGCGCAATGAGCAGCGGGGAGAGGGGGCAGCCCTGCCACATTCCCCTAGTGATGGGGAAGAGGGCTGACTTACAGCCGTTCACCCGCACTGGCGCCTTAGGGGCCGCACAAAAGACACTGAACCCACTGCAGGAAGTTGTCCCGCATCCCGAAGACCCGTAGCACCGTGAACAAGTAATCCCATTCTACGCGGTCAAAGGCCTTCTCTGCGTCAATAGAGAGAAAGAAGGCCTGAGCCCGAGAACGATGAACCAAGTCCATAAGGTGCAGCAGCCGTTTGGTATTGTTCCCCCTTGCGAGTTGGGATAAATCCCACTTGATCCGGCTCAATGACCCCATCCATCAAAGGGCTGAGTCGTGCAGCCAGTATGCCCGCAAACAATTTGGCATAAATGTTGAGCAGCGAGATCGGCCTGTACGAACCACAGCTCTATGGGTCCTTCCCAGGTTTAAGAATAACTGTAATCGCCGCCTCTGCCATGGACGGAGTCACCGCTCCCGTATCAAGGAAGGAATTCAAGAGTCGGGTTAAAAGAGGAGCCAGCTCCATGCAGTAAGTTTTATAAAATGAGGCCGAGAAGCCATCGGGCCCTGGGGATTTATCGATTTACAATCGCGCGATCTCAGATATGACCTCCTCGACGCGTATCGCCGAATCTAAAGCCTCCGCCGAAGCCGGTAGTAGGGGCGTGATGCCTCAAGACGCCAAGTAGTCTGCCACATCCCCCATCCATGCCCTCCCCCCTGTACAGAGTCTGATAGAACTGCCGAAAGGTGTCCACAATAGCCTCGTCAGTTGTCTGCTCAATCGCTTGAGGGTCTCTAATGGATGAAACAGCTAACACCTGAGTGCGCGCCCGCAACCTATGCGCATGCATCTCCCCCCCCCCTTGTCCCCACTAAGGTAGAACTTATGTCGCAAGCGCAGTAATGCATGGGAAGCCCTATCAAGGTCTAAGTGCTTTAACATACGTCTTTTTGTCTCCAACTCCCTCCAAACCCTCGGGGCTCCAGTCCTCTTGTGGATCGCCTCTAAGCCACCAACCTCCTTCTCCAGCTCAGCGTGCTTCTCCTTGCGCAATTGGGAATATGTGGCTGCAAGCGCTATAAACTCACCCCATACTACTAGCTTCAGGGCCTCCCAGACTGATGCAAGGGGAGTCCCCTCTACATCATTATCCGCAAGATACTGGGTAATAGAATCCTGGACCCTCAGGACCACCAAATCTGAATTAAGCATGGAGTCGCGGAGGCGCCAACTCCCGACGGCATCGGCCGGTCGCCATTGGGAAGTGAGCAACATTGAGATGAGCGCATGATCGGACAGGGAGGTGGTGTGATATCGGAAGCTGACAAATGAGGCAACAGAGAGGATGTGGCTAGGAAGTGGTCTAAGTGCGCATACGTTTTAAGAGCCGCAGATTAGTAAGTATAATCGTGCTCTTGAGGAAGCTGAGCACGCCACACATAAGGTAACCTCCAGTCTAGCAGCCACTGCCTCCCCCCCCTGCGACATTGCCCCCGCTTGGTGAGACCTCTGCTCGGACCTGTCCAACCCCGAGTCCATTACAATATTCAAATCGCCACCCACCAGAATCAGGGCATCCAGAGACGCTAACGCCTGCGAGAGATTGGCATAGATGGACCCAATCGTGAGCTGCATCTCTCCCCAGAGAACGCGGACAGCTAAAAATCTACCTTTAATGTCTACCACCTGAAAGAGAACTTTGCAGTGTGCCCGCACGCTAAAGAGAATGGCTACCCCATGCTTCTTAGCCGGACCTGAGGACCAGACTTGCAGCGCGAAGCGCTTGTCCGCCATGCACTAAACATCCTTGGAGAGGAGATGCGTCTCCTGCAACAGGCACACTTCACTGTCCGCATTCTCTAACAGGGAGAGGATAGCAGAACACTTAACTGGGCTATTCAGACCCCTAACATTCAGGCTCACAACTTTCAGACTCCTACCAACCATATCTAAAGCAGGGAGGGAGAGCCACTGCAGCGCTAAACCCCAGCATTTTTTTGGAGTCACAACATCCTGATGGTGCCCCCGATCTACGCCCAAAACCTTCAAAAGCTGATGCCCCTCACACCTCCAAACGTTTCCCCAACCCCAACCACATGAGTACCCCTAAGGAAAAAAGAAGCAGATTACGCAAAACATACGTCTGTCAAACAGGCCCCAATGGCAAGGGAACATGGCGCCTCCATCACCCATCTCCAGATCCTGATACAGGACATTCCTTCAGTCAAGAACATACGAGTGCAACAACACGGTAGTGAAAAACTGTTCTCCTCCGACGCCAGAGTTAGTCCCAACTAGTTCCAAGCTACCAGGCTTCAAGAGACCCCAGGCGAATCAGTCACCAAGGCCACGGAGGCAACAGCAGCCCCCCTTTCTAGAAGACTTGCAGTCAGGTCTAGTTTCACGGATTAAGGCGACTTCGCGACATGCTGCCACCGCCCAGATTGCCACAGGCGACCCCCCGACTTTGGGCATAGAAGCGGCCCTCTCCAGGCCCAAGTTCTTGAAGGCCGAATCCAGGGAACGCACTTGGACCAACTTGCCATTGAGTTTGAAAATTAGCCTGAATGGGTGCCCCCATGAGTAGGGAATGCCTTGCTCCCGCAGATGAGTGGTGATAGGCTTAAACTCCCTACGTTTGACAAGGATGGAGGCCGCCAGAACTTGAAAAAGGACTGGTTGGTGGTTCCTGAAATGTATGGGATTAAGGTCCCGAGCTTTCCGGAGGATCCTTTCTATAAGCTGAAAATCGTGAACACATACAAGAATGTCTAGGGGAGGGGCCTTGGCGCCACGCGGCAAACCAACGCGATGTACACGATCCATCTGAATGTCCAGGTCTCCCTCCTCCTCGCCCAGGACCTGATGGAAAAGAGCCCAGACGTACTCACGCAGATCATCTCCCTCGCCTTTCCACGGGACCACCCGTATCTTAATATTATCCCACCGAGACCTATTCTCAAAGTCCTCAGCGTGGGCGTGAAGGTCCAAATTCTGCTCCGTGAGGCGGATTACATCTTGCTAGAGTCGGTGGATGTCTTCCGCTGTTCCCAGGTCGTGCTCCTCTAGGGTCGCCACCCGTTCCCCAACCGCATCAACATCCCGCCTCATCTCGCGCAGGCCCGAGGTAAGCTGCGAGCAGAGCTCCAGGATGTCTTCCTTTATGGTGAAGACAATGTCCAGCATGAAGGGCTGGTCGCCGGTGCATCACTATCCGCAGTGCACAGGGATTTGTCCTTAGGCGGAGAGGTAGACTACCCTACCACCCTCTGAGGGAGCTCTTTGAGGGTTTTATCCTTCTGGTTCCTGGAGGCCGCCATTTCACCCCTGTCGGCTCTAGGGCTCAGCAACAAAGCAGGGACGCCACCAACTCTCAGAGGGCACAGCCATGGACCTACGTACGCGCCCCGGGACTCCGATCCGGCTGCTTGCCCAGCCCCTACGAGAGCCCCCTAAACCTCCCTTCTCTCCACTGAGGGTAAAACCACCGTACTCTCCTGGCCTCACTCCTTGCCACAACGGTGCAGCTGCCCCTCGGGGTCCCAGCAATCAAGTGTCTGGAGGAGATGAGCACTCAAGGAAGGCCAAGTCAATACCTCCTCCAAGTGATTTCAATGAGCAGCAAGCAGGCCCCAATCACCCAGCAGCCCAGTTCTCACAGGCCCCGGTGCATCAGCAAGGGCCAGTTAACACACCGCTGTCAGGGCCTCTCCCAGGGCTGGCTCCGCTCACACTCCAGCCCCCACAGGACTGGGGGGGGCACAGTTCACCACCACTGTACAGCGAAACCCAACCAGCGCTCCACACCTCCGATGCGCGGGCCAGATATAGGCCCCGGATTCAAGGCAGCCACTCTGCCGCCAGACCTCAGCAAAGAAGGGCCGCCCCCCGCCGACACGCGGTTCAGCGAGCCTTTCTCACCCACCGGGCGGCCTCCAATATCCCCAGCAGTGTCCAAGAAATCTTAGCAAATATCGAGCAGCTTTAGCCCTCCATCATGCAGTCCATAAGTGGGCCACACATCAGGTCCCGCAAGCCGCAGCAGCCCGGCATCCACTGCAGTCACACCAAGCCGGTCAGCCCCCGCTCTTCACTGGGCTCCTCACACCTCCACCACCCTGAAACTAGCCGTCCGCCGATGCACGGACCGAGACCTGCCGCACCAAACCCGCAGTCTTCCTCACCTGCGTGCTCTATGCCGCCTCCACACCACAGCTCTACAGCTCTTCCTATGCCTATGCGGTCTCCAATCCAGGGCACCTCTCTCCGCGGCGAGCACCGTCAGCTGCTGAATGTCAGGAGGGCCCGCCACTCAACTGTAGGCCCAGGCCGCTCGCCTCACAAAATGGAGGCCCAGAGACAGTCCCCCGGCCGCTGCTCGCCAGGCCGCTTTGCAAGCAGTACCCCACTGCGCCCGACGCACCGCAATGCCAGAGGGGCTGTCACCCCACCACAGCTCCTGACATGGTGTCACCACCCAGGTCACTGAGCTCCAGTGCCAGAGTCCCCCTCCATCGGCGTCCCACCAGCTCCCTCGCCGGGCGGCAGCAAAGCGAGGCCGAACTAAGCAAAGCAGTAGCCCTCACCGCCTTTTATCGCCGAAATGTCGCCACCACTGGAACGGGAGGTTCATAGGCAGCCTCCGCTCTCACACTCCGGCTCGGATGGGCACGGGTGGGCTGATTTCCAAAGCGATTAACAAACGGCATCGGAGGGATAGAAAGACACGTCCTACTCCGCCGCCATCTTAGCCACGCCCCCCAGCTATGCATTTAGAAACTCAAAGAGCTTGTGATCATCCCCAGTAGACCCACAAACTGAGCAGATGGTAAAAGTGTGTATGGCATTACAGCATTCCAAGAGAGCCAATCCCCCATATTTTTCTGACAAATGCATTTTAACGTTGGCTTCTTTCTTTCGGGCTAAGATGCCACTACCCTTATTCTTATTCCTTGCATAGTATACGCAATAAGGTTATACACTAACTGTTCCAACAGTCTTTTTTTAATCCCAGGTGGCTAACACCTAACCGGGGCTCTGGGTAGGTCTTCAACATCCCTGTTTTCTTGCTGCCCCAAAAAGATTACTCTGAACGGGGTTGTGTCGCTTCTCCCTGTACCAAGCTCCTTGAAGCGGGAAAGCAGCCGCCACGACCTCTCACACAGACGCCATCTTGTTTCGATATTCAGTGGGACAATTCCATTTGCAGAAGAGCCCACAAGAATGAAGGGTCCAGCATAACTCAGATAGGACTATCTTTGATTACCCAACCTGGGAACTAAGGCTGTGTTTTTGTTGTTTGAATTTAGATCCATGGTCTTGGTAATATGCCACTCTGGTAAACCATCTTCAAGCTAGTATTTTGTTTCAGACCATAAAAATGAAATAACTTTATTTGTGTGTAAATATGAAATAGTGAATACATCCTTACTTGGATAAAGTGCTCTGCTGACCATGCCAGGAAGGACCACAAAAAAGGTGGGCAGTATTTTCAAGTAACCACCTAACACTGAGCCTCCCTTTGCATGTGAAAGGTTCTTGGCTGAGAGTGTCCTCTGGACTAGTACCTGAAACAGACAAAAAATAAAAGGAACACATCTTAGTTATAAATCAATGATCATGAATCCAGAGTCAGAGTCTGTAAAATGACTGCCATTCAACTTTCCCAAATCATTCCTACATTAGATCACTCAGACACATGCCCACATGTTAGGAATGTGTGGTAACTTGATTTATGTAAATTGTATGGCCCTGAATCTCAAAGGCAAACATACTTTTGTGTAAGGTTGTACTTGTTTAGTAACTTTACATCTACTTTGGTATTTCACAATGTACAAGTGCAATTTTACTACTAGTAATTTTACTACTATTAAAATTATACTCATAGTTTGTGAATTCCAAACCAGTAGGAAAGCTAGGTAAACATATACGTTTATATATATTTACAGTTGCTTTGGTAACTTTACTACTGTTGTGGTAAACCCAAACCAAATTGGCACGGAGACACTTTACCTTGATCAGCACTTCAGCGGCTCCTTTTCTTTTACCGCCCACACCTCGCCGCACCCGCTTCACGGGTGCCGCATCGCCTCGTGAGGCGAAGGGGCAAAACAGGAAGACTCTGCAGCTGTAGGGCGGCTCCGGGTGAGAAGCGCTAGCGGGGCTGCGAGCGTGCAGGGACTCTAGGAACCAGGAGTCCCTGCGAGACCGAACTCCACCTTCCGGTCCGCTCTCCCTGCTGGCCCGCCCACCGCCCTTCTGAGGATTCAAAACCTTCCCTCGCTACCTTTCCAGCGGGACCCAAACCAAATTGGCACGGAGACACTTTACCTTGATCAGCACTTCAGCGGCTCCTTTTCTTTTACCGCCCACACCTCACCGCACCCGCTTCACGGGTGCCGCATCGCCTCGTGAGGCGAAGGGGCAAAACAGGAAGACTCTGCAGCTGTAGGGCGGCTCCGGGTGAGAAGCGCTAGCGGGGCTGCGAGCGTGCAGGGACTCCAGGAACCAGGAGTCCCTGCGAGACCGAACTCCACCTTCCGGTCCGCTCTCCCTGCTGGCCCGCCCACCGCCCTCCACGCCCCCAATATCTCACCACAATCTTCCCGCAGCGCGGGACGCAGCTCAGGGCGAAGACCGGGCAAAGAGCGGGCCGTTTGAGGCCGTTCGAGAACGTGAGAGTCCGATCTGGGCCCTTGCACTAAGCTTTCGCGGTCTTCAAATTAAAGGTATTTACCACCTGCCTGAAGTTAGCTACGACTTACCATTACTAACAAGAAACCTTTCCATATCCCACCTACAGAAAATGAATACGCGAGCAAGTAAGCAAAAAAAAATCCCCCCAAAAAAAATCGGAGTAGGTGACAGACTGTTAGGACCAATGGATGACTTTATTTCTAAAGCAAACACATTCATTGACCAAAGTATAAGCCTGATTGAGGGCAGAGTTTCCACTGAACTTGAAATTGCAAGGCGATCCTCAATGGGACTACTAGCAACCGCAAGAACCCCAGATACACACTTTGCGCCAACACAAACAACAGTGCTTTCAAACAGACTTAGTCTTCCAAATAATGTAGATCTATCGGCCTCCCAACTTTCAGTATCATTTTCAGAAAATGAGCTAGAAAAATCTCCAGATATTCTTCCTGATAACACCCTGGAAGAGGTAAGGCAAGCTAGAGGGAGGAGGGAGGGAGCGATAAAGAAAAGGAAGGACAGGGAAAAACTAGATAACACCTCAAACACAAGAATGGGCGGCGACACAGAGCTGATCGATACCATGAACCCGGAAGCATCATCCCATCACACAGCTGACCCATACAATAATGTGATATCGATCCACTGTTCACCACATAACCTCCGCGATAACACCATCTCAGAATCCCCCCCACCTCTAACAACGAGCAAGGAAAGAGAATCATCAAGGCTAATGAAGGAGATAGCTTCCCTCCTAGATTCCTTTATTCGCCCAATAGAGACCAGACTGCTTAACATTGAGGCTCAATTGATTAAAATCGCTACTTGCCCCAAGACAATCCCTCTACAGGGACCGCCAAAAGAAGGGACAAACACCTCGGCCATATTGTCTACACATAAAAAACCGCTAACCCCAGCTTGCCCACCGCCTAAACAGCAACCCACAGTAAAGGCCCCTATTCCACCAAAGGCTCCCCCTGCACAGAAACCCACGCCCAAGGTCCTTACTATTCCCCCACAGACTAATATTACATTAAATTCATCTAAAGTAAATACGCCAACCACAACTATACCGGCCCCCAAAACTCCTGCCACCAAAAAGCCAAATTCTCCAAATAACAAAGGAGTCTTGAGAGGGACCAATGACAACAGGCACCCTCTAAACATGCCACCTGAGGCTTGTCCTTATGTGGTAGTGATGACGGAGGTGCCCGAACTAATGGTAGAGGGGAAGGAACCCAATTGGTCGCTAAAAAATAAAGTACAGTATTGGCTGAACATACATCGATCTGCTCCGCCAACCTGGAAAAGCACGATAACATCAGTTTGTAGGACCCCTTGGGTGGGGCATAGGAAGAAAACCATTAGGGGAGACTGTATAGTGATCACTTTCGAAGATCCGAGAATAGTTGACTATATCTGTTCCTGGGAACAAAACAATACAACTGGAGGGATCGCTACAAGATCCCTCTCTTATTTCTACCCAAAAAGATATCATAATAACTATGCAAATGAACCCGATAACATCTGGCGAAAAGCAATCCCCCAACCATGGGAACTAGATCTTGCTGGGCCTAAAATATCTCAGCGATATAGTGATCCTGACAATACTTGGTGGTCAACAAATCAGAATTACCAACAACACGAGGGCCCGTGGCAGACGGTGGGACCACAAAACAGAGTTAGAAACTGGGAACAATGGGACAGACCTCTCTATCGATCATATAGTTCCAATTATAGAGACATGCCATATGGGCAAAATTGGCAAGGCATACCGACTATGAACCGGTTTAACAGCCTGGAAATGGTCGATTGACCACGAGACGAATCCCCGAATCCCATACATGCAACCGCGGTCACACCAAATGATCCCCCTGTTCTATCAGAATCAAAAATGGCAGACACAGAAAAGGTAATCTTACAGCTCCTGGTGATCTTCTGGAATATTGCAGGTCTCCGATCAAAAATAGAGGATGGCTCCGCCGTCAGATTTTTGGAGGATGCTAAAATTATATGTTTACAAGAGACATGGGTCACGACGCCCATACACCTTCAGGGATATAAGACATACTCAACTCCTGCCCTTCCAAGCAGCTCGGGCAGATCTAGGGGGGGGGCTGGCAACCTACGTAGCGAACACAATAACAGACCTGATTGTAGTAGAGGCAGATCCTTTTCCAAACTTTCAGTTGCTCACTCTCACAATAGGGAAAAAACATACCACTATATTAATTAATCTATACAACAATTTAGATGATGACAACTTCATAAACACCCTTCTTTTAATTCAACAAAAAATCACTCATCATCGGCACCTTCACGAGAGAAAGGGCACCGTTCATATAATTTGGGGAGGGGATTTCAATCTACACCCCTGCATGAACAATCAGACCTGTGGAATGATGGACGAATATGAGAACCCTTTCGTCCACTTCCTCCACTCGCGAACGGGGTCAGCTATGAACGAGATCCTCTCAGACCTGGAACTTTTAATAATAAATCCTATTCTACCACAAGATAACCAATTAGAACCTACCTACTGAGGAAGAGGGCACGAGACCACAGTGGACTACATAATGATCACAGAAGGTCTAAGAGACCAAATCAGTAATGTTACAATTTTGGAAAACATTCTAAGTGACCACTCCGCTCTAAGTTTCAACCTACACATGAAACAACCAAGGTCCCTTATGGCAACAATAGCAAGTACCCTATCACAAAACAGGCTTGAATTAGGAAAAAACAACGGATATACTATAAAATGGGAAAAAGTGGATCCGAACAAGCTTACTAATACCTTAGTAAAGACCGCTCACAACAACATATTGATATGCCTGGATTCCGAAACAGATCCAAAGCAAATCTTGGAAAATTTCCAGTCGATATTAGAACAAGTAAAAACACTTCTGACCAGAGTACCCAAACAAAATAAACCAAGTACCACAGGCTGGTTTAACCATGAATGTACTAAGGCACAGACCAACCTTAGAAAAGCACTTGGAAAACCAAACAGAGATCCAATCGAGATCCAACAACTCCGGCGAGACTACAACAATGCCAGAAGGGCAAGGAAAAAGGACCTGAAACTGTCCTTGTGGAACGCTCTGCACAAAAGTGCACTATCTAAAGATAGTCAGTCATTTTGGAGAATCGTTAAGTCACCCTTGTTATCGGACTCTAATACCCCACAGATCGATGTGGCCATCGATGAGGAAACTTGGGTGAACCACTTCTCAAAAATATTTCAACTACCATCCTTGACTGAAGAATGTAACTTTAATCCTTCACCCGTAGCATTTCCAATACCGATTGACTTCGAACTACAAGACATCGAAATGGCACTATCAATGAGCAAGAGCGGCAAAGCACCCAGCCCCGATGGGGTACCAGTGGATCTATTTAAACACCTTCCTGATCTTTGGGCACCAATGCTCACAAGAGTCTGCACAGCAGCAGCGAATCTCGGTCTGCTGGAATCATGGTCATGTTCCATCATGGTCCCTATCTTCAAAAAGGGGGACCGCCAGGATACGAAATGTTATCGTCCTATATCCCTGCTTGACTCCCTAGGTAAAGTAGTCGGCAGAGTTGTCCTAGAAAAACTTCAGCACTGGGCAAGAGATAAAGATATCCTTTCGGATCTCCAGTTTGGATTTAGGGAAGGTTTTGGAACAGTCGAGCAGGCCCTAAATTTAAGCATGCTAGTTTCGAAATACATCCACGCAAAGCCAGGGACAATTTACATGGTTTACGTGGACTTGTCCTCCGCGTTTGACTGCGTGTCGCACGCGAAGCTCTGGTCATTGCTGAGTACATTAGGGGTTGATCCTCCCCTCCTGGACTTCTTGAGGGAGCTATATGGCGAAGCTTCAGCTAAAGTGAGATATGGGACAAAAGGAGAGTTAACGGCGCCGTTTAGGGTAGAGCGAGGAGTAAGGCAAGGATGTGTCCTGGCCCCCTTCCTCTTCTCTCTGTATACCAACGGCCTCGAGGAGACCATGTTGAGGGGGGGGCAGGATTTGCCCAGACTGAAACATCACCTGATCCCCGCACTGCTCTATGCGGACGACGCAGTCATCCTAGCACGCACTCCGATCGAGCTACAGAAATCCCTATCTAAGTATGCCGACTTCATGGGTGCTCTGGATTTACACATCAATGTAAAAAAAACATTTGTCATGGTAGCGGGAGGAAAACGAAAAGTCACTAAGAACATTTATTTAAAAGACCAAAAAATTGAAAAAACCTCGCAATACCCATACTTAGGCATCATGATTGATGACAGCTTAAATTTTTAAACCAGCTGTTGAGGCCAGGAGACACCTTTTTAAACGCGCAATTTTAGCCCTGATGAACTTCTCAAATAAACTTGGAAAGAGACCATCACTAGAATTGTTACAGATTTATGCTGCAAAATGCCAAGCCATCGCCTTATATGGGGCAGGGATTTGGGGACACACAGCCACTGGTGCACTGCAAAAAGAAGAAAACATCTTCATGAGATTCCTTTTGTCCACGCCAAAAGGCACTTCCATCTATGCCTCGCATATGGAATTGGGAATCCCATACATTGAAGACCTAATAAAGATCCAGCCACTTCTACTTTGGAGGCGCGTGTGGCTGTCGGATGAGAATCGGCTGACCAAAAACATCCTGCAGGACTCTATGGAATTAGATCATGCACATAAAATAGTGTGGCTCTCCTATATCAGAAATTTCTTTTACGATCTAGGATTACAAAAGTATTATTTTACTCCAGAAAAGCTAAATGAAATATCCAAGAAAGATCTGAAACAAATCGCCCTGAGCCACCTAGAGTCCTTGAGACTGACTTTGCTGACGACCCAAAAATATCTGCGATACATGCGAATATGATACAGCATTCCCCGAAAATCCAGCTTTATCTGACCTTGGAATTTTCAGCGTACGAAAAAATGCTCCTAACAAGGTTCAGACTGAATCTCTTTTACAGATTAGTGACTTTTCCTGAAAAAAACAATTGGAATACTAACTTGGCCCCCTGTCCGTGTGACGATCTGTCCCAACAGTCTACTATCCACACAATTTTGTTTTGTAAATTTTTCCAAATCCACCGAAAAATTTGGATAACCCCGCTATTAAAAAGATGGGGCTATAGACAATGTCACCCAGCCATGTTAGCACTACAGTTGCTGGAATCGGAATGTACTTGTTATCACGTACTGAATTTCTTAAAGAGTATTATGAGGCATAGGAACAACCTCTGACTGTTTTACTATCTACACAATTTGTACACAATCTGATCTTACGTTTT
Organism: Lissotriton helveticus; assembly: GCF_964261635.1. Lineage (NCBI taxonomy): Eukaryota > Metazoa > Chordata > Amphibia > Caudata > Salamandridae > Lissotriton > Lissotriton helveticus. The sequence goes on from NC_136058.1 coordinate 212,307,369, forward strand.
AAACAAACTGTGTGTAATATCTGTTTTTATTAATACTTGCGCATTTTTGTATGTTGCGATAACTTTTATGGTTTTGCGCTGCTAAAAAACCGAATAAAGATTATTATTATTATTACTGTTGTGGTATTCACAAACTACCAGTGTTATTTTACTAATTATAATTTCACTGGTAGAAAAATTACAGAGGCCAAAAAGCATCAATGGGATTTCGTAATACATCATTTGGCCCAGCGTCTTTCCTTAATGCTACTGTGGAGTAGTGGTGTTGAAGCTGTCAGCCTTAGGGTGGTGTTCCCCTAAACTTTTTGCCTGCCTGCCTCTAAGTTTGCTGGTTTTGTTTTGTTGACCATAGGACTCTGAGCACTTTCTGACTGCTAACCAGTGCTAAAGTTCTTGTGCTCACTCCCCTAAACATAGTTTGATTGGCATACACCTAATTGGCATATTTAATCGGTTCATTGCAAAGTGCACTACATGTGCCTAGCTCCTCTAAATTAACGCCTTGGCTGCGGGGCACATTTCCCAGATGTGCTGGGGGCAGGGGAGCGCGCACAGCACCCTGGTGCTCATGATGACCTCAGCTCATCATGAGCCACGGTACTCGTGTGCTCATGACGAGCTGAGCTCGTCATCACCACACCCGTTTCCATGGAACGCTCAGCCCAGCATGGGAATTAGCCCCACGTGCGAGCGTTTCAACGGTCATGACGAGCACGGGAACCGTGGCTCATGACGAGCTGAGCTCGTCATGAGCATGGGAGGGGTTAAACACTACTTGTGGTCCTGCAGCACTGATTGCACCACCCACCTAAGCACCCCTTTAACATTTCTCAGGCCTGCCACTACAGAGCCCTTGTGAGTAGTTTACATTGCCATGTCTACTTGGCAATTAAAACCCTTGCCAAGCCTTAAAACACTCCTTTCATTCCACATAAGTCATCACTAAGGTACTCCTTTGGAAGCCCATAGGGCAGGGTGCTCTTTAGGTAAAAGGCAGGCCATGTGCTTATAAGTTTTACATGTTCTGGTAGTGAAATACTTCCAAATTCATGTGTTGCCACTGTGAGGCCTACCTGTCCCATAAGAAAACATTGGGAATTCCTTAATACATTTATTACGCTATAATTCCCAATCGAGAGGGAGTAAATCTATCATACTTGGTACCTATGGACTTGTAAAGATAAATCCTCTATAATGGAAAAGTCAGAACTAGTTTTATAATTTTGAAAATGCCACTTTTAGAAAATTAAAACAACAAAAAATGGATGGAATGCTGAGCAATGCAAACATTCGCCCCCAGTCACAGATTAGGATTTTATCTATTGCTTTTTTGCTCACCAAGCCAGCTAAGTTCAGACCCAGTCATATGCAAATCAATCTTGACCCTGCTCCTCAAGGGAACAGTTTATATTGAACTGCCAAGCCAGATCCTCCCTGGACTGGAAACAAGCATCCTGAGACCGGTTTCGGGATATCCCTCCTCATTAATCAAGCTAGCTACAATCCAGTGGCTTAGTGATCAGGGGACCCATGTCTGGGCATACCCTTCCCACTTAGGTCAGCAAAAGAAAAGAGAACATATGATGGATGGAATGCTGAACAATGCAAACATTCACCCTGAAAGTGGTACTAGAATGGTTGTTTCTGGTTCAAGAAGGAATTGGCTTGGCAGCCCAAGCTGGACTGTTCCCATGGGGAGCAGGGTCAAGACAAATTGTAAATGGCTCGGTCCAGACTGTAATGGGTTGGTGAACAAAAGAAAAAAATTGAGTTAAGCCCATATCACTGTACTGGGGGCGCAACGTTGGAACCTTTAATTTGTTTACAAATGTCGCAACTAAGTACACACTTTCTGGTCTGCTGATAAAAACCCTCCCACCAGTACTGTTTCTGTAACAAAGAAACAGTTGCCACCACACTTGCATAGGCAGATGATAAACCCTCATGAGCATCAATTATTAATCCTAACCTGCAGTCCTGGTTGGGCATTACTCGATAACGCATCTCAGTAATGCAGGCAAAGGGAGCATTGAGTACTCAACAGATAGGAATTCTCTGCTGAATAGCATTTAGGTAGAGTTTTAAGAGTAATTGCAACCACATAAACAATCTGAACAGCTGACTTGGCAGCTTTATCAGCAAATAAATTCCCTGCAACTTGTACACCGACACGTTGATGACTCAATGTGTGGCTCACATGAGTCTGTGGCAAAGCATCTTTCGGAGCTGCCAATTTACTCCAGAGAAGTTATGCTTAATAGTATTTCCTTTGGAATCTCTGAATCCATTAAGGCGCCAATAAGGTACATTTTCATTAAAGGCCTGGACATAGTAATAGGAATAACACACTATAAGTGTAGAGACTTTTAAATCATCATGCTGCAAAGCCAGAACCAGTGCTTTCAATTCAGCCTGCTGAGCAGTACAGCCACCTACAGTTTCTATATATGTCCTTTGTGCCTGAAAAACTCCATACTTTATGACACCCTTAACTGCAGCACATGTAGCTGAGTACTTGTACTTTGTACCAACCAGTGGCTGGGCTGAACCATCCGTATGGATTATGAAGGAATAATCATTGAGAGGCAAAATGTCATTAGGCATGGGGTATTCTTGTTCATGCTGGAGACATTCCTGTGCTCTCAAATTAGGGTAAAACATGTAATCTACATCAGTAGCTGTCAAGGAAGTGACCCACTGGATCCATTTAGGATGTAAGGCATTCATGTTTGGAAAGCTGGCCTTGGTGACTTCCTCCAGGGCCAAAACAGGAGACACCACAATTATACGTCTCCCTTGTGCCAATGGACGTTCTCTCAATACAGTCATTTTCTGTTGATGCAAAATGCTTTTTTGATAATGAATGCGATTTAAAGGCAATCAGCACTATTTCTCCTTAATTAAATAAAACAGATGTGTAACCACAGGAACCCGCAATTATGCAGATAACTGAATTAATAGAGCTGAAACGAGTATGTAAGTGTTTCAACTTAAGCATGTCTGCCTGTAGATTTCAGAGAATACTAATATGTTCAGCATTCCAATGTTTATTAGAAAAGGCAGGTCAAATAAAATTGCACAATGGTGTGACCCATTGTGCATAACATGGTATGTATGTTCTACAAAAATTCAATAAATCCTTAAAGGGATTGAAGTTTATTTAAGGTATCTCATGGTTCTAATAAAGAATATTTATCTCAGGAATGTGGTGCTAGACTTTTGTCTTCATTCGCTAAGTCATATCCTTAGAACCGGACACTGAAAAAGGCAATTTTAGATTTCAGAAAATTAGATTTAAAGCAATATTCAGCGAATCCCAGAACTGTACGATCCACTCTGGTCAAATGTGCTATTAAATCATTGCCTGTGAGGTAAATTTCATCAAAATTGTAAGAAAATGCTTCTAAGTTCATTTCTTATAAAATTGACATCACCCAACAGAAAATAGACCTGAACTGTTCTTAGAACCCTGTGAGGGTCAACAGAACCTTCAATACTCTCCTAATGCTGAGTAATCGGTCAAATTCCGGGTTTCAGGTGCTATGTTTTGATAGAAAAAAACACTGGAAATGTCCGATGTAGTTTTGTATTTTTTACAAACCTATATTATTTATGCCCTTAATGTGGGAAATCAGTACAGTAAAAGTCCTTGTGTGACTGTTTAAATGTCGATACTCGATAGTCTAAGACTATAAGTTAAGAATGTTCAGGTTTAAGCATTGGAAATAAGGGATTATTCATAGGGGAGACACAAGGCTCAATCACACCATAATAATTAAATTGTGAGAGAATATCCCTAACTGGGAGTTTAGCTTTATGTTTAATAAGATATTGTGCTTGATAAGGTGAGTATTTATCCCAGCCCGCTAGATTACAATATAAATCTAGAGCTTGCACAAGAGCCCACTCTGCACCACCTAATGCTTTTACTAAGGGTGGGCGTAGTTGGCGGAGTACTACTACGCGGAATTCAACAAACTTGAACAAAAACTCTGTGAATTCTGCAACTTCGCTCCGTTGGACTCCCATTTAATAAAACAGAAACCTCATATAATTTTAGTAAAATAACAAATATCTCTGTGTTTACATGCTAAAATGCACAGTCATTTCACAATAGTGAAAATGAAAATTTAGCAACCAGTGAAAGAGGTGATGATTTTGGGATCCTCAATAACCTAGGGAGAGAACCAAGCAGATGCCTTAAAAACAAAGAGCACATCTTGCTGAATGATTCGGTGGTGGTCCCATCCTCTTAGGACCACCCCAAGCACAGTTATGGGAAAAAATACAATCCCAACCAACCAAAGGCCCTGCAAAGCATTATGGGATGAGATTAGCAGTGGGCAGTGAATATTATAGTATCCAATATCAAAATAATTCTACAAAGAGCTGCAGTTCAACTAGTTGTTACAGGGTGTGCCTCACGAGTCAAATGCAAAAGCATTGAAACCCTTTCATGAAGCTGCAGTTCCACTAGTTGTTACTAGGTGTCCCTCATGAGTCAAATGCAAAAGCATTTGACTTGAGGGACACCTAGCAAAGACTAGTTGAACTGCAGCTTGATGTAATAATGTCAATGCTTTTGTATTTGACTCGTGAGGAACACCTAGTAACGACTAGTTGAACAGCAGCTCTTTGTAGAATTCTGTATCTGATTGGGGCTGTCAGTGGGTATATGTGAATAAGTGTGAGTCTGTGAGTAGATGCATGACTGTCTGAGTGGGTCTGTAAGTAGGGCATGAGGGTCTGTGAGTGGGGCGAGTCTCTGAGGGGGCTCTGAGTAGGGGTGTAAGTCAGCATGGGACTGTCTCAGTGGGACTGTAAATGGGAAGTGAGGGTCTGTGAGGGGGGCATGAGTCTCTCAGAGGGCTTGTTAGTATGTGCATGAATTGGTGCGGGTCTATGAGTGGGTGCATGGGCCTCTGAATGAATATGTGTGAAAGGGTGCATGAGTATCTGAGTAGGTTTCTGAGTGAGTGCAAGATTATCTGATAGGGTCTGTCAGTGGGTGAGTCTGTTAGAGGCTACATGACTGTCTGAGTGGGACTGTAAGTGGGGCATGAGGGTCTGTGATTGGAGCAAGAGTCTTTGAGGGGGTACTGAGTAGGGGTGTAAGTCAGTGTGAGACTTGAGGGGGTTCATGAGTCTCTCAGTGGGTCTGTGAGTGTGTGAATGAGCTGAATTGGGTCTGTGACGGGATGCATGAGTGTGCTGCATGACTGTCTGAGTTGGTCTGTAAGTAGGGCATAGGGGTCTTTGAGTGGGGCATACATCCCTAAGTTGACTTGTTTGTAGGTGTGTAAGTTAGTATGGGTCTGGGAGAGGGCCAAGAGTCTCTGAGAGGAACTATGAGTGTGTACATGAGTCTCTGATGGGGTATGTGACTGGGTGCATGAATCTCTGAGTAGGTCTCAGATTGAGTGCACGAGTCTCTGAGTGGGACTGTGAGTGGGTATACGAGTCTCTGAGTGGGTCTGTCAGTGGGTGTATATGAATATGAGTGAGTCTTTAAGTGGTTGCATGACTGTCTCAGTGGGTCTTTAAGTGATGCAAGAGTGTCTTTGTGTGGGGGCAAGAGTCTCTGAGTGGGTTTGTAAGTAGATGCATTAGTAGTTGTGGGTCTATGAGTGGGCACATAGGCCTCTGAATGAGTGTTTGACAGGGTACATGACTATCTGATTGGGTTTCTGAGGAAGTGCATTAGTATCAGAGTGGGTCTGTCAGTGGGTATAAGTGACATAAGTGTCAGAGTGGGCTTGTGAGTTGGTGCATAAGTCTGTGAGGGGTTTCATGAGTCTCTCAGCTCATCTGTGAGTAGGTGCAAGAGCCTCTGAATAGGTCTACGACTGGGTGCATGCATCTCTGACTGGGTCTCTGAAGGGGTGCCTGAGTCTCTCAGTGGGTCTGTGAGTGGGACATGAGTCAAAGTGTCCCACTCAAAGTGGGCTTGTGAGAAGTTTTTTAAGTTAGTATGGATCTGTGAGGGGGTGCATGAGTCTCTCAGTCAGTCTGTGGGTGGGTGCATTAACCTCAGAATGTGTATGTAACTGGGTAAGGTCTCTAAGTGGTGCATGAGTCTCTGAATGGGTTCATCAGTGGGTCTTTGTGAATATGAGTGACTCTGTGAGTGGCTGCATGACTGTCTCAGTGGTTCTGTATGTGGGGCTTGAGGGTCTGTGAGTGGGGCATGAGTCTCTTAGTATGATTGTGAGTTGATGCGTAAATCAGTGTGTATCCGTGAGGGGTGCATGAGTCACTTAGTGGATCAATGAGTGGGTGAATGAGTCTCTGAGTTGGTGCATGAACCTCTGAGTAAGTCTCTGAGTTGGTGCATGAGTTTCTGAGTGGTCTACTAGTGGGTGTATGTGAATACGAGTGAGTCTGTGAGTGACTGCATGACTGTCTCAGTGGGCTTCTGAGTAGGTGAATAAGTCAGTGTGGGTCTGTGGGAGGGTGCATGATTCTCTCAGTGGGTCTGTGAGGGGCTGCATGAGTCTCTGAGTGGGTATGTCAATAGGTATATGTGAATATGAGTGAGACTGTAAGTATCTGCATGACTTTGTGAGTTAGTCTGTAAGTGGGACATTAGGGAATTTGAGTGGGGCTTGAGTCTGAGAGGGTATGTGAGTAGGTTTTTAAGTGAGTATGGGTCTCTGAGGGTGTGCATGAGTCTCTCAGTGGGTCTGTGAGTGGGTGCACACGCCTCTGAATGGGTCTGTGACTGGGGGCATACGTCTCTGAGCAGTGCATGAGTTTCTGAATGGGCCCATCAGTGGGTCTTTGTGATTATGAGTGACTCTGTGAGTGGCTGCATGACTGTCTGAATGGGCCTGTAAGTGGGGCATGAGGGTCACCTGAGACACCAAACGACTGATAGTTGTGCCTCTTACAAGCTGATCTCGCTGCTCAATGCAGAAGCAAAATTACTGACCACCTGACTGACTCATGTCATACGGTCGCTGATCGACCCAGACCAATCAGGCTTAATGCCAGGTAGAAATACTGCACAAAATTATTGATGCTTACAGGGGGTGTTATGTCAAGCCGTGACATCCATGAATATGCAGCGGTGCTATGTTTGGAAGCACGGATGGCTTTTGACATGGTGCAATGGCCATTGCTGTATATAGTTTTTGAAAAACAGGGATTTGGACCAGAATTCATGGCCTGGATTCGAATTTTATATTCTGACCCACTGGCCCAGGTGAGGGTGAATGGGGGCACATCAACAATTTTCCTTTTGCATCGAAGCATGAGGCAGGGCTGCCCGCTCTCCTCATTGATCTTTGCCTTCCTGCTGGAACAATCGGGGGTCTGGATAAGGGTGACCAGCTAATTAGGGGGCTAAAATGGCCCATGGAGTGGGTAGACAAGATCTCCCTTAATACAGAAAACATCCTATTCTACATGGGTGTTGTAATGGCACTTTGTATGTATTTCTATAAACATGCATTGTAATGGCTTGTGGTGTGAAAACATGCATTGCAGTGGTAGCTGCACTGTAAAATATTTGTTGTAAAAGCATGCATTGTAACGTCATATATTCATTATACATAGCTGATCGGAACACCATACATATATTTGACCTGTATCATAAGTACGAGGGGTAAACAATTAATTGGGACAAGTCATTAATTTATGTACTCCATGAAGATCCCCATGCTTCCCCGGGGATTGCACAGCAAGGGTGGTCATGAAAGGGTTACCCTACCTGGGGATTTATTTTACCAGAGACCCAGACGTTTTTCATGAACACAACCTTGAGCCCCCACTTGCACATCTGCAAAGGGATGTCCAACATTGGAGGGCCCTGCCTCTGACCCTGCTGGGGAAGGCATCACTATTAAAAATCTTGGCCCTGCCTTACTTTCTTCATATGCTCCACAACACTCCATACCCGGTACCGCCTTCATACTTTTGTGCAGTGAAAGCCACAGTTCGTACACTCCTCTGAGACTGGGAGTGCCCCCAGAATATTCCCACCAAAACTGACCGGAGACTGGTATGACAGCGGACTAGCATTCCTGGCCCTTCATAAATACTAATTGGGTGGCCCAGCTTAAGGTGGTCACTCATTGGTTTGACTTACCTCATGATGAGCCCGCATATCGAATGGACCATCAAAATATGTAACCGGGACATCACCTTGGAAGGATCTATGGTGCGAGTAGCTACAAATGACATCCTACCCCGACTTCCGTCATGATACAAATATGGCATGTGATATTGGCGTCATTGGGATGGCAGGGTAGGGTTACCCAGGTGACTCTTTTAAGGGACACAGAGAAACTGGGGGTACTGATGAGCCAGTAGGGCTTTGATAAGTGGGACCTAGTAGGCCTTTGAAGAGTGGGAGACCTGTTGGTCAGAGGGTGAGTGATGTTCTTTGCAGATTACAGAGAGATTACCAACTGGCACATTTGGAGTCCGATCGCTACCTCCAGATCAGTCATACTCTACGAAGGGCACTGCTAGGGGGAGAGGAGCTTCCTGAGGCTTCCCAGCTGGAAGACTGATGACTTGATCGCACATTTTATAATAATTTCCCTGACCTCTTGCCACGCCTTCAAAAAAGATGGGAGGATGATGTGGGACAGCTGGAAAATACAGAATGAAAGGAGGCAATAGCCTCACCTAGAGAGGGGGCCAAACGTAACAGCAAAGATTTGGTAGGCTGCATCCACCTCTACTCTGAGAAAATGCAAGGCAAATATGGATTGATGTATGCTGGCGGAGAGGGTGGTTTGCAAGGGTAAAGGTTGCCCGGACAAATGGACCAAAATTTGAGTAAAGTGCAAAGAATTTATGGGAATGTTATGCATGCCGGTTGTGCAAATTGATTATGTAGAATTGTCTGATGAAAACCTGTTTGAAGGAGAAGGAAACCGTTGCAACGCCAGGGAGATTGAGCTACATTGACTGTGTAGGAATCGATAACGTTTGCCCATTGTTGGACTATGTCTCAATACACTGTGCTATGATAGTTGCTGTCCTAGCAATGCTATGTTTGATTATTGCAAGAAAATTTATTTATTAAAAAAAAAGAAAAATTATTAGCAATTACCTTTGGAATCAGTCCCAACCCTCAAGTCAGCTAACAAAGAGGGGGCACCAATTGGCTGCCACATCAGTAGCAAGGCATGGGAGAAACACTTTTCTACAATTTATTCAGTGGGGAATCAGCCAAGTGTGTAAGCAAGCGGGTTGAGTCAAATACTATTGTGCCTGTTACCCTACATGAAGTGACTATTGCAATACAGCAAAGAACAGAGGGATAGGCACCCCGCCCGGATGGGATAAAATGCAATGATAGTCCATGGGCTCAGCTGTTGATCAATATTTCCAATATTGTAAACTGTGTATCTTTACCTGCCACAAGGGCATCATCAACAGTTGTATCAATTTTCAAAAAGGGCGATCAATCTTCACCTAGCTGCACAGACATTCCAGCTAAAATCTTTGGGAGGGTCCTATATCTTAAAATCATTGAGTGGGTGGATGATTATAAGATTTAGAACCTATGCCGGTATGTTTTTTATACACATATGGGAACACAGGAGAAGTGCCTGAACCTTTGTTTATATTGGGTAAATACACTGTAGTGAAGCACACCCCTATGTATTTAGCGATCAGGGACCCAACTATCGCATTTGACTGTGTGAATCAGTCAAGGCTGTGGCAAATATTACTAGAAATGGGAATGGCAGAACCATAACATGGGCTTCGATAGGAATTCATAGAGCATATTATCAAGCCCATTATCGCCCATTATCAAGCCCATTATCGCCGCTTTTTCGGCAGTTTCCTGCCGATAAAAGCGGCGATAATGTATCGCCCGTCCTTGATAATTTGCCCCTTTGTTCTTTGCTTCTGCATATGTGCCTAAGTTAAGATTCTAATACAATTCCTCAAATAGTAATTTCTGAGACCGAAGACTGGGTTCAACCATGACAATGTATCATAAAGTCTCTTCATCAAAATTATACAAATGGCATGTAAGACTAGCAATATAAGGGATCCATCTACTCATATAACAAAGTAAATTGAACTGTTGGAACCACATTTTCATCGCATTTACTTGGGCATTTGTACATACCAAAGCATAAATATGATTGGCAGGCGCTGGTATAACAGAAATGCATTGATCATACCACCTTTGCTATATTCTTACTTTCATTATTAATTGCATATCAATAACACAGTTTTGCTCATTCATATTTCACTTTTTGTATCACTTTGTGTTTATTTTTTCCCTCGGGGTCTTATCTCCACTCAGCTGATTAGTTGCATTGAGTTAAATGAATTTACAGACGACAGTATGTGAATGCTTAAAGATGCCCATTATTCTCACTTGTAAAAAGGTGGAATACCATGCTCCCAAGCTTGTGGGGTTGACGGATAAATATGTAAACCTTCCAAGCTTGTTGCTTTCTATGATGCCTAGCTGTTTAGCTCAACCATGCACAAAAAAGCAAATGAGCAATACAAGATCTTAGAGCTCATTATTGCAAAAATAGTAAAATAGAGTTATTTCCACAACATTATTGAAGCAAAATAAAGTGACACAACATTAGTTGTATGTGAGACTGTCAATTTAGATGACTGTCAAAAGAAATTCAAAAATACTTGTAATGGTATTCAACTTCTAATTTGACCTTTTCTCTTGACAATGATGATTTAGAATTCTGTCTGTTTCAAACAATTATGACCTTTTTTGTATTGTTCATTCTTGAACACTGTTCATATTTGTATTCATTTAAGATATCCAACCTTTTTGACGTCCTATCAGTGCTTGATCAATTATAATTAAATGTCCAAACAGATGACAAAATAAATGTTAGCACTGCCAAGGAGGGATGGAAGCATATTGGGCATGCTAAACTGGCAGCGGGCTTTGCAGTATCTACCACCCTTGATTTAGTCCACTGGAGGTCTTAAGTTCACGTGGATGAAGGTCACTTCTGTCCACTTGTACGGGTATGCCAGAATGTAAAGCACAAACGAGTGCTAGTATAGATTGTTTAGTTCCCATCCTGTCCTGTTCCTCTAGAACTGAAATGTGACTCCCCTCTTGAATGTTGCACTGTAGTCAATGAAGTAGCAGCCCAGCCTTCTTGGGCAGCCAGAGACACGCATGGAATCAAATACATGGCTGTTCCATTAACCACCACTGATGTCCCTTTCCTAAAAGCAGCCCAAATGAATGGAATCATATACTTATGTTCAATCAAGTTCCTTAAGTCGCACAAAAGGGTCTTGGCTGAATCTAGCTGTCTGTATTTATTATTGCTATCAAGCTTTAGTTAGCTGTTAAGTTCTATCTCCATTTTTACGTTTTTTAAGTGTAAACCTGCCTCTCAATAGCTCTGCAATATTCATGATTTTAAAGCTGCTTCAAAAACAGAAAGTAACTTGCATGCCCAACAAGTAGGTTTCAATTTCAAAAGAGCGATAGGGATATCAACATGTTCAGGGACCCTAGAAATTCTTACATTTTTAATTAGATACTCAATACATGTCACCATCCAATGCTTTTAAGACTCTTACTATCAATTTGCAATATTTAAAGCAAGATACACATTACAGCCCTCTAGGAAATAGCAAGTGTTCTTTCCATGTTGCCATTGAAATATTATTGTCAAGTTCTCTACTCATGGTAGAACTCATTTCAAAATATACTAATCTCGTGTACCTATGACAAACTCCAAAATTAATGCCCAACTATGTTATTCATATTGCCTTTTTGCCAAACTAACAGGAGAGTTATACTACTTCCTAAAGTTTCGAACTATGAGCACAGCTAGATGGCTTTTGATACTAATAGTTTAATGTAAAAGTTTTCTCCAAGCCTTTTTTTCAGGTTTTGCCTGCACAGCACTTGCGCTGTGCTTATGAAATCTATTGCAATCAATATAACTCCTACGAGGGGCTTACATCCCGCCTATACTTTTCATTGGTTCATGTGCTTGCCACTTACTTTTCCTCTGTTTCTTTTGGTTGGAGCATGCTATTTCCTGTTTTTCCTCCTGTGTTTTTTATTATCAGTGGCACATGGCCCACATACTCATTTTTATCCACTTTTGTTGAATGTCTTTCCTATTTGTGAGGAAGCATGTCAGCACCCTTGCTTGTCCCCTCCTCCCCTGACCTCTTACTCTTGACCTCCTGTGTCGCTCTTCACACAGATTCTTATCATCTTGAATGCTCAGCTGCTGTTTTATCCTCAACACTCACTGTGAATTCCATCCTGTGTCTCTGCCCCCATAGCTTACGATCGGACAGGGAACTGAACCCGGGACCCACAGCAAGGAGACAAGCTGAGCCCCGAACAGATAAAATCTGGTCAGCCAAAAGCCATAGCATCCAGAGCAGCCCCAACTCATTGCAAGTACTCCGTCCTGTTAACTTTTCATCCGTGTAGCTTGCCCTTCTTTTCTATTTGTGAGCAAGCGTGTTTGTCGGCTGCATTTTATTTGTTTAGACCAGTTAAAGGGCGGCCACTCTAACCCTTATGCTACATAAGGCTTCCTGGTAAGATTGCTCCGGTGCTCGGTTAACTGCAGCCAGTGGCTACTTCCGCTGCTGCTGCTCCGATCCCATCCAGTTGCATGAAGGGTCACAGGACCATTGGAGGTGGTGCCTCTTTTGGGGCAACAGCTCCTTTCCTGCTGGGGGACAGCTTTTTTTTAATTGCTTGCAATTATTTTGCAAACTGGACACAAAGGTATCGGAGCAGTTTGATTAAGCTAAGGGCATTGCCTTTGATAGGGGTTTGCTGTGAGATGCGTTACCAATGTAACATGTTCACCAGGATCCTTCATTTTCTTTAACAAAGGGTCTCCTGTGCTGTTGTAGTTGCCTAAAGAAGATTCTTTTGAACATTTACTTCGACCGGTCAAATGCAGAGCAAAAGAACATTGCCAGCACTGCTTTGGAACGCATAATGGAAATGCATTTTAATTGTGTGTTCCAAAGGAGTTCCAGCCATCTTGTTTAATGTTGCAGTGTAGCACTACCTCAGCGTCGAATTATACTAGCATGATATCGCCCATCACGAGCGAGCTTTTTGGCATTTGTTCAAATACACATGTGTTGAGGTTCCATGGAGACTTGTACACTTCTGGATTTATGAGCATGGCATGGTTGTGTCCAGAGATTGCCTTTGCCTTGAAAGGTAACACTAATTGTGAAGAGTGTGATGCAGGCAGATCTCTCCCCACGCCACCACATAGCCAACAGCTGCCTCGTGTCCTGCTTCCAGCCGCCGCCTGGTTCCCGTCGTCTCCCGATCCGTCCCCGCCACTGCGTCCTGAGGCCCCGCCCTCCTGCTCCCCATTGGCCACCCCGCTGCTGCCTCCCAGCTGCTCCTCCCTCCCTCCCCCTCTTAAGGGGGCCGCACAGTGAGTGGCGTAGGAGCGACCTTTGACCCTGCTTGTAGGAAGGTCGCTCCCCACTCCACCACACAGCTGCCAGCTGCCTCGTGACCTGCTTTCTGCCGCCGCCTGGTTCCCGCCTCTCCTGATCCTTTCCCGCCGCTGAGTCCATGCGGCCCGCCCCCTCTGCTCCCTATTGGCCACCCCGCTCCCGCCTCCCAGCTGCTCCTCCCTCCCTATCCCCCTCTTATGGAGGCCGCGCAGCAGGCATGCAGCGGACGCACGCAGCAGGCGCGCCAAAGGCAAGCCTATCTGCACCCGTCCGCGCCTGGACCGCGCCCAGCGCCAGAAACCCTGGACACTACGAACGCCACAACACCAAACTCCGCTACGGCGCCAGCACCCTCTACGCACTCAACGCCGGTCGTAACCACACCTGCTTCCAAGCCGCCCCGAAACGGACTCACAGACCTTTCCCCTGCCACACCTGCAGCTTCACCTGCGACAAAACCACCAAACCTCCAAGGGCTGGACCCAACCACCTCCTCTGCATACTCCTTAACACCCGCTCCGCACGCAAACACGCAGTCGAGCTCTGGGATCTGCTCGACACCTTCGCCCCAGACGTGGCCTTCCTGACCGAGACCTGGTGGAACGACTCCTCGGCGCCCGACATCGCCATAGCCATCCCGGACGGCTACAAGATCACCTGCAGAGATCACGCCAACTGAATCGGAGGAGGAATATCCATCATCCACAAATCCACCCTCAAGGTCGCCACCTACGCAGTTGACACCCTCATCACCGCAGATAACCTGCACTTCCGGATCCACTCCGACCCCAACACCACCCTCAGAGGAACACTCATCTACAGACCACCCGGACCCCGAGTTCAATTCAGCGACTCCATCGCCGACCTCGCCAGCACTCACGCACTCACCTCTACAAACTACATCCTCCACGAGGACCTGAATTTCCACTTCGAGAACAACAACGACGCCAACTCGCCACCATGATCGACAACCTCGGCCTCAGACAACTTGTCACCGCACCCACCCAAACCGCTGGCCACATGCTGGACTCCATCTTCTCCACCGCCCACACCACCGAACTCCACTGGACCGACCACCGCTGCATCCATTTCACCTTCAACAAACCAACCCCGCACCACCGCACCCAACAGCTGCCTCGCCGCTGCTGGAGCAAAGTCACCGAAGACCAGCTGATCACCACCCTCGCCCAAAAACCGCCCACTGACTCCACCAACCCAGACACCGCAGCCCGTAACCTCAGACAGCGGATCGACGACTGCGCCAACACCCTCGCCCCACTCAAGAAACCCTCCTGGTTCACCGACGAGCTGCAGACCTCCAAACTCGCCTGCCGGAAACTGGAGAAGATTAGGCTCCACGAACGCACTCCGGACAACCACGCAGCCCACAAGGACGCCACCCGCAGACATCACCACCGCATCAGATTAGCAAAGAGATCCTCCTTCAAAGACTGCCTGGATAACAAAGCACACAACAGCAAAGAGCTCTTCAGCATTGTAAAGGAACTCTCCAACCCCAGCGCCAATGCCAACGACATACCGCCCTCACAAGAACGGTGCAACTCACTAGCCATCTTCTTCCACCACAAGATCGCTGACATCCATGACAGCTTCAACACCATGACCGCCCCGACCATGCCAGACCCCGACTCCCCTGTGAACACCACCAGCGCCAACCGCCTGACCTCCTGGTCCAACGTCAACGGCGACAAGACACGCAAGGTCATGAACTCCATCCACTCAGGATCTCCGTCAGACCCGTGCCCACACCACGTATTCAACAAAGCAGGCGCTGCCATCGCACCCCAACTACGGAAGGTCATCAACATCTCCTTCGAACAGCGACATATCCGGAAAGCTGGAAGCACGCCGAAATCAATGCCCTCCTCAAGAAGCCCAAGCCGGACCCCAAGGACCTCAAGAACTTCCGGCCCATCTCCCTGCTCCCGTTCCCGGCGAAGGTCATCGAGGAAATCGTCAACATGCATCGACAACAACATTTTGGACCCGTCCCAGTCCGGGTTCAGACAAAACCACAGAACCGAGACAGCCCTCATCGCCGCCACAGACGACATCAGGCGCCAACTAGACAGCGGCGAAACATCAGCCTTCATCCTCCTGGACCTGTCAGCCGCCTTTGACATGGTCTGCCATCGCACTCTAAAGACATGCCTCCTAGAAGCCGGAATCCAAGAGAAGGCCCTTGACTGGACCACGTCCATCCTCTCCTGCAGAACCCAGAGCGTCCGCCTCCCACCCTTCCGATCCGAGGCCACCAACATCATCTGCGGCGTCCCCCAGGGCTCATCCCTCAGCCCGATGCTGTTCAACATCTACATGCCCCCCTCACACAAGTGGCCCGCCAACACGACCTCAACATCATCTCCTATGCCGATGACACCCAGCTCATCCTCTCCCTCACCAAGGACCCGCACAGCGCCAAAACCAACCGCTGCGAGGGAATGAAGGCCGTCGCCGACTGGATGAGGAACAGCCGCCTGAAGCTGAACTTGGACAAGACAGAGGTACTCATCCTCGGACCCAACCCCTCAGCCTGGGTCGACTCCTGGTGGCTGACCACACTGGGAACAGCACCGACACCCATCGACCATGCACGCAACCTAGGATTCATCCTCGACTCCTCCCTCTCCATGTCTAAACAGGTCAACACCATCTCCTCCTCCTGCTACAACACCCTCCGCATGTTCTGCAGGATCTACAAGTGGATCCCGACCGAAATAAGAAAAACGGTGACACAGGCCCTCGTCTGCAGCAGACTGGACTATGGCAACACACTCTACACAGGAATCCCAGCCAAACACCTACAACGCATCCAAAACGCCTCCGCCCGACTGATCGTCAACGTCCCCCGCCGCAGCCACATCACCCCCCACCTGAGAGATCTACACTGGCTCCCCAGGATCACCTTCAAGCTCCGCACCCATGCACACAAAGCACTCCACAACACCGGACCAGCTTACCTGAACAGCAGACTCAGCTTCTACACCCCGACCAACCAGCTCTGCTCCGCCAGCCTCGCCCTCAACCTCCGGCGGCAGATCCTTCTCCTACCTCGCCGCCAAGACCTGGAACACCCTCCCTACCAACCTACCGCAGACCCAAGACCTACTCGCCTACCGAAGACTCTTCAAGATCTGGCTCTTCGAGCAGTAGCAGCGTCCCATCCCCTCAGCGCCTTGAGACCCTCACGGGTAAGTAGAGCACTTTATAAGTACTCTGATAAATTGATTGATTGGTTGATGTTCACGGCATACCTGCATGTTTAAAAGGTAAATTGCATAAAACATTTATATATGACTAATACAGCGGGTTTAGCATTTATAATAAATAGACACACTAGGCCAGTTTCCAGGATGACTGTTGCACAGTGATATTAACAATCTCTGCATTATTTTTTTTAGGAATGACTTTATTTCAAATGGCATATCAAATTACTCAAGCATGATAGTGCCCACCACGGGTTGGCGTGTACAGTATGGGGTTGCTTTGGCAATTGTAAGCAAAATACACATGTCAAGGTTGCACAGTGTTAATTGCACTTAGGAATAATGAGTACAGCACAGAATAGTCGGGATAATGTCTTTACATTGAAAGGCACAATGAGTTGTGAATTGCTTGATGTTCACGGCACATCTGCATGTTGGTAATAAGAAAAGCACAGTACTTTTACTTATGATTAACAATGCGGCTTTGGCATTGGTAATACACACTTGACCAGTTTCAAGAGTGACCATTGTACTGTAAAATGAATTATGCTGTACAAAAGGGGTTGGCGATGGACGGAGCATCTGAACCAATCAAACACTCACACCCAGACAACAGATCTGGGTTTAATCCATCACCGTTCTTTAGCCCACTCTGCCACCCTAGTTTAGACATGGCCATATGCAAATCAGTCTGACCCTGTGCCTCATGGGAACACACTGATTTATGCACACACCAGCATGTGAGGCATACAGACTTGTGCATGATACACAGCTCAGTACCCATCAGCATGTGTCCTAACACTCGGTGAAACGACTCTCACACTGTTATGATGGGCTAAGTGGTAGTATACTTGCTCTACTGTGTTTCTAAAGATGACATATCTTTCAGAAATCTTCATAAACCGCTGATTTATTAGAGTCTGTTTTCTTAGGTGACACTAGTGGAGAGTGTTTTGAAGGAGGGGATTGAACTACCAGGAGAAAATGTTAAGACTTAGGCTTACTTTTTCTCCGTTGTGTTGGCATAGATTGGAATTGAGTAATGTTTTTGACACACAACGCATTCTACTCCTGAAGGGTGAGTTATGTAAGCACAATTACAAGGTAAATTGAACAGAGATTAGTAATTAAAATGCTGCCACGGTATAAGGATGTTCCCCTTTTTAGGTCGAGCGTGAGCCAGCAAGCTTGTGCTGCTCTGCAAAGAGCTGTGGTAGTTCAATACGGAGAGAAGCCCCACCACTCCCCATCCTTATTTTTTATTGGCTTGTGTGATTGTCCTTCGTACATGCTGTCTTCTGATTCATTATGAGGCGTGTTAGTCCCTTCTTAACAAAGCCATGTTGTCCATGACTTCCCCTGCCCTCCCTCCCTCCCTACTGATTTCCCTGCCTTCTCCCCCCCCCCGCCCTTCCTCCCGCGTTGTCCGTGATGCCAAGTTGCCAAACATTTGCAATGCAATAGGTCTCGCGTAATTGGAGACCTATTGCATTGCAAATGCTTGTTTGTGTTTTTAGTTGCACATCCTCTCTTTCTCTAGTGCTCTATGATCCCCCTGGTGTTGCAAATGCGCATTAGCCTGGCTCCCCGTGCCGGGGTTGCTGCATTCCGTCATGTGAGCTGCCTTCTCTCTGGCCGAGAGGGCCTCTGTGCACAAGCAGTGGCTGCTGGGGAGTGAGAAGGTTTCAGTCTGGCACCCAGGGCGACAAGGGCTCACCATATACGTTCCAGGGGAGAAGAGTGCCACAAAAGAGTGCCGGACAGGAGGCCACATCACGTAACCCGTCCCATATGACTGATCCCAGGCACACAACACCCATTGGGCTCACGGGGCTTCAGCCCCCCACAACCCCCCGCCCCCCCGTCGTGTGTGTCAGCCCGGGCAGAGACAGCTTCACGGGCTGGCGAGCATCTAATTGCAGCTGCACCCGAGTACTTAACAGGTCTTTTAAAGACCATTTACTTGTAAATGAGGATTTTGTTGTGTGTTCACCCCTTCTTACAGCCACTCTGTCCGTGTTTGGAAGAATTACCCCCCCCCCCCCGAAATATTTTCCACCCCCCCACCCCCCGAAATTTGGCTCTAGTTGCCCGCCTGACTAATCCATAGTGCACTTGCGGGTACATTGGCTTTTAAATGCATCCCTGGGGCATTTTGTTGTGGTCTCTGCATCCCAAGTGCACCTCAGGGTCCCCGCTGCACTACGAGGGTGCCTGTTGTGAGAAAACATTGTAACCCCTACTGCGTGCCAGGATCTCTTCGGATCCTGTGAGGCACTCTGCGGGTTCTTTATTAGCCTCTCCTTGTCCTGAAGGCACCTTAGGGTATATTCTGTGCCCAGGCATCCTTCAGTCACTAGTGCATCCTGGTAACACCCTGATGCCCTATTATATCACAATTGCCTTCTGAATGCACTTTTATCACCAGGGCACCTCTTCTGGGCCCTAAAGGCTTTTTGATGCCCCTTCGAAGTCCCACGTGCACTTTGGTATTCCTTCAAAAATCTGAAGGACACCTAATACCCCCTCCTACGCATCCTAAGGGCACCTTGGTTACTCCCCAGGCACAGTTGTTATCCCCTCCTTGACCAGCTGTTACCTTGATGTCTCTTCTGTATCCTCAGGTGCCTTGCTAACTAAACCCCTTTATGCCCGAAACACCTTGCTGGAACCTGGTGTAATGCAGATGCCTGGCAGAGAGCCAAGTACTAAGGATTCTCAGCACTTAAAGCAGTGTGATGGAGGTGTAAAAAAAGCTCACTGGTCCATGAGCAAATGCCCTTACTGGCCTAACTTACAATACCTTTAAATAGCCTTTGCAGCTGGGGCGGAATCAGTCACTTATCAAGGTGCCTTAGCATGTCATACCTGTGTGGTGTACTCGGCGTACTTTGCTCCTCTTTATGAAGGTGTTTTAATTCCTGCATGCTTTATGCTGTATCACCGAAGTTTTTGTTGCAGCTCCAGGGGTGTCTGGAAAATGAGTATTTTGTTGTTGGATACTGTTTCATTCTGTACAGTGCTTGGGCGGCCCAGAATTTGATGGGTTTTCACATTATGTGCTGGCTAACGATGTTGGGTGTATGTGTTTCTTGTTAATTTATTATAGACATTTACTTCTACGTTACAGGTTTGGCAATCTCTCTGCCAGCCAGCTATCTCTCGTACCCTTTCCCCCCTCTCTCTCACTCTCTCATGCACTCTTCCCACTTCTCTCATATGGTTCACTTCAACTCTTCAAACACAATTTCTTTCCCAAACTCTTTCAAGTTTTCCATCCCTCCAAAACATGCCCTACTCTTCTTCTTAGGGTATCTTCGGCGTTCACAAATGCTCCCTCTTCAGACATCTGTAGCCTACTCCCCCCTTCTTTAGCTCTTTCTCATACACTTTTGAAGAGGTGTGGCGCAGTGGCCAGGCGACTGACGCCGGAACATGGGGGCTCAGATCCCCGTACCGGCGGCAGGTCAGCTCAGCACTATGTGACTCTGGGCAATAGCTTTACAAACACTGGATTTGCATTTCCATTTCCATTTTACTTTCTGCTCCTGCCTTTAGTTAATTTACTACTTCTTCAGCAAACCTCCTAGCCCTCTCTACCATCATTTCTATATATTCTGTGCAGCTCTCAACACTATCTATTGATGATACCCAGGTCCACTGGTATCATGCAATTGTGCGGTCAATGTCACACTGCCGCATTTGCCTCATAATCCATCATCTGCTACGTAATCTGCACTTAGATCTTGAGTAAAATAAAAAAAGTTTCTAGCTCAAACGGTTCAAAAGTTACTAAAATTGCAACAACACGAGTTTCTGTGCTGTAAAATGCCATTTTATTTTATTTTTTATTGTTTTAAAAAATTAAATCTGTTCATTCAACAGTTGCGTAATACACCATTACAAACAATACAGACATATGGCACAATCTGGCGGTATTGGGCAGAAGGAACAGTACAGTCTCAATCAAAGAATAATGCATAATAACTGACCCCAGTAGCACTGGGTAAAATGCCATTTTAAAAGTTTGACTCATTACATTTCTGTTGCTTATTGCTATGACTGCGTGCTGAACTGGTACTAATAAGGTGCAATTTATGACCCAGACAGTATTAACACATATAAAAAGGACAAAATAATAAAGGAAAACTATTAGAAAATATGATGCATCACGCCGCATAATTTGCCTTTTCTTACCACATTATTTAATCAAACCTGTCACATAATTTGGCCTTCTCCCACCACATAATTCCAGTGTCCCTTACCATTCCACATAATTCCACAACAAAAATATATTGCACACCGCACATTTCCACCACACGAAATAAATTACACAAATATCAATTCCACTGTAATCCACATAATTCCACTCACTTCCACATCCACTCCAAATAAAATCACATTAGTGAAAATATTATCATTTACAATGCCAAAAGCTCTAATTCTCCCAAATGTGAGACCTTTCGCATTGAAAATGCTTGTTTTGTTGTTGCTGTAAACAGGCTGAAATAGTTTCACTAATTGTTTAGTGTTTACTCCCCCCGATGAGGCACTGTAGTGCTTTCCTTACACGTTACTCCTTGTGTTCCTAATGTTCATAATTGCACTCATATGAAGTCTGTAGCAAATGTATAATATACAATCATGCCACTTCATGAGCTTTTCACTGTTATTTTGGTGGCAAAAAGTTATTATATAGTGAAATAAGATGCAGTTTGATCTGAACTGTCTGTTTTTGTCCCCATAACCCACCCGCCCCATCTATTTCTTCTCCAACAGTCCAATTCTTCTACCTCCACGCACCTGCCTCCATCTGTTTTTTTCTCCACAGGCCCCCGCCTGTTACCACCCGAACCCGCTCTGCCATTTATGCAATTAAGGTGTGCGTACTATCTAATTTTGTGCAATTAGGCATGTTCAAGTAAAAAAAAAAATTGCTATAAAGAAGCCAGCATTTACCGCCTCATAGCACTTTTTGCTTTCATTTAAGCCATGTTGCCATGTTTCATAGGTGACATCTATTGGCTTTGCCAATGCTTGGTTCTTTTTCATGTGAAAGGGATAGTTTAATAGAACTGATGTGGGTACAAATGGACCATTAATTTAGTTTGTATTTAGGCTATTCTTGATGAACAGAGAATATGGCATAGGCTAATGGGTTTGCCTCTGTAACTTTTCCATCTGAAATAAACCAGGCATATTGATTTGGAGCTGTTGAACCTCAGGTTCAGATGGGGATGCAACAGATGAAACTTTGGTCGATACTATGGTCCTCTAAGACTACAGGTTTAGTGTTGTCCAGTTCTTCCCTTGTCCACGACATCAGGAAGTGATTAATCATTTCATGTTCTGTTGGCTTGATGAAAGGTAAGGGTCTATATGTTATACCTGAATACATTATTTCCACACGAAGATAGGCTTCATCCTAAAATGTATCATCTTATTCAGTCTACTGCCCAATTCTGTCTCAAAAAACATATTTTTGTTAGATTTGTGGAAATTCCAAAGATGTTTGATGGCATCATCTGCACTGTCTAAACTGCACATATTCATGAACATGTGAAGTTCCAAGAACTATAGTGTATAATTCAGAGCACAGAGCTAGTTATGAGATTTAAATGATTAATTGAAGTTTCTTCTACCTTAAAATACACGTACTAACTCCCAAATAGGTAGTGATAGGTTGGAAACAAATGAGTTAATTTATTAATATCACCACATTAAATCCTCCAAATGCCATCAGCGCTGGTCTTAGGGATCTTTTTTTGGGAAAAATGCCATCTATCCAGAGTACAGACTCAAATTAGTTGGCTTAAGAACTGTATTGTTTGAGTGACCATTGTTATAGAATTATCTTCCTGAAAGCTGAGGTGTTCTTGGAAACTCAATGGAATCTGGAAATTTAAAAGTAGACAAAGAGCATAAAATCCTCAAAAGGCAATTTAATGGGACCTTATATCTAAAAATCATCTCACTCCCAATCAAGCTCTGTCAATGCAACATTATTTTTTAAATGCACTAATGACTCAGTCAGTATTGCAGTTCCTTACACCAGTGCATGCCTGAATTGAAGATATATCATGAGTACCAAAATTGTAAAATAAATGGCCTTTACCTGATCTGCACACCAAACCCACGTTGCAATTACAGTGAGGCCAAATATCAGTCCTGGCCAGGGAAGGTCACCTGTGAGAGCATCTCTGAACAAGTGAAATGAATCAGCACGTGGAAGGTGGCAGGTGGTGTTAGGTACTGTCACATTGGGAATTGCTGTCATGTACTTTTCAACAAGTCCAGGATACCAACCAATCTTATTAAATGCTGAAAAGAAAATAGATTCATCTTTTACTGTACAGAAATACAGACCCATAACCTCATATGTGCGGAAAGTTAGTCAGGTTTGGTTTGTTCTGTGGAAAAAGAATCATTTGGATAAACCCTGTTTAACTTTTCAGTTTTCTCACACACTGAAAGTAGATATTCTTGAAATAGATACGTCTGCGATTTCTAAAATACTAAGTCATAGATATGAAGATACTTGAAAAAAAATGTGGAATGTGTGTCATTTAACTAACATCACACAGCTATACCATCCCAAACAATCACAACAATTAGCATGTCCTTGCAACTCGGTGAGTTTTGCAGGCCTGACCTCTGAAACTATGGTGGCTAAGAAGAATCTTTTTCCATCACCTCACTCTTATCTTCTACCTCTGGCCTAAATGGTATCCTGCCTAGAAATAGTGTTAATTTTGTTTAAGTATGGGCGAAATTTGCGAATTTGGGTTCCGCAAATTCACGTGAAATCGAATTCGCAATCCGCAAAATCCGCGAATTCGTGCGAATTTGCGGATTTTTGTTTTTTTGCGTGTTCACTGGGTTTTTTGAGTGTTTGTGGGGTTTTTTGCGTGTTCACGGGGCTTTTTGCGTGTTCGCGAGTCGCTTGCATGGTGAAGTAACCCATGCGGTCATGTATGGGCACAGCACCCTCTGGTTCACCACTGCCACCCTCTGGTTCATCACTGCCACCCTCTGGTTCACCACTGCCACCCTCTGGTTCACCCCTGCCACCCTCTGGTTCACCCCTGCCACCCTCTGGTTCACCACTGCCACCCTCTGGTTCAGCACTGCCAATCTCTGGTTCACCCCTGCCACCCTCTGCTTCAGAACTGTCACCCTCTGGTTCACCCCTGCCACCCTCTGGTTCACGACTGCCACCCTCTGGTTCATCACAGCACCTCTGGTTCACCACTGCCACCCTCTGGTTAACCACTGTCACCCTCTGTTTCAGCACTGCCACCCTCTGGTTCACCACTGCCACACTCTGGTTCACCCCTGCCACCCCTGCCACCCTCTGGTTCACCACTGCCACCCTCTGGTTCATCACAGCACCCTCTGGTTCACCCCTGCCACCCTCTGGTTCAGCACTGTCACCCTCTGGTTCACCACTGCCACCCTCTGGTTCACGACTGCCACCCTCTGGTTCATCACAGCACCTCTGGTTCACCAGTACCTTCCTCTGGTTAACCACTGTCACCCTCTGGTTCAGCACTGCCACCCTCTGGTTCACCACTTCCACTCTCTGGTTCACCCCTGCCACCCTCTGGTTCACCCATGCCACCCTCTGGTTCACCACTGCCACCCTCTGGTTCACCCCTGCCACCATCTGGTTCATCACTGCCACCCTCTGGTTCACCCCTGCCACCCTCTCGTTCAGCACTGCCACCCTCTGGTTCAGCACTGTCACCCTCTGGTTCACCCCTGCCACCCTCTGGCTCATCACTGTCACCCTCTGGTTCATCACTGCCACCCTCTGGTTCACCACTGCCACCCTCTACCGAGACCTTTTGTGACGCAGCGGCAGCACAAAAGATGCGCCATGGTGCTGGGTATTAACAACGTGACACATCTGAGAGATGCGTCAGGTTGTAAAGCCCTGCGCCATCAGGAGGCGTTCTGGCACAGGGGAGGGCGTTCCTGTGCAGGAACGCCTCCTAAAAGTGGCTGTGTGAAATCTACAAGATTTCACTCAGTCACTTGTAGGCCAATGCTGCGTCAAAGCCCTGCGCCTGCTTGAAGCAGGCGCAAGGCTTGATGCAGCATTGGGGAGATAGGGCCCCCCAGAGCATTGCTGGAGCTGCCTTTATTCTCGCAGACAGAACAGAAGCATCTAGGTTTAAGCCATGCCCTACCTCCATTGAAGAAAAACAGTTTCAGGGTAGAGCTGAGGAGTGGGGACGCAATAGGCCCCACGGATCTTGCAATCTGTAGAGAATTAGAGAGTCAATCGGGTTCAGAACTTGATTTTCCAGAAGGTGCCGCAAACGGTGCACTTTCCACTGCCCATCTTGCATTATTGGAACGTCAACAAATAGAAGGAGGGAAAATAAGGCACTGTTTTATTAGCGCATGTCTTGGGTCGAGAAAATATTGTTTGGTTGCCTTTCACCGCGCTCCTCACACCAGAAAACTGAAATTGGTTTATATCAGCACACACTAAACTAAACATTTTAGCACGTCAATCACCATCATTTATTGAGTTAAGATGGTCAGAGAGATAGGGAGGCGGTTATTGAAGCAAAAGTGGTAGCATGGAAGATCGGGAGCCCTGCCGCCTGATTCCTATGTCATTCAGACGTCAGTTTCAGGCAGTCTTTGGACCCAACCTCGGAAAAGCAGGAAAATAAACTCTTCAGTTTCTTAAAAAGACATGTCTGTGTTTAGTGCGCCATTTGTTCCAGAGCAAGGTGCTCGCAGTTCACCACCCACTTTTACTAAAGGCACGCTGCCAAGGATGCTAGTAAGGAGCCATAAAATCGTTTTTTGTACTCCTCTGCATGACGTGGTCATCCTAATAAAAAAAAAGACTTTCACAGTTATAAACAATTATGAGGGAAAGACTTTGAAGTGGAGTTGAATCATGCAAACCACGCAGAAAGTGGACGTGTGCATACACGTGCATTCTATGTAACTTTAGACAATACACAGCACAGCATCTCCCACGGCAGCTGTAATCAATGGGTACGGAGTGCATTATGTACAATGTTATCTGCAGGTTGTTGTTGGAATCTATAAGATTGAAGCTTCATAGGGTAGCGTGCCATGCGACCTCATCCAACACCCATGTAAATGTGTTCAGTTGGTCATGTGCCAGTCATTAGGGGTTCTTTATGGGTCTTCCTACTGCAGAGACCCGCCAGCAGGTGGATCCCTCAGTAAGTGTGGTCAGTGGATGCTGTAATGTGCTTCATTTTCTTGTGTTTTGCTTGGTCAACGCCCAGTTAGGCGCTGGGAATTGTGGCTTTCCTCCATCACTTGGGCCTGTGTTGGTGTGCCTGTAGTGTTAAGGTATGTATTGGTTGGGTTAGTTGAGCTCTGGGGATAGTCAGTGTGATTACAAAAATGGCGAGAAGGACCCCACAAACCCACCTTATGGCAGTCAGACTCACTCGCTAGGCTCACTCGCCACCGAGCACTCAGATCAAACTTTTACGCCCCCCTACTTCCAAATGTCACCAGCCACCACTGGGCGCACAATAACTGGCGCATCCCTGGGGATGCGCCAGTTTTTGTTAATCTGCCCCTATACATTTAGCCAACAAGGGAGCACTTACTGATTAGACAGTAGAAAGTACTCCAGTTGAGTAGAGGTATTGCTCAAAAACGTGGCATCTTCGTGGACAAACACACATGGCGGGATTCATTCTGCCCCCTGTTAGACTCGTTTTTTCTGCCCTTCTGCCCTCTGTTAGACTCGTTTTTCCCTTGTTTTTCTGCCCTTCTGCCCCTGTAAGACTCGTTTTTTCTGCCCTTCTGCCCTCTGTTAGACTAATTTTTCCCTTGTTTTTCTGCCCTTCTGCTCTGTGTTAGACTCGTTTTTTGTGCCCTTCTGCCCTCTGTTATTCATTTGTTTTTGTGCCCTTCTGCCCTCTGTTAGACTCGTTTTTGTGCCCTTCTGCCCTCTGTTAGACTCGTTTTTGTGCCTTTCTGCCCTGTTAGACTCATTTTTTCCTTGTTTTTCTGCCCTTCTGCCCTTTGTTAGACTGCTTTTTGTGCCTTTCTGCCTTCTGCATCACCACATCATCACTCAGCGCTACCCCAGCATCATTCAGCACCACCACATTATCCCTCCGCACCACCACATTATCACTCAGCACTACCACAGCACCACTCAGCACCATCACAGCATCACTCAGCACCACCACAGTATCACTCAGCACCACAACAGCACCACTCAGCACCACCACAGCATCACTCAGCACCAACACATTATCACTCATCACCACCACAGCACCACTCAGCACCACCACAGCATCACTCAGCACCGCCACAGCATCAATCAGCACCACCACAGCACCACTCAGCACCACCACAGCATCACTCAGCACCACCACAGCACCACTCAGCACCACCACAGCACCACTCAGCGCCACCACAGCATCACTCAGCGCCACCACAGCATCACTCAGCGCCACCACATTATCACTCAGCACCACCACAGCACCACTCAGCACCACCACAGCATCACTCAGCACCACCACAGCATCACTCAGCACCACCACAGCACCAATCAGCACCACCACAGCACCACTCAGTGCCACCACAGCATCACTCAGCACCACCACAGCATCACTCAGCACCACCACATTATCACTCAGCACCACCACAGCACCGCTCAGCACCACCACAGCATCACTCAGCACCACCACAGCATCACTCAGCACCACAACAGCACCACTCAGCACCACCCCAGCATCACTCAGCACCATCCCAGTATCACTCAGCACCACCACAGCACCACTCAGCATCACCACAGCACCACTCAGCACCACCACAGCACCACTCAGCGCCACCCCAGCATCAATCTGCGCAACCATTCAACAACAACTAGTTCAAATATGTTCTCTCAATGTTTCAAACTTTATTACAAATGTCACAAAAAGATGTTAATATTTCACTTCTGTTCTTGGATTTTCGTCATAATAAAATACACTGAACATAATCTTCACAAAAGTTATTTACAAAAGTTTAAGCTATTGCCATTATAAATTAAAATTACTTTTATTTAAGTATTAATTATTTAAAAAAATTAAAAGCCATTGTAAGTTGTTATATCAATACAGCTAAGTCATGTAAATACAAAATATGTTGCATTACAAATGCTATAGGTGTCACATTTGTGAAAGTTATAACTATTGGCACTGTAAATGACAAAGCTATTAATTTAGCTATTTTCAAAACCAACACATAAATAAAAAAATTGTCATTTACTAGACCAATAGCTCAAACTTTCCTAATGCGAGACCTATTGCATTGCAAATGCTTGTTTTTATATCTGTCAGTGCTTCCTGTTGAGGATTAATTTTCGTGACAGGCGCCTCATTGCCTACTTGTAACTATTCTCTGACCCTGCTTCAAGGGTCAGAGCAGGGTCAGAGAATAGTTGCAAGTAGGCAACGAGGCGCCAGGAAGCACTTACAGGCTTACAGCAGCAGGTACCCAAGTTGAAGTTAATTTCTTTGTAACCCTTTTGTAAAAGGTTACAAAAAATTAGCTTCAACTTTTGCACCTGCTGCTGTAACCCTGTAAGTGCTTGGCTGAAAATTCGTCCCCGCTGATTCGCGGATTTTACCGCGATTTCGCGAGATGCGCAAATCGCGAAATTGCGGAAAATCCGCAAATTCCGCGAGCGGAACGAACTTTCAGCCCATGCCTAATTTTGTTATATTGAAAAACACTCTCTACTAGCAGTGACCATTCATGCAAGATGGATAAATGTTTTTGTCCAGCATTAAAAGCACTTGTGTATTCTGAACCCTTCACATATATACATGGAGCATTACTAAATGAATTCACTCACAATAAAGCCTCGCAGATTTCCCCTTTTACTGCTTCTTATCGATAAAAACGCACATAATATTTTTTTCTGTTTGAATCTATTGTTAAAAACAGTAAAATACGGAAAATTGGATTTTCTTTTCAGTGATTAAGCATGCTTTCATTCAGTAATTCTAGGCCAATGCCTGTGTAGAATGACACGATGTAGTGCCACAAAATGTGATGAAATGCTCTTTAATTAATTTGTATGTTCACTATTTTGTATTATAATGCTAATATATGTAGTCATATGTGTATATTGTTGTATCATGACATTAAACAATAGTAGTAGTATTTTTAGTAGTTGTAATGGTAGTAGTAATAAGAGTGGTAGAAATAGTATTAGGAATAGTAAACACGTTTACTCATATTACAAAAAGTTACATATTTAAAATTTAATATTACCTCATTAGGATGAAATTAATATAGTTCATCATTGTGAATTATAATGAAGTACATATGTTTTATTATTAGTAGTATTATTTTAAGTAATAGTGATAATGATATTGATAGTAATAATAGAAAGACTACTACTACTACTTCTACTACTAAAACAACTACTAATACTAATAATAATAATAATAATCAACTAGACTGATATTCTAAAATTCTAAAAGGCATACCAGATGCCCCAAACATTCCCAATATAACTATCATACGATCAGCACTATACATATGCTTAAAATGGACAATCTGTAATTTTACACCGGTGGGATGAGCATTTTCAGCCTGTATTGGAGTGCCTCAGGTGCTATGGAGGTGCATGAGGAGAACACCTAAAGGCACTGGGTTTCTCTTTTTGACTTTACTTTGCATTTAAATTGTTTTGAAGATGAATAAATTGCTGACGTTTCTAACTGATGGCTAGCTTGAGTTATCTTGAATATTGAGTGTGTGCAAAGCTTTTATTTTGAACTGTTAGGTTGGAAGAAACTGCAATGCTGAGAAACCACAGGGCCACTGGGTTCTTTCTAAATAAAAACAATGCTGCTGAGGTAAGGGAAGTCCCCCATGGAGTCTTCCTAATGAGATTGCCTAATGGCCTCCTTAATCAATGGGGGGCGGGGGGAGGCATGCTTAGGTCCTTATTTAAATTTAGCTTTCAGAGCCAAAGCTTGGTAAACGGTAGATGCAAATTTGTCAACATTGTAAATAAGCTGGAAGATTCCCCTTGAACACAGATGTACTAATTTTGACACTGGCAAGCTGCAAAGGGAGTACAGATGTGGTTGGACATTGTGATTGTTAGTATGTATGTGAGAATGAATGACCCTGGTTCCTTGGGCAAATCAATAAAATCTAGGGTCAATTTTATATAGACATCATGCAACGCAGTGGATTAAGTAGAGTTGCTGCCGGCGTTGCTTGAACAAAAGAGAGCATAAAAGCTAAAAAGATGTGTTGCTATTCTGCTCTCTCCTCTGCCCTGGTGTACTCCTTTACTTCACATTTCATTGTACTTTTTCAACATTTCAAACACGTCTGAAACGGGAGATACGGTGTATCTCCCATTTCAGACGTCTTTGAAGTGTTGAAAAAATACAATGAAATGTCAAGTAATGGTTAAATAAATAAACAGGACCAATGAAACTAAGAAATTGGCCCTCTGTCTGTGTAAATAAGTGGTAGCTAGGTTTCTTGTTCTGTCAAATTTCTAAAAGTGGCATTTTCAATGTTGCAATCAAAAAAGCCACTTTACCATTAAATAGGGGTTCTCATTATAATTTTTAAGATACCAAACACACCATAGCTTCCAGCTCTCAATTGGAAATTACACCTATGGGTGGGCAGAACTTGCATAATTTGACTCTTCCAAAATACTGTGGAATTACATAAAAACTATGTAAGATTCCACAAAGTTCCACCAATGGACAAAAATTAATCTCTGATATTGCACAGATTGAGAGAGGTTGACTCTCCAACATTTGTGCAGTGGTTACTTAAGATGTCCTGAATTGAGGCAAAGGAGAAGAAATACTCTCAAAGAGCAGGAGCCTTAACAAAGTTTTATAAAATTTGGGGTGGGAATTAGGGTCATTTTTGCTTATATTCTTGAAATATTGAAATTTAGGTTTTGAATTTATGTTAATCAACAAGCATTTATTAAGTATTACATTGTTTTTGCTATTCGGATGAATTGTTTATTTGTGTATGTCTTTTTCTACTAACTGCAAAATACATTTAAAAAAATAAAAAAAGAGGATGATTGAGACTGTAAATAAACCCCAATTAATTTAATGCCATGGCATACTAAATAAACAACAATATTACTCCAAATACTACTTCAATCCCAGATCCAAATGTGCAATGTGTCTCTTATTATATGATAGTTACTTACCAATGAACATAAGGACAGATGATCCAACTACCATTATCACAGTCTGAAGTGTATCAGTATAAATCACCGCAGTTAGACCACCTGCAATGGGAAATTAATCAGTTCAAAACTTTAAAAGATCGGAAATTGAAGTTGCACCTTCCAAATTAAATCTTTGATTCACACGCATAGTTACATAAAAAAAAAATGTGGCCACCTGCCATTACACCTCCCACGCAGTTTCTTCCAATCCAAACTTGGTGCACTTTATTCACAGTTCCATCTATTGTATGCTAGTACGCCTGAGCAGCAACAAATGGGAACAATATCACTGCATGGTGCATCCACAAATTAGAAAGTCCAGAGTTCTGTATCCTTTAACCCTTAATTTTTTAAAATGTTTAATGTATTTCGTAAAGATAGCCAGCAAAACAGTTAGCTCATTTTGTTCAAACACATTTGAACTTCCTCGGGGCTCTAAATGAACTTCCTCAGGGTTGTAAATGATACATAAAAAAATACAGAAGCAAACCAAATAACACAAACAATTCTACATATAAAAAAGCTGCAGAATTCATGACAGAACAGATATATTAAAAAGGTAGCCAAACACTCATAACTGATCTTTCCTATGCCAATAAAAACCAATCACATGAATAAGGTAGCAAATGCACAGGCAACCCCACCAAAGATGGGGACCTGCCCATTATCTTCCCCTATGCCGTAAGAAATTTTAAAGCTTGAGTGTGACTGTATAAGTGTATGGTGAAACATAGCAAAGAGAGGAGTGCATGATTCTTAAATACATTGTGCTCAGTGAATCCATTTTGCAAATTATGTTTCCGCTGCCACATGTATTGATGCAAGGCATCTCACAAAGAAGTGTTCTTCTATAAATAACTGTTCAAATTATTCCCAGGTTCAATTGCCAGAAATCCCCTCATAATACACAACAGTTATCCATTTCAGGGTGAGGTGAAGGTATTCCCCAGTGTTGACACCTATCATGGTTAAAATAATATTGTAATATTCATAATTCATTATTTTGTGACATTAATCAAATCACATCTTGGTCAATCAAACTCAAAGTAGGTGAACAGCAATAATATATACGCAAGAAAATGAGTGTGCAAGGTCCTTGGGATATAAAGTCCGCCATGGTTCAGCAGAAAGAAGACAAAGGACCATGGAAAGCCCACTTGTGTCATTATTATATTAAGCGAAAGGGTGCAAACACTCATAAAAAACAGGCGGAAAAGAACATGGCACCAAGATATATCATGTGCCATCCCTCCCACAACCATAGACATGTGACTATATAGCGACAGAAGTAAGGACGCCACACACAAAGTGCTCTGCTCGCTCCCCACATTCACACAACCTGGGCATGAAAAAACAAGTCACTTCAGGCTGTATAGGACCCAGGGGAATAACTCCTATCATACTTGATTTTAGACAAGCGTGTTACTAATAAAATACCGTCCCCTTGCTTTATACTACTAACCGATATTCGTCTTGTTTGATAAAGAAAGAGCATTACCCGATGTAAAGTCAGTAACCATCTTGCCTAATAGAGAGAGAGAGCACCACCTGATATGAAGTCCTTACAAATAATCACAACATTATACTCGTGGCATCCCATCATAAGTCCATTGAACTCATCATCTTCCCACCTTCCCCATATAGATAAACAATGCTCAGGGAAGGTGGGCAAACAGACATCCCTCATTGGAGCACACCATAAACAGTGCACAAACCCTCAAAGTCCAAGTTTCGGCCCCGCTAGTAATGCTATCTCACTTCGATCAGCAATTCGTCCCACACACAGCTTTCGACAAACATACCGTTCCCCAATCAGGAGCACATAAATTGGCATGCACCCGTAGATCACAATGTAAAAACACCTGTGTGTTAACACCATGTGAAATAATCAGAACAGGATCTTAGCACCCCCCAACCCGCAGTCTCAATCCTCGTATGCGTGGCCGACATTTTGGAAAGGTTTATAAAATGTATTTATTTATTTATTATTTATTTAGAAGTTTTCTATAGCGCTAACAAGACCCAAAGGTAGCAATCAATCAATCAATCAATCAAGGCATTTATATAGCGCACTACTCACCCAGAGGGTCTCAAGGCGCTGGGGAGGGGGGTCCGCTACTGCTCGAACAGCCAGGTCTTGAGTTGCTTCCTGAAGGCGAGGTGGTCCTGGGTCAGGCGGAGGTGGGTCGGGAGGGAGTTCCATGTCTTGCCGGCGAGGTAGGAGAAGGACCGTCCCCCTGTGGTGGCTCTTCAGATACGGGGGACGGTGGCGAGGGCGTGGCCGGTCGATCGAAGCTGGCGTTTGGGAGCGTAGAAGTTGAGGCGGCTGTTGAGGTATCCTGGGCCTTGGTTGTGTAGGGCTTTGTGTGCGTGGGTGAGGAGTCAGAAGGTGATTCTCTTGTTGACCGGGAGCCAGTGCAGGTCTCTCAGGTGTCCGGAGATGTGGCTGCGGCGGGGGATGTCCATGATGAGACGTGCTGAGGCGTTCTGGATCCGCTGGAGTTTCTTCTGAGCTTGGCGGTGGTTCCGGCGTAGAGGGAGTTGCCGTAGTCCAGGCGGCTGGTGACGAGGGCCTGGGTGACCGTATTCCTGGTCTCGGTGGGGATCCACCGGAAGATCTTACGTAGCATGCGCAGGATGTTGAAGCACGACGAGGAGACGGCGTTGACTTGTCTGGTCATGGAGAGGGAGGAGTCCAGGATGAAGCCTAGGTTGCGTGTGTGGTCTGTTGGTTTGGGTGCGCTGCCTAGGGCGGGGGGCCACCAGGAGTCATCCCAGGCAGAGGGTAAGGATCCCAGGATGAGGACTTCCGTCTTGTCTGAGTTCAGTTTCAGGCGGCTGTTCTTCATCCATTCGGATACCTCTTTCATCCCTTCGTGAAGGTTGGCTCTGGCGGTGGCGGGGTCGTTGGTGAGGGAGAGAATCAGCTGGGTGTCGTCGGCGTAGGAGATGATGTTGAGGTTGTGCTGGCGTGCGATGTCTGCGAGGGGGCTCATGTAGCAGAGCGCTTTACAGTAAAAGGAATGAAAAGGTGAACAAAAAGGCACGTAACAAATAAAGGCGATCATTGAAAGACAATAATGGAGGAGGAAAAGTTCGTAACAGTAGGACTTATTGGTAGTAGGATACAGATTTATAGGATAAAATGCTTGAATGGCATCAGAATCACTTAGCAGAACTTGTTGAAGTACTGATTGTTTGAAAAGAAGGAGGGGAATGATCACAGTCCTTCTTGTTAACTGATCTCGTTATCAGTCATAGAGAATGACACTTCTTTGTACAATTAAGAGGTATGTTGGCCTTGCATCAATATGTGTAGCAGCAGAAACATAATTTGTTAAATGGATTCACTGAGCACAATGTACTTAAGAACTATGCATTCCTCTCTTTGCTTTGTTACACTGTAAACTTATATGTTCAGACTCAGGCTTTACAATTTCTTAGGACATACTGGAAGGTAGTAGGCAGCTGCCCTATTTTGTTTAGGGTCCCTGTACACGTGCTACCGTACACATATGATTCATTTTATTAGTATAGGATATATCAGTTCTGATTATAGGACTATACTTTAATATATCTTCTCAGTCATAAATTCTACAGCATCATTATATGTAGAATTATTTGTGATATTCGATTTGCTTATATATTTCTGTATGTATAATGTATATGTCATATCGTTTCTTTTAAATATATATTTTCTGTAATTAATTCTGCAGCTTCTTTGTATGTAGAATTGTTTGTGTTGTTGTTTCTGCTTTTGTGTGTTATTATGTGCCATTTAGAGCCCTGAGGAAATTCAAATTTGTTTGAACAAAATGCACTGGCTGTTTTATTGGCTATCTTTACAAAATACAAGGAAATTCAATAAAGGAAGTTTTTAAAGGATGCAGAACGTTGGACTTTGTAATTTAGGGCACACCATTCAGTACTATTATTCTCACCAATACAGAGGAGGAAGAAAGATCAGAGCTTAAGGAGGAGTTGGAGCAGAACCTGTCTGAAGATATTGTCAGAGTAATATCAAAACTTTGCCTTGGATTAAATTTCACTCATACTACCATTCTCACCATACATACAGCACAATGTCAAAATATCGTCCCTCTGTCAGCTGTGGATATGAGAACAAAAACTACAATTCCCAAATATAAGAAAATATATTGATTTATTTATGTAAATTCTTATCAACAAAAATATAAAAACATGATAAAAGGCATAAATCATCTTAACAATCCCCCAATAATTCATGAAAAACTATTTAAAAAAAACACAAAAGAGACAATAATCGGTGATTCAATGAGAAAACATCCTAAATTGTTAATTCATTAGGGTCTATAATCACAATTGGGTTAATATCATTGCTGTCCAAAACATGTATTCCCTTGAATTTAATGTAACAGAAGCATTAACAGAATATATTGTCATGCAGCCTATTGAGATGGGGGTAACATCCTCTCAGGACTGGAGGTCTACCCCTGGGCAGGCATCAGTGTGTCTTCAATGAACATGTCCCCAGGTGAGCTGGAGTACAGGAGGGGGAGAGGAAACTGAAACTAGAATGTGCCATGATTAACAAGGAGTAGGCACTTACCAAGCTTTAGAAGGAGCAGGCTCTTGCTAAATAGGAGTAGTACCCAGTTCGTGAAGAAAAAAGGTGTCCATGGAGGAGAGGAGGAGGGCCCATGAGCCCAGCCTGATAAAGCAGGACATCAGAGGCATGCAAATGGAGATCCACAGTAGTGGTGGCAGAGTAACTACAATGTCTGCTGCAGATGGGAAGGTTGTCACCCCAAAGGATCTGGTACCCAGTTATGTTGTGGGAGATGACATATACAAGTGGTTCTCCACCTATGAGTTGGCTGTCAGCGAGCACGAGGTCCCTGAGGAGTCCTGGCGGCGTAGTCTGTGGATCTACATGCCCACAGTAGGGAAGGCAACACGCCTTACGATTGAGGTGGAAGATCACACCCAGTAAACCCCCATGAAGGTAATTTTACCTAATATGTTTGGAATGGCCCTTGAGAGGTATAGGCCGAAGTTCAGAGGCAGCCACAAGATTTCCTAACAAAAAAGTGCAGATTTCCTTTACTATGCAAGCAAGGCGCTGAGGGGCTGAGTGAGGGGCAGCAAGGTTGATGATAACTCAGGGCTGTACATTTTGAAGGCGCACATGCTTGATTCTGGTGTCTTAAGTCCGGTGGCTCAGTGGACTAAAGCAGCCACTGCAGGGGCCTGTGTTTCACCTCATGGTCACAGGTTCAAATCCCGGCGGGTCCACTCATCCATTTGAGGTCAATAAAATGAGTACCATTGAGTTGGGTAACAATAAACACCTGTTATTCAGAGCCAGGACACCTTTGGGTAATCTTGCACTTTACAAATACACATGTTATGTTATACTTGTTTTCCAGAGCTGCACCAACACCTGGTTGATAGAAAGCTGACTGACCCCAGGAAGCTTGCTATGGAGTCAGACATCTGGGTCAGCTCCAGAGTGCCCAAGAAAGCACCTGGAGGAGAATTCCAAGGTCAGGGTTCCCACCAGAAGAAGGGGGGGGATAAAAGAGTTCTCTCAAGGCACCCAGAACAACTCACAGGGGAAAGGATCCAATTCCCAAACTGGCCACCAGATGAAGACTTTCCGTGATAAGAGGCAGCCAAAGAATCCCGAGTGCTCTGAGTATTTTGAGTATGGCCAATACGAGGGGGAACCCAAGTGCCCAAAATGAGCACAACCTCACACTGGAGGAAAAGTCTCATGAGTGATCAGTGTAGTGCTGTGGGAGGGATTTGTCCCCACAAGTGTGGGGGGGGGAGTTCAGTGAGGTTACCCTGTTGTCTCTGGTTCCTAAAACCCATGTACCATCAAATATAGCATAGTATACGCTGTGGGTTACAATCAATGGGTAACATGTTAAGGCTCTAAGGGATATAGGAGCCAGTATGACTATGGTAAGGAGTCAGCTGGTGTCTCCAGCACAGGTGATACTAAATGCATTCCACCAGGTTTTGGTGGCTGACAACAGAGGGGGTCACTGTCCAATGGCCCTTGTTCCTTTGGAGTGGGTGGGTGGGCGGTTCCTCAGGCTTTTAGGAAATTGCATTGAATCCTTCCATGCCTGTGGACTGTTTGTTAGGTAATGCCCATCCGCACACTACCTGGAAGGAAGTGCTGCTTCAGGCACACCTGGAAATGTTAAGTTTGCCTGAGTGGATATGTGCTACCACCAGGTCTATGGCTACCCAGGATGGGAGTCAAGATGGGCTGGAACCTAAATATATAACCCAGCCAGCTGCTAAGAAAAAGAAGGACAGAGGGCATGGGAAATCAGGCCCTGAATGAGGTTGATGGGGCACCTGTGGTGCCCACCTAGGAGCCCACGGAGAAGGCATTTATCCCCTTGGTGACTTGCCAGAGCTTGCTGTTTGGCAAATGGAAGGAGGATCTTCCAAGTAGCAGTTCTATATGGCACAGAGAGAGTGTCCAGCCCTAGCGGGCATGAGGCAACAAGCCGAAGCCCAAGCAGCAGGTGATGCCTCTGGAAGTCATTCACATTTAATGGGATGACAACCTCCTTTACTGTGAGCCTAAGGCTCCTGTGCATGGTACAATGAGGCAGGGCCTTGGTGGTACCCCAATGATAAAGAGCTCTCCTACTGGTGCAGGATCTACACATACTCCTGGCAGGCCCTCTGGGCCAATACACGACCTTTGCAAGGCTTAGGCCCCCACTATTGGCCTAGGATGAAGAGTTCCTCAGATGCATTCTGCAGGATTTGCTTGACCTGCCAGGCCAGTGGGAAAACAGGACAGAGGCTGAACCCCCCCCCCCCCTTCTTCCTTTGCCTGTCATTAGCATACCCTTTGAGAGGGTGGGCAGTGACATTATACGGCCTATTGATCCCTAGACAGCCTCTGGCTGCAGCTTTACCTGGTGCTGATGGACCATGCCACAAGGTACCCAGAGGCCATACCTCTGAGGACTGCAACTGCACCTGCAGTGGCTAAGGCCTTAATGGAGATGTTTACCAGAGTGGGTATCCCAAAAAAAGTGGTGTCTGACAGGGGAACCAACTTTATGTCTGTTTACATGCAGTCAATGTCGACAGAGTTTCGAGTGACTTACAAGTTCTTCACTCCCTACCATCCACAAACCAGTGGGCTGGTTGAAAGGTTCAACAAGACCCTGAAAGGCCTGATCAAAGGCCTGCCTGATGCTGTGTGGCATAAGTAGGATGTCCTCTTAACATGTCTGTTTCCATGCTTATAGGGGGCAACTGAAGGGGTGGCTTTACTTGCTTTGAGCCCCGGTACGGGCACCCTGTAAGAGGACCCTTGAGTTTGGTAAAAGAAGGGTGGGTGCAAGCTCCCAGAAAGAGTCCCCAGGATGTAGTTAGACTTAAAAGCCAAATGGCTGAGTTGTGAAAGTAAGCTTCTGATAGCTTTGAAGCCAGTGAGAAAGTGATGAACTAGTTGTATGACCAAAAGGCTACCCATATGAAATTACAACATGGGCAGAAAGTGTGGGTGAGAAAAACCTTGGAGACCAGAGCCCTCCAAGGCCATTGGATTGGGCCCTATGAGATAGTTGAGAGGAAGGGGGAGGTCACCTATCTGGTGGATCTCAATATCCCCAGGCACCCCGAAAGAGTACTCCATATTAAACATCTCAAAGCCTACTTTGAGAGGTCTGTGCTCACCATGCTGCTGGTGACAGATACAGGGAAGGGAAAGGAGAGTGAAAACCTAATTAACCTCTTAGCCTACAAGGAGAAAGATGGATCAGTGGAAGGTGTAAACCGTTCCCCCACTCTAACTCCTGAACATCAGAGGGACTGCTACCATTTACTGGGGCAGTACTCCTCTATCACCCCTCGGATTATCTACCTTTGTCACAATGATGTGGACACAAGAGACAGCCTTACTGTCAATAATAAAACTTACACACTGTCTCATAAGGTGAGGGCCAGCATTAAAGAGGAGGTTTCTAAAATGCTGGAACTGGGGGTGATTGAACCCTCCAGTAGCCCCTGGTATAGTCCAGTGGTACTGGTACCAAAAGCTGCTCCACCGGGCACCAAACCTGGACTCAGCTTCTTTGTGTATTTCAGGAGACTCAATTCAGTAACCAGGACTGATGCTCATCCAGCCCCCTGGGCTGATGAGCTGATATACAAGTGAGGGAGCAAAGGAGAGGTGAGCCTTCTCTACTCCAAGGGACCACTATCAGTTTAGAGTGATGCCCATTGGACTCAAGAATGCCCAACCACCTTCCAGAGGTGGGTGAACCAGGTGTCGGTTGGAAAGGAGGCCTTCAGTGGTGCCTACTTGGATGACATTGTAGGGTTCAGAAGCAGCAGGAAGAGCCACATTTTTCACCTCCGGATCTGCAACAAGCAAGTCAGACTATCAAGGCCAGTAAGTGCCAGATAGGGCATGGGTCTGTGGTGTACTTGGGACACCTGGTTGGCAGGGGTAAGGTGCAGCCCCTCCAGGCCAAGGTAGAGACTATGATAGCCTGGAAGCCCCAGAACACAATAGTCTAAAACCCCTGTCTATAGTACCCAGTGAGGCATAAGAAGGTAAGAGTCTTAGGCCTCACTTGGTACTATAGGAGGTTTGTCAAGGGATATGGCATCATTGTTGCCACCTTGACAGAGCTGACTACGAAGAAGCAGACCCAGAATGCGATTTGTACAGATGCATGACAAAAATAGTTTGACTCCCTAAAGCAGGACATGTGCACCGCACCTGTGCTCAAGGCCCCTGAATTTTCCAGGTAATTTATTGTAAGGACAGATGCCTCAGAGCATGGCATATGGGCAGTATTTACACAACTTGATGAAGGGGTCCTAGACCAACTTGTGGCCTTCATCTAAAACAGGTTACTTCCCATGGAACAAAGGTAGAGTGCTATTGAAAGGGAAACCTGTGGTCTAGGCACTGAAGAAGTTGAGACCATACGTGTTTGGGACTCACTTCCTGATTCAGACAGACCACAGGCCCTACATGTGGCTAAATCAAATGAGGTGTGAAAATCCAAAACTGTTGAGGTTGTGTATTTACGTACAGGGTAAGGATTTTAGGGTGGATCACAGCCCAGGGGTAAACCAGGCCAAAGCTGATGGTCTGTCCAGGTTTTTCAGCCTCAGTGATGAGTACTCCCTAGTAGTTGGGTAGCTCTCTCCACTTTCATCTGTGGGGAGGGACACATGTTGGACCTGTGAGCCTTAAGGTGGTCATCCCCCAAACCTTCTGCCTGCTTACTTCCTCTTTTCGCTGATTCTTTTTTGTTGATCTTAGAACTTTGAGCACTTTACCATGGCTTCTCCCCTAAAACATGGAAAAATTGCCGGGCCATGACGGAACCGCTCCGTCATCAGCACAGCGCCACCGCAGCTGATGACGGAGCGGTTCCGTCATCAGCATAGAAAGGGTTAAACAAATCTCATGCCTGAAAATGCAGAACCTATATGTGCAGTTTTAATGCCATGTCGACTTGCCATTTAAAACACCTTGCCAAGCCTTAAACTCCCCTTTTATTGCACATTTGTTTTCCACTATTGTGAGGCCTACTCCTCTCACAGGTTAAAATTGTGAATTCCTTATTACATTTTTATTCTGTAATTCCTGATTGAAAAGGAGTAGCTCTGTCATATTTCATCATTGGAATGGTAATGATAACTCCTCTCTGCTGGCAAAGTCAGATTTAACCTTACTATTTTAGAAATGCCACATTTAGAATGTTGGCATTTCTCAGCTCTTAAAGATGTGTGCCTGTAGCCTGTTTCCAATACATGTCCGGGGTAGGTGATAGCTTAACTTTGTGTATTCCCTCTGCACAGCTACCCACAAAGTAAGGTTGAGTGTATTTGAGTGGCCGTCTGCATCCCAATGGCTAATTGTCAGCAGGAATAGCAGGGGTATTTACACCTGAATAGGCAGTGTCCTGCTGCCTGCTTCCCTCTGCCTCTGCTGAGGGAGAACTGGGCTCTGCTTGAACCCAGAGTGATCCCTAGGGACTTGTTGGCTTGCCTGATGTTTCTGAGACTCAGGGATATCACATTTTTACCACCTGCTCCTGTGCCAGGTTCATTGGAAGATGACCCATGTGCTTGTTCCAGTCAAACCAATGCATCAGCAATCCGTGGGAAGCAGAACCAATGCTGTTGTGGGAGTAGGATCAGTGCATCACACCCATAACCTGCGCATTAACACCTTTGCACCAATCGGAACAGACTCAACGACTACTGCGAGTTTGGGATTGATGCATCACCGCTGTTTCAAGGCCTGGACAGACACACCACACTCAAAACCGCAACATTGTCACCAGAACCACCGCTTTGGAACCAACGCATTCCCGCCACTGTGTAGAGAAGATTGATGCATCACTCCTCTGATCACCTTTGGAACCACTGCAATCGGAACTGGTGCTTGACTCGGTGGTCTGTACTCTTGAATTGGCCCAGTCCAGCGTGACCAATTAACGCTTTGAGCGCTATTTGCTTCTATGCGCAATTTTTATATTTAAAGCTTTGAGACTTCATATCTCTAATTCTACCTCCTGGATTTTTGTTGTTTTGGTCTTGTTTCATTTATAAAACGATAATCTATTTTCCTAAACCAGTGTGAATGCTTTTTGTGGTGTTTTCACTGCGCTATTTTTTGAAGTGTTTCACAAATACTTTACAAATTGCCTCTTTGGTTAAGCATGCTTGCTCTGTGTCAATCTACCAGAGGGTGAGCACAGGTACATTTATGGTGTGTATCTGACTTGAGCCAACTATTTATTTTGAAAAGTTTAATTGAGCGGGAACAAGACCCTTGCGGATATCTGAGCGCTTTACAATCAGTGATGAAATTTATACAACAAAATAGAAACAGGTAGATCAAGTATACATAACATATTGCAAGTGAAACAAAAAGGTGCAAAACAGAAAAGTCCTGTTGAGACACAGCAATGGGAACTGTGGTGCCTAGATTGTCTGGTTGGACCCGTGTCATAAAAGGACTACTGGTGGAGGTACTAGTGAACTCATAGTTTCCTTAGTTAACAATCATGTGAATTTTTCCATGAGAATCGCTTTTACTTCCTTTTTGAAAAATGCCGTAGAGGTGATACGCCTGGTTTATGGGGGTAGTGCGTTCAATGCTAGGTGCCATCCCTGAGAAGGAACGTTCATAGGTTTTTGTCTTGTTGAATCTGTGTGGCTTCAATAGTAAGTTTTCCGCTCTTCTTGTGGATCTAATACCACCAGAGATAGTCAATTTCTGAGTGAGATAGCAGGGTGCATTGTGGTGTATAGCCTTATGAGTCATGCAGGCAATTTTCAGGTGAATTCTGGCTTCAAATGGTAGCCAATTCAAGGATTTTAAGGCAGGGGAGATGCGGGACCTTCTTTTCGAGCCCGTGATGAGTCTCGCTGCAGCACTGATGGAGGCTCTTAGTGGTGCTGTTGTCGCTTTGGGGAGGCCACAAAGAGAGACACTTCCATAGTGCAACCTAGTGATAACTAGCGCTTGACCTGCCATCTTGAAATCATTGATCGGTAAGAAGGGTTTCAGCTTCCTCAATGTATTTATCTGGAAGTTTGCCCCCTTTAATGCGTTGCTAATGTGTTTATGCATGTTGAGGTTGCAGTCAAGGGTTATAACCAATGTTTTTGCTGAGTCCACAATGGTTGGTTGAATGCTGTAAGATGTTTGAACCAGTCATGCAAGAGGGGTATTTTGGTGGGTGGAGCTATTAGGAGGAATTCAGTTTTTAGTGCATTTAGTTTGAGACGGTTCTCAGCTAGCCATGACTGGGTGTTCATAAGTGTGGTGTTAAGCAATTTGATGTCTTCTGGTGTGTGTATTTTAAGGTATAGTTGTGTATCATCTGCGTACATGTGAAATTGTATGTTACATGCTTGCAACAGAACAGTAAGTGGTTCCATGAATAAATTAAACAGTGTCTGGGGTAGTGCGGACCCTTGTGGGACTCCCAAAGTTACTGTAACGGATTTGGACAGGGAGTTGTTGACCTTGAGTTTTTTAGTCCGGTTTTGAAGAAAAGAGTTAAACCAGTTAAGCACTGACCCTGATAGGCCCATTCTGTGATTCAGCAGATCTATCAGGTTCTCGTGTTTGACCGTATCAAAGGCTGAGGAGAGGCTGAGGAGAGGTTTAATTGGATGAGTAGGCATGATCCATTCTGATCAAGTATTTGTAAAGCATCGTCAATTATGTGTGTCATAGCTAGGCTGTGGGGTTTTAGGTTTAAACCTATAATACTTGATAAAACCCCACTTAAAGAAAAGTAGCCCTCACCGGTGAAAACATATAAACACTGAAAAAACACCTGCACAACCACAGACTAAATGCCATTCAAAGAAAGGAAAAAGAAAGTGAAAGAGTCATTTTGTTCTTACTGAAGGGGTCAATAAAATGTAACTTTGTTATACAAGCTAGCATTAAGAAAGATTGGCTAACAATATTCTGCTTGAATTTTGTTCTTTAGGGATGCCACTAAAATACGGTTTCTTCTTCCTTTTACTTTTTTCAGTTTTATGGCCTTTGGTCTAAAGATGCAGGGTTTAGTTTCACGTTTTCGGTTTAGTTTAATTATTTTATAAACTGTAGAGAATCAGGACATATCAAACTCGCATTTGATATTTTGGCTGCATTTGAATCTTTCACTGATAGGTAAAATGGCTAGTTTCATAAAAATCTTTCCTAATATGTGTCATCACATTTGTCCACAGAGAATGGGTAAAAACCCTTAATACATCAGACCATAGTTTCTAGTGGCTCAGTATTGATAGTAGGTGAATTGCCAATACGACAGGCTTTATACATTAAATCTAAGGTATAGTGACGAGTCTGTATATCACCAAGCATCTGGGATAGTGGTGAAAACGTGACACCAGACTTTTGGAAAACATGGAACGCAGTGTCACTTGCTATGCTCTGCAAAAAAGGTTCTTTCCAAGTTCAACAAATATTGGAGTGATATTGTTTTTATTTGTAGTGATTCAGCTACATATATAATACATTTGTGTGATGACCTGCCAAAATTGATACCTGAGCTGAAGTGATTCCCTGTAGGAGATCCTTGCCACTTGTTAGATGGTATGCTGAAAGCATCTTTACAATCTTCAGAGTTAATAAGGGATGCTATTGACTTTTTAGGCCATTCTGGTGCACTGTTTTCTTATGCCCAGGAACTAAAACGCAAATATTTATCATTT
Source organism: Lissotriton helveticus (assembly GCF_964261635.1). Classification (NCBI taxonomy): domain Eukaryota; kingdom Metazoa; phylum Chordata; class Amphibia; order Caudata; family Salamandridae; genus Lissotriton; species Lissotriton helveticus. The sequence goes on from NC_136058.1 coordinate 212,351,487, forward strand.
CGTGCTTTATGTGGCATCAAAGAAAGAGTCATTCAAACTGTGCCCCTTAGCTGATGGTTCTCAGCCCAAGGGGCTATGAAAGCTGAGAGGGCCTTTTCACAGAAGTTTACATGGGAAGGAAAGTGCGAGCACACATGACCAAAGACTCACTGAAGAAGTATTGTATGATGTACTACAATAAGATTAATTTGCAAAAATCTCTTTGGACCTCATCTACACTATACGTACACTGTCTATATACCATGTTCTTTCAGTGCAGAAAGTAAGCAATGATAAAAGCAAAACATTCCATAAACACCGGAAATACACTTTTTCTGTTGTTTTTAGTGGCGTGAAAATGTGTAACCACTGATAACAACTGTTTTTAAGATATTAAAATCACTGAAAAAAACCCACCAGAATTTACCAAAAATAGAAACTGAAAACAGGACAGCTTAGTCATAGCTGATTCTGTGCTGTGCCCTGCTCTGACACCTTATTGGTGTTTGTCAAGAAGGTCGAAGTGATCAATGTGTTTTGTCAATTGGTGGAGTACACATTTTTCCAAACGCTTGGCCAGGGTAGGGCTATTGGAAATAGGACAATAATTGTTTAGGTCCGTGGGGTCAGCTGTGGGTTTCTTTAGGATGGGTGATACCTGTCTTACTTTGAGGGTGTCCGGGATGCAACCTTGATGGAGTGAGCTTTTGATGATTTTGGTCCAGAGCGGCAGAATTAACGGGGTTTAACAGCGTTAGCGGGGAGAGGATCGGTGGTGTGATTGGCCGGCTTCAGTGTGCTGAGAATCTTGCCTATTGCTTCTTCAGTGTATGTATCAAAGGAAGACCAAGCTGTATCATTTTTTAGTTCAAGTTTTGAGGTGGTTTGCTGTGACAACGTTGGAAGAGTAGGGGGTGTTTTGGTGAAAGTACTCGAATGTAAGATTAGGTCAATGAGGAGATCTTTCTTGATGTTATCAGTCTTTAGATTAAAGACGGTAGAGAATTCTTCACAAGTGGGTTGTGGACGAGGGATGTCTTGTAGTCTTTGAGGTTCATCCTTAGATTGGGTTTTGATTAATTCAGAACGTTTTGGGGACAGTTTCTTGCTTGGTCTGGTTGGTGGATGAAAAAGTCTGCTTTAGTGCGCTTGATCATTCTATAGTAAGCATTTCTCTTTTTTCTTAAAGTTTTAAGGTGCTTGGCGGATGGGACTGATCTCCAATTGCGTTCGGAAGCTCTAAGAGAACGACTATCATCGTTCAGCAGATCATTTTACCAGGGTTTAGAGTCTTTCGAGAAAACTCGCTTTAGTTGAAGGGGAGCAACCTCATTAATAAACAAGGTCATAGAGTTGAGGTCGTGGTCGGTGAGGTCATGTACGTTGGAGAGACCATCCGGAGGCTAGAGTAGCTTGTGGCTGTAGGAAGGTAAAGTGTTGGTGTTGAGTTTTTTCAAGTCTCTTTTCCATATCTTAGGTTTAGTGGATTGAGCTGAGTTAAGTTTCACTGTTTCCCTGATAAAGAGGGTGATGATATGGTGGTCTGACCAATCACAGGGTAGAATTGACTCAAGCTGAATGGAGTCATTTTTGGAGATTATTAAATCCAAGGTTGCGCCTTTGTTGTGTTTGGGGCTGTTGCAAATTTGGGTGAGGTCTAGCGCGCCGATTACATTTTTGAGACTGTTAACCACTGACTCGTTGTGGTCGTTCCAATGGAGATTGAAGTCCCCAAGGAATATTTGAGTGTTTTGTCGTCCAGTGTTCATTGTGACCATGTCCATGAAGTAATCAGTGAAGATGAGGTTGTCACCAGGTGGATGATAGATGATGTGTAACGAGCATACTGGAGTGCCATTACTATTGATGTCAATGCACATGTATTCGCAAAAGGAGAATAGGGGGATAAGGCTCTGTCTACTGAGATGCTGCTACCATGTATGCACGCAATTTCTCCCCCAGACTTATCACTCCTATCCACTCTGATGATGTCATAATTTGGGGGTACAAGAATGCCAAAGAGGGACAAGGAGGATTCAGTTAGCCAGGTTTCTGTTAACACAATCAGGTCAAGATCATGTGAGATGATGAGACAACACACTTGCTTGGACAGGGTGCATACCTCTGCCAACCGGAAACCCAACTTCTAACACAGACTACAAATATCAAGCCTTGGATTTTAACAGAATAAACTATGTCAGTGCTCTCCTCACAGACTTCCCCAGAGCCTGGCTTCCACCTTTATAGGCAATAGTTATCTGCATAAAATAGGCTGACACCTGCCATGTAGACCATAGTACTCCAATGCCTAAGGGTTCTGCAATAAATGAAGATACTCCTACAAACATGTTTGCATTACTTATAACGCACTCTGTCTGCACACACCAAAATACCTCTCCCAAAATTGTAAAATACCTTAGGGAGGTCGCTCTTCTAGAAGCAAAACTGGTCTAGATCTAGTATTCGTTAAAGCACCGAAATATGAAACATTGAAAGGGGCTTCTTTTGAGCAGTCACAAAGATATGAAACTCCCTCACCCTCTATCTCAGGAAAGCATCACCTGTAAAGCTAATTCAAATTTGAACTTGCAAAATAGTAGCAACAACTTATGCTCAGGTTAGCCTTTTGAGGCTTGGGGCTTCATTACAAGGTGAGTGGATAGATTTTCCTGTAGGGAATTCCATTGAATTCTATTGCAAATGGTCCAATGTTCTGGCACCCAAATTATGAGATGCTGAAACATTGGGCCTAATCCTATCTGGTAGTAAAATCATATTGGGAACAGAGGGCCGTATTTTCAAGGAATTAACACAGTGCTGTGCCACAAGCCAATTTGTTGCACTGTGCTGCGTTAATTGTAAAGCAATCAATCAATCAATCAATCATGACATTTGTATAGCACACTACTCACCTGGAAGGGTCTCAAGGCGCTTGGGGGAAGGGGTCCGCTACTGATCGAACAGCCAGGTCTTGAGTTGTCTCCTGAAGGCGAGGTGGTCCTGGGTCAGCCAAAGGTGAATGGGGAGGGAGTTCCATGTCTTGGCCGTCAGGTAGGAGAAGGATCTGCCTCCGGCGGTGGCTCTTCGGATGCGTGGTACTGCGGTGAGGGCGAGGCTAGTAGATCGTAGCTGGCGGGTGGGCGTGTAGAAGGTCAGGCGGTAGTTGAGGTACTTGGGGCCCAGGTCATGGAGAGACTTGTGTGCGTGGGTGAGGAGTCTGAACGTGATCCTCTTGCTGACGGGGAGCCAGTGCAGGTCCTTCAGGTGGCCGGAGATGTGGCTGCGTCGGGGGATGTCCAGGATGAGTCGGGCGGAGGCGTTCTGGATGCGTTGGAGTCTTTTCTGTAGCTTGGCTGTGGTTCCGGCGTAGAGGGTGTTTCCGTAGTCCAGTCGGCTGGTGATGAGTGCCTGGGTGACCGTCTTCCTGGTTTCGGTCGGGATCCATCGGAAGATCTTGCGGAGCGTGCGTAGGGTGTGAAAACATGATGAGGAGACGGCGTTGACTTGTCGGGTCATCGAGAGGGAGGAGTCCAAGATGAAGCCCAGGTTGCATGCGTGGTCTGTTGGTTTGGGAGTGGTGCCCAGGGCGGGGGGCCACCAGGAGTCATCCCAGGCGGAGGGTGATGGTCCCAGGATGAGGACTTCCGTCTTGTCTGAGTTCAGATTCAGGCGGCTGTTCTTCATCCACTCGGCGACGTCTTTCATCCCTTCGTGTAGGCTAGTTCTGGCGGTGTCGGGGTCTCTGGTGAGGGAGAGGATCAGCTGGGTGTCGTCAGCGTAGGAGATGATGTTGAGGTTGTGTTGTAGTGCGATGGCTGCAAGAGGTCTGATGTAGACGTTGAAGAGGGTGGGGCTGAGTGATGATCCTTGCGGTACGCCGCAGATGACTTTGGTGGCCTCGGATCGAAATGGGGGGAGGCGGACTCTCTGTGTTCTCCCGGCGAGGAACGAGATGATCCACTCCAGTGCCTTCTCTTGGATAACGATGTTGCTGAGGCGTTGAACTAGAGTGCGGTGGCAGACAGTGTCAAACGCTGCAGAGAGGTCCAGGAGGATGAGTGCCGCTGTTTACCCGTTGTCGAGCAGGGCTCGGATGTCGTCGGTGGCTGCAATGAGGGCGGTCTCGGTGCTGTGGTTGGCTCTGAAACCGGACTGCGAGGGGTCGAGGGATCCGTTCGTCTCGAGGAAGGCGGCAAGCTGTCTGTTGACGATCTTCTCGATGACTTTGGCAGGAAAAGGGAGGAGCGAGATGGGGCGGAAGTTCTTGAGGTCGGTGGGGTCCGCTGTTGATTTCTTCAGTAGGGCGCTGAGCTCGGCATGCTTCCAGCTCTCCGGGAAGGTGGCGGTGTTGAAGGAGGTGTTGATGATGTTCCGGAGTTGGGGTGCGATGGTGGAGTCGGCCTTGTTGAGGATGTGGTGGGGGCAGGGGTCGGTTGGGGATCCGGAGTGGATGGTGTTCATCGTGCGGGCTGTGTCTTCGGTGGTCACCGTGGTCCAGGTGCGGAGGGTGGCGGTGGCGGCCGTTGGTTCGACGGTTGGGTGCGTGCATGGTGCACCGAAGCTGTTGTGGATGTCGGCGATCTTGCGGTGAAAGAACGAGGCGAGAGAGTCGCAGAGATATTGTGAAGGAGTGATGTCATTGTTGCCGGTGCTGGGGTTGGAGATCTCCTTGACGATGCTGAAAAGTTCCTTGCTGTCGTGGGCGTTGTTGTCCAGTCGTTCCTTCAGTGATTTCTTCTTGGTGGTGCAGATAAGCTGGTGGTGCTTGCGGGTGGCGTGTTTGAGGGCGGTCATGTTGTCGGTGGTCTGGTGGAGGAGCCAGGCTTTCTCGAGGGTGCAGCAGGTCTTCTTGGAGTCCTTGAGTTCGTCGGTGAACCAGGAGCTTTCTTGCTTGCTTCTGGGCCTGTTGGGAGGTGGTGATTTTGCTCCAGCTCCTGCGAGGAACCTGTTGCGGGTGGTGGTGGGTCGTGGTTCTTCTGAAGCTGAAGTGGTCGGTCCAGTGAAGTCCGGTGGAGTGGCTGAAGGTGATGTGCTTGCTGGATGAGAAGAGGGGATCAAGCGTGTGGCCGGCGTAGTGGGTGGGGGTTGTCACCAGTTGCTTGAGTCCGAGGTTGGCGAGGTTGTCCAGCAGGGCGGCGGTGTTGCAGTCCTTGTTGTTCTCTAATGAAATATAAGCGAAGCCTACATGCAAGATGCACTGTTCCTAAGGAGAAGAAATTCTCACAATATGTTCCATTTTTATATGTACAATTATGTAATCAAATCATTAATTCTTTGAGAAACACAAAGTTTATTTATACCAAGACATATTTGGTTAATCACAATTGTTCTGTAATTGGAAGTGCTTACAAAAACTTCAATTTTTTGATACGATACATAACGAAAATTGCTCTAAGTGCCTCTATTCAAATTTACTGTGTTGTTCTAAGAGCGATACAATAACTCATAGTATTCATATATACATATGATCATGTGAGGACTTTACATCATTATATATAACAAGTAAAGGACTTAAAAGATGTCGCCCGATGCATTTCGGGAAACCCTGTTCCCTTCTTCAGGGGCGAGTATCTGCGAAAGAACAAATTAAAAATACATAAGATGCACAACTCTAATGAATTATTCTCATTTCGACTTGAATTGTATCAGTGGTGACACATAGGGGGGATACTTGATCCTGGACTGAATGGGTCAACATACACCTAATGCAGCATGCTGCTACTGTATGTTACATGTCAAAATAACAGTGGGATCTATCGGGACTATACGATAAGAATGACTCAGGTTAAACTGATACGTTGTCTACATACTAATTGGTAACGTGCATGATATGATGTAACAAAACTATCAAGCTTCACATGAGCTTAATCTTAATGACTTGTACTATGGTTTGTATGAAGTCGACATGTTCTGCTAATCAAATAATATTAATATCACTGACATAACAAAAACATAGTTCCAAACATGAGAGAATTACATCGGTAAGTATCAAAAACTAAAAACAGGAAATATATTCACAAATCACCATTGCTGTTACCTTCCTATTATCACGGCTCCTTCTTGATAAATGTTCCTATGGTAGGTCCTATTTACTCTTTAGGAGGAACGATGATACCACTCTGAATTACGTAGAGTTATGATTTATTTGGCTCTCGTCCTTCTTGAGGGACCGGACCCAGGCGGTTCATCTTGGGGAGTTTTCAGCCACCCCCTGCCAGGTCCAGTGCGGTGTTCCCCAGGGCTCCTCTCTGTCTCCTTTACTGTTCAATCTTTACATCTCGCCTCTTATCTTTGCTCTACAGCAGCTGGAGGTCACGGTATATAACTATGCCGATGACCTCCAGCTCATCTTTAATCTGTCCTCTTCCTCCGACTCTATTTCTAACTTCCAATCTATTCTATCTTTCATCAGGGACTGGATGAACTTCAACCACCTGAAGCTCAATCCCGATAAGACGGAACTTGTGGTTACGGGTGGTTGCTCCAGTCCCTGGAACTCTCTATTTTGGCCCCCTTCCTTCGGTTCTCCTCCTACCCCAGTTCCTTCTGTTAAGACTCTTGGCATCAAGCTAAATGACAAACTCACTATGCACTCCCAGATAGGTTCGGTGGTTTCTTCCTGTTTTCTCACTCTTCGTACTATCCGCTCTATTTCTCGCTTTTTTTCCTTCTCTGCACTTATACTAATTATGTCCGCACTGGTCCTGCCCCGCCTGGACTACGGGAACATCTTGTTCAATGGCATCCCTCAGTACAGCCTGCGCAAACTGCAACTGGTGCAGAACCAGGCGGCCCGCCTCGCTTTCGGTCTCCCCAAATTCCATCATACCTCCCCCTCCTGAAGACCCTCCACTGGCTCCCGTTCGGGAACGCGCCCTGTTCAAATTAGGCTGCATGGCGTTTCAGGCCAGGACTGGCCTGGCCCCTCGTTTTATATCTTCAGCCATCAAATCTTATGTCCCTGGTAGAGACCTCCGTTCCTCGGCCCAACATCTTTTAGCAGTCCCTCGCTACAGGAAAAAAAGACAGGGTGGCTCGAAATTTTCCACCCTCGCCCCCATGTTCTGGAATTCTCTTCCCCTTCACCTTAGGTCTCTCACCCAGTACTCCATTTTCCGCAAATCATTGAAAACATTTTTATTCACTCAGGCCTTTCCGTCTTAAACCTTGTTCCCCTCTTCAGTTTATGTCTTAGCGATTGACTCTGCCCAGTAGGCTGTTTGCTATCTCAGCGGCAAGAAACCGCCCAGGTGTATGTTGCGCTTAATAAATATTTTAAACTTAACTTACTTAAAACTTATTTATCATATGTGCATACCTTTAACAATGTTACCGTATGCTTTCTGTCCTCCGCATTCGTCACGTGTTGTGTGGGGCCACTGTGCACGCGAATATAACCAAACTGATCCTGTTAATAAAGTGTACTAGGATTTACTCATAATAAACAAATATGCCATGTTTCTCATATCAGGCAAATATAAGATGCAATCAGTCCAACCTATGGTTGTAACAGAATTATTGCGTGCCCATTATAATTGCTCTCAATCTATTTACGTTCAATGACGACGCTTCATCTATACGGCTCTAGCACACATAATATTAAACTTGTCTCCCAGAGTACTGGTTATCAAATAATAAGTACTCCTTTCCATAAAGTTACTTTCTCGGTCTACATCCTGATTGCGAGTCTATACATAATATCCAAGGTGGCATGTAGTCCACGGACAACTGACATGCTTACATGCGGACACTGGAGCCTCATATTAATAATAAGAGCTGGGCCTATGATATGTAATTACCTACTGGCTGAACTATCAGGCCGAGATTACTGCGTTCTTCACTGTTTGTCAAAGCGATACAAATGAGATATCTGTAATTGAATAGACAGAAACAAACTGAGTGACGGGGCTAACGTTAAATATATCATCCTGATGGATAAACACAGTCACGTAAGTACCTTTAATCTTCATGCGTTTGTTACAGTAAGCCCTCTGTTATTGTCACGGCGGATGCTTGTATTTACCAGCCACTATCTATATAAAAATATAAGTACAAAATGCATATGTCGATAAGATCTTCTTACTCTCAATTACCAACCGAATTATATAGCCTGAAATTAAGGGAGACTCGAGGGCTGATTTACCGAGTTCTAATCTCTGTTGGCGTGTACTAAACTGGATCTGCGAAACCGCGGAAGGATACCATACGCCATTTAAATAGTTTGTATGTGATAGTACGCTGCGTGAGCTACACTAAGGATGCTGGGATCGGTAGTCATGGTGTCTTGCTTAAGACTAAATACGACATCCTACGTTCTACTAAATATAAATGATGATATGCCCAATCATAATAACGTACTAAATATCTGTACTATAAACGGTGCATGCTAATTATATATATAAGCATCTGGGTGAATCTTGCGGGAAATAATTGAAGGGCTCTTCTGTGGTAGTTGTGTATGGTGGGGCTGTTTTCTTTGTAACATTCTGGTGCTGGAAATGCGTTCCGTGCTCAAAAATGATATAACTCCTAAATCAAACTATTTTTTACAAAAAATACAGACTCATAATCATTCCTGAAGCCTGACTTTTCTAAATGCGCTAAATGAGGATACATATACGTGCACATTGTACTGATTACATTTTTTTGCGTACCCCTATATTAACATATGGCTTATTGAATTATTCCACGAACATCAATACAATATACATCCTCCTTCTAATATGCTGTGACTCCAACCATTAAAGAAGCACAGATTATAGATCAAAAAATAAAAAATAAAAAAGTAATAATGTACCTAAAGTGCCAAAACATAATTATACAATGAGACGAAAGACATTCACATGTCATCAAATTCAAGATACGTTACTTATGTGCTGTAAGAAAATCTATACCCTATCTTGTATCTAGATATTAGTGTACTCATGTCAATATTATCTGTTTTTTTAAACAAACCATACTATGAACATGCTATATGTAGAACACACTGTCTTAAGTCATTATCCTTTACTCAAGGTAGTTACAGTCTACTGATCAACAAGTATTACTGTATAAATGTAACATTCTGCTACTTTGTAAATGTCACGTCTGTTTTTATAATCAGAAGATGATGGAAACTGATCCTACTTGTTTGTCCACTTTCCTACTGTTTGTTTTTACTTGTAAATCTGCTGTGTTTGTATTATATGCAAAGTGTATGTTACATGTATGTGAACCGTGTAACGTGTTTACAAGTGGCAGCTGTAATCAATTCTGTCATTGAGACCACGTGGAGTAAAGGTTCCCAGATGTTCAATCCAAAATAACTCTCTTTGTAGGAGTTTAACATGGTTATTCTGTCCATCACGTTTTTTTACTACTTCAATGATTTGCGCTCTCAATTGTGCAATGTTATGTTTTTCTTCAATCCAATGGTTGGCTACAGACGTGGTCTTGTTTCTAGTTCTGAAATTACTTTTGTGCTCGGTGAGCCTGACTTTAAATTTACGTTCTGTTTTGCCTATATACAATTTACCACACGGGCACTTTAGACTGTAAACAATATTAGTTGTATTGTAGTCTCCGGTGAAACGCAATTGTATTTTTTTACCCGGCACTAAGATGTTGCCTGTGATGATATTATTACAGTGTACACAGTTCAAACAACACATAGTGCCTTTGCATGAATCCATGATGTCAGTCTGTTTCGGGGTACGCATGATATCATCACAGGCAACATCTTAGTACACCCCTTGACGGGGTGCCGCTCGCAGAGGAGTGTTTGTATGTTCGTGCTGAAAGCCCTTGCCTGTGACCCTGGGATAGCGCTGGTGAAGAGAGACGCTCCGCTGAGCAAAAGTGTGGCCGTAAGGGGGACGGGACTGCGAGGCCCAACAGGCTGTGCGGCCAAAACCTAGCACACCTGCCGCCTCTTCCCGGGGACTCCTCCCCTCCATCACCGCCTACTTTACTCCTCGCGGCCCCCGCTCCGCGGGAGCCGCTCGCAGAGGAGTGTTTGTTTGTTCGTGCTGAAAGCCCTTGCCTGTGACCCTGGGATAGCGCTGGTGAAGAGAGACGCTCCGCTGAGCAAAAGTGTGGCCGTAAGGGGGACGGGACTGCGAGGCCCAACAGGCTGTGCGCCCAACACCTAGCACACCTGCCGCCTCTTCCCGGGGACTCCTCCCCTCCATCACCGCCTACTTTACTCCTCGCGGCCCCCGCTCCGCGGGGGCCGCTCGCAGAGGAGTGTTTGTATGTTCGTGCTGAAAGCCCTTGCCTGTGACCCTGGGATAGCGCTGGTGAAGAGAGACGCTCCGCTGAGCAAAAGTGTGGCCGTAAGGGGGACGGGACTGCGAGGCCCAACAGGCTGTGCGCCCAACACCTAGCACACCTGCCGCCTCTTCCCGGGGACTCCTCCCCTCCATCACCGCCTACTTTACTCCTCGCCGCTCCGCGGGTGCCGCTCGCAGAGGAGTGTTTGTATGTTCGTGCTGAAAGCCCTTGCCTGTGACCCTGGGATAGCGCTGGTGAAGAGAGACGCTCCGCTGAGCAAAAGTGTGGCCGTAAGGGGGACGGGACTGCGAGGCCCAACAGGCTGTGCGCCCAACACCTAGCACACCTGCCGCCTCTTCCCGGGGACTCCTCCCCTTAAACTCTTTCCGGTATAAGATCTGCTACCTGGCACGCGTGAGCGGTACGCGTGTGCGGGACGAATCCCGGGACAAAGCCCGGACTAAGGGCGAACACTCTGAGACCCTCAGAGACACGAGGAGCCGGGCCGGGCATATCCCCTTGCCCTACAGGTACTGTCTGTTCCCGACTTTTTTTCTCATTTCCGTCAATCATTTTGGCAACTTGCTCTTATTATCTATAGATGGCCACCACTAACATTGAGCAACCCATGCAGGATAATCAGGGTTTGCTGCTCAATGGGACTTTGGATAATTATTTTTCTAAACCATCACCGGATATTACTCGGGAGATTGCCCTGGCGGAGCGGCGGGCAGATCGCCGCCGTTCCGTGGAAAGTATCAAGAAGGGGTCTGCATCACTACCTTTAACCCCCGCGACTGGACCTCTTGATACTGTTACTGGTATAATAACCAATGAGTTGCCTCTTATATTGGACAGCTTACTCCCGGAAGTAAACATGGTTGTACTCTCACCTGACACTGCATCTAGGTCGGACACGTCTGGCTTGCCTGTATCACCGATTACAAGTAGTATAACGACACCAAAGGGAGATGTCTCGTTACAATTGCACGTAGCCCGGAATAAGGCCAAAAAATTGCCGGTCACGGGGAAAATCTACGGTCCACCGCCGAATAAAAAACGGCGGAAAAGGTGGGATCCGTTGCAACCTAAATTGAGCTGTTCAGACTTTGGAAAAAAATTGTCTATGGTTGTCAAGAATCCCTGTGTTACACAATCAGATTTAGAGGGGACCCATAGTATATCTACATCCTCAGGCCAACCTAATACACCAGTAGACAAGGAGGATAGTATGGTCACTGTTGTAATTGATGATGTTCATACTGAGAACAAGGGCCCTGTGTCCCTACTTGATATTGAGAATCTGATCAAATCTTATTCTGCATCTATTCTAGAGAGGTTAATGGAAGTGGAGTGTAGACTGTCTAAAATTCAGAATGTCTTGGTCAAACAAGATCCTGTATGCCATAAAGGTGTCACTAATGTAGTTAGTAAAACATCTAACACTGCACCTCAAACCCTGTCACCCACAGTCCAACCACCTCCATCTACTTCCTCTTGTATCGTTCCTAGCCCTTCCCCAATTATATCTGTCCCTAAACCTATGGGGAACACAGTATCAGCGATTGTCCATCATCATGTATCCCCTAGTTCATCTCAATCAAAAATTGCTGATCATCTGCTGGGTAACGCCATAACCAAAACTAGTGACAATATATCTAAAAGTACCAGCAATTTATCTAATCTAGTTTTGTCAAACCCAACAAGGGAGACGAGGGAAACTAGTCACACCTGGGGGAAACCAAAAAGGGTTCCGCTGCCCGAACTTCCACCAGAGGCAGTACCCTATGTGGTAGTCCTAACAGGGGTGCCGGTCCTCGAGCAAAATAAGAGGGAGGGTTTTTTTCAATTAAAAAATAAGATAACGCATTGGCTGAGAATGCATAGGCCACTTGCAAATCATATCAATGGGGAAATAGTTCACGTTCGCCGCCTTGAATGGTTGGGGGGCAGAACCAAAGACATAGACGGTGACGTGGTGGTTGTGAACTTCAGGGATCCCATTGCGGTTCATTATATATTGAACTGGCAGATGGGCAGTTCCAATAACATTATAACTCCAAGACCCCTAACGTATTTTTATCCAAGGTCAGTGGTGTTTCCATTTCAGTATCCCCCTTCACACTGCACAACGCAAACTCAGCCATCTAACTACCCTTTTGTACAGAATGTTGGGAATGTTGGGAGTAATCAATATGCTCAGTATCCTCCGTCCCAACAGGGTATGAGAAGTACGTATTATCCCCCTTGTCATGTGACAGCCCCTGACCCCTTGGGATGGAACTATGTTCCAGTTAGAAATCAAAACCTCCAAAATAGAAGGATGGACCATCTAAAACCCTTCACACCACTGGAAACGTCAAATCATTTTGATGTCTTCAGTGGTCTTGACAACTGTGATTGAAGTTTCCCGAGCGGGGGGGATGAGGGAAGAGATATGAGGAATCCCACAGTTCCGGGAATTGTAAATGAGTGTAACCCATTTTCAACTTTAGCATCCAGGTCTCCGGTTAAATTGGTAACTTACATCACAAATATTCCTGAAGAACAGGTAGAACCAACATGCTCTTCAAGGCACTCACTTCCCGAGGAAATATCCTCGGCAAATAAAATGGCGTCACATATTGTTGGTAAGACGCCAAGGGCTAATATTGTTACGCCCTCTGTATTTGGGGTGCCAGTTAACCTGGTTTGTTGGAATATAGCCGGGGTTGCTAGTAACCTGAGGGATCCGGAGTGGGCTACTTTCATAGAATCTTTTGATTTTTGCTTACTCCAGGAAACATGGGCAGTTGACATCCCACACAGGGTAGGCTATAAGACCTATGGCATTGGGGCAATACCCTCTAGAAGTGGAAGGTCGTCAGGGGGTCTTTTGATTTGGGTAAAAATCAACCTAAAGGTTAATATTGAGGTGATAGACGTGAATTCTGTAGATATCCTAGTACTAAAAATAACAACCTCCAATGGGAACAAATTATTCCTAATAAATATCTATAACAAGCCAACCCCCTCTTCAAAGGAATCTCCAACCGTCTCCAAGTTGGATTGTTTTCTGAGAGGGCTGGATCCTAGGGAGGATTTTGACATTTTGGCTGGGGATCTGAACTGTAACTATGAGCCGATTTCGGGCCTAAGCGAGATTTTTGAGGAAGAAGACCAGGCAAATAAGATCCCTTTTCTCGGGAACTTTAAATCGGTCAAGTGCTCTACTTTGGCTCTCCAGCTGATTAAATTATGCACAGAGCACTTCCTTAGGGCTTGTAATGGTCGGTTACCGTCTGACATCTTAAAAAAACCAACCTTTAGTAGAAATACCTACAAGAGTAATTTGGACTTTGTGATAGCTTCAATCCCCCTTTGGCCGTACCTCATAGATCTCGACATAATGGAGAGGACTGAAAGCGACCATTTCCCTCTAAATTTGTCCTTAGATGTTGCACTATTTAGTGATTCTCTTTCATCACTCTCATCTGAGGAAGGTGCTGGTGACAGAAATGAAATCCATATTAGTAATAACAGGAGATCGCTAAAATGGCCATTTATTTTGGACCATAGCGATATTCTCAGTGATATATATTCACTTTTTGCTGGGACTTTTGCTTCATATTTGAGTTTAACTCCCGAGGAGGAAGTAAAAACTCCCTTCTTGACTATACATCAGGAGTTTTTTCTTAAATTAAAATTATTGGTTACCAAAATGCCGGAAAAAAACCAGCAGAAGACCCAGAATCTGTCGCACAGTAAACCTTGGTATGACAGATCTTGTAGAGAGTCGAAGAGGGAATTGATAGTTGCGATTAAATCCAAGTCACAACTAGACGTTCATAAAGCTAGAAATAACTATAAATCTGTCCAAAGGATATCCAAAAGTGCGTGGGAGGAAGAGAAATGGGCGGAATTGTTGTCAGCCGCAAGGTCACGCGATACTGTAGCTTTCTGGAGGCTGATAGCAAACGGGAATAATGTAGGAAGGGTGGCTAAGGATACCTTTTTAGATGAGCAAACTTGGGTAACTCATTTTACTAACTTGTATAGAAAATATGAAGATCTCCATATAGTATCGGAGACAGCAAGTTATGTAATTCCAGTAGATCCGCTTGTCTTTACCTTGGGGGAAACTGGGCTGGCTTTAAGCCAAGTTAAAACTGGGAAAGCCCCAGGCTTGGATAAAATCCCTGGGGATCTTTACAAGCACGACTCAAAAATATGGGCACCCTACATAAATTATCTGTGCAATAAACTGTCATATAGTTTAGAATTTCCAGAAAGCTGGAAGGGAGCTGAAATTGTTTTAATATATAAAAAAGGAGACAGGAAGGATCCCTGTAATTATCGGCCAATAAGCTTAATGGACATCCTACAGAAAATCTACTCACGCCATATTTTAGCACGAGTGAGTAATTGGCTGGATGAAAATTCATTTTTGACTAAATTTCAAGCCGGGTTTAGGACAAAAGTCAGCACTATAGATCAGTGTTTTAGATTCTGCTGCCTCTATTGGAAGTACGTAACGATAAAAAAGGCCCATCTATACGTTGCCTTTTTTGACTTAAGGGCAGCATTCGATCTGGTGCCACGTGATCTTCTTTGGAAAACGTTGAGTGCAGCAGGCATGCCAAATAATATAGTAGCACAGATTGTAAAATTACATGAAGGGAACTTTGCGAGTTTCAGATGGGGTCCAAACGGCGAACTATCCGGGAAAATTCCAATTGAACGTGGAGTTCGCCAAGGATGCGTTCTGGCCCCCACGCTTTTTTCTATTTTCGTAAACGATATTCCCTCATACTTAGAAAGATGTAAAAACGATGCACCCAAATTAAATGGCGAAAGGGTAGCATCTCTTTTATTCGCTGACGATACTATCCTGATATCCCAAACAAAAAATGGCTTGCAGACTTTATTGAACACTTTCAATGATTATTGTAGCCAAAAGGGGCTAGAGATTAATGTTAAGAAAACGAAGTACATGGCCCTGAACCCAACCAAACCTGATAAGGGGTGTTTAATGTTAAAAGGAGTGAAGCTGGAATCTGTGCCTCACTTCTCATATTTAGGGGTGACACTAGATTCCAACTTCACCTGGAAAGCACAATTGGAAAAAAGCAAACTAATATTTGCTCAGAATATCAAACCGATACTTAGAGAGCAAAGCTTAAGCACTAGTAAAGCGGTGTTTCCAGTAATGGAACTTTTTAAATTCAAAGTCCAATCATCAGTGCTTTATGGTGCAGAATTGTGGGGGTCTGGGTCTAAGGAGACCTTCAGTGTCCAAGATAATAATTTCATGCGAAGCTTGGTAAGGGTTCCGAGAGGAACTCCATTAGTACCTCTCCAATTGGACCTTAATTTTAAAAGAACAGACCACCATGTTCTTATTAGACCACTTATGCTATGGGTGAGATTGTGGCATGTCCCTGAACTCCAAGCATATAGAGAGGGGCTGATAGAGATCATGGCACTGGACAGCCAGAAAAAAATCCCATGGCTTAGACATGTGGTTCAACAACATAGGTCTGAAACTTTTTGGGGAGAACCCTGAGCTATTACCATCTAACCCCAAATTAGTCCTGAAAAAGGCCTTCTGGTCCTATGTAGCAAACATGACGGTGAATGCCATAACTAGTGGCTCATTAGTTTCAAAATTTTCAAACTTTAAGGATGAACCCTCTTATGAGACCTTTATGGACGAAATAGAGCCTCCACTTGCCAAAACATTATTTTTAAAGTTCAGATACGGTAATCTTTTATTAAAATCAACTTTGGCTCGTTGGGCAAGGAACCGTGATCCATCTTCTGAGGCATTGGACGAAGTTTGCTCACTTTGTGAAAATAACCAAATAGAGAATGAGCAACATATTCTCTTCTTCTGTCCCTTGTTTGGCCAAGAAAGAACAAGATGGATCAAACCAATATGCCTACTATTAGGCTTGAGATCCTACTGTCAGGCTCTGAGAATTTTGTCTACAAACACTTCACAACAGATAATATTTAGTGTTAGTAGATTTTTACTGTCTGTTTGCTACCGCAGGAAAAAAATGGGTCATCGGCTGTAAACGAGTTTCCTTTATCTATGGACTTGAATCATGGACTTGAATTTGAATTTGTTTTTAACAGCACCACTTAACTGAAATTGCTCCCAAAATTAATGATGTGTCCTTCAGTCTCATATGATTTTTATTATCATGCTCCAAGAGTTTTTCTACATGTATTGCACAGCTATATAGAATGTTCTTAATATTTTTAATTGAATGTTACTATTTTTTCTTTTTGTTGAATTGTAATGTTTAAGTTGCTCTTTTATGGCGTGTAGCCGAAATAAAGATTTGAAAGATGGAGATGGAATGTCTTTCGTCTCATTGTATAATTATGTTTTGGCACTTTAGGTACATTATTACTTTTTTATTTTTTATTTTTTGATCTATAATCTGTGCTTCTTTAATGGTTGGAGTCACAGCATATTAGAAGGAGGATGTATATTGTATTGATGTTCGTGGAATAATTCAATAAGCCATATGTTAATATAGGGGTACGCAAAAAAATGTAATCAGTACAATGTGCACGTATATGTATCCTCATTTAGCGCATTTAGAAAAGTCAGGCTTCAGGAATGATTATGAGTCTGTATTTTTTGTAAAAAATAGTTTGATTTAGGAGTTATATCATTTTTGAACACGGAACGCATTTCCAGCACCAGAATGTTACAAAGAAAACAGCCCCACCATACACAACTACCACAGAAGAGCCCTTCAATTATTTCCCGCAAGATTCACCCAGATGCTTATATATAATTAGCATGCACCGTTTATAGTACAGATATTTCGTACGTTATTATGATTGGGCATATCATCATTTATATTTAGTAGAACGTAGGATGTCGTATTTAGTCTTAAGCAAGACACCATGACTACTGATCCCAGCATCCTTAGTGTAGCTCACGCAGCGTACTATCACATACGAACTATTTAAATGGCGTATGGTATCCTTCCGCGGTTTCGCAGATCCAGTTTAGTACACGCCAACAGAGATTAGAACTCGGTAAATCAGCCCTCGAGTGTCCCTTAATTTCAGGCTATATAATTCGGTTGGTAATTGAGAGTAAGAAGATCTTATCGACACATGCATTTTGTACTTATATTTTTATATAGATAGTGGCTGGTAAATACAAGCATCCGCTGTGACAATAACAGAGGGCTTACTGTAACAAACGCATGAAGATTAAAGGTACTTACGTGACTGTGTTTATCCATCAGGATGATATATTTAACGTTAGCCCCGTCACTCAGTTTGTTTCTGTCTATTCAATTACAGATATCTCATTTGTATCGCTTTGACGAACAGTGAAGAACGCAGTAATCTCGGCCTGATAGTTCAGCCAGTAGGTAATTACATATCATAGGCCCAGCTCTTATTATTAATATGAGGCTCCAGTGTCCACATGTAAGCATGTCAGTTGTCCGTGGACTACATGCCACCTTGGATATTATGTATAGACTCGCAATCAGGATGTAGACCGAGAAAGTAACTTTATGGAAAGGAGTACTTATTATTTGATAACCAGTACTCTGGGAGACAAGTTTAATATTATGTGTGCTAGAGCCGTATAGATGAAGCGTCGTCATTGAACGTAAATAGATTGAGAGCAATTATAATGGGCACGCAATAATTCTGTTACAACCATAGGTTGGACTGATTGCATCTTATATTTGCCTGATATGAGAAACATGGCATATTTGTTTATTATGAGTAAATCCTAGTACACTTTATTAACAGGATCAGTTTGGTTATATTCGCGTGCACAGTGGCCCCACACAACACGTGACGAACGCGGAGGACAGAAAGCATACGGTAACATTGTTAAAGGTATGCACATATGATAAATCATAACTCTACGTAATTTAGAGTGGTATCATCGTTCCTCCTAAAGAGTAAATAGGACCTACCATAGGAACATTTATCAAGAAGGAGCCGTGATAATAGGAAGGTAACAGCAATGGTGATTTGTGAATATATTTCCTGTTTTTAGTTTTTGATACTTACCGATGTAATTCTCTCATGTTTGGAACTATGTTTTTGTTATGTCAGTGATATTATTATTATTTGATCAGCAGAACATGTCGACTTCATACAAACCATAGTACAAGTCATTAAGATTAAGCTCATGTGAAGCTTGATAGTTTTGTTACATCATATCATGCACGTAACCAATTAGTATGTAGACAATGTATCAGTTTAACCTGAGTCATTCTTATCGTATAGTCCCGATAGATCCCACTGTTGTTTTGACATGTAACATACAGTAGCAGCATGCTGCATTAGGTGTATGTTGACCCATTCAGTCCAGGATCAAGTATCCCCCCCCCTATGTGTCACCACTGATACAATTCAAGTCGAAATGAGAATAATTCATTAGAGTTGTGCATCTTATGTATTTTTAATTTGTTCTTTCGCAGATTCTCGCCCCTGAAGAAGGGAACAGGGTTTCCCGAAATGCATCGGGCGACATCTTTCAAGTCCTTTACTTGTTATATATAATGATGTAAAGTCCTCACATGATCATATGTATATATGAATACTACGAGTTATTGTATCGCTCTTAGAACAACACAGTAAATTTGAATAGAGGCACTTAGAGCAATTTTCGTTACAGAATAATTGTGATTAACCAAATATGTCTTGGTATCAATAAACTTTGTGTTTCTCAAAGAATTAATGATTTGATTACATAATTGTACATATAAAAATGGAACATATTGTGAGAATTTCTTCTCCTTAGGAACAGTGCATCTTGCATGTAGGCTTCGCTTACATTTCATTAGAGTATTTCACACACTGTGTAGCCAACACAGTTGCAGATAGCACCCTTGTATAAAAAAAAGTAGTTTACGGTTTAAAACAGTGTATACAGAGTGCTCCTCTTACTCCCTCTTTTTTTAGTCCTTGTTGTTCTCCAGGTGGAAGTTGAGGTCCCCTAGGAGGATGTAGTCCGTGGAGGGGAGGGCGTGCGGGCTGATGAAGTCTGTGATGTCTTCGCTGAATTGTGTGCGTGGTCCCGGGGGTCTGTAGACGAGGGTGCCTCTGAGGGTTGTCTTTGGGTTGGCGTGTATCTGGAAGTGGAGGTGCTCGGCGGCGGAGAAGGTGTCGTTGGTGTCGGTCGTGATGCGGATGGTGTTCTTGTGGACGATGGCGATGCCTCCTCCGGTCTGGTTGATGCGGTCCCTCCTGATGATCTTGTACCCGTCCGGAATGGCGATGGCGTTGTCGGGGGCTGAGGAGACGTTCATCCAGGTTTCCGTGAGGAAGGCGATGTCTGGTGATGGTGTGTCGAGGAGGTTCCAGAGTTCCACGGCGTGTCTGTGGACGGAGCGGGTGTTGAGCAGGATGCACTTGAGGTGGTTGCTGCTGGTGATTGGCTTGGCGGGTGCGGTGCAGGTTCGGAGGCAGGTGAACTTGCAGGTTTTGCAGGTGAAGGGTCCGTGGATGCGATTCGGGGTGGCCCGGCAGCAGGCAGGGTTCCGGCCGGTATTGAGTGCGTTCAGGGCGGCGGTGTCGTAGGTCTGTCGGGTGGTCTTGCATCGGCGGGGCCAGGGGTCCTGGCACTGGGCGCGGTCCAGGCGCAGACGGGCTTGCCTTTGGCGCGCCTTTGGCGCACAATCGGCGCGCCCGCTGCGCGTGAACGCTGCGCGTGCGCGCGGTCTCCATTTAAGGCGAAGTGGGAGGGAGGGGCAGCTGGGAGGCGGGAGCGGGGAGGGCACAGAAGAAAAGGGGGCGAGCCACGATGTACGGCGGCGGAAAGCGGGGAGCGGGGGTCACAGTGTCTAGAATACAGACACAAAGGGAACAGGGGCGATAATACAATCAAAACGGGGGCAAACAGGCTACAAATGGAGGGAAAACAAATGGAGGGAAAACAATGGCACAGTGCTTAGCGGTAAAAAACGGCAACGATCAGTAGCGAGCGAGTGAGGGGGCACACAGACACAGCTGGAGGGCCGTGCGGCACGGGGGTGTCCTGAGGAGAAGCAAAGGGATGCGCCATATCTACAATGATATGAGGGAGCCTTATGCTCTTCCCTGCGCTGGCACACAATAAGCTGCTATGCACCAACACAGGTGCAAGGGTGCCTCCATCATGGGGATGATTGTTTTTTGAAGGGACACCTTCCTGCACAAAAACAATCACAAGACTTGATTTCCACTTCCTATGTGAGTTGCAGAATACAGCATGCGTAGTTGGAGGAAAAAAATCCTTGTTGCTCCTCCCTACCCACAGCATTCTGACTAATTTCCAGATTTACGATTTCTCGTAAATCTGGAAATGCCACAGAAGCCATTGGTGCTGCGTGCAAATACCCACATCAACATCTATGCCTCAGCCCCTTTCACGCAAAGTGTTGCATGTAATGGTGGCATATTTACAAGAACATGAAAAGCCACGCAGTTTGGCTTTAGTAGCCTTGTAAATATGGTGCAGCAGATTGCGCTGCCGGTACATTATATAAAGTGATGCAGTGGCAGTGCCAGGGACTTTTAAATAAGCCCCAGAATGCTTTGCAGACCAGCTCCAGTCCCTGACTCCACCCAAACCTGATTGAAGGCATGGGGAATGGGGAACATGTAATGCTCCTTCCTCCTAGACAACATAGTCCACTACCCTCTCCCGCCCTCACCTCCATGGTTCTCTAACATCCTTTTCAGCATCTGCACTTCCTGCTCAGAGCAGAACAGTTGGCAAATATGCGTGTTAGCTCCACATATTGGGAATTCCAAGACAAGTTCTGCCTGGTTATGCCAGGCCTACACAGTTATTGCTAATTCTGTGGCGTTTATCTTGTAATAGGAAAAAATATGCATGAAATAACTAACAAAAATATTATTCTGGACATACCTGATGTCTTTGAAACATTTTACTACTAACACTTAATTTGGTTCTTTGTTTTTTCATTTCTGTATTGGTGGTGACTGTTCTCAATATGAAAATAATCTGTAAATACTCAAGCATTATTTAATTTTGGTTGATACTGCAAATGTATTCAACGTATTATATGCATATCCATAACCTATGGTGAAACATACATACTAAGACCTATCACATATCTCTACATATGAACTCATTTCAATATACTGTGTCACAAAACTGTTGATGATCTTTTATTTTCTTGAACATGTTTGTTCTATTGCTTATAACATTATATATTTTGTATGCTTGACAGATAATTTTTGCATGGCACAAAATTTCTATCTATTTCAAATGGTTTTTCTACACAGTACTCCAAGGCTTTTGTTGCATGGTCCATGCAATAGAAAACAATCTAATTAAATAAAATAGTATTATTAGTAGGGTTAAGTCTGCACCTACCACTTGATGGAGCAAGGATTTGCACGTAAAGCGCCTTGCTTGAAATCATGAACCTCGAATAACTTTAATTTATTAATCAATCTGTTTGTCTTATTAATTTACCCCTTATTCTGACATTTTGGGTGTCCGAGAGACGCTTGCCTATGTGTTTTCTGATCCTAATACGCTTGCTACTCAAAATGGCTGCTGCTGCGCGGGAATTTCTTCTGCGCATGCGTCGGTCATACCCATGTGACGTGACGTACTCGCAGTTCTGGTGGGAAACTCTTTGCACTGGCGCAGTAGAACTAAGATGGCTGCTTTGTGTTCTCACATGCCTGAAGATTGCATTGCTGCTTTAGCTATGCTGTTCATTATGCATTAATCACTAAAGCTATAGTTATTATAAAGTAATGGGAGTAGTATAGCGATTCACGGTATACAGTGCATTCATTTTTTTCTGTGTTCTAAAACTGTTTCTATTTACCTTTCATGTATCGTAATCCTTGGGCATGAGGGACGGGAATACTCCATTTTGAAAATCCTTTCTGCGCACGACAGTCCACAACCAGAGGATGAACTCTGTGTCATTGAACGCCAGCCAGGCCGAAGCACCAGCCAAGATGTGCCTGGGAACTCACGTTTGACCCTACTAAGAAGAAGTCAAAAGACTACAATGTAATTGTCAATAGACTGTCCATTGTTTCACAAACTGAAGTCATCATAAAAACCTGAAATTCGGTGGGCGGGTATTAAAAATTCTAATGAGGGGCTTGAGAAAGTCAAATCCTAGGAGGTGTGATGACCTGTCCTTTCTTTTGCCCAATCGAAATTGGGGATCCTCACACTTGCAACATTTGGAGGGTGGTACACTGACCCGAAAACAGTATAACTAGCCTAGGTTTAGCTAGAGAATTTGTCCGACTTGTGTTATGTTATGTTAATTTGCTTGTATAGCGCATGGCTACTCCAGCAGCGGGGCGTCCTAGCGCTTATGGACATAGCAGGAGATGCAGAAACACGGCCAGTAAGAAAAGCTAGATAGAGGAGAACAGCGAAGTTTTAATCTGTTTTCTGAAGAGCATGTGATTCGTGGTGGCCCGAGCCTTTAGGGGGATCGAATTCCATAGCTTCGGGGCTAGGTACCTGAAGGAGCCGCCACCAGCTCTACTTCTCCGAATTTTGATTGTGCCAGCAAGGGATAGATCCGCTGAGCGGAGGGTGCGCCTGGGGACATAGAAGGTACAAAGTCCCTGCAGAATTCGTGGACCGGAGCCATACAAGATTCTATGAGTAATACATAGAGTTTTAAATTGGATGCGTTGTTTTATAGGCAACCAGTGCAAGCGTCTAAGAATCGGGGAGATGTGGCAGGTTTTAGGCAAGGCAAACAAAGTACGGGCAGCCGCATTCTGAGCTCTCTGTAGTCTGTTAATCACTGTCAGGTTAGAGCCCAGCATGAGAGCATTGCAGTAGTCTAGATGTGATAAGACTACCGCCTGGACTATGACCTGATGAGTAAGCATGGGCGTAAAATCCGCTCCGCTCGCGGATTTTTCGGATTTTCGGCAAATTCGCAATCCGCGAACTCTCGCGAATTTGTCGAAAATCCGTGAATCCGCTCGCGGCGGATTTTTTGCTTGGTTGCGGCGCGCGGCGTGGTGCACGGCGTTCACTTTCCGTCATTTAGCGTTTGCCGAGTTGTTTTTCTTTGCGAGTGACGCGCCATTTTAGATCTTGCTGCGTGTTCCCGCGGGAGTTTAGCGCCCGCGAATACGTACTCGCGGCTTGCCACCTTGCACAGCACACCTCGCGAGAGTTCGCAATCGCGAACACGTAGTTGCGGCGGAAAGGAACAATCTCGCACTTGCGAAATAGAGATTTTGCAATTTCGCACAAGAAAATCACCAGCAAACAGGATAAACCTTCAGAAAATTATGATTTTTATCAGAATCACTCCTCAGGTTGACATTTGCATGGCCTTTTTTTTTGCAAGGAGTCCATTTTGGGGGGGGGGGAGGAAGGAAGTGCCCCACAGTCTCCAACTTCCTGTTCCTGTCCAGCAGGCTCCTCCCAGTGCTTTGTCCATCTCCTGGTCACTTTCATTTGGATCTGGAGCTGGAAGGATTACTTTTTGTGGGTGCTGCTGGATATTTGGATTTGAGGCCTTTTTGACTGTCTTTGGATCACTTTTGGATTAGAAATCAACTTTCACAAGTAAGTTTGTTTGGGGCATTACAGTTGCTGCAAGTAAAATTTTGGAACTTTTTCAGAACATTAAATAAATTATATTGTGGGTAGCCACAGTATCCAGTAGGACCAGGGTTGGTTAGGGGTGCATGATACAAATGTTTTGTTGAATTTAAACACCATTGAGGCCATGGATGGGCTGGGATTGTGCTGATTTTTGTCGTTTTTTTGGGCCTGCTGGTGGGGCCCTTTGGCCAGGGGTGGTGAGTGTTGCATGGGCCTAGTCTTTCTGTGGGGTGTCTTCTTGAATTTAAACATAATTGAGGCCATGGATGGGCTGGGATTGTGCTGATTTTATTGTTTTTTGTCGTTTTTTGGGGGGTGCTGGTGTGGCCTTTTGCCCAGGGGTGGTGGTGCATGGACTGAGTGTGCCTGTGGTGTGGTCTCACTCTCTTTAATGTAAACATCATGGATGGCATTGGATTGTGGTGATTTCTGGCTGTTTTTCTGTTTTTTGGGGGTGTACTGTTGATGTGGACTGGCCATGTGGGTGGTGGTGGTAGCCATCTTGAGTGCTGGCTGGTACAGGCAACATGTGCTTGGGGTGTAAGGGAGGGGCCATTTTGAGGAGAGGCAGTGTCTGAGGCCTGCACTTATTTTGCCTACTTTTCATCCATTATGCCCAGGGGTAGTGAGTGTTGCATGGGCCTAGTGTTTCTGAGGGGTGTCTTCTTGAATTTAAACACCATTGAGGCCAAGGATGGGCTGGGATTGTGCTGATTTTATTGTTTTTTGTCGTTTTTTTGGGCCTGCTGGTGGGGCCCTTTGCCCAGGGGTGGTGAGTGTTGCATGGGCCT
The DNA here is from genome assembly GCF_964261635.1 of Lissotriton helveticus. Taxonomy (NCBI): domain Eukaryota; kingdom Metazoa; phylum Chordata; class Amphibia; order Caudata; family Salamandridae; genus Lissotriton; species Lissotriton helveticus. The sequence continues at coordinate 212,376,105 of NC_136058.1, forward strand.
AGTCTTTCTGTGGGGTGTCTTCTTGAATTTAAACATAATTGAGGCCATAATTGGGCTGGGATTGTGCTGATTTTATTGTTTTTTGTCGTTTTTGGGGGGGTGCTGGTGTGGCCTTTTGCCCAGGGGTGGTGGTGCATGGACTGAGTGTGCCTGTGGTGTGGTCTCACTCTCTTTAATGTAAACATCATGGATGGCATTGGATTGTGGTGATTTCTGGCTGTTTTTCTGTTTTTTGGGGGTGTACTGTTGATGTGGACTGGCCATGTGGGTGGTGGTGGTGGCCATCTTGAGTGCTGGCTGGTACAGGCAACATGTGCTTGGGGTGTAAGGGAGGGGCCATTTTGAGGAGAGGCAGTGTCTGAGGCCTGCACTTATTTTGCCTACTTTTCATCCATTATGCCCAGGGGTAGTGAGTGTTGCATGGGCCTAGTGTTTCTGAGGGGTGTCTTCTTGAATTTAAACACCATTGAGGCCATGGATGGGCTGGGATTGTGCTGATTTTATTGTTTTTTGTCGTTTTTTTGGGCCTGCTGGTGGGGCCCTTTGCCCAGGGGTGGTGAGTGTTGCATGGACCTAGTCTTTCTGTGGGGTGTCTTCTTGAATTTAAACATAATTGAGGCCATGGATGGGCTGGGATTGTGCTGATTTTATTGTTTTTTGTCGTTTTTGGGGGGGTGCTGGTGTGGCCTTTTGCCCAGGGGTGGTGGTGCATGGACTGAGTGTGCCTGTGGTGTGGTCTCACTCTCTTTAATGTAAACATCATGGATGGCATTGGATTGTGGTGATTTCTGGCTGTTTTTCTGTTTTTTGGGGGTGTACTGTTGATGTGGACTGGCCATGTGGGTGGTGGTGGTGGCCATCTTGAGTGCTGGCTGGTACAGGCAACATGTGCTTGGGGTGTAAGGGAGGGGCCATTTTGAGGAGAGGCAGTATCTGAGGCCTGCACTTATTTTGCCTACTTTTCATCCATTATGCCCAGGGGTAGTGAGTGTTGCATGGGCCTAGTGTTTCTGAGGGGTGTCTTCTTGAATTTAAATACCATTGAGGCCATGGATGGGCTGGGATTGTGCTGATTTTATTGTTTTTTGTCGTTTTTTTGGGCCTGCTGGTGGGGCCCTTTGCCCAGGGGTGGTGAGTGTTGCATGGGCCTAGTCTTTCTGTGGGGTGTCTTCTTGAATTTAAACATAATTGAGGCCATGGATGGGCTGGGATTGTGCTGATTTTATTGTTTTTTGTCGTTTTTGGGGGGGTGCTGGTGTGGCCTGTTGCCCAGGGGTGGTGGTGCATGGACTGAGTGTGCCTGTGGTGTGGTCTCACTCTCTTTAATGTAAACATCATGGATGGCATTGGATTGTGGTGATTTCTGGCTGTTTTTCTGTTTTTTGGGGGTGTACTGTTGATGTGGACTGGCCATGTGGGTGGTGGTGGTGGCCATCTTGAGTGCTGGCTGGTACAGGCAACATGTGCTTGGGGTGTAAGGGAGGGGCCATTTTGAGGAGAGGCAGTGTCTGAGGCCTGCACTTATTTTGCCTACTTTTCATCCATTATGCCCAGGGGTAGTGAGTGTTGCATGGGCCTAGTGTTTCTCAGGGGTGTCTTCTTGAATTTAAACACCATTGAGGCCATGGATGGGCTGGGATTGTGCAGATTTTATTGTTTTTGTCGTTTTTTTGGGCCTGCTGGTGTGGCCCTTTGGCCAGGGGTGGTGAGTGTTGCATGGGCCTAGTCTTTCTGTGGGGTGTCTTCTTGAATTTAAACATAATTGAGGTCATGGATGGGCTGGGATTGTGCTTATTTTATTGTTTTTTGTCGTTTTTGGGGGGCTGCTGGTGTGGCCTTTTGCTTGCCCAGGGGTGGTGGTGGTGCATGGACTGAGTGTGCCTGTGGTGTGGTCTCACTCTCTTTGATGTAAACATCATGGATGGCATTGGATTGTGGTGATTTCTGGCTGTTTTTCTGTTTTTTGGGGGTGTACTGTTGATGTGGACTGGCCATGTGGGTGGTGGTGGTGGCCATCTTGAGTGCTGGCTGGAACAGGCAACATGTGCTTGGGGTGTAAGGGGCCATTTTGAGGAGAGGCAGTGTCTGAGGCCTGCACTTATTTTGCCTACTTTTCATCCATTATGCCCAGGGGTAGTGAGTGTTGCATACTTGCATGTCCCTAGTCTTTCTGTGGGGTGTCTTCAATGTAAACATCATGGATGGCATGGGATTGTGCTCATTTTTCTGTGTTTTGTCGATTTTTTGGGGTGTATAACTGAACTGATGTTCCTCTGTCTTCCATTGCTTTTAGGTGCACAAGAAGACTCAAGAGAACCACCAGTGCCAGGAAGAAGTCCTGCAGCGGTGTGTGCAGCATAACGTCACGCGACGTCACGTCTGGACACAGAACCCTCTGCAACTCGTGCAACTGCTGCCTGCTGACCTGCTCTGAAGAAGATGGCCCCAAAAAAAGTAACCCGTAGCTCCTCTAGCAAGAAAGGTGCCAGTAAGGAGCAGAAGAAGCAAGTTACCAAGGACACTGGTGTGCCGCCCGCCCCTTTTTTTGGGAGTAAAAAAAAAAGTATGCCTGCAGCAGCAGCAGCGGGATCTGCTGGGGACCAAGCTGGCAGCAGCACCCCCGCTCCATTGGGCTCAGTGCCACCACCACCACCACCATGCCAACTGAAGTCCAAGCCCTTGAGTGCTGCAGAGGCAGCCAGTATAGTTCTTCAATCACCATCGACCAGTGATGTTGGCTCATCGCAAGAAAGCAGCAGCAATGTCCCTCAATCAACACAGGTTGTTGTAGCTCATCTGACGAGTGTTGAACAACCACAGCCGCAACAACAATCACATGTGCAAGTACAAGCCCAAGTACATGTGGAAGGAGAGGCAGCGCAAGGAGATGCGCAAGCAGAGGTGCATGGAGGGTCACAAGTGCCCACAATAGTTGTTCCTCCCGAAGTAGGGGCACATCAGGAAATCGACAATCAAGGCGAGGTATCATTTGAGGAAGCCACTCCTCCTGATGATCCTTCATTGTCTTCCGCACCCCTAGCAAGGAAGAGATCAAGGGTGGTGTCTACATCCTCTTCAAGCACACCTCCTTCTGATGATACGGATCAAACTTGGGAACCAGCACCACAGCCGTCTGAGAGTGAGGCACACCATGATCCAACAAAGGTAGTTAAGCGTAAAAGGAAGCTCGTCCAAAGTCTCAGAGTTATGGAGTGTGATGAGGCTCAACAAGAAGTGGCGGATACTGCTGCTGATGAAGACTCTGCCAACGACGACCCAGTCATCATAAAGGTCACTGCAGCCCCAGCGGGCATGCAGCAAACAGACATTTTGACCCTAGCCCGAAGAGCTGCTCAGCGTGATGATGATGATGATGTTGTCGATGAGGAGGCAGTGGAAACACCACAATCATTGGAGTTAAGTAGTACACCAACTCGTCCCGCTTCCATATTTCTTTCTGGCAAGAAGAGACCTCCGTCAAACTCGACCTTAATTAGTGGCGGTGAAAGTGCAAAACGTACAAAAGTTGGGCAATCCAGATCCTCCACTTCATCTGGCATTAGCTTCATGACCACCACCACCAGTATCGCCGCCTCCTCCAGGTCCCACAGACACTTCAAGTCCCCAGTTTGGGACTTCTTTACTGTTTGTCCAAAAAATCCAAAGTTTGCCATTTGTACCCTTTGTAAGCTTGCAGTTAGTCGTGGTAAGTCAGGTACCAACTATGGTACCGGCGGCCAGAGAGGTCATCTTGAGAGAAAGCACACTGTCAGATGGTTTGCGCACCTAGATGCGATCAAGAAAGGGCAAATTCAAGGAAACGTTGATGTTTCATCTGATGATGACGAGGAGGAAGAAGACGTGTCAAAGACTTCCCTTACACCCAGTACCCCTGTCAGCAGCACACCCAATGTGAGGCACACTAAGAGTGTTGGAGCGAGTGAGACACCAACGCACAAAAGTTCACCAGCGAGCAAAATTGGGTCAAGGAAGTCATTATCAGCCCGTAAATGCTTGGTCCAGGGCAACATTAGAACAATGCTTACTTCAGACGTGCCATATGAACGCAACCACCCACTGACGCGTCTGTATAACACTAAGCTGGCTAAAATGCTAGCTGTGGACCTTCTACCTTTTTCTTTTGTAGAAGCAGTAGGTTTTCTTGAATTAGTGGCAACGCTCTGCCCTAAATGGAAGGTTCCGAGCCGGTTCTATTTTGCCAGAGTTGCGGTTCCAGCACTACATGAAGATGTGCTGCAGGCGATTGGGGCAGCTTTGCAGAAGAGTGCTGTTCACACAATACATCTGACAACAGACATGTGGACCAGTGGCCCAGGCGATGATTACATGTGCATCACTGCACACTGGGTCTCTTTTTCAGGTGTTAAAGCAAAGCTAAACGCAGGTGTTGACCCGGACCAAGTTTTCAAAGCTGCTCGGAAACATGCAACACTAGCCATGTTTGGCTTGGAGAAAAGTCACACAGCAGAAAACCTTTTGGAAGAGTTTAACAAAAAGGTCTTGACAATGCTATCCCCCCTAAAACGCAAGATTGGTTATGTTTCCACGGATAATGGCGCCAATGTAGTTAAGGCCATGTTCATGGGTGACCATGTTAGAGTGCCGTGTTTGGCGCACTGTATCAACCTGGTAGTTCAAAAATTCTTGAGTGATAAACAGAGTCCAGCGTTCGAGGTAATGGCCACCTGCCGCAAAATGTGCAACCATTTCAGCCATTCTTTTAAGGCCCGGAAGCATCTGCGGAGACTGCTACTTCAACGTAGAATGCCAGTGAAAGCACTCATCCAGGAGGTGGCAACACGTTGGAACTCAACCTTCTACATGCTTGAGCGTCTGTATGAGCAGTATACAGTACTCGATCACTATTTCTTCACAGAGGCTACATCTCAGAAGGAGGACCTGCGGATGAGTGCGGCGCAATGGGACATAGTTAAAAGCCTGACAGACATGCTTCGTCCTTTTGAGTTCTTCACGCGTGCAGTCAGCCAGGAGGACTGTAATTTGGGAAAAGCTATCCCATTGTTGTGCATGCTGGAGCACCAACTGATGGCGGTGTCTTCTGAGTTTGAAAAAGATGAAAAATAAAAAAAAACATTTCATTTTGTCTGAGAAATTATTAGATCGCCTACGTGGTGATGAACGTCTACAAAACATCAAGTCAGATCAGCATTACATTTGTGCTACTATTCTGGATCCACGCTACAAAAAGGCGCTGGCAGGCGAAGCATTCTTTCCTTTTGCTGATGCAGATATTCAAAAGTACAAACATTGGTTAGCCTGGTCAGCCAAGAGGTTTGAAAAAGAACGGCAGGTTATTGAAGGAGAAGCCAGTACATCAGCATCAGCAGGCCATCCGCAGTCACAAGAATCCACTTCTGCACCTGTGGCTGGGGCACAAGTGACCTCTCAGCCGTTAAAGACACCGGCAACTGGATCATCTGCACCACACACAATGACAACACTAACAGTGGCTGCGGAGGAGGATTGGCTAAGTTTGATGGGGTATGGTTCTCGAAAAAATGTCACAGGCACAGCAAAAAGTAAGCAAAGTGGAGGAACAGTTGATGACCTTAAGTCGATGGTGCAGGACTATCTGAATGACTCAACAGAGGTCTTCCTTAATGATGAGCCATTGCAGTATTGGCATGGCAAAAAACAATTGTGGCCACAGCTCTTCAACCTGGCTATAAACTATTTGTCTTGCCCACTCGCAAGTGTGTCTTCTGAACGTGTTTTCAGTGCTGCTGGTGGCATTGTAACTCCCAAACGGAGCCGCCTCTTGCCCAAAAATGTGGAGCGGCTGACAATGATCAAGATGAATCAGCACCTCATACCACCAGATTACAAAGTACGAGAAAGCACGCCGCATGAAGACGAGGAGGACAGCAACGTAGATGAGGGGATTTTTTCTCTGTTCGGTGCCACTGACCTCATCCAGCCTGAATTCGCAGAGTATGATGACGAAATCTTGTTCTTATTCCCTGACACCGAGCCCTGAAAATGAGACAATCAATCAAGAACTTTCTTTTTCGTCCTTATTCACTTTTATTCCTGTGTGCTTTGTGTCTCTCTTTCTTTGTTTTGCACAGTTAATTTAATTCAAACTTTAATCACCTAATCCCAAAAACAAGACCATCATCAGAACTGTCTTCACTTGTTTGCTTATTGATTTGAAGGTGCCGCAGTCTACATTCCTCAGGTTCACAAGTTCTGAAGAACATGCTCCTCTATCCTCCTCCTCCAGACTGCGATTTCCCTCCAAGCAGAGTGCTGGATTACGCCCAATGAAGAAAGACTCAGCACTTGTGGGGGTGTTGTACTTCTTTGCGGGTGAGTTGACGGATTTGGGCCCATTGCTGTGAAGCTCTAATAATGGACAAAAGTGTTTTGGACCAAATATGAGGTGGAAATTTCTTGCCGTTTTTGCTGACTTGCTTGCCTTTGAGGTGCTCTTTGGCGGGGTTCCGGGTGTTTGTGGGTAATTTTTGGTGTCTGTCGAAGCACTGCTGCGACAGTCTAATCTTGATTGCATTTGCTTTTCAGGAAATCCGTGGTGGAAAACAGGAGTTATGATGATTGATGATGATGATGACCTAGCTGCACAGCGCCGCGTTTGGACCGAAGGCCGAGAGACATTGTAAGTATGAGATTTAGCTTTTTCGCTGTTTGGGGGTGTTGTCGGGTGTTTTTTTGCGGGTGGGTTGGCGGGTCTTGCCTGGGGCATTCCTGGGAAGGTCTAATACCGGATAGAAGTGTTTTGGACAAAATCCATAAGGAACAGCCTTTTTTTTGCTATTTCCTCTGACATCTTGCTCAATGTAGCGTTTTGGGGGGCTTCCTGCTGTTCGTGGGTGGGTTGCGGCCGGGGTCTCTGTCGAAGCACTGCTGCGACAGTCTAATCTTGATTGCATTTGCTTTTCAGGAAATCCGTGGTGGAAAACAGGAGTTATGATGATTGATGATGATGATGACCTAGCTGCACAGCGCCGCGTTTGGACCGAAGGCCGAGAGACATTGTAAGTATGAGATTTAGCTTTTTCGCTGTTTGGGGGTGTTGTCGGGTGTTTTTTTGCGGGTGGGTTGGCGGGTCTTGCCTGGGGCATTCCTGGGAAGGTCTAATACCGGATAGAAGTGTTTTGGACAAAATCCATAAGGAACAGCCTTTTTTTTGCTATTTCTTCTGACATCTTGCTCAATGTAGCGTTTTGGGGGGCTTCCTGCTGTTCGTGGGTGGGTTGCGGCCGGGGTCTCTGTCGAAGCACTGCTGCGACAGTCTAATCTTGATTGCATTTGCTTTTCAGGAAATCCGTGGTGGAAAACAGGAGTTATGATGATTGATGATGATGAGGACCTAGCTGCACAGCGCCGCGTTTGGACCGAAGGCCGAGAGACATTGTAAGTATGAGATTTAGCTTTTTCGCTGTTTGGGGGTGTTGTGTCGGGTGTTTTTTTGCGGGTGGGTTGGCGGGTCTTGCCTGGGGCATTCCTGGGAAGGTCTAATACCGGCTAGAAGTTTGTTGGACAAAATCCATAAGGAAACACCAGTTTTGGCACGTTTTGTAAGTTAGGGTTCGTTAGGGTTAGCCCTAGCAGCAGGATTGCATGTGTTTCGGGGGGTTCTATTGCAACGCAGTTCTGTTGTTGTAGAGCACTGTTGGAGCGATGCTGGCTATGGATACTTTTGCTTGCTTGCAAGTGGTTTGAATACAATCCACGGTCTGTATTTGGGCCTACTGTTACTTTCAAAGTACGTTTTGTAACCATTTTTCTGCTAGGCATCGTTTTTGGAGATATGATTGGGGTTCTTCTACATTTTTGCGACTGGCTTTAGTAAGGGTCTTGGTGGGAGCATTGCTGGGAAGGTCAAATTTTGTTCTAAAACACAGTAGTACACCTACCTTGAGGGGAAAGATCCGCTATAATATTTTGGCCATACTTATTGATCCTTAAAAAGGTGACTCAGACAGAGCACGCAATTTCAAAAATATTGTACTGTCTATTAGGGAAATCAAAGTGTCACTTTTTGAACCACACAGCGTACATACCTTTTATTTATTTATCAGTGGTATTGTAATAGCACTTCCTGTTTTCCGTTCAATAATTACAGGCCGGGTTTCAGTCAACATCCGCCAGGCAGGCAGTGGACAGGGTGTCTTCTGTCAGTGGTCACCACATTGATGGACGAAGCGTCAGCTGGAATGGAGGAGTGCCGCCAATAAGAGGAATTGTTTGCTGCATGCAACTTACTTACCAAATTCAACAGGACAACTCCAACAACATACGCAATACAGATACAGTATCCATTGTTGTCTTTTATTCTATGAGTGTGACTGCATGTGCTTACCTTTAGTTTGTAACCAAAGATTGTCTGTATCTTCAATTATTGTTTGTCCATGCTCTGCTTTTTTTTTCTTCTCTCAACAAAACCTACCCAAAAAGAAACCCCCATTCCCATCCATTTTACAAACCCTAACCCTCTTCCCCCGGGCTGTGTTGTTTTGCTTGATGTCTGACTAAAATGACATCAATAATTCCACACACTTGCTGGGGAGGATAAGGTCATAGCAACAGGCTGGTGAAGGAATACGAGGATATCTTCTAGACTTACTCAGCTTCAGTACTATATCTTCTAGTAGTAGTAGCCAATGTCAAATAAATTCAACGCAAGTACTAGTTATACTTGCAAGCAAATACTTTACCATTTGTTAGGCTACATTATGGCACTGTTCTAGTGTACTGTCACCTGCTATTTTCTCGATCGTACCGTAACCGTTGTAATGCTACAGTAAGGAGGACAAACAAGGTTTCGTTTTCTTTTTTTCCATAGGCATGCAACTGCCACTGTGTCACACCACTAGTACCACCGCAATGAGGAAATGTCACCCGCCCAGGATTGACAACGTTAATCCCCATTTCACCTGGAGCCAGCCCTGGGCCTAGCCCTAATTTCTAACACAAATTACAGGTAAGATAAGCGTTTGGTGGGAGGTAATATAATGGAGTATTATTTCGGAGTAGACAAGAGATTGACGGTTGTACTACTAAAGTCCTACGACTGTTCAGGAAAACAAAGTTACTGTTACACCCCCGCCCCCCACCCACCAGACTGAAAAAGCAGTAAAAAACAGGTATGGTCAGATAAAGTTTAAAAATATATTTATTTAGCCCTAACAAAATAATCTCCCTCACCCACCCTAACCCCAACGATTGTCTTTGAAACGTCCAAAAGGCCAAAACGATCCCAACTCCCAAATCCCACCCCCCAAAAGTCTATAAAAAAAGGGCAAGGGACACTCCACTACTGGAGGGTGCTGGTGCTGGTGCATGATGCGGCATGGGCATCATACTCCTTGCGGAGGGTGGCAAGCTCGGAGCGGAGGCCCTTAACCAAGTTCTTATACCTCAGGACCTCCTGCTCCAGGTTGGACATGCGGACTCGTAGGCGGCGTTGGCGGTCCTTGCAGCTCCTGTGGGGGGCAGCTGGTATTTCGGTTGCTTGGCGGTGGCGGTCGTCTTTCTTAGCCCGGCTCGGTCCCGCTGGCTTAGTCACGGAGGAGGATGCAGTGGTCACAGTCGAGGATGTTGTTGTTGCCCCGCTCGACTGCGTGTCCTCCTCCTCCTCCAGGGCCACCAGCCGCCGATATTCGGCGACAGTGGCCTCCAGCCTCCGTTGCCGGGCCAATCTAGCCTGCTCCCTCCTTGTTGTTGATTTGGAAGGAGCAACTATATGAAGAAAGAAAGACATAGTCTGTAACCAATGCTCCTTATTAATAACACAAAGTGATTGAGCCGAAAGTTGGGTCACAGAGTACAAGTAGCAAATTGAAAGCACAGTACATAACTATTGAGGACAGTATCTATGTAACCTCCCACTTCTGCATCCTTGCTCTAACATTAGTGGTAGTTTAATGAACAAATTCTACGACCACTATGGACTTCCATTACAGTCGACTATGACAGTACACCAGTCTTATTCTTCTTCTTCTCTCTTGTTTAGGGAAATTGGTACGTTATCTTATGCAAGCCGGCAGAATGACATGGACAGCACAGTGAACTTGCACCCGAGAAAAAAAGTTGCACACCATGATGAGTGAGACAGACTTGCGTTACTGTACCGGTCCAGTACATGCAGGTGGTGAAGCTATTACTTTTCTATTACGGGTGGCACTGAGAATACTCTGTTACAAGGGCTACTGCTTAATTAATTTACCTTTCACCCTACAGTGCAAATGAGTACTAGAAAAGGAAAATGAAGAAGCTAACTAATTTGATTATCTATCACTTCACATGGGACGTATTTAATGACAGATGAGATGACTTTAGGTGCTTTGCTTAATATTGAGTGAACAGTGATACACCCACACATGAATGACGTACTACAAGTAAACTAAAGTTATTAAGAGAGGTACGGAGTGTCCACCCTAATAACCAGATATATGCTGTGATTGTAAACGCAATACAAAGTACTGCTACTATTCATGGTAGTATTGGACACATTTACAATTTCTTTTCCTTGCCTTCCCTGCACTGGAACGGACGTGCGGGTGCGGTGGTACATGCTCTTCAAGGTAACACTTACTTCACCTGGCGACCATCTACTCTCTCTAGATACACATGTGCTATCTAAGAGTCAGAGAATACCATGCTCCAGGCATCCATTCAGTCAAAGTATACGCACACATACAGTTTCTGTTTCACCCACCCAGGCTGCTGTCTTTCCACCCATCCTTGCTTCATCATTGACCCAGCCATGCACCATACCATATTCTTTCCTTCCCAGCCACCTCGGGGGCCAAGCAAACACATATCGTTCTTCTTTGCCAGCCATCATACAAGTTCGCGTCCCACTTACTTACACCTTTCTTTCGCTTTTCGTTCATCCCATCCATCACGTTCGTCTAAGAACTTATTGGGATACTTCTCACCAAAAACTTCACAGCTAAGTCGGAGTACATTTCGAGGAGGCTACTACCTGGTTGATTTGTAATACACCCGTGCAGAAAGCACACTATGCAGTCTTCAATCTCAATAAGTAAGGAATATATAGCGTACCTGTTTCCGCCACCACCGTTTGATCCCCCACAGGACCGTCCGCCGGCTCTTGCACCGCCTCCTCCCCAGAGGCCTCCGAGTCCTCGCCCAACACAGCCACCTCCGCGCTGGCCCCGTCACCAGATGTTACACCTACAAAGTACATTTAAGAATGTTAGAATACACCACTCACTACTATATAATATTTGGTCTAGGAGAAATGTTAAAAAAACAGAATACAATGGAATAATTTGTGACTGTCTACTCCATAGTAAAAATGTCCCATTTTCCAGGGAAGGCTGTTGTCTTGCTGCACTTTTATGCACAACTGATGAATGTTTGCTTTTGATTTTTAACACGCACCACTTTTTCTCCTAACAGACAGAAGCTTGACTCCTAAGAACACGACCAGGATCAAGTTCAAACAAGGTGAGAGCTCGGCTCGACCATAAGAAATGTGTCCAATTAATCGTCAGCACTAACCACTTTTCCGTTTTCAGTTAAATAGTTTTATGACAAAGTAGATTTTAATAAATGTGTTTACTTTTAATAAAGCTTTTAAACTTAAATAGACTCTGTGGTTTTTGTTCCTCTAGACTAGAGTGGATGAGCTAAAGGTTTTGGAATTTTTGCAAGCATGAGTGCCTCTGACACTTCTTGACTGTGCTGTGACTCCGTACTACTCTCTTGTCCTGCGTACGATAATCTAGAGATCATTGGGGATCTATAATCGGTGACTTCGGGAGCTGAATGACTCTGCCACACTATCTAGTCAGTAAGGAGACAGTGCATAGAGGTATTGCTGAATATAATGGGAGTCCAATGGAATTGCCAAATGTCCAATCTTAGTTAGCTACACAGACAGACTAATACGAATAGTCTAGTAATACCACAGGGAGTCATATTCGAGGCAGGATAAGAATTTATATCCAGTCTACAAGAAGATCAAAGACGATTTAGAAAAAATCGAATGAGGAACGCTAGGAAAAAATAGGTACTGTTTATTAAAATGTAAACTTACTGGGGCCAGCAAAGGAGCCCTCGCCTGCCCGATCCTGGCCTGCATCCTCAGCACCCTCCTCCTGTGTCCTCTTGCCCTTGGGGGGAGCTGATGTACAACATGAAAGAAAGAAAAACCAGAAAACATGGATGAGATTTTTCAACCAAATCAAACATTTCAAAAGAACAATAACAAAATATTTTGGAAAAATAGCAAATAGATAGACCACTATTCCACGGGATCTATCTCATGTGGTATACTACGTTATTCGTATTGCCTGATTTGCGGAACGTTGACTTAGAAAGTTCCTATGTAACTCAATAAACAGACTACTAAAGAGGTTTGCCTAGGCCTGGCACTGCAGGCAGCAGTGCGCAGCACGCGAAGTGACAGACAAAGTCCATCCTGCTTGCAGATCAGTGAATACTCAAACTATCAATCCACCCGCCACCACCGCCACTATTTCTTCTTATAGCCATGTGTCTAAAGGAAGGACTGGACTTCAGTCTGTTGGGGCTGATTTAGAAGTCCCTTGCGGAAGTTGCGGCTCATTTTCCTCCATTGTTGCGTGCCTTTTGTGACGCAGCGGCAGAACAAAAGACTCGCCATGGTGTTGGTGCGGCGTATATATTAAAAAAAAACACATATGGGCATATGGGCGATGCATCACGTTGTAAAGCCCTGCGCCATCAGGGGGCGTTCCGGCGCAAGGGAGGGCGTACCTGCGCAGGAACGAATCCTAAAAGTGGCTGAGGGAAATCTACAAGATGTCAATCAGTCACTTTTAGGACAATGATGCATGACTCAAACCCTGCGCGCTTGAAGCCGACGTACGGCTTGATGCAGCATTGGGGAGATAGGGTACCCCAGAGCATTGCTGGAGCTGCGCCATCGTTGGCACGCAACTCCAGCAATGCGCTGCCTTTACGGCACAGATGCGTAAGGCTTCTGTGACGTTTTGGGCCAATGGGTGGTGGTGGCATGGCACACAATTACTGCCGCATCCCTGCTACTTTGCAGGGATGCGCCGGTAATTGAAAATATGACCCTTACTGTCTAGCATTACGCAGTTCTTTTCTTTACACTACACTCATACATAATTTCTCAGGCCAATGAAATGCTTCTGAACACAACATACAAAACAAAGAAGCATAGTAGCAAGCAAGGCTACTGAGAAGGAGAGCAGTGCACCTGAAATGCATAGAAGATTTTGAAATATAATTTACCTCAATGTAATCGGCAGCATTATTGCTCTTGGTAAAGAACAAAGATTTGCAAATAACAGAGCAGGATAAAACAGAGTAGTAAATGTACTACTACTACTACTCACCAAGCCCGGGGACCTCTACGCCGAGCGCGTCCAGCAAGTCCCGCTCCCGGTCCATGACATCGGTCCAGCGGTGGGTGGCCTGGTTATATGTGCGCCGGACCCCAGAGATCTTGTACATGGCCCGGCACACCTTCTCCCACCGCTTGCGACGCTCCCGGATGCCATAGCCAGTCGCGATCTTGCCGCCTCCCAGGATCGTCTTGGGGAGGCGGCGCTGGACGTGGAAGATCAGTGCCGCCACTTCCTCCGCGCTGAAGATCTCCCTCGGGACCACTTGCTCCCCCCTTAAACGCCCGCACGGGAGCCGGGCACGGGGTGCGGGACCCTTCCCCTTCTCAGGGTGCTTCCCGGCTCCCTTTACCATGGTCTGGGCAGAAATAGAGTTAAATGATAAACAAGAAATAGAATAGTGAAGAAGAAAAGAAAAGAGTTAAAAAAAGTAGTTTAAAAGTAACTAAAAGCTGCAGAAAACACAAAAATATAGAGCTAGAAAAATAGAGGGATAGATAATAAGTAAAATTAGATCAAAAAAACTTCAAACAAGCAAAGGATGGCAGAGATTGAGAGAGGATAGAGAAAGCATGCCCAGAACCATAGCAATGAATGAGAAACAAGATGGCCGCGCCCGTTCACGACCGCGTGGGTAAGTTCGCGCGAGATTTTCCTTGCGAGTACGCGCGAAATTGTACTAGCGAGCAGCACACTTTGCGAGATTACACATAGCGGCCGGAAACGGAATTACGTCACGCCAACAAGATGGCCGCGCCCGTGTACGACCGATAGGGTAACTTGGCAAACGTATAGTTAGAAGCGCCTCGCGAACACGCGCAAGATCACGCGAACATACACGTCGCACAAAAAACAATTTTGTATTTGCACGTATTCGCGGCTTCCGAAATCGATCTCGCACGGATTCGAGACCCAAAAAACGTGCGAAATTGCAGAAAAAAACGATTTTAGCTAAACTGAAAGCAATGAGCAGGTGCAAAAGTTCAAACTTAACATTAGTAACATTCAAGGTAGTGCTTCCTGAGGGGCCCCTCCAGAGTTTGCAACTATTCTATGACCCTGCTATGACCCAAACAGCAGGCTCATAGAATAGCTACAAGTAGACCATAAAGGTCCTGTGAAAAAAAAATTCACTGCAACAAAAAGCAAATTACAGATAAGGAAGGAAGCAGGTGCCAGCCAGACTGGAAGTTTCAAAATTACTGACACATTAATGACCCACAAATTAATTGATGGCAGTTGAAGAAGGGCAGGTGTGCTTGCTTTTTTCAACCACCATAATCTACAGTGATAAATAAACCTAATGGGTGGCAGTGAGGATGTACCAGAGGGTGGCATGGGTGTCCCAGAGGGTGGCAGTGGTGAAACAGAGGGTGCTGTGAACCTGTGATTATAAACCAGACGTAGAAACAACATAGTCGCGGCCGTTGCGAGCCGAAAAGTAAGTTGGCAATTGCGAACTTGTCCCAAAATCGGCGCGAACGCGCGCCAACACAAAAAACGGGAAAATCCGCAAATCCGCTAGAGTTCGCGGATCTTCGCGGATTGCGAATCCGTAAATCCGCAAGTTCGCGTACGCGAGATCCGCTAGATCCGCCCATGCTTACTGATGAGTGGGAGGCTCAAAGAAGCCAAGAATGGATTTAAGAGCACGCAAGCGGCCATAGCAGGTGCCCGCCACTTTTTTGGCATGTGACTCTAAAGAGAGTGAGTTGTCCAACATCACACCCAGATTTTTTACTACCTCCTTAGGAATAGGTGGAGGTCCTAATATGGAGGGCCACCAATGATGGTTCCAACTCTGGGTTTCCTTGCCTATGACAAGTACCTCTGTTTTGGAGGAGTTTAACTGAAGACAGTTCTAGGACAGCCAGTTAGAGATGGCCAAGATGTCTTCCTGGAATTTGATTTGGTCTAACTCAATGTCCTTAGAGATAGTGAAAACAAGCTGAGTATTGTCAGCATACGATACCAGCCTAATTCCACGATCTCGTGCCAGCACTGCCAGGGGGCGGACATACACATTAAACGATGTGGGGCTAAGCGCAGAGCCCTGCGAGACCCCACACTCCACAGAGTGCCTACTGGACGAGTACGGCGGGGCATGCACCTGGAAGGAACGGTCCGATAGAAAAGACGCGAACCAATCCAAATCACTCCCTCTGAATCCGATCTCCCACAGTCGCTCTAACAAGATCCTGTGGGAGACCGTGTCAAAGGCCACACTCAAGTCCAGCAGAATCACAAACGAGGTCTCGCCCTGGTCCTGCACCTCCCTTAGATGTTCCGTGACCGACAGTAGGGCCGATTCCGTACTGTGTTTGGCACGGAATAGCTTGTCCGAATAGCTGACCTTTCACTGACCCAACGCACTCAATAGCTGCGGAGCACTCTGTCAGACAGACTCACAGACCCAATCGGGGTTTTTGAGAACCTTAAGTGCTGGTGAAGCACTTTGCTGGGGAATTCGATAACCCAATCGGGGTTCTGACTGATAGCTGCAGAGAGGTGGTAATGCAGGTGTTGCAACTAAACTGGGGGTGCTGGTCTCACCTTTGGTGGTCCGGTTCTGATCCGAATCTGGTTTTCCTGTCCTGGTTTCCATACTGCACCTCCTGGCCTACTGGCAATCGCTTTCCCCTGGGGTTTCTCCTGTCCTTAACTGACCCGTGGCCAGGGCTGGTCTCCACACCGTTTTAGGTAAATATAAGTCTGTGAGGGAAACACATTTGCGACCTTTCTCCTTTATCCTTTCCTGAAATCTTGCTAAAAGTTATAATCGCATATGTTCCTTTCTTCTTTTCCCCTTCCCTGGTGACAAAATACTGAAGTCGTGAAAGTCCCTTTATTAGCATGTTCCATTTTTCCCCTACCTTATAGTTGCATACTAAAGTGCTGTCTCTGAATAAATAGATGTTCCTTCTCTTTACCCTCCCTATACTGAACTAAAGTGATCATTCTGAATTATTAGCGTGTTCCAATTTCTTACCCACCTTATAGTTACATGGTGAACTCGGTTTTCGTTATTGTTGTTTTATGTTCCCTTTTCTTACCCATCCTGTAGGAAACAATAATCTGCGACATTCTAGCATGCTCCTTATTTTCCCGGTCTTTAGAAACACCTTTCTAAATAAAGATTCTGTGAGTTCATTATAGTATGTTCCCTGTTCTTACCTTCCCTTTAGACTTCTAAATGGTTGGCTTTATTTTCTTCTTATATGGATATACGCTTTTCATGATTCTGGTTATCGATAGTTTACTTGCTGTAAATCTTTTACTTTCATCAATTGAAGAAGATCAGATAAAGGTTTTTTAAAACTTCCCAAGTCTGTGGTTATTACCTGAGTGCAAATGTTATAAATATTATGTTATTGTTGACTGCTTATCTTGCAGCTAGCTCCCTGATCCTCAGTGGTCATAGGTACCGGTGACAAGGAGTGGTAAGTCTAAGGTATCGGTATTAGGTAGGAATTGGATTGCTGGTAGTAGAGTGTAGGTTACCCGAATATATTTAGTATGGTGTATTGAAATTTATGGGCCCAAGTGTGCATATGGTAAAAAATATTACTAGTCGGGTGACCTGTGCGCTCTATCAGTAATTAACAATAAAGATACCAATGCAATATAATGTCTGGACATGGTCTCAATAGATTATTCCCTTGCCCAACTCTTTGTAGCTGGGTACAATCAGGCAGGCTTAACTTAGGAGATTTAAAAACATCAATACATTAAATAAGTAAGACACAACACACAATAAAAATCCCACACTAATTTATTAAAGTAGGATTTTTTTTAAATCTTAATATGACATCAACACAACAAAAATCCAATACAGGGAACCAGAGATATTCATTGTTAAAGATGAAACACTTTCTAGTGCTTAAAAACATATTCCACAATCTTGGAGCATATGTTCGCGCTTGACCGGGGGAAAGTCAAAGTTTGGGGCCAACTGCGAAGGAGCCCTGGTCGGATTCACTAAGTGGGAGACCCTTATCAAAATGTTACCTTCACACTCAGAAACTTTTCTGTAGGATTTTCTCTTAACGGCAAGCTAGGCACTTCGTCAGGCCGGATTAGCATCTGGTTCATCGGCTTGGATCTGCAGGAGCTCCCAGTCAACTCCTGGAAGCCTTGAGCTCCGGATATTTCAGTGGAACAAACTGAAAATCTAGGCCAGGTCACGGTTGAAGGTAGTCGGCTTGACTATCGACGTTGGGTTAGTCCACTTATAGAGCGTTCTCCAAAAGTTGTTCTAAACTTTTCCAAGCTTCTGGAACTTCTTCCTGAAAATCTTCTTAAGGGTTCAAAGTGTCAAAAACATATTTCCGAGGGTCAAGAGTTCTGCAATGGTCCTTGGAAGTTTGGGGCTAATATTCCCTAAACGCACCTGGGGAAATCCTTAAAAGTCCACCGTACGCATTCTAGGCTGGGGACTTCCTAAGGGAGAGGGTGCAGGAAGCTCTGTTAACCTATTACTTTCAGAGAGTCTACTCATTAATCCTTTTTTGAATTGTTGCTTTATGCATGCCACTTACCACCTAATCAAAGCAGCTTGGTTCAGCCTGTTAAGGCTTACCAATCAGGGTAGGCTGCTATAAAGATGGATATTGTCTCACAGAAAAGAAACCCCCCTTTCCAATTATATAGTAGGGACTTGCAGGTAATTTCAATCCCTATTGCCTTAGTATAGACTAGGGCCATACAGGGGTCTGACATTGCCAATTGTAATGACACCCAATTACCATAAACCTTTTTCATCAGAGCACTGCCTAGATAGCAGAGCCCAGGGCACAGTCAGAGTGAGTTACCACTAATATCAGCCAGAAAATGGTGCTGAGCAGGGCAAAAAGGATGACTTCCCCACAGACCTTCTCCCAAGCAACATGTTTTTGAGGGTAAAGCAGACATTTCCCTGCACCTGTCTAGCAAGACTGAGAGCAAAGCAGAGCCTTTTGGGAGACACAAAATATGACATGTACAAATGGCAACCACTGTAAACCTTTACAAAAATCACTAGTGAAATTCACTCCTGTGCTGCATATTTGAGGCGCTTATGTACATGTTTTAATGGCACTGTAAGACAAATAACATAAATTGAACTCAGAAGGCAATTAATTTAATATACTGGTTTGAAAACTAAAAACATCTGTTTTCCAAATATTTACAATATTTCGCGGTTGTCAGTGTATACCACTCATGATGAAAGCAAGCCTGTGCCCTCTATTTTAGCCTTTACCATCTTGCAGTGCATTAATCCCACAAAGCCCTCTTGTCATATTCCAATGCAGATTTAGGTGTGTTTCTGGTGTATTGCTCACACAGCTTTATGTCCTTGTGCATGTATACTGGTGTAAGAGAAGTTAGGACGTATAGGACTCTATCTGACTCTTATTAAAAGAGGATACAAAGTAGTGAAATGGGGCTGGTACTACCACATGCAACTTACACTGTCCCACTCTTCAGAGTACACAATGTGCTAACATCATGTATGAGTTAAATATTAAACACAGCATAATTATGCAAGAAAAGTTGGGAACTCACATACCAAATGAGAGTTAGTTGTCTCAAGACCATGTGAGGGCTTGCTGTGAGAAGTCAATCAATCAATCAATCAATCAATCAATCAATAAATTGGTATTTTTAGTGCGTGACTAATAACTCATAAGGGTATCCAGGTGCTGGGTTCCTGCTGGGATCAGTCGAAAATTCAGGTCTTCAGTCACTTTCCACATTCCCAGAGTGAGGACGATGTTTGGAAGTTAAGGGGAAGGTTTTTCCAGTACTTGGCGGCAAGGTGGGAGAAGGCTTATCCTCCACTGGGGCTTCGGCAGATTGGAGAGCGTGTGTGAGGGCAAGGGAGGTGGAGCATAGGTGTCTGGTGGGTTGGTAGAATTCTAGATGGTGGTTGATGTATGCTGGACCTTGGTCATGGAGGGCTTTGGTGTATAGCAGCATTTTGAATTGGCACCTTTTTCTGGATGGGGAGCCAGTTGAGTTTTATTTGGTGTGGGGTGATGTGGACCTGTTTGGAAAGTTCAAGATGAATCTGGCAGCTGAGTTCTGTATCATCTGAAGTCTCTGCAGGAGTTGGGTAGTGATTCCTGCTTAGAGTGCATATCCATAGTCCAGCCAGCTGGTGACTAGGGCTTGAGTGAAATTTCTCCTGGTATTGGTGGGAATCCATCTGAATATCTTTCAACGCATGAGGAGGTTGTGGAAGCAGGTGGAGGAGACTCCATTGGTCTCATGGTGAGTTTGTTGTCCAGGATGATGCCAAGATTGCAGGCATGGTCCGTTGATATAGGGGGGTGGGTCGGAGCTCAGAGGGCCAACAGGTGTCTTTCCATGGGGAAGTGTTGCTCCTGAAAATCAGCACTTCTGTCTTGTAGATGTTGAGTTTCAGGCAGTTGGTCCTCATCCAGTCAGTGATACTTGTCATGCAGCTGTGGAAGTTCTCCTAGTGGTGGCTAGGTCTTATTATAGTGAGAGGATGAGTTGGGTATCATCTGCGTAGGATATGATATTGTGCCTTGGGTTCTCATGATATTGTCCTGGGGCATTATGTAGGTGTTGAACAGGGTAGGGCTGAGAGTTTAACCTTGAGGAAACCCCCAGATGAAGTTCTTTTGTTCTGAGGTTAAGGGTGGTAGGAGGATTCTTCGGGTCCAACCTGTGAGAAAGGATACAATCCATTTGAGGGTGTTTTCCTGAATCCTGATGTGATTGAGTCTCTTGTTGAGGGTGGGGTGGGATATTGGTATTGAACACTGCTCAAAGGTCGAGGAGGATCAGGTCCACTGTTTCTCCCTGTTTGAAGAGGGCCCTGATGTTGTCAGTGGCTGTGACCAAGGTGGTCTCCATGCTGTGGTTGCTGTGGGACACATAACGGGAAGAGTCAAGCAGGTTGTATTTCTCCAGGTATTCAGTGAGTTGGTGATTGATGGCCTTCTCAATTACTTGGGTGGGGAAAGGAGGAGAGAAATGGGGCAGTAGTTCTTGAGATTGCTGGGGTCGGCATAGGGTTTCTTAAGGAAGACAGGTGTGCTGATGAATGCGTTGAAAATGGAGGTCATTTCTCCATTTGTTTCCTTGCTCCAGAGGTAGAAGAAGTGGTGGGGTAAGGAGCCCATGGGTGATCCAGAATAAATCTAGTGCATTAGGGCTGCAATGCTCTGTGTGGATAGCGGTTGTCGAGGTCGTGGGTTGTTCTTTGAAGTTTCTGTTGATGGTGGATATCTTGTTGTAGAAATAGTGCACCAGGGAGTTGCAGAGTTCCTGGGAAGGGGAAATAGTGTTCCCGGTGGCTGATGCGCTGGAGAACTCTCAGATAATGCTGAAACATTCCTTGCTGTGGTTGGAGCTGGTTTCAATGCTGTTGGCTGCAGCACCTCTCTTAATGTCTTTTAGGCATTGGTGGTATTTGTTGAAGGCTGTCCTGAAGGTGGCTGGGTATGTGGAGTCTTTCTAGGGCGCATCTTCTTCCCAAAGCAGAAAAATAAACAATGCAGCAAAAGAGCAAATACGGCTAAGTATAGATTTGGCTGAGCAGACAATGCGGCTAAGTAAACAGTGCAGCTAGAATATTTACAGGCAGTACATTAGTTAAATTAGAGGTGGCACAGAGCGAAATGTGGACAGCATGAGTTCACCACAGGCAGAGTCAGGGAGACCTACTGCCATTAAAGCAGATAGAGGAGCTGCTTAGTAAGGGTCGTGCTGGCACCCACAAGTGACAGTAACGGGGCACCAGAGCCAGGTGTGTGCCTCCTTTTGACAGACCATGTGCTTTGAAAGCAGACATAATTACCCACTATAGTGTAGATCGCAGTCACCGTCAGCAACAGAACTGTCGACAGGTAGATGTTCCAGCCCAGGGCTATCTGGATGAAGAGCGCGCCGGAGAAAATATCTGCCTGCAATAAAGATAGGCAACATTTGCATCTAAAAGCAAGAGGCGTAGAAAAAGATTGATCGTTTAGGCATTCATGGATTGCAATAATCATTATAGATGCAGCTTTCATTTATTGGTTAAAGTGCCTGTTTGTAGCAGACTGTATGTAAAATGAGGAGGCAAGGAGCCATCACCAAGGTATAAACAAGTGCTAGAAACCGAGCAGTGGGGGCAAAACATATAGATATTGTCCACATTGGCAGAAAAGCATTAACTAAGGAAAAGCCATGAGAAAATAATAAGAGTGTGCTTCATATACATAAATGAATGGTGAAATGTTGAGCACACCATATAAATCTGAATTAATCTTGTGGAACTCTGTTCTCCAAAAGAACAGTTTATCTAGACTACATGCAGTATGTGATAGTTACCTCTCTATAACTGAGACTGTGCCCTTACCTCATAATGCAATAAGTACCATCCTTCCTGCTCTGTCACCCAACCAACTGTCCTTCTTACTCAATGATAATTTCTGGCGTATTTGGAGCCTGCATTATCATTCATATTATACACCACCACCATGTTAATTAATGTGTAACCTATAAATATGAAGCCATCTCTCTGTTTTATCCTCTCTTGGCCATGCACAGCACTCCACTTCCATCCCGGGCATTTTTAAGTCTTTACAACATCCCTGATAAATGAAGAGAAGAGTAGGTTTGGGCAAAATGTCTGTTACACTGGCAACATTTAGCAGAATGTCATCAATTTCACATTACAGTTCCAGAAATTACACAAATATGCAAAGCAGCATAATTATGTTGCATTCATTGCAAACATTTAGCATAGGACCATAGGAACAATGTAAATGATCCTAAAGCAAGTGGCCGTTGTTTAGAAAATGAAAAGTATATTTCTTAAACACACACTACTAAATACTATGCATTAATGTATTTGCAAATATATACATAAGGTAAATTCAAAATATCTTAGATGACATGATGAAATTGCATTTTACCCCAAACATTTAAGACTCCCCACAACCAAATAACCCTCCCACCTATACAGATAGAACATTTGCATGTGTCACTTTCGGGCTAGACCCTTGACCACAACTGCAACAAAGCCCTTTTCACCTGGTCCCTGAGTGGAGGAGAGGTATAGTATGGCACAAAAGGTCGCCGGAGGTCCCAAAGTGTGGGAAGCACTGCACAAGTCACTTTTAGGCTGGACCCTTGGCTACAATTGCCGCAAAGCACTTTTTGCCTGGTTCCTGAGTGGAGGAGGGGCATAGGGTAGGATACCACAAAAGGACGATGGAGGTCCCACAGAGAGGGAAACACTGCTCGATTCACTTTTGGGCTGGACACTTGGCCACAACTGTAGCAAAGCACTTTTCACCCGGTCCCTGAGTGGAAGAGGGGCATATGACGCAACAAAAGGATGCTGGAGGTCCCGCAGCACGGGAAGCACTGCACAAGTCACTTTTAGGCTGGAATCTTGGCCACAACTGCCGCAAAGCACTTTTCGGTCAGTCACTGAGTGGAGAAGGGGCATAGGATGCCACAAAAGGACGCCAGAGGTCCGGCAGCGGGGAAAGCCCTGTACGGGTCACTTTAGGCTGGACCCTTGGCCACAACTGCCGCAAAGCACTTTTAGCACTGGTTTAGCCCATGAAAAAGGTGCTGAAAACGCTAATTTTCCACACACAACATCTGGGGACCTATTGAATTCACTCTTGTTTCAATTTGACCTGGGGTTCGCCAATGAATTATGTACCCCAATAGTTCCATTTAGGCGTACATATAATGGCATCGCGTGTGGTTCCATCATTGATTTTATTCTTCTCTCAAATAGCCACTCAAGTAGGGTGATCAATTTTGAAATCCTTTCAAACACTGAGTGACCACTTTCCTATGAGCATTAATTCGACTTACCAAGCTGTGTGTTAAGTAAGGGGGGCACACCAGAGCAATTTGCATTTATTACTGCCCCTCAGTAGAATGAATGAGTACTCCTTGAGCTGACCTAAAGTTGATCCGACGGAGTTTATTAAACTATTAATAACCAAACGCAATCAGGCCTTTTCAGTTTGCCTTAATGAGTCTGATTCTTACGTGGAGGTCTTGAACTCCTTTTCTTTTATTTCTGCGGAGGTTAAGGATTGTCTAACTGTGGAATTCAAGAAGAGACAGCACTTGAAGCCTGCTAAACAAGCAGGATAGAAATCAGCTGGAAATCAGGGTGGGCGTAGTTGGCAGAGTACCACTATGTTATGTTATGTTATGTTATGTTAGGGTTTTTTTGTAAAGCGCACGTACGCCCGTGGGCTTCATGGCGCTGTTGAAGTAGGAACCTAACACAACAACTTACTGAAAATAAGCCTGTCTGAACAGCCAAGTTTTATAAGAACGTCTAAAAGTTAGAAAGTCTGGGCTGAGCCGAAGGGAAAGTGGTAGGGATTTCCATAGGACAGCAGCTAAGTAATGGAAACAGCTGCCGCCCTGACGCTTTCTCCTGTAAGAGGGAACAACCAGCAAGTCTTTATTGATGGATCTAAGATTGCGAGTGGGCTTGTATTTGGAGACCAACTGATTGATGAACTGAGGCCCTATGTTTTGTAGACTCTTGTACATGATACAGCCGGACTTAAACATGATTCTTTGAGATACAGGCAGCCAGTGTAATTGTTCTAGGCCAGGCCTGATGGAACACCGCCTAGGTTGTTTAAGAACAAGTCTGGCTGCCTGGTTCTGCACTAGTTGGAGTCTTTTTATAAGGCCAGATGGAAGGCCCAGGTACAGACTATTAGAAAAGTCCAGCCTGGAGAGTACCAGTGCGATGGTGACCTGGATAAGGGCTGAGTATGTCAGAAATTGTGCAATCTTTTTTATTTTCCTAATCTGGTAAAAACTAGCAGAAACAACTGCTCCGACTTGAGCTTTTAATGAAAGATCCGATGCAAGTGTAACACCCAAGCTCTTCACTGAAGAAGCAGGGACTGGGGCAGGACCAAGGCTCAAAGGCCAATAATGAGGGCCCCAGCTGATACTGCTGTCCCCGGGAAGAATTAACTCGGTTTTACCCGGGTTGAGCTTGAGGTGGTTTAAGCTCATCCAGCGTTGTATCATAAGCATAGTTTGGTGAAAGTGGGCGACTGAATCAGGAGTATTCAGAGGGAAAATTAGCTGTAAATCGTCAGCATAATTCAAGATTGTGACATTGAATTGTTTTAGGAGGTGAAGGAGGGGGCGCAGATACAAATTGAAAAGCAAAGGGGAAAGTGAGGATCCCTGTGGGACCCCACAAGTGGAGGTGGTTCTTGAAGCAGTGAAAGGCCCTAAGCGAACCGCTTGAGTGCGGTTCGAGATAAAGGAAGTGATCCACTCAAGGGCAGCGCCCCTGAGGCCGGCCTGCTCGACACGGCTAATTAGAATAGAAAAATCAACCGTGTCGAACGCGGCCGACAAATCAAGGAGAACCAGTGCCTGGTGGATGCCTTTATCCGCATTTGATCTTAATGTGTTTTGAACGGCCAAAATGACAGATTCCGTTGAGTGACAGGGACGGAAACCTGCTTGGTTAGTTTCAAGATAGTCACTATCCTCTATAAATTTGGAAAAGGATGTGGAGATGTGCGCTTCCAATATCTTCGACAAATATGGAAGTAAAGAGATTGGTTTATAGTTGACCAAGGCTTGAGGATCAGCCCCAGGTTTTTTTAATAGAGGAATAAGGAGGGCCTGTTTGAATCGGGGGGGACCATGCCACTCACCAGTGAGGAATTCAGTACAGATAGAATAGTTTGAGGCAAGGTTTGTCCTATTTCTCTATATATATGTGGAGGACAAACATCCTCAGGGGAGCCTGATTTAACTCGGGTAAGCAGAATTGTGCGGAATTGATCAAAACTTTGTGAACTCTGCTGCGCAACTCCGTTCCACTCCGCTCCGCAACTCCATTCCGTCTAACCCTAATTAATAAAAACTTAAACCTCACAGAAACCTCACATACCCTTGATAAAACAACAAGTAACACTATCATTACATGCAAAAATACATCTATGAGATTTCACTGCGTCACTTCTAGGACGCTGTTGCGTCAAAATCTTGCGCCTACCTCACAGCAGGCGTAAGACTGATTCAGGCCCTTTCACATGGGGCTTGCCCGATGTGAAATGACACATTGCTGGAGGTTTATCACTTTTATAACACACTCCAGCAATGCGCCACTTTTGTGCTTACAGATACGTAAAAAATACTGACGTATCTGTAACTCCTTGCGACATGATATAAGCAGATGCGTCGCTTTGTAAACCCCTGCGCTACATTATACCTGTGTCAGGTATACTGTATGCAGGGAGGGCGCTCCCCCACAAAAAGCCTCGTAGAAGTGACGCAGTGAAATCTATGAGATTTCACTGCATCACTTCTAGGACGCCGTTACGTCAAAATCTTGCGGGCGTAAGACTGATGCAGGCCCTTCCACATGGCCCATCATTTCTCATTAATGAGGCCCTAATAGTTTATTTGTGGTGTTCCCTGCACGAAGCATCCTTACTAGAGACAATACCAGCTTTTCGAAGGCGATTAACGCGCCTTTCCTAGCTCCTAGAGATTTACCAGCAATTGAAATAGCGATTAGCGAGGACACATGGGTGCACCATTTTCCTACTTTATATAATGATGCGGACCAGGCTCTGCACCCAGTAGATTCTGAACCTTTTTTAGAGACCAAACTTTTTAATACGTTCCCATTGGATTTACATTTCTCATTATACAAAGTTACAGGTGCAATAAACGCTGGTGCAGGGAGAAATGCTCCCGGCCTGGATGGAGTCCCGGTAGATGTGTTTAAATCAAACCTCCCTCTTTGGGTCCCACTACTAACTCTTGTTTTAACAGCTTGCTTTCACCAGGGTCTCATTCCATCTTGGTCTGATTCAATCCTGGTCCCGATATTCAAAACGGGGGATTGTAATAAGCCTACATGTTACCCTCCGATTTCCCTATTGGACTCTTTTCTCAAAGTGACAGGGCATGTTATTTTAAATAGATTACAGACTTGGGTGGAAGATACAGCTATTATTTCTAATCTGCAACAGGGCCTCATGATAGGTAAATATATGCAGGCAAAGCAAGGAAGGCTATTCTTAGCCATTGTGGACCTCAGCTCCACGTTTGGTTGTGTGAAACCCGACAGACTTTGGAACATACTCACGGAAATGGGGGTGGATCTACCCCTTATAAACTAAATGAGGCAGCTTTATAAAGATGCAGGTGCAAGGGTTCGATACGGAAATCGAGGCGAATGTTCAGCTAAATTCCCAATCAGAAAAGGAGTGAGACAAGGCTGCTTGCTCGCCCCCTTTCTTTTTACTTTATATATCAATGGCCTCGGCTAAGTTTTAATCGATCAATGCCAGGACCTCCCCTTTATTAATAATCACCCTATTCCTGCATTACTATAACCAGATTATGTGGTTTTAATTAACCCTGGGCGTAGTTTGTGTAGTAGCACTACGCAAGCTGCAGTTCCACTAGTCATTACTAGATGTCCCTCACAAGTCAAATGCAAAAGCTTCATGAAAGGGTCTTTCAATGCTTTTGCATTTGACTCGTGAGGGACATCTAGTAATGGCTAGTTGAACTGCAGCTCTTTGCTGAATTATTTTGAGATTGGATACTATACTATTCACTGCCCACTGCTAATCTCGTCCCATAATGCTTTGAAGGGCCTTTGGTTGGGATTAGATTTTTGCCAATAACTGTGCTTGGGGCGGTCCTAAGGGGATGGGACCACCACCAAAGTTCAACAAGATGTGCTTTTTGTTTATGCTCTTTGTGTTCAAGGCATCTGCTTGGTCCCCCCCCAAGACTAGGGGGGACCCCAAAATCATTGCCTAGTATTTTCATTCAAAAATGTTACTTTTGTGAATCGGTTATATGCTTTTTAGCATGTAAAATTGCTTTATCAAAGCATCTGAGGATGTTGTTGATTTAGCTGCTACGCTACGGGATTAAGCACAGTGTTTATACTGTGCTACATGCAATTTGCAGAGTGCGAATTAGTACAAACTACGTATGCTCCGCAGGGCTTAATTTGAGCCGGAGCTTGCCGGTGCTCAGCACCGGCACTTAATTATGGGGGCCGGGTCTATCACGCGGCATTAAGTGCACCTGTGCTCCTGCCTTAGAATTTGATTTTTTAACTCGTGACTCGTGCGTGTGTGTCACTGGTGAGTGTGGCTGTGCTACTGACTCACTGTCACTGATCAGGTCGTCGATGATGCTGCTTTGCTGCATGCAGTACTAATTACTGCTGTCGGTCCGACCTCTACTCTCTCTTCAAGGCAAGAGTTCCCGGCCCGGCCGCGGCGCGGATCAGGGCCCCAGTGGGCGGGACACTGTTTGTGTCATGTTGCAGGGGCCAGGCCAGGCACTGGGCAGGGCTTTGCAGCGGGGGTTGGGCAGTGGGTTGGGGCTATGCGCGCCAGAGGAAGCGACGCGTGCGCAGATTGCATGCAATTGAATGCACGTGGCGCGCATTTCCTCTGCCCGCCCCAGCATACCGGCCGTACCCGCACCTCTCCCCTCGCCCTGGCCTCGCCGAGTATCTAGGAGATTCTGCCAGCCGGCCTTGCAAAGTTGCTGGACTCACTGGACTGGACTGGACTCGGTCGGAGTTGGGACTGGGAGCGCTCAGACAGCAGGTGAGGGTGAGCGAGGCAGGGGCCAGCCAGGGCGTTACGGTGTGATTAATTTACTGGTGTCAGTCAGGGGGGGGCGGCGGGGGCCGAGATTATAATCATGAGCTGCACTGGCACTGGCAGGCAGGTGAGGTGAGGCAGGGCAGGCAGGGCCTGGGCCCTGGGGGCGGCGGGGGCCGCAGGCTTACGTTTTTTTTTTAAATTATCATTGTTGATTGGTTATCTGGGATAGGCGGCAGACATATCATTGAATTCAATTAAGTAATAAATCTGCGCAGCAGCGCAGGTGAGGCCTACAGATTTACTTTATCGGTTCATCATGGTCACTCACGTCACTGCTTAAAAATGTTGTTCAAATGCCCTAGTTTGATGATCATCGCCATGTTTCATGTTTTGTTGCCAGCACTCTGTGACTGCACTGGCTACTTGTTGCGCAGTTGCGGGCCGGACTGGAATCAGTACTACAGGATTATTTATTTATTTTATTTTATGCAGCCAGGCCCAGCCAGGGCAGGATTCAGTTTCGTTTTAGGCCAGGCCAGGCCGGGCCCGCAAAGGGTTAACTGGTGGAGAAGAATTCTGTAGATATTTGTCATTGTGTCTGGGTTCGATAAGAGTGAACATTAACTCCCAATGTACTTAAAACTGTGCACAGGCTCCAGCAAACGTAAACCAAGAAATCTTGGAAAGCTTTGGAAATTAGAAAATTGGAAACTTCTCAAAACTTCATGGGCATGTACCAAAAAAATAGAAACAATTTGAGTTTCTCCATAGGATTCAAATCTGCGATATTCATTATACACAAACTCTGCTGTAGATTGTTGTCTCGCTGCGGTAGTTCTCAAAGGGTTTACAAGTAGGTCCAACTTCCAGGTCAGCAGGGCACGAATTTCCCAGTCGTGGTCTAATCTTAATCTAATTTTCCCTAGGACAGCAAACAGACTACAACTCCCAGAATGCACACATTAGTCAAATGAAATTTGTGACCGGTCAGTATGGGGCTGAGGGCTGCTGCCTGCTTGCACCATTAAACTTACCAGCATTTAAACCTGTGGCGTGCAGGTTACACAAAGATCTCTGCAACATTCCCCCCAAAAAGTGTCCAGGCCATTACCGCCCTAAAAGTGGAATAAGTGTATCAATGCCACTGGAGAGATGAAGGTAGCTCTAGTCTGACTTCTCTCCAATAAATGTACTTTCTCACATATGTAACCCAAGACCAAAATATGAAAAAGACTCAGGTATTTATTTGCATCAGCTATTCATTTTACTTGTGTATACAAGTAAAATGAATCTGAAATGTGGGCATTTTTCGTTTTGTAAAAATGTATTACGTTTTGCCTCTCTCCCTACCCAGTGGGCCCATGAAATCACATTTCCTGAACTTTCTTCTCCTGTCCCGCCTCTGTCAGTGTCTTCCCTGGGGCAGACACGCTTATCACCTCTGCATTACATGCCTGTAAAACAAACAAAAAGCACAGAAAAGGCCTGCAGAATAACTAACTGCCTTTGAAGGGGCGGTGGGCCATGGCAATTGCTTGCTGTTGCTTGCCAAACCAACCAACACTACTTTTTGTTTGGGTGCACACAGTCATGCATGCCTCCCTTTCACCCTCGGAATCCTCATCAGACAAAACAGTGAAAACACACAGACTGAGAGGACAGTGAAGGGCAAATGAAGGTGTCAGTCAGCAGGCTGAGCAGGGTCTAGTCACGTCACCATTACACTGCGTGCAATGCATTCCAACTTGGTGTTCTTGGTGAGGCTTGGACTTGTGACTGGGCCGGATGGGCCCAGGCCCCAGCACAGGCAGTATATTATTGTTTTAAAAGCACCTGCTGCCGAGTTCCTTTCTGGCCTCCAGTAATATTCAGGCATACATTCAAATGTCAAGATAACTGGTGATTAATCGTCTTCATAGCGAAAGACAGGAGTTTTGTCTAGGGGAAGTTGTGACTGCTTGTAAGGTAGTACAGATGCCGGATGGTTACTATACCTGCTGCAAAGAACGTTTACCATGCTGATCAAAAAGTGCATGTAATCATGTAAAGTAGGTCAGTGACACGTGTTACTGCTTCTGTCAGAGAGATCCTTTTGTTACTTGCTATTTGTATATATGTTACATCTGACGTTTGCAGTGCCAGTTGCCGATGTGGGTGGAGCCAATATAGTAAGTGGGTGGAGCCAGAGAAATGTGGGCGTGGCCTCCGTCAAACATTTGAGCACCTGCACTTCAAATTTTACAAATTAAGCACTGATGCTCCGTTAGTGTAGCGTAGTATTAGTTTTAATGGCCCATACTCATTTAGGGTTGCAGAGAGTTGTAACCAGTTTTTCCACGTTCACGCAATCTAGGGGCCTTGAAGTGAATATTTCTAAAACTTACATGATAAAATGTGGCAAGAATAGCTCTAAATATTGTTATATCTTTATTAACAATACTAAGGTGGAATGCATCAATAGATTTCCGTATTTGGGCATCCACTTTGACTATAGGGGGGCCTGGTCTTTTGCAGTGTTAGACCAGTGCCGGAATTAATACAAATTTACAAATCCAAGTGTATCACTACAGCTATGTATGGAGCAGGCATTTGGGGATGCACAGATGCCCAGCCCCTACAACTAATTGAGAACGCATTCACAAGGTACTTATTGGTGGTCCCCAACAGCACCGCTACTTTTATTTGTCACTCCGAGCTTGGGATTTCATGTATTTCGGATTTGATTAAAATTTAACCAATTCTGTTATGGCACAAGACATGGGCAACAATACACATCAGTTTTAATCGGGACATCATTAACGACTATTTAAGGCTTCATAGGGTATCTCTATCCCCTAGCTAAACTACATCAGAATATTCATGAGCGATATTGGTCACCCTGAATATTTTGCTAGGCCGGGTAGTATTCTATCAATCTCGAGAAAAATATTCAAAGATGACTGTTTCGCTAATTTGCAGTCAATTAGATTTTCACAAGAAATTGTTAAACCTACGGCCTTGGAAAGTCAGTTGTTGATGTCACAGTCTTCAGCCCTATCTTGTGTATGTATCTGGGAGTTATGATAGGATGTTGCTGACTCATTTCCGTCTGGGTCTTTTTATAGACTTTCAAGTTTCCCGGTCATAAATGACTGGTTTAAAAACCTTGATGCTTGCCCATGCGATGACTTATCACAACAATCTATGATGCACATCCTCTTATTTTGTAAGTTTTATTCTCTCCCAAGAAAAAGATTGAAAGTGCTGATTTTAAAAACTTTGGGCTTGAGACAATGTCGCTTAGCATTTTTGGCCTCACAATTTTTAGAAAATTAAATGTTTACGAATTCCATGGTTACATACTTGAAATGTGTTATTAACTCAAGGAAAACAACGTGGAATATGAGTCCTGGTGTTTAAATTTGATTGAAAATCTTTTTGAACCATTTTATTCTTTAATGTTTGCTTGTGTGCAAATGTATGTAACTGTATGTTATAAACTATGGGGCAGATTTATGAAGGCCTTGCGCCGCCGGTGCGTCACTTTTTCCCATGTTAAAAATGACGCACCGGCGGCGCAAGGCCTTCATAAATCTGCCCCTATGATTTTATGATTTACATTTTAAATTGAATAAGGCTATTTTTGATTGATTGATAGAACATCACAAAATAGTTGTGTATTGCGGAAAAAGAAGTAAGCTTATTGGCTTTGTCAAGTACTCACCAAAACAACATATGAGGCAAGCCTATTAGCTTTGTCAGAAATCACCAGATCAATAATATAAAGTAAGTCCATTGGCTTTGTTGACAGTGCATCACATTAAAACACAATTAATCCACGTGTTAAACTCACCATCATTTCACTGTAATCCATAAAAACCATGAATTAGTGCAGTTATTATTGTCAATAAAGAATTTTAACATTAACAATTACAGTGGCATAAATAGTTAATGAAGCACTGAAAACAATCATAACATATGCCAGGATCTTGTTATACCAGACATACCACATAAAATGCAACCATAGAACAAGCCATTAAACAGCAATGCACTCTCAGCTGAAGAACAAAAGCTTCAACAATGAGAGTACACAATGTCAGCCTTAATAGCCAGCTGGTTCATAATTTCCTTGACCCTGCAAACATGGGGTCAGCTTTTAAAAGTTACTTCTGGGGGGCTGCTGCAACTCCTACAGACCACCCACAACACTTCCTGAATCCATTGGTGGTGCTCCTGCTCCCCTGGGGTCACCACAAGGCAAGACAAATATGCAAATAAGACTCCCTGAAGCATTATAGAACTCTAATAGCCATAGAGCAGTGACTGTTTGAACAACGGGGCTCCTCCTGTATGTGGGTGCCTGCATGTTGTTTCTTTTTTCCTTTTGCTTTATTGTTTTTGTTTAAATGGGGTGCCCCGGTCCCACCCATGACACCACAAGTCTTTTTTCAGGTTGGGGAAGCGTGAGAAACTCACTCCAGGCTGTCCCATCGGCTCTTCAGCTCTCTGCAGGCAGAAGCAATGCTGTCCTGCTCACCTTCTCCTGCTACCACCATTAAAGTCGTGGGGACCCTGCCTCCCACTCGCTGGGACACTTAACCAGGAGAAGCGGCCCAGCAGAGATGGGGTCCCATCGGCAATTAAACATGTGAGAGGCGACCCCACGCAAGCCTCCTCTGGATATTCACAATAAATTAATCTTGCCCGGAGCTCCCACCCCAGGCGAAATTTTATAAAATACAGCAAAGAGCCACATGCTCTTTTACGAAACAGGGGTTCGAAGGTCAAATTGTTTGACGCCCATATTTCAAGCCCTGTTATATGCTCAATTTACTCCTGGTGGTGTGCTCTGGCCAACAGGAGAAGTTCCTGTGTGCTTCCTTGCCTCTAAAGGGATTCACTCTAGAGGGAGCTAGTCTCGCTGTCTTCTTGCTCCAGTCTTTTTCTGCTGTGCCCTTCAGAGAACCCATGTACTACTGGCCATCTTGTAGGGCATCTGTGGGAGCAGTGTAGGCCAAGTCTTCACCCAACTGTTCTTCAGAGGGTGCAAGGGGGGAAGCCTCACTGGACCTCAGAGAGTCTTTCTGGTCCTAGGGTCAAGAGTGGGCAGAATTTGTAGTCCATTCGGGCATTAAGGAGCTTGTCCTTCCAGTTGTCCATGGCTGTTGTAGCTGTCTAGTTTCAGTGAATAAAAATGATCTCCCCCTTATGCAAGAGTATTTAAATGGGATTGGAAGATTACAGATGCTGGGCACCCCTGGCCAAACCTAGGTTGCAACATCACCTCTCCCCCCATGTCCCAACCCTCCAGCACAGAATGCTGGGATAGTACAAGACAGTGCCATCCACAAGTCATGAGACACAACTCCTCTGGGAGCTTCAGCTTTGCCCCTAGCTGACATCACTGCCAGGGTCTTTCCCACCAACACTTGAAAGAGGAGCCCCCTAATGTGTTGCATCCAGTAGTCTGGGCTTCCTCCTTTGTTCTGTGGGCCTGTGCTGTCCGCTGACATGGTACAGTTTGACAACTAAATAACAGATACAGATTTTTCCCCTCGCTTCCTGTTCAGGAGCTGAGGGAAGCACTATAAATAACTTCATTTGTGTGGGGAGAACTTTGATCCCTCTGCTGGTGAGCAGAGTAATTACATTTGCACAGCAAGGTGACAAAAGCCTGGACTCTTATCCTGAGTTGAGTCAGAGAAATATGAAAAATCTGAATTACCCATAAGATGTACATAATATTTTCTTGGGACCTGCATATTGGAAGTGGGGGAACACATGTCAAGCCTGTTTGACATCTTGCTAGACTTTATAGGTCAAAGGAAAGCAAAACTGCACTCTAAGGCAGATTTCGCCTATGTTGCACTGCAGACAAAACAGTAAACCATACTGAATTTACCTATGAGTACCCACTCATATTAGAAGGCCTACTCTTAGTTAATAACTAAGCCTGCAGAGTTACCCCTCTGTGCACAGTTACCGGGCTGCACACAATCATAGTCTCACCCAGGCAACCACACACAATGTGCACACATGCAAGTGCACACATGTGTAACCAGCCAAGTCCCCCTTACCCTAGCTGCATCGCGGTGTCCTTATCTTGAAAGGTGGACTCTGGCATTAGGCATGTGCAATTCATTTAACATATGATTACCGTGGGTGAGACACAAGTAGTGAGACAAACCCACAGTAAAAATTCCAAAACCGGGTGATCAAAAGGCAAAAAATCTGGCTATACTAATTGGGCAGAAGTCATTTTGCAACATGCAACCTTGTGTCCAGAATGGAGCAGAATGCTGGGTTTACCTTTCCCATAGTTACTGTAGAATTGGTATTGCACACCACAAGTAAAGAGCTTCCACTTCTTTTGTAATAGTAATTGTGTCTACCAATGAGATGCCTTGGAGCAACTGTAGATAAGGTGCAGGATTATTAGTCTATGGGCTAGCCAGTGTAACAACACACACTTAGCTACTATTGCCACATTGCAAAGATATGGTAGTGTTGCTTCTCGGTATAGATGAGTAAATTGTACCTAGCATATGGTATGCATGGTTCTTCATGAGCTCACCACAGCTAACTTATGAAAACGATTGCAAAACTATTAATTATAAAAAAAACTTAGGGACCATGCACATTTATACAGGACTACTGCTGTTGTGAATAACCAGAGGAACGTGTTTAAACTTCACACAGCTACTTCTGGTATGCACAGTCTTAGGGAATTGTGCAAACTTTACATGTCTATGTCTGATGTGTACAGCTGTAAGGTTTTGTAAACTTCATACATCTACTGTTGGGGTGCTGTGCCTTCGGGGTTGTGAACATTTTCACATGACCACTGCTTGTGTGAAGATCCTTAGGGATGGTGAGAACTTTACATGACCACTGCTAGTGTACAGAGCTTTATTGATTGTGTGAATTTCACACAACAACTGTTGGGGTGCAGTGCCTTAAGGATTGTGAACATTTTGACACAACTCCTGCTGGTATTTATAGCCTAAGAAATTAATCAAATCTGACTATTTTTCTGATTAATGATGTAGAGCTTGGGCCATGGTGTTATCTCCACCGCTGCATTATGAATCTTCTCAGTCCTGATGCTCCGTTGTGTTCTCCATGACACTTCAAACACTGGGATTCAATATCTGTTATTTGGGTAGGTAACACTAACCAATAATGCATCCTCTTTTTGTCAGATAATGCTAGTGCTTTCAATTAAGCCTACTAATCATCCACTCTACTGTTTGAAGTACGTGTGCTGTTTCCGCGAGTCAAGCTAAGGATATGAACTGAACTTTAAGGCTCCAGTTTCAAATTCCTGCACATTTACAGAGCGTTTAAATTTTCAATTTAGTTTTGTAGTCTATATATACTTCATTCAATTCTGGACCGCCTTATTTGCTGAAGGTGCCCGGTGCAGCAATTTGCATTGACACACCCATAATTACCTTCTTTTCCTTTGAGTCACTCACTACCACCTGCCAATTGAGCCCTTCATCTCTTCAGAGACCCTCTCATATATTCTTTGAAGTTTTTTTACAGCATTACTCCTCCCAATATAGGGTGTCTGAGAGTTTTACATCACACACATACACACACACACATACATACACATATAATATACAAAGGGAACGATTCATAAAAGTGTGTAAATCAATAAATAGGACATGAGTGTTATAGGGTGCATGAGTTTAATATCATCATACAGTCAGAATTTAAAATGAAATGCAGTGGTTGGCATTGCTTGCCCTTATAAATAAAGATTACTACACAAATGCAACCTTAATAGCAAACTCAGAATATAAAAATGATTGAGGGAAATTATATCAGGCTAAATTTGTTGATTCCCCACTTTGTTGGCATTGC
The DNA here is from genome assembly GCF_964261635.1 of Lissotriton helveticus. Lineage (NCBI taxonomy): Eukaryota > Metazoa > Chordata > Amphibia > Caudata > Salamandridae > Lissotriton > Lissotriton helveticus. The sequence goes on from NC_136058.1 coordinate 212,411,953, forward strand.
AAACGTTATGAGGGCACTTTAAGGCATGTTCTTTTTGAGTGTGCTGTAATATTTAAATTCTGGCGTAATGTTTGGGATATTATTGTTAAAATACTTCCTATCTTTGAGGTCCTCAATTATAGCATACTTATTTGCAAATATCGTATATATAATCTTCTACCTTATTGGAGTCCCATTGTAAACTTTTTGATCTTCTTATTTTTATCACTATTAAATGTATCACCTCTAATTGGAAGTCAGCTTGGGCAGTATCAGTCCAGGCTAGCAGTGAAGATGGTGATTTTGGCACCACAAACCCTTTGTTGATACTATTTGCAGGGAAAAGTCCCTTCCTGCACATAAACAAACCTAAAATGACAATCTGTCACTTTCATGTGTGCTGCTTCATGCAGCACACATGAAAGTGACAAAATGGCATTTGTTTAAAGGTTTGTTTATGTACAGGAAGGGACACCTTCCTGTACATAAACAAACCATGGCATTTTGCTTTTTGCATGTGTGATGCACAAGGCAGCACACATGGAAAAAGCAAAAACGACGAGAAATAATGCATTTCCCCTTGTTTCACTAACTTAAGACCGGGGTTTCCCTGGTCTTAATTTTGGCCCAGTCTCCTATGTACGCCACCCTTTTACATAGGGAGCAGCGTCGAATGCAATGGGTGTTGCGGTGGAACACCCACCACAGCACCCACTGCACGCCCCTTTTGTACTAACCGTAGCGTGACAGGGGGCCTTATGTACAAGACTGCGTTAATCCACGCTAAGTGACTTTACGCTGCCTTATACGTAAAGTACCTAATGCCCAAAGAAACTATTACATTTGAAAATGTGGTTCTCACTGAAATAGAACAAATGTTTCAGGATAAAAAATATGCAAATTTGAACTTCTCAAAAGAGGAACTTGGCATTGTTAAGTCCCTTTCGAGACGCGATGATTTAATTATAAAACCTGCGAATAAGGGTGGGGGTATAATTCTACAAAACAAAACTGATTACGATTGGGAAGTGCTGAGACAATTAAGCAACTCTAAGCATTATAAGAAACTTTCAAGTAACCCCACACCTAGAATTCGAAAATATTTTTTTTCATTAACAACTCTTGGTCTAGAAGGGCTCTGGCTAACTAAAAAGGAATTTGATTATTTAAACAAAAAGGATTATACCGTTCCGGCATTCTACACGTTGCCAAAAACTCATAAGTGCAGTCAAAACCCCCCGGGAAGGCCAATTGTGGCCGGTTGTCAGTCAGTACCACATCCATCAATCAATCAATCAATCATTGCCACTTGTAAAGCGCGCTACCTACCCGTAGGGTCTCAAGGCGCTGGGGGGGGGGGGGTGCCGCTACTGCTCGAACAGCCAGGTCTTCAGCTTCTTCCTGAAGGAGAGGTGGTCTTGGGTCAGGCGCAGGTCGGTCGGGAGGGAGTTCCAGGTCTTGGCGGCCAGGTAGGAGAAGGACCTTCCTCCTGTAGTCGCTCTTCGGATGCGGGGGACGGCGGCGAGGGCGTGGTTGGCTGATCGGAGGTGGCGTTTGGGAGCGTAGAAGTTGACTCGGCTGTTGAGGTAGCTCGGGCCTTGGTCGTGTAGGGCTTTGTGTGCGTGGGTGAGGAGGCGGAAGGTGATTCTTTTGTTGACGGGGAGCCAGTGAAGGTCTCTCAGGTGTCCGGAGATGTGGCTGGTTCGTGGGATGTCGAGGATGAGTCTGGCTGAGGCATTCTGGATCCGCTGGAGTCTCTTCTGGAGCTTGGCGGTGGTACCGGCGTAGAGGGCGTTGCCGTAGTCCAGTCGGCTGGTGACGAGGGCCTGGGTGACGGTCTTCCTGGTCTCGGTGGGGATCCACCAGAAGATCTTCCGTAGCATGCGTAGGATGTTGAAGCACGCCGAGGAGACGCTGTTGACTTGCCTGGTCATGGAGAGGGAGGTGTCCAGGATGAAGCCCAGGTTGCGCGCATGGTCTGTCGGTTTGGGTGCGGTGCCCAGGGCGGGGGGCCACCAGGAGTTGTCCCAGGCGGAGGGCGAGGAGCCCAGGATGAGGACCTCCGTCTTGTCCGAGTTCAGTTTCAGGCGGCTGGTCGTCATCCACTCGGCTACCTCTTTCATCCCTTCGTGCAGGTTGGTTCTGGCGGCGGCGGGGTCGTTGGTCAGGGAGAGGATCAGCTGGGTATCGTCGGCGTAGGAGATTATGCTGAGGTTGTGTTTGCGTACGATGGCCGCGAGGGGGCTCATGTAGACGTTGAAGAGGGTGGGGCTCAGAGATGAACCTTGGGGGACGCCGCAGATGACTTCGGAGGCCTCTGACTTGTACGGTGGTAGGCGAACTCTCTGTGTTCTTCCGTCGAGGAAGGAGATGATCCATTCCAGTGCCTTCCCCTGGATTCCGGCGTTGTTGAGCCGCTGTACTAGGGTGCGGTGGCAGACCGTGTCGAAAGCCGCGGAGAGGTCTAGGAGGATGAGGGCCGCTGTTTCTCCCTTGTCCATCAGGGCTCGGATGTCATCGGTGGCGGCGATGAGGGCGGTCTCGGTGCTGTGATTGGCCCGGAAGCCGGACTGTGAGGGGTCGAGGGATCCGTTCGTCTCGAGGTCTGGCTGGCTGAATATGTAGATTTCTTTCTGAAACCTTTTGTGCCCAAAACACGTCCCTACACACAAGACAGTAGAGATGTTATCAGCAAATTGGAAGGGAAAGATTACAATCCACAATTTAATATCTTGGCCACAATGGACATAGAGAGCTTGTACACAAGTATTCCACAGGATCAAGCTCTCTTAATGATTGAGGAGGATTTGGAAAAGCGTGTTTGTCCCCACCAAGTTCCGACTAAGTTCATTCTAGATTGTGCACGTATAGCACTTGAAGAAAATTACTTCTTATTCCACACTGATTTCTATGGTCAAGTAAAAGGTGTGGCCATGGGCGCAATTTTTGCGCCGGACATAGCCAACTTGTTTGTAGCCGCTTTTGAAGAAAGGGTAATTTACAACAATAACCCTTTTAGCTCTAAACTCACTCAATATCTACGATACATAGATGATATATGTATAGTATGGGAAGGTTCACAATTAGAGCTTAGTGAATTTCATCTTTGGCTGAATGATCACAATCAGCACCTGCAATTCACACTAGAAAGTGACAAAGACTCGATCAGTTTATTGGATCTGAAAATTAAACATAATGAAGGACATCTTTTTATGAGCCTTTATACTAAACCGACGGCTCGTAACACATTACTAAAGTACAAGAGCCACCACCCAAGAAATCTACGGGATAACCTCCCTTTTGGTCAATTCTTAAGAATAAGACGTAATTGTACCAAAAGGGAGGATTATTTCAGGGAGGCGAAGGTGCTTCTGACCAAACTGGTCTCGAGGTCATATCCATACAGACTAGCGAAAAAGTCCATAAAGCGAGCATGGTATTAAGACGCTATATGTTATTTTCATAGGTGATGAGAAGCCCTTCAAGATCATTCAGTGAGTACTAACTGCTTGTTTTTCAACACCTTTAAAACACGGGTGGTGTTGGTACTAGGTTAAATTGATGGATATGTTCCATACTTATTGGGAATTCTATATATTATGTCGTTATAGGTCATAGGTGATCATTGGTGAATATTTAAATGTAAGTACTCCATGTAATTGAGTGTAGTTGAATATTTGGTAAATAAATAGAGAAAGTTTTTGATGATGGTTTTTATATTATATTAGAGCCAGAATCATTTTTGGAGTGGTGGTTCCAGGTATTCCGGCTACTTCCACCGTTTAATTGTAAGTGATGTTTTGATAATGGTTGGCACATGGTTACACAAATGATGGTGGCACTTTTTAGGGTTTTAATGTTTTTTGGTGTGACACACCGGTTTTGAGTTTCACTTGGGTAATTGTTTGATTTTGTTGTCCTTCTGTGTAAAGCATGAACGATACTTTTTTAGCAGGGATTATTTATTTATTTATCAAGTACTAAGTGTAAGTTTGTTTTTCTTATATCAGATGTATGTGTGAGCAACTACATCGTCCTGATGATGGTCCCTCGGATCTGGTAGACCAACGGGGACCGAAACGTCGACGCCCATCACCGTTTTGCTAATTGGTTCAAATTTGGTTATATAAAAATTGCATATATGACTGTGATCTTTCATGAAATATGGTATTTCAGTTGTCCATAACTACAGCAAAAGGTGGTCTAACACTACTGTAAAACAGTTGTACTTTTGTCAGTATTGTGTTTGTTGCCAAGTACGAAAAAGATACTTTGAATAAAGAATAAATATAATTTTTGATATAGCCAGGTATATAGATTGGTTTTTATATACTTTTCTCCTGCAGGCATTGAATTACTGATCACGAATGTGACAAAATATGAAAAAGAAGCTGATTTGAATGGTTCCTCGAGGGGCAATTATATATTTTGTTAGCCTTATACGTAAGGCGCAGTCTCTATCGCCACCACAACATTGGTAAAAGTGACGTTGTGGTGACGATAGGGGCTTGTACATATGCCCCTATATTTTACAGAAACATGGGAACCTTAGCGGTCTGGAAGGGGCCTGGCGTGCAAGTATTAACAAAGAAGCAAAGGGCCCTCACAACATAAAATACAAACAATAATTAACACGAAAATACAATAGTATCTATGCTTGTATAAATCCAAATTTTGAAAAGTGTACAAAACCATAAAAGTGGGACCGTGATACAGCTATTTTCTTAGTTCACCTCGCGTATTGTTTCCCCGATTGAAGTTTCTATTTGGACATTTACCACAATTTCCCCCAATCTGATCCTGATCCGGCTCCCTGATTTTAGGGGTTGCTAACGTAATCTTCTGCCTTGTTCCTTCTGGCATGGTATATGATACAAATAATTGATTGATCTTTGATTGGATACCCCGCATAGACATCGTGAGATACCAATTTACTCTCCATGTAATGCTGGCATTCTTCTCAGGCATCATTTGTTGTGTCCTGATGATGATCCCATTATTATGTTAGGGATCAAAACATCATCGACCTAAGCAACTTGGGACAGGCCTATTTATCCCTATATTTTCAATATGTGCAATGGTGCTATTTTTCATGTCTGTGGCCTAACCATTGATTGTATTTCAGCCACTGTGTGCACTGCATGAGATTAGTATATCAATTCCTCGTTGAAAGCTGTGACTTTGAGTACTTTTCAAAAATAAATTACAATATCCATTTGGATTCATAGAAACATTGACATCATTGTATTTCTGTGTTAATTACAGTTCTTATTTTATGTTGTGAGGGACCTTTGTTCCTTTATAAATGTTAATATGACATTATTCGGTTCAGCAGAGACAATGGAGGCATCAGCTTGAGTCCTGAGTCTTTAAACAGTCATACACCCACAAAGTTGCACCATAGAATGGATATTTTCATCAATTTAAAAAATTCACAAAACTTTCTGAAGTACGCCTGGAAAGGTATGTCAGATACAGGTTATGTTATGTTTATTTGTATAGCATGCTAATCACCCATGAGGGTATCAATGCACAAGTGTACTTCAGTAGAACGTTTGTAAATTCCTGTTTTTGCTTGTGGATACAGGGCATATCTGTCTGTCTAATTCTCCATTTTGTCAATGGGCATGCTTAAACGATTGTGTCTCTAAATAAAGCCACATTTTTGAAAAACCCTTTCCCCTTCCAACCCACCAATTTTAGAGATGTTTTCTTCCTCTTCACATCATGGAAAGTGATTTATCCCGTAAACATATAGGATGTATGATAGTACAACGTGATCATTTTAATTGTGGTACTTTACATTGCGGATTTTACAACGCAAGTCGTCACAATGACTTGCGTTGGAGGGCGCGGATTGAGGATTATTATAATTTTCTATTCCAACTCGAGCCCACGTAACAGTAAGGAAGGTGTTGGAATAGAAAATCACAATATTCCTTTACCAAGAGCGCCATCCAGCGCAAGTCGTAGTAATGACTTGCGTTGTAATGGCAGCGTGGTAAACGTCATGTGGTGTAAACACCGCGTTGTAAACGACGTTTACCAACATATATGGGGTAATATTGTGCCCGAGTAAATGGATTTCTGGGGCCATACCTTTCACTTGTAAATTCAGCTGATTATTAAAGCTAGATTTACACACCCAAATCGATCCGTGAATTGACCCATAGTACTTTAGATACTGTGGGAATCAGTAAAAGGTAACCAAGTATGCCAGAGACTCAAATAACCAATGGTTGACTTATTTTGTCTTTTTGTAGCTTCGTTTATATGAAAGATAGAGCCTTCCATTTATCAAACACTAATTATCCAACTTTCTGCTCCTAAATTCAGGACCTGCACAAGGATTCATGTGCTGCAAGACAAACAACATTTTTTCACCCATGCCCCATGCATCAGTGGATTACTTGATGCATTTTGGTGCATTTTGTAGCCGAATGCTTGAAACACCCAAGATGGCCACCATGTATGGCTTTGATAAGGTATGGCGATATGTAAAATAAATTTGCAGTACTAAGAACAAATTCCTATACCTCAAAACTCATGTACACTTAATTTACTATTCAAACATGCCAAAGCAGAACCAGTAAGGATTTACTCAGGTAGTGCTAGCTCATTAAAGTATACATACAGATATCTTGGTGAATATGTAGAGAATGAGCGACATGATGGACATGTATATCCGGATCCTCTGTCCTCCAAAGCGTTTCCTCAGGTACTCCGGCAAAGTCACTGCTCCTGATGTGATATAGACAGGAACGAAGATCCACCCCAGGGCCACCAGAACCCATGAAGCCTAGCAGGAAACAAAACATGGGGCTGTCATCTCACATGCAAGCAACATAATTATCAATCCAACACTGAGATATTGACAGTGTCAGTCAGACATATTTCATCAGCATTTCACGATGGATAAATTAAAACCAAAATCATGACAATGAAAAATTGATATATGGCAAAGTACAAGGAAACCATTAATTTGACAGAGCAGAAGGGTCTTTCAATGTATTTGGGGTGCACACATGGGAGCGGGAGGGATCAGTATGCAATAATTTGATATGGAAAATCTAGGCGCTTGCAAAGACAATGATATCTGAAGCATATTTTGAGATGTTTGAGTAAACATATTGAAGACGAAGTTAGCCCCATTGTGTACGAATTTCTAAAGTTGTTTCCCACAATATTCATATATCTCTTCAATCAGCTGGATGGGGTGATTACAAGATTCTAGTGGCATAAGTAGGGGCACAGAGTGAGGTTCCGTGATTTCTGAACCCGTTTCATAAAGGTCATGGTTTCGTTAGGAATTTGATATTAGCGAACCGTAACCAGTTAGTACGGCAAGCATGAGTGTTTTCGTCACGTTACACCGATGGATTCACTATGTATTTAGAGTTTCGTTTTGAACCCTTGGGTTCCATTTTGTGTATGGCAGCCATTTTGTGGTTGCCCCACATAGGCCGATGACTACGGCCAAACGAGTCCCTAGCACACGTACACTTTAGCTGACTTCTGAATGACCCGAGCGAACTACCCTCTTGCCTAAAGCCAAACTTGTTAGACCAGTTCCTTTCCCAGTAGCTTATCGAGATTGAGAATCAAGGCACAGGAGATCATAATCCCCTTTATTGCACACAACTATGTCTTATCTTACTCACACCTGTCTCTGCTCCTTACTCCTCTGGCTGTTTACGATGGGGAGGTGCCCGATCGACCTGTCTGATGAAGAATGTTGAGTTCGACCAATGAGCAATCGTGGGCTGGGCAACTGAAAAGTGGGTTTTTCGTCATGCGATACCTCTGATTTGGACACATGTGATTGGACAGTTTGTAAATGTAAGGTATTTGTCTGGAATGTGATTTTTGGCATAAAAAGGATGGCTTGCTTTGTAAAATTCGAGCAGTCTCCTACGAATATACAGCCATTGTACTTCGTGGACCTCTGTTTCTGGTTGCAGCCAATAAATTCGATCTTTTACGTCACCAAGAAGATTCCGTGTCTCTGTGTTCGAAGACAGGTGATACCCGAAGACTTTGGGCGTGCCCCCTGACGCCGCTGGGTCTTAAATAACCCGGTTCTTCATTTGGCACCCAACGTGGGGCGACTTCAGCGGTACCGGTCCAAGCCTGAAGATCGTGAGAAGCTTCGTGTGGAAATTCTGGAGGAAGGCCTGCCACTTCATCGACCCCTGTATGTCGTTGTGGTCCGAAAGTCTTTGCTGCGAGGTTTCCCGCTTTCCGACGGCTACGAAAGACTGCTGCCCTGATTGTCGCCCTGTCTTGGAGCCTTTGATGACTTGTAGAGCGAGACGATAGATGGATCTTCTGGCGACGTCATCGATACTTCAGTTAAGTATGAGTGGAGCGTCTCCCAGTCCTTAGTTTTGTTTTTGGGTTTCCCTTCGGATCTTTGATTTGGAACTCGTGATCTTTGATTTGGAACTTGCAAGCTCCAAAGCCGAGGGACTTGTGTATTCACGAGACTATCGTATTCGATACTCCCTTGAAGTTTGAAGCTAGACTAGAGAGCCAAGACGCCTGGTCTTAGGAGACTTGGAAGAATATTTTGTTGTGGTCGTAATAGGGATTCCCGATTGGAGGATTCGTGTCCGGTTCGTCGGATTGGAACTCCAACCTATGAGCTCTATGTAAAACATGGCGTGGGCCCCATCACGTATAATGAAGTATGGATTAGGTACACAAGGAAGGACGGTGTCCTTAAATGGCCCCAATATGGTAGTTTTGACACTGACGTTTTAGATAATTTAGAAGTTAGACTTTTTAAGAAGAAAGCCCGGCCGGCGATGTTTGACTCTTTCCGCGAAAGGAAGCCAAACAGAAAGAAATTAAATTAGCGAAGAAAAATAAAAGAGAAAAGGGTATCTCGATAATGCAAGCTGCTATACAGTTTAGAGATAATGAAGAAGAACAAGCGAGTGAGCAGTTGCACAGGCAACGTACAATGGCGATTGATAAATGCTATCCAGTTTTGCCTCCTCTTCAGCAAGATGCGACGAAGGAACTTGAGAAAGATCCTTTGATGTCACATTCGTTGAATTCGCCACCCCCTTATGCGCAGACTGCTACAGCACCTCCGCCACCTCTAGTTGCGCAACCTCCGGTTGCTTTGCCTCTTGCTGTTGCACAACCGCCAGCTCCTCTTCAGTTGGCTCCTACCCCTCTGGCGCAACCTTCTCAAGGGCTGCCGACTTTGCTACCTGTTCCGCCTTTACTTCCTGCGACTTTTTTAGCCTGTTCTTGCTGCCTCCTCTGCTACTGCTCCTATGTTGACTTTTTCTCAGTCCGCTTTATCTTCTGCCCTGTCAACTTCCCCTTCTGTTCGACAGAGGATGACTGATACTGTCACTACTCTTTTGTCTCCTTTCTTTGGGTCATTTAGTACGACCCCCGCTTCAGAGCGTAAACAGTTGCGTAGTCAACTACCTGATTCCCAAGAGAGGGAAGTATTGGTTCATTTAGTGCATATATGGGTCACTCGTCCTTTAAGATATGATTTAGAGTCTGTTATGGATGTCTTCCGTCAATGGGAAGCGCCGAAGCAGAGATATGTTTTTGATAAAATGTGCACGTTCCTCTGTGAGGAATGGGAAGATGGTGATCTGGAACTAACTCCGCCCGAGTTGTCCAATGTGCAATCCGAGTTTGCGAAAGGCACGATTGTGGGTCACGAAGTTGAGAGAGCAGTAGCGACGCTGCTTTCGTTCAGGAATGAGTCTCCTTCTCGGTCGTTGTTTGAGCCTGATCCCTCTGTTAGGAGAAAGGTGCGGCAATATCCAATGAGAGAGGTTCCTCCGGTATGGAAGGAAGCAGTTCAGGCTGATGTAGGTCTTGGTATTATAGCTGCACCGGCTCATTTTCAACGTGTTTGGGTGCATGTTCCGTGGAAACGAGCTGAAGTCTTGGCCCTTAAGCAGACTTTGCCTGACCCCCGTAAAAATCCCGCAGGGTATTATAAGGAATTATCACAGACTGCAGACTTGTGCGTTATGAATCTAGCGGATATAGACATGTTATTTGGTAATGTGGTCCCACAGCCTTTATGGGGTTTGATTCGTCATACTGATCATGCGCTGGAGTTAGGTGACACATGGGTTAATATTAGTGCTGCGGATGGCCGACGAGTTGGTGGTGCTAAACCTGAGCCTTTAGTTGCAGAACTTCCTGGTAAGATCATTACTTACATGAAAACTTTGATGCCTGCTATGCGAGTAAATTGGGACAAATTGTCTGCGTGTAAGCAGAAGAAAGATGAAACAGTATCTGATTTCTTCACTAGGTTTGAAGAAACGTTCATTGACCACAGTGGTCAAGACATGAGTACCGAGGGTGGTCAACGATTGTTTGTTGATAAGTTCGTGCATAATTTACTTCCCGAATTATGTACCAAGTTAAAGGATTCAGAGAGTTCTTGGGCTGTTTCCTCGTCAGCACAGATATTGGCTACTGCACAGTAATACGAGAATAGGGATAAGGATGAGAAGGATAGAAGACTAAAGATTTGAAGACGAAGGTTCTTTTACAGCAAGCGTACCCGCCTCGTAATAACCAACGTGATTATCAACAACCTCAGCAGTTTCAGCGAAACTCGCAAAGGTTTGAGCCTTCTCAGCCACGTTTTCCTGTAGGCCCTAATCTATGTGCATATTGCAAAGAAGAGGGTCATTTTAAAAATAATTGCCCTGTTTTGTTACAACGTATGAATGGTGCTTCTGGCACAAGAGGTCGGGGTGTTCCACAAGCTTCTAGAGGTAGGGGACATGGAGGTTTCCCCCAGAACGCGCGTTCCTTCCTTCAGCAGAATTCAATTAATTGTTTTGATCAGCAGAATAATGCGTCTGATAGGACGACTCAGTACTATGCGGACGACTACTATGTCGAAGGTGAGAATATGGATGGTAATGATTGCTAGGACAGCCATGGACAAAGAGAGGGAGTTGTTTCAGTTCCAGTAGATCAGAGTGGACCTCAGGTTGAAGTGATTACATCAGGTGTGTTAGAGCCTTTTCTGTTGGATACTGGTGCTACGAAGAGTTCTATTATGCACTTTAGACTCCCTGGCGCACCTTTGTCTGCCTTAACAAACGTTTCAGTAGGTTTTTCTGACGCCCCAGTTAGAAACCAGATTTCTAATCCTTTGTCTCTTTCTGTTGGCCCTTGTGAATTTGAAGCACCCCTTATTCTGACAACAGGTTGTGGCGAAAACTTGTTGGGATTGGATCTGTTGAAAAGATTGGATGCAACATTGTATTGTTCTCCTTCGGGAGTACAACTTACATTGGGTAAGAAGGTGGTCTCTCCGATGTATTTGTCGAGGGATCAACTTCCGACAGAATTGTCTTCTCTTCCTGATACTATTTGGGCTACTGGTCCTAATGATGTGGGTCTTTTAGAAATACCACCATATGTTGTGACACTGAAAACAAACGTTAAAATGCCACGCATTCCTCAATATAGGATTTCTAGTGATGGTGAAAGGGCGTTGCTAGCGATTATTCATGATTTAATTGAGAAAGATGTAATTGAAGAAACGAGAGGTAATGTTTGCAACAGCCCTGTTTTGCCTGTCTTGAAACGCACTGACTCTTTTCAGCCACCTGTTTACAGGTTTGTGATCGATCTTCGCGAGGTGAATAAGATTGTAGTTCCACAATTTCCTGTTGTTCCAGATATCACAGCCTTATTGACCATGATTCCAGTGTCTGCCACGTGGTTTTCGGTGATTGATTTGAAGAATGCTTTCTTCAGTATCCCGATTGCCGAGGAGAGTAGGGATATCTTTGGCTTCTCTTTAGGAGGCCGAAGCTTCCGGTTTAAGAGAGCTTCTCAAGGCTATTGCGAAAGCCCTTCCATCTATAGTCAGGCTTTAAAAACACAGCTTGATACGATTGCTTTACCGGACGGCGCTGCTCTTCTCCAGTACGTTGACGATTTGTTAGTCGCTGCCGACACTGAGTAGATTTGTAGGGAAGCTACCTTGTCATTGTTGCGTCATTTTTCTGACTTCCATCACAAGGTGTCTCTTTCGAAGTTGCAGTATTGTCGACAAGAAGTGACCTACTTAGGTCATCTCTTATCGAAGGAGGGAAGAAGATTTACCCCAGAACGAATTCAAGCGATTGCGAACATGAATGTGCCAATTACACAGAGAGAAGTGCGTGCTTTCTTGGGTATCACATCGTATTGCAGACAATGGATACCGAATTTTTCTTTGCTGGCCAAACCTCTGGTGGCATTGACTTGTAAAGATACACCGAACCCCCTCCCGTGGTCTGACGACTGTCAGAAAAGTTTTTCTGAATTACGCGATGCACTGTATTCGGCTCCTGTGTTGGGTACTCCTGACTACAGTAAGCCTTTTACGCTTTATGTCCACGAGAGAGAGGGATGCGCGTTGTCAGTGTTGACGCAATCTTTTGGGGACAAGCAACGTCCATGTGCGTATTTCTCGTCGACCTTGGATCCGGTAGCTAGAGCGTTGCCGAGTTGTTTGAGGGCCACAGCGGCAGCAGCTGTTTCTATCCGACAGTCTGCTGGCTTGGTGATGAATAATACGTTGATTGTAATGGTGCCACATGCAGTGGATACTCTGTTAAACAGGACTAAGACACAGCACTTAACTAGTGCTCGATTGTCAGGTTATGAGTTGACACTCTTAGCGAGTCATGTGCACATAAAGAGATGCAATACGTTGAATTCAGCTACGTTGCTACCAATTTCAGTAGAGACAGATGTTTCTGAACAGCATGATTGTTTTCTCAGGACAGAAGAGGAAACGAAAGGGAGAATAGATCTTACGGACACTCCTCTTGTGAAGTGTGATGGTACCTTATGGGTGGATGGTTCATGCTTCAAGCTCCCAAATGGTGACACGACTGCGGCATATGCTGTTACGACTTTGCATACGATTGTTGAAGCTGCACGTATCCCACATAATTCAGCTCAAGCAGCCGAGTTGATTGCACTTACGAGAGCGTGTGTGTTATCGAAAGGAAAGAGAGTGACCATATACACCGACAGTCAGTATGCGTTTGGTGTGGCTCATAGTTTTGGACGCTTGTGGAAGGAACGTGCGTTCCTCACGTCTCATGGAACGAAGATTCAGAATGGTCAGTTGGTGAATGAGCTTCTTGAGTCACTCACCTTGCCGTTGCAAGTTGCGATTGTGAAATGCAGCGCAAACAAGAAGGTTACCAATGACGTTGATCGCGGTAATGCATTTGTCGATGGAGTCGCAAAAGATGTGGCGAGGGATGTGATGAGTCGAATATATGTTGCAGGTCCTGCAAGATGGATTGGTGATGTTGGAATGTGTGAGGATACGATAGAAAGTGTGAAGTCTATTCAAGCTGAAGCTACAGAGAAAGAGTTGAGTGTGTGGAGAGAGAGTATGGGTAAATTGGATGCAAATGGTTGCTGGGTTGAGTTGTCAGAGCATCAGCGATGGTTGTTACCCGATGCGTACGTGCTTGCAGTGGTTACGATGGCGCATGGAATGGCTCATATCAGTGTGAAAGGGATTTGTAAGTTGTTGGCTCCAGTATGGCAGAATGCTGGAATTCCTAAATGTGCAGAGAATGTGGTCAAGAATTGTATGGTCTGCCTGATGTACAATCCTGGTAAGGGAACCCCGACTCCAGCTGGTCGTTTTGCGCCTCCGACGTACCCGTTTGAGGTTTTACAATTAGATTTCATTCACATGGAGAGATGCAACAACCTGAAATACGTACTTGTGGTTGTTTGTGCCTTTTTGAGATGGGTAGAAGCATATCCCCTAAAAGATAACACTGCCTTTTCCACAGCTAGAGCCCTTATTAAGGAGTTCTTCCCTAGGTTTGGTTTGCCGAGAATGGTCTGGAGTGACAATGGGAGTGAATTTGTGGGTTAAGTGATGAAGAGAGTGTGCGAAGGATTAGGTATCCGACAAAAGTTCCACGCTGCAAATCACCCACAATCAGCTGGACTAGTAGAGTGCTATAATGGCACTCTTAAGTTAAAACTTGCCAAGATACAGGCGAGCTCTGGTCTTAAGTGGCCTGACGCGTTGCCATTAGCACTTCTGTCAACTAGGATGACTGTACATTCTCGAGTGGGACTTAGTCCCTATGAAATAATTTTTGGTCGCCCGGCAAACATATGGGGAGTGCCGAGGCCGGCGAAATTCAGCGAGATTGAAAACCCTGTATTGCTTGACTATCTGTATGATTTGACGGCTAAATTGCGTGTCTTACACCAACAGGTTCATGATACACTGCCTCAGGCTTCTGAAGATCCAGGACATGCCATCGATCCTGGTACCTGGGTTCTAATCAAGAATTTTCAGCGGACAAAGAACGATCAGCCTCGCTGGACTGGCCCCTACTTGGTACTCTTATCAACGCGATCTGCAATGCGAGTGCAAGGAAAAAAGAACTGGATCCACGGCGTACACTGTAAGAGGGTCCCTTTGCCTCTGCCGTACGATCGGTGGGTCCAGGAGGGCATTCCTGATTCGGAAACTGACACTGTGCCACGTTTTCTACCTTTTAGCGATGCACGTTTAATTGGGACAAGTTCTGAGCGAGAAAGCGACGATCTTCTGCAAGAAGCTGTGCCACCGTCAACTCGACTGGACACTACTGAGCCTGAACCCTTATTTCGCGACCAGACATTACCTGATAAAGGCCGTTATAATTTGCGACCAAGAGTCAGGGGACAAATAAAATAAAATTTTCCTTTTTGCTATCTTTGAAATTCAGCTCTCCCATCTGAGAAACTGTTTTGACCGATTTTTGTTTTTCGAACCGCCATCCGGGTTCAGCTGTAAGGTCGCGGTGTCAAGTCTTGGGAGTGCAAGCCGAAGACACAAGGTCGACAGTTCTGGTTGGTCCTAAGGCGTTCCCTGGACTGACAGGCGCATTCCTTAGCACGGAACACCCAACAGTCGCGAACAGCACGGTTAGAGGATGGAGTTTTTCAAGATGGAGAGACCTGTTCAGGAAATAAGTTTTAAAAACAAAATGTGTCAAACAATGAGTAGGAAATGTTTTTTAATATTATGTCTTTTCATGTTACTTAGTTTGATGATGTTTTTAATGGTATATATTATATTCTCTTTTCAAGTGACGTTTGCACCCACTTCACAACCCACACCTTCTTCTACTGTTTCTTCGCATTCTTTTCATCCTCTGCCTGAACATGAATCCATTAGAAGATTGGAATTCATTAATAACTCCTTTGTTCAGCTTCTGCACCAACACCAACTAGTAGTGAACAAGACTAACTGTTGGGTGTGTGGCCTTATGCATCATACTACTGAAAAGGGCATTCCTTATCTGGTCCTGCCATTCAGCTACAATGAATCTGTGTGGGCATACAGAACGATGTTCATCTATGCTCGTGAAATTTACCCCCTACGCTCTGTGAAGGATAATCCAAAGAATAGTGCTCTAGTTAAGGGAATAGTCGATATGATTAGAGGAGTTAGCTCCTATGAGACAATCCCTAGCGATGAGACACTAGCGTATATTGGATGGAACGTTACTGGATATGGAGCTAGTCTGAGTGAGAACCAGCAAGCGAAAAGATCCTCTCCGATTTGGATCGTACCCCATCAGGGTCATCTTTGTCTGCAAGGTAATGGCAAGAATCCGAGAGCTCAGTTAGGGAAGAGTGTTTGCACGGAGACGTATGTTTTTGCGTCCCAGACTTCCCCACCGTTTCTAGCAGCTAAGGGTACCTATTTTGTCTGTTACGATAAAGCGTACACATCGTTGCCCCCTGATTTCTCGGGCACATGTTTTGTCTCGTTCCTGTTGCCTCCTACCTTGCCTCGATTGACCTGTCTGATTAAGAATGTTGAGTTCATGCAATCGTGGGCTGGGCAACTGAAAAGTGGGTTTTTCCATCATGCGATACCTCCGATTTGGACACATGTGATTGGACAGTTTGTAAATGTAAGGTATTTGTCTGGAATGTGATTTTTGGCATAAAAAGGATGGCTTGCTTTGTAAAATTCGATTCGATTACAGCCATTGAACTTCGTGGACCTCTGTTTCTGGTTGCAGCCAATAAATTCGATCTTTGACGTCACCAAGAAGATTTCGTGTCTCTGTGTTCGAAGACAGGTGATACCCGAAGACTTTGGGCGTGTCCCCTGACGCCGCTGGGTCTTAAATAACCCGGTTCTTCAAGAGTTGGACTGGCTCAATTGAAGTTGGATGTAATGTTGGGTCGCGTGATTATTTTTAGTTGTAAAATACAAATTGGCTCTAGGCTAGAGGTGTGAGGATCCATTAGTGGGTGTGCTATCATGCTGGGCAGAGTTAGAGAAAGAGATTAGATGTTTTTGCTAATGAAATAAAATCAACAAAATCAAAAAACGTGGTTCACATTTTTTAGCTATCTGATTCACTAATAGGGCCACCTTTAATTTGGTGTCTGGACCTTTTTTTTCTCGGCCCTGTACTCAAATACTGTGCAACTGTTCTTGTGATTGCAAAGGATGGACTAATTGTCACCAGTAAGGGTAGGCAAAAGCCATAACAAGGTGTAAACTGTAAAATGTTCACAACTTGCACTGTGCTTATGAAGGCTGCAGAAATCAGGATGTGCAGATAGTGGTCTCACAGACTACTGAATATACTCCCCAATTTTGCATTTAAATGTGCCACTGTTGGAGGTATTGTACCTGTAATATCTGATCTGTAGTGCATCCTTGTGTCCATTTTTGTCTCTTATATGCTAAAACCCCCCTCCACCAAAATAACAAGAAAAAACACAATTGACAGCTACTTGTGTTCTGGTTGTTCATGCTGTTCCTGCATTCTTGCACTATTATTTTTTGCCACGAACTGCAGCGCAAATATGCATCATGACGAAATGCGTATTTTCATTTCTCAAGTGTAACCCCATATTTCTGAAACGAAACAAGGTAGGTCTGCATAACTTACATTTCGTCAGAGCCTTGAAGTGCATTGCAAATTCCTTAATGCTTCTTTCTGAGATGCCCTTGTCATCTTATCGGTGCAAGGAGTGAAGAAAGTCTTGCTCCCACCACTGTTAAATTTTCTTTTTTGGAAGATTTTTTGTAAGCACTTTCCTGGTCTCACATCTAATGTTATAGTATAAGCGAGTTGACAAGGTTCTGTGGGGATACCTGTCTGATCCATGGAGGTGCAGAGGGCCAGCAATCATAAAGCAGATGGCATTTAATCAATGTTTCTGTGCAGAAGACTTTGCCAGGTCCGTGGTCTTCTCTTCTCCGCTCTCCCCAAGCCCATGCCACAGCCATCTTCATCCGCCAGAGGTACTTAGACGTAGTCCTGGTACAAATGCTGGCTCTCTATTTCTCTAATGTTGTAGTGCAGCCCCCTCTTTTGGACAACACATTTTAAATAGAAACCTCTTATGGGTAGTCCACCTTGGGACTGCACTTCCAGGTGGGCTACCCAGTGCAGCATTTTCTTATCTTAGGTGACTATAATCTTCACTTAGAGGACTCGCAGGATAGGGATGCTGTCCATCTTATGGATATCATGGAAAGCATAGGATACACCCAACATGTAACTGGTGATACACATTCAGCAGCTCACCTGCTGGATGGGGTATTCTCAAATAATGATTCCCTCGAGAACCTAACTGCTCTCCTGCTGGTGTGGTCTGACCATAAAACAGTAGTGTTCACTCGTTGCCCCCAGCTGTCATGACCTAGTAGTGGGAAGGAAGTTAACCACAAACCACACGATTATGCAGAAGCCCTGGAAAGATGTCTAGCCCAGAAATTCCCGTCTTTTAGCAATGACCCAATGGTGGCTGCTAGTGCCAATGGGCCCGATTCACAGAACTAACTTAAGAAAAAATCCTAAACTTACTACCATTTTGGTATTCACAGAAGGCACTTACTCATTTTGGTATTCACAGAAGGCACTTACTCATTTCGGTATTCACAGAAGTTAGGAGTTCTAACTTTAGGGCTCCTAAATGCCTTCTGTGAATACCGAAAGTCTTAAAGTTAGGATTTTACTCAGTTTAGAAGTCCTAAAGTTAGGAGTCCTAACTTTACAACTCCTAAATTGAGAAAAATCCTAACTTTAAGTCTTAAAGTTAGGATTTTTCTCAGTTTAGGAGTCCTAAAGTTAGGAGTCCTAACTTTACTACTCCTAAACTAATAAAAATCCTAACTTTAAGACTTTCGGTATTCACAGAAGGCATTTAGGAGTCCTAGAGTTAGGAGTCCTAACTTTACTACTCCTAAACTGAGAAAAATCCTAACTTTAAGACTTTCGGTATTCACAGAAGGCATTTAGAAGTCCTAAAGTAAAGCCTCGTAATTTCTGTGAATACCGAAATGAGTAAGTGCCTTCTGTGAATACCAAAATGAGTAAGTTCCTTCTGTGAATACCAAAATGGTAGAAAGTTTAGGATTTTGTCTTAAGTTAGTTCTGTGAATCGGGCCCTTTGAGCAAAAGGTTCATGGTTCAATAGATCATTTAGGGCCAGATGTAGGTGGCCAAATACAGATCGCTAACGCTGAAATTCGCAGAATTTCAGCGTTTTCAATCGGTATTTGGCTGAGAGCAATGTAGGTGAGTTTAAACCTACTAGCAAAATAAAGAATCGCAAAATTTGCGATTCCTTATTTTGCTTTGCATTTAAGGAATCGGTAATTGCGATTCCTTAAATGGAATGTAGGTAGCACAAAAGAAAGTGCACTTTAAGCTTAAGGAATTGCTAATTACCACCAACTTCAAGTTGGTGGTAATTAGCGATTTCCTGTGAAAAAGCACGTGTTCATGCCCTTAGGGCATGTATGTGCGCCACATGTGCACACATGCACATTTCAGGAGCGCAACAGGGTGTCCTTTTGACACCCTGGCACCCTTGAAATAGCTCCCGCTATTTGCGATTCTTTAATACGAATCACAAATAGTGAATATCTTCCCATTCATTCCTATGAGCCCATAGGAATGAATGGGTATGTATTCCTTATTAATGAATCTCAATTTGTGATTCGTTATTAAGGAATTTTAAGGAATCGCTAATATTATAGCGATTCCTACCTACATTCAATTTAGTGAGTCCTTAATAGCGATTCGGTAAAAATCGATATTAAGGACTCGCTAAATTGAATTTACTTACATCTGGCCCCAAGTTCCTAAAAAACATCTAAATCGAAGATCTAAACACTCTGAACTGTGGTTTTCAGAAACTTAAAATACAAAACCAAGAATGCCACCGATTAGAGAGGAAATGGAGACTCCATTATGGCACCAGTGATAAGGAAGCTTACAAACAGTCCTTGACAACTTATAAAGAGCTAATTCGTAAGGAAAAAACTTGCTTTTACACAATGTCCATAGAAGCATCATCAAACTCCTCCAAAGAACTGTTTGCTACAGTGAGAAAGTTACCCCAACCCCAGAGGTTATAAACACTAACGTGAGTCAAGTGTTCTGTAGTTTCTTAGCCACTTTCTTTCAGGACAAGATTAAGGCAGTATTCAGCAGTTTCGCAAGGGCACCTTTATTAGGCCCAGTTCCCTCCCAGTGCCCGCAGGTCAAACATGATATCCACTATAATACTCAAGAGATAGTAACTGAATCTGTCAATACCCCCACTTTATCATGCTTCTCACATTTGACTCACTCAAGTTAAAAATGTGCTTCTTCTCACAAAATCCGGTTCCCCCTTGATCCGGTTCCTCCTAAGATCTTTCTAGGATCTTTGCTGCACAACTTCTACCTATTTTCAATTAAATGTTTGTTTCGGGCATCTTTCCCATTAAGTGAAAGTTAGCATCAACTCTCCCACTTTAAAAAACAAAATGCAAATTTGGACAATATAGACCAGAACAGCTATCATCCTATCTCTAGGCTTCCTCTACCTGCAAAAATGGTGGAGAAAGCTATGAATATAGAAATATCAGACTATGGTGAGAAGCTTTGATATCTTGGCCCTACTCAGTATGGGTTTAGGAAACATCACAGCACAGTACTGGCTCTGATTACAGCATCAGAACAGGTTAGGCAGACAGTTGGTGCAGGGGGAAATGTTTGGTGCTGTTTGATCTTTCTGCAGTGTTTGATGCCATTAATCATAAACAACTGATGGCTTGTCTTGATGCAATAGGCATGAAGGTAATGAAGACAGAGCTTTGCTTGCGCACATTGCTATGTTAGCATAAGCATATTCGAAGTTTAAACGCCATTTTGCCACTTTTCAGCTTTTGCACTCAACACTACAAGTAACTGTTGTTGTAAGTTAAACTGCTTGATTCACTTTGCATGAGAACAGTTTGTTTTTCACATTCCTAGACTTACACCATGACCTTAGTCTGTACACTGAGTGCAGAAATCTTCAAGGTCATAATAACAATGTATGCAGTTATTCAGGTTGATCGGCCCACGCTCTAGACACAACATGCACACAGCTGCAACCAACTGAAATTCTAGTGCCTTTAATATTACACTGCATGCATGATTTGGGCACTTGGAGAAAAACCTTTCCAGAGACAGAGCTTTGCTGATCCTGTGATGTGATTCACCTCTGCTGATCTTGGAGGTATTGAGTTCCCCATTGAGGCCTAAGAGTCCTTCTATTATTATAAAACCTAGTTCGTAGCAGGGGAGGGTGGTTCACAAGGTACTATACGACCTGTTTCCACTATCATTGTAACATGATTTCTCACTTTGTGTTTTATGGAATTATAACAATGCTGATTGTTTTATTTCTAATCATATGCCTGCTTATGTTAGCAACAAAACAGCATCTTAGAGCACGTCGTTAAAAAAAGCATTTTAAACTTTTCCATGTCTCTGATTACTCACATTGTGGACTGGTATGAGAATAAAAACGAAAGAGTGTTCTTGATTCCCATCATTCCTGACAGTACCCTAAGTCACTTGTTCTGGGTTGTCTTATCATTGGTAGCTTCTCTATAGGACGGAGAGCTAATGAGACACTGATGCTAGTCGGATAGGGGTTCTGGGTACTGAGGTGAGTTATTTGGTACACCACAGTTCACTGAGGTCCTGGTTTCCTGTGCATAGTACTGTGCATGAGCAGATTCCCCGCAACAGTGACAAGCTTGGATATCTTGGCAATACTCAGTATGGGTTTAGGAAATATCACAGCACAGAACTGGCTCTGATTACAGCATCAGAACAGGTTAGGCAGACAGTTGGTGCAGGGGGAAATATTTGGTGATGTTTGATCTTTCTGCAGCGTTTGATGCCATTAATCATAAACAACTGATGGATTGTCTTGATGCAATAGGCATAAAGGGGAGAGCGCTGGAAACGCTCAAGTCATTCTTGATGGATCGCAAACAATTTGTTGCATTAGCCGATTTTAAACCGTCCACCTTTACACTCCCTTATGGTGTTCTCCGGGCTTATCGCTTCGTAGTCCGATCAGGGGTCGGTGTAGAGAAGACAGGGTTTAGCTTGCACACATTGCTATGTTAGCATAAATGTATTAGAAGTTTAAACGCCATTTTGCCACTTTGCAGCTTTTGCACACGACACTACATGTAACTGTTGTTGTATGTTAAACTGATTGATTCTCTTCGCATGAGAACAGTTTGTTTTTCACATCCCTAGACTTACACAACTACCTTAGTCTGTACACTGAGTGCAGAATTCTTCAAGGTCATAATAACAATGTATGCAGTTATTCAGGTTGATCGGCCTAGGCTCTAGACACAACACGTACACAACTGCAACCAACTGAAATTCTAGTGCCTTTATTATTGCAATTCCTGATGGTGCAGTGAGCAAGGGACTCATGTCTCAGCATACCCTGCCACTCCTATAGTGGCCAAAACGATTCAGAAAAGGGGGTGGTGATGGATAGAGCATCTGAGTTAAACAGAACACTCATACCCAGTCAAAAGATCAGGGCTTGATCCATCACCGTTTTTTAGCTCACTGCACCATCCCAGCTCAGAACCTGGCTATATGCAAATTAGTCTGACCCTGGCCCAGTGCATCATGGGAACAGGGCAGACCAAACTACCAAGCCAATTCTTTACTGGAAAGGAAACAAGCTTCCGGGGACCGGTTTCTGGCATTGCAGCCGTCTTCGGCCCGGCTTGCTTGAATCCTGATGGTGCAGTGAGCAAGGGACTCATGTCTGAGCATACCCTGCCACTCCTATAGTGGCCAAAACGATTCAGAAAAGGGTGTGGTGATGGACAGAGCATCTGAGTTAAACAGAACACTAATACCCAGTCAAAAGATCAGGGCTTGACCCATCACCGCTTTTTAGCTCACTGCACCATCCCAGCTCAGAACCTGGCTATATGCAAATTAGTCTGACCCTGGCCCAGTGCATCATGGGAACAGGGCAGACCAAACTACCAAGCCAATATTTTACTGGAAAGGAAACAAGCTTCCGGGGACCGGTTTCTGGCATTGCAGCCGTCTTTGGCCCGGCTTGCTTGAATCCTGATGGTGCAGTGAGCAAGGGACTCATGTCTGAGCATACCCTGCCACTCCTATAGTGGCCAAAACGATTCAGAAAAGGGGGTGGTGATGGACAGAGCATCTGAGTTAAACAGAACACTCATACCCAGTCAAAAGATCAGGGCTTGATCCATCACCGTTTTTTAGCTCACTGCACCATCCCAGCTCAGAACCTGGCTATATGCAAATTAGTCTGACCCTGGCCCAGTGCATCATGGGAACAGGGCAGACCAAACTACCAAGCCAATTCTTTACTGGAAAGGAAACAAGCTTCCGGGGACCGTTTTCTGGCATTGCAGCCGTCTTCGGCCCGGCTTGCTTGAATCCTGATGGTTATTATTGCAAAGCATGCATGATTTGGGCACTTGGAGAAAAACCTTTCCAGAGACAGAGAGCTTTGCTGATCCTGTGATCAGATTTACTTCTGCGGATCATGGAGGTATGGGGTTCCCAATTTAAGCCTAAGAGACCTTCTATTATCATAAAACCTATTTCCTAGCAGGGGAGGGTGGTTCGCAAGGTACTATAAGACCTGGTTCCACTATCATTGTAACATGATTTCTCCCTTTGTGTTTTATGGAATTGTAAAAATGCTGATTAATTTATTTCTAATCAGATGCCTGCTCATGTTAGCCAACATACTGCATCTTAGAGCATGTCATTAAAAACATTTTAAACTTTACCGTGTCTCTGATTACTCACATTGTGGACTGGCATGAGAATAAAAATGAAAGAGTAATCTTGATTCCCACCATTCCTGAGAGTACCCTAAGTCGCTTGTTCTGGGTTGTCTAATCATTGGTAGCTTCGCTATAGGACGGAGAGCTAATGAGACACTGATGCTAGTCGGATAGGGGTTCTGGGTACTGAGGTGAGTTTTTTGGTACACCACAATTCACTGAGGTCCTGGTTTCCTGTGCATAGTTCTGGGCATGAGCAGAATCACCGCAACAGTGAGAAGCTTGGATATCTTGGCCCTACTCAGTATGGGTTTAGGAAACATCACAGCACAGAACTGGCTCTGATTACAGGATCAGAACAGGTTAGGCAGACAGCGGGTGCAGGGGGAAATGTTTGGTGATGTTTGATCTTTTTGCAATGTTTGATGCCATTAATCATAAACAACTGATGGATTGTCTTGATGCAATAGGCATGAAGGGGAGAGCGCTGGCATTGCTCAAGTCATTCTTCATGGATCGCGAACAATTTGTTGCACTAGCCGATTTTAAACTGTCCACCTTTACACTCCCTTATGGTGTTCTCCAGGGCTCATCGCTGGGACCGACCCTTTTTAATATCTATGTCACCCCTCCGGCACAACTGATTCAATCCTTGGGTTTCTCAGCAATTTTCAGCGCTCAGATTGTGCAAAATACTCCTGCTCACTTGCTGTTGAGTATCCCAAAAACAGTACAAAAGAGGGTGGTGATCGACGGAGCATCTGAACCAATCAAACACTCACACCCAGTCAACAGATCTGGGTTTAATCCATCACCGTTCTTTAGTCCACTCTGCCACCCCAGTTCAGACATGGCCATATGCAAATCAGTCCGACCCTGTGCCTCATGGGAACAATCCAGCCCGAACTGCCAAGCCATGCCTTCCCTGGACCGGAAACAAGCTTCCTAGGACCGGTTTCTGGCATTTTAGCCGTCTTCAGCCAGGCTTGCTTGAATCCAGTGGCAAAGTGAGCAAGGGACTCACGTCTGAGCACGGCTCTTTGCATTGCCTTTAAAGCGATACACTGTACAGGTCCAAGCTTATTGAAAGGCGATTTTCAATGTTATGTTCCTACTCTGACGCTGAGGTCTACTTCTACTTACAACCTTGTGGTTCCTAAGTATAAAAAGCCGACTGGGGTGACAGAAATGTTCTATTAAGGACCACCAGACCTTTGAACTCTCTGCTTTTGGAATTAAAAAGGGAAACCCAATTGCTGGCTTTTAGAAAAGCATAAACAAACTTGGCCATTCAATCTCTGATCTTACGGGTCAGCTTCTGTGACCGTTTGCTCCATGAGCTAGAGCCTAGATGCCTTTGGGTAGTAGCTGCACTTTATAAATACCTTTTTCATTTGATTTCATTAATTTCATTTTATTTCACTTCCGTGGCAGGAGAGCTCGGACTCCACCATCTTGAAAGAGCTATGATCTTGGAGGCTTGCCCTTACGCACATTTTTACGGGTGGGGAGGTACCAAACAGGATGGCAGCAGTAAGACATGAAGGCTTCTCCGGCTGAAGTGCACAACAGAGCCATCATTGAGTTGTCTTTTAGCCTCCAGGTGCTTTTCAGAACTCTGAGATCCTTTCCACAGTTTGGGGTGTTTTTTCCTATTTCATCCTTTATTGGGCAGTTGATGGTGAACCTAACACAGCCTCTGAGGCATGTTCATTTTTAAGAAGTACAGTGGAGTTTTTCTTATTAAAGGTATATAATTCTTAGGTAGTCTACTGTTACAACTGTATGGTAATGATAGAATAGCAAACCCAGCTGTAAAGTGGATAAAATAAAGTTTGATGTACCATCTGCTGCCTCTGACTCCATGATGTTGGTTAAACACTAATACTTAATCAAATGTCTGGCTTCTTAGTACAAGCTTCTATTTGCAAAAATTAAAATAGAAGTGGTCAAAATTTTAATGTGTGCAGATCGAAAGGTCTACATTATATATACAGTCTATCTCAATAAGATACACATTATAGATGATTTAAATATGTGAATATAGTTACAATTAAATTCTGCAGGCTACAGACAATTTGAAATAACCAAAATAAAGTTAACTCAAATTTAATAATAGTTTATAGGGAAAGGAGGACTTTTTTTCTGGAATCTCGGTAATCCTACCACAGCCTGTCAAGTGATATTGTTTTTTATATCCATTTTTTTATACAAAACAAAGTATACAGTCAAATATGCAGAAAACATGTGAAACAGTGATCACATGCAAACTTCACCTTCACTTGTTCTGTAATTGGCAAAGTTGTATTACTATTCCATTATATTCTTTCTGAGGCTATCACTCCAACAGACATACCTGGGACTCACATTATGATGTAGCGCACCACCATTACTAATGGAGTAAACTTTTTATACAAAATTTTCACTAATCATGGTGAAATTACAAGTACCGGATCGCAAATTACGAAGGGCCATTCCAGCTGTACAATTCACACCTAAAACGGGATGATGTTAAGCATCTGCCCACTCTAGGCCTTCAAGTTGGAGAAATAATAGAATAATAGGCTGCTCTTCCATGGACCTCTAATGATTTATGTAATTAATGTGACCCGATGCCCAAAGACCTTCCAAATATCAAGTTGGCTAACATAAGTACTATATTCCGAGAGATTGTTAACAAAGGACTGGACACACCAACAAACTTTATACTTTTCCAATTTCTTACTATTTAGTGCAAGCATTAGCAATATATGGAAAATTCCAGGCATCTCAACTTGGCACCACCGCCAGTTAGTTTGGGAAATTGTAAAAATATCAGTGCTTTTGTCAAGCTGTATGTTTTTCATGATATGGACTTTTAAGCCCACGTTGATGACCACATCATGACTGCCCACAAGCAAATGAGCTGATTGGCAGTAGAAGGGATTTACAATTCTCAGATACCTATGGTCTGTAAATGCTATTAGTGGGCATTTAGCACTCATTGTACCAGCAAATATATGTAGCCTTTTGAAACATGTCTCAGGCCTGTCATTCCTATAGTACAGTTTTAAACTCCCATTTTGACCAGGCAAACTAAACCTTTTGTTAAGCCTATACCTTCCTCTTTTATACTTATTAGTCACCCCTAAGGTAGGCATAAAATGCTCAAGGGACAGGGTGCATTGTATTTAAAAAGTAGGATATGTATGCATAGGCTTTACATGTCCTGGCAGTGAAAAACACTTAAATTAGTTTTTCACTCTTGCAAGGCCTATTTCCTCATTGCTTAACACAGGGTTACTTCATTACATTTACTAAGTGCAAACTTTGGATTAAGAATAGGTAGCAATATACTTTTTATGCGCAAAAGGATCATAATTTTAAATCATTTTTAATGATGAACTTGGACTTTAAATTACATTCTGAAAATACCACTTTAAGAAAGTCTAGCCATTTGTGCTTTCTGTCAGTGTCCTGGGTCACATGACTGTGAATGCTCCTAATGTGATTTGTGCTTTGATTCCAGACAGTAACACTGTTAGAAATTGGGCTTCTGCTTGGCAGAGGTATGCAACCTGTCCAAGCAGGAACCACAATCCTAATCACGGTAAGTTAACAAAAACAGCCTACATTAACCTGTGCTCACTCACTGGTAGCTTGGTACGGAGCAGCCCAGCTTAACTTAATGGGCAATGTGTAAAGTATTTGTGCAACACTTTAAACAGGAAAACAGTGCAAACACCACACCTGGTTAGAAAATTAGAGCTTGATTTAATGAATAAAGTAAGAACAAAACTTTTACAAATCTCATATGTAGAACAAGAATGTAGAATTGTTAATGGTTAAATGAGAATATAGTGCTTAAAAGTTAAAAGGTCCAACCAAGGCTATCTAGTCATGCTAGACTGGGACAAATCTGAAAGTTCAGGCTGACCGTGATTGAGGGCAGGACAGATACAGAAACCAGCCTTGGTCTACTGAAAGGTACCTTAGATGTGTTATCAACAGGGCAGAGTTGTGGGAAGCAAAATGAGATGAGTTGTTTGTCAAAGCACAGTACTGTTGAAGTGTCGTTGTTGAGCTGAATAAATTGAGGATGTGTTGTGTGGGTACCGAAGGATGTGGACAATGGGTAAGGACCTGGGAGAGATGTGCCATGGTGTCAGCGATGCAATGCGATGGCTTTGCTCCTTGTGGCAACAGGAATGCGTTGTCATCAAGGGAGATGTGCCGGTTCTGATCGGTGCAACATTGTCGATGTGTGGATTCCGTCAATTGCAGCACTTACTACCCACTTCCAAGGGCCATGGGCTGGATTGGTACCACTTGGCAGAGCAAGACTTATAGCAAGCAAAGTCCTGGTGCTGTTGCAGGTTGATAAAAAGTATTTGATGTCCATGAGACTGAGAACAGGGGGTGTTTCAAGTAAGATAGGTCCAGTACTTCCTCAGTAGGGCAGAGGGTAGGAGGCACCAGGGCAGCACAACAGAAAAGCAGTTAATACAGAGCAGCAGACCCATATGGCGGTAGTCCTCATAGCAGCACATCAGTTCTTTTTCTTGGCAGAGTTCTTCACAGGTCCAGGAGTGTACTGAAGTGGTAGGATGAGAGACCCAGTACATATATTATTATTAATATGATCAGAGAACTTATAATGAGCACAGCTACGTGTCCCAGTGCAGGGCTGGAGCAGGCAAGAGTAAAAAAATGATCTGCTTAGCTAATTAAAAAAGCCAGGTTTTTAGAACTATGCGGAATGTCGAGATGGATGTCAAATCTCTCAAGGAAGCTGGCAGGGGATTCCACAGACGTTACCCTAAGTAAGAAAAAGATCAGCCTTTCTTGTGAGCCAGAAGGATTTTTGTTACAACAAACTGAGTCTGCGGAGAGGTTCTCCAGGAGCAGGAAGGATGGAAAAGGTGGACCGAGTCCAGAAGATATTTAGGAGCAGTTCCAGATTTGACCCATAACATGTAGCATAATGTTTTGAACTTGTCACGGTAAGGCACAGTCATCCATTGCAGTTCACGAAGAAGGCTGGAAACCGAAGAAAATATCCAGGTGTTCCTTTGAAGTGAGGTATGAAGCCTTTTGTGTGGAGACAAGCCACAGCATATTCAGGTATAAGTGTGAGCTCCACTCTCTCATCCTACCCAGGAAGACACATAAGGATGTGGGTGGCCCATCAGTCATACATAAGCTCATTTTGTGTGTGGTTGTTTAGAGGGAATACACAAAGTCCAGCTGTAACCCCCCTCTTCCCCAGGTGTGTATCAGAGACAGGCTACCGGCACAAAGGGATAAGAGCAGAAAAAATTATAAATTTACCAGTAAAGAGGATTTTTCATCACCATTCCAATGATATCACACATGACATAGCTATTTCTCCCTAATTAGGAATTACAGCTTATAAGTGTAATAAAGAATTCCCAATGTTAACATGTGAGATAGGTAGGCCTCATAGCAGTGAACAATTAATTAGAGAGTTTTCCACTACTAGGACATGTGAAACCTAAAGTACATGTCATACCTTTTAATTACACAACACCCCGGCCTATGGGCTACCTAAGGCCCCCCTTAGGGGTGAGTTATATGTAATAAGTAGGAGAATTTAAGCTTGACGAGGGGTTTTAAA
This sequence comes from Lissotriton helveticus, assembly GCF_964261635.1. Taxonomy (NCBI): domain Eukaryota; kingdom Metazoa; phylum Chordata; class Amphibia; order Caudata; family Salamandridae; genus Lissotriton; species Lissotriton helveticus. The sequence goes on from NC_136058.1 coordinate 212,440,695, forward strand.
TTGCAATTGGCTGGGCAGTGTAAACCGCACACACAAGCCCTGCAGTGGCAGACCTCTGACATGTTTATAGTGTTACTTCTGTGGGTGGCACAATCAGTGCTACAGGCCCACTAGTATAATTTATTTTATGGCATCTGCGCAAATCTAGTACACTTTACTAGGCGCTAATAGGTACATTAAATATGCCAAATGTGGATACATCAATCAAACCATGTTTAGAGGAGAGAGCACATGCATTTTAGCACTGGTTAACAGTGGTAAAGTGCTCAGAGTCCTATGGTCCGCAAAAACAAATAAGACACAATTTGAGGGACGCAGGCAGACACGGGAAGACCAACCTAAGCATTATGAGGCGAGATTCTAGAGTGTAATGAATATTATAGTATTAGCTCTCAGCTGAGCCGGGAGAGCCTGCCCCTTGATGAATGTTTTAATATTGGATACTCTAATATTCACTGCACTCTAGAATCTCGTCCCATAATGCTTTGCAGGGCCTTTGGATGGGATTGTATTTTTGCCCATTACTGTGCTTGGGGTGGTCCTAGGAGGATGGAACCACCACCAAATCAATCAGCATGATGTGCTCTTTGTGTTCAAGGCATCTGCTTGGTTCTCTCCCTAGGTTAGGGAGGACCCCAAAATCATCACCTCTCTCACTGCTTGCTTTTTTTTTATTTTCACTATCGTGAGCTGACTATAAGCATTTTGGCATGTAACAATGGAGTTATTTGTTGTTTACCTAAAGGTACTGCTTGCTAAACTTTTCTTTTCACTTTTGTGTAATGACTAGATGCATTTTATCATGTAAAGGTAGGTATTTGTTATTTTACTAAAGGTATGTCAGATTTCTGTTTCATTAATTGGGATGAGATGAGGGGAGTTTCGCGAAGCATGAATTCATGAAAAACTCGGGAGTAATCTACTGCACCCACAACCCTTTGAGAAAACAACTTTACCTTTACATGCTAAAGAGCATATAACCAATTCACAAAAGTGAGCTTTGAAAAATATCAGGCAATGAGAGAGTTGAGGATTTTGGGCTCCCCCCTAACCTAGGGATAGGACCAAGCAGATTCCTTGAACACAAAGAGCATATCATGCTCAACGATTGTGGTGGTCCCATCCTCCTAGGAACACCCCAGGCAAAGTTATGGATAAAAATACAATGCCAATCAAAGGCACAGCAAAGCATTATGGGGTGAGATTCTAGAGTGCAGTGAATATTATAGTATTAGCTCTCAGCTGGACTGGGAGAACCGCTTGAGAAATGTTTTGATATTGGATACTATAATATTCACTGCACTCTAGAATCTTGTCACATAATGCTTTGCAGGGCCTTTGGTTGGGGATTGTATTTTCGCCCATAACTGTGCTTGGGGTGGTCCTAGGAGGATGGGACCACAACCGAATCGTTCAGCATAATGTGCTCTTAGTGTTCAAGGCATCTGCTTGGCTCTCTCTCTAGGTTATGGAGGACCCCAAAATCATCACCTCTCTCACTGCTTTCTGTATTTTCACTTTTGTGAGATGACTATATGCATTTTTGTATGTAAAGATAGAGTTACTTGTTGTTTTATCAACGGTATGTGAGGGTTCTGTTTTATTAATTGGGATGAGATGGAATAGAGTTACAGAGCGGAGTTCACAGAGTTTTTGTTCATCTTAGCAGGATTACGTGTAGTGAAATCCCGCCAATTACGCCCACCCTTTGTTGCTGCATAAGAACAGAAGCTAGAACACTATGCAAAAACCTGTTAAAGACTTTGAAAACTAATTCTGCATTGTGGCAGAATTTACAGAGCCACCCTTTTGTATATCTGATGCTATCCATGACCTTTTGATTCCACAGCACCATAATGGCTTTGCTGAAAACTGGGAAGTTTGGTATCAAAATTCTCAACACATTAAATCCACACTGATACCAGCGTGGGATTTAAATGCTGTTGTAAAAGCTTTATTTCGATACGTAAATATCTTAAAAGCAGTACATACAAAAATAAATTTTCAAGGCTTATGGTAATATACAATTGTAATTACTAAAATAATCAAGTAAAATGCAATAAACAATTAAAAAAAGAATTAAATTGAAATAGAAAGCCTTTTAGCTCGGATCACCCAAGCCCATTTTAAAAACTTTTAAACACCACAAACAATGGAGGGGGATGTATCAGTCAATAAAATACGAAGGGCCACCAGATGCTGTTGTGTGCCTAAGAGCCTGTACAATGGTATTAGCCAACGCCTCCTTGGGGCACGATAGTCAGGACATTCGAAGAAAAAATGTGCCACCGTCTCCACCCGTGTCGAGCACGTGGCACAGAAAGGTGAGGACTGGGAAGGTGAAGATCTCCACCTGGACACCAAGTTGGCCAAAGGTAAGGTGCCCACTCTGAGTTTAAAATAGAGAGCCCTGTCCAGGGGAATGGAGATTAGGTCCAAATAAGGCTCATAAGCAACCACGTCCTTGATTCTCAGGAATGCTGCGGTTGAATTGCAGTGACGAGGATTGCGAATGAGTTTGGTGGCTATCCAGTCCCAATATAGCTTCTTCAGGGTGGCCTTCGGAGGGGCAGAGCGAGTAACCCAGGAATTTTCCAAAACCAGCTCCACCAGTAGGCTCTTGATGTCCCTTAGCCATTTGATTCGATGCCATCCCTCCATAGCAATTACCTTGGACAGACCTGCTGCATAGGAGGCTAGCTCCGGGACCCTCCACAGGCGAGCCCACAAAAGCAGAGGCCGTAATTGCGCCTGGTCCGCGATTGATTTGCAGCCCAAGTCAAGAAGCACTGGGACTGTCGGTGTGCTCGATGGGAGTACCAAGAGATCTTTCAGGAATTTACTTTCTGCCTTGGCTAATACCTCCAGGTTTGTGGAGCCCCACAACTCCGCCCCATACAAAGCCGCAGCAACCCCTCTTGCTTTATAAATATCTACAGCTGGGGAGATACAATGTTTGGGGGATGAACGATGTTCCCTGAGTAGGGCACCAGTCACCCTTTTGCGGTTGAGCAACATCTTTTGGATATGTGGGGTCCAGCTCATGGAGTTACTTAGGCGAATCCCCAAATAATCAAACTCACGGACCCTCTCCAGGGGGACGGTATTTAGAACCGGAGGGGGCCCTAGCTTTTTAGGGGGATTCATAATCAGGAATTTGGTCTTGTCTACGTTGATTACCAGGCCCCTAAGGGAGCAGAACTCCTGGAAGCGGGTGAGGAGCTTTTGGAGACCCTGAGGTGTCTTTGCAATGAGCAGGGTATCGTCGGCAAAGAGCAGGGTGGGGATCCGGGTGCCCGCCAGGGACGGAGCATCTGCAGGTTCCTTTAGGAGGTGCTCAACCACGCCATTCACATACAATGGGAATAGTGTGGGAGCCAGCACACATCCCTGGCGGACACCCCTATGCACTGGGATTTTGTTGGTTTTCTCCCCGTTCTTGCCCCACCGCACCTGTGCATAGTTGTCTGAATGAAGTTTAATCAGAAGCAACAGGATGTAGGCGGGCAGTCCCAGCCCCTGCAAAACCCTCCATAGCTCCTCCCTCGGTACTAGGTCAAAGGCAGTCTTCAGGTCAATAAAGGCCAGATAAAGACTGCCCTTGCCCAGCACCACCACCTTCCAGTACAGGAGCATCAACCTGAATGCTTGTTCTTTCGTCCCCGTACCTGAAAGGAAACCCGCCTGGAAGTCCGACAGTATTTTATGCTCATCTGCCCACTGGAGGACCCTCCCCAAAATCACCTTCCCTACCACCTTTTGGGAAGAGTCAATTAGGCTGATGGGCCTGTAGTTAGCGGGGTTGTCCCGACACCCCTTTTTGAATATCGGGACAATCTCCGCCCCCTTCCAGGAATCAGGTACCAGTGCGCCCTTCATAATTGCATTTAATAACGCAGCAACCAATTGTCCCCATTCCTTGGGATTGGCACGAAGCAAGTCGCCGGGTATCCCATCCGGCCCGCAGCCTTTAATGGGACCAGGGACTTGATTACAGCCTCCACCTCCCTCTCAGTAAAGTCATCCATGTCACTAACCGTTAAGTCGTCCTCCAAAAAAAGGACTCGCTAATAACTCCTTCAGGATGAGAATACAGGGCCTCGAAGTGAGTATACCAGAGCTGGGCAGGGTTGTTGCATGTAACCATCGAGCCATCTGGCTTATTCTTATACCTAATCAAACTCCAAAAACCCCTTGCGTCCTTTCCCTTGCTTGCAACCAAAAGATCTTCCCAAAACTTCTCCTCCCATTCCCTTTTCGCTGCCTTTATGGTAAGAGAATAGTCCTTCCTTGCTGTTTTAACTGCTAGTGGGGACTTGGATTTAACAGCCCCTATCAAGGCCTTTTTCTGGGACCTACATGTGGTCGTGTACCAACACTGTCTTGTCCAGGATTCATTCCTCTTAGACATACCTGGGACGCTGCTTGGAGAGACAAAAAATTTGCTCAGTGCACCAATTAGGGCACAGAAAACCTGCGTAACCTCCTTGGGTGCACTCAGCAATGGGCCCAAATTGCTCTGGGCTGCAGCCAGCAGGGCCCCTATGGCAGATAGTTTCTCACTGGACAGGGCGATCTTAGGCCATTTTAGCCGCCTCCCGCAGTTAGATACATTGATCGTCTGGGTGTTGGGTGCCAACAAAAGTTGGAGACAGAACAAGAGAGAGAAGATTATGATCGCTTTCAATACTCTCAATAATCTCCATGTCGCTCAGAGTGTTCCATAAACATACGTCGAGAAGAATGTAATCTATTCTCGATGTATGATTGGGCCTATTGTAAGTGTGTGCGCCCTTCTGGTCAGATTTGGACCGCCCATTTACCGCCCTTAAATCAAATTCCAAATTGAATGCGTTGATCTGCAACGCCACTTGCGTCCACTTCTTAATGGGGGGCAGAGCCAGGGCCGGAATCCCCTTTCTCGCATCCTCCTCTTCTATTCCTAACATGTCGTCGAGGCCCAGGGGCTCGAACGTACAATTTAGATCACCCGCCACCATAGTGCACGAGTTCCTTGGCCGTTGCCTTAGGAGATCTTCCAGAAGTGCAATGGTGGCCGATTGTACTCCTCCCCTAGTACCTCTAGCATAGACATTACATATATCTAAGAGCAGGCGACCCCCGGGAATCCTTCAACGTAATGTTCAGGATATCAGGAGAATTTGTGGGATGTTCCTCCACCCTGCAATCCAGGGAGACAGCAACCCAAATGAGAAGGCCCCCCGAGGGGCGCCCCCTCCCTGCCTGGGACATGACAGCGGGAACAAAGTGGGACGAATAGCCCACCTTATGGCAGGGCTCCATGGCCCATGTCTCCTGGAATATGCATATGGAGTATCCCTCCACAAGGGCATTCCAGTCAGACAACTCCAGCTTCCTGTCGATTCCCGCGATGTTCCAGCTGAAAATCCTGAGAACTGGATCCGTCACAGCTGTAACACCGCCGGAGTCGAGGTCATTCCCCCCCGCCAAGGAGTCCTGGAGCACTAAACCGCTGATCCCTCCCTGCCCATCTGGAACCTGCCTTCTCTCATGCATGGGAATGGGGATTGCTCTGCTTGACAGCCCACTCAAATCAGAGTCACCAACCGATTTGTCAACTCCGGGGGCCTCCCCAGGATTAAGTTCATTTCAATATCCCGGAGTTCTCCACCGAGGTGATGGCCAGACTGCCTGAGGATAAAATAGTGGTTTAGCAGGGAAATCAAAACAGTTGGTGCTATTACTCCATCCCATGCCGAAATCTCGACCAGTAGGGGTTGGGACTAATCTTGGATAAAAAACGTTAAATCCACTATACCGATTCCCTGCCCCCCCCAGGATTAGGTTTGTAGTCGCAAATAGTTTGTGCTACTCTTCTGTCCCTAAAGTTGACCACCACGCAGTCTCCTTCTGCTTGCTTGTGTCCGTAACCCACCCAAGTTACCCTTCTGGCTCCTATAATGTGTCCATCAAGGCCCCTCGCAAGGGGTCTTTTGGACTCAAGCCAGTACATAGTTTTGTTTAATAAAGCTTCGGGGGATTCATTGTGACCAGCCTTCAATGTGGGTACATTTATAAGGACAGCAACATACGGGTGGCAGTCAGGGGGCAAATTCACTGGAGGAGATTTAGGGGCAGTTTTGGAAAATGCGGCTTCATGGGCAACGTTTGGTGATTGTGTTTGCGGGTGTGTAGGGTGATGGTTAGAAATCAGAGATTCAGCAGGGCAGGCCTGGGAAGTGGCTTTACCTTTGCCCGACCCCTTTAGGGTTCCCTTTGCTTTTACTGGGCCACTCCCCCCTGGCAGCTCAGCCCGACCCGGCGCTTTGGGGTGCTTAGGGATACTAGGAGGAGCTTGCGCTCTTTGACCAGTACTCCCCGATGAAGCCCCCAGCGACACTGCAGATGCAATGTCAGTTGGCTGAGGGGTTGCTACTCTAGCCACGGGGGTTACATCAGGCAAGGCATGCTGAGACACCATTGTAGTGCTGTTTGGGGAGGTCCCTCCCTGCCCCTCCTCCCTTATCTTCGAGTGGAGTTTAATAAGTGCTTTCAGCCAATAGAAGCTATCCATGGTTGATTGTTCAAGCCTGTCTAGCCTATCTCCCAACCCTGCTACTCTGTCGGCAATCGGAGACAACAGTGATTTCAACAACCCCTCGATTTGCGCAAAAGTAGCCGGGGCACAGGAAGACAAAGGCTGGTGGGTTGGAAAGGGAAGGGCGCTTACATTTTCTATGATGGAACCCGTCCCCTTAAATAGAGAAGAGGAATTTGTTGGACATTTGGAACCTAAGCCCTTGGGTCCCTGTTTCCGTGCTTTCTTGTACAGTTTCAGGGAGCTCCTTTTAAATGGGCTAGCAATCCTTTTCCTTTTCCTTTTTGTGAATGCAGAGATCTTAGGGACCAACAGCAGTTTGCCTAGAGACTTGGGATTTCCAACTGAAGGAGGGGTGGACTCAGGGCTGGTTATAGTAGCAGGGGAAACAATAGGAGGGGGTGCCTCAATGCCATCAACCTCGGGAGCGTGACTAGATGATGCAACCAGGCTTTCCAGTCTGTCAATACTAGCCCTCAATGAAACAAGCCGTGGTTCGTCCGTTATGTGAGGAGAAATTAAAGGGGGAGCAGAGTTGCTTGTGGGTGACTCTACCAGAGCTATAGACCCCAAGGATGATCTCTTGGATGGATTTAGCTCCTGCGAAAGCCGCCGCTCCATCATAGCTATCTCCTTCTCTATGACGGCTGCTACCCGTGTGATGAATTTGTCCATGGTACCTATGACACCACTTGGACACCCTCCGCCACCTCCCCTCAGGCTCTTCCCTGAGCGGGTGGTCATTCGCTCGAGCTATAAAGGAAGAGCAGGTACTCTCACTAGAGTTAATGGATCCTCCAGCGCTGTGTGAGTCGGCGATGACAGAGGGGTGGCCCAGCCCAGCCTCAGACAGCCCCTGACTGCCACAGACTGCCCGCCCTTTGCCCGGGCTTCGCACGGCGTTCCGCTCGCGTTCCGCTACGCGCCCAACGTAGAGTTAAATAGGTAGCATTGCGGGTGGGGGGCGTGGCTTCAAGGGGGCGCGGCCAAGATCTCTGTGGCTGTGCAGGGACTCCTGGTCTAGCGAGTCCCTGCCTGTCACCACCCTTCTCAACACGCCAAAGGCTCCTCCACTCTTCCACTCTACCCACGACCTGGATAGCGGCAACACCAACAGCACCAACAGCGTGTCAAACCCCTTGCCTCAACCGCGCTGCGTCACCCGCGAAGCGGGTGCGGCGAGAGGTCGCGGTTTTGGCGGTACCCCTCTAGCGTGAGGGATAAAGGGCAGCCCAGAAACAGCGTCAGGTCAGCTCTCCCACCGTAGACCTTGCTTCGCTTGCTTTTGAAACTCAGCCGGGCGGGGGGCGTGGCTTCAAGGAGGCGTGGCCAAGATCTCCGTGGCTGTGCAGGGACTCCTGGTCTAGCGAGTCCCTGCCTGTCACCACCCTTCTCAACACACCAAAGGCTCCTCCACTCTTCCACTCTACCCACGACCTGGATAGCGGCAACACCAACAGCACCAACAGCGCGTCAAGCCCCTCGCCTCAACCGCGCTGCGGCACCCGCAAAGCGGGTGCGGCGAGAGGTAGCGGTTTTGGCGGTACCCCTCTAGCGTGAGGGATAAAGGGCAGCCCAGAAACAGAGTCAGGTCAGCTCTCCCACCGTAGACCTTGCTTCGCTTGCTTTTGAAACTCAGCCGGGCGGGGGGCGTGGCTTCAAGGGGGCGCAGCCAAGATCTCCGTGGCTGTGCAGGGACTCCTGGTCTAGCGAGTCCCTGCCTGTCACCACCATTCTCAACACGCCAAAGGCTCCTCCACTCTTCCACTCTACCCACGACCTGGATAGCGGCAACACCAACAGCACCAACAGCGCGTCAAGCCCCTCGCCTCAACCGCGCTGCGGCACCCGCGAAGCGGGTGTGGCGAGAGGTAGCGGTTTTGGCAGTACCCCTCTAGCGTGAGGGATAAAGGGCAGCCCAGAAACAGCGTCAGGTCAGCTCTCCCATGCATTCAGAGGGCATCTTAGACATGCCCCCTGAAAAAATATTTAACATTAGTGTCCTGGCTAAGTGGTTGCTTATATCAGACAGGTTTTTGGATCCCAGAGTAGAGAGCCTACAGTAGTTGAAACAAGGCAAATCCTGGGGGAAGGTGCGACGACTTCTCCCCCGGGATGGGTAGAGTCCACAAAGGGGAAGATTCAAGGCTTTCCGCCTTTCCGAGCTACTCAACCCATTTGCTTCTCTCAGCAACTGGCCTCTACCAGTTCTGACCCCCACTTTGGGCGTGAGAATTGGGAGTAAAACCAAGATAGGAAGAGAGGTGTCCCCACCTTTGCCACCCCACACCTCAGGTCCTTGCCATCTTGCAGATGGAGGGGGCATGATAGGATGTGTACCCATCCCATTGGTCGTGACCCGTACCTACCTGTAATGCCCCTAAATTTAGTATTTAGGGGCAACGCTGAACCTTGCCTCCTCAGACTACTCTCTCAAGAAGAAGCCTGAAGAAGAAGGACGGAAAAGATGCGCTGAAAGAAGAAAAGGAGGACACCCCCTGCCTTGGCCCCAGCCCTACTGGCGTGCCCTGACCTCAGACTCCTCCAGCAGAACCTCAGAGTGTCCTGCAGCAAGCAGCCCTCTAAAACCCGGAGAACCTGCAATGCCTTCACAATCTCAAAGCACTTTGTCTCCTGCGAGCATTGGACTTGCTCAAAACCAACTGACTCTAACTCTGGCTGACTCTGTGGGCCTTCACCATTCCGCTCCCGGCACCCAGAGCCCGAGTGACCCAATACCTTAATACGTTTCCCTTGGCAATCCTAGTCTGGTTCCCAGTGATTCCTTAACCTTTACACGTTCCTAAGCCTAGTATACAGCCCTCCTCTGGGAGGTACCCTCCGACCACGCCCAAAGGCGACAGCGCGACCGACTCTCTAATTGAAAAGGTCCAAGAAGACCAACCGCGACAGCCTAATTTACTACGTCTATGAATGCTGCAGTCACGAGTGAATAACTCCCAAAGACCCAAATTGCCTCCAGTCATCAACCGCCTTCCAGGAATCCTGACCGAATCTGCAGACGAGACCAAGACCACCGGTCTCCACAGAGAAACCCTTGGGAACCCCAACAACCGCATTCTGCACCCGGCAGCCTCTATTCCGCTGGAGGTGTAGATCTTCTGCTGGCCATTAGGCTCTACAGTGCTGACCTCAACCCCAGGAGCTTTTGTTTTTTCCCACCTGGTGGCCGGCTCGTCCGCAGTCCCCAAACTAACAACCATGCTTAGCTGATTGGCTAATGTGTGGCCCCAGCACCCTGCACCCAGCCACCTCTGTGCTGCTGGTGGTGCGACATGAGTGCCCATCTGACTGAATCCTACTCAGCGGCCCGTAACTCCACTTATAATCTCCCAGGTTCTAGGTGTGCATCGTGAGCAATACTGCAAAACTATAACTATTTTGCAAAACATATTATCTTCTTTTCCTTCTGCCTTAGAAATATACCAGCTTGGTTTCTAGAGATACCTTGCTGTGTTAGAAAAAGTAATGTACAAAGTGACCTCAGTCGTAACTAAAAAGTAATTCCAACTGTTTTATGAACAAATGACTAACCTGTAACCAAACCAATTGCATTGAACAGCATTCAAACTGTATTTAACTGCATTTTTCTTGCAAAGTATATTTATGCCACCTGTACCAGGCCTGGATTGGTTCTAGAAAATAAAATACCATAAATAATATTTGTATACCAATAAATTGGTCTGAGTTCATGTCTTTAAGTGTGTGACATCATTTCTATTGTACACAAAATGTTAGCACTACCCTCCGATAAAGCCTCAATGCGCACCCACACTACCACAAATAGATAGTAAGGTGTTATCTACTTTTACCTCTCCCTACCCTAGGGGATCCACTGAACTCTGTGCACACTATACCTTACCTTGGTATAGTATATACAGAGCGAGCTTCCTACACCGAAACCAATCAAAAATATGCAAATGTTTAATTTAGCTTAAAAGTTTGCCACTGACCTGTACATAACAGCGTTGAAGTCATGTCACAACACGTAGTAGACATGTTGCATTAACTAAGATACACACATCGTGGTTTTTAAGCCAGTTTTCCCATTACTCATTAATCAGACAGTCAGAAGGCTAGTTGACACAATAACCTAAGCCTGGCATGGATTCTTACATTCCACTCGAAGCCTCCGACCGCCAGGCCTCCAGCAGCTGCGGTGCCCGCCATGCCAACGAACAGGCCGCTCCCCACATTGCTCGACATTAGCGAAGCCCCGATCTGCAAGAAAAACCACAGGAGAGGAGAGAGCATGAAGTTTAAACATAGCTCAGTGGATTTTACTGCATGCGCCATCTAGGACCAAGATTGAACTATTATAGTAAAGCCATTGCACATTATCGCTTCTGCTCTTCATATAAAAAATACATCCATATGAGCAGCAGTAAAATACGATGAAAGGAAATTTGAATGCCAATTTTTGAAATGTTGAGGCATTTAAATAGGTAAAAACTAAACATACCATGTTATCTAGAGTTGACAAATCAAGCAATAAAAAGGTGTCCTTTGTGATCAGTATGGCACTCATTACATTGTATATGTTTTGCGCTTCGATATAGAGCCATATAATATACTGTGCACAAATAGCTCTGCAGATGACACTGTATATGACACTGTATATTGTTCGGCCTCCCAATAAATTAAATAACATACACCTTGGCAGGCAGGTTTCTGCTAAACCCTGACTTTGTTCGCATTAGGTCCAAGCTGCTGCTGCTGTTTGCTGACTGCATGTGAACCAAGCCAAGGCATCATATTTATCAAGTGTTGGTGTAGAAGCCTAGGTTTGTCCTTGACTAAATGAGATGCAGGACCTTTCTTGTGTCCTGGGTGAGTGCACCATCAAGCATGGTCTCATGGTCGGCAGTGGATAACTGTCCCTGTGTTGTTTGTAACCCAAAATTGATAGTGACCCTGCTTAGCTGCCAAGTAGCTAGGTACATGCATCATGTGCTGTTCCAAGCCGGGTTTTTTCTTTGAGTTATGAGACTTTTAGTCGTATTAATTCCATTATACAAATAGGAATATAAGTCTCAAAAAGAACGATTGCTTGTGACTGAACCGTGGTAGGCAGTCTTTGCACCCGCCACAGTCGTGTTCCGATTCACTCAGCCATCAATCAATCAATCAGGGTATTTATAAAGCATGCTACATACCTGTGAGGGTCTCAAGGCACGGGGGGAGCTGCTACTGGTCGAAGAGCCAGGTCTTGAGAAGTCTTCTGAAGGCCAGTAGGTTATCCTCTTGTTGACGGGGAACCAGTGTAGATCTCTCAGGTGGGGTGTGATGTGGCTGCGGCGGAGGATGTCGAGGATCAGCCGTGCAGAGGCATTCTGGATGCGTTGCAGCCGTCTCAGGAGCTTGGTTGTTGTTCCTGCGTAGAGGGCATTTCCGTAGTCCAGTCTGCTGGTGACGAGGGCCTGAGTGACAGTTCATCTCGTTTCGGTGGGGATCCACTTGAAGATCCTGTGGAGCATTCGGAGGGTGTTGAAGCAGGATGAGGAGACAGCGATGACCTGCTTGGTCATGGAGAGGGTGGAGTGGAGGATGACCCCCAGATTGCGTGCGTGGTCAGTAGGTGTCGTGCTATTCCCAGCGATGTTGGCCACCAGGAGTCGTCCCAGGCTGAGGGGGTGGAGCTGAGGATGAGGACCCCCGTCTTGTCAGTGTTCAGCTTCAGCCTGCTGTCCTTCATCCATTCGGCGACGGCCTTCATTCCTATGTGTAGGTTGGCTTTGGTGGTGAGAGGGTCTTATTGAGGGAGATGATCAGCTGGGTGTCTTCGGCGTAGGAGATGATGTTGAGGTTGTGCTATTGGGTGACATGGGCGAGCGGTGCCATGTAGATATTGAACAGCGTCGGGCTGAGTGAGGAGCCTTGTGGTACACCGCAGATGATCTTGGTGGCCTTGGAGCGGAAGGGTGGGAGGCGGACGCTCTGCATTCTCCCGGAGAGGAAGGATGCGGTCCAGTCCAGTGCCTTCTCTTGGATTCCGGCGTCGTAAAGGCGTGCTCACAGAGTACGGTGGCAGACCGTGTTGAAGGTGGCTGACAGGTCCAGGAGGATGAGGGCTGCTGTTTCTCCGCTGTCCAGCAGGGTCCTGATGTTGTCGGTGGCGGCAATGAGGGCGGTTTCAGTGATGTGGTTGTTGCGGAAACCGGACTGGGACTGGTCCAGGATGTTGTTGTCCTCGAGGTAGCCGGTCAGTTGTTCATTGACGATTTTCTCTGTGACCTTCGCCGGGATCGGGAGCAGGGAGATAGGATGGAAGTTCTTGAGGTCGTTGGGGTCCTCCTTGGGTTTCTTAAGTAAGGCGTTGATCTCTGCGTGCTTCCAGCTCTCCGGGAAGGTTGCTGTCTCGAATGAGATGTTGAACACTCTTCGGAGATGGGTGAGCGATGACTGTGCTCGCTTTGTTGAAGACTGGGTGTGGGCATGGGTCGGACGGGAATCCGGAGTAGACGGAATTCATGATCTTGATGGGGTCATTGTCGCTGACGTTGGACCAGGAGAACAGGCAGCTGGTGCGGGTGGTGGTCTTGTTGGGGGACTCAGTGGTAGGCGGGGAGTCGAGGCATTGTAGCTGTCGTGGATGTCGACGATCTTGCGGTGAAAGAAGGAGGCCAGCGAGTCGCACAGGTCCTGCAATGGGGGAATGTCGTTGGTGTTGGAGCTGGGGTTGGAGAGTTCCTTCACGATACTAAAGAGCTCTTTGCTGTTGTGTGCGTTGTTGTCCAGGCGGTCCTTGAATGCGGTCCTCTTGGCGGTTCTGATGAGTTGATGGTGTCTGCGGGTGGTGTTCTTGTGGGCTGTGTAGCTGTCTGGGGATCGTTCGCGGAGCCAGTTCTTCTCCAGTTTCCGGCATGTGCACTTGGAGGCCTGGAGGTCTTCGGTGAACCAGGTGGCTTTCTTGCCGGTGCGGCTGTTGGAGGGGGTCTTGAGTGGTGCAAGGGTGTTGGCACAGTCGTCGGTCCACTGTCTGAGGTTGCGGGCGGCGATGTCGATGTTGGTGGGGTCGGCGGGTGGGTTCTTGGCGAGGGTGGTGGTCAGCTGGTCTTCGGTGACTTTGCCCCAGCAGTGGCATGGCATCTGTTGGGTGCGGTGGTGTGTGGTGGGTTTCCTGTAGGTGAAATGGACGCACCGATGGTCGGTCCAATGGGGTTTGGTGGTGTGGTTGAAGGAGACGTGGGGACTTGCGGAGAAGAAAGGGTCAAGCGTGTGACCGGTGGCGTGGGTGGGTGTTGTCACAAGCTGTCTGAGTCCGAGGTTGGTAAGGTTGTCGATCAGGGTGGTGGAGTTAGCATTGTTGTTGTTCTCGAGGTGGAAGTTCAGGTCCCCGAGGGGGATGTAGTCCGTGGAGGCGAGGGCGTGGGTGCTGATGAAGACTGCGATGGAGGCGCTGAACTGTGGTCGGGATCCGGGGGGTCTGTAGATGAGGGTTCCTCTGAGGGTGGTGTTGGGGTCGGTGTGGATCTGGAAGTGCAGGTGCTCGGCGGTTCTGAGGGTGTCGTCGATGTTGGTCGAGACTCTGAGAGTGTTCTTGTGGATGATGGCAATTCCACCTCCTACTCTGTTGGTGCGGTCTCTGTGGGAGATTTTGTAGCCTTCTGGGATGGCTATGGCGATGTCTGGTGCTGAGGTGGTATTCAGCCAGGTCTCCGTCAGGAAGGTGACGTCGCGGGCGGTTGAGTCGAGGAGGTCCCACAGTTCGACGGCGTGTTTGCAGGCGGTGACGGGGGTAAATTGCTGTCCGATGGCGGAGGGCCTGCCACCGCACAGCTGGCGGTGGAGGGCCTTCCACCATCGTAATCACACCCTGTATCTGGAGGGCAGCCTCAAAAGTGCACTTGAAAGTTAACTAACCCAACCATGCTCTGAAGCCTTAGACAGTGGATCTAAAAAGCCTGTCTGTAAAATGTGTATAAAAGTGGGATCAAAACCATTCTATTTTGTTCCATTCCCACGTTCTTTATGATCAAGGAACGAAGTGCTATAAACATTATAAACAACATTTCCAATACAAAGCCTAGTTAAGGATAGTCAGAGTTAAATTAATCAGGCCTGCATTCACAAACCTAGTATTAGCAAATTGGTTCATTCAGTTAATAACACTAACAAAAGCAATACAAACATATAAAAAGATCAAATTTATAATAACGAAAATACTAATTTGATTTAGTACACATAGCCATTTTCAGAAAGATTTCAACTGCAAAACAGAGGGTATCGGCGTGGCTAAGGAAGCCATCATGGCAGACGCAGCTTAACAGAGCTCCGTCCCGCCGTTATCTTATCCGCCAAAATTATCCTTCCTCCCCCGCACCCAACAGTATCCCGGTGTGGTGTGGTGCAGCGGAAGGTGATCGTCGGACATGGCGCGACTTTGAGCCGCATCGGAGCATAGGAAGACGCTGCACTACGCTCGGAACCTGAGCACGCAATAGAGAGCGGCGCCGGGGACCTCGAGTTTAGAGACGCCCGGGGAGGAGGACAGCCGACGGCGGCTGCACTGGCGCTGGTCCGGCGGCGCTGACGGACCCAAAACAGGAGCAGTGCTGCCGAACACCGGAGTATCGGCTGTGTGTTGGCTGGTGGTGAAGGCGGCGACCTGGAGGGACACCCGGAGCCAGGGGGCACCTAACGTGCCGAAAGCAGATACGGAGGTACGCGGTGACGACCGGGTGCAGTGACCGGGGCAGACGAGCAGCCACGGACATCTCGGCGGCCGAGACAGACCGCGGACGGCAAGCCTTCGCAACATCAAGTAAGCCTCTCCTGGTAGCGAGGGACAGTAGCGGGCGCCTTGGGTCGGGCCCCTGAAACGGCCATCTTGCGGATGAAACAGCGAGGGGGCAGCTGGAGGCACAGAAGCCTGGAGATAGACAACAAACCTGTGGCGGTCTAAACCTGCATGCCCCCGCAGCCATGGACAAATCCGGACCCTAATTGCCAGAGACTAAGAGTGCCCTTGGTGGATAGACGCACATTGTAGTGAATTGTAGTGTGTCCGGAGGGAAGACGCCAAGGGCAGACACTGTAGCCGTGGTTGGCGAGCGTGGCCCGGACTCCCTGCTGCCTACTCTCTGAGCCTGTGGAACGGGGGGTGTGGGGATAGTGGGCCCCAGAGGACGACTCCTTGAAGAGGAAGGGCCCCCCCCCCCAGTGGCGAGAGGCGAGAGACACGAGAGCCACAGAAAGTGACCTGACGACTGCCCTATCAATCATTGACCATGACCAGAGGCGGGAGTGGCGGTGGAACCTCGAAACAGGGGACTATTGATAAATTCACGTGCCCAAGTGGAAACTCTGGAGCTTCGGGAGGCCACCAGGCCCAAGGACTAGACAATGCAGCGCTCCTGGCGGCAATCACCCAATCCCGGGACATGTTAGATGCCAAAATTGGGGCCGTTGGGGCTGATGTTACCTTGCTGCGGCAAGACTTGCGGAATGCGGTGGCCCGCATTACAGAAGCAGAAGCCCGGATTACAGGAGTGGAGGACGATCTGGCGACCTTGAAGAAAAGAGTGACCAACATGGAAGGCATACAAAAGGGCCTGGCGCTCCGGGCTGAGGATGCCGAAGGACGGGCTCGGCGCAACAACTTACGATTCGTCGGCCTTCCAGAAGACTGCGAAAAGGGCAACATGGAAGCCTTTCTCACCGAGTGGCTGGAAGGCTGGCTCCCGCCGGAGTCCCTCTCCCGCTGCTTTATCATCGAATGGGCCCACAGAGCGCTAACTCAGAAGCCGCTGGTTGGCGAACGACCGCGGCCGGTAATAGCCAAGCTGCTCAACTATCATGACCGGGACACGATCCTGAAGCAAGCCCGGTTGAAAGAGCCCCTCCAGTGGAATAATCAGTGGATCATGATATTTCCGGACTACACAAGACTAGTGCAGCAACAACGGCAGTCCTTCATGGCAGCTAAAGCCCGCCTGCGAGGCCTCAAGATCCAATATGCTCTACTTTATCCGGCTCGTCTACGGGTGGTCTATCAGTCCCGCACCCTATTCTTTAACTCCCCTGAAGAGGTGTTCACATGGACGGATGAGACAGTACGAATTAGACCACATACACCGCCGGCTCGAGACTCAGATTCATCCTCCTCAGCAGTGCCGCCGCGGACGCCCTGACGCTCGCGCAGCAGAAGTAACTGGAGATCTTGCTCATCTAAACGCTCCCCAGCAAAAAAGGGGAACACGGAGGAGACTAACACCCCAGACTCTCCGAAAGTGGATCCGTGAGGGGCGAAAGGACACAGGTTACCTGTTTGATTTGTATACCACAGTACAGGCTGAGTGGCAGATAGTGCAGGCCTGGTCGAAGATGGTCTACGCTTATAGTAACACTAACACTGGCAGACAAATGTAGACTTACAGAAACGGGATGTGGGTTGGGTGGGGAGGGACGGACTGAAAGGCGGTAACCCCTCAATTTAGAGGAGTTTGTTAGGTGGGGGTGGGTTGGGACTGAGTGGGTAGTTCATGGGGATCCATTGGGATAGTGGGTCGCTGACCTACCGTTGGGGGCCGGAGATGACCTATACCGCAACAGGTACTTCAATGTTACTGAGGTATGGGGTGGGGGTGGCGGGGAAGTTGTTGGAGTGACTTGGGACGGGGTAGGGGTTGGGGGGTTTGTTGGGTGTGAATTGAAGGGGGGAAAGGGAGGGAGGGATGCGTTAATTTGCACAGTGTTCTTTCGAGGCCTATTGAAGCAAGATGTGTGTGTGTGGCCTCAGACACTCGGGCTATCCATATTTCTGCCCATGGATGGCGGTTGATACTCCCGAATCGGGCCTACAGAGGGCATCGATGCGTGTTGTGAGCTGGAATGTACGGGGGATGCTGGACAGGATAAATAGAGGGGCAGTCCTAAGGCAGGGGAAGAGAGACAGGGCTGATGTGTTACTGTTGCAGGAGACTCACCTCATGGGTACCAAGACCCTTAGCCTACAGCGTTACGGTTTTCAGCAGGTATATCATGCTGGGTTTGCGAGGGGATCTCGTGGGGTAGCAATCTTGGTACACCGCAGGCTGTCCTATGTTCATGAGAATTAGTGGGTTGATGCGCAAGGCAGGTATGTGTTTGCCCAGGGCAAGATAGGCACTGAACCGGTAGACTTCGGGAGTGTATATGCCCCACCTCCACTGCAAGGAGCTCTTATAGAAAAGCTGTTCGGTGTATGGGCTGAGATACCAGATGTTATGGCAGTGGTGGGCGGCGACTGGAATGATGTGATGAATACACGGATGGATCGACACAGGCTGGGGGGAGAGGTGCCTTCGGACACACCTACTAAACTGAATGGCATGGTGAGAGGGATGGGATGGGTGGATGCAAGGCGACACCAACACACCCAAAGTCGTGAATACACATTCGTCTCAGCAGTGCATAAGTCCTTCTCCAGGATTGACTACCTGTTTGTCCCTCACGCCTGGGTTGGGAGGGTGGATTCCACGTCCATACTGCCACGCGGTCTGTCAGATCACTCCCCGATAGTGATTGACCTACTTCTAGATAGAAGACGACAGCCGTTCAGATGGCGTCTTTCCACGTGGCATTTGCAACAAGAAAGCGACCAGACACATATGAGGGGAGCTATTGCTCACTACTGGAGCGACAATGATAAACCTGACACGGATGACATGACCCTCTGGGATGCTCTGAACCCCACGCTTCGAGGGGTGGACATTGCTTGGTGTGCAGCTGCCCGTAAGGCAAGAAGGGAGGATATAGTGAAAGCTGCAGACCGGGTCAGCGACCAGGAAGAAAGATGCCACGCTGGTGGGAGTGAGGAAGATGTGGGTCAACTACTACTGTTGCAGCAGTTGTACGCCTCCTTGCTGTTAGATGAGGCTAGGCAGCTGTGGCTGGCGACTCAGAGTAGGATCTACCAGTGGGGCGACAAATCCAGCTCGATGCTATATAGGCTCTGCCAGAGCACTTTCCATGCGCAGTCCCTACTGTGTCTTCGTGATGAGGCGGGGACACCCATGACGGCCCCAGTGGACCTGGCGGCCGGCTTTACACTGTATTATGCGGCCCAATATGCCCCCCAGGAGCTCCTACCGGCGGAAGATGTCGACAAGTTTCTTGCCGACCTCCCGCCATGAACAATCTCAGATGAAGGGCGTACTCGACTTGAACTCCCTTTGTCAGCGGAAGAGCTGGGTACAGTCCTCGGAGAATTAAACGTGGGCAAGGCCCCCGGACCCAATGGGTTCCCTTGTGAATTTTTTAAGAAATTCCACCTCCAACTAGGAACATACTACGGTAGGGCATTGGAGGCAGCCAAGGAGTGTGGCCGACTCCCGAGGGACTGGCGACACGCTGAAATTGTGGTCTTCTGCAAACCAGGGAGGCCCCCTGAACTACCGGAGTCGTATAGACCGATATCGCTATTGAATACAGAAGCGAAAATATTGGCGAAATCGCTGGCCAATCGCCTCCTCCCATACATTACCGATCTTGTCCACCCGGACCAAGCCGGGTTTCTGCCCCATAGAGCAACAAGACACAATATTAGACGCGCGCAGGTGGTGGTGAAGGTGGCCCGAGCAGCGGGGATCCCTGCGGCACTTCTGCTGGCCGACATAGATAGGGCCTTCGACTCAGTAAGTTGGGTCTACCTCCGCGCACTTCTATCCCGCCTGAATCTCGGGCCCCACTTTCTATCATACCTGCAGTTATTATACACAGACCTGACAGCGTCGGTGAGAGTGGCTGGGGCAGTGTCCGATTCCTTCTCCATAGGTCGGGGCCCCAGGCAAGGATGCCCACTATCGCCATATTTATTTGCCCTGGCTATGGAACCATTGCGGTGTGGGTACGAGTGGACGCTCAGATGCAAGGCATTGAGTGGAAGGCGGGACCCTGCGATAGAATCGCACTCTATGCGGATGACGTCCTATTCTTCCTCAGAGATCTGAATAGATCTGGGCCGTGGGTCCTTGACATAATGCGGATATTCGGGGAAGTGTCGGGCCTCCGTTTGAACTTACGTAAGTCTGTGCTGTGGGTGCTGGGAGAGTGCTGTGGCCTGGGGTCCTGGGGGCGGCATTGCAGGAAGCAACGGGAGGCCTTAAATATCTGGGTGTATTCCTGACTGACTTGCGTGGAGTCTCCTGGACGCGCAATGTTGTGCCAGTATGGGAGCGTGTCCGATCAGACATGACTACATGGTCCCGCATGCCCCTGAATATATACGGCTGCTCAGCCATATTTAAGATGGTAGCCCTCCCGCGTCTATTATACCAACTACAAAATCACCCATATCCTATTTCACCGCAGTGGTTCAAGCAAGTAAATTCGACACTCAGTAAGTTTCTTTGGCCGGGGGAGTGGCGAGAGTAGCTCTCCGCACATGTTTCCTTTCCACGTATTGTGGCGGCCTAGCGACGTCGGACATTCTGTCCTATTATCAAGCTTCCCATCTATTGATACTGAATGAGTGGTGGTATGAGGACCGGGGCGATCTGAACTATGCCCTGGAGAGGTACCTGATGGACCCTGACACGCTACATACTATACTTTACTCGGCTAGTAAGAGAAAGAGGCTCCCAGTGGTCACTCAAATAGTGTTTCATATATGGCGCGGAGCACTCCGCCGCATGGGGCGGTGGAACAGGCTAACGAGGGAAACCCCTTTGTGGCAGAATGGGCTACTGCCGGCGCTGACGTCCCTACAGGGGTTCCGTGGCTGGGACGCGATTGGCATATCAGCCTTAGGCCACGTTGTCAGGGGCACGACCCTCAACTCGTTCCAGGAGCTGCGTGGGGAGTATGATATGCCCCAGACCCAGTTCTTTAGATATTTGCAGCTCCGACATGTTATTGCACCCATCCTGAAAGGACTGGACTCATTGCCCGAGTTTAGCCCACTGGAGGCTAAGGTATTTATGGGGGAATTGGAAAGTAAAAAGATATCTACCATCTACCAAACGCTAGTTACACATTGTTCATCTTCCCTAGACGGTCTGCGGACTAAATGGGAGAGTGATGTGGGTGCATTTGAGGAGGAAGACTGGAGAGAAGCGCTTGAGGCCCTGAGAGGAGCGGCCATTGCAGTACGCCTACGATTTATTCAGTTCAAATATCTACATAGAGCCTATTATACAAGGGAACGAATGTGGAGGGCAGGCTTGATTGCGTCCCCTGATTGTTTGAGATGTGGCAGAGAGGTGGGCACCTTTATACATACAGTATGGTCGTGTGACGGGCTACGGAGGTTTTCGTCAGGGGTGTGGGACTGCCTGTCTGAGGTGTTGGCCTGGGAGCTCCCCCGTTTGCCACAGTTGGGTCTTCTCCATGGGGGAAATATCTATAAACGACATTTGCTGCTGTTGGGCCTCACTGTGGCCAAGAGAGATGTGGCCCGAGCCTGGAAGGACCCCAGGGCCCCCCTGGTGGGAGTGTGGAAAAGGGGACCGGACTTCTACATGGGACTGGAGCTGCCCTCGGAAGCATTATAAGATTTGGAAGAGATGGGCAGAATATAGAGGACTGTGGCTGGAACCACCAGCACATGATGAACCTGAAGAAAGTCATTTGGACACTGATCCCGGGTGATGAGGAACACACACTGAATGTTTCTTGATATGCTTTTTGTTTATAGACTACTTAGACGCTGTGCAGGGGGCGGGAGGGGGGTTCCGGGTAGGGGGATTAGGAGGGAGAGGGGAGGGGGGACGTAGGAAAATTATTCTACCTTAAATAGTTGTTTGAATTGCCTAAATGTGATTATTACTCTAATGCTCACAGCACCTCCGGTTCCCGGGGCGCTGTGCTTGTCATGCAATTTTTCAACAACACAATAAAATCTTGTTCTGAAAAAAAAACCAGAGGGTATCAATTGGAAATATAAAAAGGATGGGAAACAATTAGCAAATTACAAATTACACAATAAAGGAGCAGTGAATTTCACCCTCTGAATTTTAAGTGCCCCAACTTTTTGCCGCTGAAGCGGCGATATTTTTAGCGCTCTTACAGCAAGTTGTCGCTAACAACTGTTAGCGACACCTTTATGCGAAAGCGACCGTTTTGGGTGCCGCTTTACATGTCAGCTATATTTATCACTAATGACATGCAAAGGAGGCGTTTCCAACTTGAAAGCGACTGAAAGCAGTCGCAAACACACCTTCTGCCTCTTACCAAGGCCCGCGAAGCGATAAAAAAACGCACGCTAACCACGTTTATCGCTGGATTTTAACACCTGCTACAATCCTGGCTTAGCCATAATTTTCTATGGGAGGTGGATTCTACCGCTGAATCCTCACCTGCCTATTAGCGACCTTTTCCTTAGTGATGGGAATTCATCGCTGGAATTACCGCGTTGATGCTGGAGAATCGCCGCTATCGCTGGTTTGTTATCGCCTTGGAGATAAACGTTGATAATAACGCGTTATCTCTGCGATGTAAACCAGCGATAGCCGGTGATAAAAAATACAGCGCTAAGCATGCTTTGCGTTAATCATCGCAAGTCCTTGCTAATATGGCCCATAGTGCGTTGATCAGTTGATTATATCAATGCCAAAATGCTAAATCATGATGTAAGTTCCATGTTTTAGGAAATGTTACAGAGTGATTTAAAATGCCCACTTTAAACTGTGTTAGAAGGTTATGCTCATATACAATATGAACTTAACCTAAATACCTAATACCCTTATATTAATAATCATATACCCAGATGTACTAACATTAGTGCTTGCGGTTACCAAATCGCTATTTGGTAAACGCAAACACTAATGTACTAAAGTGTGCTTCACATTTTTTGCAAATCCCAGTGGGTCGCAAATAGGCCTACCTCACGAATATTAATGAGTAAGGTGTCTGTTTGCAAACCATTGGAAGTCGCAAAAAACACTGGGATGGGGACCTGCTGGGGTCAGCAGACCACCATGCCTGTGATGTCTTTTAAATGAAGCTATATATTTTTATAACAAAGCCTTTTTTCTTTAAAGGAAAAATGATGCGTTACATTTTTTTTAACATTTTCTATACATTTTTTAAGAGTAGGCAGTGGCCCATGAGACCACTGCCTGCTTCTAAAAATATATATATATATATATTTTTATATTTCTTTTTATTAAACAGTTCGACCAAAACACATCAAGTAGTTACAAGCAGGTGTCTCCATGGTTCCTCAATAACATTTTACACATGACAAGATAATCCACAGTTTTTGTATTTGGTTGACTCAAGCACTTCAACATCCGGTCTGGTGGGGTACAGATGTCTCCCCTGTACCGGTTCCAAGCTTCCCATACCATATTCCATTTCCCCGGGCATCCCCTAGCAATGTAGACTGACTTCTCCCTGAACATGCACCAGTCTAGATCCTCCGCCCACTTCCCAATCCGAGGCGGTTGACTGGCAGCCCATAGTTGAGCAACGTTACACTTCGCTATCATAAATGCCAATGTTGCCCACTGTGTTGTGTAAGTATTTAGGTCTGTTGGTTCCCAGACATTTAAAATGCATCTACTAGCCTCTGGCTGCAAATCGACAGCTAGCACCGCCCGCAGCGGGTGATGGAACTCCCTCCAATATAATTGTATGTGTTGGCAGTGCCACAATATATGAATAAATGTCCCCAGTTCTCCACAGCCCCTTCTGCACTCTCTGCTTTCCAAATGACCCATCCGAACTAGATGGGGACCTGTAACATATATCCTGTGCAATATTTTAAGCTGCACTAGCCTCATCCTTGTCTGGATTACCACTACAAGCGGGGAAGCCTAAAAATATTTTTAAACCATTCTCATAGTTGGAAGTGTGCCTTTGGGACTCCGTCCCATTTGTGAATGGGTTACCTCCAACTTTGGGTTGGTGGTACAGTGCGAATGAACAGAACATTTGTACATACCATTCAGATTCGGTATTAGGAAGGGAAAGCCCTAAACATGCCCTTTCCAAATACCGAATCGCAGACACAAATTGCGATTTAGGAACATGCTACCAAATCGCAATTTGAGTTTTGTATATATCCAATAGAATTTTTTAGGTCAGAAATGGCCCGATCTGTCATTTTGTTCGCAAAAATGCTTCATACATGTGGTCCATAGTGAGATATAACTGTGGATTTCATAAATTTAGATTCTTCTCTCAACAAGGCTCTGGCACAAAGAAAAGATTTTGTAAATCCTAATCTATCTCCTTTTACAAACTTTTAAGGAATGGCTATGGCAAAGTGCTGGAGGTTAAAAGGGGGTTCCCGGATAAACATATGTAAACATATGTACATAAAAAATCAATTATTGAAGAGGGTTCTCCATAGGGATAAATTATAACAAAGTCTCTTGACCTAAAAAGTGGAATTTGTCGCAATTGGTAACCATTTCTTTACATGCAACGGGCAAATTAACAATAAACTAACGCAGCAAGTCATTTTCCTGCGCCGTGCTGCGTTAGTTTGGAAAGCACAGAGATGCAACATATTCACAACAATATGTTGCATCTCTGTGCTTCCCCCTGCGCTGGCGCATAAACTGCTGCCATGCGCAGACGCAGGCACCCTGGCACCATGGTGCAAGGATGCCTGGGTCGTGGGTAGATTGTTTTTGTGCAGGAAGGGTTCCCTTCCTGCACAAATACAATCTGAAATGCCGTTTTGCAACTTATATGTTACTGCATTAGCACACATAGAAGTAGAAAAACAGTATTCTTTCAATAATTGTTTATGTGCATGATGGGAACTATTCCTGTACATACAATGATCAGAGATGATTTCCTCCTTCAATGTGTTCTGCAGAATGCAGCACTCATAGAAACAGGAAACAAAAACGAGGAGAAAATAATAAATTTCTCCTCGTTGTGCCTCCCTAGGCCTCCCCTGTGGAGGCGTAGCATTGATACTCATTTCCAGACTTACGATTCCTCGTAATTCTGGATATGTGTCTTGTTCAATGGGTGTTAGCCTTCAGAAAACAGCTTAAAACCTGGATATTCGATAAGTAAACCTCCCTCCCCTTCCTCAAGCGCCTTGAGACCCTCTGGGTATGTAGTGCGCTATATATATATATAAATTCTGACTTGACTACGTGGGAACACCCACAGCAATACGCATGGAACTGCCCTTTCACGTTAAAGGGCCATACTTACAAGGATAGGAAAAGCCACCCAGGGTGGCTTTTCCTGTCTTTGTAAATATGAGGCAGTGTATTGCGCTGCCAGTGCGTCACAAAAAGTGACTTACTGGCAGCGCAAAGGGCTTGTAAATCTGTCCTAATATCTTTAATACTTACACAATTGCCGTAGTAACATTAGGCTAAGAGAATTGTTCAATTCATATTAAGAAAATTATGACAATAATTCTTTTCCCTATTCCCTGAATAACATTTTTCAGACAAGGACAGGAGTCCATGTTCTGTTTAGGTCCAAGTTACTCCCCTCAAGTGAACCATCCAGGCAATCCAAGAAAAGATTGTTATTCTCATCTCCTCGCATAGTGGATGCTTCTTTTCTTATAACAGCCGAGATGGAGCATCTTTCAACCTGAATGTTGACGTGTTTCATGCCTGTGTCACATAATTTCCGCTTGGATCATCATAAATGGAATTACAGAAATCCTACCCATAATTAAAAGGCCCAACACGTGTAACCAGAGCCTAATTACATTTATGTGAATCAGAGTCCTTAATACTCAGTCCAATTGAGACGAAGAAACAGGAAGGTAGCATGCTTGTCTACTGGGTGAAATTCTACCCAGTCTGAATCAAACATTCACCCGCAGTGAAGAGATCTGGCTTAAATCCATTGGGGCAGATTTATGAAGGCCTTGCGCCGCCGGTGCGTCACTTTTTCCCATGTTAAAAATGATGCACCGGCGGCGCAAGGCCTTCATAAATCTGCCCCATTGTTTTTTTGCTCACTATGCCGGCACAGTTTAGACCCAGCCATTTGCAAGTCAGTCTTGACCCTGCTCCTCATGGGAACAGTCCAGCCTGGATTGCCAACATAGCACAATAAAGCTGCATGAGCTCAACTCCAATGCTAGTGCAGTTTGAAGCAATGATACGGATCCTAACAAGGCACTATACTCATGTGGCGTGTCCACAAAATGGTAAAGAAGAGCAACTACACACAGCAAAGGACACTACCATTATAGTGTATATGCAACTTAATATATAAAGAAAAACAATACACTACAGAAGACCAGGACAGGAAGGCACCCGAACTCAGAGCTGTGCGAAGCTATTGTACTGGCAAGGAAGCGCTAAAGCAGTCTTGTTAGGAAAACATAAAATAACATTGCTGTGTGTCTTAGATTCTGCTCAATGTGAGTTTCTCAAGACTTAGACAACGATTTTTCTATGTAATCGCTATATCTCTCGATGTTCTATCCTGAACGAATATTCATGTTTCTAATAGTAAGATTGTGAACCCTTGCCCTTTCCACGTCTTGTAAAACTTCTGTCAGGTTTTTATGCAAGTAAAAGCCACCACCCCTAAAAAGTGCCAAGAAAGCGCCTTCGAAATACAGGGCTGTGACCAACTGGCATGGGTGCACATTCAGGACGGTGAGTGTAAACTATCAGGACAAAGGGTCCTAATTCAGGACAGAAGGTTAAAAGTAAGGCCAAAAATTTGTGGCAAAAGGTTAGGTTTACACACACATCAGAGGAGGCCGCACAATAGTATATAAGTAAATGGACAACCAAAATAAGTTTAATATGTCCCACCTCAAGCAATCCATTATGTATTGCGGTACCCAGATAATGAAGTTGTTCCATCTGTTTTTGGCCTGAAAGAGGCATTAGCATCAAACCAAGAGACATATTTTAAATTATTTATTTATCTAGGGCCCGATTCACAGAACTAACCATTTTGGTATTCACAGAAGGCACTTACTCATTTCGGTATTCACAGAAGTTAGGAATCCTAACTTTAGGACTCCTAAATGCCTTCTGTGAATACCAAAAGTCTTAAAGTTAGGATTATTCTCAGTTTAGGAGTAGTAAAGTTAGGACTCCTAACTTTACTACTCCTAAACTGAGAAAAATCCTAACTTTAAGACTTTCGGTATTCACAGAAAGCAATTAGGAGTCCTAAAGTTAGGAGTCCTATCTTTACTTCTCCTAAACTGAGAAAAATCCTAACTTTAAAACTTTCGGTATTCACAGAAGGCATTTAGCAGTCCTAAAGTTAGGACTCCTAACTTTACTACTCCTAAACTGTGAAAAATCCTAAGTTTAAGACTTTCGGTATTCACAGAAGGCATTTAGCAGTCCTAAAGTTAGGACTCCTAACTTTACTACTCCTAAACTGTGAAAAATCCTAACTTTAAGACTTTCGGTATTCACAGAAGGCATTTAGGAGTCCTAAATCAGGACTTCTAACTTCTGTGAATATCGAAATGAGTAAGTGCCTTCTGTGAATACCAAAATGAGTAAGGGCCTTCTGAGAATACCAAAACTGTAGTAAATTTAGGATTTTGTCTTAAGTGAGTTCTGTGAATCGGGCCCCATGTGTTTTCTATAGCACGAACATTACCCAATCCTGGGTGTCAGAGCGCTTTACAATTCAACCGCAATCAGTTTCCTTCAGTGTTTACAAATTTACAAATAAAATACATATTAAATCATACTAGGCGGCAACACAGGTTATAGTAGTACATGTTATGACTTAATTGCATTTAGACTGTAATATCACTATTAAAGAAAACGTGGAGTCAGCACCTGGATACAGTTACAGTTACAAGTCCAGTCCCATATCCCTGTGGCTTGGTGAAGGTACCTTAATTTGCCATCTTCCTTCAATCTTGCGTATGGATTTGAGGTATCCAAACAGGGCTGATAGTGGCCCAAAGGTAAGAATCGATGAAAGCTCACTGACTTGCACAATTACCGGAGTCATTGCTCTGATATTAGCAATACAAGGATCCTATTAGCCCAGCTGAATGTAGCCGATTTAGGAATGACTGAAGGTCTTAACAGAGCCTAGAGTAAACCGTAGTTAGTTAAGGGAGGAATTTACTCCTGAAAAATGACTTAGCCTCTTTATTTAATCATGATATTCGGCGGAAGGGCATTCCAAATTCTTGGTGCAGCTCCCAATAATGCTCGAGAGTTCTCTTCTTACAGAAGAATGCTGGTTTCAGTAGGAAATCTACGGAACCTCTCAAAGATCTAAAGCCTCCTGATATCGTAATTTTCTGGCCAAGGTAAAGTGGTGTTTTGTAGTTTTAGAGCTTTGTGTGTAAGACACGCCATCTTTAGCTGAATTCTTGCTTTGTACGGTAGCCATTTGATCACTTTCAGATGTTGGCTGATGCGGTCAGGTTTTCTAGAACCTGTTAGAAGTTTAGCTGCAGCATTGAGGCAGGCTTTTAGTAGAGCAGTTGAAATCTTAGGAAGCCCTGCTAGAGGTGTGCACCGATACTCAATTCTTCAGATAACCACATCTTGGACTGCCGTTTTAAGGTCAGCTGTGTAAATGAATGGTTTCAATTTTCTAATGAAGCACAGATGGAATGGGGCATTTTTTGCCATAGTTTTGATGTGTGCTCGCATGTTTAAATCCTTATCCAGCAAGATTCCAAAAGACTTGGTAGACTCCACTAGAATCGAAGTACAGTTTAGCTCTGTGATCAGCTTGGTCCATTCTTTGATCAACGTGGAGGATTTAGGAGGGGAGATCAGAATGAATTCTGTTTTCTGCGAGTTGAGTTTAAGATGGTTGCTGGATAGCCAGGGAACGGTCTTTTGTAGTGCTTGCTTCATTATGTTGATCTCTTCCAACGATGTGATCTACTTATACAGCTGAGTGTCATCTGCATACATGTGGAATGAGATGCTAGCCTGCTGCAATACTTCAGTGAATGGCTTGATGAATAGATTGAATAGGGATGGGGATAGAGTTGAATCTTGAGGAATTCCAATATCATTTGGGGATGGAAGGGATAGATTGTGGTTCACCAAGAATCTTTGCAATCTGTTGTCTAAGAAGGAGTGAAACCATTTTAGGACTGTACCCTAGAAACCCATCATATTCTCCAATCAGTCTAATAGTTTATCAAGGTTTGCGGTGTCAAATGCTGAAGATAGGTCGAGGAGGACTAGTAGACAGCGGTATCCATGAGTTCTCCCTCCAGGGAGCTAGCTCTGGTTGTTAAAAATGTTGAAAAGTCTTTACAGCTGAGAGCAGATTGAGCTGTTAGTTGAGAGGAATTGGCCAATTTGTTCCATTGATTCTTTGGAGGATCAAAGTGTTTTCCTGGTCTGTTCTTTGCATTATCAAGTTCATTTCTAAAAAAGTCTTTTTTTTGACTGGTGTACCCTTCTATTGTAGTTTTTCCTGATCTTTCTTAGCTGGTTTAGATGAGCGGATGATGGGAGCTGTCTCTATTTCCTTTCTGTTAGTCTGAGTTTCTGTCTTTCTTCATTCAGAGAGCCGTTGAACCATGGGTTTTTAGCTTTAACTTGAATTTTTTTGAGTATTTAAAGGGGCTATGTTATTGATTATATTAGACATTGTACGGTTGTAATGATACGTAAGCTCGCTGATGTCTACCAATTCAGTAGGGGGTTCAAGTTTGTTCTCGCAACTTGCTGTTAGTATCTCAATGTTCAGGCCTTTATTATCTCTAACCCATTGCTTAGGCTTGACTGATTGTGTGGTTCTTTTCTTCTTTATGGCTGTAATTTGGAAGGTGATGATGTGGTGGTCACACCAGCAGCAAGGGACAATAGCGATTGAATCAATCTTGTTTTCTTTGGAAATGATCCAATCTAATGTAGCGCCTTTAGAGTGAGTTGGAGGACCATGAGCCTGCACTAGTGAATCGTCTGCTAGAAGGTTTTTGAGAATATTGACCTGATTATCTTTAAGGTCGTTCCAATGTAGATTGAAGTTCCCAAGAAAAATATCATTGGAGTGTGGATCAGAGTTTGCTGTAATAATTTCCATCAGTTGGTCTATGAACATTGCATTATTACCTGGGGGTGGTAGAATACGTGTAGCTTAAAGTGTTGATTGTCTGAGAGATGTAGAGAGAGCCCAGGTATTCACAGGACTCCAGAGGTTCAGAGTGAGCTTTAGAGATGGAGATGTCAGATCTGTGGATACAGGCCACTCCTCCACCACCCATTTTAATTAGCCTGTCTAGTCTCACAATATTGTAGTTTGGAAGAGCCAACAGGTCTAGGCACAGGGACGATGCATTATTGATCTACGTTTCCATTAAAATTGCTACATCAATACCCTGGTTCAGGATTAGGTCAGCAATGACCGCTGCATGTTTCATTGCTGATCTGCAATTCAGTAGTAAGCACAAAAGTGGTTTTGGAGGGGTATTTAAAATAGAGTCTTGTCCTACAGGGATTAATGTTATTTATTTCAGGTTGTGAGCATTTCATTTTCTAGGATTAACCTGTGTTATTCTATTTACGTTGATTGGAACTGCTCTAATTTGTTGTTCGTTTCTATCCCGGCGGGGGCTGGTTGACAACTCGTAAGATTGCATTAAGGATTGAGTTTCGGAGTCCGTCAGATACCTGAGGATTTTGCATGAATAAAAAATCCTGTTTGGCAGAGGCAGTAGGGTCATGTTAATCATGTTAAACTTGTTGCTGTGTAATACGTGTACTGATTTTTTAATCTGGATGATTTTGAAGAGATAGCTTTCTGAGAGAAGTACTTTCTTCACATTTCTGAGGGCGTTTTGCATGTCTATAGCTATCCTTTCAGGCTAGGCATTGAGTGATTCTAGCTCAATTCGAGGAGGAGGGGGAAAAGTGGAAGTTGCAGTTTGTCTGCAGCCATGGTGATCAGTTCCACGTGATTGTGGCTATTTAAGGTTTCTTCTGAAGATTTTTCTATCAGCTAGCTGTAGGGATAGATCAAACTGGTATAGTGAACTGACCTACTCATGTTTTGAACGCAGGGAGCTGCATCTGAGAGACCTTCACTTTGCACAGTTTTAGATGTGTTCGCCCAAGGTGCCTGAGGGATGGACAATGGGTAGAATTTTAAATGGTTTGCAACTATGGGGTTATAGCTAACTGCTTTGGGTATGACCAGAAACCGATTGGAGGATAATCTGCAGGTCTTAGCCCTGTATCTTGTGCTTTGGGTTGAAGAAAGGGGGCTATTCCCTTAGAGTAGCGATACTGACTCCCTGTGCTGTAGCCTGTTGTCACTGGTTTTGGTGTTGCTTATCAAAGATTTAGTGTGACAGAGTGCAGCGTTAGCCTTCCTGGCCTAATGCTGCACTCCACCACTTCAGAAACGTAGGACTGCACTATATTTACAACAATATGATGCAGCCCTGAGTTTCCCCCTCCACTGGCGCTAAACTTAGCAACCTAGCGTAAATGCAGGCACACTTGCACCATAATGCAAGGGTGTCTGCATTGAGCAGAAGATTGTTTGTGTGTCCTCCCCCTAACCCAGGGGGAGGACCAAGCAGATGCCTTGAACACAAAGAGCATATCATGCTGAACGATTCGGTGGGGGTCCCATCTTCCTAGGACCACCCCAAGCAAAGTTATGGGCAACTAAAGGCCCAGCAAAGCCTTATGGGGCGAGATTCTAGAGTGCAGTGAATATTATAGTATTAGCTCTCAGTTGAGCTGGGAGAGTCGCTGCCACTTGAGGAATGTTTTGATATTGGATACCATAATATTCACTGCACTCTAGAATCTCGTCTCATAATGCTTTGCAGGGCCTTTGTTTGGGATTGTATTGTTGCCTATAACTGTGCTTGGGGTGGTCCTAAGATGATGGGACCACCACCGAATCGTTCAGCAAGATGTGATCTTAGTTTTCAAGGCATCTGCTTGGTTCTCTCCCTAGGTTAGGCAGGACCCGAAAATCATCACCTGTCTCACTGCTTGCCATATTTTCGTTTTCACTTTTGTGAGATGACTATATGCATTTTAGCGTGTAATGAGAGAGTTACTTGTTGTTTTACCAAAGGTATGTGAGGTTTCTGTTTTATTAATTGGGATGAGACAGAATGGAATTATGGAGTGGAGTTTCATAGTGGTACTCTGGCAACTTTGCCCACCCTTAGGCTTAAACCATGCAGCTTACAGAAGTGGAATGTTCAGCTTGCATAGCTACAATCTTGAGACTCCTTGTTCATGCTAATTTGGGTCAGGAATGCTCTGCACTACACTTCTACACTACTACGAAGATACATCATTTAACAATGGTATTGGCAATATCAGTTGGATGGTTATCTGGAACAGAGTTGAATTTTGGGTCTACTACACAAATTGCAACACTGAACTCCCAAGTGAAAAGACAGATGACATGGCTTAACAGAATTCCAAGCTCCCAAATTAGAACCAAAATAAATCCAGATTTTTGTTTTTTTGTTTTATAGAAAATATTTTAAGTTTCATTTCCTTAGCAAACAATGCTTTCCTACGCTCCATTTATTTCAGGTTTCAGGAGTATCACCAACTTAGTTTTAAGTACCTATAAATGTGTCTTGTTTTATCAATTTATAACATTAACATTGAGTTTAGGTCAGTTTCCAAATTTATGGAGTAAGGATATTCTTTAAATAGTACATTTTATCTCCTTCAGTAAAACTTGGCTAAAATTGCGGCAAGTCAAAGGTGAGTCCTGTGTAGAAGCCCTTCTATGTGCATCGGATTCTCTATGGCCCACAACCACGGAATTAATTTGCTACCAGCTCTAACTACGGATTTGCGTCCTTCTGTTTAGATCATAACCAGTCAATCATCTCTTCCCCACAAACCTGCTGAATCTTCCATCCAGTGATCTTACAATATCTATGCAGCACAGGAGAACCATTTTGTCAAGAACAAAGGTCCTAAGCTTATCAAAAAAAATTATCAGTGGCAAACATAGACTTAAATAAGGACTATGGCTCTTTTTTTCTCCAATGTCCAGCCGGACAGGGAAATATTTATTTTCAAGATTTAACAAAGATTCACGAATACGTGAGACACGACATAGATCAAAAAACAGGGCACAAGCCTGTACCAGGTGAGTGAGGGGAGGGAGAACAATACAGGGAAGAATTGAGGGAAAGATAAGGAAAAAGTATAACAGGCAAAAAAAGTGGAGCAAAAGGCGGCTTACAATACAATGCAATCTTGTGTAAGCACAAACCAACAATTACTGCAACAAATGTGTACAATTGAGAAATGCAGTACTGTTATAACAGTCGACGTGACGTTTCGATCCCTAGCTCCAATTATTGACTGGGATCATCTTCAGGACTATTTATTGTACTATTGCCTGAGTAGTTAAAAAGCCTGATCGCGAGTAAGGGGGGGACCAAGGCGTCTAATTGTGAAGCCTCGGAGGTGATGGAGGTCACCTTGACATGTGAACACGGAGTCGAGAGAGGCTTCTGTAAAGTGAGTCCCGTCCGGAAGTTTCTAGACCCGTCCGGAGTGCACGATAGCAGATTACCTTATCTGCTATCGTGCACTCCGGACGGGACTAGAAACGCCTGACACCGTGATCCCACTGAGGATCAGTTGGAACCGGACTGCATCTCTTTGCAGCCTGCCCTTGCCCACATTATTCCAGGCTCACAAGCGCAGTTGGTCCTCAGCCATTTCGTAAAGGCTGCACACACCGGGACGAGGAACGCCGATCAGACGTTCAGCTACTTCGCCCATCACTTTACAGAAGCCTCTCTAGGCTCCGTGTTCATACGTTAAGGTGACCTCCATCACCTCCGAGACTTCACAATTAGACACCTTGGTCCCCCCCCTGTCTCGCGATCAGGCTTTTTAACTACTCAGACAATGGTACAATAAATAGTCCTGAAGATGATCCCAGTCAATAATTGGAGCTAGGGATCGAAACGTCACGTCGACTGTTTTAACAGTATTGCATTTCTCAATTGTACACATTTGTTGAAGTAATTGTTGGTTTGTGCTTACACAAGATTGCATTGTATTGTAAGCCGCCTTTTGCTCCACTTCTTTTGCCTGTTATACTTTTTCCTTATCTTTCCCTCAATTCTTCCCTGTATTGTTCTCCCTCCCCTCACTCACTTGGTACAGGCTTGTGCACAGTTTTTGATCTATGTCGTGTCTCACCTATTCGTGAATCTTTGTTAAATCTTGAAAATAAATATTTCCCTGTCCGGCTGGACATTGGAGAGAAAAAAGAGCCATAGTCCCTATTTAAGTCTATGTTTGCCACTCATGATTTTATTTGATAAGCTTAGGACCTTTGTTCTTGACAAAATTACTAATTACCTGAGGTCCTCAGCTACCTAGACCGGTCTCCTTGTTGATTATACTGCACAGGAGAACCATGGCATGTTTGACCTCTTATCTAAAGGTCTCATACATGGTGTCATATCATAAACTCCTTTTCCATAAAATGATCTAATTTACAAAGTGAATAAATGTAATCTTGTTTGTACCTTTATGCCCTAAATCCTTCAATGGGTCAATGATGCTCTGGAAGTGAGGACTATAAAGCTTGAATGAGTTGTGAGGTGTAAAGTTCACCTATTAGGCACTGCCACAACCCACACCAAAATGTAATCCAAAACCATCATTAAGGATCTGATCGCACAATCCCTCAGCACAAGGAGCCAATGAATCACCAGAACAAATGGCATATTTCAGGCCTTGAATCTGATAGAGCGCTCTCTGCTCTTAAAATTTGTAAGAGGGCATTAAACTCATTGACAAAATGTACTCACACATATTCTTGTTTTGCTGTGATCCGTGTTATTAGAATAGAAATGATATCGCTACATCTAGACATTAGAATGAATTTGTAATCCTGTATACACAAATGATTAGGATTTTGCATGTTTTTGGAGAAATCATGTAATCTATAATGCACGTTATGAATATTATGCAATATAAATGTATCTACTTTTATAAAAATTGTTTGTATAGAGACTTGTGTAACAGGTGTTTATTAATGAACGCTCCTAGGTTAACCAGTCTTGTAGGCCTAACTTTTGTTTCCCTAAATTTAGTTTTTGCTTGTCTGCTCTCATGTTATAAGCTAATTAGAATGTGTGTATGTGTAGAGAGCTTTTCTCACCCCTACTACAGGTGCAGGAATCCAAACTTGTTTCTTTAGATTTAAGAAGGTACATGGGGAGGAGAGGAATGACTTTTAAGAGCCTGTACAGAGAGAAGGAAGGACGTCTTTCGTGCTTGGTGAAACCTGGGAACCAAGGTCGCTGGGTGAAACCTAAATTAATTCGAGTTTTGTGGAAAATTACACAAAGGAAGTGTTCTTGGAGCATGACCATGTGATCTGTTAGGGGTGTAACTTTGATTTTTGTATTAGGAACAAGGACAGATTCGGGGGACTTCTGCTGTGGATTGAGGAAAGGGAGCAATTTAGAGCGAGATCCTTAGCTTTACGCTACTTTACCCATTTAATGTGAGTGCGCTTCTCAGGAAGTCTTCACGTGCTGACACCTTGTGAGGGGAAATCAACTGGGAAGTAAAGTAGGGATGTCACTCTAGATGTAGGGTAGGGACAGATTATACTCCTAATACTGAAATACAAATGAAAAGGGAATGGGACACAGCAATTATATATACTTAGTTGTGTTCGGATATTGGAATTCATTGTTCTGTGCCTAGTGTGCCAAATGAATTATATTCGCAGACTTGGCTCTATATTGGTATTCATTTATGTCTATACTCTTATATTAAGGTGTATCTATGTTTTTCTCTTTTTGGCCTTATAATAAATTAGCATACTTGAATCGAGAGTCTGTGGTCCTTTAGACGCATGGGGAAGGGAAATCTATAATCCGTAAAATTTGCTTTCCCCCTCCATGCTTTTTAGCAGGTTATAAAGACCATCGACCAGAGGTTCCTAAGTAAGTCTAGAACGTGGAATCTGGCCTCATCAAGGGGCATATCAACAAGGGCTTTATCTCTGCTTTTTTGGCTTTAAAAGCCATAAATGCAGAGATGAAACTAGCACCCTATCAGCAACAGGGTGCTAACACGCAAATTTGCATGTTAGCACCCTTTTACTCTATGCTTCCCCTTGCATCTCTAATGAGATGCAAAGGGGGCGTTCCAGAGCAAAATAATAGGAGAAATGTTGCTAAGCGACGGTTAACACTGCGTTTTAACATCTGGTATTTTTCCGACTTAGCCATGATATCCTATCTAAGGTGGATATCGTGGCTAAGTATGTCTATCCCTATTAGCCAGCTATCGCCAAACCTTGTGGGAGTATCTCTGTATTTCCAGCGATAATCTCACAATTGGCAGCTTGCACTATGAATTTTATCGCTTTGGAGATAAGCGTTGCTGATAGCACGCTATCTCCATGATAAAATTCCGAGTTGGCCGGCGATAATTATCCTAGCGCAAAGTGCGCTTAGCGATAATTATCACCTGGCCTTGTTAATATGCCCCCAAATCTTAGCAGACCATGAAACTCTAGTGGAGCCAATATAGACAAGAATATTTCTGACAATAAAAGGATGGGTGGTCCTCTTCAATCCCGATCCAGTGCTAAAGCCAGTTTAACTCCCTGCTAGACCTGCAGTAAATTGAGTTGGGAAACCATAAAGCAGACATGCTGCAAAAACAAATTCCTTCAGCAGATTCACTAGCCCAGAGTTTGATATTAATTTCAACACATCCTAAAGCCTCTGCCAGTTATTGCATGTCTATATCTAGTTAACCAAGTATTACTACTCTTGTGAAGCATAGACTCTTCGCACGTTCAAGTGTTCATACTGATGACTAAAAATCTCTTTCGCAGATTTACTCGTGGTAATAATTCATCCCGGGGTTAAGTCTCACAAGTGGAAGTGTAACTTTCAGTTAATACTTAACAAGGGTAAATCAGAGTCCATTGTTCCTCATTTTACACCTGCAATTATCCACGCACAATTAATTCTTCAAAACAAATTCTATTAAATTACAGAAACATTCTTATTGAGAGTTGGATTTATTACATCCCCAACCTTCCAAAACAGATATTTGTATGTGAAAAATTGTCTACAGCCTTTTTACAGGACCGACTTTTAAAGCC
The DNA here is from genome assembly GCF_964261635.1 of Lissotriton helveticus. Taxonomy (NCBI): domain Eukaryota; kingdom Metazoa; phylum Chordata; class Amphibia; order Caudata; family Salamandridae; genus Lissotriton; species Lissotriton helveticus. Next base: position 212,477,269 of record NC_136058.1, read on the forward strand.
AGAGTGACTTTTAAGTGGGAAGCAGATATACATAATGAGCTCTATATAACCAATAGGCGTAAGAAAGATGTGATTAAAGGTGAAGTAGAGGAATTTGAAATTGTTACGGTTTAGAAAAGCAGGCTAGAAGCTTTGTATTGGTGATTCATACACGAAACGCTTTGCTTTTCCACAAAGGAAAATGAACTACAGAGAAAATCTTCCCTTGGTTAATTTCTCTGGGAAGTGACAGGATGAGGTAGGTGTAAAATTGATCTTGGATGGTGCAGCGACAAGTAAGGGAAATTACATATTTGCTATAATGAAGCTATCTGATGCTGTGCCTCAGAATCGTGAAAAATATAGAACAGATGCCTGTTGAGGTTTAGGTGCTCGAATGAATAGAAGCATTTGCCTCAGGAAAAAACAAGCAGCAGTGCATTCACTATTTTTGCTGTTTCTATTGTGTAATAATTTTTCCACACATTTTATTTTTAGAGTTTCCTGTTTCTAGAACATATTTGCAGAGACTAAAAGGGGGCAGTTTTCGGTGCTTTCAGAAATGTTTTAAAAATTTAGAAATCCCTGGATATCAGTGTTCATACTGTCCAGAGACACAAAAGTAGTTGGTACCTGCTTTTTGTGTGTTTACGGAATGCATTCACAATTGTTTTGTAGAAGTACCCGAAATTGACAGAAGAAAGCAGCTAGAAAATCAAGTTGAGTATCACTGATTGGCTCTCTGGTACTTTCCTTCTGAAGCAGTGACACAATGGGCTGGAGTAATAATGCGCACAACACCTGCAGGTATGGCAACAATTAAAGCCTGGAGCGATGCACAAAGGCGTTTTCGGCAAATGTATACACTTTTAGTGGCAAATTAGTCCATTTACACCAGTCATAAAGTCACAGAAGAATTCCTGGTAGGTGTTGATAGTTTTACTACTTTGTAATTCTACTTCCTGAGTGAGCAGAATCACACAGTAATAAACCAAACACAAGAGGGTGGGGCTGTCTTGTACATCCGTGAGCAACCACAAACTTGTGTTGTTTGGCATTTTTTAACTCTGATCTGAGACTTTCCCGCCTTGGAATTCCAGCAAAGCGTGGGAGTAACTTTCCTACTATTTTGGGAAGGAGACTAGAGAAAGGATCGCCTCTAGATATGGAGAGGTTGTAGAGGAAGGGGTTCGTCTGCAGGGAAAAATATTTTCTTGGAAAATAACTGGAATGTTGACAGAGTCTCAGTCGATGGGGCAGAAGTCTCCTGTTCAGAGTTAAAGCTGTGCAATCCACAATAATGCTGCATATTCACTGGGGCTGATTGTCATCGCGGATTGGGTGCTGAGCAGTGCACACCAGTGATGCTGAGACAGGCAACGGACTATTTTTGCAAAGAAAGCTGGTGCAAAATACCCAACCCCCTCTCCTGGCCCACACCGGGAGAATGAGAAGAGGAGAAATGACAGGAAGTGGGGCCAGAGAAAGGAAGACTGTGACAGCCGCAGACCCTGGACCTCTCTGCAAGCTCTGCCACCCACTTGGATAGCCTTCTTCTGTGCCTGAGGGGTGTGGGGGCTCGACGCTGTGGTAATGTCCTCTACCTCCAAGCTTCAAGCTTAGGATGGGATTCTCACAGGCTTTTTCAGGGGCATCACATTCTTTTGTCTAACAGCCATGAACTCCAGAATATGCAGGTCTATGGGTTCAAAGCCTAAGCAATAATTCGTAAATGGGGCTCAGATAATCTGGCATGCGCTTGTGTTTACAGCTGGGAAACACATTCAATGAATAACCTCAACCACAAGGAAGTTGCGTGGCTGAAATACTTTTATTTGTAGTTTGTCCTTTCTTTTCCTTAGCGATATGTTCTTTATTCTCCTTTAGCAGCGGCCCGTGCAGGTAAGAGTGGTGATGCGGTGGGGCCCGGTTTGGGGGGGAGGGGGTTCAACAGACTACCATGTGGGAAAATGTCATAAATAAATCATTTTCCCTCATCGTCGTCTGTTGAATCTTACCCAAACTGGGCCCCACCGCTCTTACCTGCAGACCCACCGCTCTTATCTGCATGGGCCACTGCTGTTCTCCTTTTGTTTCTCAGGGTATAATCATTCATATATTGTGGATTTATAGCATCTGCCCATTTGTTTTAGGTTCAGTCAGTCCAGGCAATTACATTAGTGGCCCTTTTCTCTGCATTAGTAGAGCTTTACGGTTTAGTCCCATTAAGCTTCATGGACATGGAATGTAAAGAACAGGCACTCACGACAAGGAGCTGTTGATATGTCCTCTCCTTCCCCCTCTTCCAGAAGGTAGGTGTACTGTTGCTGCATGATCCCTCCCCTTCAACTCACTGACTCCACTGCTGGAATGGACTTTGGTCAGGAAGCACTGGTAGATCCTGTCTTTCTCCCTGCCTCCCTATTCTATTCTTGTTTTCCTTGATGCATGAGCTCCTTTTTTCCTAAATCAGACATGGCCCTGATTGGTTCTGGGTTATGCGTGAAGAAGGTTGCTCTTTTTTAATTTCCTGTGATTGGGACTTATTCAAGGCTCTTCAATTTGACTCCCCCTCCTTAAAAACTGGTTCCACCTCGCTTCTTTTCCTGCAACTGTCATGACAGTAACAAGCCTTACTCAGGTTGATTGGCTCCCACCAATACCTTCTACTGCCTTACACTGTCCATGGGAGGCCACAATGGGCATGTGGCAGAATTTTCCCTGGAGCCCTACAGCCCTGGATATGGCACACAGATCCTCTGTGATGGTAGCACTTGTGACAGGTTCATACTTCTGCACACAGTGCTGATCTATTGGGGGACACGACAGAGGAGGTATTTGTTTTCCTCTACCCTCATTTATCAACCTTCCTGCTTCCTAAAATTTGCTTGAAAATGCACCATTTGTCCACTCTTTTTTAAAAATTTCACCCCAGGTTGATCAGGCGTGCTCGCAGCCACAGTGCAAAACGACAATTTTACGCCTTACCACTTCAAATGGCACCAGCCGCCGCTGTCGGAGCGTGTCTTCTACAGTACAGGGGAGTGATCATAGAAATTCGGAAAGTGTGTTAGAGAGGAGTAGAGTGTTATATAGTGGATTGTAGGGGAAGAGAATGGAGTAGAGGGTTTTACAGTGTAGTGTAGGGGTATAAATTGGAGTGCAGTGTGGTATAGCACCACTCTGTAATATATATATTGATATCACAGAGTAATAAGGTATTAATTAGCTCAGCTGAGTGCGGGGAGAGACCATGACTCATGACATGCTAAGCCTCAAGTGGATAATAATGCACCTTTTTTCACCCTATATATGAACTGTCATAAATATCTCGCCGAGGTACACTAAAGTAGATTTAAATATAGTAGAAGTATACATTTGTATATACATCCCTTTACGATATTTCTGTAGGTTATTAGGCTATGCTTTTATGTATAACAATATTTTCTCTGCAATAATCGTACAAAAAGTTTTTTTTAAATTTTCTTTCATAGCTGTTTTTTTAGATAAGGTACACATCCCAAAAAATCCTACATCCTCACTACACCTACTGTTTTCTAACTCCTTATAATTTAACATTTTGAGCTTTTAGCCCATTTCATTGCTATTTCGTTCCTCCCTGATGTTGTTCGGCACCATAAACTCTATTTTACTGTTCTACTGCTGGACTAAAGCACTGTCTCATGCATCAGAAAAATATTGCAGACTGTAACTTCAATATTTTTATTTTCAAGATGTTCTCTCAGGATATTATTTTTGAGATACTTTATCATAAACATCCATGCCACTGCTTCAGATCCAATTTATCTGAAATAATGTGACACACGCCTGTTATTATTTCACAAATCTGCAGCCTGCTACTCGAGCCAAAAAACTGGACCCCTTACAGTTAAATGTCATGCACCACTGCTCTGGCTGGAGCCTTTACCTTACACGCTCAGTGATTCCCTATGCACCAGCTCTAGCCCTACTAGGCACTCCCAGAAATGGCACCATTACCTCCATAGCGGAACTTGAGACCTGGCACGCCCCAGGACTACATGCAATGGGTGACCTTTAGAATTGTCTTCACCCCCAGGAGACATTAATGGCGAATCTGAGCAATCATCGGGACAGTTCCTTTTGTACAACTCCCTTATGGTGACACTGGCCCAGCTATGGGGTGAGCTGGCGAGTGAACCACCAACTCATTTAGTCAGGGGCGGCCTTAGGCATGTGCAAGCTGTGCACCTGCACAGGGCCACTAAACCCCAGGGGCCACCACGCCAATATTTATCCTTAATATAATAATCCTGTGACGATGGATACATATTTGCGTGGCGGCTTCAGGCAAGGATTTGGCAATCTCTGGCTCTGTTCCACTTCCAAACACCCTGACCCCCCCTCTTCACTGGCCTCCGAGCTCTGCCCCTCCCGGACCCCCTCTTCCGAGGCCCCCTACCTACGCTCCCTGCCCTGGTCCGCCATGAGCCTAGAGCCGCCCCTGATTTAGTAGTGCAATACTTACACGTTATAGAGCTGGGTAGGCACTTCGTACACTAGCTGGATGCCGCACTACAGGTCAAGCCAGCATCAATGCCTGCCCACTGGGAAGAAGGTCTGGCCCATTCCCGTACAAACAAGGAATGGGCAGCGATCTTGGAGACCCCCACACATATATCAGTAATATGAGGTTCAGCCTCAATCTTTTTTACATAGTAGACAGGACCTATCTAATCCCCGCCAAAATCAATCGCTACTTCCACCATGTAGATGCTGCCTGCTCCATTTGCGTTCTATTGATTGCAGATCTCCTCCAGATGCTATGGTTGTGCCTTTTCCTCCGTACTTACTGGTGTGGTGTTCCAGAGGTATAATAAGAATAAGATAACCTCTAGGTTCCTTGACTTTGGTTTCCTAACACAAAAGAGACTCATCGCCCAACGGTGGAAGCCCCCGGAGCCACCATTACTTGAGGCATGGACTCAATCCTTTCTTATGTGGGCGCAGGCGGTGAGCGTGATGCAGGGAGGACATATTGGTATTGTGCATATACCTGCAGCCTCTAGCTGGGATGCAATTTTGGTGGGTTTCTGAGTGCTCTCCCAGGGCAGTGATATGAGCGACCCTGACACACAATGAGATGAGGGTGGTGTGATGAATGGCTGTTGTGTTTATGGGCTGGGACTGTCCCTGTCTTCCCTGCCCATGCACAAATAGGATCAGTCTTAAAATGTCTGCACACTCAGTGGCACACCAGATACCTCCTGAGTAGGCTGAGATGGGGGCACGGGGGTTTAGGGGCTTACGGTTATAGGCTCCAAATGTTATTGTTGTTCTGTTTTTCATATAAAGAAATTTTTTCTACTCCACTATGAAAGCATGAACTGATGACCATTTTAAGATACATTGATCAATAGATACCCTAAACTGGTAACTACTGTATGGATCCACGTGCAACACATGTGACTTGTACATTTAATGAAAACCCCTCTGATTTAACCCCAGTACTTGTTACAAGCTGTATTTCCGAATGTTGTGACGTCACTTATATGCCTTAACTGAGCTATACATGAATCCATAACTCGCTTTCCTTTGTAGAACATGCTGTATACAAAATGTATGACACGTCAATAAAAAATTCAAACACAATTACACAAAATCTGGCACTCAAACACTTAACTCCACAGTTGTACCATCCACTTTCTAGGCAGCTGTTGTAAAGAGTTTATAAGGTTTTTAAAATATTCCAATTTGCCTTTTCATGTTTGTGAAGAGAGTCTTTCATTTATATCCAGTATTATTGTTGGGCTAATAATTTTCATTGCCTCCAAAATTCTCTTCAACAAGTTAAAAGATAGATAAAGCTGTTATGGAAGAGATATTCTTAAGATTTGTATGGACTGTTCACAAAAGCATTTTGGAGTACATAGTAATGCTCACGTAATACCCTTATGTACTCTAATATGCCTTCATAAGGTGGTAGAAGAAGAACGGCCTATTTCTGGAAGGGTCGATGTACTTTTATTAGTAGGAAGTTGGATGTTTGGTGGCGATTGACAAAAGCATGTAAGAGTATGAACAAGAGTATTCATGTAGCAATACTCATGCTCATAAACGCATTTTGGAATTGGCCTCTATAATTCCAATGAGTAAGTCTTGCACAGATCTAGCAGAAATGGAATCATGTCATCTGAATTCTAGGCGAATCTGGACTATTCACTTTCATATCTGCAGTGATGGAATCATGCACTATGGCTCTGACACACATACAGAAAATACTCTAGTGTTTGCACTTAATGAACACTTAATGTTACAGTGCTAAAGCAGTCAGATATTCTTATTCCAAAGATGTAGTACAGCACAATCAGCATTTAGTAAGAATGGCCCTCGCATGTTTCCACTGAGACAATGCTGCCTGGTCACTAGTTCCAGCACAGTACCTCTGCTAGCCCCAGTGTGGTGGGCAGTGCATGGAAGAGAAGCATTATCTTCAAGCAACTCTTTTGCTTATCCAAGAATAGGCTGGATTGCCTGTACATACATCTAAATCATTCTTTAACAATAGGCATATCTATTCACTGTTCCTAGGCATGGTGAGGGAGGGGAGTCCAGTTTTAGAAGCAATCTCTATCTGACTGTTGGACAACAATAGACCTTCTTGGCTATTCATGGGGCATCTCACCAAAAGATGTCTCAACTGGTATATTAAGGTTCTGCATTATAAAGGAAAAGTTCTACCATTGATTAGTAGGGTTTCAAAATTACTTACTTGCAAAAGGAAACAGCCATACAAGTTCTTGCTTCACAATTTTAAAACAGACTGGTTTGTGATAACTTTGAAAAGTGTTGCCTGAAGGCTTTAAAATCTGGCGATCTCTCCCTTGCCTCTTCTTGTCAACACCATAAAAATCTGCCATGTAACTGAAAGGTAGTTGGTGAAGGATTTGACTGGTTTGGCCTTTGCCCTCAATTGTCTTGGAGACAATGCTGAAGTGTAACGTTTTCCATGCACGCTGCCTCGAAAGTGACTTAATATATAAGTTCTGAGAGCAAAATGCATAGATTCTGGATATCTCGAGCGCTTTTTTTAGATGCCTCCAAATCATGTAACTTGGGGCACGGGAAAACATTTAAATGTTTTACTAAAATAAAATCCAAATGGTATTACATGTTTTATAAAATGGCTTTATATGCGTTGTAGGTAATCCCGGCATACTTATCACTCAGAAACAATAAAGAGGACTGTTCTTTCAGGATCCAATCTGTGATCCGACCCTTGATTTTTTTTTCAACCAGATTTTATTGGTGTTTTGCACAGTTACGTCAGAAGTATAACAATTTCGTGACATATCTTTAAGTAAAGTGTTGGCATATTAGTGTCATCCCCATTGTGATCAACATTGTTAACATTTCAACTCCCTCCCCCCATCCCTGTGAGTCGTTCCAACTTCTGAATGTCAGCTTGAGTAGTGTGTAGATGTGCTTTTAAAGGTAACTGCCAGAAGTGTCAGAAAGGTTATAATGCTGAGGTGCAAGGGTTAGGGTCATGGAGGGAGTGCCGCTTATGCGTCCCGGCCCATTTCATCTCCCTTGTGTTTGAGCGATGGGGGACGCGAGGGAACTGCTGTTGCCGCGTCCAGGTTGAATGCCAGTAATTTGTCGACTAGTGTTCGCCAGGCCCTTGCCGTGCCTAGTCTCCCTAAGCCCTTTCAGGCTTCCTTCAGAAGTATCCTCCGTTTAGAGCTCGCTCATTTTTCTAGTTCTCTTCTCCATGCTCGACTCTTACCCACATTATGTGTAGCACCCCTTCCCAGAAAACACTGAGGGGCATATTATGAAGAACAGGAGATAAAATTATCGCCGCTATATCGGCAGAAAACTGCAGATAAAGTGGCGATAATGGGCTTGATAATATGCTCTATGGAATTCCAATCGAAGCCTATGTTAGATGTCTTCACATATAACATGGGCTTCGATTGGAATTCCAAAGAGCATATTATCAAGCCCATTATCGCCACTTTATCTGCAGTTTTCTGCTGATAAAGTGACGATAATTTTATCTCCTGTTCTCGATAATATGCCACTTAGTGTGGGGCAGTCCCAGAACATATGTACTATATGCACTTCTCTTTCCCCACATCTGGGGCAAGCCACTGTCTTCGCTTGGAAATATCTTTTAATTCGCACCGGGGTAAGATATGCCCTATGTAGGATATTGTAGTTTGAACCGGACATTACGTAAGACTTTCGGGGTCCTATCTTCTAGGGCCCCTGAATCTGCCTCAGGGATCAGGATTCCCAATCCCCCTTCTACTGCAGTCGCAACCACTCCATGGGCTGCTAGATATCGTGATGTATCGCACGGTAAAGACATGAAACTATTTTGCTCCTACCTGCTGACAGAGCCACGTAGCGGCAGCAGTCCTGTGCTCGTGGTTTTGTGCACCCCATATCCAAGTGCTTCCTAATTGCTGAGGTGAGGGCCCTGTGTAGGAGAAAGTGGCCTACGGGTAGGTCGAATAATTCTGTGCAAAAGTCATCAAAGGGGAGTAACTCAGGATCTCAAAAAAGTCCCCCACCACCTTCACCACCGCTTCCATCCAGGCATCTAGGCCAGCCCAGTACCCATCTGTCGTAATGTGGCTGCCTGACCCTGTGTGTGACAGGACAGGCAGCACAGGAAGGGCGTGGGGAGGAGAGGAAGTAGGCGGTAACAAAGTAGTAACGAGGTACACACGTAAGAATAAAGACGTGTCTACTGTACCTCCTCTGGCTCGCGTCTTTATTGGGGTAATAGCGACAATGGCGACGAGGGTGGGATGCCTGCAATAGATCCCACGTCGCTTCAACACCCCGCTGCTTATGAGCAGCCGAACACTCGAGCCTGCAGCCCCCTGTCAGAGCGGCGCCTGAGCGGCTGGAAAAACCGCGCTCAATCGCTGACGGGCTGCCTCCTGCCTCCTGCCTCCTGTCCCCAAAGCAGCGCGGTGGAAAAGGAACCGCTGCGGGAAGAGAAACAGAGGGACGTCCCGGTGTCCAATCACGCTGCAGCCGGCCACCAAGAGAAAGCGTGAGAGACGCTGCAGACACCCGGCTGAAAAGAAAAAGAGCGCGAAAGACGCTGCGGCCGCACTGAAGCGAGAGAGAGACGCGTGGTGGGCACAACCAAGCTGGGTGAGTCCATAAAACGAAGCGACTGCCCAAATTGCTCAAATTGCCTAAAGAAAACGTGTTTCTACACAGAATCTAACTGTTTCAAGCCATACCACGTGTCACTGACGGCGGCCATTTTGAGGTCAGGCGTGGCCCATAGACTTTCATGCACATTTACTGGAGCGGCCATCTTAGAGTCAGGCACCCTGAAATACTTACATAAAGTGGCCCCAAATCATACTAAGCTCTTTTTCTGAGCATGTCAGTGCAACCTAGCTCCTCCAGTGATACCGGAGGAATGCCAGCAACGGTTACACCCGCGACACCAGGAACACAAGCTCCACCTACCAACGCTGCCATAATGAATCACACAGGGCCCCAACCAATCATGGGACTATCATATCTCCGGCCACCAGAGCCATCGGAACTCACCTCTGGCAGCAGCATGGGCCCTAAATGGAAGACGTGGTCCGAAGATTTTGAGGACTATATGACAGGTGCACAAGTCCAGGACCCCAAACAGAAACTAGTTGCCCTACGTAATTTAGTGGGAAAAGACATTGCTCAACTCATCAAAGAATTGCCTAATGCAGCCACTGCTTCATATGATGACGTCAAAGGAATCCTTGACAGGCAATTCCTACACAAATACAACCTTGATTACGAACGATACACGTTCAACCTAGCTACACAAGAAAAAGAAGAAAGAATGGGTGACTTCATACTACGCATTCGACGACTAGCCCGACACTGCAATTTTGATGACTTTAACACTGAAGACGCACTGCGACTACGCATAATTGAAGGATGTCAATCCGAGTCACTAAGGCGACGCCTGTTAAAGAAACATTACTCACTAGCGGAAATCGAAGAAATGACACGTATAAACGATCAGGCAGAAGATCATGCCAAGAAAATGGAAGGGAACAAATCAGACAAGAAGGAACAGGCATTTCGCCTTCAAGCAAGAAGCCACAAGGATCGACCACATCAGACTGATCGAGGGAAATCGAGACAATCGACACATCATCACTCTTCTCACAGATCCAGAGCGAGTCACAGATCAAGGGAATCACGCTCTACCAAATCCACCAAGTCACGCTCCAGCTGTTACCGGTGTGGACAGGACTATCCACATTCAGGCCAATGCCCAGCCATGGGGCAACGATGTCACCACTGCGGCAGAGACAATCACTTCGAAAGTGTATGCCAAGCCAAGTCGTCAAGACAAAGATCATCACGCTCAAGACAGAGATCTTCCAGGACCCAATCTTCAAAACATCATCATGCACGTGCTGTCAAGGAACAGGAAAGACGCTCCACCAGCTCTTCACGATCCAGTGATCACTCCCTCGAATCACGCCAGTCTCGTCGGTCGAGGTCAACATCCAGTGACTCCGCGACACGCACACCTGTGTCTCAAGATAGTGACGAATACATATGCATGGTCTCAGACCCGGACCGGCTGCGAAAATATAAGAAACTAGATATCCGAATTGGAAGTCACCCAGCCAAATTTGTCCTAGACTCAGGAGCCTCCCTGAATTACATCTGCGCGCTAGAACATCAGAGTATGAAGCCACGCCCGGTGCTAGAACCAGCAGCTGTGAGAATCTTCACGTGGATGTCCAGGAAGCCACTAACGTGCCTGGGCCGGTTTCACACTACCCTAACCTTTCGAGATCGAACAATTCCAGCGTATATCCATGTGGTAGAAGGTCCAGACATAGCTGATTGCCTACTCAGTTTGCCAACAGCGGAACGGCTCAAATTGGTAGAACTCCTCTACATGACTGAAGATGCACCAGACATTGTGGCGAAATTCCCCAACTTATTCAAAGGACTGGGAAAGCTAAACCACTTCAAAGTCAAACTACACATAGACGACCGTGTCACACCAGTAGCACAACACCATCGGAAAGTACCATTTCATCTGCAACAGGCAGTAGATGATGAATTGCAGGAACTACTTAAAGCCGACATCATTGAACGCACTTCCGGCCCTACGCCATGGATATCACCCGTGGTTGTCGTCCCCAAAAAAGGACAAAACAACAAAGTGCGTCTCTGTGTAGACATGCGTGCAGCCAATGTGGCCATTGAACGTGAACGTCACCCTGGGCCACACATCAGTGACATGATTGCCCGTCTCAATGGAGCCACCGTATTTTCAAAGCTAGACCTTAACAAAGGTTATCACCAACTTGAACTCCATGAACAATCCCGTTACATCACCACATTCACAACTCACCAAGGCCTCTTCCGCTATAAACGCCTAAACTTTGGCATATCATCTGCCGCTGAAATTTTCCAAGAAACCATCCGACGGGTAATACAAGGCATACCGAATTCCTTCAACTATAGCGATGATCTCCTGGTGTATGGCAAGGATCAGACAGAACATGACACGGCCCTTGACCGAGTGTGCCATGCGCTCCTCAATGCGAACCTCACCCTGAATTCAGCCAAATGTGAGTTTCATAAATCACACCTGAAGTTCTATGGACACATCTTCTCCAAGGACGGTATGACACCAGACCCCGAAAAGGTGTCAGCCTTAGCGGACACGCCAACACCTCAAGACGTGAGTGACCTTCGCTCATTCCTCGGCATGGCAAGCTACTGCTCTCGATACATACAGGACTTTGCAACTCTCAGTCATCCACTGCGTGAACTCACCCGTCAAGGTCAGCCATTCGAATGGACAGACGCCTGCCATCACTCTTTCAAGAAAATCAAGAAGGCTGTCAGCTCGGCGATCAATCTGGCCTACTTTGATGCAAAGAAGCGGACAGAACTCACGGTGGATGCCAGTCCGGTTGGCCTCGGTGCCATCCTTGCCCAATACACGGAGGACTCCAACCAGCGTCACATCATTGCATACGCCAGCCGTAGTCTCACTGACACCGAGACTCGGTACTCCCAACCGGAGAAGGAAAGCCTAGCTGTGGTCTGGGCGTGTGAACATTTCCACCTCTTTGTCTACGGCAAGCACTTCACCATTGTCACAGACCATCAGGCTCTCATCACCATCTTCGGCAATCCCAAGGCCAAGATGCCTCCACGCATAGAGCGCTGGGGCCTCCGTCTGCAGGACTACATCTATACCATTGTCCACAAGCCTGGGAAATCAGACAACCCTGCTGACTATATGTCACGCCACCCAAAAGCCTCTGCCACTCCTCCGCTCTCCATTGCCGAGGAGTATCTACACTTCGTCATTGATGCAGCGTGTCCTCCCACAGTCCCGCTGACCGCCATTCAGGAAGCATCCGCTCATGACCCCGTCGTCCAGGCTGTATCCGAACGCATCCGTAACTGCTCATGGCGTCACGTGCCGGATGACCAAAGCTCTCTCTCTCGGGAGCTTCTTGCATTCCGTCATGTCCAAGATGAACTCTCAATCAGCAGTGACGGTCTCATTTTGAGAGGGGGGAGGATTGTCATTCCTCAGAAACTGAGACAAGGAGTCATCAACCTTGCTCATGAAGGCCATCGTGGGACAAGTGCCACCAAGAAAGCGCTAAGAGAACGGGTTTGGTTTCCGACACTGGACCAAATGGTGGAAGACACTCTCAAGGACTGCACATCATGTCAGCTAGTAAGTCGAGATGACCCGCCAGCTCCACTACAGATGTCTGAACTACCTGAAGGAGTGTGGCAGCAAGTGGCGGTAGATTTCTTTGGACCCCTGAAGTCAGGACAGTACATTCTCGTCATTATGGACGAATACTCCAGATTCCCGTTCGCCCAACTCATACCATCCACCAGAGCAGCTGCAGTAATTCCAATGCTTGATGAAACGTTTGCAGCATGGGGCATTCCTCTACGTGTCAAATCTGATAATGGGCCTCCATTCAACAGTCACGAGTTTGCCAACTTCGCGACACATTTGGACTTCAAACATCAACGAATCACACCACTGTGGCCACAAGCCAATGGCATGGTGGAAAGATTCATGGGAACATTAAAGAAAGCCGTGCAACAAGCGGAGCGGGCCCACAAAGACATTCAACAAGCACTGAATGAAGTGCTAAGAGCATATCGCACCACGCCCCACAGCACCACAGATCAATGTCCAGCCACCCTTATGTTAGGGAGAATTCCACGCACCCGGCTACCAACCATAGCCAGTGCGAGCCAGTCAAGACCAACAAACACTGACCATGAAACACTAGTCAATATTGATCACGACAAGAAACTGAAAATGAAGACGTATGCTGATCAGCGGAGACATGCAAAGCACTCGGACATCAGAGAAGGAGACTGGGTGATAGTTCGGAGAGATCGAGGAACCAAAGCAGACAGTCGCTACCTGGCACACCCACTAAAGGTCAGCCGTCGGAAAGGGACAATGATCACGGCTCAAGGCGATCACAAGAAAATAACACGAAACGTATCACACTTCAAGAAATGCAACCCACCTGGAACAGATGACCAACACCAGTGGGAATCATCTACTGAATCTGAAAGTAGAAGTAGAAGCAGCGACTGTGGCTCATCCAGCCCAGCAAGACAAGATCACCCTGTGCGTCATCGACACACCTCAGACAGATCAGAGAGACCCCGACGACAAGTTCGACGGCCGGAACGCCTCATTGAAGTAATCTAAGGATACAGTAAGACTTTATACAAAAGGGGGAGATGTCGTAATGTGGCTGCCTGACCCTGTGTGTGACAGGACAGGCAGCACAGGAAGGGCGTGGGGAGGAGAGGAAGTAGGCGGTAACAAAGTAGTAACGAGGTACACACGTAAGAATAAAGACGTGTCTACTGTACCTCCTCTGGCTCGCGTCTTTATTGGGGTAATAGCGACACCATCGTGCTGCAAGAGTTGAAGTAGGGCGAGGGGTAGGTAAGGGATTCTGCAGTGGGTACGCTGCACATATCTGATTCAGCACCAGGTTACTACTCTGGTCTCTTCAGTGGGTCACCGCTGAATTTGTAGCAGAATTTTCGCGAGCACCGATGGTGTTGGCATGAACGGGTTCAGGGCTCTCTCCAGGGTCATCCTGGTCACCCTCCAGTGGATTAGCCAGTTGAGCTATGCCGCAATGTAGTACGTTTCAAAGTCTGGAACCGCCAGCCCTCCAGTCGCTATGGAGCGCTGCATCGTGGTCAGGGCCACTAGTCTGTAGCCAGAACTCAAAATTAATGATACGATCTGTAAGTCTAGATCCAGGAACATCGTCTGGAGTATCCAAACTGGGAGGGTACCAAAGAAATACAATAACTGCGGCATTGCCACTATCTTCAGTAGAGCCACTCTGCCTGCCACTGATAATGGTAGGGACATCCAAAACTCCATGGAGGAGCGGAGGGAGCATTTCGCTGTACTGACATTGCCCTTCATGAGGTTAGTGGTTCCATTATATATTTTTACCCCTAGGTATGCCAGGCAACTGGGTCCGCATTGGAGGCAGCCGAGCTCATTTAGGGGGGCCTATTGGGTGTCATGGGGAAGAGTTGGGATTTCTGCCAGTTTACGCTCAGACCCAAAAGCAGACCAAAGCATTCGAGCATGCTCTGCACCCCTCTCAAGTCCTCTCTGTATCCCAGAAAAATTTCAGGAGGTCATCTTCATTTAGGGGGATATAAATTTGTGAATCCCTTACCTTCAGTCCGCGGTTATCTTGTCTCGATTAGCGTACCAAAGGCTCCATGGCCAGTGCGAATAGCAGAGTGAACAAGGAGCATCTCTTTCACATGCCCCGCTCTACTTTCTGACCCAGAGAGATAGCCCTCCCCGTACGCACCCTGGCCATCGGGTTTGCATACAATATTTTCTCTCACTCTAAAAAACCACCCCCAGTCCCATCCAGCCTAACACATCATAGAGGACGTGCCATTCCATGCAATGGAAAACCTTCCTAAGTCTTCTATGAATACACCCGCTGCAGCTCTGTCTTAGTCATCTGTGCCCAAGATGGTCAGGAGTCACCTGATGTTAGTGGCTGTGTCTCGCCCAAGAATGGCATGTTTTGCAGGAGTCTGGCTGCAAGGATCGTACTCATTATTTTATAGTCAATGTTCAGTATTGACAGAGGCCTATACGCTGTGCCGTCATGTGCGGGCTTCCTCGGTTTCAGCACCGGTATTATAAGTGCCATAAGCCACTGGAACTCAGGTGTCTCTTTGGGATAGGTGCCTTCTCTAGAGCAGGTATGCTCCCTCAGTGGTCCCCCCGCTGTCACATTGCTCCATCAGCAAAGCAGTCTAGCAGTGCAGTAGGCCTCACTAGGGGTCAGTGTCTGTCACAAGATACCCCACGTCCTCCCGGTCATCCAGCCTCTGTTGGCCTGGTCATACATGGTCTATGGCGGCGTTTCGCTGTGCTGTGATCTGACCCTTGATGGCATAAAGCTTCATTGATGGAAGGACTTTTACCAATATTCTGGTAGACACTAGTTGTAGACATAGGTTGGATTGTACTTCTAAATCTCAAGGGAGCTCAATAAGGCATTGGCTGATGAGTGCTAGAACTCCCATGAGACATTATCCCATCAAGAGTAACAGATCTGAGCCTATCAATACGTTTTCTATTTATTACACCTAAGTGGTAAGTGCAACAGCGTAGTCATTCACAACTTGATTGCACATCTGCTGCAAAAGTTGAAGCAGGGTGAGGGGTAGGTAAGGGATTCTGCAGTGGGTACGCTGCACATATCTGATCCAGCACCGGGTTACTACTCTGGTCTCTTCAGTGTCCCCAGTGGGTCACCGCTGAATTTGTAGCAGAATTTTCGCGAGCACCGACGGCGTTGGCATGAACGGGTTCAGGGCTCTCTCCAGGGTCCTCCTGAGCTAGATACTATATATTTCAGATAGTCACAACATTTTTGTGTATATCAACCCCTCACAATGAATCCACAGACCCATCGGACTATAGAAACATTGACAATAAAACCTTGTAGTGTTTGCACTACTGCTAAATGTTCGTGCATATTTCGGCAGGTCCATAAAAATAATAAATAAAACAAATCCTGGCAAAGATGTGTGCAAAAATCCTCACAATCAAACAGGTTTTTAATAAAATATAATTCTTCATTAGCATCCTAAAGGGGTGACTTTTGAAAGTGTAGAATGTAAAATCTTCTGAAAATCTTTTTCTGAATAATTTGTGAAGGAATCCACTGTGACAAATTTAAAAGCACTTTTGCTCCAAAGCTAAAATTCAAAAGAAAATTGAAAAACGAAAAATAAAACGTAGCTTGAAGGTCAGAATGTGCTTGTATGTGTTTATTCCATATTCAGTTTCAATATAGTTTAAAAACTTACAGGGAACCACGTCATTGATCGGCCAGCAAGGAAGTATCCTCCAACAGTTCCTCGACTTGCACGTATAGAAGACTGAAAGACAAAAACATATACTGTTCATTACATATTTTCAAGAGAATTTGAATGAGGTTGTCTGAATCTGCCTAGATCATTACAAAGGCAAACAAAGTTCACTGGACTTATGGACCAACCTTGCCTTTCACAGTCTTGTAATAATAGTAGACCTGATAAACCAATAGAAAATACTCCAGTGCGAAGGAGACGAATTTTTGTCACAAACCCAGCGAAATTACCGGCGCTTGCCTCCTGATGCCTTTACTTACCTGTGGAGTTCTTTTTTGACGACTTTACTCGACGGAAGTGTTTTCTTCACCTTCCATGGTTTCTGCTCCCTGCTGCTCCTCAAGGTACTGCCGGAATTGTGAGCCTGGGGGCGGAGAGTTACTTATGAGAGAGGCTGGCTTGGGCCTAGCTCCGCCTACTGTACTGTTTAGCTGCTGCACCTGGGGTTTTCCAGTGTTTTCTGCCGCATTTGCCCCTATTTATTACATTTTGCTTCACATTTTGAGGTTATTTTGTCTTATTCTATTTCTTCTACATATTAAGGCATATTTTATCTCCTCAAAATGGATTCTAAGAATTCCTCCACTAATAAAAGGAAGCAGCAGGTTTCCCCTCCTCCAACCAAATCTAAGGTGGTGGAATCCTCAGAACCTTCTTTGGCCCTAATTTTGGAGGAAATTAAAGCCTTACGTTTGAACACTGACACCATTGCCTCAGAGGTCAAAAATGTTCGTAAAGATATGGCGTCTATATCGATGAAGGTGTTGGATAATACTATTAAAATTCAAGATAACAAGAATAAGTTGGATGCTTTTACACCTTTAATGACCAGAATTATTCCAATGCATAATCAGCTGCTGGACTTGGAAAATCGCAATAGGCAATATTTCGCATCTTTAATTTACCTGAGGAAATTGAAGGGACCAATTGTCGGCTCTATCTTGAATCTCTTTTGCCTGGTCTCCTGAATATTAAGTTCACAGAAAAATGTGAGATTGATAAAGCTCATAGAGTTCCGTCACATCGCAATCCTCGTCATTCTAAGCCAAGGCAGATGATATTTAAGGTCCTGCGTCATCATCATCTGGTTCTTATTCGAAAAGCTGTGAGGGAAATCCCGTCATTATTGGTGAATGGAACCAAAATCTTCATCCATTAGGATTTTGCGAAAGAAACTGTGGCTATTCGTAAGGAGTTCTCTTCCCTTCGTCCACAGCTGAGGAGCCTTGGTTTCAAATATGGACTATTTGATCCTTCTACAATGCGGGTCTGGAAAGACAATATCTCTAAATCTTTTCAACGTCCAGAAGATCTTCGTCTTTTCCTTGAACAGCAGGCTCCTCCGTCAATGGATACACAAGATCCTAATTCTTGACTTGATTTCGCTGAATTCTTGTGGCATGTTTATACATAAATTCTTCATGGGCTCCAACGGTAACCGGCCATGCTTGAGGAACGGGTGTGCGTTTCCTTGTCTTTATTCATGTTGCTTGTTTGTGCCTTAATCTCTCTTTTTTGTTTCTCCCTTTCCTATTTTTCGCTTAGAGTTACTCTTTTAACCTGTCTTTTTCTGCCTCCTTCTTGTTTTCATTCCTTTTTCTACTTTCTCTTCTATCCTAATGGCTAATGTTCATAATATTAAACTTGTTTCTCTTAACGTAAAAGGTTTAAGACACCCAGTAAAACGTTTGAAAATTTTAGACTATTTAGGTAACTCTAAGGCTGATATTTGTTTTGTCCAAGAGACACATGTTGATGATAAAGTTTTAAATTATATGAACAAAAAGTGGGTTGACTCTATTGTCTCTTCACCTGCTAAAGGTAAAAAGAACGGGGTCGCTATTTTCTTTGCCAAAAGATTACATTGTCAAGTCTTACATAAGATTTCAGACTCTGAAGGTAGATATATTATAGCCAAAGTTAAAATTCATGACTCCATTTTCTTTTTGATTAATGTGTATGGCCCTACGGCTGAGGATCCTGTTTTCTGGGCTACTGTTACGACTGAAGTTCTAAAGTTGGGACATGTTCCATTGATTTTTGGTGGAGATTTCAATGTTTTTGTGGATCCCTTGTTGGATAGATTATCTACATCTCGATTTAGACCGTCCAAGACTTTTCATGCCTTTAAGGCTTTTGTTCAAACCACCAAGTTAGCGGATATTTGGAGATTGCACTATCCAACTGGTAAAGAGTTTTCTTTTTTCTCCAATCCTCATAATTCCCATTCCTGAATAGACTATTTTCTCCTTTCCCCTTCCCTCATTCAATTTGCAAATAACCCTACCATTGGTTCCATTGACATTTCAGATCATGCAATGATTTCTTTTGTTTTAAATGTTTCATCTTCTTTTACTAAACAGTCGAGATGGCGTATGAATACTGATATTGTCCTTAATGACACTCATAAACCCAAACTTTTCCAAGCAATTCAGGATTATTTTACATTCAATCCGGAAGGCTCTACCTCTGTCACCACTAGATGGGATGCATTTAAGGCTTATGTCAGAGGTACTACTATTTCTATTATGGCTCATCAAAATAAGAAATTTAATTCTCATGTTAAATCTTTAGAGAAACAAATAGCTCATTTTGAGCGTCTATTTATTACGTCTAGTGATCCTCAATATAAATTAAAGTTACAAAAGCTAAGGTATGAATTTAATGCTATTCTTAGTACAAGAGCTGGGCTTCAACTTTTTAAATCCAATGCTAAATTCCGCTTTAACACCAATAGGTCTGGTAGACTTCTAGCTAATTATTTACGTATTAAACGAGATAAAACACAGATTACCTCCATTCAGTGTCATCAAGGTAAAACTGCACTTTCCCATAATGATATTGTTCAAGAGTTTAATTTTTATTCCACATTATATAATAAACCAGATTTTTGTGATGAATCTATAATTGATGCCTTTTTACAACATTCTGATTTACCTCACATTTCTCCCTCTGATAAACTTAAGTTAGATTTACCTATTACTAATGATGAAATCCTCTCAGCCATTAAATCGCTTCCAAAGAATAAATCCCCTGGTCCTGATGGTATCCCTGCTGAATTTTATAAAGAGTTCCAACATCATCTTTTACCTTATTTGTGCCAGATTTTTTCTCATTTTTCTTCATCAGGTACCATTTCAGGTTCTTTTTCTGAAGCATTAATTGTCGTCCTTCCTAAACCTGATAAAGACCCTACCCTTGTTGCTAATTATTGTCCCATTTCTTTGATTAACCAGGATTGTAAATTATATGCTAAAATTATTGCCTCTAGGTTAGCACCTGTCCTTCATTCAATCATCCACCCCGACCAATCTGGTTTTATGAAAAATAGATACTCTGCTAATAATACGAGAACGTTATTACATATTATTGAACAAAGCTCTACTATCCTTATCCCTGCTGGTGTTATGGCATTAGATGCTGAAAAAGCTTTTGATAAAATCCATTGGCAGTTTTTATTTAAAACTTTATTATCTTTTAATTTTGGCCCATCCTTTATTCGTATGATTTCTGCCTTATACTGTGCTCCCACTGCCCGATTGTTTATTAATGGCCAGATTTCTAACCAATTTTCCCTTTTCAGAGGAACTCGTCAGGGCTGTCCCCTTTCCCCTCTTTTCTTTTTATTGGGTATAGAGCCATTTCTTAATAATATTCGAAAATGTGACAACATTCATGGTATTACTATTAATGATATTACTGTTAAAACTTTGGCGTATGCTGACGATGTGTTATTATTTATTAGTAATCCTGTTTCATCGGTTCCGTTTTTGCTTGATATTATTTCTAAATATTCCACTGTGTCAGGTTATAAATTAAATATTAGTAAAACTGAATTTTTTCCGCTCAATATGTTATGTACTTCTGATATGTTACCCTCACCAGATATCGTTTGGCAAAAGAGTAAATTGAAATACCTTGGAATATTATTCTCATTATCCCTCCATGCTACCTTGAAATTAAATTGTGAATTCATCCTGGAGTATATTAAACAAAAAACTTCCAAATGGTCTTCCCTTCATCTTTCCTGGTGGGGGAGAATGGAATCTATTAAAATGACTATTGCCCCTAAAATATTTTATTCTTTGGCTATGATACCAACTCAATTTCCACTCAAATTTTATAAAGATATTGACAAACTATTATCTAAATTTCTATGGAATAATATGCCTCCCCGTATTGCTTACAAAAAATTAAAAATTCCCAAATGTCAAGTTGGTTTTGCCCTACCTGATTTCTTTTTGTATCATAAGGCATTTATCCTTAAACAAAGTTCGTTATGGTTTAATATTTCCCCTATTGTTAATCCCCCTATCTGGTTTCATATTGAGACGTCCCTTGTAAAACCTTTTCCTTTACTGTCCTTGTTAACCATGTCTCCTATATCTAAGATTGTACATTCTTCTTCCATTGTCAAATCATCGAGATTAATATTTAATGATTTAGACTCCAATTTTGAGTCCCCTTTACTTTCTACGGTGCATTTGTCCCTATGACATAGTGCCTTAATTAAATTAAATAGGAATATCTCTTTTTGGTCTTCCTGGATTGCTAAAGGTATTTTTTATCTTAGAGATGTTTTCTTGGATGATGCTTTTATTCCATTTACTCAACTCCAATCGAAATTCGATCTGCCCTTATCAGATTTGTTAAAATATCAATTTCTTTGTAATTCTATTTTAGATTCCTTCCCAAATGGTATTCCTTCTAAAATGACAGCTGATTTTTTGATTTATATTAATACTGTTTCTTTGTCCTCTAAAGCGGTGTCTGTATTTTATAAGAAACTTACCATATCCTTAGGTTCCAATGTTGATATAATTACCACTTTTTGGAATAATGAGTTATCTTTATCTCTATCAAATGATTCATGGTCATTAATTTGGACTCATTGTATTTCTGGATGTTTGCCAGTGTCAATTTATCAAACTAATGCTTATATTTTATTTAATTCCTTATGGACTCCATTGCGTTTATTTAAAGCTAACTTGTTACCATCTAACTTATGTTGGCATTGTAATTTGCATCTTGGCTCTTTACGGCACATGTTATTTGATTGTCCTACTATTAGGAAATTTTGGTCTGAAGTATGGAATGTAATCTTGAAAATGTTACCTATTTCTGATTTACCCTCTTATAATTTAGTCATATGTAAATCTGTTGCTTTGAGTGTGCCCCTTGATGATATTGAAGCAAAATTATTAAATTTTTTGGTTTCGGCTGCGTTAAAATCCATCACTTTTTGTTGGAAGGATGCTACTTCTCTTTCAGTCCATGCTTGGTGGTCTTGGATTATCTTTACAAGAAGAGGTGCTCAACTATCGTTACAAGGTGTTCGTCATAATTCTTCACATTTTCAATCTTTTTGGTCTCCTATAGATTCGTATGTACAGTTATGATTCTTGTTTTTTCCTATTGATATTATCTTATTGGTAACTCTATTTATCTAAGTTATTATGCTATGAATTGTATATTTCCCTTCCCTTCTCTCCCTCCCTTTCCCTCCCCTTCTCCCCTTCTTAAGTTCTCCTTTGACTGACAATATTATATTGCGATGTATTTTATTGATGACTGTATTTTTATGATTGTTCTCTTTCGCTTCTTTGTAATTTAATGAATTATTTCTTCAATTTTTTGTATGTATTTCTGTATTCTCCATTGTCAAAAATTCAATAAAATTTTACTGAACTAGAAAATACTCCAGTGCTTGGAGCAAATGCTATAGCCTGAGGAGAATCCAGAAGTGGAAGTCACTCCATCATCAAATCACTATGGTCTGGATTCGCATTTTAAACTTAAACCCTGACTGCAATAGCACATCAACAAGACACTCACACATGTCAAACCTGTTGTCCTGATTGACATCCAAATCATTCAGCATTATGGGGTAAGAAATAAGCTTTGCAGTGTTTTGATAAGTCATCTAATTTATATACTGTTACCATAGCATAGCTATTTTATTTATTTATTTTAAAAGTTTTACAAAGCGCGAACAAGATCCTAGCGGATATCAGAGCGCTGTACAAACAGTGAATGTCACTTAAACAGAACACCAAAGTAGATCAGAAACATATGTACAAGGCAAATAGTAAAAACAACATAGTTAGGTGTAACATCAAAGGAAAGAAAGTGTCTTGAGGGTGGGGGCACATGTGCGTTTCGTCACAGGACTTCTGTAGGTTCGGTAGCATCATGTGAACTTGGCCATGAGGATGGCTTTAACTTCCTTTTTAAAAAGGGAAGTGGATGGATTGAGTCTGGTTTCTGGGGGTAGGGCATTCCAAATTCTGGGTGCCATCCCAGAGAAGGATCTGTTATACGTTTTTTTCTTGTGGAATTTTTGTGGTTTTAGTAGTAGTTTTGCCGCACTTCTTGAGGATCTGGGACCACCCGAGATCGTCAATATCTGTGCCAAATAGCTGGGTGACGTGATGCATGGCTCTGTGTGTCATGCAGGCAATTTTCAGCTGGATTCTCGCCTCCAGGGGTAGCCAGTTCAAGGATTGCAGGTCCGGGGAGGTGTGGGAGGTACGTTTAGATCCAGTTATGAGTCTTGCTGCGGCGTTGATGGATGCTCTGAGTGGTGCAGTTGATGTTTTGGGTAGGCCACAGAGAGAGACACATCTGTATTCCACTCTGGGTATAACCAGAGCTTGTACTGCCTGTTTGAAGTCATTGTGTGGTAAGTAGGGTTTCATTTTCCTCAAAGCGTTTATCTGGAAGTTGGCTCCCTTTGTAGCATTGCTGATATGTTTATGCATGTTGAGGTTACTGTCCAGAGTGATTCCTAGTGATTTCACTGAGTCTACGATGGTAGGTTTAACGTTAAAAGCCGTAATATGTTTGATCCAATCTTGCATTTTGGGGATTTGAGCCGGGGGCGCTATTAGTAGGAATTCAGTCTTTAGGGCGTTCAGTTTGAGATGATTTTCTGCAAGCCAAGTTTGGGTGCTCCTAAGCGCTGTATTTAGTAGTTTGACGTCCTCTAGGGTGTGTATCTTGAGGTAGAGTTGAGTATCGTCGGCATACATGTGGGATTGCACGTTAGAGGCTTGTAGGATTTCAGTGAGCGGTTCTAGGAAGAGATTAAATAGTGTTGGGGATAGTGCGGATCCTTGTGGGACACCTAAAGATACTGGGACGGGTTTGGAGAGGGTGTTATTGACTTTGTATTGTTGTGTCCTATTTTGGAGAAATGAAGTGAACCAACTAAGTACTGTCCCAGACAAACCCATTCTGTGTTTCAGGAGGTCTAACAAGTTCTCATGTTTGACCGTATCAAAGGCCGACGAGAGGTCCAGTAGGATGAGTAGGCAGGAGCTATTTTGGTCGAGTATTTGCAGCGCGTCGTCAATGATGTGTGTCATGGCTGATTCTGTGCTGTGGCCTGCACGGAAGCCTGATTGATGATTGTTGAGAAGATTGAAGTGATCAATATGTTTCGTTAGCTGTAGGTGCACACATTTTTCCAGCAGCTTGGCTAAGGTGGGGATATTGGAGATAGGGCGATAGTTGGAAAGGTCCGTGGGGTCTGCCGTGGGCTTCTTTAGAATGGGTGAAACCTGACCTACTTTGAGGGTAACTGGAATGCATCCTTGTTAAAGTGAGCTGTTTATGATCTTGGACCAAAGAGGTGAAAGCAGTGGAATGAGGTCTTTAACTGCGTTTGCCGGAACCGGGTCAGAGAGGTGGTTGGCTGGTTTCAATGCAGTGAGTATTTTGCCTATGGCCTCTTCATAGTAGGAGGTAAATGATGACCAGGCTGCATTATTTTTTGGGTTGGGCTTTGATAGGAGTTGGCATAGCTAGATATTAAAAATGGCTACTCCCTAACGTCCTACAACAGAAATGCACTATTTATTCACTAAACAGCAATACATGTCTAAATGCATAGAATCATAGGATCTGATTATGTGCATTTCATTCAAAAGAAGAATAAAATGTTAACTTATCATTATAGAAATTGGAATCAGAGTATACATGTTGAACAATTGCTAAAGTGTACAAAATGCAGAAAAATATAGAGAACTGTAACTTGAAATAGGTTTGACCAGTGGCCTTCGCTCTGTAGCAAGGCACCTTCTCACACATGCATACTGTTAGATTGCATCAATATACTCACCCACATCTCTAGACTCCATCATTATAAATTCACAAGGCCCCTCAATACAAGTGGTCCAAATAATGGGTCTGTATTATTCCATCTCCAAGTTACCAATATTGGAGGTAGCTCTGAGGGTGGAGAAAAGTAGAAGTTGGACTCTGAGGGTCTATTACGAAATTAGGAATGACTGAGGAAAACATTCATTCTGATTTCTCTGGTAATTTCTCATTTTGGCCTGGTTTTTCATCCAGAGGTTTTACGGTAACAAGCAATTGAAATCTCCAGGTGAAATTAAACAAATCTGTGTTGTTGTCAGGTCGCTGGACAGGTTTGGGAAGAAGAAACTGGGAGCTTTGAAGAGATGACACATAGGACAGTGGAAAATATGCACTTGGACAAGAAACACAACATTTCCCAGACTTATGTGCACAGCCCCAACCATGAGGGAAGAGCACAGTCAGGCACACTTACAGGTGAATAGTGTCAAACCAAGGGGCATATTAACAAGGGCTTTATCTCTGTTTTTTTGGCTTTAAAAGCCAAAAAAGCCGAGATAAACTAGCGCCCCATCAGCAACAGGGTGCTAACACACAAATTTGCATGTTAGCACCCTTTTACTCTCCGCTTCCCCTTGCATCTCTAATGAGATGCAAAGGGGGCGTTCCAGAGTAAAATAATTGGAGAAATGTCACTAAGCAACATTTCGCCTATTTTCAAGGATATCGCTAACCCTGTTAGCGACAAAAAAAGCAGCGCTAACCGCGGTTAACGCTGCTTTTTTATGTCTGGTATTTTTCTGACTTAGCCATGATATCCTATGTAAGGTGGATATCATGGCTAAGGATATCTATCCCTATCAGCAAGCTATCGCTAAACCTTGTGGGATTATCGCTGTATTTCCAGCGATAATCTCACAATTGGCAGCTTGCTCTCTGAATGTTATCCCTTTGGATATAAGCGTTGCTGATAGCACGCTACCTCCGTGATAAAATTCCGAGTTGGCCGGTGACAATTATCCTAGCGCTAAGTGCATTTAGCGATAAATATCGCCTAGCCTTGTTAATATGCCCCCAAGTATTTTAGCCTAGTTTGGCAGCAGCGTTTGTTCTGACTCTTCTCCTTTCACTATAGTTCACAATTGGCTTGCTCAAAGCTATACATTAGTTGCTTTTTTACTTAGCCGGTCCCCATCAGCCCTCTGGTTACCTTCCCATCTATTAGTGAATCTTGCTTCAAAACCTGCTTGTCAGTTTGTCACAATGTCTAGGCAACCCGCCTCCCACTGCAGTTTGTACATCTAAAAACTGTTGGTATAAACACACAACCTAGGAACATAGTAACTTTTAAAGATTTCAGAGATATAGAGGTATTATGAATGTTGGCAAAATGTTACACATCAAGGATTAAGGTTTGTTCTCCCTTCTCCCGACAAGGCCAGAATTTCAATTACCTCATTCTGCCATGTAGGCAAAATTTGACTACCAGCATTTGGAGGATGACTCAATGATGTCCTCGGTGCTATCTCTGCAGTGGAGAGGACTTCAACACATCATGCTCATAAGGGACCTCGGGGGAAGTTTTGGTGGTTCCACCAGAGGCTTTCCCTCATGTGAGCACTTGTGAGGGCTGATCTGGAGTCCCTTCTTCATCAGTCCCCACACCTCCTACCATCAGTCAGTGACATCAATACCACATTATCAGTGCACCGGCAAAAGCAGGTGAGTAAAGCTTCCAGTGTGTCCAGAGGAAAATCAACTGCCAGCCGCCACACCAAGGATAGGGGATAGCATCACTGGGAAGAGGGGAGTCTCCCCTTTTGGGTGACGGGATCGCACCCCATCAAGGGTTGACTCCCCAGGATCCTGAAATGATTTTTTTTTCCCTTCCCTGGGGTGGCCAATTGGCCGAGTGAGGGGGTATTGACTTCCCCATGGGAATGGAAAGTCTGACAGCCATTTTGTTTTTTTATCTTTGTGCCACCTGGGGCCTTTATGGTGCCCCCAGGCAGGAAAATGTTTAAAATGCATCATTGGAAAAGAGAGGAAAAAAGCAGTGTGGAGCAATTGCCTCCAAGATTTATGTTGTGGTGGGTAGAAGTAAAATGTGAGTGGCACAATAAATGGCAGATAAGTGGCAGAAGTGGTTGATGTGGTGTACTGAAGAAAAATAAATGGCTGAATAACTGATCTCTGGCTGGAGTGTGTTCTCTTGATGTATGCCATGCTGGGAACAATAATTGATCAATAGCTGAAGTGTACTCACTGTAAAGTAATGCCTCTTTTTGCATGATCACTCACAACATTCTGGACTGATGTTGTTTTTTTTTTTTTAATCTGAAGGTGTAGTGTAGTTCCTATATCCCTTATAGGTTCTGCGCATTGGAATAACATACAAGATAGGCTTGGCATAGGACTGAGGTCTGTATGGCCCTATTATGTATAATAAACTTAAATACTCTGTACCAGTTAGCTCAGAGGCCACTAGAAACTTCTTGAAGACAAGAAGGGAATAGCTTATCACATAACATAAAACCCTCATCCCTCAGGATCATGAAAGCAATATACTACTTTTCATTCAGTCACTCATCTCAGAGAAGTACATAGAAGAAACAGTTGGTGTGTTTACAATTAAATTTATTGCACAGTTGTTATTCTAGTACTGGTTATATGTGCTGCGACAACTGTTGGACAGTAGCAGAGAATTATGGCCAGCAGTGCAGTTAAATAAAAAGGCTTTGTATGGTTCTACCATTTTGCAATAGTAATGAACAAATACATGAAATACAGAATGCATTAAGATAAAGCCTTTACTCCTATGACGCCTAACTAGATGTACCTAAGTGTACCTAGCATGTGTGTAGGTCTTAGAGAGCCAATAATCCCCCTAGGAGTTAGTGTAACCCCTTTACCTTAGTGGGACTTCATCCTGATCTTGAGCTGGACACCCACAGATGGGTGATGGACCTCTGCCAGCTGGAGCTGTGGCATGACACAGGTTGCAGTGCCTCGGGCAGAGTGTCGCCCTGGAAGTCTCTGTCTCCTCTGGTTTGCTTGGGCAAAGGGAGGCATACTTATACTGGATAGGTGTCTTGGATTGACGTAATGTTGGTCAGAGGAAGATGTGTTCTTGGTCTGTTTCCAAGAATTTGTTGTGACGTAGGTTAGTCACTGTTGGACATGGAGATTACGTATTTAGGATGGACCGTCTTCTGTGCACAGAGCACACAGTGATCAGATAAGGGGACAGCCTCTCTGTTGCTCGTTATTGTGAAATGAGGGCTAATCTAGGTCAAAGGGCCTACCTGTCTCTGTGACACAAAGGATTTGTGCCTCTGAGACAGTACCTATGTTAAGGCCTCAATTTCGTTTATAACAAAGGGACCACGAGTCCTGCTAAACAGGCCTCAGTGCTCATCCTCAGACCCTTAAATATGTATGTCTGATTAGTTGACCCACAATTGGCATAAATTAACTTACTTATACCTCCCTAGTTGATGGTACTAGGGGAAACTAGGACCTGTAAAGAGCCCCTTGTGGAGTGCAGCATTTATTGTGCCACCACAATTTGTGACAAAGCAATGCATGACTCCTATTGCTAACTGGCAAAGCATTTTTTGAACTGCTAGCTCATCTTTGCCAATTACAATAATGACAAAGTCTAGACCTTTCTTTTAGATATAGATGTATGTCACCACTAAGTCAGGCCTATTGAGCCCTAAGTCTTGAGTAGATGATGTGATCATACAAGTTCTAACATTAGAACCCCCAAACTGTTGTTTTCACTGTAGAAAGGTCAGAAGCACTATTGGCAAGTACAGGTTACACACTGACCACTCAGCTGTGCTAACTTTTGAATGGTACTACTAAAGTGGTACTTCAAGGTATCTAAAGAATCATTGTATTAAAGCCAACATGATGCGCAAGTCAAATCTATTGTGACTTTCAAGTAAATGGCAGCTTTAAAAACGTGCCATTCCGTTGCTCAAAGCTTTCCAGTCAGGGATTACGGTTACTGACCACAAGACAGCTGTCTGCCATCCTCTGGGGAGGTGAGGACAACAATCAGGAAGGAACGCATAGGCCCTGATGCTGGAAGAAGCGTTAGGTCTCACTGATAGGAAAGCCAAAGAGGGAATGAGCCCAAAAGGTAAGCTGTAATGGGGAAGCCACCTTTGGAGAGGAAATAGTGGACACATACGAGAGGGACTGCTCTTTTCCAAGA
Organism: Lissotriton helveticus; assembly: GCF_964261635.1. NCBI lineage: Eukaryota > Metazoa > Chordata > Amphibia > Caudata > Salamandridae > Lissotriton > Lissotriton helveticus. The sequence continues at coordinate 212,506,049 of NC_136058.1, forward strand.
TAAGTTGTCGGTAGGAACAGAGAGAGGGAACCAGGTGCCCACCCTGTTATCCTTTGGGCATGTAACCATTAGTCAGCCACACCAAGAAATTAGTAGTCACTGAATCCCAAGGGGAATTTCTGGACACAAAAGTGGCAGCCTTGACACCCAGATCTCAGATCACGTCTGTACTAAAGAGTGGATGACTAAAGATTGCCCTGCAGATATTTGAACCCAGCAAATAGAGTCTGCACAAGACAGGTCTGCACCCGCTGCTCCTTGGGCTATCAAAAATATGACTGTACCTGTGGTGCACTCCTTGGGGAAAAGTAATCCTCGAGCCTCAGACAGAAAAAGTGACTCCAAGAGTCAGTTGGATGGCTTCCTGTTACAGCTAAAGGGCCTTGAAAGCTGAAGAAGCATGCTTTGGTGACTTAGTAACCAAGATTACCTGACCACTGCTGACAGATGACATGTAGCCTAGAGGACTGAGTCCTGAATCTCAAAAGTTGCACCCGAGGCAGCTAGACCCAGGAGAGTGCAATTTGGCCACCCAAGTCAGGAGTTATCACTGGTTAAAGGGAACCAATTGTTTTGCTGTTGACCATTAGACCAGTGGCCACTGGTGTTTTGGCTGGACTTCAACTGATCCACGAGGGACATCCATCCTTATGGCCAAACTTGCTCTGCCATGACCATGAGCGAGGACGGGCCTCAGAGAGATCTCTGTCAGTATATCCTCAGCATCCTCTGTCATCTTTATCATCCTGTATCCGTTGCATCAGGACCACACCATTGAAGATCTGTTTTATAAACTGATGTTGGATTTCCATTGTCTCATTTTTCTTTCTTATTCAACTGCAGTAGCGGTCGGCAGTAGGTGTTTCTGTAGGGCGGTGACATGGGCAGGGGGAGGTGCAGGGTGGGGGGTAGTAATGTATGGATTACGGAGTTTTATAGGTAAGTAAACATTTAAATAAATAAAACGAATTTCATTGCGCGCACTGCATCACCAAATGTAATGCAGTGCGCGCGCTACAGAAACACCTACTGCCGACCGCTACTGTTCAACTGTTTTGTTACTTCTAATTGCTCTGCACGTGTTCCTTTGATAAAGCCTGACTGCTTGAAGCCAGAACTACCCAGGATTGAGCTAAGGTTTTGCAAATGAGCCTGACTAGACCGACACAGATTTGTGAGTTTATTACACAACTGCACCATTTAGGAAACCACTTTCTCACACTCACCCACTTCTCCATTAACATATGAACAATATCTTCTCAGTGGCTGAAGTGGGCTCACCCATTTCCACATGATCTATGTTGAAGTGGGTGATAGTAAAATGTGAATGGCACTGTAAGTGATTAATGGCTAAAGTGGTCTGACATATTAACCTATACTATGGTGTGTGAAAGTCAAATGAAAGTCAGAATAGCAGATCATTGGCTGAAGTGAAGTCAGCTATTACCCCATGATGTATGTCATACTGGGTAGACATAACATGATTGGCACAATAAATGATCAATGGATGAAGGTTGCTCACCCATTTCCCAAACAATACATGATTTGCTGGGCAGAAGCAAAAACTGGTCAGTGGTTGATGAAGGCTAACACATTGACTTACGCTGTGGTGGACAAAAACAGAGGGGCAAGTGCGGGAAGCATCCTTTACAACGCAACTTTTACCACGCAGTGCCTTTACGACGCAACTTTTACAATGCAAACCATTACAACACATTGCGCTGGGGGGCGCTCTCGGATAGGGAATAGATTTAATTTACTATCCAACACCTTCCCTACTATCCACGGAGACTGGAGTTGGAATAGTAAATTAAACTATTCACTATCCAGCGCTCCAAAGCACTATGCGTTGTAAAGGTATTTGTTGTAAATACCGCATTGTAAAGGCATGCGTGATAAAAGTATGCGTTGTAACGTCATACATCCGGCAAGTGCACATGGCTCACTTTATTGTGAGTCACTCGCATTCTACTCTTTCATGTGGGGCATGTCTCACAGGTTTCTCCTGGCATCGGCAACAAACGTGACATAATATGCGTATGCTTTTGCCTTATTGGAAATGTTGCAACGCTTTCTCTTAGCCTTTTTGATTAAGTTCTTTTAGGCGTTGGCTCACATAAGTACTTTTCCGATTGTGAAAATGTTATTGTTGTTGTGATCACACTTTACTGCACTCTTGTATTCACAACACTACATTTCACTATTTCATTTAATAGCACACACACAGAGCAATTATTTCCATGAGTGTCTCTGCATTCTACCTTTCGATAGAAAACAGAGATGTTGTCTCGTTAGATGACTGCTCCAGAGGCTCTAAGCCACATAATAGAGGAGATCTCTGAGGCAGGGTGTGATACTGAATAAGCATCTCAGGGAGAGGGACAAGATTTAGAATGTGGGAACAATTTTTCTGTTCGAAGGTCCTCATAATGAAGTCACATTTCCAGTGATTCAGGGGAACATGGCCGTGGCATGTCATGATGTACCTTTGCAAGCATCATTTGTGCAGCTGAGAGCCAGACCAGGGTGGACAAATCCAGAGTACAGGGAGGTACTGCCTTGACCACAGGCAGAGTGCTCACTTGGCACACTTTGCAGATGCTGGGAGTATACTGCAAATGTGTTATCTGTTGACTTCTATCTATCTTGGTAAGATCTTTGATTAAAGTGTGCCCCAAACAAATCTGCATGCCAAACAGTTTCTGTGAGGGCAAGGGGGCACTCTGGTGACTCACTTTAGGGTAAACCTAGGAACTTCTACTTCACTTGGGGAGTTGAAAACATTTCTGGGCCTCATGTTGGACTTAAAAATAGTGCACAGAAAAGCTGGGCAACACCCAGCCTTTCACTAGTCATGCGCAGAGAGGAGTTTTTTTTGATTTAGCAGCATATGCTGTACTGCCCCACGACCACTCAGATCATCACAGGTCGTGCAATATTCATCCCCCAATGGAACAGGAACTGTTTAGGCAGTACATACCAAAAAAGAGATTTTCACCACATCAAGATCAGTAGCGGCCTGTATGAAACCAAAGTAGTGGGTCGGGGAGACGATGACATAATGCACAACAAAAACAAATAACTCACCTGCCGCATCGCAGCTCTTCTGCTCCTCTCTGACTCCAGTTTACTGCAGGCAAAGGGACCCAGACTCCCCTGCGGCCAATCTAGAGGTTGCCCTATGCTCTTTAAGCATGAGAGAAGCATCAGGATTGGCCTGAGCACCCTCAATTTGCACTCCCAGAGAGACTGTGCCTGCTGTCTCCAACCTGGCAACACAGTTGGAGTTGGCGGCAGCTCAGTGTGCATGTCTTAGGACAGCTGTCCAACCGACATGCGCACTGACAGTATTCCCCATTACTCTTCCTCCATGACAGATATCACGATGGCTCCACCTCTAAGACTCAGCCCTCTAAGGAAAAATAAATCCATAATAAACATGTTTTATTATCATTCTATTTTTCACTTTTTGAGGTGGCTGGCAGGGGGGCGATGCCCCTCCGCCATAGCAGAGGAGCCAGCACTGATCAAGATTTACATGTTGTATGAGAGCTCTACTGGTTATGTGCACAGCCTCAGAGAGAGAGCTCTACAATAAATCCTTTAGGCTGCCTTTCCATTTTAGGAGTTAGTGACAAGATTGGATTGGATCTTCCCCAATCTCTCCTTCATAAAGGTTATAGCCTTTATGTAGCTTATTTCTATACAGAAAATACCAGCTATGTAGTGACCCATACAAAGCTGGCATCATTTGTGTCTTGTGGTACAATTAGAAAGCACTGTAAGAGACACCCTCAGAATCTGTTTGCATGAAGCTCCAAAATGGTCATAGCAGTGTGCTGAACTGCAGCAAATTGCTCACTGTCAAATTCTCAGACAGGTTGTTAGCAAGTGTGCTCACTACACTTCACTCTGAGAGCCCTTCTCCGGTTATGGTTTTAGGTTAGTTGGCAGACGTGCACAATCCCACCTGAACACTTGATTACAACATGTACATCGTTGGAATGGATCAAAATGACCATGGTCTTGAACTATATAATTTGTGTTGTAAAATGCACACATGGTATAAGAAATGTATAAGGCACCTGATTCAGTTGACAACAAACAATGCATATGCTGTAAATCGATAGGCCACCACAGGAAGACTGATGTCCTTCCTTGACTTCAATTTGGCTGTCATTGAAAGCTTTACTGCTGTAGAAACAGTAGCATCTGTTGTATCTTTTGTAGAGAATGCTGCAAGGTTGCAGGATCTGCACTTCAGTGACTGCATTTCTGCAATAGTGCAGCTGATATTGCAGATGCAGAGTTTGTTTTGTGCAAGGAAAGAGGTAGGAGAGTACATATCACTGTCCCAGGGTACATCTCAACCTGGTCTATGTTTTCCAACTAGCTTCACTTTGTACCACACAAATGTGAAGTCCTGGAAAACTGACTGAAGAGGAACCCGGAGATTAAGAGTTGCCATCTGCCCCAGATGGCAGTCCATGGATGCTACCTTCCACTGCCCTTTAATTGGTTCGCTTTGTACACTTTTAAATTCTGCCCTCTAGTTTGGAAGAAGGACTCTAATCCAAGATTTTTCTTTACTAAACTAGATTTGAGTCACTGCGTTTTTACTGACTCCAGTAAAGTGACACATATTTGGTCTTGCTTTTGACTTCTTGCCACCTTCATACTACATCAAAAAGTGTCAGATGTTCTGCCCAATCTATTACAAGTACATTACAGTCTATGCAATGCACATAACAGTGGAAAGGAAATTCACCTATCCCCTAAACCCTATGGCCCTTAGAGGCTGATTAAGGGTTTTGTGGAGAGGGTATTCTGTCACAATAAGAGAGCACCATCTCTGCTATACTGAAGGTCCACCTGCCTGATTTACAGTTGGTAGGACAATATGTATGTCATTGACAGATACTGTTTCAGCTCTGTTGGTAACACACTGTACTGATAGCCTGATGGAGTATGGCTGTTGGAGGCTTGCTCATTCAACTGCTGACCTGATTTAGAGAGGGTGGTTGATTAGCCAGTTTCCAAAATCCCTTACTGCCATGAAAAACTTGGTGGTAAGGGACAGTAAAAAAGTTTAAATAAGCCCAAACCATGGAAGTAAACTTCCATGTTGTGGGGGTCATTTGTTTTGGGGTTTTCAAAAACAAAATCCTGCTTTGGGATATTGCTTTGAAGAAAAAAAAACATGATAGAAGTTTGACAGGGGTCATCATGTTTGACAGAGCTGTGCGCCAAACTTTCAACTCATTGACAGAAACCCCTGTGATTGTGGTTTCTGTCAATGACTAGAGTTGTCAGCATGTCCAATGGACTCTGAATAAATAGTACAGGTACTCAGTTAGAAAGATGGACATCTTTACACTGTCTCCCATACATAGTAAATACCACACTTCGAAGTTTAATCAGGCCCTTGGACTTTTTCAAAAGTCCTCTTTAGGGAACTTAGTACAGTCTGCCCCAGCATTTATAGACCAGCATTTTTTAGCCCTCATAGTAGGTTTGCTCACACTGTCGGAGGAATGGGTCCCAATTCCATCCTCAGACACCCCCAACTTAAGTCCACAATCTGGAAGGAGTTGGATTTAGAGAAGTGAGTGCACTAAAGCAGATGAAAGGCGAGCCCTCCAGACCCTAAGCAAGCTGGCATGGGGAGGTGTTAGTGAAGGTGCACCCAGCGCCCTCACATTATTAGGACTCAAGCTGAGAGACAGGTATGAGCAGGTAGACAAAACTTAGCCTAGGCTTGTTTTCGTAGAGATCTCCTATAGGCATGAGGCAATGGACATGGTCTAAGTGGAACTCTGGTAAAAGCACTACCAGCCAAAAGTCGCTGGTGTTATTTGTATAGCGGAAATTGCATGACCGTTGGCTGACTGAATGTGTGGTTTTTGGCTGATGGTTTGCATGACTGTTGACTGGTGGAATATGTGACTAAAAGTTAGTGGTATGTTTGGCTTTTGGCTGGCGGTATGTGTGGCTGTAGCATGACCGAATATGTGGCTGTTGGCTGGAAATATTTATGGCTGATGTCAGGTGGAATGTGTGCATTTGTTTGGTTGAGGTGTATTTGTAAGTGGTCTAATGACTGATGGAATGGTCCAGTGGGCATATAAATGTGATGGGCCCTAGGAAGTCAGCAATTTATTTATGTGAAGGTTATGTGTGTTGCTAGCCATGTGAATGGCTTTGTGTGGTGTACATGAAAGGCATAGAATGGACCATACCGTATTTGGTGCATTGATATGGCTTTGCAATTTACCACCACTTAGTGATGGTTTCAATATTCTGATAATGTTATAAATATTTACTCTTTGACCCTGTTGCTACTTGATTGAAACTATCCTAGCCTGGCAACCCCCTAAAACACAGAGTGAAGTGAGGGCCGTCCTGGGCCACATAACATAAAATGGGACGTTGTTAAGGGATATGACCCCATTTTTGCCCCCTTAACAGAGCTGACTTTAAAGAAGACGCCTAGAGAGGTGATCTGAACAGACACCTGCCAGAAAGTATTTGTTACCCTCAAGGAGGCCATGTGTACACTACCCAGAACTCAAAGCTCCTGACTTCTCTACGGAGTTTATAGTGCAAACATATGCTTCAGAGCATGGCATAGGGGCTGTCTTTGCACAGTTAAACGAGGAGAGCCTAGACCAACTGGTAGTCTATATTATCTGGAGGGTAATTCCTTGGGAACCCTGGTGCAGTGATGTAGTCTGAGCACTGAAGAAACAACTGGGACCATACTGTTTGGGACTCACTTTGGGGTCCAGACAGACACTAGGCCCCTCAGATGGCTCCTGTAAATGAGGGGTGAAAACCCCAAAGTGTTGGTGTGGCCCATCTCCCTACAAGAAATTGACTTAATGGTGGAACACCATCCTGAGTCAGACCACACCAATGCTGATGGCCTATCCAGGTTCTTTGGCCTTAGTGGTGAAAGCTCCCAAGGGGTTGGGTAGTTGTCCCCACTTTCAGCTCCCCCACCCCAATTGTTTTCCTTCCTCCTCAATTTTTTTTGCTGATCGACTTTTTGCTGGCCTTAGGACTCTGCACACTCCACCATTGCTCACCAGTGCTAAAGTGCCTGTGTTCACTCCTTGCAACATGGTAACTTTGACTTATCACCGATTGGCATGTTTAATTTACTCATAAGTCCTTAGTAAAGTGGTACCCCGTGTACCTAAGGACTGTATATTAAATGTTATTAGTTGGCCTGCAGCACTTCTTGTGCCACCCACTTAAGTAGCTCTTCAAACATGTCTCAGGCATACCATTGTAGCCAGTAGGAATTTAAATTACAATTTCGACAGTACCTCTTTTAGAAAGGGATTGGTTCAGTTGAGTTAATAAGGGGGGATCAAACTAATGTTTCTAACAAAATATTAATGATAATGGTGTGTGAGGAGGAGTGGGCAAAAGTTTATGAAATAACAAGAAGCTCGCATTGGCTAAATAGACATGGATTATTAAAGTTGTCTCTGACAATAAAAAGAAACAAGAATTTAGGTTGTAGGAGACATATACACATGTAATACTTTTAGAAAGTTGGCATTTTCCTGCTTTAGATATTTAGTGGCTGTGCTTAGGTCACATGCCTGGATGTAGCCAATGGCTGAGCGTTGTGTGTGCCTCCTAGACAGCCAGACACAATAGGGAGCATAGGCCATCACTTGCAGGATGGGAGGGTGGAGCTGTGCATATACCCACTTACACTTGATTAGGCTGTGTTGTGCCTCCACAAAGGGCTGCATACCCCTGTAGTTAGTCTGGAGCCAGGACAGCAGAGGCAAGGTACCTGGGATTTCAAAGGAAAAACTCTAGAAGCTTCTCCCCCACTTCAAAGGTACAAATAGTGGACTTCAGACACCACAACTTCAGTACACTTCTTGATCTGTGGATACTCTGCAAGGTAGAAGGACTGCTATGCTACTGCAACAATCAACTGGACTGTTTCCTTGCTGTTCTTGTGGTGGTGAGCCTCAACAAGGCCTACCAGTGCTAGGGGTTCTCCCTTCTCTGCACAGAGTCCTCCGACTAATAGGAAGAAGTTGGCAGAGAAGCTGGAATAGAAAATACAGAGTTTATTAAACCTCATGAGGTGGAACTACATTCACACAGCACCCTTCGGTAATGTATGAAGTAGCACACTGAATGGAAGGAGCGTGTTACTTTTATACCCACAAAGGCGCTCAAATGAAGGCAGTACAAGTACAAAATGACGGTTTTAGGTACATATAAGGTCATACAGAAAATGCACAGTCAACAAGTGGGAGGAGCTATCAGTTGCTAATTCTGGTGAACACATCCTGACAGTTACAGACTGGGGACAGCTGCAAGCTCAACTGAGCATGTGCGAAGCAGAAAAGGCTGGCTCACGCTTCATTCGTTCACGCACTTCTTTCTCCCACATTCGCACACAGTCAAACATATCTTGCCTAGTCTTTCGCTTAAACATGCATTGTTCCACATATTGAATCTTTCGCAAATCAAATGACCCATGCATAGGCCAACGCAACTCAGGATCCTTACAAGTGTATTTATTCCATAACGTGCTGTACATTATAGAAGAAATACCATACTTAATATACATATCCCTATTAAGCGTCCCCTCCGTAGGGGCCGGTTGTGCTTCATCGAGTATCAAACTGGTATCTCTACAAAAGCAACACATCCTACGAAGTGTGCTGGAAACAGGCATGCCAAAAATAGTGCAAAATATGGAGCATTATTATCAAAGTAGCGCTTAAGTTACTCTTTGTACGTTGCGCCGTTCAAACATATTCAAATAGAGAAAAATCTCCTCATTACCTGCCTAAATAAATTGCAATTCATACATACCTTACAAACAGATACAATTATTGCCCAATCCTTCAAATCTAAAGCCACAGTAAGTGTTACTAAACTACCTTACCAATTTAAGGCATCAAAAACCAACAGCAAGTGCCGCAAAACAACTCTTACCAATCAAATGGTGTCGAGGTTCCAACTGCCAAGTTCTCAAATCGACCAAATGGTCACTGCACAGCGAATCAACAAAAGAGATCTCAGTCGAGGACCGGCGCCACCTGGATGGTCAGATTAGAAAGAAAGGAAAAACGCTGTGGTTGCCAAGACTCGGGTCTCCTCAGGCAGCGATCGCGTCCAAAGCGAGATTCCAATCCTTCGTTCCGATCAGTCCTTCGGGCATCCGAGTCGCTGATGAGCCCCGCGTTGGAGCGCCAATTTGTGGTGGTGAGCCTCAGCAAGGCCTACCAGTGCTATGGCTTCTCCCTTCTCTGCACAGAGTCCTCAGACCAATAGGAAGAAGTTGGCAGAGAAGCTGGAATAGAAAATACAGAGTTTATTAAACCTCATGAGGTGGAACTATATTCACACAGCAACCTTCGGTATTGTAGGAAGTAGCACACTAAATGGAAGGAGCTTGGTCCTTTTATACCCTCACAGGGGCTCAAATGAAGACGGTACAAGTACAAAATGCTGGTTTTAGGTTCATATAAGGTCATACAGAAATTGCACAGTCAACAAGTGGGAGGAGCTACCAGTTGCTAATTCTGGTGAACACATCCTGACAGTTACAGACTGGGGACAGCTGCAAGGACATCTGCAAGCTCAACTGAGCATGTGCAAAGCAGAAAAGGCTAAATATATCTCATCTCTAGGCAGATTTCAAGAGCAGTTAACAGGAAGGTAGGACAGAGCACATGGCGAGCACATGGTAGCACATGGCAAACAAAATGGCTGACAGAAATACAAAATGGATTCCACAAAACGGACAAGATAGTCTCTAAATACAGGATGGCTTCTGCTAATGCTAACCTAATCACTGCCAAATTACAACATTCTGACCTTCTTCCTGATGTCCTTTTCCCTGGCTGAGAAGGACGGAACCTTCATCTCTTGCACACAAAACCCAAGAGCAACTCCAAGGGTAAGTTGGCTTGCCTCCTGACTTGAGCCTTGGGGACAGAATGCTCCAACCACCTTGACCCTGCATCTGGGCTTTGCAATCTGTGACCCTACCCTGCCAAGAGGTGTCACTACAGTCCTGGACCTTGGAAGTTGGCCTAAGGTGCTTGACAAAGGAGAGGTAGTCAGAACTGGTGCGTCGCCCAATCGCCCGGCATATCCTCTACTTTGGACAATGCATCACAAGCTCTTGTTGATGGGATCCTCGTACTGCGGACTTGCTGTAACTCAGTACTGACACATCGCTTCATCTGCAGGCTGCATCTTTGACGCACATCCTCACAACACTCAGCAAACTAGGACTTAAGGTGCTCTGTTTAGCATGCATAACTGGGTCCTTGTAGTCGGCTCGCACTCCATTGTGGTTGGCCTGATTTTGTGACTTGGTCCCAGTCCAGCACGATCAGATATCCACAGTTATCGTTTTTAATGCCTTTGGCACTATTTTCACTCAGTCTTTAAAATTGAATATCTCCGATTCAACTAGTTGTATTTTTGTTGTGTTGGTCTTGTTCTACTTATTAAACATTGTTCTATTTTTCTAACATTGTTGTGGGATCCTTTTGTGGTTTGTTTCCACCATGTGACTCTTTGAAGTGTTGCACAAATACTTTACACATTGCCTCTGAGTTAAGTGTAACTGTTCTGTTCCAAGCTACCCAAGGTTTGAGCACATTTTAATTCAGGGTTACTTGCAACTGAGACCCTATTTTGAATTGGCTTTTCTGCTTGAGATGGGTTTCCTCCCCCTCACCCAGTAACCCAATTTCTTACCGTCTGTAATGCTTCCGATCTTTAAAAATGGAAAGTCTTGTTGTAGACCCATTTCGTTGCTGGGGCCAACCCTTAAAATTGTGGGCAGGATTGTGCTGGCAAGGTTGGAAGAGTGGGAAGAGGAAAATAAAAATATTTGTGATTTACAGCATGGCTTTTGTAAAAAAACTTGGGACTGAAGAGCAATACTTGAATTTACTCCTTCTAATGAGCAAATATAATTTAGCTAAAAGTGACCTTCATATATAACCTTCATAGACTTCTCGTCCACTCTTGAATGCGTAACTCAATATACTTTGCGGGGTCTTTTGTTAGACATGGAGTGGTCAACTGTATGGTGACACTAAGGCCAGAGTATGGTACGGCAGGCAAGATGAATGCACTGAATTGTTTGATGTTAGAAAAGGTGTTAATCAATGATGCATCCTTGTGCTTTTTCTGTTTACACTGTATGTTAACAAGGAAGATAGATTTTTGGTGGAAGGAGCTTAAGATATGCCATAGGAGGATGACCACTTCGGATCCTACTTTATGCAGGAAATGCAGTTCTGATGGTGCAGACAGGAATCACCTTCCAGTGTTTAACAGAATTTGGGGCATATTCTCAAGGAACTATCACCAAGTTATCTGCACTTTATCGCAGCCAAGGTTGCGATAAATGTATCTACCCATTCACAAGCTGGTGATAAAAGCCCATATCACCAGTTTACCTGCGATAGCAGCCGCAAAAAAACATCACCACAGATGACCCTGGCAACTATCGCTCCTGAAATGCAGAGTAGGCGTTCCCGTGCCAAAAGTCACAACAACACAACTCTGCAACATTCTCAATCACCAGCCAGATCGGCAATAAGATCACAAAATAGGCAATAAGGCGCGTTAGCAGCAGGAAATTAACACTTGCTCTGACCTGGTGTAAAGTCGGATGACAGCCTCCAACAGGAAAGGGAGCCAAGGCCAAAGCCACACCTGAAAGGCAACAGATGCCATAGAGCCACTTATCATGCAGGCCAGACACTCAAGAGGGCCACAACACCCACCGCCACCACCCCCAGGCAACACCCCAAGCCCCGGACCCCCACCTGCCCCCCGGACCAACACTGAGGGAGCACAGACAAAGACAGAGACCCCCCTGAAAATGCACCAACCTCACAGACCCGACACCAGAGAATGTCATTACCCACTACAGGCTCAAGGGGCAACCATCCTCAGTATCCTGACCACCTATGCCTACAGGATGATGGTTACAACACAGTGGACAACCAACATCCTACCTCAGACAAAGCTGCTGGCCGTGCTGCACGTGTTGGCCTCTGGTACCTTCCAACCAACAACTGCCAGAGTCGGAGGAGTCTCACAGCCAGCCCAATCCAAGTTCCTCAAAACGGTCGTGGGTGATATAATCCCCTTGGTACCCCACTATCTATACTTCCCCCACCCTGTGCATGAACAGCTGGAGACCAAGCAAGGCATCTACCCCATAGCTGGGTTCTCGCACATGTTAGGGGCAATTGACTGCACACGTTTCCTACTTGTGCCCCCTGGCAACACTGCACACAATAACCGCAATAGAAAGCACACGTATTTCATCAATGTGTAGGCAATAGTGGAGCACCAGGCACTCTTCACCAACATCGATGCCAACCCCCCAGGCAGTGTGCATGATTCCTACATCTACCGACAGTCCATCATCAACCGGCGCTTCCAGGATGGCACCTAAGGAAATGCACTGCTTGTTGGCAAGTACCAAATGAACACACCACACACCTCAACTCGACAATCATGCAACTCACAACATTGGGAATACACACATTACAAACTCACATACAACATGCCAAACAGCATGCCCACCCACCAGACCCGACAGCACAATTTACTGTGGGAATCTGGGCCAGCCATGCACATAAGCCATCAACAGCATGACACCTCAGCCACACGATAGCAGATTGTGGGAAGAGGTGGGGACCAGGCACGTGCGAAGGAGGTAACTGACCAATGAATGAGAATGTACACCATGCCAAGTGTGCCGTGGATGTGATGGACCGACAGTAGTATGCAGACCAGTTTGGAGTGTAGTGGACAGTGGACACAACCATGTCACCCCAACCAGTGGGGAAGCTCACGGAAATGTAGCTTGTTATGCCCCCCTGTAAGCATGAATGGAGTGAGCTGGCGCGGCGTATACCAGGCCAGCGTGAATAAAAAGCACATAGCTCTGGGCATGGTTCTCTTCCGGAAGGCCCAGCGCCTCTGCCAGGCCGGCGCTTCTCACTCCACCACAAGGCTGATGCCGTCGCCGTGAGCGGTGTTGCCTGCAATCCTGTGCGCCTGCTGCACCCCAGGCCGCTGGTCCTCGAACCCATCTGGCCCACCCTTGCCCACCCACACCTCAATGTTCATCTGCTGACACCGGCATGTGTCGAAGTGGGCCCACCATGTACCGGTGCAAGCTCCAAGCCTGAGGCCCGCAACACTGGCAACCTGCTACGACCATCATGGCCTCCGCGAGCAAAGCCCGCAGTACTACTTTCTTGTTTACGTACTCTACCGGCATACACAGCGGACTAGTAGGTCACACATTTGGAACTGAGTCTTTATTACACTATGGCAGAGAACATTATTTTTGGCTGATTTTATGTCACTATACTCCCTTCGATGTGGTGGCACCAAGTCTGTGCAGAGCATTACAACAACACATGTCTGTGGGCCCTCACGGACTACTGCTCTCGGGCCACACTAAGCTTGAGTAGGTCACACATTTGGAGTCTTGATAATGCAATGGCCAAGTACACATGGAAATGCAGCCTTAAAATCACTACACTCCCTTCGATGTGGTGCCACCAAGTTTTTGTACAGCATCACAACCACACGTTTCTGTGTCCCCTGGCTGGATACGCTTTCCGCCTACACTGTGGTTGAGTTGGTCACACATTTAGAACTGAGTCTTGATTTAGCAATGGCAGAGTCCATATCATTGTACCGGCCTCATCGCAGTCTGCATAACTTCTCAGCCCCGGTGCCACTGAGTCTGTTTCCTGACATTCATGGACACTCTCTGGTTGAACTTTAGTGGCGTCTGAGTCTATGGACTGGGGGTTGTCTTCATCCTCATATAGCTGATACAGACTTGGTGCTAGTGACAAGGCAGTAGCATTGCAGTCCTCAATTTACCGCTTCCGGATGGCTTCTGCTCTCTGCATCATGCACTGAAGGACACCTTCCACTGTCCCCTGCCCCCCTCCGCCACATTCCCTTTGGACTTCGACGAGAACCCGCTCAGTCCATGTGGCCCTACCCAGTGCACCGCAAGTCACTGTCCCGTGGCGGTGTACCTGTGCCAGCCGCAGTGCATCCGGGGCCACTAACTCTGTGCAGCTCAAGTCAGGGACCCTGTCTTCTGAGAAATTGGATGGCCTCTGAGGTGATGGACTTGGTTCATCAACGCCATGTGTCTGTGGCTGTGCACTGTCCGCTGCCTCTGGACTACACTGCAGTCCACCAGGGCTCACACATCAAATCGAGTCCTGACCGGCCCGGACGTCCCATCACCGCAGGAGGCACAGCCCACCAACGCCAGAACCCCCTCTAAACGCCAACTGCCAGAGTCGAAACAGTCGTACTGGCAGACTTATGGAGTTGCTCACACCTGTTGTGGATGCCATCATCTGCCTGATACCCTGCTCAGCACTCCAGGTGCCACTAACTCAGTGCACCACAAGTCTTCGTCTATTTCTGTTTTTTGCTATGGAGAACTCACGCAGCAATGTCACCTCAGGCAGTGCGGGAGACCTGGGACGATGATGAGGACGAAGATGCAGGTGTGACACCCTCCACTGCAGCTGCATCAGGAATATCCCGAAGGGACACTATCCAATACATTTTCTTCACATGAGCGCGCTCAGCTCTCGTACCCCAACCTCAGTGCAATGGAACTCACGGACACTTATGTTTGTATTTTGGGTGACCTCTGTACTTGCTCCGGCTACCACCATGATGCTACGCTGTTGTCTCTGTAATGCTGGTGTTTTCTGTTTCTGTTTTAATAGTTTTCACTGTTGTAATTGTTGCCAGCACCAACCACTCCATGAGGGCTGGCTTACACTCACCCCACAAACATCCAGCACAGTAGTCACTGTACATGCGACCCTGCCAATAAAGGTGCCGGGCGCATGTGACCGTAGCCAGTCCCACCAACTATATAATGTGTCCGTGTGGTCATAATGTATGCATTCGGGCCCGGGGCATACAACATTGCATTGTGCTGTGTACAGCGGTCGCAACCATGCCCCCACTGGCAGCGGGTACGACCGTGGACATGTAGCTTTGTTGTCACCCACTCAATACGTAAGAGGAGTGGACTGGGCTGTCGTATGGTGGTCCATCATGGGTGTGTGTATGGTATTCCGAGGCTCTGGCCGTGGTTCAGTACAGGAAATGTGCAAATGCATGTGTCTCTGTCGCAGTGTGGGTCCCCTTTGTGAGGTGTAGGTGGTCCCTGATGGGACTTAGACACCACGTATGTGATGTAGTTTGGTTTCCATGCGCTCTGACCCCACCAGCACCTGTTTGGACAACTCATTTTGGCATTCTGACACCTGGTTTTTGAATGCGATGTGTGCCTCGGTGGAGTGTTGGGAGCCAGCCGTGGTGGCGGGTGCTTCCTGCTGTGTGGTCTGTGCAGTTGCTGGGGTCTCCACTATGTAGCTTGGCTGCCTTGCTCCTGGGGGTAGGTTGCCTAAGATGTCCATGAGCTGTTGTAGGGTGTCAGTGTCGAAGATGTAGTGGTCGTCTCCAGCATCGCTGATGAGTTGTCTGGTATGCTCTGCTGGAGGTGTTGTTTGTCCCTCTGCAATGTGAAGGGGAGATGCATCAATGTTGACATGGTGTTGACATGTATGTTGGCACATTGTTCTTGCTGACATGCAGACTGTATGACAATGTACATTGTGACTGTTTGGGAGGGGCTGACAATTTGATGCAGGACAGTGGACTTTTGGACTACGTGACGTATGTGAGGTTGTACATGTACATTTCCATCTCCCAGTTTCCTGCTCTGTTAGATGTGATTGGCCTGTTTCTGCGCATGGGTGGACCCAGTTGTGTCCCCTGTTTGGCAGTGTCTGTGTTGCACTTTGTACCACATTGTTGTGGGATGTGCTGTGATTACTATGTGTGTGTGCTGCAGTGTGCACACGGATCAGGGACGTGATCCTGGGTCATTGTGGGTGTGCAGTGTGCTACACATCATTGTGCATGTGTGTCATTGTGCTCATCTCCCCCGTCCCCACAGTCCCTGGTTGTTACTCACCCTGTTGATGTTTTGTAAGGTCCTCTTGAGCTGTGTCCGTACTCCCACCTCCTTGCACCTTCTCCACACTGATGACTATGCCCTCCATTTCCTCCAATTCCTCCTGTGGTGCAGGACTTCCACCTCCTGTCGCTGTTGCTGCCTTCCTGTTGGCAGCAGGTTTGTGCTTGGTTTTGCTTTTTACATCATGCCAGCGCCTCTTCTTCTCCTCCATTGACCTCCTCGACACTCCAACTGCATTCCTGTTAGTCTAATTGTGGGTCGGTTGATGGTAGTGTTCTGTCACCTCCATGACGCTGATCTCGTTTTGCAGCGGACTGCACCCCGTCTTCCTCTTCTCCTTGGCCTTCCCCGACCCTGAAGTTCCTTGCTGGTGGTGGTCTGTGGGGCTTGTGGGGTTCGTGTTGGCCTCTGCACTCGGTCCTGGTGTATCCATTGTGCTACACAGTTAAAATTGGTTTTGGTGTGTTTTATTTGTTGGTTTTTATAGTGCTTTTTCCCGCCTGACGCGTGGGATGTGCAAGCCAGTTGCTGGTATTCGCTGCTTTTTGTTTCGAGATCGGCCTCATCGCAACTTTTTTTGTGTTGGTGTTTTGCATTTTTGCGGGGTCGCGTTGTCTTTATTGCGGACATTTGATGCGTTGTCGTGGGCCTATCGCATTGTACCTCCGTGTTGTGAACACTGAGTTAACAAGGCATTGTTTTCCTGCAATAGACTGCTATATGAAGAGTTGCGTTAAGCTTATTTTGCGGTAATTATCACACGTTCTTGAGAATATCTTCCTTTGTTTCCCTCTGTATGGGCCACTTGGGTCTGAAGTTAACATAGTTAAATCATTAAATATGTATAGCCAAGTGGGAAATAAACAAGCTGGTGCTCACTTTTTGAATGGCAATAAGATGTTCTCTGCCAATACGTTTTCCTAGCTAGAAGAAACATTACACAGAATGGGGAACCCTAACAATGGAAGGTCAACAGTCCTTTGCATCTTTATAGTATTCTTTATTGAGAATTGGTGTTTTCCATAAAAAACAGCCAAGATAACAGACAATGCATTTCGTTCAAAAGAATTTAACTACATCAGGGCTTTTCTATATATGAAGCAGGCACCTCTTTTGATAAGGGGTTCCATGAGAAGTCCCATACAGAAGATTGGCACCTATTTAATATGCAGCACAGTTTTAATCAATGCTGTGGTGGAGTCACAACTGCCCCAACGGTGACACCATGATCCATGCCTATCACTGGTGCCTCAGATTGTCCTCCAAACCGCAACTAGCAAAATGACTTTCCAGTGTTAGGGTGCACCATTCTGTTTTATGGTTCTTCCTATTTCTGCTTTGCATGCAACAGCTGGTACTGTGAATGGAGTGAACCAATTCTTAATTAAAAGGAACTGTGCAGGAGGTGTGGTTCCATTGGTCCACAGTTGCTTCATGGGTTAACATTTTCCTATCAAGGTCTGCAATAAAATCTGAAACTTTGTTGGAGAATCAACAATAATACCTAGATAAAGCCATTTTGGCAACATTTAGGTTTGCGGCTAGGTTGAGCACCAAGCCACTCAAAGTAATGATTACTATCTATAGAAGTAACTTGTGGGGCTGGCATCTGGTAGTATTCAAACGTGGATTTTATTTGGCAAGATGATAATAGGTGCTTGGAAAAGTTGATTTCAGTTCCCCACAGTTGTTTTAATTTTATTTGAAATGTGGAGTTAGGCATTCTTTTTGTTGAAGACAAAATGTATGCAGCTCCCTTCGCGCTGTGGAGAGCTGTATGGATTAAAGAGGTGGCTTCATTGAATAGAAAGATTAAAAGTGACTGCTCGGTTCCTGGGGGAAGCACCACAGATCCCCTGGTTGAATTATATCAAGAGATGATGTGGTACTATTGGCATGCCTTGATTGTTTGGGAATCCATTCAGTCCATAAGCGATATAACTAAAAGGGACCTCACTACTATGACCTGTAGGTGAGAACAGAAGCGAGGGAATTAAGAAAATCACATAAAGCTTCTGTGGTGGCTCACAGTCCTCTATTAACTGTCTCAGGTATACAGCCATGTCTTAAGATGCTAAAGAATGCATTTCATAGGCTTTTATGGGCTGGATTTCAGCTGAACACTATTAATTATTTATAGGCGTTAAACTATGATAATATGTCCTATAGGCTATTATCTCCGGGCACGATTCACAGAACTAACTTAAGACAAAATCCTAAACTTACTACCATTTTGGTATTCACAGAAGACACTTACTCATTTTGGTATTCACAGAAGGCACTTACTCATTTCAGTATTCACAGAAGTTAGGAGTCCGAACTTTAGGACTCCTAAATGCCTTCTGTGAATACAGAAAGTCTTAAAGTTAGGATTTATCTCAGTTTAAGAGTAGTAAAGTTAGGAGTCCTAACTTTACTACTCCTAAACTGAGAACAATCTTAACTTTAGGACTTTTGGTATTCACAGAAGGCATTTAGGATTCCTTAAGGTAGGACTCCTAACTTCTGTGAATACAAAAATGAGTAAGTGCCTTCTGTGAATACCAAAATGAATAAGTGTCTTCTGTGAACACCAAGATGGTAGTAAGTTTTGGATTTTGTCTTAAGTTAGTTCTGTGAATGGGGCCCTCCCTTCACATATGATAGCTTTTCAGAGCCATGTGCACTTCGTATGATTTTTCTGTGAATTGTTTGCTTTGACTAGAAAAGCATATATTATAACGTTGTAAAACCTTTACATTTTGTATTATGTAGGCCGGCGTAGTTGTTTTCACAGCAATTTATTTCTTGTCTAACTTGGTTCTATATTGTGAAATGTTTACTACAAGTAGAGAAAATAAGGGAGAAAGGTATTGCACTGTAGCGTGGGTTCTTATTTTAGGGGCTGTATGTTTGTAATGTAGTTTTCAATGCTGTTAAATTGATGCCTATGTGAGCCTTGAAATAGAGTATATGATATTATAAAAGGATTTATGCCCTTTTTAACTATTAAATGGTTGATTTTAATTAGGTATGAATTGTGACGCTAATGTATTTTATGGCTTAGTGAATCAAATAAAGTTATATTTAATTAGATTTGACAATTTGTTTAATATTTTATTTGCATTTGAGTTTCTTAAATGAGAACCGTGTTGAATTGCATGCATGTTAACATTCCAAAATCCTTTTTCTTGTGCACTTTTGTAATAATGTTAATAAGTAGTGTGTGTGGAGTAATGTGGAGTAGTGTGGCTCACTGGTTAGAGGCGGCAGACCCGAGAGCAGAGGACGGCCCGAGACCAGGGTTCGATTCCCGACGCGGCAGGTTTCTGGACCAGGGTCAGCGGACTCGATAATTCTCTCGCCTCGGTGCCCACTCTGATCAGCGATCACACTCGGCAACTCTGGGCACTAGCTTGCCTCATCTTCACTAACGGCCCCACCAGACCGCCGGGGATGCCTGGTCTCACCCTGGAGATACCCATTAAGGGACCATTTCTCAGGGAAGCCAGGAAGGGTTTCGCAGCGGTCGAAGCGCGGAGGTACCCCTTCGGGAGTGATTCCAGCGCTATATAAGCACATAATTAATTAATTAATTAATAAGGACCAGCTGTGTTTAAATTAACAATTACTACTTGAACAAAATGGTCCCAGGGGTCCTTGAGGAGATGGTGGAATGTAAGATGATGCTGCCTATTTTGACTGCCTGAAGGTATTGAAAACTCTGCCAACTCTGTAGCCAACTTCCTAGTAACCTGGATCCCTCAAATCTCCTTCAACAAAGACTTTGAGATCAAAAGAGCCTACGGGGTCCCAGCCTTTAAGCTGAAAAACATGCCCACTCCCAGACCACTGATCTTTTAACTGTTATGCAATCAACACAGAACAAATCCCGTAACATATGTGGAAGGGACACATGATTAAATGGCAAGAACACTAGACCTTCATCTTGCAGAACTATGCTAGAGATATGGTTATTCAACGCAAAGGTTTTCTGAACCTCAGGAAATAATTCATGGAGATAAAGATTCCATTTTCATTCTCTGGTTTCTAAAAATGTCAAATCACATCTAAAGGTCAGACCAATATCTTTTCAGATCTGTCTGACTAGCCACCTTCCTAGACAACAATTTGGAATATTAAGTGGACTCTGGCAATCTTCCTGGTTCTTCAACAATGCTCCACTCAACTGGCTCCTCCTGATTGTGATCCTGTGCCTACATCAACAGTTTAGATATATCCTTTTGTTGAGAGTCATTTCCTCACTATGCAAGGATTCCTGTTTTCAATTTCTAGATCATGGCATCTTTCCCTCATTGACGTTTCTTCTATTTTTTGTATGTTGCTTGCCTAACGTTGCTCTGCTGTGCTTGTTTAACCTCACTTGTACTATTCATGCAATGATTTTTGTGAATTGATTATAATTAGATATATACTCCCACCTGTAAGTTAACAAGTTCTATAAGTGATCATCCTATGTCATCCCTAGGTGTATCCAGGCTCACATTTGTAGTCAAATGCCCACCCAGGAAATGGTGACCTATCCATGATAGTTTACTGAAACACTGTGATTGGGTTTATTCACTCTGGCACTCCTAATAGCATACCTCTTTATACATATGTCCATATTAGACCCATAACACTGTGGAGAAGGCACTGGTTTTATCTCACCAATACCCATAATTTCTGATTCAACTAGCGATAAACTATTTGACATTAAGTACTAGAACATTTTTGTACCTTGTCCTGATTTGTATTTATGAACACCTGGGTTGAGGATTATGATTCTCCCCCCATCAAAGGCGCAGGACCACATTCCTAAGTGAGACTTACTAAGTATACCATTTGCCATCATAGGCTTCGTCACTGTTAGTCCTACTTAACTGACATAAGTAATACCAACCTAATCCTTCGCTTCAAGAACAACAGGATTTATCTTGCCGTGCTGCACGTGTTGGCCTCTGGTACCTTCCAACCAACAACTGCCAGAGTCGGAGGAGTCTCACAGCCAGCCCAATCCAAGTTCCTCAAAACGGTCGTGGATGATATCATCCCCTTGGTACCCCACTCTCTATACTTCCCCCACCCTGCGCATGAACAGCTGGAGACCAAGCAAGGCATCTACCCCATAGCTGGGTTCTCGCACATGTTAGGGGCAATTGACTGCACACGTTTCCTACTTGTGCCCCCTGGCAACACTGCACACAATAACCGCAATAGAAAGCACACGTATTTCATCAATGTGTAGGCAATAGTGGAGCACCAGGCACTCTTCACCAACGTCGATGCCAACCACCCAGGCAGTGTGCATGATTCCTACATCTACTGACAGTCCATCATCAACCGGCGCTTCCAGGATGGCACCTAAGGAAATGCACTGCTTGTTGGCAAGTACCAAATGAACACACCACACACCTCAACTCGACAATCATGCAACTCACAACACTGGGAATGCACACATTACAAACTCACATACAACATGCCAAACAGCATGCCCACCCACCAGACCCGACAGCACAATTTACTGTGGGAATCTGGGCCAGCCATGCACATAAGCCATCAACAGCATGACACCTCAGCCACACGATAGCAGATTGTGGGAAGAGGTGGGGACCAGGCACGTGCGAAGGAGGCAACTGACCAATGAATGAGAATGTACACCATGCCAAGTGTGCCGTGGATGTGATGGACCGACAGTAGTATGCAGACCAGTTTGGAGTGTAGTGGACAGTGGACACAACCATGTCACCCCAACCAGTGGGGAAGCTCACGGAAATGTAGCTTGTTATGCCCCCCCTGTAAGCATGAATGGAGTGAGCTGGCGCGGCGTATACCAGGCCAGCGTGAATAAAAAGCACATAGCTCTGGGCATGGTTCTCTTCCGGAAGGCCCAGCGTCTCTGCCAGGCCGACGCCTCTCACTCCACCACAAGGCCGATGCCGTCGCCGTGAGCGGTGTTGCCTGCAATCCTGTGCGCCTGCTGCACCCCAGGCCGCTAGTCCTCGAACCCATCTGGCCCACCCTTGCCCACCCACGCCTCAATGTTCATCTGCTGACACCGGCATGTGTCGAAGTGGGCCCACCATGTACCGGTGCAAGCTCCAAGCCCGAGGCCCGCGACACTGGCAACCTGCTACGACCATCATGGCCTCCGCGAGCAAGGCCCGCAGTACTACTTTCTTGTTTACGTACTCTACCGGCATACACAGCGGACTAGTAGGTCACACATTTGGAACTGAGTCTTTATTACACTATGGCAGAGAACATTATTTATGGCTGATTTTATGTCACTATACTCCCTTCGATGTGGTGGCACCAAGTCTGTGCAGAGCATTACAACAACACATGTCTGTGGGCCCTCACGGACTACTGCTCTCGGGCCACACTAAGCTTGAGTAGGTCACACATTTGGAGTCTTGATAATGCAATGGCCAAGTACACATGGAAATGCAGCCTTAAAATCACTATACTCCCTTCGATGTGGTGCCACCAAGTTTTTGTACAGCATCACAACCACACGTTGCAGGTGGCCCCTGGCTGGATACGCTTTCCGCCTACACTGTGGTTGAGTTGGTCACACATTTGGAACTGAGTCTTGATTTAGCAATGGCAGAGTCCATATCATTGTACCGGCCTCATCGCAGTCTGCATACCTTCCCAGCCCCGGTGCCACTGAGTCTGTTTCCTGACATTCATGGACACTCTCTGGTTGAACTTTAGTGGCGTCTGAGTCTATGGACTGGGGGTTGTCTTCATCCTCATGTAGCTGATACAGACTTGGTGCTAGTGACAAGGCAGTAGCATTGCAGTCCTCAATTTACCGCTTCCGGGTGGCTTCTGCTCTCTGCATCATGCACTGGAGGACACCTTCCACTGTCCCCTGCCCCCCTCCGCCACATTCCCTTTGGACTTCGACGAGAACCCGCTCAGTCCATGTGGCCCTTCCCAGTGCACCGCAAGTCACTGTCCCGTGGCGGTGTACCTGTGCCAGCCGCAGTGCATACGGGGCCACTAACTCTGTGCAGCTCAAGTCAGGGACCCTGTCTTCTGAGATATTGGATGGCCTCTGAGATGATGGACTTGGGTCATCAACGCCATGTGTCTGTGGCTGTGCACTGTCCGCTGCCTATGGACTACACTGCAGTCCACCAGGGCTCACACATCAAATCGAGTCCTGACCGGCCCGGACATCCCATCACCGCAGGAGGCACAGCCCACCAACGCCAGAACCCCCTCTAAACGCCAACTGCCAGAGTCGAAACAGTCGTACTGGCATACTTATGGAGTTGCTCACACCTGTTGTGGATGCCATCATCTGCCTGATACCCTGCTCAGCATTCCAGGTGCCACTAACTCAGCGCACCACAAGTCTTCGTCTATTTCTGTTTTTTGCTATGGAGAACTCACGCAGCAATGTCACCTCAGGCAGTGTGGGAGACCTGGGACGATGATGAGGACGATGATGCAGGTGTGACACCCACCACTGCAGCTGCATCAGGAATATCCCAAAGGGACACTATCCAATACATGTTCTTCACATGAGCGCGCTCAGCTCTCGTACCCTAACCTCAGTGCAATGGAACTCACGGACACTTATGTTTGTATTTTGGGTGACCTCTGTACTTGCTCCGGCTACCACCATGATGCTACGCTGTTGTCTCTGTAATGCTGGTGTTTTCTGTTTCTGTTTTAATAGTTTTCACTTTTGTAATTGTTGCCAGCACCAACCACTCCATGAGGGCTGGCTTACACTCACCCCACAAACATCCAGCACAGGAGTCACTGTACATGCGACCCTGCCAATAAAAGTGCCGGGCGCATGTGCCCGTAGCCAGTCCCACCAACTATATAATGTGTCCGTGTGGTCATACTGTATGCATTCGGGCCCGGGCATACAGACATACACGTGTTACCATCCTTGTGGGGACTATGTGTGAATACCAGCCTTGTGGGGACTAACCTTTCCCAATGTTTTTAAAACACACTAATAACAGAAAAATGTTGAGAATAAATTCATGATACAGGATCCTGCTTCAAATTTGGAAATATATTGTTATTTAATCGTGCGCACAGCACCATCCTTTTGGGGACTTGAACACGTGCTACCATCCTTGTGGGGACCTAGTCTGTAATACTGTTTGTGATTGTATACAGTTGAAGGCACATGGCTAAATGTTTATTTTATCAACAATATACACAAACAGCATTATAATCTATTCATATATAAATTGCTGCATATATACTAGGGGTATATGTTGAAGACACATTATGTTAATGTGCCAGAAAATATATCATGCTTAAAGAAAAGCCCTTAAAGCTGTATTTAACCTATTTATTAGTGCTTACAATCTTAGGAGATAAGGGAACTAACACATAAAGATATTAACATATGAATCTAAGGAATATGTTCAAGTCGAACCCAGAGCTTGATTAACTGCTTACATTTTTGCCAAAATAGATGTTCAAGTCCCCACAGAGATGGTGGGTGAAGATCACTGTGTTTAAGTCTCCATAGAAATAGTGTGTATATTCAAAACTTAAATCCCATTATAACGAGTGTGAAGCTAATGATGTTGTGTGTAATTATAGGAATGCTCTAGTCCCCACAGAGATGGTATGTTATTATAGCAATTTTTAAGTCCCCACAGAGATGGTGTGTTACCATAGAGATGTTCAAGTCCCCACAAAGATAGTGTGTTATTATAGCGATGTTCAAGTCCCCACAAAGATAGTGTGTTATTATAGCGATGTTCAAGTCCCCACAAAGATAGTGTGCTATTACAGTGTTCAAGTCCCCACAAAGATAGTGTGTTATTATAGCGATGTTTAAGTCCCCACAGAGATAGTGCATGAAGGTGATTGTGTTTAAGTCCTCATTAAAATATGGCCCAATTCGCAAAGGTAAACTTAGACAAAAAGTCTAACTTTACTACTTGTCAGTATTCACAAAGGTAAATTTAGACCAAAAGTGTAACTTTACTACTTTTCAATATTCACAAAGCCCCATATAGAGAATGTGAAGCTGATGATGTTCAAGTCAAAGCAAACACAAGGAGATGATGGACGGAGTGATGAAGCCTTTCAGACACTCATCCCCAGTCACAGATCTGGGTTCAATTCATCATTGTTCTTTAGCTCACTTCGCCACCCCAGTTCAGACACAGCTATATGCAAATCAGTCTTGACCTTGTGCCTCATGGCACCCCCTGGTGCTTCAAGTCAAAACAGAGCATGTGTTTGATTACAGGGATGCTCGAGTCCCCACAGAGTTGGTATGTTTTTATCGTTATGTTCAAGTCCCCACTACGATAGTGTTTTATTATAGTTTTATTCAAGCCCCCACAAAGATAGTGTGTTATTATAGCAATGTTTAAGAGATAGTGCATGAAGATGATTGTCTTGAAGTCCTCATTAAAATAGGGCCCGATTCCCAAAGGTAAATTTCGACCAAAAGTCTAACTTTACTACATTTCAGTATTCACAAAGGTCCATACAGAGAATGCTAAGCTGATGATGTTCAAGCCAAAACAGAGATTGCATGTAATTACAGGAATGGTCAAGTCCCCACAGAGATGGTGTGTGACCATAGTATTAACACGGTCACCACAGAGAAGGTGTGTGATTATAGAGATGCCCAGGTCCCCTCAGAGAAAGTGTGTGATTATAGAGACGTGAAGATCCCTACAGAGATAGTGTGTGATTATAGAGATGTCAAGATCCCTACAAAGACAGTGTGTGATTATAGAGATGCCGAGGTCCCCATAGAGATAGTGTGTGATTATAGACATGCCCAGGTCCCCACAGAGATAGTGTGTGAATATAGAGATGCACAAGTCCCCACAAAGATAGTGTGTGATTATAGAGATACACAGGTCCCCACAGAGATAGTGTGTGAATATATAGATTCCCAGGTCCCCACAGAGATAGTGTGTGAATATAGACATGCCCAGGTCCCCTCAGAGATAGTGTGTGGTTATAGAGATGTCGAGGTCCCCACAGAGATAGTGTGTGATTATAGACATGCCCAGGTCCCCACAGAGATAGTGTGTGAATATAGAGATGCACAAGTCCCCACAAAGATAGTGTGTGATTATAGAGATGCACAGGTCCCCACAGAGATAGGGTGTGAATATATAGATTCCCAGGTCCCCACAGAGATAGTGTGTGAATATAGACATGCCCAGGTCCCCTCAGAGATAGTGTGTGGTTATAGAGATGTCGAGGTCCCCACAGAGATAGTGTGTAATTATAGACATGCACAGGTCCCCACAGAGATAGTGTGTGAATATAGAGATTTGGAAAACAAGTAGGAGAGTAAGGAGTTGTGTCCGTGAACGTCGGACGGGAAATACTCCTGATTCCCTGGTCAAGGATCAAAAGAACAAAATGGAGGAGTACTACCCGATGAGGGTATGTGAAGGCTCTTGTCTGAACTCAGGAAGAATTGTTCCTTTGTTAGGAAACCCCTCACTCACCGCCTAGTGGTGACTTGCTTCATCATCGGGGCCCACCCAAGTGGCCTAGCGTCACTTGGGTGTGCTTCAACACCTGCAACTGCAGTGGAGCTGGTAGTGAAGTGTGGGGTGCAAACAAAAAAGAATGTGAGTGTTAAAAATTGTCCTGGTATTCTTTTGTATAGAGTTTTAATAAAAAAGATACTGGACAAAATTAAAAGATAAGGTTGAGATAGTAGTGGGGAAGTTACGGCCCACTTATCTCTGTTTTATGTGTTGGTCGACATGTTTCTACCATAAGGGGAAAATCCCCGGTATTCCACAAGGAAGTGGGTGGTATGTGCCCCCTAAAAGACACACCCAGACCTAAATCCTTGGACAGCCAGAAGAAAAATCAGCTTCTGGGACGCACACCTAAAATAGAGGGTGCTTTAAAACCTGTGGGGAAGGAAAAGAAAAGAATAAAATAATTACTATCCTGTTACGTAGTGCAGTGCTAGAGTGCAGGATTCGTGCAATTATTCTGGCTTCCCACAGTGGTGTTTGACATAGTGCCTTCATCGAAGCAGAGCGTGTCTACATGTGTTGTGCAAACGTGCTCTTAGCTATGGAGATAAAATATCTATGGAATAAGGTCTGATTGTAGCCTTAGTGCGTGCTATATAGGGAAAAGACATGCTGGCATCAAAGTCAGGGGTGCACTATGTAGGAGTGCTCATATTGTGTACCGCCGTGGATTGAATAATGTGCCAGCTAGGTAACATTTAATTACTTTTGTATGACCTGATCATGGTTTGTGGTCAACAGAAAAAGACAAACTGGACTGACAAACATACACAACATAGAGTAATTCACAACTAAAGATATGGCAGACTGATGGAAACAGGGCTTACAATGCTGTAGCTCAACTCGAGCTGCATCAAGCAGGAGGGGGGCGCTATGCCGGTAACAACATAGTCTAAGGAGAAAAAGATATGTTGATAGTAAGGGGGGGTTCCCTGTTAGGCACTGGCGATGACCTCCGTTGTTGGTCCTGTCTGTAAGGAAAGAAAACAATAACTTACAGTTGTCAGGGCGAGATCAGGCGGTTCACCTACTTCCCCGTGCTCGCTGCTCGGTAGGAATGAGTCAGCGTGGGCGTGGTGTTTAAAAAGCGTATGGTCGCTTCCGGTGGAGCCAGGGAGAGTATGGGAGCCTGTGAGGGACAAGGGTAGGCATGGTTACTCGCAGAAGCCGCGCATGCGTGGTAGCGCGAGGCTTACTGCTGGTGGTGGGCGAGGGAATCGCTCGGCACCGTAATAAGAGTGTTCACGGAGTTGGCAAGGCAACGGCAAGGCGCTGCGCCTGCGCAGAAGAAATGTAAACACTGGTGGCCCGGGAGTAGCGGAGTATGCCGCCCGGTGCCGAGTGTTTGGGCAATGAGAAAGTTCAAGGGGTAGGCATGGCAACAGCAATGCGCTGCGCCTGCGCAGAGGAAATGTAAACACTGGTGGCCTGGGAGTAGCGGAGTATGCCGCCCGGCGCCGAGTGTAGGGAAATCTCAGCGAAGGAAAAGGAAATGCTGGGATTTGGTCTACGGGACGGGGAATCTCCTTGGGACCTCATCGGAGATGACAAAAGGCGCATGATAAACAGACAGCAGGAGTGTCTTCAGTCTGTAGGGAGTGTAACTGAAGGGCATACGAGGAGATCAAAACACACAGGGGGGTACTG
This sequence comes from Lissotriton helveticus, assembly GCF_964261635.1. Taxonomy (NCBI): domain Eukaryota; kingdom Metazoa; phylum Chordata; class Amphibia; order Caudata; family Salamandridae; genus Lissotriton; species Lissotriton helveticus. The sequence goes on from NC_136058.1 coordinate 212,534,264, forward strand.
TATGTGGTTTATATGCCACTAGAGCCATTCCTAGAAAACACTGGAAAAATATGGGGAACAGGGCAGGGAATCTCCTTGGTAACTTGCCGGAGATGTCACGGGGGATTTATAAACGGACTGAAGAGGTGTCTTCAGTCTGTAGGGTCTATAGCTCAAGGGCATGGTGGGTGAAAAGACGGTGCTTGGGCCATGGGGAACTAGTTGGGTTTAGCATGGTACTTCAAACGTTGGTTGATAGTTAAGAGAGAAAAGGAAAAGTGTCCTACAGCCATGGGTGTGATCGTATCTGTGGGAGATAATGTCCAGACAGAGAAGATGGTTCATCTCAGCACAGAGTTCCATGGGATATTGTCATTAAGCCCATGGATATGAGTGGAAAGTCTATATATCCATCTCTGTTCCTTTTCAAATAGGCGGGCCTGGATATTGGGGCCCGCTTGCAGCTGTTCGATGACCGTCCACTTCATGTCGTTTGTAGTGTGGTGGGCCGTTAGAAAATGATCTGTGAGTTTTGTCACGTTCTTTTTACATCTTATTGTACTCCTGTGTTCACAGATTCGTTGTTTGATTTTTCGCGTTGTCATGCCGACGTACGGTTTGCCACAGGTGCAGGTGATAAGATAAATCACATTGGAGCTGTTGCAATTAGTATGGGATCTCTGCTCCCATGTCTTTCCTGGTTCCAAGTTGATGGTCTTGGTATTTGCAGTGAGGTGGCATACGCTGCAGTCCCCACAGCGTGAATGCCCAGTGACTGGTGGTAAACCCCAAATCTGAGTCAGTGTTGGTTCGTTGGTGTTGTGATTGTTTTTGGGTCTAGTGTTCACCAAGGTATTTTTTAGACTGTTCGCTTTTTTGTACGAAAAGAGTGGTTTTTCCCAATGGAATGATCCAGAGTTGATGATTGACCAATGTTTTTTGATACTTTTACTCACTTCATTGGAAATGACATTGTAGGTCGTGACACATGTCAGAGGAATGTTCTCAGTGTCTTTTACAACTTCCTCAAGGAGTGCTTGGCGTGGTTGGTTCCTTGCCCGTTGTCGGCATTTTTTAGTGATCTTGGTGGGGTATCCACGCTGAGACAGTTTGGTGGACAGGTCATCTGCTTGTTCTTTGAAGTCCTGGAGATTGGTACAGTTCCTCCGTAATCTAAGGTATTGGCCATAGGGGAGGTTCTCCCGTAGGGGCCGCGGATGGAAGCTTTCAAACCTAAGAAGGTTATTCTTGGCCGTAGGTTTGAAATGAGTCTCAATGTCTAAGAAGTCCCGTGCATTGATCCAGGTGATGAAGGTTGTTAGTATCTCCTGGGGGCCCTTCCAGATTGCCAGCACGTCGTCAATGTAACGGCGCCAGAACACCAGGTTTCCAAGATAAGGGTTGTTGGGACTCTATGTTTTTGATTTTGAAACACAACACATACTTTCGCCCAACAACCTTCATCACCTGGATCAATGCACGGGACCCACATCTACACTTTACTCACAGCATAGATAAAGAAAAAATGATCTTCTTAGACATTGAAATCCAAAAAAAACAGGACACCTTGACCACTAAGACTCATTTCAAACCTACGGCCAAGAATAACCTTCTTAGGTTTGAAAGCTTCCATCCGCGGCCCCTACGGGAGAACCTCCCCTATGGCCAATACCTTAGATTACGGAGGAACTGTACCAATCTCCAGGACTTCAAAGAACAAGCAGATGACCTGTCCACCAAACTGTCTCAGCGTGGATACCCCACCAAGATCACTAAAAAATGCCGACAACGGGCAAGGAACCAACCACGCCAAGCACTCCTTGAGGAAGTTGTAAAAGACACTGAGAACATTCCTCTGACATGTGTCACGACCTACAATGTCATTTCCAATGAAGTGAGTAAAAGTATCAAAAAACATTGGTCAATCATCAACTCTGGATCATTCCATTGGGAAAAACCACTCTTTTCGTACAAAAAAGCGAACAGTCTAAAAAATACCTTGGTGAACACTAGACCCAAAAACAATCACAACACCAACGAACCAACACTGACTCAGATTTGGGGTTTACCACCAGTCACTGGGCATTCACGCTGTGGGGACTGCAGCGTATGCCACCTCACTGCAAATACCAAGACCATCAACTTGGAACCAGGAAAGACATGGGAGCAGAGATCCCATACTAATTGCAACAGCTCCAATGTGATTTATCTTATCACCTGCACCTGTGGCAAACCGTACGTCGGCATGACAACGCGAAAAATCAAACAACGAATCTGTGAACACAGGAGTACAATAAGATGTAAAAAGAACGTGACAAAACTCACAGATCATTTTCTAACGGCCCACCACACTACAAACGACATGAAGTGGACGGTCATCGAACAGCTGCAAGCGGGCCCCAATATCCAGGCCCGCCTATTTGAAAAGGAACAGAGATGGATATATAGACTTTCCACTCATATCCATGGGCTTAATGACAATATCCCATGGAACTCTGTGCTGAGATGAACCATCTTCTCTGTCTGGACATTATCTCCCACAGATACGATCACACCCATGGCTGTAGGACACTTTTCCTTTTCTCTCTTAACTATCAACCAACGTTTGAAGTACCATGCTAAACCCAACTAGTTCCCCATGGCCCAAGCACCGTCTTTTCACCCACCATGCCCTTGAGCTATAGACCCTACAGACTGAAGACACCTCTTCAGTCCGTTTATAAATCCCCCGTGACATCTCCGGCAAGTTACCAAGGAGATTCCCTGCCCTGTTCCCCATATTTTTCCAGTGTTTTCTAGGAATGGCTCTAGTGGCATATAAACCACATACAGTACCCCCCTGTGTGTTTTGATCTCCTCGTATGCCCTTCAGTTACACTCCCTACAGACTGAAGACACTCCTGCTGTCTGTTTATCATGCGCCTTTTGTCATCTCCGATGAGGTCCCAAGGAGATTCCCCGTCCCGTAGACCAAATCCCAGCATTTCCTTTTCCTTCGCTGAGATTTCCCTACACTCGGCGCCGGGCGGCATACTCCGCTACTCCCAGGCCACCAGTGTTTACATTTCCTCTGCGCAGGCGCAGCGCATTGCTGTTGCCATGCCTACCCCTTGAACTTTCTCATTGCCCAAACACTCGGCACCGGGCGGCATACTCCGCTACTCCCGGGCCACCAGTGTTTACATTTCTTCTGCGCAGGCGCAGCGCCTTGCCGTTGCCTTGCCAACTCCGTGAACACTCTTATTACGGTGCCGAGCGATTCCCTCGCCCACCACCAGCAGTAAGCCTCGCGCTACCACGCATGCGCGGCTTCTGCGAGTAACCATGCCTACCCTTGTCCCTCACAGGCTCCCATACTCTCCCTGGCTCCACCGGAAGCGACCATACGCTTTTTAAACACCACGCCCACGCTGACTCATTCCTACCGAGCAGCGAGCACGGGGAAGTAGGTGAACCGCCTGATCTCGCCCTGACAACTGTAAGTTATTGTTTTCTTTCCTTACAGACAGGACCAACAACGGAGGTCATCGCCAGTGCCTAACAGGGAACCCCCCCTTACTATCAACATATCTTTTTCTCCTTAGACTATGTTGTTACCGGCATAGCGCCCCCCTCCTGCTTGATGCAGCTCGAGTTGAGCTACAGCATTGTAAGCCCTGTTTCCATCAGTCTGCCATATCTTTAGTTGTGAATTACTCTATGTTGTGTATGTTTGTCAGTCCAGTTTGTCTTTTTCTGTTGACCACAAACCATGATCAGGTCATACAAAAGTAATTAAATGTTACCTAGCTGGCACATTATTCAATCCACGGCGGTACACAATATGAGCACTCCTACATAGTGCACCCCTGACTTTGATGCCAGCATGTCTTTTCCCTATATAGCACGCACTAAGGCTACAATCAGACCTTATTCCATAGATATTTTATCTCCATAGCTAAGAGCACGTTTGCACAACACATGTAGACACGCTCTGCTTCGATGAAGGCACTATGTCAAACACCACTGTGGGAAGCCAGAATAATTGCACGAATCCTGCACTCTAGCACTGCACTACGTAACAGGATAGTAATTATTTTATTCTTTTCTTTTCCTTCCCCACAGGTTTTAAAGCACCCTCTATTTTAGGTGTGCGTCCCAGAAGCTGATTTTTCTTCTGGCTGTCCAAGGATTTAGGTCTGGGTGTGTCTTTTAGGGGGCACATACCACCCACTTCCTTGTTTTGGTCCTGAGGAATACCGGGGATTTTCCCCTTATGGTAGAAACATGTCGACCAACACATAAAACAGAGATAAGTGGGCCGTAACTTCCCCACTACTATCTCAACCTTATCTTTTAATTTTGTCCAGTATCTTTTTTATTAAAACTCTATACAAAAGAATACCAGGACAATTTTTAACACTCACATTCTTTTTTGTTTGCACCCCACACTTCACTACCAGCTCCACTGCAGTTGCAGGTGTTGAAGCACACCCAAGTGACGCTAGGCCACTTGGGTGGGCCCCGATGATGAAGCAAGTCACCACTAGGCGGTGAGTGAGGGGTTTCCTAACAAAGGAACAATTCTTCCTGAGTTCAGACAAGAGCCTTCACATACCCTCATCGGGTAGTACTCCTCCATTTTGTTCTTTTGAATATAGAGATTCCCAGGTCCCCACAAAGATAGTGTGTGATTATAGACATGCCCAGGTCCCCACAGAGATAGTGTGTGATTACAGACATGCCCAGGTCCCCTCAGAGATAGTGTGTGGTTATAGAGATGTTGAGGTCCCCACAGAGATAGTGTGTAATTATAGACATGCACAGGTCCCCTCAGAGATAGTGTGTGATTATAGAGATGTTGAGGTCCCCACAGAGATAGCGTGTGATTATAGACATGCACAGGTCCCCACAGAGATGGTGTGTGACTATATATTACCACGGTTGTCAAAAAGAATATGTGTGATCATAGACATGCCCAGGTCCCCTCAAAAACCTACACCCACTTAAACACGAAAAATTCACTTGCCACTCAAAAACCCATACCCACCATAAAAAAAAGCCATTGTGGCCCAAATACCCATACAAACACTAAACCTTAAATGATTTCATTACAAGACCGGAGGTTACCATTATGCATAATTCTTTTAATGCTAACTCCAAGCAGCCACTTAGAAGCAATACTTCATAAAGTGAAACAGGCCTAGAATAGAATCTTCCAAATGTACAATAGCCATTCACACAGGATAGTCTGCCTCTTTTAAATGTGGCTCCAGGCAGATAAGTACATTTTCTCTTCACTTTCATGTATGACTTGTATCTTCTAGAATGGGCACCTACATGTGTATGTATGTTTTCTCAATTTAATTTGTATACCTTTCTGAATACACTTATGCCTCTTTGACCTCAAACTCCTCTTAAATTTCGTCTCACACCTAACTGATTTTCAACTTATGGAAATCCTGCTCCCCCCCACTCTCCGCCCTCACCCTGGACCTCACATTGCATTTTCACCCAATAACGGGCTACCCCGAAATACAGACAAGTTGGGAACTCATAACAAAAATCAATAATTAAAATAAAAATAAAATCTTTAACCCATCTGTAGTTGAGGGGCTACCTGGGCAGTAAATCAACAGCTGATCGCTCACAAGCATATCCGATGTCAGGAAGTCTGGCAGTTGGGCACTCCTGTGATCAGCTGCTAACTGCGACCGCAAGTACTCAAACTATTTTTACTCCAAATACCTCATTTTACAGTAAAGGAGCATAACATGTAAAAGACCTGATGTAACAATGCATTAATTTACATAAGCTCCTCTAACAAATCCCTAATTTACATAAGCTCTTCTGAACCTTACTCATAAATCAGATTGCCTACCTTCCAAGTCATCTATATAGATTACTAACTACTACAACCCGTAAAGGAGTATAAAATCCAACATGTCTAATGTAGAATCAGATGGTCTTGAGGTACTTACCCCTAACATCAATAATGAAGAAATGAAAAAGATTACTCAACATGTCTAATGTAGAATCAGATGGTCTTGAGGTACTTACCCCTAACATCAATAATGAAGAAATGAAAAAGATTACTCAACAAGAGATGCACTCCTGCATGCGCAAAACACTCAACCGGTTCATCGCAACCAAAAAACCCTTAATAGAGAAAGAAGATGGCACTATTGAAACCCAGAAAGGCCAAAATGTGGAATACAATTAAAAAAAAGGGGGGCACAAGATTAAAGAGAAAAAAACAATTTTGAAAGAGCAAGCCCCATAAGCACATTGGGAGGTCTAAGCACCTCAAATATTTTGGGAGGTCTACGCACCTCAAAAGTATCAAGTGTCCTTTGCGACACAGCCTATCAAAGTGTCCAAAGCGGCACACAATATCGAAGTGCTCGTCATGATACACAAGATCTTGAAATTGAACCACAAGGAGACTAAAACATGAACCCATTGGATGAATATATCCTTTATCTAGACCAGGATGATCTAGAATTCGAGAGTCCCCTATCAGAGGAAGAGCTCCCTTCATCCTCTAAAGAAATTCTAACCAACCCACTGGGTGAGGAGATGTTCTCTCCACATAATATCAGACACCCGAGGAGCTCCAATGGTGGCCCCAAGATCCAGTGGTTCAAGAAAAGGTATGCCTGACACCCAACCTCGACCCAGAATTAATCAAATTCCTATTCAAAGTGGGTAGAGACCCCAGGAAGGGCATGAAATGGTAACTGAAGACCTGCCAGGATCGCATACTTGATATTTTAGGCCCACTGACTAGAATAATTGATATGGCAGAAGACAGCCATATTAACGGTACCCCGTTAGACTTAGATCTACTAAGAAAAGAGGATGGAGTCAGAAAACTCGGATCCTATTAGGGAACGCAAATGCAGGGATACATGCATACGACGAAGAGTAGTCCTTACCAAGACCAACCCTGAGTTGAGAGACATGGCTGACAAAGAACCCTCAGCAAACCCCAAAAGACTCTTATTTGGAGAAGACATGATCAAGATCCTAGGCAAATATGTCACAACCTCCACAGCCCTAGTCAAAGCTCAGAACAGCATGCGTCGAGTATTCAACCCTAGTGTTTTTGCCAGACCTGACAGAAGGGGCCGCTCTGCCGGTGGTGTCCACCAAACACCCTACTACAGACAATGAGGATTAGGTCAACTCAGATTTGTTTTTTAAAGACTTGGAAAACAATTACACAAGACCCCTGGGTTTTAGAAACCATTCAAGGCTTCAAAATATAATTTTTGATAACACCGACACAATCCTCACCCCCAAGGAACCTAGTACTGATCACAGAACAGAAAATAGTAGAGGAAGATGATAGAGTAAGGAGCATTTATATAAGTTCCATGGGATCATATGAAATTGGTAAGCACTCTCTTTCTGGTAGAGAAAAAAGACAAGGGTTGAAGACCAGTCCTAAACCTGAGAGAACTGAACAAATCTCTTATCTACAAACATTTCAAAATGGATGGTATCTACCTCCTGAGAGACATGCCTCTAGAAAAGGACTGGCTAGTGAAGTTGGACTAGTGAAGGTGCCTACTTCACAATCACCATGGCCTCAGAGTTCCAACCATACCTCCAATTCACATGGAACTGTTGTCTATTCCAATTCCAAGCTCTCCCCTTTGGGCTATATTGTGCTCCCTGGTGTTTCACCGAGGTATTGAGAACTATTGACATCATTCTTGAGAGAGAGAGAGAGAGAGAGAGAGAGAGAGAGAGAGAGAGATGACTGTTAGTCTATCTCTGTGACATTTTCATTATATCCCAGCACCACTCTCAGATTCTTCAAGACCTGAATACAGCAGTAAATCTCTTAGAGAGCCTTGGCTTCATAATAAACCCCCCAAAAATCTATCATGACACCCTCAAAAACTCTGGAATTATTGGGAATCATTGTAGAGTCTTTTGCTACTACCCAAGAAGAAAATCATGAAAATAGGCAAAGAAATACGACTTGTATTGAAACGAGACCTCTTGTCCCTGAGAGAACAACCCAAACTCCTGGGCCTCCTATCTTCCTATATCCAAGCTATCTTTCCCGGACGTTTAAATTATCTAGCCCTTCAAAGAGTGAAGGCAAAAGCCCTCCATGCTGGACTATGGTACGGAGACAAAGTAACCGTCTGTGGAGTGTTGTGGCTCACTGGTTAGAGGCGGCAGACCTGGAAGCAGAGGACGGCCCGGGACCAGGGTTCAATTCCCAACGCGGCAGGGTCTTGAACCAGGGTCAACGGACTGGATAATTCTCGCCTTGGTGCCTACTCTAACTAGGGATCACACTCGGCAACTCTGGGCATTAGCTTGCCTCATCTCCACAACGGCTTCCCACATATGCCGGGGATGCCTGGTTTCACCTTGGAGATACCCAGTAGGGACCATCTCACAGGGAAAGCCAGGACGGGTTCCCCAGTGGTCTACAGCGCAGAGCTACTCCTTCGGGAGTCGATTCTAGCGCTTTAGAAACCCACAATCAATCAATCAATCAATCAATCAACCCTAGACCACAAAGCCAAACCTGAACTGAACTGGTGGTTAGAGAATTTAGATGCCTGGAACGGCAAAGCCGTTTTCATAAACTCCTCAGAATTCATTCTAGAGTCAGATGTGAGCCATCATGGCTGGGGAGAGTGCTTACAGAGCCAGAACATGGGGGGTCTATGGTCCTATACAGAGAGCTCACACCACAAAAACTACCTAGAGTTAACTACTGGCCTTTACGCTCTGATGAGCTTCAAACAATCCCTACAAGACAGATTGGTTATTATAAAAATGGACAACATATCAGTTGCGGCATACATAAATTGCTTATAGGGTACAAAATTCTCAGACCTATATAAATCTAGCCACAAAACTCTGGATGTTCTGTCTAGAACACCAGAGAGCCCTAAAAGCAGCATACTTACCAGGAAAAAGCAACATCACTGCTGACTGGAATTCAAGATTCCTCCTAGACCACAGCAACTGAAAACTTAACATGAAAGCCTTCAGAACTTTAAATCAGTTCTGGGGCCCTCTGAAAGTAGATCTTTTCGCAAGCAGACTGACATTCCAACTGCACACATATTTCAGCTGGATGCCAGATCCTGGTGCTCAAGCAGTCAATGCCCTTCTCCAGCCATGGAAAAGAATTCGAGCATATGCATTTCCCCCATGTGCAATGACCCAGGGAGTCTTCCGGGACGTGAGACAAGACCAATGCTCCTTATTACTAATAACCCCTTTCTGCCCTCCCAGGCATGGTTTCCGATGAGCTTGGAATTAGCCTGTGAAATACCCTTTTTACTTCCACCCGCAGAAGGCCTTTTAGGAGACATCCTACAAGAGTCATGGGCTCCTGGAACCCACTAGATGCAATAGCATCTGGAGAACTTGGGTACGCTGGTGCCTGGAGAGGAACCTGGATTCCATGGAGGCTACTATTGTACACGTAGCAAACTTTTTAGTTTAACAATATGAGAGAGGGGTTATTTACAGATCAATTAATTGCTACAGATTAGCTATTACATCAAGCCATGCTGTAATAAATGGCAAGACCATAGGGAAAAATGCCACAATATGCAGAATTATGAAAGGTATCAAACTAAGGAGACAACCTAAACCTAAATATGAAACACTATGGGATGTTAAGTTACTACTATACTCTTTCAATACCTGGTCTGAGAACAGATACCTAAATAAGAAGAGACTTTCCATAAAACTAGCATTTCTTCTCTGCCTAATCTCCTACCGTAGAGTATCAGACGTTAAAACACTAGAAGTCTATGATGCATTTGGTGTCAATTTCGGGATTATTAAGAGAACTAAGACTATATCAATTCTCAACACAAAGTTTATCGCGTGCAAAAAACCTTTTGTGGTAGAATGTATGAAAGAATAAGATGCAAGAATAAGCGAACATCATGCGAATGGTGTTAATCAATTACTTATCTCTTTTGTGAAACCCTTCAAACCCATTACATCAGATTCTATAGCAAGATGAGTTCTATAAGCAATGCAATCAGCTGGTATTGGCCTAAAAGATTCCAGGCACACTCATATGGGGTGCTATGGCTAGCGAATCACTTTAGAAAGTAGGTAAACTAGATGACATTCTCAAAGCAGCTGTTTGGTCAAATTCTAACACTCTTGCTAAACAATATTGTAATCCTATTAAACATATGTCAGATGTATTACTAAACTACCAACATGCATAATGGTAGCCTCCGGTCTTGTAATGAAATTACGATTCTCCTAATAAGAGAATCTGGATTTCATTAAAGGCACAGAGGCTAACACCATCCCACCCTTGCCCTCCCATGGGTGGATACATGAATTACTGACCAATAGATGCATAATTTATGACACAACCTTTATTCAATGTATTGTTGAAAGTTTCATACAATCTTTTTTTAATGGATTGTTAAAAATGTCATATAATATAACTTGCGCGCTTTGATATTTCACCTTTCTCAGTTACATGACAACAGAGCACTTATACTCTTTCTTATTTCAGATAATTCAATATAACTAATTCATCTATACTGCTGTTTCCGCAAGGAAGGTGTTCAGAAAGAATTAACTCTGTGCCCCCTTCATTCAATCTTCATTATTTCTATCCATTTGGAATGCACACAAAAAAAAATGAAAGAAAATTCTACACAGAAGAAGACTTACCTTATTACCTCGCATATAAAAGAGGCAGACTATCCTATGTGCATGGCTATTGTACATCTGGAAGATTCTATTCTAGATCTATTTCACTTTATGATGTATTGCTTCTAAGTGGCTGCTTGGAGTTAGCATTAAAAGAAAATGCATAATGTTAGCCTCCATGTCTTTAATGAAATCCAGATTCTCTTGTCATGTTATTAGGAAAATCGCAATTCATTACCACCATACCAGCCCTAACCCTTGAATGTTCCAATGCCACCCAAAAACCATGTCCACTAGAAATCCTAAAAAATCCTTTTCCACCCACCCTAAACCTTAAAAAACCCTTGCGACCCAAAAACCCATAAACACTGTAAAATCTACAATATCACCAAAAATCTCACACCCACCCTGAACCCAAAAAAATTCCCTTGCCACCCATAAAACCCATACCAATCCTAAACCCTAACAAATCTCTTACCACTCAAAAACCTACACCCACCCTAAATCCTAAAAATTCACTTGCCTCCCAAACACGTATGTATAGGCATTTATATAGCGCACTACTTACCCGTAGGGTCCCAAGGCGCTTCGACCGCTGCGAAACCCTTCCTGGCTTCCCTGAGAGATGGTCCCTTGATGGGTATCTCCAGGGTGAGACCAGGCATCCCCGGCGGTCTGGTGGGGCCGTTAGTGAAGATGAGGCAAGCTAATGCCCAGAGTTGCCGAGTGTGAACGCTGATCAGAGTGGGCACCGAGGCGAGAGAATTATCGAGTCCGCTGACCCTGGTCCAGAAACCTGCCGCGCCGGGAATCGAACCCTGGTCCCGGGCCGTCCTCTACACCCATACCCAACCTGAAAAATCCCTTGCCACCCAAAAACCCACATAAAAACTACACCTAAACAATTCATTACCAGCCAAAAACCGATGCCCAGCCTAAATCCTAAAACATTTAAACTCTTTTAAAAAAACTTTGAAAACTCATCTGTTTCCCAGGGCAATGTAATTGTATTTGCTGTTGTAAAACATCATGTATGTGTAAGTGTCAGGACAGTCTAAGCGCCAGGATGCCCGTTGGGTGACAGAATTCGCGCTATACAAGAATACCTATACATATATACATACATACATTTCTTACCAACCAAAAATCCATACCCACCCTAAACCCTAAAAATTACCTTATCACCCAAAAACCCAAACCCACCCTAAACCTTAAAAATGGCCTTGCCACTTAAAAAAACATACCCACCCTAAACCCTAAAAAATCCCTTGCTAATCAGAAACCCATGCGTACCCTAGAAATAAAAATTCCCTTGCCACCCTAACCTTAAAAAGTCCCTCACCTCCCAAAAACACACATCCACTCTAATCCCTAAAAATGCCCTTTTCATCCAAAAACACATACCCACCCAAAACCATAAATTTCCCTTCCCCACCAAAAATCCACACCCACTCTAAACCTTAAAAATTCCTTTGCCACTTAAAAACCCACCCCCATCCTAAATGCAGAAAAATCCCTTACCACTCAAACACCTACACCCACCGTAAACCCTAAAAATTCACTTGCCTCCCAAAACCCATAACCACCCTGAAAAATCCCTTGCTACCCAAAAACCCATACAAATACTAGACCTAAATGATTCATTACCACCCAAAAATCCATTCCCACCCTAAACGCCTAACAAATACCTTATCACCCAAAAACCCATACCCAACCAAAACAATAACATTTCCCTTGCCCCCAAAAATCCACACCCACCCTAAACCTTAAAATTTCCCTTGCCACCCAAAAACCATACCCAGCCTAAACAATCCCTTGCCAATCAAAAACCCATACCCACCCTAAAAACTAAAATTCCCTTGGCACTCTAAATCCTAACAAATCCCTTGCCACGCAAAGACCCATACCCACCCTAAGCCCTAAACACTCCCTTACCACCCAAAAAAACGATAGCCACTCTAAATCCTAAAAATTACTTGCAACCCTAACCTGAAAAATGTCCTAACCACCCAAAAACCCATACCTGCCCTAACCTTAAAAAACCCTTGCCTCTCAAAAACGCATACCCACCCTATCCCCAGACAAATTCACTGGTCACCCAAAAACTATACAGAACCTAAACACGAAAAAGTATGTGACAACCCAAAAACACACCTCCTCTCTAATCCCTAAAAATTACCTTATCATCCAAAATCCCATACCCACCCAAAACCATACATTTCCTGTGCCCCCCAAAAATACAAGCCCACTCTAAACCTTAAAAATTCCTTTGCCACTTAAAAGCCCACACCCATCCTAAATGCTCAAAATTCCCTTGCCATCCAAAAACCCATACCCACCCTAAACCCTAAAAATTCCCTTTTTAACCGAAAACCTATATCCAACCTAAACCCTACAAATTCCCTTGCCACCTAAAAACCCATACCTACCCACAAAAATCTATTGCCACCCAAAACCCACACCAACCCTAGACCCTAAAAATTCCCTTGCCACCCAAAAACCCATACCATCCATTCCTGGGCCCTTGGAGGTGAATTTAGCACTGCAATCAAGAAACGCCTACAGCACAACGCAGACACGCCCACAAGGGACTACTTTGCTGGCACGGTTCTTTTACCTTTTAAATGCATATGGTGGGCCTCTGCATAGCCTATGTCCTTCTGCTGCAACTGCCCTTTCCAACGCTGTATTGGGTGTTGTGATTGGTGCTGTGGTTCCTGAGATTACCCGCCTCAAAGGTTTGGGCTCTCTCTTTATTATATTAGTACTAGCAGCCCGTCCCGACCTTGTCCGGGAGCTTTAAAGGCTTCCCCCTACCCCCGCCTGCCCTGACATTGCCCAGCAGCCCGTGCCCCCGCCCACCCCGTCCCCCGCCCACCCCGTCCCCCGCCAGCCGCCTGGCCCGACCCTCGCGTGGCCTGAGTCAATCCCCGTCCCCGTCCCCCGCCTTCCCTGACCCCCGCCTGCCCCGACATTACCTTTTGTCCGTTCCCCGCCTGCAGCCCGTGCCCCCGCCCGCCCCGTCACCCGCCTGCCGCCTGGCCCGACCCTCGCGTGGCCTGAGTCAATCCCCGTCCCCCACCTTCCCCGACCCCCGCCTGCCCCGACATTACCTTTTGACCGTTTCCCCGCCTGGCCCGACACCCGCCTGCTTACCTTTTCCGCTGCTCCTGAGTTCACAGTTCCTCACCGCTCTGCTCCTCACCGCTTGTTCGCCGCCGCTCCTCTCCCGCGCCATGTCCGCCTCTCCATGCTGCTCTTCACGTGACCGCTCCTCCCCCGCGCCATGGCCGGAGCTCCTCTGACGCCGCTCTGACGCCGCTCCTCGACGTGAGCACGCACGTCGCGGCCGGCGCTACTTTGGGGGGGACTACTTTTTTAAAAATATTAATTGTTTGAATAAGGTTTATTTTTAAACTTTACATAGCCTATAACCATCTACATACCCTGACGATTTCTACGGTGTATAGGGTGTGTAGATTGGCGCAGTGGTTCCAGAGTTTACCCGCCTCAAAGCCTGAAACTTTCTCCTTTATTATAGTAGTATAGATGGTTATGGATGTAAGCCCATCCTAGAATTAACTTGTCCCGACCACGTGCTAATTGAATTTTCCATTCAGGGCCCAAGGGAGCTGAAGGGATCAAACCCATTTCTAGACAGGCCTGCTCTCTCCTGGAACACAGGGCAAGTGAAACACCATATATGGCATAAGGGCAACATATGGAAGTAAGAAAGAGGGACGAATAAAGAAAAAAAGAGGAATTTTTTTTACTTGCATTGATTTGGAGGCAATTTTATGGAGGAGACAGCAAAAATAAATCTGTAAGTGGTTTACAAAATCGTGAGTCACCCTGCTGAGACAGGTGTGTTGGCATTGTTTGACATGGGTAGAAATGGAAGTGCCTGCAAATATTCTTCAAGTGAAGAACCACTTTGGCAATGGGGCCTACATGCATAGGGGTGCTATCTAGCACTGTAAGTGGGATAAATAAGTTTGAGAGGGTACTCTAAAAAAGGCATGGGCAAAGAAATGTACTTAGGAATATTTTATTAGAGGCGCCTCCTTAGTAATACAAAACACTTGGCGTATATGAATATAATACCGCTGCATCCCAATCATTTTCAGGGAGAAAAATGCAAGTACTCCTGTCACCGTGCTTACAACCCCCCCCCCCCCCCCCCAAAAAAAAAACAACAGTGGGGAGCCATGGGCAATGGGTCAAGGGAGCCGCGGGTCGAAAAGGTTTGGGAACCACTGATTTACACTGTTAACAAATCACTTGGAGTGTAGGCCTAAAGGGTGCCTGCTGAAGACCTTTACAAAAGAAACTGACCTGTAAGTTTTCTTCATTACTGGTGATGGTGAGTCCTACAGAATGTGTTATAGTGTAAAAGTACATAGTGGTGTATTTGATTGGAAGATTAAGATATATTTTGAGTATGAGCTATGGCCTGTGCAATTTGCTCAAATTAGCTCAAATTTTCAATGTCCTGATGAAAGATGGGGGTCGAAGGTGGGTTTGTTGTTGAAGTTTGCTACATCGTTTCAAATTGTTGATGAGTATGATGCACTCTATTGGTTTTTTGATGAAACAAATATAAATATTTGAAAAAGAAGAAACTGCATAGTGCTCTGGGTAAATACATACATATGTTTGCCAGTGTAAAAACGTGGCTATGTCTTACACAATGCAAAATTAGAAAAATATATGTTAGAAGAATTTCAGCAAGCATAACCGGACCTGACAAAGAAGCAAACTATCAGAATAGCAAATGTCACCGACCTTTCAAAATCCGAAGGGTTGATTAAATGTGCAACTTCTTCTCCATATGCTAAGGAGTTATACATGCATTATATGTAGAGGATAGGGAGACCCATTTCCAAAAGGATTTTCTAAGTAGATCTCAAGCTATTCACTCAGCAAGCTCGGAAAAGCAGATGAACACACCATCCAATGAGACAAGGTTATCTGTATGCACTTGGAAAACTGATAGTTCCATTGTATCGAACATTGTTGGCATGCTCATTAATTTATTAGGTAATATTCCCTTGAAGCTATTGTAGAATATAATTCATAAAAAACTAACCTGGATAATCTTTTAGCTTGTGGATGTAACCTATATGTATGTAGAAAAATCCCCCATTTATGAAGGTGCAGTTAAGTAGTAGAAATGTTTTCCTCATAGAATACATAGAGCTAGCTGCTCTGTCCTTAATACATCACCCATTTAGAACGGCTCTAGTAATTGTTGTCCACATAATTCAACAATGATCTGCACTAGATTCGAGATCCAGAACCAAAAGGTGTGTCAGACATTTACCATTTTTTCCCTCATTACAAGTTACTAGATTCCTAATGCAGTAATACTGCACCCACAAAACTGATGCTGCAGGGTGCAGTAAATTCTGGGTGCATTATCACCATGCTATAACAAGTTTACACAATGATTGCTGAATATTTTTTTCTGACCGAAGTGTGTTTGAGGAAAAAACTTGGAGTGCAGGTTCCCGCACATCTTGTAATTCCAGTTAGTTTAGTAATACCAGTTGGTTTAGTTCCCATGATGGGTCAAATTGGTATTGCCACAATTCTTTTAATATAGGCCTAAATGTCCATCTCTCTAGCCACTTTTTGAATAAAGTGCTTCTTTGATATCTTGGCTTTACAGTTAACAGACCAAATTCATGGGCTGACTAAAAGTAGCCTGTTAATCACCTCAATTGATGAGTTATGTAATGTTACATAAAATGTCAATAACACAGGGTATAATGTGACTCAATTACAAGTACAGGTTTGTGAAGTGGCAAGACCATCATTGGGGCAGGGGGTTACCATTATACATTATAATGAAGAAACAGTTGGAGGATTGAATCATTAGAAACTGAGATGAAGGAAAAACAGAAGTTCGATGGATTTATCTGCTTTGAGTATATTAGATTTCAGGATAATCCTATAAATATTTCAATAGGCATGGATGTTGAAATAATTTATCATCTCTAAGGTGTAAGAAGTTATTTTATTTCCTTATGTGCAACATTACACTCATTTTGAAGTTAAATGAGAAATAGAATTCCAATAATTATTTTTTATTCTCTGCATATTTCTTTTTTCTTAAATGTTATTGTTTATCTAGACAATCACATATGAAATACACAGTAGTTGATTTTAAGAGTAGGGTAAACAGACCACAAGTTAGAGTCCAATAAAAGACTGTCCTCCAGACAAATAGTTTTCAAACAAAAAGAGAAAATGTTTCTTAATAGTTAAACCAGACACTACGTGTACACAACCACGATTTTCAGCAGTTATTAGATGTGGTGTAGGTATCCGCATTCAATGATACCTTATTTAATAGACAAAGCATGATTAATGTTTTTTTAGATTATTATTTGAATAAAGTGGTTATGAATTTTCTGGTTTCATTCTTTGGTAGAATTGAAGTCTTATCTTCTGATAAAGGTTCAGGTTATATCCATAAATCATGTTAATAATTGTAAAGAAACTGCTAAAGTTAATGTATTACTAAATTAAAACTTAAAATTAAAGCTCAAACATCTTATTCATAAAACAGATAAAGTTATTATCCTGAAAGGAACGCCACAGATATTCGGAACAGGGATCCATTAATGACATTAATTTTCCTTCAGTATGTGGTAGACAACTGTAAATTTGAGCCTCTTGCCAGTGTGCCGGAGAAAACCAGCTGCCTAATGTGGCACCTGCAATCAGTTTAACTCAAGGATATAGCTTAGTATGCAATAGTTGGGAAATCAGGAGAGCTCTACTTTGATATGAATGCAGGCTCAGTACGTGATCATGCTGTAAAATACTAAACTTTCAAATTGGTGAGACAGAAGCTACACAATTAGTATGCCCTGTGGTCCATGTACATCATGCTTAAGATCTTGAGCAAACTTGGAAATGAAAATTATCACAAACAATTCCCTCTGAACACCAATTCTATGCTAAATCAGATTAAACAAGATTACTAATACACTGTTTGTACTACCATATATACGCTACCACACAACACTGAGCGGAATATAAGTCAGGGTGTCCTTTGGCGTCAACAGCCACTTTACAAACTCAGCCTTGAAGTCAGATGACTGTTTCATAGTTTCAGAGGAAATCAACATGATATTCACTCATACAACTACAATCTTCATTCTCATTCCCAATCTCTTACTCCACAAATTGAACAGACTCTGGGATATCTTAAGGAGGCCACTCAAGTTCTGGGTGGGAACAAAACCTCAAGATCAAAATAATTTCTATATATTAAATATTAAATCTTTAATATTTATATATATATATATATATGAGGGGTAAGGCTAAGGGACAGGTCCATCAGCTTCACAAGTTGAGAAGGCTGAGTGTGCTTCATGTCCAACTCTCCCGTACTTGTGAGATCCCTGAACCTACATGCTTTGTCACTGCTGTATGAGATCCAAACAATTGATCGTAATCCCCCAGACTGTAGGTCCTCGTGGCTGGAGGGTGTTGGTCCTAATCTCTATCAGTTTGGACCATTACTGTAACACTCACAGCTAGGGTGTGTGAAATTCACGTAATTTACGATGTAATTATGCTAAATGCATATCTGCCATTTAGTACTTTATTTTAGTGTGAAATGCATTCTTTGCATCAATTTTTGATGCAAGGACACATTTCACAGTAAAACAATTGCACAAATAACACAAGTGGTGAGATCAATAGCTAATCACGCTCAGGTGATAGGCATTATTCTCATACGCTTGTGGTAACATCATGTAACTACACAATGTGGTACAAAGGCATAACTGCAAAAATGTCACCTAAAAAGCCAAATGTGAGATTTCTGATATTACAACGGGAAAATTTAAATGCCATCTGGCCCAACGCATAGCACCTGTGATATTACTAATTACAGTCACAGTGCCATAGGAATTCATACTGGGTGTTTCCTATTCAGTTGGGTGCCCTTCAACTGCCAAATATCTATTACAAACAGTAGATTGTTAGATGCAGGCCATTGCAAAAAAGAAATACACTTTCTGGTACAAACAGTGGGACCCAGCCCTGTACTTTACCAAGTTTCGCCAATGAAGAAAACCCATGATGCGTATTGGTCACAAGTGGTTAGCCACGTAGCCAGTAGGGCTCACTTAAAAGCATATAAAATCTCAACTAATCCACTTCCCTCCCTTACAAACAGGAACATCTGTTTGCTGCATTTACCTTTCCATGTCTCAGCTTTTTAACATTAACATCTTTCCAACTGCACTCTGTCTGCTCCTATATATTATATTAGCATTGTACTTCCCCTGAGGCGGAAGCCGGAGGTTAGGCTGTAGCAAAACCTTTTAATCTTTTTAAAATACTGTGCTGTGAGTGGGATTGTGATTGCAACAATCTTACTTTAAAAACCTCGCTCCCTCGCCGTAATTAGAACCCCGCTCCCCGATCAGGCGAGTAGGCTCTGACACGGGCGCAGACAGGGTTGGGCGCCATCTTAGGTGTGAACAAGGGTAGCGCTCCAGCTGTTGGCTGCCTCCCGCCCTCCCAATAGTACTTAGGGCACGCTGATACGCGAGCGCTTAGAATTAGCATTGTACTTCCCCTGAGGCGGAAGCCGGGGGTTAGGCTGTAGCAAAACCTTTTAATCTTTTTAAAATACTGTGCTGTGAGAGGGATTGTGATTGCAACAATCTTACTTTAAAAACCTCGCTCCCTCGCCGTAATTAGGACCCCGCTCCCCGATCAGGCGAGTAGGCTCTGACACGGGCGCAGACAGGGTTGGGCGCCATCTTAGGTGTGAACGAGGTTAGCGCTCCAGCTGTTGGCTGCCTCCCACCCTCCTCAGCCCTATAAGATGAAGGCTTATCCCCGACGGCGCAGCGGGCGCGCAGCGGGCGCGCCAAAGGCGCGCCAAAGGTAAGCCCGTGCGGCCCTTCACTGGGACTGAGGAAGCACTATAGCATAGAGTCTCTCTACCAACTACGGACCCCCACAATAACAAGCTGCCGTCACCAGTTCCACCCTTTGGAGATTCCCCACCTCTGTCCTCACTGTAATATAGAGCTCTCCAGTCCATCAAGCAAGAATGAACTGTGGGACTACAATATGCTTCTCCTAAACTGTAGATCCCTGCCAAAACATAGCTTGGAAATGTCCCTGCTGTTGGACGAACATAAGCCTGATGCAGTCTTCTTGACTGAAACATGGCTGACTCAAGACTCTGAGCCTGACCTGGTACAAGCCCTTACACCAGGCTACCAGATAGCTTGTACAGACCGCACTCAGGGAAAAGGCGGGGGGCTTGCCATCATTTACAAGGATAAATACATATGTCGCTGCTCGTCGGAGACTATCGCTGACTGTGAAAGCATGCCCTTTGTCATTGAATTCTCCCCCGATGACAGCTTTACTGGCATTCTTATCTACCGTCCTCCTGGGTCAATTAAACAGTTTCAAACAGCTCTACCCTCTGCTGTAGCGGAATTGGTTACCTCCCCGTCAATCTTCACGCTACTCGGCGACTTAAATGTTCATTTTGACAATACTTCGGACAACGTCGCCATAGAGATGATAGAGAGTTTGGCTGCAGTTCAACTAGAGCAACTTGTTCCATCTCCCACACATGTCAAAGGCCACCTCTTAGACCCGGTATTTAGCAACTGCGCACACCTTAAAGTGGGCACTATCAGTCGCCTTCCCTGGACTGATCATTTTTTGATCCCCCTCACTTGGACCACACACAAATTCTCACCCCCCCATCCCCTTCCCGTGCAAAATGAGAAACTGGCCTAAACTAAGCATAGATCATTGGACCAGCATTCTTACTACCACCAGACCCCCACTCCTCTGCTACCCTTTTCTTAATAATAATGAATATGATAATTGGATTACGAAATCATTGGACTCTATACTCCCCCTTCGTACCTCCGGCTCAAAAAGGCAGCACAAAACAGCTCCCTGGTACTCAGAAGAGCTTAGAGGCAAAAAACGTCTATGTAAGAGGCTGGAAAGAAAGTGGCGCCTGAGCTATGCCACCACGGACAAAGCCATCTATAGGGAGGCCATCAGAACCTATAAATCCGAAATAAAATCAATACAATCGGCCTATTAAAGCGAGAAAATAATGTCAGCTAGATCCAAGCCTAAAGAGATATACCAAACAATAAAAAGTCTGACTAGGCTCCCACCATCTTCGGCCGCCAATTACAATCCACTTTCCCAATGTAATGACTTAGCTGAGTTCTTTTTTCACAAAGTAAATACAATTTACTTATCCTTTCCGGATTCAGATGCAGAGTCTCCCACCCAAGGACCTCATCTAGCTGCAGAAGTGGAGGATTCTCATCAAAACATCTAAGACCATTTTACCCAGCTAGACACAGAAACACTCGAGCCTCTGATGCACCAAATAAAATCTGGCTCCCCATGTGACCCTGCCCCTCCGAGCACACTGGTCTTAGCCGATAAGGTTATTCTTCCCACACTCATGGAGTTACTGAACTCCTCCATAGTGACTGGAACGGTACCGCCTACCTGGAAACACGCCATGGTACGAGCACTCCTGAAGAAACCCACCCTTGACCCTGGCAACCTCAACAACTACCGCCCGATTTCATTGCTCCCCAGGGCAAGCAAAGTCCTCGAAAAACATATTAACATCTCCTTAACCAGGTTTTTCGAGTGTAACCATCTGCTTGATGCTACCCAGACGGGTTTCTGCCCCAAACATGGGACGGAAACTGCTTTGATGGTGGTAACAGAGGAAGCTTGGCAGATCTTGGATCAGGGGGGGATCAGTGGCTGTGATCCTCCTTGATCTGAGCGCCGCCTTTGATACGGTGAATCACAAAATCCTCCTACGCCGTCTCTTTAGCCTAGGAATATCAGGAGAAGCCCTGGCTTGGTTTAAATCTTTCTTAAGTGACCGGACCTTCCAAGTCTTTGAAGGAGCCTCTGTCTCATCAAGCAAGCCTCTGGGCTGTGGGGTGCTGCAGGGATCATCACTGAGCCCCACGCTATTCAATACATATATGAGACCGCTGGCTGAGATTGTCCGTCCGCATGGTATTAAGATCATTACCTATGCGGACGACACTTAGCTAGTGGTCTCTCTTGCGCAAAAGAATAGCTACCACCCACAGACCAGTCTGACAACCTGCTTGGAACAGGTTAAGAGTTGGATGACCAAGTCACGCTTGAAGCTCAATGGGGATAAAACCGAGCTTATGCTTCTTGGCCCATCAGCCCCCTCCACCCTGGAGCTGTTATGGCCCACCAGCTTGGGCGTACCTCCCACACCCAAAAACAATATAAAAAGTCTTGGGGTGTGGCTGGACAAATCCTTGACCTTCAATATACAAACAACTAAAGTGTCAGCGACCTGCTTTGGTCTCATCAGGATGTTGAAAAAATCCTTCCTCTACTTCCCTTCGAGGCCAAGCAGGTAGTCATGCAGGGCCTAATTCAATCCCGCCTTGACTTCAGTAACGCCCTGTATTTAGGGGCGCCTGAATACAGTTTGCAAAAACTTCAGCGGATCCAGAACTGTTCAGCACGCACTCTGCTAGGAATTCCACGCAGAATCCCGATAGAGCCTGGGTTGAGAGCTTTACACTGGCTCCCTGTCTGGGAAAGAATTAAATTCAAATCTATGTGCATCACCCACCAAGCATACTGGAAATCTGGCCCAGCAATCAATCACTCTCGGATTACTCCTTACCAACCCAATAAACAACTTCGTTCATCCCACGCCTTCTTAGCAAAAGTCCCCCAGATCCGAAGATCTAGAGCAGGGGGCCGGTCTTTCCCCTATAATGCGTCCAAGCTATGGAACACACTTCCCCTCCATCTAAGATCCAATCCTAATTTGTTGAGTTTCCGTAAACAGCTTAAAACCTTTCTTTTTAACTAAGCTAGACTAATCTCCGGACCAACTCACTGGAAGGTACCAACCTGGTTCTTAGCAGGGCAGCTGCTGTGCTTTACAAAACCCCTTTTCATTTCATTTCATTCATTTCATATATGCCACATTGAGCCCAACTGAGAAATGTCTGATGGGATACTCTTTTGTACCCTGAAGAATCAGGGACATGTAAATTGTCTGAAGACTGAAGTCCGGGAACTTGAACTATGGTTAGTTTCTCTATACTGAGTAGGTCTCAGGTGCTATTCCCCAAAATCTGGTATGCACTTTCCCCCCAGTCTAGGATGATCAGCCGGCTAAAAACACAAAGTACCTGTGCCATCTACTGAGCATGCAGTGGGTATATTTGTGTATAGGGAAGCCCAAGCAGCATGTTTTCCTGGGAATCTGACAATACTCATTTGAAACATGCTATCATTAGCATTCATGTCCAGAACTGCTGGAGTTTAGGGCAGTTCACCCTGTGTATAGTAATATGCAATGTTCCTCCACACTGTCTCCGCCATCTGTCAGGGCATCTCAGGCACCATATGTATGAGGGATTTGATAGCATAGCAGTAGAGTGATAGTTTAGTAATAGCCACTCTTGCCCTAATATTTCTTGACGACTTCTGTGATGTATATGTGAGCTGATGACTTAATTACAGTCAGTGTGGGTTTGAGACAATCTTTTTGTCACTGTCCTTGGTGAGGAGCCATCTTTCAAAGAGCGTGAGAAAGACAGAGGCATATTTACAAGAAAGTGGTGAAGCATGTCGTGTGCCAAGAAGGCAAACTCCATGCTCCATCACTTTAGAGACACAGGGCTGCACCATATGTACAAGAATATGGTGCCGCCCGGCGTTTCCCCTGTGCTTGCTCTAAATGTAGCTGCCTAGCGCCAACGCAGGCACCCTTGCACCATGGTGCAAGAGTGCCTGCGTTGATGGGAAGGATTGTTTATGTGCAGGAAGTTGCCCCTTCCTGCACATAAACAATCTCGAAATTCTGTTTTGTAAGTATTGTGTGTGCTGTTTAATGCAGCACACATAGAAGTTGCACAAAGTAATTTTTTTAAATGATTGTTTACATGCAGGAAGGGACACCTTCCTTCACACAAACAATCATTGGTGTTTTGCTGTTTCCATCTGTTCTGCATAATGCACCACACATGGAACAGTAATACAGCATTTCTCCTCATTTTGCCTGTTTAAGACCAGGTTTTTCCTGGTCTTAATTTTGGCGCTGCCTCCTATTCACACTGCCCTTGTAAATAGGGGGCAGTGCCAAAATCAATGTGTGTTGCAGTGGAACACCCACCTCAACACCCATTGCCCGCCCCTTTCACGCTAAGTGTAGCGCGAAAGGGGGCCTTATTTACAAGGCAGCGTTAAGCCATATTAAGTGACTTAATGCTGCCTTGTAAACAAGGCAAAGCCCTTATTGCCACCACAACGTCTGAAAAGGTGACATTGCGGTGGCTATAGGGGCTTGCAAATATGCAAGGTGGTATCCAATCAGTTGAACTGGTGTTATGAGGTTTTAAAGTTCCTAGTGAAAAATAGCACCTAAAACATTGAAGCGCCAACCACTGGCATCTAGTTCTGTGAGAACGGGACAAAGTCTAAAGTTATGGCTGACCTCTTTGGAGTGCGGTTCGAATGCACAAGGTGGATTGGGCCAGGTCTCAGCTTACTTTCCAACTTAGAATAAAAAAATATATACTGCTTCATATGGTCTCCTCTTGGGACACTCATTTGAACAATATGATTTTGTGATTTATTATTAAGTGTTGAGGCAATTAAGTTGTAAACAATTCTTTTTGGAATACTTTTTTTTTAAAACAATTCCCTTGTAAGCTCTAACTTTCTGTAACCTTTGCCCAATATCAAATGGGGTTTTTGGGTTGCCCATTTGTTTTTTTTTTCACTTTTAGAAAATTAGATGATGTAATCCCTTTGCTCCAGGCTGCTTCCTTCCCCCCTGCGATTCGGGATATGCAACGATGGATGTATGCTTTAGACATGGATGCTAGTGTCTCTAGTGGGTACACAATACCCATTATACATGAAGCTTGCGAGTTCATGATGCAGCATGTTATGTGCAGACTGGAATCATATTAATCCTGGAACAGAGGAATTACATCATCCAATTTCTTGATTGCACAAAGCTATTTGAAGCCCTGAAGAAGTGCATCCGTATGGCCGAAACGGGTTGGCTGGTAAAGAAAGAAAAATAAAGAAGACTTTATTTGAAAGACTGTATATTTTTCCTCATTGGGTGCACCTTCATAAATCTTTTTCTATCTTTGTAAGAGATCAGCCTCAGTTAGTTCAGAATGTTAGAAAGGTCTTAGTGGAGATAATCTTGAAGAGTGACCAGTTAGTGGTGTACTGGCTGGGTATAGGTGATGGTGTGGATGATACTGATGAATGGCTGATGTTTAATCTGATTTTATTGTTTTTTCCATGAAGAAGGGGTTGATAGTGCTGCATTTGTTGGATTAGGGTGGGATGACGGGTACTCGGTTGGGGTTGGCACACTGTTTGACAGCCTTAAAGTGGGCTATGCCTCTGTTGATTGCTCTGTTGAATAATTCCTTGGAGTATGTGGTTTTCGCTGGGATGATAATGGAATGATAGATGCAGCAGAGTGGTTTCAGAATGATCGGGTCCTCCTGGAATTTCATTCTCCTCCATTTCTTCTCCAGTCTTCAAGTACTGTGCTTGTCTTCAGTAAGTTCTTGGATTTATCAGGGTGCTGACAGCTTATTCTTGGTGACACGAGTTTTCAGAGTAGCAAAGTGTTCTAGCCATCAATCTTGAGAATTGTATCTTTAGACAGCTGGAAGGGGAATTGAGGCTGTGTCTGAAGAATGACAGTGGTGACTCTGTACCTGACTGTCTTTTTTTATGGGCATAGTGCTCCCAACAGTCATCACTATTAGTGGGCCTCATAGATGGTGGTGGCCAACAAATGGGCTTTTAAAGAACTGTATCAATCAGCACTTAAATTGCATTAAAAAACTGATGGACAAAATATTCCTGCACTCAGTGCCTAATTTGAGCCATGGTTTCTGGTGCTCAGCACAGGCACTTAATCATCAACACTGTTGCTTTTCATGGGCACCAGTTAAGGACACATTCATTTATGGTAGGCATGGGGAGATTTAGTGATTCGTCAGGAATCAGAGGATGTTGAGCCGACCCCAAAACTAAAACCTGGTTCCCACTGGCTACGAAGTCAGCAGCACCACTGGCCATTACATACATTCTCACCCTATTTTTTATGGTTAGTAGCTGGTTCTATTTTAGGCAGCGCTAACGGGAAATATGGGCTAGTAGTGCATGGTGCCTCCTGACCAGAGCCCCATAATTATTTTTTTTTACAAATTAACTGTTGCTTACACTACTTAATGAATGGAGCTGGGATGAGAATGTCACGAGTTGAATGCTATGATTGGGGCCATTTGAGTTCTTACCTTATCCCATCCCACAGCATCTGTGACAATTTTCAAAACTTTCCAAAGTGGAATGGAGAAATGATGGGGGATGTGAAACATTAGAGAAATTTCTGAAAATGTGATAACATAGGCGTATCAATTTTGGAAATATATCCCCGCGAAGATTTTCATGAGGAATACAAACTCAACTTCTCACAACTGTACAGATAATTACAGCTTAAGTATGCCTTCCTCCCACTCAAGAGGGACTGGCCAAAAATCCAAAATGAACCACTCTAGAAAGAAGAGTACTGAGAGAAGCGAAAGGAAAGTGCCATCTCCCAAGACTATAAAACATACCCAAACCTTGGGAATGACCCTTGCAGACAGGGATAAGTCCAAAACTAGTCGTGTGTTTCTCACACATCAGACACTGCCCTAGACTCACACTTTAATTAATGTATTAAACACAAGGAGAAGATGGACGGAGTGCTGAAACTTTTCAGACATGCACCCCCCAGTCACAGATCTGGGTTGAATCCATCATTAATCTTTGTGTCACTTCACCACCCCAGTTCAGACTCAGCCATGTGCAAGTTAGTCTTGACCCTGTTCCTCATGGGAAAAGTCCAGCCCAAACTGCAAAGATAGGTCTTCCCTGGATCGGAAACAACCATCCTGGGATCAGTTTCAGGGTAATACAACTCATTAACCAGGCTAGCTTGAATCTAGTGGCAAAGTGAGAAAGGGACCCACGCCAACTTAAGCGTACAAAGCAAGCACAGGGAGATGATGGACGGAGTGCTGAAACTTTTCAGACACTCACCCCAAGTCATAGAAATCTAGCCTGGCTGATATGGGGTGTTACTCTGAAACCCGTCCCAGGATGCTTGTTTCCGTTCAGGCTAGACAGTTCCCATGAGGAACAGGGTCAAGACTGATTTGAATATGCCTGGGTCAGAACTGGGCTGGAAAAGTGAGCTAAAGAATGATGATGGACTCAACCTAGATCTGTGACTGGGGGTGAGTGTCGGAAAAGTGCCAGTGCTCCGTCCATCATCTCAGGGAATGCCCAGACGTGGGTCTCTTGTTCACTTTGCCACTGGATTTAAGCTAGCCTGGCTGATTTGGGGTGTTACCCCGAAACCAGTGCTAGGATGCTTGTTTCCGGTCAGGGGAACACCTGACTTGGCAGGACTGTTCCAATGAGTAACAGGGTCAAGACTGATTTGCATATGTCCGTCTCTGAACTGGGGTATTGAAGTGAGCTAAAGAACGATGATGGATTCAACCCAGATCTGTGACTGGGGTGAGTGTCTGAAAAGTTTCAGCGCTCTGGCCATCATCTCCTTGTATTTGCTTTGTTCACCTTAAGTTGGCATGGTATGCCCAGACGTGGGTCTCTTGCTCACTTTACCACTGGATTAAAGCTAGCCTGGCTGATGGGGGCTGTTAACCCAAAACCAATCCCAGGATGCTTGTTTCCGGTCTAGGGTAGACCTGGCTTGGCAGTTCGGGCTGGACTGTTCCAATTGAGAACAGGGTCAAGACTGATTCACATATGGCTGGGTCTGAACTTGGGTGGTGGCTAGAGAACGATGTTGGATTCAACCCAGATCTGTACGAGTGTCTGAAAAGTTTCAGAACTCCGTCCATCATCTCCTTGTGTTTGCTTTGTGTGCCCTAACTTGGAAGGGTATGCCCAGACAGGGGTACCTTACTCACTTTGCCTCTGGATTCAAACTAGCCTGGCTGATGAGGGGTGTTACCAGGATGCTTGTTTACAGTCCATGGAAGACCTGGCTTGGCAGTTAGGAATAAATTGTTCCCATGAGGCACAGTGCCAAGACTGATTTGCATATAGCTGGTTTCGATCTGGTATGGTGAAGTAAGCTAAAGAACGATG
Source organism: Lissotriton helveticus (assembly GCF_964261635.1). Taxonomy (NCBI): domain Eukaryota; kingdom Metazoa; phylum Chordata; class Amphibia; order Caudata; family Salamandridae; genus Lissotriton; species Lissotriton helveticus. Next base: position 212,562,143 of record NC_136058.1, read on the forward strand.
ATGGATTCAACTCAGATCTGTGACTGGGGTGAGTGTCTGAAAAGTTTCAGTGCTCCGTCGATCATGTCCTTGTGTTTGCTTTGTACGGAAAAGGACCAGGCAGCCAGCCTTTGTACAGAAAAAGTCAGACTACAGAAATGTGGCCTTTTCCTGTCTGTGCATTCCGAAAACAAAATTCATTTAAACACTTTTTGAAAATGTGTGATGGATTCTTAGATCAGCTGGAGCGCAGGGTCTAGTCACTTATGCATTATAGTCAGAGTCACTGGAATTATGCAAATTTGCAGTCATAGTATTTTCTGCATAAGTATGGATTTGCCTCCTTTCCTACACAATCTATCACCTGCTGCATAATCTGCAGATTGTAGCACAAAAAGGATTGCTAGCGCAAATGAATAAAAAGTTACTAAAACACAGCATAACGTGTTGCTGCGCAAAGGTTGAGTGATCACCTTTCTGTTTTATACTGTTGTGTTTGGGTGTCAAAGTGATACTAATGAGGTGAAAGCTTTGCCCAGATAGTGTTAATGTGTAAAAATGACAAAATAATGAGGTAATACTATCACAAAATGTGCCTTATTATGCTGCATAACTTGCCTTTTCTTGACCCATAATTTAGTCAAACCTGTCACATAATTTGGGGCCCCCATGCTGCATAATTCCAGCGCCCCTGAATGGAGTGTACTGGACTGGATATGCCAACCTAACCAGAGAGAACTTCAGGAATTAATTTGAGCTCATTCCCAGTCACAAAAAGGTAATTCTACCAAACGTAGCTTTGCATTTGCCAAGCTTACTACACTTCTAAGCTGAGAGTCATTTAATTAGCCAATTGAGCATGCTTATTTCGCAGATAATGTTATCCCATATTGATAGGGTAACTAGGGAGCCTGGATTTGCGGAGTCTGTCTTCTTCAACAGATTTAGAACGTTTCCGGTTTTAAGTAAAGGGCAGCTAGACACAGAGGAAAACCGGTTCATGTGTTCCAGTGCAGAGTTAGATGGCTGCCCCAAAGCAAAAGCAATTTAGTTAACACAGATTATACTGTGTAAAGGCTGCTTTGAATTTCTCTTACTGTAACGTGGACCGTGTTGGAGAATGCTGGCATTTAAAGTATGTAAGGTATGCAGTGGCACTGGGACCATGCAAAATTATATTTATATGTCTATGTTCGGGGAACACTAGGGTTTTTGATTTTCAAATTTGGTCACCATGAATGTCGGACCTTTTTATATTTTTCATGCATCCTGTGACTTATTGTTCCCATATATAATGATAAAAAAAGTTTCCAGAATGAAAAGGATAAAAGTAGAATTTGAAGAATTATTCGTTGATTTTGCAGTGTTTATGTCTTATCAAGGAGAGGCTTATGAGACCTTCGTGTCTAGAAGCCACACAGCATATAATTGAAAATTTGCAAAGTCAGACATTTTACCTATACAATTCAAATAAGGGAAAACGCACAAGCAAATTCAAAGCTTTTCACTGTCTGTGCTTTTCAAAGTACTTCCTCTCTAAAGCACCAGCACAGGAAACTAATTATAGATTTGAAATTAGAAATATTGGGTCAATTACAGACACTTAACAGTTTACTTATATTGGCATATAGTTGATGGGTTAATTCAGAATGAATTTCCAGTCCGTGCATAAAGATGCAGAAATGCCAAGGTCAGAGAATAGGAGTTCCATTCACCTTTTTATTCCTTACAGCATAGCATACAAGGAATGTGTCAGTGGCGATAGCAACAGGGCCTTTGCACATTTTTTTCCTTCCTCCTTCGGGAAGAGCCCTTTCACTGCTCGTTCTCCTTGGCAGCCCTTCCCCCCTGAAGGTGTGCTGGGTGTGGACCCTGCAGCGCAAGAGAGCCTCTATTGAGAAGAGGTGTGAAGGGGAGCTTCCCTCAGCGCTGCATGACAAAGACTTTGACTTTGCCGGCTCCGTCAGGCCTCTTTCAGCCCACGCCCCCAGCAGTGTTTGCATAGCTGAGAGCCTTCCCCAGCAGTCTGATTTCTAAAACTCTCCGTCTCCGTCTGACTCTAGAAGCAAGGATACTTGTGTGCCTTTCTTTTAGTGCGCACGCATTCTTTGATGGGGGGGGGGGGTGGGCGGATTTTTCCTCTCATTAGCCCCTTTCTTCTTGTAGGAGACGAAGGCATGTGTTCATAAAATATTCGGTATTCAGAGTAAACTCAGCGTTTACACACAACAGCTCCGTAGAAGCACATCTGCTGAAGCTGTTCAAACCATTATTAATAATGCTTTAATTTATGAAATATCAACCGCTACAGGCCCCCAAGGGCTTTTCTAAATACTTTTAGCAGATTTTTTAAGATTGGATCCACGTTTATTTTACCTGGGAACCCAGTACTTACAGCTCCCGGTCAGTGCACGCACGTAAGGAGCATGTATATGAAAGCAACTTGTAAAGGAAAGTTGTGCTTGCTCCAAAACGGTCACTGGGACAAAGAACATTTTTGTTATTATGAAGTGCTTGTGCATATACAGAGTGAGCACAAAACAAGTGTTCTCATGAAACAATTGTGTCCCTGAACAAAGTGTACATACAAGACGTTTGTGCTAGAAAACAGTGACCTATTAAAAAAGTGTGCTTACGGCAGAGCGCACCCATGAAAGAAATCAGTGTGTGCATCAGCGAACTTGTGCATAAAAGCAGTATGTTCTTGAATCCAATGCATGCATTAAATACGTTTAGACACAAAGTAATGTGCAGGAGACAGTGTGCATGAACTGCTCTTTGCCATTCAACCATCGATCCATTTATATCACATTTTCACCCTTCCATTCACCCACTGATATCCACCATTTCAACTTTGCATTCAGTGATCCATTCATTCTTTCATCCATTGTTTAATCTACATCCATCCATCCACTCTGCCATTAATACAGTCTGCCATCCACCGCTCTATTCTGGTATCCATCATCTATTCACACATTCAGCTACTCTGACATCCATTCTTTCATCTTTTAACACACCCTTCCGTCCCTTTACTTTCCCATCCTTTACCTGTCCATCAAACTATCCATCCATCTCTTTTCTCTGCCATCCTTTCACCTATCCATCCACCTATTCATTTACTCACCTATCCATCCATTCATCCACCCATCCTTTTATTCTGCCATCCTGTCCATCCAACTATCCTTTTTTCATCCTTTCACCCACTCATCCATCTACCCACCCACTCATACATCTACTCACCCACCCATGCATCCATCCTTCCTTTCATTCAATATTCCTTCCTTCTTTCTCCTTTCTATTTGTGCACCTTTTGTTATTCAGTGCTCCTGCTTGCTCTTTTATTAACCCGATATTCCTTTATCGCGTTTATTATGAACTTCTGTCTGCCGAGTTGCAGATATAGGAGGCCCTAAAAGAACCCCAATCCTGCTTTAGTTGATAAAGCGGTGGTTCACGACATCAGTAATTGTCTCCCCCTATGTATCTCATCCAAAGTGCTTCGAGGCTACTGCAAGGTGGGCATAACATTGCTTCAGTTAGCTGCCTGAGAGAATGTAGCCTTTACCACAAAACAACGCTATTCTCTCAATCATCTAGCCATAATCTAAAAGAACATATTCTGTGTTGCAAAGTAATATTTAAACAAAGGCAAAGCAATATAAAGGCTCTGCATTTTTGGTATAAGCATTTACCCGTTTACAGCTGCCGCGATTTTGCGGCAGTGCGGCACTTCTGCAAAACGGGCGGGGCTGCGTTGGCCATCGGCCAACGGCAGCACTGGGGAGGTAGTGCTGCCGTCGGCCAATGGCCAACGGCAGCAAGGAAGGGGTTAAACTAACAATTGCCATTGATGCCCCCAGGTTACTTGCCAAAAGCAAGAAAATCAGTTAATATTATATCACATTGTCTTTCACCTTCATTCTTTAATTGCAGGTAAGGATTAAATGTCTATAATAAAGTAATCTGGGATTCGATACTGACCAAAATTGCTTATAGTAATCCTATAAAACCACTAACAATTTTTAGACCTGAATAGTCTAAATTCAAAAGCTTCATAGCAATAAAGTTTTATATTAATAAATAGAGAAAATGTTAATTTGAATGAAAAATATTTGGATAAACATAGGGCTATACAGCTTTTACTTCGAAATCTCTATCCTTTCTGCTGCTAGTCTGTTTCTGGTGAGCAAAGTGTGTTTAAATGCAAAGTGTGTTTAAGGCTGCAGTACCACCTCCTGTCTACAGGGACAGAGCGAGCAAAAATATAAACACACTTAATGAAACACAGGTCCCCACAAGGCAATTTTTTTAAATGTTGTAAAAATCGGCACATATGTTCCTGAAGTCATTCTTTATCATTTAGAAGACATTGCCTTGTGGGGACCTGGGTTCAGGTCCCCACAGTGCAATCAAGTCCCCACAGCGTGAGTGTGTTATCGCACTCAAGTCCCCACAAGGATAGTAACACAAACCCAACATTACATTGTGCTGTGTACAGCGGTCGCAACCATGCCCCCACTGGCAGCGGGTACGACCGTGGACATGTAGCTTTGTTGTCACTCACTCAATACGTAAGAGGAGTGGACTGGGCTGTCGTATGGTGGTCCATCATGGGTGTGTGAATGGTGTTCCGAGGCTCTGGCCGTGGTTCAGTACAGGAAATGTGCAAATGCATGTGTCTCTGTCGCAGTGTGGGTCCCCTTTGTGAGGTGTAGGTGGTCCCTGATGGGACTTAGACACCACGTATGTGATGTAGTTTGGCTTCCATGCGCTCTGACCCCACCCGCACCTGTTTGGACACCTCATTTTGGCATTCTGACACCTGGTTTTTGAATGCGATGTGTGCCTCGGTGGAGTGTTGGGAGCCAGCCGTGGTGGCGGGTGCTTCCTGCTGTGTGGTCTGTGCAGTTGCTGGGGTCTCCACTATGTAGCTGGGCTGCCTTGCTCCTGGGGGTGGGTTGCCTAAGATGTCCATGAGATGTTGTAGGGTGTCAGTGTCGAAGATGTGGTGGTCGTCTTCAGCATCACTGATGAGTTGTCTGGTATGCTCTGCTGGAGGTGTTGTTTGTCCCTCTGCAATGTGAAGGGGAGATGCATCAATGTTGACATGGTGTTGACATGTATGTTGGCACATTGTTCTTGCTGACATGCAGACTGTATGACAATGTACATTGTGACTGTTTGGTAGGTGCTGACAATTTGATGCAGGACAGTGGACATTTGGACTATGTGACGCATGTGAGGTTGTACATGTACATTTCCATCTCCCAGTTTCCTGCTCTGTTAGATGTGATTGGCCTGTTTCTGCGCATGGGTGGACCCAGTTGTGTCCCCTGTTTGGCAGTGTCTGTGTTGCACTTTGTACCACATTGTTGTGGGATGTGCTGTGATTACTATGTGCGTGTGCTGCAGTGTGCCACACGGATCAGGGACGTGATCCTGGGTCATTGTGGGTGTGCAGTGTGCTACACATCGTTGTGCATGTGTGTCATTGTGCTCATCTCCCCCCGTCCCCACAGTCCCTGGTTGTTACTCACCCTGTTGATGTTGTGTAAGGTCCTCTTGAGCTGTGTCCGTACTCCCACCTCCTTGCACCTTCTCCACACTGATGACTATGCCCTCCATTTCCTCCAACTCCTCCTGTGGTGCAGGACTTCCACCTCCTGTTGCTGTTGCTGCCTTCCTGTTGGCAGCAGGTTTGTGCTTGGTTTTGCTTTTTACATCATGCCAGCGCCTCTTGTTCTCCTCCATTGACCTCCTCGACACTCCAACTGCATTCACGTTAGTCTAATTGTGGGTCGGTTGATGGTAGTGTTCTGTCACCTCCATGACGCTGATCTCGTTTTGCAGCGGACTGCACCCCGTCTTCCTCTTCTCCTTGGCCTTCCCCGACCCTGAAGTTCCTTGCTGGTGGTGGTCTGTGTGGCATGTGGGGTTCGTGTTGGCCTCTGCACTCGGTCCTGGTGTATCCATTGTGCTACACAGTTAAAATTGGTTTTGGTGTGTTTTATTTGTTGCTTTTATAGTGCTTTTTCCCGCCTGACGCATGGGATGTGCAAGCCAGTTGCTGGTATTCGCTGCTTTTTGTTTCGAGATCGGCCTCATCGCAACTTTTTTTGTGTTGGTGTTTTGCATTTTTGCGGGGTCGCGTTGTCTTTATTGCGGACATTTGATGCGTTGTTGTGGGCCTATCGCATTGTACCTCCGTGTTGTGAACACTGAGTTAACAAGGCATTGTTTTCCTGCAATAGACTGCTATATGAAGAGTTGCGTTAAGCTTATTTTGCGGTAATTATCACACGTTCTTGAGAATATCTCCCTTTGTTTCCCTCTGTATGGACCACTTGGGTCTGAAGTTAACATAGTTAAATCATTAAATATGTATAGCCGAGTGGGAAATAAACAAGCTGGTGCTCACTTTTTGAATGGCAATAAGATGTTCTCTGCCAATACGTTTTCCTATCTAGAAGAAACATTACACAGAATGGGGAACCCTAACAATGGAAGGTCAACAGTCCTTTGGCTCTTTATAGTATTCTTTATTGAGAATTGGTGTTTTCCATAAAAAACAGCCAAGATAACAGACAATGCATTTCGTTCAAAAGAATTTAACTTCATCAGGGCTTTTCTATATATGAAGCAGGCACCTCTTTTGATAAGGGGTTCCATGAGAAGTCCCATACAGAAGATTGGCACCTATTTAATATGCAGCACAGTTTTAATCAATGCTGTGGTGGAGTCACAACTGCCCCAAGGGGGACACCATGATCCATATCTATCACTGGTGCCTCAGATTGTCCTCCAAACCGCAAATAGCAAAATGACTTTCCATTGTTAGGGTGCACAATTCTGTTTTATGTTTCTTCCTATTTCTGCTTTGCATGCAACAGCTGGTACTGTGAATGGAGTGGGAAAGAATTAAATTCAAATCTATGTGCATCACCCACCAAGCATACTGGAAATCTGGCCCAGCAATCAATCACTCTCGGATTACTCCTTACCAACCCAATAAACAACTTCGTTCATCCCACGCCTTCTTAGCAAAAGTCCCCCAGATCCGAAGATCTAGAGCAGGGGGCCGGTCTTTCTCCTATAATGCGTCCAAGCTATGGAACACACTTCCCCTCCATCTAAGATCCAATCCTAATTTGTTGAGTTTCCGTAAACAGCTTAAAACCTTTCTTTTTAACTAAGCTAGACTAATCTCCGGACCAACTCACTGGAAGGTACCAACCTGGTTCTTAGCAGGGCAGCTGCTGTGCTTTACAAAACCCCTTTTCATTTCATTTCATTCATTTCATATATGCCACATTGAGCCCAACTGAGAAATGTCTGATGGGATACTCTTTTGTACCCTGAAGAATCAGGGACATGTAAATTGTCTGAAGACTGAAGTCCGGGAACTTGAACTATGGTTAGTTTCTCTATACTGAGTAGGTCTCAGGTGCTATTCCCCAAAATCTGGTATGCACTTTCCCCCCAGTCTAGGATGATCAGCCGGCTAAAAACACAAAGTACCTGTGCCATCTACTGAGCATGCAGTGGGTATATTTGTGTATAGGGAAGCCCAAGCAGCATGTTTTCCTGGGAATCTGACAATACTCATTTGAAACATGCTATCATTAGCATTCATGTCCAGAACTGCTGGAGTTTAGGGCAGTTCACCCTGTGTATAGTAATATGCAATGTTCCTCCACACTGTCTCCGCCATCTGTCAGGGCATCTCAGGCACCATATGTATGAGGGATTTGATAGCATAGCAGTAGAGTGATAGTTTAGTAATAGCCACTCTTGCCCTAATATTTCTTGACGACTTCTGTGATGTATATGTGAGCTGATGACTTAATTACAGTCAGTGTGGGTTTGAGACAATCTTTTTGTCACTGTCCTTGGTGAGGAGCCATCTTTCAAAGAGCGTGAGAAAGACAGAGGCATATTTACAAGAAAGTGGTGAAGCATGTCGTGTGCCAAGAAGGCAAACTCCATGCTCCATCACTTTAGAGACACAGGGCTGCACCATATGTACAAGAATATGGTGCCGCCCGGCGTTTCCCCTGTGCTTGCTCTAAATGTAGCTGCCTAGCGCCAACGCAGGCACCCTTGCACCATGGTGCAAGAGTGCCTGCGTTGATGGGAAGGATTGTTTATGTGCAGGAAGTTGCCCCTTCCTGCACATAAACAATCTCGAAATTCTGTTTTGTAAGTATTGTGTGTGCTGTTTAATGCAGCACACATAGAAGTTGCACAAAGTAATTTTTTTAAATGATTGTTTACATGCAGGAAGGGACACCTTCCTTCACACAAACAATCATTGGTGTTTTGCTGTTTCCATCTGTTCTGCATAATGCACCACACATGGAACAGTAATACAGCATTTCTCCTCATTTTGCCTGTTTAAGACCAGGTTTTTCCTGGTCTTAATTTTGGCGCTGCCTCCTATTCACACTGCCCTTGTAAATAGGGGGCAGTGCCAAAATCAATGTGTGTTGCAGTGGAACACCCACCTCAACACCCATTGCCCGCCCCTTTCACGCTAAGTGTAGCGCGAAAGGGGGCCTTATTTACAAGGCAGCGTTAAGCCATATTAAGTGACTTAATGCTGCCTTGTAAACAAGGCAAAGCCCTTATTGCCACCACAACGTCTGAAAAGGTGACATTGCGGTGGCTATAGGGGCTTGCAAATATGCAAGGTGGTATCCAATCAGTTGAACTGGTGTTATGAGGTTTTAAAGTTCCTAGTGAAAAATAGCACCTAAAACATTGAAGCGCCAACCACTGGCATCTAGTTCTGTGAGAACGGGACAAAGTCTAAAGTTATGGCTGACCTCTTTGGAGTGCGGTTCGAATGCACAAGGTGGATTGGGCCAGGTCTCAGCTTACTTTCCAACTTAGAATAAAAAAAAATATACTGCTTCATATGGTCTCCTCTTGGGACACTCATTTGAACAATATGATTTTGTGATTTATTATTAAGTGTTGAGGCAATTAAGTTGTAAACAATTCTTTTTGGAATACTTTTTTTTTAAAACAATTCCCTTGTAAGCTCTAACTTTCTGTAACCTTTGCCCAATATCAAATGGGGTTTTTGGGTTGCCCATTTTTTTTTTTTTTTCACTTTTAGAAAATTAGATGATGTAATCCCTTTGCTCCAGGCTGCTTCCTTCCCCCCTGCGATTCGGGATATGCAACGATGGATGTATGCTTTAGACATGGATGCTAGTGCCTCTAGTGGGTACACAATACCCATTATACATGAAGCTTGCGAGTTCATGATGCAGCATGTTATGTGCAGACTGGAATCATATTAATCCTGGAACAGAGGAATTACATCATCCAATTTCTTGATTGCACAAAGCTATTTGAAGCCCTGAAGAAGTGCATCCGTATGGCCGAAACGGGTTGGCTGGTAAAGAAAGAAAAATAAAGAAGACTTTATTTGAAAGACTGTATATTTTTCCTCATTGGGTGCACCTTCATAAATCTTTTTCTATCTTTGTAAGAGATCAGCATCAGTTAGTTCAGAATGTTAGAAAGGTCTTAGTGGAGATAATCTTGAAGAGTGACCAGTTAGTGGTGTACTGGCTGGGTATAGGTGATGGTGTGGATGATACTGATGAATGGCTGATGTTTAATCTGATTTTATTGTTTTTTCCATGAAGAAGGGGTTGATAGTGCTGCATCTGTTGGATTAGGGTGGGATGACGGGTACTCGGTTGGGGTTGGCACACTGTTTGACAGCCTTAAAGTGGGCTATGCCTCTGTTGATTGCTCTGTTGAATAATTCCTTGGAGTATGTGGTTTTCGCTGGGATGATAATGGAATGATAGATGCAGCAGAGTGGTTTCAGAATGATCGGGTCCTCCTGGAATTTCATTCTCCTCCATTTCTTCTCCAGTCTTCAAGTACTGTGCTTGTCTTCAGTAAGTTCTTGGATTTATCAGGGTGCTGACAGCTTATTCTTGGTGACACGAGTTTTCAGAGTAGCAAAGTGTTCTAGCCATCAATCTTGAGAATTGTATCTTTAGACAGCTGGAAGGGGAATTGAGGCTGTGTCTGAAGAATGACAGTGGTGACTCTGTACCTGACTGTCTTTTTTTATGGGCATAGTGCTCCCAACAGTCATCACTATTAGTGGGCCTCATAGATGGTGGTGGCCAACAAATGGGCTTTTAAAGAACTGTATCAATCAGCACTTAAATTGCATTAAAAAACTGATGGACAAAATATTCCTGCACTCAGTGCCTAATTTGAGCCATGGTTTCTGGTGCTCAGCACAGGCACTTAATCATCAACACTGTTGCTTTTCATGGGCACCAGTTAAGGACACATTCATTTATGGTAGGCATGGGGAGATTTAGTGATTCGTCAGGAATCAGAGGATGTTGAGCCGACCCCAAAACTAAAACCTGGTTCCCACTGGCTACGAAGTCAGCAGCACCACTGGCCATTACATACATTCTCACCCTATTTTTTATGGTTAGTAGCTGGTTCTATTTTAGGCAGCGCTAACGGGAAATATGGGCTAGTAGTGCATGGTGCCTCCTGACCAGAGCCCCATAATTATTTTTTTTTACAAATTAACTGTTGCTTACACTACTTAATGAATGGAGCTGGGATGAGAATGTCACGAGTTGAATGCTATGATTGGGGCCATTTGAGTTCTTACCTTATCCCATCCCACAGCATCTGTGACAATTTTCAAAACTTTCCAAAGTGGAATGGAGAAATGATGGGGGATGTGAAACATTAGAGAAATTTCTGAAAATGTGATAACATAGGCGTATCAATTTTGGAAATATATCCCCGCGAAGATTTTCATGAGGAATACAAACTCAACTTCTCACAACTGTACAGATAATTACAGCTTAAGTATGCCTTCCTCCCACTCAAGAGGGACTGGCCAAAAATCCAAAATGAACCACTCTAGAAAGAAGAGTACTGAGAGAAGCGAAAGGAAAGTGCCATCTCCCAAGACTATAAAACATACCCAAACCTTGGGAATGACCCTTGCAGACAGGGATAAGTCCAAAACTAGTCGTGTGTTTCTCACACATCAGACACTGCCCTAGACTCACACTTTAATTAATGTATTAAACACAAGGAGAAGATGGACGGAGTGCTGAAACTTTTCAGACATGCACCCCCCAGTCACAGATCTGGGTTGAATCCATCATTAATCTTTGTGTCACTTCACCACCCCAGTTCAGACTCAGCCATGTGCAAGTTAGTCTTGACCCTGTTCCTCATGGGAAAAGTCCAGCCCAAACTGCAAAGATAGGTCTTCCCTGGATCGGAAACAACCATCCTGGGATCAGTTTCAGGGTAATACAACTCATTAACCAGGCTAGCTTGAATCTAGTGGCAAAGTGAGAAAGGGACCCACGCCAACTTAAGCGTACAAAGCAAACACAGGGAGATGATGGACGGAGTGCTGAAACTTTTCAGACACTCACCCCAAGTCATAGAAATCTAGCCTGGCTGATATGGGGTGTTACTCTGAAACCCGTCCCAGGATGCTTGTTTCCGTTCAGGCTAGACAGTTCCCATGAGGAACAGGGTCAAGACTGATTTGAATATGCCTGGGTCAGAACTGGGCTGGAAAAGTGAGCTAAAGAATGATGATGGACTCAACCTAGATCTGTGACTGGGGGTGAGTGTCGGAAAAGTGCCAGTGCTCCGTCCATCATCTCAGGGAATGCCCAGACGTGGGTCTCTTGTTCACTTTGCCACTGGATTTAAGCTAGCCTGGCTGATTTGGGGTGTTACCCCGAAACCAGTGCTAGGATGCTTGTTTCCGGTCAGGGGAACACCTGACTTGGCAGGACTGTTCCAATGAGTAACAGGGTCAAGACTGATTTGCATATGTCCGTCTCTGAACTGGGGTATTGAAGTGAGCTAAAGAACGATGATGGATTCAACCCAGATCTGTGACTGGGGTGAGTGTCTGAAAAGTTTCAGCGCTCTGGCCATCATCTCCTTGTATTTGCTTTGTTCACCTTAAGTTGGCATGGTATGCCCAGACGTGGGTCTCTTGCTCACTTTACCACTGGATTAAAGCTAGCCTGGCTGATGGGGGCTGTTAACCCAAAACCAATCCCAGGATGCTTGTTTCCGGTCTAGGGTAGACCTGGCTTGGCAGTTCGGGCTGGACTGTTCCAATTGAGAACAGGGTCAAGACTGATTCACATATGGCTGGGTCTGAACTTGGGTGGTGGCTAGAGAACGATGTTGGATTCAACCCAGATCTGTACGAGTGTCTGAAAAGTTTCAGAACTCCGTCCATCATCTCCTTGTGTTTGCTTTGTGTGCCCTAACTTGGAAGGGTATGCCCAGACAAGGGTACCTTACTCACTTTGCCTCTGGATTCAAACTAGCCTGGCTGATGAGGGGTGTTACCAGGATGCTTGTTTACAGTCCATGGAAGACCTGGCTTGGCAGTTAGGAATAAATTGTTCCCATGAGGCACAGTGCCAAGACTGATTTGCATATAGCTGGTTCCGATCTGGTATGGTGAAGTAAGCTAAAGAACGATGATGGATTCAACTCAGATCTGTGACTGGGGTGAGTGTCTGAAAAGTTTCAGTGCTCCGTCGATCATGTCCTTGTGTTTGCTTTGTACGGAAAAGGACCAGGCAGCCAGCCTTTGTACAGAAAAAGTCAGACTACAGAAATGTGGCCTTTTCCTGTCTGTGCATTCCGAAAACAAAATTCATTTAAACACTTTTTGAAAATGTGTGATGGATTCTTAGATCAGCTGGAGCGCAGGGTCTAGTCACTTATGCATTATAGTCAGAGTCACTGGAATTATGCAAATTTGCAGTCATAGTATTTTCTGCATAAGTATGGATTTGCCTCCTTTCCTACACAATCTATCACCTGCTGCATAATCTGCAGATTGTAGCACCAAAAGGATTGCTAGCGCAAATGAATAAAAAGTTACTAAAACACAGCATAACGTGTTGCTGCGCAAAGGTTGAGTGATCATCTTTCTGTTTTATACTGTTGTGTTTGGGTGTCAAAGTGATACTAATGAGGTGAAAGCTTTGCCCAGATAGTGTTAATGTGTAAAAATGACAAAATAATGAGGTAATACTATCACAAAATGTGCCTTATTGTGCTGCATAACTTGCCTTTTCTTGACCCATAATTTAGTCAAACCTGTCACATAATTTGGGGCCCCCATGCTGCATAATTCCAGCGCCCCTGAATGGAGTGTACTGGACTGGATATGCCAACCTAACCAGAGAGAACTTCAGGAATTAATTTGAGCTCATTCCCAGTCACAAAAAGGTAATTCTACCAAACGTAGCTTTGCATTTGCCAAGCTTACTACACTTCTAAGCTGAGAGTCATTTCATTAGCCAATTGAGCATGCTTATTTCGCAGATAATGTTATCCCATATTGATAGGGTAACTAGGGAGCCTGGATTTGCGGAGTCTGTCTTCTTCAACAGATTTAGAACGTTTCCGGTTTTAAGTAAAGGGCAGCTAGACACAGAGGAAAACCGGTTCATGTGTTCCAGTGCAGAGTTAGATGGCTGCCCCAAAGCAAAAGCAATTTAGTTAACACAGATTATACTGTGTAAAGGCTGCTTTGAATTTCTCTTACTGTAACGTGGACCGTGTTGGAGAATGCTGGCATTTAAAGTATGTAAGGTATGCAGTGGCCCTGGGACCATGCAAAATTATATTTATATGTCTATGTTCGGGGAACACTAGGGTTTTTGATTTTCAAATTTGGTCACCATGAATGTCGGACCTTTTTATATTTTTCATGCATCCTGTGACTTATTGTTCCCATATATAATGATAAAAAAGTTTCCAGAATGAAAAGGATAAAAGTAGAATTTGAAGAATTATTCGTTGATTTTGCAGTGTTTATGTCTTATCAAGGAGAGGCTTATGAGACCTTCGTGTCTAGAAGCCACACAGCATATAATTGAAAATTTGCAAAGTCAGACATTTTACCTATACAATTCAAATAAGGGAAAACGCACAAGCAAATTCAAAGCTTTTCACTGTCTGTGCTTTTCAAAGTACTTCCTCTCTAAAGCACCAGCACAGGAAACTAATTATAGATTTGAAATTAGAAATATTGGGTCAATTACAGACACTTAACAGTTTACTTATATTGGCATATAGTTGATGGGTTAATTCAGAATGAATTTCCAGTCCGTGCATAAAGATGCAGAAATGCCAAGGTCAGAGAATAGGAGTTCCATTCACCTTTTTATTCCTTACAGCATAGCATACAAGGAATGTGTCAGTGGCGATAGCAACAGGGCCTTTGCACATTTTTTTCCTTCCTCCTTCGGGAAGAGCCCTTTCACTGCTCGTTCTCCTTGGCAGCCCTTCCCCCCTGAAGGTGTGCTGGGTGTGGACCCTGCAGCGCAAGAGAGCCTCTATTGAGAAGAGGTGTGAAGGGGAGCTTCCCTCAGCGCTGCATGACAAAGACTTTGACGGCTCCGTCAGGCCTCTTTCAGCCCACGCCCCCAGCAGTGTTTGCATAGCTGAGAGCCTTCCCCAGCAGTCTGATTTCTAAAACTCTCCGTCTCCGTCTGACTCTAGAAGCAAGGATACTTGTGTGCCTTTCTTTTAGTGCGCACGCATTCTTTGATGGGGGGGGGGGGTGGGCGGATTTTTCCTCTCATTAGCCCCTTTCTTCTTGTAGGAGACGAAGGCATGTGTTCATAAAATATTCGGTATTCAGAGTAAACTCAGCGTTTACACACAACAGCTCCGTAGAAGCACATCTGCTGAAGCTGTTCAAACCATTATTAATAATGCTTTAATTTATGAAATATCAACCGCTACAGGCCCCCAAGGGCTTTTCTAAATACTTTTAGCAGATTTTTAAGATTGGATCCACGTTTATTTTACCTGGGAACCCAGTACTTACAGCTCCCGGTCAGTGCACGCACGTAAGGAGCATGTATATGAAAGCAACTTGTAAAGGAAAGTTGTGCTTGCTCCAAAACGGTCACTGGGACAAAGAACATTTTTGTTATTATGAAGTGCTTGTGCATATACAGAGTGAGCACAAAACAAGTGTTCTCATGAAACAATTGTGTCCCTGAACAAAGTGTACATACAAGACGTTTGTGCTAGAAAACAGTGACCTATTAAAAAAGTGTGCTTACGGCAGAGCGCACCCATGAAAGAAATCAGTGTGTGCATCAGCGAACTTGTGCATAAAAGCAGTATGTTCTTGAATCCAATGCATGCATTAAATACGTTTAGACACAAAGTAATGTGCAGGAGACAGTGTGCATGAACTGCTCTTTGCCATTCAACCATCGATCCATTTATATCACATTTTCACCCTTCCATTCACCCACTGATATCCACCATTTCAACTTTGCATTCAGTGATCCATTCATTCTTTCATCCATTGTTTAATCTACATCCATCCATCCACTCTGCCATTAATACAGTCTGCCATCCACCGCTCTATTCTGGTATCCATCATCTATTCACACATCCAGCTACTCTGACATCCATTCTTTCATCTTTTAACACACCCTTCCGTCCCTTTACTTTCCCATCCTTTACCTGTCCATCAAACTATCCATCCATCTCTTTTCTCTGCCATCCTTTCACCTATCCATCCACCTATTCATTTACTCACCTATCCATCCATTCATCCACCCATCCTTTTATTCTGCCAGCCTGTCCATCCAACTATCCTTTTTTCATCCTTTCACCCACTCATCCATCTACCCACCCACTCATACATCTACTCACCCACCCATGCATCCATCCTTCCTTTCATTCAATATTCCTTCCTTCTTTCTCCTTTCTATTTGTGCACCTTTTGTTATTCAGTGCTCCTGCTTGCTCTTTTATTAACCCGATATTCCTTTATCGCGTTTATTATGAACTTCTGTCTGCCGAGTTGCAGATATAGGAGGCCCTAAAAGAACCCCAATCCTGCTTTAGTTGATAAAGCGGTGGTTCACGACATCAGTAATTGTCTCCCCCTATGTATCTCATCCAAAGTGCTTCAAGGCTACTGCAAGGTGGGCATAACATTGCTTCAGTTAGCTGCCTGAGAGAATGTAGCCTTTACCACAAAACAACGCTATTCTCTCAATCATCTAGCCATAATCTAAAAGAACATATTCTGTGTTGCATAGTAATATTTAAACAAAGGCAAAGCAATATAAAGGCTCTGCATTTTTGGTATAAGCATTTACCCGTTTACAGCTGCCGCGATTTTGCGGCAGTGCGGCACTTCTGCAAAACGGCCGGGGCTGCGTTGGCCATCGGCCAACGGCAGCACTGGGGAGGTAGTGCTGCCGTCGGCCAATGGCCAACGGCAGCAAGGAAGGGGTTAAACTAACAATTGCCATTGATGCCCCCAGGTTACTTGCCAAAAGCAAGAAAATCAGTTAATATTATATCACATTGTCTTTCACCTTCATTCTTTAATTGCAGGTAAGGATTAAATGTCTATAATAAAGTAATCTGGGATTCGATACTGACCAAAATTGCTTATAGTAATCCTATAAAACCACTAACAATTTTTAGACCTGAATAGTCTAAATTCAAAAGCTTCATAGCAATAAAGTTTTATATTAATAAATAGAGAAAATGTTAATTTGAATGAAAAATATTTGGATAAACATAGGGCTATACAGCTTTTACTTCGAAATCTCTATCCTTTCTGCTGCTAGTCTGTTTCTGGTGAGCAAAGTGTGTTTAAATGCAAAGTGTGTTTAAGGCTGCAGTACCACCTCCTGTCTACAGGGACAGAGCGAGCAAAAATATAAACACACTTAATGAAACACAGGTCCCCACAAGGCAATTTTTTTAAATGTTGTAAAAATCGGCACATATGTTCCTGAAGTCATTCTTTATCATTTAGAAGACATTGCCTTGTGGGGACCTGGGTTCAGGTCCCCACAGTGCAATCAAGTCCCCACAGCGTGAGTGTGTTATCGCACTCAAGTCCCCACAAGGATAGTAACACAAACCCAACATTACATTGTGCTGTGTACAGCGGTCGCAACCATGCCCCCACTGGCAGCGGGTACGACCGTGGACATGTAGCTTTGTTGTCACCCACTCAATACGTAAGAGGAGTGGACTGGGCTGTCGTATGGTGGTCCATCATGGGTGTGTGAATGGTGTTCCGAGGCTCTGGCCGTGGTTCAGTACAGGAAATGTGCAAATGCATGTGTCTCTGTCGCAGTGTGGGTCCCCTTTGTGAGGTGTAGGTGGTCCCTGATGGGACTTAGACACCACGTATGTGATGTAGTTTGGCTTCCATGCGCTCTGACCCCACCCGCACCTGTTTGGACACCTCATTTTGGCATTCTGACACCTGGTTTTTGAATGCGATGTGTGCCTCGGTGGAGTGTTGGGAGCCAGCCGTGGTGGCGGGTGCTTCCTGCTGTGTGGTCTGTGCAGTTGCTGGGGTCTCCACTATGTAGCTTGGCTGCCTTGCTCCTGGGGGTGGGTTGCCTAAGATGTCCATGAGATGTTGTAGGGTGTCAGTGTCGAAGATGTGGTGGTCGTCTTCAGCATCACTGATGAGTTGTCTGGTATGCTCTGCTGGAGGTGTTGTTTGTCCCTCTGCAATGTGAAGGGGAGATGCATCAATGTTGACATGGTGTTGACATGTATGTTGGCACATTGTTCTTGCTGACATGCAGACTGTATGACAATGTACATTGTGACTGTTTGGTAGGTGCTGACAATTTGATGCAGGACAGTGGACATTTGGACTATGTGACGCATGTGAGGTTGTACATGTACATTTCCATCTCCCAGTTTCCTGCTCTGTTAGATGTGATTGGCCTGTTTCTGCGCATGGGTGGACCCAGTTGTGTCCCCTATTTGGCAGTGTCTGTGTTGCACTTTGTACCACATTGTTGTGGGATGTGCTGTGATTACTATGTGCGTGTGCTGCAGTGTGCCACACGGATCAGGGACGTGATCCTGGGTCATTGTGGGTGTGCAGTGTGCTACACATCGTTGTGCATGTGTGTCATTGTGCTCATCTCCCCCCGTCCCCAAAGTCCCTGGTTGTTACTCACCCTGTTGATGTTGTGTAAGGTCCTCTTGAGCTGTGTCCGTACTCCCACCTCCTTGCACCTTCTCCACACTGATGACTATGCCCTCCATTTCCTCCAACTCCTCCTGTGGTGCAGGACTTCCACCTCCTGTCGCTGTTGCTGCCTTCCTGTTGGCAGCAGGTTTGTGCTTGGTTTTGCTTTTTACATCATGCCAGCGCCTCTTGTTCTCCTCCATTGACCTCCTCGACACTCCAACTGCATTCACGTTAGTCTAATTGTGGGTCGGTTGATGGTAGTGTTCTGTCACCTCCATGACGCTGATCTCGTTTTGCAGCGGACTGCACCCCGTCTTCCTCTTCTCCTTGGCCTTCCCCGACCCTGAAGTTCCTTGCTGGTGGTGGTCTGTGTGGCATGTGGGGTTTGTGTTGGCCTCTGCACTCGGTCCTGGTGTATCCATTGTGCTACACAGTTAAAATTGGTTTTGGTGTGTTTTATTTGTTGCTTTTATAGTGCTTTTTCCCGCCTGACGCATGGGATGTGCAAGCCAGTTGCTGGTATTCGCTGCTTTTTGTTTCGAGATCGGCCTCATCGCAACTTTTTTTGTGTTGGTGTTTTGCATTTTTGCGGGGTCGCGTTGTCTTTATTGCGGACATTTGATGCGTTGTCGTGGGCCTATCGCATTGTACCTCCGTGTTGTGAACACTGAGTTAACAAGGCATTGTTTTCCTGCAATAGACTGCTATATGAAGAGTTGCGTTAAGCTTATTTTGCGGTAATTATCACACGTTCTTGAGAATATCTCCCTTTGTTTCCCTCTGTATGGACCACTTGGGTCTGAAGTTAACATAGTTAAATCATTAAATATGTATAGCCGAGTGGGAAATAAACAAGCTGGTGCTCACTTTTTGAATGGCAATAAGATGTTCTCTGCCAATACGTTTTCCTATCTAGAAGAAACATTACACAGAATGGGGAACCCTAACAATGGAAGGTCAACAGTCCTTTGGCTCTTTATAGTATTCTTTATTGAGAATTGGTGTTTTCCATAAAAAACAGCCAAGATAACAGACAATGCATTTCGTTCAAAAGAATTTAACTTCATCAGGGCTTTTCTATATATGAAGCAGGCACCTCTTTTGATAAGGGGTTCCATGAGAAGTCCCATACAGAAGATTGGCACCTATTTAATATGCAGCACAGTTTTAATCAATGCTGTGGTGGAGTCACAACTGCCCCAAGGGGGACACCATGATCCATATCTATCACTGGTGCCTCAGATTGTCCTCCAAACCGCAAATAGCAAAATGACTTTCCATTGTTAGGGTGCACAATTCTGTTTTATGTTTCTTCCTATTTCTGCTTTGCATGCAACAGCTGGTACTGTGAATGGAGTGAACCAATTCTTAATTAAAAGGAACTGTGCAGGAGGTGTGGTTCCATTGGTCCACAGTTGCTTCATGGGTTAACATTTTCCTATCAAGGTCTGCAATAAAAGCTGAAACTTTGTTGGAGAATCAACAATAATACCTAGATAAAGCCATTTTGGCAACATTTAGGTTTGCGGCTAGGTTGAGCACCAAGCCACTCAAAGTAATGATTACTATCTACAGAAGTAACTTGTGGGGCTGGCATCTGGTAGTATTCAAACGTGGATTTT
This sequence comes from Lissotriton helveticus, assembly GCF_964261635.1. NCBI lineage: Eukaryota > Metazoa > Chordata > Amphibia > Caudata > Salamandridae > Lissotriton > Lissotriton helveticus. Next base: position 212,581,799 of record NC_136058.1, read on the forward strand.
ATTTGGCAAGATGATAATAGGTGCTTGGAAAAGATGCTTTCAGTTCCCCACAGTTGTTTTAATTTTATTTGAAATGTGGAGTTAGGCATTCTTTTTGTTGAAGACAAAATGTATGCAGCTCCTCTCCAGCTGTGGAGAGCTGTATGGATTAAAGAGGTGGCTTCATTGAATAGAAAGATTAAAAGTGACTGCTCGGATCCTGGGGGAAGCACCACAGATCCCCTGGTTGAATTATATCAAGAGATGATGTGGTACTATTGACATGCCTTGATTGTTTGGGAATCCATTCAGTCCATGAGCGATATAACTAAAAGGGACCTCACTACTATGACCTGCAGGTGAGAACAGAAGCGAGGGAATTAAGAAAATCACATAAAGCTTCTGTGGTGGCTCACAGTCCTCTATTAACTGTCTCAGGTATGCAGCCCTGTCTTAAGATGCTAAAGAATGCATTTCATAGGCTTTTATGGGCTGGATTTCAGCTGAACACTATTAATTATTTATAGGTGTTAAACTATGATAATATGTCCTATAGGCTATTATCTCCGGGCACGATTCACAGAACTAACTTAAGACAAAATCCTAAACTTACTACCATTTTGGTATTCACAGAAGACACTTACTCATTTTGATATTCACAGAAGGCACTTACTCATTTCAGTATTCACAGAAGTTAGGAGTCCTAACTTTAGGACTCCTAAATGCCTTCTGTGAATACAGAAAGTCTTAAAGTTAGGATTTTTCTCAGTTTAGGAGTAGTAAAGTTAGGACTCCTAACTTTAGGACTCCTAAATGACTTCTGTGAATACCAAACGTCTTAAAGTTAGGATTTATCTCAGTTTAGGAGTAGTAAAGTTAGGAGTCCTAACTTTGCTACTCCTAAACTGAGAACAATCTTAACTTTAGGACTTTTGGTATTCACAGAAGGCATTTAGGATTCCTAAAGGTAGGACTCCTAACTTCTGTGAATACAAAAATGAGTAAGTGCCTTCTGTGAATACCAAAATGAATAAGTGTCTTCTGTGAACACCAAGATGGTAGTAAGTTTTGGATTTTGTCTTAAGTTAGTTCTGTGAATGGGGCCCTCCCTTCACATATGATAGCTTTTCAGAGTCATGTGCACTTCGTATGATTTTTCTATGAATTGTTTGCTTTGCCTAGAAAAGCATATATTATAACGTTGTAAAACTTTATATTTTGTATTATGTAGGCCGGCTTAGTTGTATTCACAGCAATTTATTTCTTGTCTAACTTGGTTCTATATTGTGAAATGTTTACTACAAGTAGAGAAAATAAGGGAGAAAGGTATTGCACTGTAGAGTGGGTTCTTATTTTAGGGGCTGTATGTTTGTAATGTAGTTTTCAATGCTGTTAAATTGATGCCTATGTGAGCCGTGAAATAGAGTATATGATATTATAAAAGGATTTATGCACTTTTTAACTATTAAATGGTTGATTTTAATTAGGTATGAATTGTGACGCTAATGTATTTTATGGCTTAGTGAATCAAATAAAGTTATATTTAATTAGATTTGACAATTTGTTTAATATTTCATTTGCATTTGAGTTTCTTAAATGAGAACCGTGTTGAATTGAATGCATGTGAACATTCCAAAATCCTTTTTCTTGTGCACTTTTGTAATAATGTTAATAAGGACTAGCTGTGTTTAAATTAACAATTAATACTTGAACAAAATGGTCCCAGGGGTCCTTGAGGAGATGGTGGAATGTAAGATGATGCTGCCTATTTTGACTGCCTGAAGGTATTGAAAACTCTGCCAACTCTGTAGCCAACGTCCTAGTAACCTGGATCCCTCAAATCTCCTTCAACAAAGACTTTGAGATCAAAAGAGCCTATGGGGTCCCAGCCTTTAAGCTGAAAAACATGCCCACTCCCAGACCACTGATCTTTTAACTGTTATGCAATCAACACAGAACAAATCCCGTAACATATGTGGAAGGTACGCATGATTAAATGGCAAGAACACTAGACCTTCATCTTGCAGAACTATGCTAGAGATATGGTTATTCAACGCAAAGGTTTTCTGAACCTCAGGAAATAATTTATGGAGATAAAGATTCCATTTTCATTCTCTGGTTTCTAAAAATGTCAAATCACATCTAAAGGTCAGACCAATATCTTTTCAGATCCGTCTGACTAGCCACCTTCCTAGACAACAATTTGGAATATTAAGTGGACTCTGGCAATCTTCCTGGTTCTTCAACAATGCTCCACTCAACTGGCTCCTCCTGATTGTGATCCTGTGCCTACATCAACAGTTTAGATATATCCTTTTGCTGAGAGTCATTTCCTCACTATGCAAGGATTCCTGTTTTCAATTTCTAGATCATGGCATCTTTCCCTCATTGACGTTTCTTCTATTTTTTGTATGTTGCTTGCCTAACGTTGCTCTGCTGTGCTTTTTTAACCTCACTTGTACTATTCATGCAATGATTTTTGTGAATTGATTATAATTAGATATATACTCTCACCTGTAAGTTAACAAGTTCTATAAGTGATCATCCTATGTCATCCCTAGGTGCATCCAGGCTCACATTTGTAGTCAAATGCCCACCCAGGAAATGGTGACCTATCCATGTTAGTTTACTGAAACACTGTGATTGGGTTTATTCACTCTGGCTCTCCTAATAGCATACCTCTTTATACATATGTCCATATTAGACCCATAACACTGTGGAGAAGGCACTGGTTTTATCTCACCAATACCCATAATTTCTGATTCAACTAGCGATAAACTATTTGACATTAAGTACTAGACCATTTTTGTACCTTGTCCTGATATGTATTTATGGACACCTGGGTTGAGGATTATGATTCTCCCCCCATCAAAGGCGCAGAACCACATTCCTAAGTGAGACTTACTAAGTAGACCATTTGCCATCATAGGTTTCGTCACTGTTAGTCCTACTTAACTGACATAAGTAATACCAACCTAATCCTTCGCTTCAAGAACAACAGGATTTATCTTGTCATTCCACCTTGAACGGAGGGGATCAAGTTCTACTCGGATTAATACTATGTTGTTGTTCTACTGGAAGGATATATAGATAGTCATTTGAATGCAGGCAGGAAGTGTTGCTCCTACAGGGTTTACTTGTGTGTTTCACATGCTCTTGCATTTCCGTTTCTAGGTAACCCTTTTTTGTACGGATTACTATATTGTACCTGGAATTCCAATTGTCTTTATGATAACCTGATTTTTATCTTTGTCTAGATCTATTATTTCAGAGATTGACTTGCCAATCAGCACTTACGGAAATCGTCCAATGTCCTCACTAAATGTTGTCTCCTTGAACACCAAGGGGTTGAACCACCCTGTTAAAAGAATCAAAGCTCTGGAGTACATTAAGGATCTAGCCGCGGATAAAGTATTACTCAAAGAAAATAAGATTTCTTTTAAGGAAGCGTTTTTAATGAGGAAAGGCTGTGTTTTTGATCTCACTTGTTCTGAAGCATGTGGGAAGAAGAACAGGGTACTTACTCTACTCTCTAAAAAATCTAATATACATGTAATCACTTCAGAACATGGTACCAATGGCATATGGTTATTTACTAGAATAAATAACAGTATGTATGATCTTTATATCATGAACTTTTATGCCCCTAACATAGGTGATCCCTTATTCTGGCATACCCTAATTAAAAATGTGCAGATAGCCCACAAGACTCCAAAATGATAATAGGTGGGGATTTCAATCCCCCTATGGACCCCATTTTGGACCATCACTCTGCTTTCAAAGTTAGAATTTCTAGGGCACATAAACAATTTCTTAATCTTTGCTGCACACACCACCTCCAAGATGTTAAGATTCACCCCATTCTCAACTCAGACCATGCTGCGGTTTCAATGTACATCAAGATCCTGCCTGATAAAAGCAGTAATGAAGTTTTCTGGCTAAGCAAAAAGATACTAGAATATGATCGGGACATTGAGGATCTTAAGCTTGAAATAGGTTTCTTTTTTTAGAGAAAATGAACACTCTGTCAAATCCCCAGTAATTTTGTAGGAGACGTTTAAATGCGCCATCAGAGGTCATATTATTATATGTATGGAAGCTAAAAATTGTGAAATTAAGAGAGCACTACATACCTTAGGTACTAAAGTAAAAAAAAAGAAGAGGCTTTCAGACACTCTAATACCTAGACCTTACTCAATGATATCAAAAAATTGAAGTATGCCTACAATACCATTGTAAGCAATGGGGCATATCGTAGTGTTCATAGACAAAAACCTAGAGAACTGCTGCTTCGCAATAGAGCTGGGAAAATGCTTGCCACCACTCTTAAATGTAATAACTGCAGCAACCAGATTACACATATCATGGCCCAAGAAGGCTCTCAAAATGTTTTAACTAAAGAGATATTTGAGGCCTTTAAATACTTCTATGGTACACTTGACACTCCACAAAGGCTATGAGACAAATTAAAAAGCCTAGAATTTCTGAATCTCTCCCGGCGACTTAGGTCTCCGATGCTGAGATGAACACATCTGAAGCAGCCAATTGAAACAGAAGGAATGGTTAAAGCAATACAATCAATTCAGACGGGTAAGGGGCCCAGTCCTGATGGTTTTCCATCTCTTTTTATAAAGTATTTATGCCATCGGTCATCAACTACCTCAAAAACACACTTGACCACTTCACTCTCCATGGTAAGATGTTCGGCACGGCGTGCTAAGCCACAAAAGTGGTTATTCCCAAAGAAGGAAAAGATCATTCAGATCCTAAAAACTTTAGTCCTACTTCACTTTTAAACATGGAGGCAAAATGTTTGCCAAAATACTAGCCAGTAGACTAGAAAATTGCATACCAACACTTATACAAAACTCCCAAACCGGCTTTGTGAAGGGTTGACTTGCCAGAGACAATATTCATACATTCTGTGATCCTGTAATAGCAAAGTCCCAACTTTCTTCTCTCACGGGTCGCACTTGATGCCGACAAGGCATTTGATAAAGTATATTGGCATTTTCTTCACACTATCCTTGAGCCCGATAACCTCAGCCACTCATTCGCTGAAATGGTTATGGTGTTCTAAGTGAATCCCAAGGCAAATATTAGGATAAAGGATAAAGGGTTCCACCACCTCATACCTTGACCAACACCAAGGTACAAGACAATGGTTTCCTCTATCGCCCTTCCTTTTTTTAATCGCTATTGACCGCTAACTTAAATTAGTCAATGCTGCCCCGTAGATTAAAGGCCTCCAAATCAGATCTAAAAGTCATAAAACTGCGGCTTACACGGATGACATTCTTATCTACTCAGTGGACACAGAAAATGCAATACCGAATTTCAGAGCATTACCAACATTATCCATACATCCTCAGAGGTCTCTGGATATACTTTAAATAGAGAGACAACTGAGGTATTTCCTCTAAACCCTCTGTGCTTTCCCTCACACCTGGGTGACTCAGGACTTAAATGGCAGCCCAAACATCTTAAATATCTCTGTACTTTTTTTCTGTAGCGACATAGGTGAAACAGCTCAGTGCAATGAATCACAGACCATTTCCAAAGTTAAGGATCTGCTATCCTCCTGGTCACTTACGTTCATTTCATGGTGGCTGTTAGAAATTGTGTTTCTGGTTGGCTTGGTTATGCAGCTTAGACAGGCAGAACCCACCACTCTAGTCAGGGTAACGGAGTTACACACCCAAAAAAACCTGCACACCCTCTTTTTAGCTTGACAGAGCAGCAGTCAGGTTTATCCCAGAGGCAATGTGTTTGCTCAACACAAACACACACCAGTGACACAGTAAATACACTACAAAAGAGACTCCACACAGTAATATATAAAAGTAATTCATATATTGTCTATAACACATAGACCACAATCAAATAAATCACTTTGTCAACTAGGCAATTGTCACAACATCACAATTAGTGAAATAAAGTAAACACTTAGAGGTTGCACACATCATGAAAAGAAGACATTACAATGCATCTAGGCAGCTCCTGAAAGAGTATTTGTTATCCTGTCAGTAAGAGGCATAAACACGACTTACATTAGAACACATCAAGGCCTAAAATGGAGGTTTGGTCATACATAAATTTTGGCTGCTGGGCATACTATGCCAGTCCTTGAAATATGAGGAAAAACAACAAACATCACAACTTCAGGGCATCATTCCATCAAGGACCAAACTTTCGCTCACCACTACGGAAAGGCATAAACAAGTCACCGAAACATCACCAAATGCATATTACTATAACCTCACCACCAGCCAATAGGGCACCTCACTCCTGTGCTCCTATTTGGTACTATGCAGTATGTACAGGTTCTGAATTCAGAGTGCAGGAAACCACATGAAAACCCTCATCATCGACAGTAGTGCCTAAATCACAAGGTAATTCTCTAAGCTCCTCAGCAACCATCAGGGATATTGGAACACGTAATACTAGCCCTCTGAATAGCAGGGTATGGTCTGTACTCTGGCTTGGTTGCCAGGGACGTGTTTATGCCCAACAGGCAGGCTGCCGAAGTTTGGGAATGCCTACTCTGGGAAATACAGTAATTCCAAGCCCTTCTTCAAGGCGCAGTTTTACCGGGGCCTCCGTTGAGGATCCGCCCTGTAGTGCCAAGTCAAGAGACGGGTGTCCCCCCAGTTATGTTTTATCAGGAATGGTGGGGGCACTCACACATTATAACTAGCAGCAGGGCGATCTTGATGGGGCCCCCTGCGTGCAGGATAAGCCAATGCAGCAGCTTGTGAGCAAGGTGCAACTGCTAAACACACAATGCAGCCACTTAGTCTGGACAGGCAAAGGCCGCCCGAAGAGTGGGGCAAAGTCTGCAGGGAACGAGAGAGGTCCTCGCGTCCTGGGGGACCCGCTCTGCTTTTACTTGGGATGGCAGGAATGGAATGTGTCAAACAAAAGGTTTGCAGCCAGCTTGGGGAGTCTGCAACACCCAGAAATGCTGGCAGCCTCTGAAATGTGCCCTGCACTGGTCTCCCTTCGGTGGTGCCGTCACACTGGGATCATGGTTACTGAAGTAGGTAGAGGTTTACGATGGCTAGTCATACTGCCTACACTGGCAGAGACCCTTCTCCTCTGCCCTGTACCCCCCGGTCACCTGCTGACAGGGGCCGTACCAGGAACAAACATCAGCCATCTTCCTTCCGGATAAGTAGCGCTCAGATCTACGCTACATGGGGAGATAAAGCCACACTCCCTATGTGCTGACTTTTGATAAAAGGTCACTGGCAACTATAACTCTCACCACACCTTTCTCGCTGCCAAAACAACAGAATAAACCTCTCACCACTCGCTTGTTGAGAGTGGTCCTTCTTAAAAGGGGAAGCAATCTCCACAGACTTGTGCCACAAAATGAAGCTCCTAAAACATGCTTACTAGGTGAAAAACAGTCCAGTCCTTCTCCTGCTCCAGTCAGGTGTTGCAACTACAGGCCAATCCACCCCTCACACAATAGAAAGAGTAGCGCTCCTCACGCAGCTCTCTTTCCAGGCAGGTTATTTTGGGATCTAGCAAGGATCTTTTTGAAGCCTTTGATTTCACTGAGACGTCTAAGACGAGGCCAGCACACACAAGCCCTTGGAAAGCTTCTCAAGCAGGATACCACAGTAGGGCAAAAAGAGTCAGTCCTTTTCCTCTGCCCACAGATAGAAGCAGCAACTTCCGGCCAACCCTCTTCTCACACAACAGAAAGAGTAGGGCTCCTCACACAGCTCTTCAGCTCTTCTTCTTGGCAGGGTCTCCTGTTTCCAAAAGTAACCTAAAGCTCTGGGGTTTATACCCCATGTTTTCATTGAGCTCAGTGCAAACCGGTTTTGTCCTTTCTGGTCCAGCTTGACCACAGAGGGAGGAGACAGCATTGTTCAAAGGAGACATAGCCCAGTCAGGTGCTGGCGAAAACTCATCCCACCACTCTAAATGCAGATTTGTCTATTCAGCCTGTCTATGAGTCACCCAGGAAAGGCAGAAAACTCTTCCAACACCCCTGAGACTTTCTAGAGAGAATGCACATGCCCAGCTCATGTCACTCCAAAACCAGATGGTGACTACACAAACATGCAGAGGCACACAGAATGGTAAAGCGAGAAAAAGCCCACTTTCTAAAAGTGGCATTTTCAAACACACAATTTAAAAAACACATTTACTAAAAGGTGTGTTATCAAATTCTGAATTCAGAGAGCCTAAACTCCATTTCTCTATTTTGTCCCATTTGAAAGCTGCACTTGTAAGATGTTAAAAGGCAGCTAGCATGTTAACCTATGGGACAGGCAGCCTTTCAACAGTCAAACATGAAATACACAGTATTTCACTACCAGGACATGTAAAACACACCAGGACATGTCCTACCTTTCACATACACTACACCCTGCCCATGGGGGTAACTTGTGACCTACCTAAGGGGTGCCTTACATGTAAAGAAAGGGAATATTAAGTCCTGGCAAGTGGGTGCACTTGCCAAGTTGGCAAGGCAGATAAACACTGCACACACAGACAATGCAATAGCAGGTCTGAGACACATTTACAGGGCTACTCATGTGGGTGGCACAACCTGTGCTGCAAGCTCACTAGTAGCATTGAGTTACAGGTTTTGGAACACACATTTCACTTTACTAGGTACTTACCAGTAAATCAGATATGCCAATCCTGGATAACCAATCATAATCACACAGAAAGCGTATGCACTTTCGCACTGATCAGCAATGGTAAAATACCCAGAGTCCTACTGCCAACAAAAACAGGGTCAGAAAAATAGAAGGCAAAATGAAAAAAGTTTTAGGATAAACCTGCACAAAGGGCTGGGTGTCTCTCTCTCGAGATAATGATCATCCCAATAGTAGATTTTGTGTCTTCTATGCTCTTACTTCCTTTTTTCACATATTAAAATATCCTCAAATTTCCTGTGGAGCAATAAAAGAGTGAGAGCTCCTACAAATCCCTTAGGAAACGTTTCTCCTATGGTGGTTGTAATCTCTCAAATTGGAGCCTCTACCAATCAGCCTTCCTGATGGCACAATGTGCTTTTTTGCCTTCGAAACATCCAATACCGGCAGGTGGTTGGAGATAGAACAGGACATATGTGCTCCCTTAAGTACATGTTCCCTTATTACAATGTCCACATCTTTGCGACCCCATTCCCAATGAATATTTACAGATACCCTGAATGCTCCTAAACTTTTGTACCGAAAGGTGCTGGAGCCTATCCATAACTCCAGATGGGCATCACTATGGCATAACCCTAAAATTAAGACTGAAGTTGAAGCTCAGGTTGCAAATGCGAAGGCCTTCAAAGGCATCAGGCTGATCCAAGATCTGTACAATACTAGTGACGATCCACTTCCTTTCTCGGCATTAGCCGCTATTTATGCCCTCCCTAACTTTAATTTCTGCAGTTTTCCTTATGATTAAGGTGGAACTGAAAAAACTTCGGGCATATTATCAAGAACAGACGATAAAATTATTGCCGCTTTATCGGCAGGACACATCCGCTAAATTTCACCCATCTCAAACAATCCAAATTATTCACAATGAATCTGCTTCACTGGACCCCATCTAGGCTACATAAACTAAACCTGCGAGAGATTGACTATTGTTGGAGACTGGTTCACCCCAACACATTCTTTGAATGTCGACTCCTGGAACCATAAAGGCGTCCGATACAGGACAAGCTACCAAAAAGATTTGATATACACATACCTCTAAACTTTCCTATGATATCTCTTGGTCCCTGGGCCTCAGTGACTGCTTTGACCCTTAATGTCAATGATACGGCTCCTTATTTTAACCATTGCAGTGAAAGCTATCCTTTCAAAATAGAAATCATTCAACCTTCCCTCTCATCACACCTGGTTGGCATCGATCTCATACCTCAGATGGGCACATGCACTGCACTCTAAAAGTCAATTCCCTTCCTCCCCCTCCCTCTCCATTTCCAGTGCAGCATGGCACTCCTCAGACAAATACTTAGGAAAGAATACATTTGAGGAGATAACTCATCCTCTGCCAGACTCCTGTGTCTGAAAAAAGTCACTTCTGGGCTCTGGATTTCTTGCTCAACCTCACTCCTCCCCCACAGCTCCTCCTCCCCACCTCACAACCACAATTCCTTTTTGCTTGTTCTCCCGGACCTCAAGGCATATTGGGAGAGGATGTGATCTTACAGCTAGAGTGGTCAACTCGACAAAGGGAAACCGGGTTCAAGTCTCGGCAGGGACGCTCAACAACCTGTGATTCTGGGCCAATCACTTAATCTCCCTGTGCCTAAAAAAAAAAAATATGTGTACTTTTGTAAGCAACTGGTGCTCATGTAAAGCACTCTGATACCTTCGGGCAATTTTGCGCTGTATAAAACTCCAGAGGCAAAAATAACAAGCATAGGCATAGCCAATAGGTCTCGCCTTTGGGACCTTATAAGTATTTAATTATGCAGCACAATATCCTTTGTGCAACATCAACTGTTGCATGGCTAAACACTTATAATATCCCAAAGGCGTGACCTATTGGCTATGCCAATGCTTCTTTTTAGAAAGAGACCCATCACAAGGTAAAATAAGCAGTTTATAAAGAAAAGATAACAACTTCAGATTCTCGTATAACACTACATTGTCCAAGCAAAAGATGCTAAAAAGTCTCCCAGCCACAAACTTTGGCTAGAACTGCAATATGAGAAGGAGCCACTGTCACCAGAACACAAAGTACTGGAGGATGGGTAGGCATTCCAAGTATAATACCCGTAAACTATTAGCACTCATGTAATTCAGGGCCTGTAAAAACTGACGCAAGATCTAGGACAACCACTGATGAAGATGAGAACCAGGTGTAGTCTCCCTTGGAGTCTCTGTAATCCCCAGTGTTCCATTTGGAGGGAGAGACAGAGACAGGAGAGACAGAGACGGGAGAGACAGGAGAGATGGGAGAGACAGGAAAAGATGGGAGAGACAGGAGAGAGAGAGAGACGAGAGAGAGAGACAGGAGAAAGACGTGAGAGAGACGGGAGAAAGACAGGAGAGAGACGGGAGAAAGACGGGAGAGAGACTCTCTCTCTCTCCGAGTCAAAGCCTCAACTGTGTCCTATTACCTCAACCCTCCCTCAGCAATAGATGGTTTAAACCATGCAAGCAGATGAAAAGTAGCTAATGTGATATTAGCTTTGATGAGTGAGGTCCATTATGAGCCACTCGAGGCTTCAACTTGCTCAAGTCACAGCCTGCATCCACACTCAGTATTATTAATTAATTCCATATAACATGCTGACATCAAGCTGATAGGGCGCCACTAGTGGTGACAGCACAAAGCCTAACGACATGAACATCACAACTTAAGCTACAACTGTGACCCTATCTTCCAATCCCGTCGTTCCACCTTAACTTCCACCGGCATCATCATTGTGGAAGGGAAAATCATAGGAGTATGAAAGAGTCTGCCCTGAAATGTTGACTGTGTGTAGTTGCGTGGTGAAAGTAAGAATTTTACAACACTGGAAAAATAAAACACTACAAATGTATGAGACCTGGTTAGATGTCATGCAAAATAAGTCCCTGCAAATCCTTCACAAATAAAAATAGGAAGACCCAATTTGAAACAAATTATTCCTCAGACCGCAGATAAAAGGGAGGAGGGCGGCATGATCATACCACGGGATTGTACATACATGAAAGTAAATGAATCTGCCCCTTACTTTCTTACCCTGCGGGCAAGAAGGTAGGCACAAGGGGAACTTAATTACCTGGACAAACGGACCTTCGGCGATGTAGAGAACTAATAATTAGAAAACCGAAGCCTGCAAATGTCGTTGCTACAAAATAAGAATGCGAGAGGAATTGCAAGAAGCAACAAGCATTGGCCACGCTGCAGTAATAGTAATGCCACACGTCCGTGAAAGAGAAACTCTTCGCGATTACGAACGCTGTGTAAGCAAAAGTGATCGCGATGATGAGCTAAAGCATGCAAGGGATGCGCGCGCAGGAGCGCACATGCTTGTGCGCGTGAGCGCAAGCTCGTGGCCGCTTTTGGAGCACTTCCAAAAGCCGCTACTAAATGTCTCTCTGAGCAGCGCATGCCCGCTGACTCAGCGAGACCTAACAAGGCGATAGATCAGAATGATATACATAACCCACAATATACACTCCCCATCTATGGAATGCTGTGATATGTGCAAATTTCTCCACATCTGCACCCACTCATATATGCATGTTGTTAGATACCCTACATGGGCTGATCTTACAAGTGGTGCTGGATTCATAGCTATCTTTTATATATCATTGTAACACTACAGTCTTAAGTGAATGAAGTTCCACAATATTTTCAAATAAATTTGTATATCATCTATTCAACATTATTGTATCGTATGTCTACCTTCTACTTATATCCCAATGACATCTGATTGTATGTCTTTTTATTTAATTGAATAAAATACTGGGAACTCAAAAAATAAATGCTTGTAGACAGGGAGACATACAGCTCTCTGTGCACTTCCTTCTGTCTTTACCAATGGGATGTCTTCTACATGGCGTCTGTACAGTCAGAAAGGGGTTATGTTCGGTATGAAAGCGAATTATATGACGTCAGGGGCTGGAACAAACCCCCAAGACAGGAGTTTGAGTGTCAATTTTTAGATGCTAGGTCAGGAACAATACCGTTAACCCTGTCAGCTGAATATCTCCACTGTACACATGCTTGTGCAGTGTTGGAGACACTGCTGGGTTAATCTGAGCCTCCCAGTTCTGCCTGACGGGTCGGGTGCCCCTGCATAAACAGCGGCTCCGAGCACATATATGCTGGAAGATGTGGGGAGGAGGGAGGGGTTGACAGCTGCCACCCCTCGGGCTCTGTTTGAGCGTTCCAAGGGGCATATTATCTAGATGTGTGTTACAAAACGCACATCGCACATTTTCATATCGCCGGCTATCGCAGGATTTTTTTCGCCGTGATAGCTCGTAATTATCAACACGCATCACGTAGGCGAAATCAAATCCGGCGATAGTCGGCGATATGGAACATTAGCGCATGAAAACAAGCGTTGTTGTCACGTGCTAATGTGTGCATTGATAATATGGGGGGGTGGATTCAGCTTTATGATCCACACCCCCATGTTATCTATGCCTAACACCTGATCAAAGCAGGTGTTGGGAGACCTGCGATAAACGAGTTTATCGCAGGTCTCCTTCTTCCAACGCCTGCCTTGATAATAGGGTGTTACCACCTCCAACCACATTTTACATGTGGTTGGACGTGGGAACGCCCACCCTGCATCCTATTAGCGTTATCTATCGCCCCCAGCGCGGGGTGATAGATAACGTCAAGAATACGTCTCTAACTCAGGTTAGAGACTATTGGGAATAGTGCGAAATGAAAATAAATGCGTTAGTGACTTTAAAAAGTCGCTAACGCATTTATCGAGGGCTTGGTAATATGCTCCCAAGTGTGTTAAACTGAATTTTGACAAGTGCAACGTAACTGTGGACCTACCCATATCCCAACGACCAGAACAAAGACGAAATACGCCACCACCACGATGATGTCCGGAGTACCCAGCGTCTTCCTTTCCACACCGGTGCCGCCGGGGGCTGAAGTGGCGCTGTCCATGACTGGGAGCGAAGTGTGTGCCGGGTGAACTTTGAAGCACTTGTTAGTAACCTTCTTCTGCGCGTCAACCGATTCCTGTGCAAGAAAAATAGTGATTAAGTAAGAAAACAAACAATTCTAAATTGTCTAATTGCTTTGGTCCAGAGACCGATTGAGGTGTTAATATAATGGCATTTGATTAAATCACAATAGAATCAACTGGAGTCGGCTGTGAGCTCTCGCACAGTTCACAAGGAGCATCCTGTGTACATTGTGTAAAGCCAGAATTAAAGCATTGCTTTGCAGAGCACTGTGACTCATGCGAGTCCTCCCAAACAGCTCAGAAGATAAGGTGTGCCCCTCTGTGCCACCTGTGCTCCTCTCTGAAGGGCGAGGCATTCGGGAAGGGAATGGGGAAAAGGAAGTAGGTCTGGAAAATTAACACCGCAGAAAATGTCTTTTTCGGGGAGACTGTATATTTGCTGAAAATAAGTAGGGCCACTGGAATTATGCGACTGCACAATCGCAAACTTCCAGTGGAATTATGCGCGAGGGAAGGACAAATTTATGCAGCAAGGTTGTGTAAATTTTGTGGCAACAAAAGGCAAAATATGTGGCATAATATGGCACATTTTGTGTTAGGATTACTTTATTATTGTGTCACTTTTACACTTGTTAGCACTGTGTTAGCATGGGTTGCATTTCAGTAGTACCAATTTAACACCCAAATATAGCGATAAGCAATAGAGAGATGACCAGTTAACCTTTGCCATGGTCCTTCCACTATGCAGGAAACATGTGTCCCTGTGTTTTTTGCAACTTTTGAACCATTTGAGCTAGAAATAATTTTTGGGGTCAAAATCATAGGCTGCAGTTGATGGATTGTGTGGCAAATGTGGCAAAATAATGTATAAAAAACTATGGCAGCACAATTGCCTAATTTCATTGGCCCTAAATATAAGGCATACCCCAGTCTAATAGATGACAGTATAATGTTTAACGTACACTGATCCAAGTCCAGATTTAGACCTGGTCTATTTTATACACAGTCCTTCCATTCATGTTCTTGTTGCTTATTGCCCAGTTTACACGAGACAGCTGCATGAATTCCCGCTAATTCCAAAAGGGGTATAACATGTTTTGGGTGCTTTCGTTGTCTGTTACATTCAATCCAACTTCTCTGGTGATAATAAACAATATACTAATTTCTTCAGGGGCAGTGCAGGGAATGGTGCAGTCAGAAACTACTTCAATGTATGCATGTTCCATCAGTGGCCACTGCTGAAGGCTATTCCGTCGTGCCTGAGTGAGGAACAGTGAATGCAGCAGCAAACACTAAAGCAGCATGAAGTAGGAACAATACTACTGTGGGAATGCTGAAAATGCAAAAAGAAACAGGCTGAACACCTAGGCAATATCACCTTAAGTGAACACTGTTTTAGGACAGCTCTTTGCCCTCTGCCACAGTTTTGGGCTGACTGGTGTCTTAAATAGCTAAAATGCTGGAGCAGTGATATTTTACCACCATGGACAGTGGTAAATGGCTGTTTGTCACTGGACCTGCAAGTAAGTGAGCGACATTTGGCTGAAAACGTAGCAGCATTTGTAGACATTTTTGCAATAAACAACATAATAAAATAACATAACACAAAGCAAAATAAGATCAATGCAACAATATTAAAGGGCAAAACACAACAAAATAACCAGAAAACAGAATGCAACATCCACTGTACAACTCAGGTTGCCACCTTTCCTGCTGAAAAAATACCTGCCATTGGTTCACGTTTTAAGATTATACAGAGGCCTGGACATGATCCTTAAACAGGAATTATATGAAAACACATATATTCACTTGTAACATGGCCTTTCTGTCTTTGTTAACTTTAATCATCATTCACGGTTATTAGGGCAGCTGTAGAACACATTTAAAGTGATTTCCTCTTACTTTTACTGTATACATTATGGGGCAGATTTATGAGGCCCTTGCTCCACGTTTACGCCGATGTTGCGTCACGCAAGGCGGCGTAAACATGGCGCATCCCTACGACCGATTTACAACGTGACGCATCTAGGCAGATGCGTCACGTTGTAAAGCCCTGCGCCGCTTGTGGGCGTTCCGGCGCAGGGTGGGCGTTCCGGGGCAGGTGCGCCTCGCAAAAGTGGCTGAGTGAAATCTATAAGATTTCACTCAGTCACTTTCAGGCCAATGCTGCATCAAAACCCTGCGCCTGCTTGAAGCAGGCGTAGGTCTTGACGCAGCATTGCAAAGATGGGGCACCCCCGAGCCTTGCTGGAGCTGCGTCGCACTTGCGACGCAACTCCAGCAATGCGCCACCTTAACGGCACAGATGCGTCACGCATCTGTGCCGTTTTTGCCCCATGGTGCGCCGCATTATAAATGCGGCGCACCATGGGTGGCGGAGCAGCGGCGCAAGATAACTGGCGCATCCCTGGGGATGCGCCAGTTATCATAAATCTGCCCCTATGTATTGATGAGGGAAAATATACCAACTTTTGATTACTTCTTAATTTTTGTATGAGCATGGATATTACAAATTCAGTCACACCGATAAAAAAAAAACTAGGGGTGGGTAAAATGTTCCTTTCCGTCTGTGGAATTGGTGGAATTTTGGTCACTTTTCGTTACTCTTTAACTTGGAGTTCTAATCAAATTCATCCAGTTGCCACTTGGCAAAATTGTTGTCCCATGAGGCTCAAGAATATGCAAGCTGCCAAGTGAGATTTGGCATCTTCTAGTGTGTTTTTCTGATCTGGACAGCTGCTGTCATTCGCAAGCGGTCGCTGTTAGAGTGCTGCAGTTCGAGCAGATTTGGTACCGCTCAAGTGGATTTTTTGACTTGAGTGGCAGCAAAATTAACTTGAATAGCTGTACGCTCTTGCACAATGCATGGTGCAATTCATGATGATTTTCAGCGCTGCTCATGTTAACTGCACTAAATTCCAGCATGAGTAGCATGAGCTGCATATTTTTCAACCGTTTGTAGAATTCTGCAGAATCTTGTGGAGTTTTTCTGTAACTCCGTGGAATTCCATGGAGTGAAACTCAGAAAATTCCTCCCACCCCTACATAAAACCGGTCAGGTAGCAATACTAAATGAAATACCCATGCAATAATGCTGTACATACAGATAATGCCACATTGCACAACATAATAATCAGAATAACAAAATATAACGCAACATGTGTACACAAACATTCTTGTCACCCATAATCACCTCCAGATGTCTGCTTTTTAGATCAAGCTTGGGCAGCACATGCACTGCTCTGCGTGGCATGCTATATTTGAGTATGGACTGGAAGCTCCGCCTATATTTCCCATTGTCTTGTGTCATTGTCCTATCTAAATGTGGGTTCTGAGTCGATAATTGGCTTGTTAGTACCTCCTTAGTACCGCCTTGTCTTCATTTGTAACCTCCTATGAGGACTGGCCCTTTTTCTTCTGTTCTTACACGGTATGTCTTATTTAGTCTGTAACCCCTATTTTCTTTAATGCATTTCTCCTACTGCAAGCATGACAGGCTTTCCTGCAACATTTAGCGCCCAATGTACACTTTCACTTTTCAAGCAGCCTTGGACAATGGCGGCCGAGGTCTCGCATTTACAACAGTTTGAGCTATTAGCATTGTAAATAACAATGCCTTTTAGATATGTGTTAATTATCAAAACATATAAATAAAAGGCATTGTCATTTACAATGCCAATAGCTTAAACTTTCGCAAGTGTGAGACCTATTTCATTGCAAATGCTTGTTTAATATCCAGCTAAAAAGTACGAACACTGCCTTAATTACCACCAAAGACGCGTAACAGGATCATAAAATAATGTTTTTGATCTGCCCCCTTTATTGTTTGTACGGATGGGCCACAGAACATGGAGGCAGCCAACTGGCCACACAAGAGAGAACATAGGATGGGTCGTGGTCCAGGCCCGACTCTAGAGAGAGGGTCAAGTGGGCCTCACCCTCCCAAGCGAGTCCCCTGGCCCAACCTGCAGCCCATTCATACACTGAAGGGTCTCTGTTTTCTTGATGCTTCATACATGCCTGTGGCCTTGCACTCTCTTTTTCTTGTGAACAATTAAATGTATTAGAGAGGAGTGCGTTACAGGGGACTCATATGCAGCCAACATGTGCAGCAGGGAAGGCCAGCAAATCTTCGACAGAGCCTCAAAATTTGTTCCTAGTTTCAAAGATTGTGACAAGGACTGTGCAGCTGGTCTGCTATCCGTGGCCCCATTTCAAGAGGCCCCATGAATATATCTCTTTACAACGAATGCGCTACAGTGCATTCCATTACAACGCGGTCGTTACAACAACCATGTAGGAGAGTAGGATCTACTTCTTATGGTTACCCCCATCTTTTGCTGTTTCGACTTTAATCTGGCTGGGGCCCTGCTATTCAGGAGCCCAGCCTAGCTGCTTACTCTCTAAATTGATTCCATGTACTTTAGGTAAGCTCCAGTTTGGTTACTGGGTTTCCCTTATGAGTCCCTAGTATATGGTATCAAGGGCATACATACCCCACAAGCCTTCCAGACACCACAGGACTGCTACTGAAGCCTGGGTAAGGTGGTGCATGCACCCCTTTCTTAGATATAGATTACCTATACCTACCTTAAATCGCTACACATAGCAACCTGTCAGTCACCCCTATGGTAGGCCTTATCAAACCTGAAGGCAGGGTGCTGGGTTTTGTGTGAGAGGGTGCCCATGCATGAGCAGGGCGCCTCTGCAGACTTCGGAATCTATTCTCAGGGGCTGTTCTGTGATGCAGCCACACCATATACTCTTAAGTGAATTATAACCTCGCGGTAAATTCTAACTTTGGAATGACTGCAAGGAAACATCATGTTTGGTGTCAAACACTTTGGAATCATCCACCCATGAGTCCAGTCCTGGTACCGGTATACCCGGTACCAGTTTAAAAGAGCCCTGGCATCACAAAATGGATGCTGCAACCACAGACACGAGCCTCCTGCTGCTGGACAAAACTCCCGCAGGGGAGGCCTGAACAATAGGTTACCTGCCACAGGGAGGTGTAACCACCTCCCAGACAGGCTTTAGTGTATTGGGGATGGGTGGGAGAACTCCAAGAGTTCTTTGAAGTCTGCACTGGTGCAAAACTGGACAAAGGAAATGGGTGTAGCCACCCCTCTTTCCAAACCCTCCCATAGGTGGGCCCCCAGAGTATGTCCAACCCCTTCCTTGGGTAGAAGAAAGGAACCCCTGACTACAGGATTTTACATTACACCTGGACAAAACTCTGCTACAGAAATCCCAGAACTTCAACGATCTACACGACTAGATGACTGAAGAATCTCCCCTGGAGTAAAGGAGTTACTCCCCAGTTTGGCATGGACCAAAGACGCATCTGCCCAGTTTGCATATCTGAAGCTCCTGTCGGACTCCGAAGTATTTGCAACAAAGGAGGTGGCTTTCCAGACTTCCCAGAGGCCAAACCGAGTCCCCAACAAAGTTGAAACCCTTAGCCCTCGTGGGTACCATGGAACCAGAACCCCTGGACACCGTGCACATTTGCAAGTGCATCAGCTTCTCGACGTTCCTTGAGGCTATGCATTGGGTTACTTGTAGCCCAGACCCCGAGCACCTTATCCACCGAAGATTGCTGGCCTACACTCCACGAGTGTTCCCTGAGCCGGCCCTTTGTGTTTTCACTTGAGGTACCTTTGCGATCCCTGGTCCGTCGACTGATGGGTCCCTGAGAAGGCAGCTCTGATTTTCTTTGGGCTCTCGACGTGCCCTGACTCTCCATCACTTGGTGAGTCCCCCAGACCTTGCTGGTCCGCATGAAGCATATTTTCTCTTCCTGTGTGGATTGCTGTTGCCAAGCCTTTTTGGCTCCAATCCGGTCACCAATGCCGCAGCACTCGACATCCTTTGTCTGGCAAGTGACCCAGACTCTGTCCCCTCTGCTTTCAGGTTCTCCACATCTTCAATCCTGGCTTGGATCACACCGGACATTTTCCTCTTCTACAGCAGCCGCACTTTGCAGCAGATCGCTATTGAAATAAACGACAATTCCAGAGTTCTCCGGTGCTCCCATGGGTACTGGCCCTAGAACCCCTTAGGTCTAGAGGGGTTTGCTCAAAGTCCTCTCCTAAATGTCCTTATTCTTTAAATTTCCAACCACAACTTTCCCCATAGAAGCTAACTGTGATTCACGGCAGTGTTCTCACACTGCACGTGTCCCCCGTGGGTCCCCTGTGTCACTAACTTGTGTATATCCTTGTGGTCCCAGCGGATCTACAGGCTCTAGGCCTTGTGTCTAGTCAAGTCGTGGCTCTTATACCACTTTCTTAATATATGGTTTGGTTTGCCCCTAGGGCCTAACTATATTGTGCTAATATACTGTGATATATTAAGTGTAACATTTTTGCTTTGACCTCTAGCCTCATAAAGAGACTAGTAGGGTGTGTTTAAGAATAAATACATATATTTTATATATATGTCTGGTGTGGTTCTCCTTTCATTTAGCCACTCAAGAGATTATAGACTGGTCAACCAAGCTGCTTTACGTTCCTTCAAGACTTAGCCTGAAGGGTGCTCTCCATAGCTACCACTAGGATAGCTTTCAAATAAGGTTGTCTTTAACCTATCACCTCTACGGGCTTGTTTGGACTGGTGCAAGTTGCCCACTATAACTAGTGGACAGCATATGCCAGGCCAACTTCTCACAGACAGCAGTGTTACCACGCGAACCATTACATCGCAAGTCATTACAACGACTAGCTGTAGGGGGGGCGCTGGACTTAGGAATAGTATACATTATTATTCCTACTCCAGTTTGTGCAACAGTACGAAGGTGTTGGATTCTAGATCCAACACCTTCTGCCCGCTACAGCAAGTCATTGTAACAACTTGCGATGTAATGCTTTGCATTATAACAAACACATTGTAATGGAATGCGTTGTAGCGCATTCATTGTAAACAATGTCTCCCGGCCCCACAGGCATGGATGTTCAAGCTCTGGAAATGCGGGCCTTTTCTGTTTGCTGTGAAGACAGTCAATAACAGCTATTCTCACCCTTGCACGTTATTCACTATTAATCAAACCTGTCCCACAGGGTAGGCCTCGCTGCATTTCTGCAGCTCTGAAGCGAATTTTCGTTTTGCCCTTGGGAGCAACGTATTCTAGACTTTCTTTATTTAATGATGGCGCACTATAAGAGAGGCAGGTTTGGTCTGTACACCGTTGATTAATCATTAATCAATCATTTTTATTACAGGTGGCGTCTATGAAAGGCTGGTAGGGCTGTGACAGAGTGAATTATGAATCAGTGAATACCACAATTACTTAGTTATTCGGCATTTGACGGACTCCATCTTGCGTTTCTGATTGTTCCTAGACATCAAACTGTTATAATATGTTCCTTTTTTCAGAACATTTCAAAATATGTTCCTTTTGCGCTGTTTCGTCACACCCTAACAGATTCCATCACTGATCCTGATCCAATTAGTTTTAAATACACCCTCGAAATTCATCTTCTTTCAAGTTACCCTTGGTGAGAAACCACAACTCCCGTGTAAAATTGTGTTTACATGTGTTCTTATTCAAACTCACCTGTTTGCCTAACTTTGTGAATGAATGAGCAAAGGGCGCCGGGATGCCTACGGGTAGCTGTGCGCGTAACAAATGTGTAATTCATTCATTCATGTTGTTCGCCCTGCATCCATTGCCAAGCGCGAGCAGAGCATCGGCAAGCGCGCACTTAGGGCCCGGCCCCCCGGCCCCTGCCCCTCCCTGATCTAGATAGGGGTAGCCGGTCTGCCCCAATGGGCGACCGGCCGCTTATCACTTCCGGGGCAGGACGCACTTCCGGTGTGACAGAGGGCGGAGCCTGGTGACCTATTTAGGTTCTAGGGGCAGGGACCCCGGCCTCTCCTTCCTCTGTTGCACCGGATCGTGGCGGCCTCCCAGAAGCGTCCCCCCTTCTACAGCCCCTTTGTATAGTTTTAAACTTTTCCTCGTCCGGAGTTAAGAGGGGGATGCCGGAGGTTCAGCACAGCGAGCGTGTGGTGGGAGGCGACGAGGAGAAGCGCGTTTGCAGCCGTCCATCTCGCCAGGTAAGGAGTCGGGTGTGCCGGGGGGCCTGTATGCGGCCGCGGATTGCGGGAGTGGTGTCCGGGGCGGGCGATAATAGTGAGTCTGCTCCTGTGGTCTGCGGCTGCCGGCAGGGCTCCTGGGTCTGCAGGCTCCTTCTTGGTCGACATGGGCGGGCTGTGGGGTGCGGGGAATGCTCTCTATTACATGAATCTGTTTTGTAATGATTCGCGTGTACTGTGTGTTAAAGTGCGCACTATGTGTATTCAGCGTGGGACAGGGGTTAACTAAGGTTCGGTATACAGCTTTCTCACTGAGAGACCCCGATACCTTCCATCTGCCTTCCGCTTTGGACTTCTTTCTGACCCAGCGCGGGTTCGTTGGTTATGTTATTCCCATGCGAGTAATCCTCGTTAAGTGCACAATTTAGAATTGCATCAGGTTGGCATAAAGAAGCACTATGTGGAATAACCATGTGCGGTACACTGACCACATGGGGAACTTTGGAGACCGTTTCCTGGTAGTTGTCTTGGTGAAAAGGCCAGAGGGTTCAACCTTCCAAGCTCCCATTAACAGCCGGAAGCGCCTGCCCCCGAGGTCATTGTTCTATTTCTTTTTCTTTACGTTTTTCTTACGCGTAGCAGAGATTCTGTGGGGCCTACTCAGCCTTTCATCTTTTGGCCTTCCAAAAGGAGCTCCTGCTCTGGGTTAATTTATTATCGTGAGTGTTCACGTTTCTTATAGTTGAGAATCATGCCGTAGGTAATTATTTGTGTGTGCATGCGTAGCAGGGATTCGGTGGGGCCTACTCGGCCTTTCATCTTTGGGCCTTCCAAAATGGCGCCTACACTGGGTTACTTTATTATCGTGAGTGTCCACGTTTCTTACTGTGGAGAATCATGCCGTAGGTAATTATTTGTGTGTGCATGCGTAGCAGGGATTCGGTGGGGCCTACTCGGCCTTTCATCTTTTGGCCTTCCAAAATGGCGCCTGCACTGGGTTACTTTATTATCGTGAGTGTCCACGTTTCTTATGGTGGAGAATCATGCCGTAATGGGAACTGGGTTTGGGTTGGTAAGTGCTTATGGTTGGCAGATCCACAAGAAGACCATAGAGGACCTTAATGGGAGCAGACTGTTGTAGGGGGACAAGTCTTTATTGGTTGTCAGTGGGTATTTATTAATGAACAAAGGGATTAGTAGGGGCAGAACGTGCAAGAGTTGAAGTTCAGCTCTGTGTGATCTAAATAGGGCAGGAGTGCTCCCTTACCAGCGAGTAAAGAGGTTTATTGCTAGTACTTAAGACAAATGAGGATAGCGCCATGTGGGTACCTGCATAGTAGTCTCAGTGGCTTATAGTTATCGTGTACATACGGTTCACGGTACTGCTAATTCCGGGGTGGAAACCATATGATAAGCTGCGTTATTAATTCACTCCAAGACCCCCCATATGTCAATTATCATCCTGGAAAGTAGGCCAGATTCGGGTAAATAAGAAGTAACTAGATTTCACTGGTCTGGTCGCCTTGTCTGATAACATAGGACCCCGCCTTCAATGGGCGTGGAGTTCCCATATACCCTAGATGGGCCCGTCAGGTTGGGATATCATAGACTAGGTTTTGTAGGCAGACAGCCTCCATGCTCCCCCTCCGTATACATTAGGCTATATGGATCTGCGAGCGTACAGTCTCTTGAATCTCCGCTTAGTTTCTAGCATCCTCGGAACAGGACGGCCCTGATCCTCAAGAGCATGGAAACTATACAGTCACTCAGGCTCACTTAGTTTGTCTCAGGAAGACACAGGATAAAACGGGCTGTCCGTTTCCATAGAAATGCCGTTCAGAGTAATGTTAGCGGGACTGGGACTGAGCCTGTTGGGATACCCGGCCCTCTCAGGCAGGATAGGTGGGGAACGCTAACTGCAGAGGCAGGCTTACCAGACAGCACAATGGAATAGGTCGGGCGCTGGTCGTCCAACGGTGGCATGAAACCCATTTGGCCAGAATGGTAGTGTCAGAAATGCTAATGATTTGCCAATGACCATACTTGACTTTTCTATTTCTCTCCTGTTCAGTAGTGTGCCTGCGAAGGTGGTGGTGGCACGAGGCACTCGTTCATGCGACAAGCTGCAAGGCGACTATGGCAGTGGCGAGTGGTATGGCCGGTAGGCCTGAAGGGAACAGGGTTCCTGTGTCGGGGCGGGCGGCCCCGGAAAGATGTCGAGAGCCTGGAATGTCTCAGTGAGGCGGCTCAAGTAGGAATTGCCCAAGTCGCGTTCAGGGTAGGGCCGCTTGTGTAACATTCCACCCGAATGGTCTCCAGTCTCCGGAGAGGTGAGGTATCACAAGGTTGGAGGTGACCAGGTGGGCTCAGTGACGGGCCGCTGGTGTCACATTCCGCACCAAATGGATTTTCCGGTGAGGTGATGTATCGCAATGATGGAGTGCAGTTATCGGGAATAGGTACATAGAGCTGGGTTAGAGGATTAGGGTCTTTCATGGAGAGCGCTGGTGGGGAAGGTGACGGACCTGTGAGCCCTGATCACCTTTGTGGCGGTAGAAAGACCTTGGAACAGTACAATTGACCGACGGAATGGACGAGAGTCCGCCTTGCGTACTCCCTAGGCTAGCACTGAGGGGGGAGACGGTAAGCTCTCCGCTGTGAAATAGGGCCCCGGCTGGGGAGGCTAGGGCGACAGGTTACGAGCCTCCTGGGTTCCTGGTCAGCCTGGTGATCGGAGGGTGGGCCCCTGGAGTAGGCGGACAAGGATCAGAGGTTGGGGGCCCACTCCTCATGGGGCGCAGGTGGGTTCCACCTCGCGTGGATGCACGGCATGGAAGAGGGGAGCCGGAAGCCCCCTTAGGGCCGTTTTACACCCACACAAATCTCTGTTGTTGATTCTCATGTGGGTCGTCAGGTTATGAGGAGGGAGCGGGGAGCATGCTGGGGGATCCGGGTCCTATGCCAAGCGTGAGCAGAGCATCGGCAAGCGCGCACTTAGGGCCCGGCCCCCCAGCCCCCGCCCCTCCCTGATCTAGATAGGGGTGGCCGGTCTGCCCCAATGGGCGACCGGCCGCTTATCACTTCCGGGGCAGGACGCACTTCCGGTGCGACAGAGGGCGGAGCCTGGTGACCTATTTAGGTTCTAGGGGCAGGGACCCCGGCCTCTCCTTCCTCTGTTGCACCGGATCGTGGCGGCCTCCCAGAAGCGTCCCCCCTTCTACAGCCCCTTTGTATAGTTTTAAACTCCCACCCACCCGTCCCTTTAGCTCAGTGGATTGGAAGGGCGTGTTGCGGTAGAAAGATCTTGGAACAGTACAATTGACCGACGGAATGGACGGGAGTCCGCCTTGCGTACTCCCTAGGCTAGCACTGAGGGGGGAGACGGTAAGCTCTCCGCTGTGAAATAGGGCCCCGGCTGGGGAGGCTAGGGCGACAGGTTACGAGCCTCCTGGGTTCCTGGTCAGCCTGGTGGTCGGAGGGTGGGCCCCTGGAGTAGGCGGACAAGGATCAGAGGTTGGGGGCCCACTCCTCATGGGGTGCAGGTGGGTTCCATCTCGCGTGGATGCACGGCATGGAAGAGGGGAGCCGGAAGCCCCCTTAGTGCTAGGGGATTAGAATCTTAATCTGGCGGATGAAGATCAGGAAGTCAAGAATAAAATTGTGTTGATAACTATATGTAATGAATTTTGAAATGCCTTGTCATGTTTATGAAATGTCAAAAATATTAAACATGGCCGTTTTACACCCACACAAATCTCTGTTGTTGATTCTCATGTGGGTCGTCAGGTTATGAGGAGGGAGCGGGGAGCATGCTGGGGGATCCGGGTCCTATAAGATGCACTACCGACCTGGTTTTTTTTTTATTTCCTTCGGGAATTCCCCTTAGTTTTTACTATAAAAATGATCTTACAATGTTTTCATCAATTGTATTTGCTAACATTTCTTTAAAATGCTGCTTTTGCCTTTCATATTCTCAAACATTCCACAGAGAGGGGACCCTCTAACTCTGTCTTAATATCTCTTTGAATAATGTCAACTTCTGACCAGGGATTGTCGCAATGTACTTTAAAATGTGTTTCCTTTTAATACAGACAAAATTGCCAACACTGAGCGGACTAATATGAATATTTGCTATGTACATTGCTAGAAAACAGTACAATACAGGTTAGCAATCACTTCATAAAAAGATTATATTTATGTAATAAAAAAACAAAGGTTTCAAGGGATGCTACAGTTAAACTTGACGTACATTACAAAATGAACAATATATCAGATCACCAAAATCCCTTGGACACATTCGTTAAAGGGCATTTTTAAAATTATAAAAAATCATAGACTTATACTCTTCCTGAAAAATGCAAGGAGTGATGATGTAGTGCAGCTTGGGTGATCATTCTGAATTTGAAAGGATTTTGTTTAGCACTATCATGTGTTCTGTTACAGGCAATTTAATTGGTATGTTTTAGTACCTATAAGATACATTTTTTATATGTTGTTGTCGTCACTCATCGTACCTTTTCCTCTTCCTAAAAACTTTTCATAAATTGAGTGACATGACTAAATCAAGTAAATCAGGTGACGTAGAGCACACTACAGAGCTGTCAAATCAGAATATGCATCTTTGTTTATTAGCACACTTTCCACATGTTTTTTGTAAAGCTATTTACGAAGTGCTCACTTGAAAAGTGCGGCTCTATCTAAGTTTCGAAATGTAAATAAACTGTAAAAAAAAAAAAAGCTTGCATGGCAGCGGCTGCATTGCTGCTACCAGCGCCTTCATCAAGCTTGCCAGCCATGTCTGGGTCCCAATAGTACACATGTGCCCCATACCCTGATGTTGCAAGTGCCATGAAGGCACTTCTGGCAGCTTGGAAAGTGAAGAATGATGCGAATCTGCAAACGGCTGTTGTTTATGGTTTAAGGCCCTGGGAGAGAACTCAATATCCAAATCAAGGGAACTCAGTATCCCTGCAACCGGAAGTCCGGTAGAAATTCCAACTGTAGGACACAGGACAGGACTGATGTAAACCAATGTGGGCGAAGTTTATAATTCACTCAACCATAGTTCTCTTTTAGCAAAGTAGCGTTCTTGTGACATGTTAATGTAATTTAGGCAGAGTGGTTGGTAAAAGTCACCATAACTTCTGAACATGTTATATATTGAGCATAATTTACGTAAAATGTTTGCAAAAGAGAATAATGAGTATTGAAAACAGCACTGCATGAATTACATCATACTAAACGGCTGTTCAGCCTTCTTATATCTTGAAATCCATAATTCATTTGAATAATATAATTTCAAAAATTGTAGACATCATGTGGAGAAGTGTGGCTCACTGGTTAGAGGAGGCAGACCTGGAAGCAGAGGTCAGCCCAGGACCAGGGTTCAATTCCCGGCTTCGCGGGGTCTTGAGTCCTAAAATGTCCATGGACTCGACAATTCTCGCTCCGGTGCCTACTCGATTCACGGGTTCACACTCTGCGACTCTGGGCAATAGCTTGCTTAATCTCCACAACGGCCCCTCGCGGCGGGATGCCTGGCTTTCACCTTGTGGATACCCTGCTGGGGTTATCTCACAGGGGAATACCAGGACGGGTTCCCTAAGCAAGCGCTTAGAGACCGCTTGGTGATTTGCGCTATATAAATTCCTGTACTTTTACATTTAAAAAAAAATACATAGGTGTGACATCATTTCTGTGAAATATCGGTTTTGAAAACAGTGTTGAAAGACCATTAGACATATATGTACAGAAACATTCTTGTCACCCATTATCACCTTCAGATAATATGCAGTAAAAGGTGCAATAAGTGCCTTAATTACCACTAAAGACATGTAACAGCGCTACTCAAAAATGTTTTGTCCCGCCCCCTATGCCTTTTGTGCAGATGGGCCCATAGAACATGGGAGCAGCCAACTGGCCACCCAGTAGAGAACAGATGACGGGTCGTGGGGAGGAGAGGCATGCGTCTACTCTAGGTCACCCAATTCCCCTGAGAAATCCTTTGACCTGTGGTTCGAGTTTCCTTGCGGTTGTACCTGCTGTCGCGCTCGGCGTCTCTGCTGCCTTCTGCGGGTCGATTCTTTGCTGCCCCGCGTGGGGTGGCTCCCCCTCTTTCTACCGCCGCCGGCTCAGAGCTCAGCTTCTTAAGGTAGATTTCTTTGGGTTCCGGCCTCTGGCATCCCGCCGCCGCCTGTGCTCTGACGGGCAGGTGGACGAGGGCCGAACAATAGGATGCGGACACAGGGATGGGAGGCAGGGATTAGAAGCAGGGTCCAGCATACCACCGTGCGTTCTGCATGCAGGGAGAAAGCGGGCAGCCCTGGACAGACAGGGGGAAGGAATCACATGAGCAGGGAGAGGGGGGCAGCTTATTCTCTTCTCTTATTGGGCAGACACGAGGGTAGCTTACTTTGTTGAAGGACTGGGTTGATATTAGACACACTGATAGTGCCAACACGTCCTTGTTGACATTTCAGCCAGTATGTGAGAAGTGTTAGATAAAAAAAGGCGTTGTCACAAGAGATCACTGGGTCATGCTCGGGGGTTTACTGAGCTTAATCAATGGTGAGTCTCTTGGGCGAGTCTCCTTGCATAATTTCACAAGCCGAATAGCACTTTTAAAAATAAAGCATTTAGAATGTTTGGGTAGCGCTGACATGCAATACAGGACCTTCTTGTTTTAATAAGGGAGTGAGTGAAAACAAGCCACTGATTGGTTCCATCGGTTGCCTCCTTTTGCACGCGCTACTTGCTAAACAGGCCTCTTCAGACCCTGAGGCGCAGGAGGCCTTCAGAACCCGCGGGGCCCCCACCGTGGGGGCCTCACACATCACAATGAATATCTCCTGGATATGGGACTCTCAGGGGGCCCTCCTGACTTTTTTCAGTGGGTCGGGGGAGGGGGATAGTTTGCAGCATTTGGAGTTACTTTACTATGGCCAAAGAGTGAGCATTAATCATGTTTAGAGTCACAATTAATTTCGTGTTCACTTTGTTAGTACGGCAGCGAAAGGATTGTTGTGTCTGTGTAGGCACACTGGGCCTGTCACATTCTTTTTCATGCTTGTTATTTTGGCTCCTCAAGGCACACATACATGAACGGTTCCTTCATGCGGCCCTCCGAGCTCTGCGATGCCCTGTTCAGAAGCCCAGCACAGCTAAGAAGTGTCATCTTGGTCATTTTGAGCCGTAGACAGAGTGGGCACAGGATACTTGCAGTCCTGATACCCAGTGAATGCCACCACTGAGCAGAGAATTGAAACAACCAAGAAGTGATATTTGGTCAGACAGCACCCAGCCAGGAGGAAGCTGGCAGAGAAAACACCCATGGAGCAAAAGCACCAACACTGCCTACAGCCGCAGTGGGGCGCACACAGCCTTATTGTCAGGGTCATTCATAGCAGAGCAGAGGCGCAACTAGTACCACATTTAGGGAGGGAGAGGGGGGGGCTAAGAAAACATTTCGGGAGAGGCTGAAACTCTAAGCAATGGGCAGAGTGGAGCTGCAGGGTCTCTTAGAAGGGGTGAAACAATAGCAAGGCCTCATTAACATGCAAATGGTCTTTTAAGTACCTGTGAAGTGCTCGGGTGCGGCTGTGTGTGGGCCCGGGAAGCTGTCTCATCCACACACAGGGGGCTGAAGCCCTTTGAGTCCAATGGGTGTTGCGCGCCTGTAGCAGAGTGAGTTTTATAGGCTGAATCGATGGATCCTGTCCAGGACCTGGATCTCCCCCATGCAGTACCCTGCAACCTCCCAGTTGGGATGGAAACACCTGATCTATTTATACAGTGTTGATGTAAAGACACATTGTATTGACTCCATTGTGACACGCTTGCAATGTAAAATGCTGGCTGCAAAAAACTGTATCATTATATACAAGGACACCGGAGGCTAGACACAGCAGGAGATGACAAGGTCTCAAAAGGAAAAGTGAGTAGATAGGCTGAGCAGCGAGAGGGGGAGAACGTTCCAGCCCTGGCCTCCTAGCCAGTAGAGAGAGGAAACATCCCAGATTGACCCTTCAAGCATGATCCACACAGTGCCGCTCACCATGGAGACCATGGGCCTGATTTAGATCTTGGTGGGACCACCGCTGTCCCTCTGTTGCAGCGGTTCCAAGTACTCCGTCAAGTTGACGGTATTCCGACAGCTGTATTTAGATGTGCTGGCTGAACCACAGCAGTGGCAATCTCTGCTGATTAACAGTACTCCGTCACAGTCAAGCCGGCGGTATTGTCCTGAGCCTATTTACATGTTCCCATTTTGCTGGCGGTGTCCTAGCAGAGGTTTGCTGATGTAACAAGTCCAGTTTGAAGTGGAGACTGGTAAGTACTACATATCAATGTGTCTAGGTGCATGTGTCATGTTAGTATCAAAAACATATGCAAGCAATGTGTTACGGCCCTTTGTGTTACATATTGCATGCCAAACACACAAAATACATACACACACTAATGCACACCCACAGGCACCACAGGCACAACACCCATAATCATCACACACATTTTTTTATTTTTATGTGTCAATTCAGGTGTGATCAATTTACGTAGTAAAATGAACACTATTGCATTTCACCTAAGAAAAATATTGCATGTTAGAGCAATGTAAAAGATACACGAGGCTGCAACAATAGTCAACACATGAATACTATTGTACAAATAGCTCACCTTAGTTTTCGGCAGCAATGGAGTCGTTTGGCATCGTGGTGGAGTCGGAGCAGTAAAGGAGTGTTAGAAATAGGGATCTCTAGTTGACAGCGGCTGGCGCCGAGGCCAAAATTGAAATCCTTCTTCCTAAGTCTGGGGAAGGGGACTACACCCTTTGATAACCCCTGCTCAACCCTGTGGTATCGTAGCACCAGCAGACAGGCCTATCTCAGAGGCAGTGTGTGAATCATTTATGACCATCCACAATAACGCAAGGAAGACACTACAAAGGGACACCACACAAGTAGCTATAGAAAAGTAAGTATCTTTATATAGGCTTAACACAAGGCTCAAAAGCAATCAAGAAACTACAATGCACATAATTACAGATTCACTTCCAAAGCAATAGAGGACTCAAAAAGCGTGTGGAATGAACTGAGATGGAGGCCGGGGTCCACTTGACCTGGTGATGCACAATGTACCTGTGATTTAAAGGGGCACGACACGCAGCCTCACAAGGAAGCCGTAGTGATGACAGGCAGACTCGCAGGGGCCACAGCTCCCAGCTGTAGCGGTCCGGGGCGTGCATTTACGATAATCCTGGGACGGGACTTAAAGGCGGGCACCCAGCGGCACACGCAGGTGCAAACAACATCCTCAAAGTGGGGACTAGTGCGGGCACTCAGCGGCACAGCTCCTCAGCTGCAGTGGCCCACAATAGCGATTGCGAGGATTCTCATAGGACGTCAATTGCGGGCACTCAGCGGCACAGCTCCTCAGCTGCAGCAGCCCACAATAGCAATAGCGATGATTCTCGTGGGACGGCAAATTCGGGCACTCAGTGGCACAGCTCCTCAGATTCAGCGACCCACAATAGCGATAGCGATGGTTTTGGTAACACTGACAAATGTGGGCTCTCAGCGGCAACAGCTCCTCAGCTGCGGCGTCCCACAATAGCGAAAACGATGAATTTTGTAACACAGGTAAATGCGGACTGTCAGCGGCAAAGGCTCCTCTGCTGTGGCGGCCCACAATAGCGATAACGATGACTTTGGTAACACAGGTAAATGCGGGCTCTCAGTAGCAACAGCTGCTCAGCTGTGGCAGCCCACAATAGCGATAACAATGACTTTGGTAACATAGACAAATGCGGGCTCGCAGCGGCAACAGTTCCTCAACTGCGAAGGCCCACAATAGCCGAGTGTTAATGAAGGCATAGTGCAGCGTGAACCATCTTCCCCGCAGGCTGCTCCAACTCTGAAACGGAGTTACAGATTGCGCGCGCAGACATGCATTTAAAGGAACGGGATGACAATACCCTCTCACTCTCCATCACTTTCAGAAAAAGCAGCATAATCAGGCTCTCGAAACGATAATCCCCTTTTGGTTGTTTAATTCTGTACAAGTAGCAAGTGGTAATCAATGCAACATGACCTATTGAAATAACAACGGAAAAGTCACTATTAATGAATTTACTCACCATGACTTGCATATTTACAATTTATTTCAACTCCACTATGTCTATCGTTTATATGCCTGTAACCATGACAACCAATGGTCTTTTCTTTGATTTTTTTCATTTTTCCAAACTTTTTTCATTTGTGTCACATGTTATTTGGAACCACTATAAAATGAGTATGCACTTGGGGAGAAGTAGATGTAATGACCAAGGTGGCTAGGTCCGTCGAAACGCGTCTCCGGAATGGAATAAAGAATAATCCTTGATACTCACCTCACGGAGTCGGTGCCTGCTTTTTATGTTGTGGAGAAGGATTGAAAGAATGTATATATCTATATATATATATATATATATATATATATATATATATATATATATATATTACCTACTGGCGGTCGCCAGTAGGTATATATAGTTAGGATTTTTTCTCTATGGGTTTTTTGAAAATTCTATGTCTAATAACTTTGGCGTTTGTGGACGGAATTGGCTGAAATTTTCAGGAAAATGGCACATTTTGTTTCTGAGCAGCCCTTGAAAATTTGGGGGGGGTTCGTCCAGTGGGGGCTGAGAAAAAAGGGGGGTCCCAAAACGTGTTTTTAACATTGAGTTTTCCATAGGGCGGTTGGCCTCACTTTTAGCCCGAACGGCTGAATGGATTTGCACGAAACTTGGCAAAATTGTAGGGACTGGTAGCCCGATGTGCCTTTTGTAGGTCTCAATATATGTGCTCCAGTGGATTTTGAGAAATTAACGTTTAAAAAAAGATATATATCTGTAACAGCGGACCGGGCAGCGCTCTGGTTCGCGGACTTTTCGCGCAACGGAGCTTTGTGAAGCGAAGCTGATTGGTTCTCCGGCGTCTGTCAACATTCCAAACAGTCCGTAGCGGCCGCCATCTTGTCTCTCGGTAGGATCGAGAGACAAGAGGAGGCCGAAGCGAAGGGGCAAATGACCATAAGGGGGCATAGTACATTGTCGCTCACCCCCTAGGTTTGATGTGGAGGTTTTAAAAGGGCCCCGCGGGGCAAAAAAAAATAAAAAAAATAATAATCGAACAGCTGAATGGATTTGCACGAAACTTGGCAAAATTGTAGGGACTGGTAGCCCGATGTGCCTTTGCTAGATCTCAATATATGTGCTCCAGTGGATTTTGAGAAATTAACGTTCAAAAAAAGGTATATATCTGTAACAGTGCACCGCTTCGCGTACTTTTCGCGTTACGGAGCTTTGCGAAGCGAAGCTGATTGGCTCTCCGGTGTCTGTAAACATTCCAAACAGTCCGTAGCGGCCGCCATCTTGTCTCTCGGTAGGATCGAACAGCTGAATGGATTTGCACGAAACTTGGCAAAATTGTAGGGACTGGTAGCCCGATGTGCCTTTGCTAGGTCTCAATATATGTGCTTCAGTGCATTTTGAGAAATTAACGTTCAGAAACAAGATATATATCTGTAACAGCGCTCCGCTTCGCGGAGATAAAATTATATGTGTATTACCTAGCTGTTGCTAACACCAGTTAGCGACGGCTAGTAGAAGATAGCGACCATCTTGGGCCCCACTTTGCATGTGAGTGATATTTATCACTAATGACATGCAAAGTGGGCATGCCAAGATGTTAGCGACTGGAAACAGTCGCTAACATCGCTATCTCCTATTATCAACTTTTGGAAATATTCGAGATAAGGGCGAATATCTCTAAAAGCTACCACCTGCCCTGAGCAGTTCTTAGCCATGTTATCCAATGGGAGGTGGATAACATGGCTAAGAGCATTAGCTCGGTAATGCATGAATATCGCTGAGTTTTCAGCGATATTAATGCATTGCGGTCGTTTTTTATCGTATTTCCGATAAACCTTGATAATAGCAAGGTTTATCTGCGATAATTTCTGACGGTAAAAAAATCGTTGCTAAGCATCGTTAGGGATAAATATCGCTTAACTTTGGTAATATGCCCCAACGTCTGTTAACGTTCGATTCGAAGGAAATCAGGAAGTGTTGAAAAACATTGTCTGCGCCATCTTGTCTTTTTTCAAATGCCACACTTTTGTCGTGCACGGCAGCCATTTTAGATGCCTTGACCAGACCCACTCTGTGCACGCTGTCGATCCTTAGCATGGCTCCCCACCCTCGCAAACATCTCCCCCAGGCAGTGGTCACCCCCGCTCTCTGTCTTATGCATGGGTAATAAACCTCCCCCATCTGCGCTGCTGTTCCCTGAGAATCACACCCTGTGCCCGCCCGACACCTCCCTTTCGCCCTATTCACTACCGCACCCTCTGACACTCCTTTTCCTCTGTGTCCGATTGTCCAGGCTGGTCCTAGGGTATCAGCTAGCCCTGCAGATGTAGTTTATGGCCACAGCTGTAAAGAATCACCCCTCTTCAAAGGAGTTATAGTAGATCAAGGCCCACACTCGATGAGATTCGTCACAGCAGAAGCGTTGCTATTATCTGAAAACCATCCTGTATTGTGATTGGGGAGGGGACCGAGCCTGAAGCGGAAGATTCCAGGGATGACTGTTTGTACATCAAAGTTTTTACAATTATGTGTCACATTAAAAATATATAGCACTCCGACAAAGTAGTAAGATTATAAAACTTTAATAATTTATAAATATATACAAGAAAACAAAAATAGTAATAACATATAAACATTTTTAGGGAAAAACAACGAAGTAGCGGTCGGCTGTGCGAATAGTCCCAACGCAGCACAACGTCCAGATTTCCAGCGTGGGGCGTCGCGGGGGGTGGGTCATCAGTAGCAAACTGTTGTGCGAATAGTTCCAAGGCAGCAGAACGCGTTGAAATCTAGATGACACGAAAGTGATGTCTAGTAAGTTGCCACCCAGCAAATAACGGCATGGGGCGTCGCGGGGGGTGGGTCATCAGTAGCAAACTGTTGCGCGAATAGTTCCAAGGCAGCAGAACGATGGCACCAAGGTGATGTCCAGTAAGTTGCCGCACTGGTTTTGGTATCCTACAATGCTGCTCCGAATAACGGCGTGGAGCGCCCCGGGGGAGGCGGCGTGAACGGGCCTCTCCAGGTGGAGTGTCATCTGTTGTAGTGGGGCGCCCCTTTACCGTTTCAGTTGCCATTCCGTCCGTTTTTGGTCCACTGTGTCAAAAGCCGCAATTCAGCTGAGTTGCGCCCACTCTTGCGGTGCAGCGATAGGCGGCTGTCACAGGACTCTCAAAATGGCGGCAGGCTCTTTCCTTTTTGGGCCTGGTCCACTGAAATGGCCCTGGGACACCTTGGAAATCGGACGCTTGTCTGCTAGGTCTTGGACCTCATTCTCGAAAGCGTCCCCTCCGCCTTGAGAATTCATCAAAAGTTTTGGGGGCTCCGACTCCTGCAGGCTTCTGGTGGGGAGCGGCTGCCATGATTGCTCGCGGAATGACCACGACTGAGCTACGAGATGGTGGTGCTTTCATGCTGACGCCAGCTTCAGTCTGAAACATCCAGAAACAAGGTGGGGCTTTCATCGTTTGGGGAAAAAAAAAAGTTTTCATCCTATGAAAAGTGTTGTTTTTAGGTCACATGATCAAGCCTTCCATCATTAGGAAACCAAAAGTAAAATGAACCAATGAAAAGTTTTATAAACAAGTCACATGACCTGTTATGCGGCATAGGGTGTAAAATTAGGAGAAAATACGTTGGCACGTGAGGCGGCGTCAGTAGCGGACCGATGTGCGAATAGGCCGAAGGCAACACAACGCGCCAAGATCTGGATGGCACCGAGGTGGTGTCCAGCAAGTTGCAGCACTGGTGTGGCCATCCTACAATGCTGAAAGTCGGCGTGGGGCGCCCCGTTGGCCTGTGAGTTTGCGTCAGTAGCGGACCGATGTGCGAATAGGCCGAAGGCAGCACAACGCGCCAAGATCCGGATGGCACCGAGGTGGTGTCTAGTAAGTTGTCGCACTGGTGTGGCCATCCAACAATGCTGAAAGTCGGCGTGGGGCGCCCCGTTGGCCTGTGAGTTTGCGTCAGTAGCGGACCGATGTGCGAATAGGCCGAAGGCAGCACAACGCGCCAAGATCCGGATGGCACCGAGGTGGTGTCTAGTAAGTTGCCGCACTGGTGTGGCCATCCTACAATGCTGAAAGTCGGCGTGGGGCGCCCCGTTGGCCTGTGAGTTTGCGTCAGTAGCGGACCGATGTGCGAATAGGTCGAAGGCAGCACAACGCGCCAAGATCCGGATGGCACCGAGGTGGTGTCTAGTAAGTTGTCGCACTTCTGTGGCCATCCTACAATGTTGAAAGTCGGCGTGGGGCGCCCCGTTGGCCTGTGAGATGGCGTCAGTAGCGGACCGATGTGCGAATGGGGCCAAAGGCAGCGCAACAATATTTTCTGATTTGAAGACACCACAAGGCGCTGAGATGCCAAGATCCGGATGGCACCGAGGTGGTGTCTAGCAAGTTGTGGCACTGGTGTGGCCATCGTACAATGGTAAAAGTCGGCGTGGGGCGCCCTGTTGGCCTGTGAGATGGTGTCAGTAGCGGACTGATGTGTGAATGGGGCCAAAGGCAGCGCAACAATATTTTCTACTATATTTTCGGAGTAGAAGACACCACAAGGCGCTGAGATGCCAAGATCCGGATGGCACCGAGGTGATGTGTAAGTTGCGGACGGATGTGCGAATGGGGCCAAAGGCAGCTCAACAATATTTTCTGAAGAGAATACACCACAAGGTGCTGAGATGCCAAGATCCGGATGGCACCGAGGTGATGTCTAAGTTGCGGACCGATGTGCGAATGGGGCCAAAGGTAGCGTAACAAGATTTTCTGTATGGAAGATACCACTAGGCGTTGAGATGCCAAGATTCGGATGGCACCGAGGTGATGTCTAGGAAGTTGTGCCACTGGTGTGGCCATCGTACAATGGTAAAAGTCGGCGTGGGGCGCCCTATTGGCCTGTGAGATGGTGTCAGTAGCGGACTGATGTGCGAATGGGGCCAAAGGCAGCGCAACAATATTTTCTGACTGACACCACAAGGCGCTGAGATGCCAAGATCCGGATGGCATCGAGGTGATGTCTAAGTTGCGGACTGATGTGCGAATGGGGCCAAAGGCAGCGTAACAATATTTTCTGTATGGAAGATACCACTAGGCGTTGAGATGCCAAGATTCGGATGGCACCGAGGTGATGTCTAGCAAGTTGGTGTGGTCATCCTAAACTCGGCGTGGGTCACCCCATTAGCCTGTGAGATGGCGTCAGTAGCGGACCGATGTGCGAATAGGCCGAAGGCAGCACAACGCGCCAAGATCCGGATGTCACCGTGGTGGTTTCATAGTTGAGAGGCACTTCATCTGCAGTGGGGCGCCGAGATCCGGATGGCACCGAGGTGATGTCTAGCAAGTTGCTGTACTTGTGTGGTCATCCTACAATGCTGAAACTCGGCGTGGGTCGCCCCATTAGCCTGTGAGATAGCTGTTCTTTGGATTTGGGCCTGGTCCACTAAAATGGCCCTGGGACACCTAAGAACTCGAACGCTCGATTTTTTTTTCCTTTCCTGTACATGCAAAAAAAGGTAAATGCCCGGTATGTTACACGCTTCATCTGCCACGATGAACTCTCCAGAGGAACCGAAAAAATATATAGTTGTGGTAACTATACCATGCATCGTCATATGGAGAGGTGGCACCAATTAATTATAGTGCTGCATAAAAGAGAGATTTGGAGGAGAACCCCTGACCTGCTAGTACATTCATCAAAGAAGTGGCACTGAGAGCTTCAGAGGCAAGGGAAACGGTCCCAAATATTTAGAAGAACTTTGGAAAGATTAAAATGACATGTTTAGATTGTGGTAATTAATTTCATGTGGGCAGATGAGTGTTACTCTAATAAATACAGCATATGAACATCATCATAGTCGATGGTTGGTAGAGACATTTTGACTATATCCTGGACCTGCCCGTCCTCGCCCAAAATGGCGCCGGAATAAATGGGACTCGTAACTCCTTGTTGTGTACTGGTTGCAGAACCTTGAAATCACGAGATACGTATGCAGTTTTGAAGCACATGGCGGGCGGGGACGAGAATTGATTGAATATTTCGACATCCCTATTGATATTAAGTTCTGATGTGTTATTGATTACTGTACTGTTGAAAATTCGAATTAACGTCACCCATGGTACTTGCCCGCAAATGTATATCTAGATAATTTTATTGTAACTGGCCCTGTCGTATTTTAATTATAAAATGTACGTCCACCGATTCCGTAACTGTTAGACACCTTAGTTTTTGCAACCTAATGGCCCGCCCGTTACGTTCCTCTACAGTGTAAATGTCTATTCATCATATACGATTACAGTTTGCTCCGTGGCAGGCCCACGTGGTTATAGGCTCGTATTTGTATAATGAAATTTTCACAATAAAGGTTTTTAAAAGAAAACATGGTAGTAGTGTATACATTGGTAAAGTTTTTAATAATAGTCACTGTTTTAGAATCATTAAAAGGCAAGTGAAATAAAGCAGACCAATTACATGAAGGGTAAAAGGTATAATACGAAGGAACGCAGTAAAGATAAATGGTCAAGGGCTGTTGTGTTTTCTATTCCTGCAACATAAAGTGATCGATAAGAATCTCATATTCAGGCGTATCGGCGACTAAGACAGCAGGTCGACCCTCTTTTGCTCAACGGCTCCGTCATGGGACGAAGAAACGCTCTTTTTCTCGAAAAAAGAATATATTTTACTTGCAGGACAGTTGTAAAATTTCCGGGAAAGTACATTAGCCTGGAACATTATAACATATATTTAAGAGAAAATAATGTTCGGAAGTAATTAAAAGCGTAATTTTTAGGTGATATGACCAAGGCTTTCATCATTAGAATAAGAAAAGTAAAATGAACCAATGAAAAGTTTTATTAACAAGTCACATGACTTGTTATGCTTACGTTACGCGCTGCGCGCCCCGGATGACTTCCGGATGCGCTAACGCGGCGCGTCATATGACGCATTACGCGACAACGCAGGTCCAGAATATAGTCAAAATGTCTCCACCAACCAGCGGTCGAAACACAACCCCTTTCAGCAGGCTAAATAGTTCTGTTAAATGACAACAGAAAGGACAGGCAACAAGAACCATCAGTCAAAGAGGGGAGGGCTAGTTCTTCTCTACCGGGTTACATTGGGGCGCTACCGGAACTGATCGAATTGGTAGTCTACAGTGTTTCTGGATGTTTCAGACCGAAGCTGGGGTTAGCATGAGAGCAGCACCATTTCGTAGCTCCGTTGTGGCCATTCCGCAACCAATCATGGCAGCCGCTCTTTATCGTTATTTTGGGCGGGGTGGGTGGCGGAGCCGAGCTGTTTTGCAGCCATCATTGTGTGGAGTTCAGTTCATCTCACTAGTTTTGTATTTGTCATGAGGGGTTGTTCCTAATGTTTCTATTTTAGCGAGGTCAAAAAGAGATCCCATTAGTGGCCTACTGATTTTGCTCGATTCCTTTTCTTTTTTTTTACACGATTTTTCGTTATCTGCAAAGACTAAACAGAGTATTGCGACTCTGTGTTTGTTTGTAAATAGAGAATGAACCAAAGAGAACTAATTCTAAAACAGTAAATACTTGGATAACAATCAATCAAATGGAGAGAGAAGCAGGCACGACGGATTACAACGGGGGCAAAGGCCTGCGTTAACTACCTTTCACTATCTGCAAAGAGAGAGTACTCCTAATAGAAATGAGGGGGGGGGGCACCATTCAAAGCAGATCAGTGTGCATAAACACGAAAATGTTTTCACTTACCACGTACTTGACATTCGACAGCTTATGATATTTGCTATTAAAAAACCATTGAAATTCACTGAAAAAACCATAGGTTATAGACCATATATAGTTAGGAATTAGCATTTACAAAACCTTGAAAATTCACTGAAAAAACCATAGGTTATACACCATATATAGTTAGGAATTAGCATTTAAAAAACCTTATTTTACTCACACAAAACCATTGAAATTCCATATATAGTTAGTTGCACTAACTATATATCGCGCACCTGCAATCCACTGCTGATCATGTCACATATTACATCATTCATGACATGGTCAGTGACATCACTGATGACACTATATATATGGTCTATAACCTATGGTTTTTTCAGTGAATATATATATATTCACTGAAAAAACCATAGGTTATAGACCATATATAGTTAGGAATTAGCATTTACAAAACCTTGAAAATTCACTGAAAAAACCATAGGTTATAGACCATATATAGTTAGGAATTAGCATTTAAAAAACCTTATTTTACTCACACAAAACCATTGAAATTCCATATATAGTTAGTTGCACTAACTATATATCGCGCACCCGCAATCCACTGCTGATCATGTCACATATTACATCATTCATGACATGGTCAGTGACATCACTGATGACATCACTGATGACATCTCAAATGACATCACTGATGACATCACTGATGACAACATCCAGTGACTGTATGTTTCCGTAAAGTTAAAATATGTCTTACATATTGAAGAATGAGTGGATGTATAAGTGTCTGGATGAAGGATTCAGTAGGTGCGTGACTGACTGTATGAGTGAGTGATTAAATGTGTCTCACTGAATGCATGGGTTAGTGACTAAACTGTCTTAATTTGTGCATCATTATGTCTGTTGTTCTGTAAACTGCTGCATGTGTTGATCATTAGCTATACGAGAGGCTATATGTGTTATTAATTGGTTGCCCAAGTATTTATATGGGAGATTGAGTTTGTGTGGGGGTGGCTGGAAGGTGTGTGACTCTATGCATAGATGTGTGAGCAGTTTATTCACTAGGTGTATGAGTTCAAGAGTGCATGTGGAAACAGCTACATAGGCAGTTGACTGTGTGCATGAGTGAATGGATATCTCAATGCTACATGTCATAGTAAGTACATATGTAAAACACAGTACATGTGAGAGTTGGCATATATAAATAACTGTGCATGAGAGCCACTGAATGAGTGAGTGGTTGTATCGATCATTGTGAACTTGTATCAGGGATTGTATAAGAGAGTAAATATGTGTTAGTATATGTTTCAATAAGTAAGGTGTGTTTAACTGTATAGTTGAAGAAATGGAGGTGAGATTGTTTCTTTGCATGACTGACTGGGTGTGTGAGTAACTCCATGGATGAGTGGCAGTGTGTGAGTGTCTGTATACACTGAGTGTATCTAAGGTTATATTAGAGTCTGAAGAGGTTTATCGTATTAGCACAAGAATGATGTCATTTAAGATGTCAACAGTGATGTCACTGACCATGTCATGAATGATGTAATATGTGACATGATCAGCAGTGGATTGCGGGTGCGCGATATATAGTTAGTGCAACTAACTATATATGGAATTTCAATGGTTTTGTGTGAGTAAAATAAGGTTTTTTAAATGCTAATTCCTAACTATATATGGTCTATAACCTATGGTTTTTTCAGTGAATTTTCAAGGTTTTGTAAATGCTAATTCCTAACTATATATG
This sequence comes from Lissotriton helveticus, assembly GCF_964261635.1. NCBI lineage: Eukaryota > Metazoa > Chordata > Amphibia > Caudata > Salamandridae > Lissotriton > Lissotriton helveticus. The sequence goes on from NC_136058.1 coordinate 212,623,012, forward strand.
GTCTATAACCTATGGTTTTTTCAGTGAATTTCAATGGTTTTTTAATAGCAAATATCATAAGCTGTCGAATGTCAAGTACGTGGTAAGTGAAAACATTTTCGTGTTTATGCACACTGATCTGCTTTGAATGGTGCCCCCCCCCCTCATTTCTATTAGGAGTACTCTCTCTTTGCAGATAGTGAAAGGTAGTTAACGCAGGCCTTTGCCCCCGTTGTAATCCGTCGTGCCTGCTTCTCTCTCCATTTGATTGATTGTTATCCAAGTATTTACTGTTTTAGAATTAGTTCTCTTTGGTTCATTCTCTATTTACAAACAAACACAGAGTCGCAATACTCTGTTTAGTCTTTGCAGATAACGAAAAATCGTGTAAAAAAAAAGAAAAGGAATCGAGCAAAATCAGTAGGCCACTAATGGGATCTCTTTTTGACCTCGCTAAAATAGAAACATTAGGAACAACCCCTCATGACAAATACAAAACTAGTGAGATGAACTGAACTCCACACAATGATGGCTGCAAAACAGCTCGGCTCCGCCACCCACCCCGCCCAAAATAACGATAAAGAACGGCTGCCATGATTGGTTGCGGAATGACCACAACGGAGCTACAAAATGGTGCTGCTCTCATGCTAACCCCAGCTTCAGTCTGAAACATCCAGAAACACTGTAGACTACCAATTCGATCAGTTCCGGTAGCGCCCCAATGTAACCCGGTAGAGAAGAACTAGCCCTCCCCTCTTTGACTGATGGTTCTTGTTGCCTGTCCCTTCTGTTGTCATTTAACACAACTATTTAGCCTGCTGAAAGGGGTTGTGTTCCGACCGCTGGTTGGTGGAGACATTTTGACTATATTCTGTACCTGCGTTGTCGCGTAATGCATCATATAACGCGCCGCGTTAGCGCATCCGGAAGTCATCCGGGGCGCGCAGCGCGTAACGTAAGCATAACAAGTCATGTGACTTGTTAATAAAACTTTTCATTGGTTCATTTTACTTTTCTTATTGTAATGATGAAAGGCTTGGTCATATGACCTAAAAATTACGCTTTTCATTACTTCCGAACATTATTTTTTCTTAAATATATGTTATAATGTTCCAGGCTAATGTACTTTCCCGGAAATTTTACAACTGTCCTGCAAGTAAAATATATTCTTTTTTAAAGAAAAAGAGCGTTTCTTCGTCCCATGACGGAGCCGTTGAGCAAAAGAGGGTCGACCTGCTGTCTTAGTCGCCGATACGCCTGAATATGAGATTCTTATCGATCACTTTATGTTGCAGGAATAGAAAACACAACAGCCCTTGACCATTTATCTTTACTGCGTTCCTTCGTATTATACCTTTTACCCTTCATGTAATTGGTCTGCTTTATTTCACTTGCCTTTTAATGATTCTAAAACAGTCACTATTATTAAAAACTTTACCAATGTATATACTACTACCATGTTTTCTTTTAAAAACCTTTATTGTGAAAATTTCATTATACAAATACGAGCCTATAACCACGTGGGCCTGCCACAGAGCAAACTGTAATCGTATATGATGAATAGACATTTACACTGTAGAGGAACGTAACGGGCGGGCCATTAGGTTGCAAGAACTAAGGTGTCTAACAGTTACGGAATCGGTGGACGTACATTTTATAATTAAAATACGACAGGGCCAGTTACAATAAAATTATCTAGATATACATTTGCGGGCAAGTACCATGGGTGACGTTCATTCGAACTTTCAACAGTACAGTAATCAATAACACATCAGAACTTAATATCAATAGGGATGTCGAAATATTCAATCAATTCTCGTCCCCGCCCGCCATGTGCTTCAAAACTGCATACGTATCTCGTGATTTCAAGGTTCTGCAACCAGTACACAACAAGGAGTTACGAGTCCCATTTATTCCGGCGCCATTTTGGGCGAGGACGGGCAGGTCCAGGATATAGTCAAAATGTCTCTACCAACTATCGACTATGATGATGTTCATATGCTGTATTTATTAGAGTAACACTCATCTGTCCACATGAAATTAATTTGCCACAATCTAAACATGTCATTTTAATCTTTCCAAAGTTCTTCTAAATATTTGAGACCGTTTCCCTTGCCTCTGAAGCTCTCAGTGCCACTTCTTTGATGAATGTACTAGCAGGTCAGGGGTTCTCCTCCAAATCTCTCTTTTATGCAGCACTATAATTAATTGGTGCCACCTCTCCATATGACGATGCATGTTATAGTTACCACAACTATATTTTTTTCGGTTCCTCTGGAGAGTTCATCGTGGCAGATGAAGCGTGTAACGTACCGGGCATTTACCTTTTTTTGCATGCACAGGAAAGGAAAAAAAAACCGAGCGTCCGAGTTCTAAGGTGTCCCAGGGCCATTTTAGTGGACCAGGCCCAAATCCAAAGAACAGGCCGCCATTTTGAGAGTCCTCTTGCAGCCGCCTGTCGCTGTAGCATCAAGAGCAGCCAAAACTCAGCTGAATGGCAACTGAAACGGTAAAGGGGCGCCCCACTACAGCAGACGAGCCTCCACCTAGGAAGGCCCATTCACGCCGGCTCCCCCCCCCCCCTTCGGGCTCCCCACGCCGTTATTCGGAGCAGTATTGTAGGATGGCCACACCAGTGCGGCAACTTGCTAGACATCACCTCGGTGGTAACCGAATCTCAACGCCTTGTGGTGTCTTCTATTCAGAAAACATTGTTATGCTGCCTTCGACCTATTCTCCGCAAGTGCGCACACAACTCAACTGCATAGCTTGCTAGACACCACCTCGGTGCCATCCGGATCTTGGAATGTCAGCACCTTTTGGTGTCTTCTCTTCAGAAAATATTGTTGCGCTGCCTTTGGCCCCATTCGCACATCAGTCCGCTACTGACGCCATCTCACAGGCTAATGGGGCGCCCCACGCCGACTTTCAGCATTGTAGAATGACCACACCAGTACAGCAACTTGCTAGACATCACCTCGGTGCCATCCGGATCTCGGCGCCCCACTGCAGATGAAGTGCCTCTCAACTATGAAACCACCACGGTGACATCCGGATCTTGGCGCGTTGTGCTGCCTTCGGCCTATTCGCACATCGGTCCGCTACTGACGCCATCTCACAGGCTAATGGGGCGACCCACGCCGAGTTTCAGCATTGTAGGATGACCACACAAGTACAGCAACTTGCTAGACATCACCTCGGTGCCATCCGAATCTTGGCATCTCAACGCCTAGTGGTATCTTCCATACAAAAAATATTGTTACGCTGCCTTTGGCCCCATTCGCACATCAGTCCGCAACTTAGACATCACCTCGGTGCCATCCGGATCTTGGCATCTCAGCGCCTTGTGGTGTCTTCTACTCCGAAAATATTGTAGAAAATATTGTTGCGCTGCCTTTGGCCCCATTCGCACATCAGTCCGCTACTGACACCATCTCACAGGCCAACAGGGCGCCCCACGCCGACTTTTACCATTGTAGGATGGCCACACCAGTGCCACAACTTGCTAGACACCACCTCGGTGCCATCCGGATCTTGGCATCTCAGCGCCTTGTGGTGTCAGTCAGAAAATATTGTTGCGCTGCCTTTGGCCCCATTCGCACATCGGTCCGCTACTGACGCCATCTCGCAGGCCAACGGGGCGCCCCACGCCGACTTTCAACATTGTAGGATGGCCACAGAAGTGCGACAACTTACTAGACACCACCTCGGTGCCATCCGGATCTTGGCGCGTTGTGCTGCCTTCGGCCTATTCGCACATCGGTCCGCTACTGACGCAAACTCACAGGCCAACGGGGCGCCCCACGCCGACTTTCAGCATTATAGGATGGCCACACCAGTGCTGCAACTTGCTGGACACCACCTCGGTGCCATCCGGATCTTGACGCGTTGTATTGCCTTCGGCCTATTCGCACATCGGTCCGCTACTGACGCCGCCTGACGTGCCAACGTATTTTCTCCGCATTTTATACCCTATGCCGCATAACAGGTCATGTGACTTGTTTATAAAACTTTTCATTGGTTCATTTTACTTTTGGTTTCCTAATGATGGAAGGCTTGATCATATGACCTAAAAACAACACTTTTCATTGGATGAAAACTTTTTTTTTTCCCCAAACGATGAAAGCCCCACCTTGTTTCTGGATGTTTCAGACTAAACTGGCGTCAGCATGAGAGCACCACCATCTCGTAGCTCCGTCGTGGTCATTCCGCGAGCAATCATGGCAGCCGCTCCCCACCAGAAGCCTGCAGGAGTCGGGGCCCCCAAAACTTTTGATGAATTATCAAGGCGGAGGGGACGCTTTCGAGAATGGGGTCCAAGACCTAGCAGACAAGCGTCCGATTTCCAAGGTGTCCCAGGGCCATTTCAGTGCACCAGGCCCAAAAAGGAAAGAGCCTGCCGCCATTTTGAGAGTCCTGTGACAGCCGCCTATCGCTGCACCGCAAGAGTGGGCGCAACTCAGCTGAATTGCGGCTTTTGACACAGTGGACCAAAAACGGACGGAATGGCAACTGAAACGGTAAAGGGGCGCCCCACTACAACAGATGACACTCCACCTGGAGAGGCCCGTTCACGCCGCCTCCCCCGGGGCGCCCCACGCCGTTATTCGGAGCAGCATTGTAGGATACCAAAACCAGTGCGGCAACTTACTGGACATCACCTTGGTGCCATCGTTCTGCTGCCTTGGAACTATTCGCACAACAGTTTGCTACTGATGACCCACCCCCCGCGACGCCCCACGCCGTTATTTGCTGAGTGGCAACTTACTAGACATCACTTTCGTGTCATCTAGATTTCGGCGCGTTCTGCTGCCTTGGAACTATTCGCACAACAGTTTGCTACTGATGACCCACCCCCCGCGACGCCCCACGCCGGAAATCTGGATGTTGTGCTGCGTTGGGACTATTCGCACAGCCGACCGCTACTTCGTTGTTTTTCCCTAAAAATGTTTATATGTTATTACTATTTTTGTTTTCTTGTATATATTTATAAATTATTAAAGTTTTATAATCTTACTACTTTGTCGGAGTGCTATATATTTTTAATGTGACACATAATTGTAAAAACTTTGATGTACAAAGAGTCATCCCTGGAATCTTCCGCTTCACGCTCGGTCCCCTCCCCAATCACAATACAGGATGGTTTTCAGATAATAGCAACGCTTCTGCTGTGATGGATCTCATCGAGTGTGGACCTTGATCTACTATAACTCCTTTTAAGAGGGGTGATTCTTTACAGCTGTGGCCATAAACTACATCTGCAGGGCTAGCTGATAGCCTAGGACCGGCCTGGACAATCGGACACAGAGGAAAAGGAGTGTCAGAGGGTGCGGTAGTGAATAGGGCGAAAGGGAGGTGTCGGGCGGGCACAGGGTGTGATTCTCAGGGAAGAGCAGCGCAGATGGGGGGAGGTTTATTACCCATGCACAACACAGACAGCGGGGGTGACCACTGTCTGGGTGAGATGCTTGCGAGGGTGGGGAGCCATGCTAAGGATCGACAGCGTGCACAGAGTGGGTCTGGTCAAGGCATCTAAAATGGCTGCCGTGCACGACAAAAGTGTGGCATTTGAAAAAAGACAAGATGGCGCAGACAATGTTTTTCAACACTTCCTGATTTCCTTCGAATCGAACGTTAACAGACGTTGGGGCATATTACCAAAGTTAAACGATATTTATCCCTAACGATGCATTGCAAAGATTTTTTTACCGTCAGAAATTATCGCAGATAAACCTTGCTATTATCAAGGTTTATGGCAAATACGATAAAAAACGACCGCAATGCATTAATATCGCTGAAAACTCCGCGATATTCATGCATTACCGAGCTAATGCTCTTAGCCATGTTATCCACCACCATAACATGGCTAAGAACTGCTCAGGGCAGCTGTTACTTTTTGGAGATATTCGCGCTTATCTCGAATATTTCCAAAAGTTGATAATAGGAGATAGCGATGTTAGCGACTGTTTCCAGTCGCTAACATCTTGGCATGCCCACTTTGCATGTCATTAGTGATAAACATCACTCACATGCAAAGTGGGGCCCAAGATGGTCGCTATCTCCTACTAGCCGTCGCTAACTGGTGTTAGCAACAGCTAGGTAATACAGATATAATTTTATCTCCGCGAAGCGGAGCGCTGTTACAGATATATATCTTGTTTTTGAACGTTAATTTCTCAAAATGCACTGAAGCACATATATTGAGACCTAGCAAAGGCACATCGGGCTACCAGTCCCTAATATTTTACCAAGTTTCGTGCAAATCCATTCAGCCGTTCGATTATTATTATTATTTTTTTTTTTTGCCCCGCGGGGCCCTTTTAAAACCTCCACATCAAACTTAGGAGGTCAGCGAGGATCTACTATGCCCCCTTATGGTCATTTGCCCCTTCGCTTTGGCCTCCTCTTGTCTCTCGATCCTACCGAGAGACAAGATGGCGGCCGCTACGTACTGTTTGGAATGTTTACAGACACCGGAGAGCCAATCAGCTTCGCTTCGCAAAGCTCCGTAACGCGAAAAGTACGCGAAGCGGTGCGCTGTTACAGATATATATCTTTTTTTGAACGTTAATTTCTCAAAATCCACTGAAGCACATATATTGAGACCTAGCAAAGGCACATCGGGCTACCAGTCCCTACAATTTTGCCAAGTTTCGTGCAAATCCATTCAGCCGTTCGATTATTATTATTATTTTTTTTTTTTGCCCCGCGGGGCACTTTTAAAACCTCCACATCAAACCTACGGGGTCAGCGAGGATCTACTATTCCCCCTTATGGTCATTTGCCCCTTCGCTTTGGCCTCCTCTTGTCTCTCGATCCTACCGAGAGACAAGATGGCGGCCACTACGGACTGTTTGGAATGTTGACAGACGCCGGAGAACCAATCAGCTTCGCTTCACAAAGCTCCGTTGCGCGAAAAGTACGCGTCCTGGAGCGCTGACGGTCCGCTGTTACAGATATATATCTTTTTTTAAATGTTAATTTCTCAAAATCCACTGTAGCACATATATTGAGACCTACAAAAGGCACATCGGGCTACCAGTCCCTACAATTTTGCCAAGTTTCATGCAAATCCATTCAGCCGTTCGGGCTAAAAGTGAGGCCAACCGCCCTATGGAAAACTCAATGTTAAAAACACGTTTTGGGACCCCCCTTTTTTCTCAGCCCCCCCTTGACGAACCCCCCCCAAATTTTCAAGGGCTGCTCAGAAACAAAATGTTCCATTTTCCTGAAAATTTCAGCCAATTCCGTCCACAAACGCCAAAGTTATTAGACATAGAATTTTCAAAAATCCCATAGAGAAAAAATCCTAACTATATATACCTACTGGCGACCGCCAGTAGGTAATGCATATATATCTTCACTGAAAAAAACATAGATTTCAGAGACGTTAAAGTTAGTTGAACATCTCACACATAAAACCAGAGAAATTCAGCTGTTACAGTTAGTTCAGCTAACTATAACTCGCTCCCCTGCAATGCACTGCTGATGATGTCACATATTACATCACTGATGACATCTCAAATGCCTACACTGATGACATCACTAATGATATCATCCAGTGGCTGTGTGTTTCTGAAAAGTATTATATATATATATATATATATATATATATATATATATATATATATATATATATATATATATATATATATATATATATTACCTACTGGCGGTCGCCAGTAGGTAGTTATAGTTAGGATCGTTTTCCATAGGAAATCCGCAACATTCTATTGGAAATAACTTTGGCGCCGAATGAGGGATCTGCCTGTAATTTTCCTTAACTTTGCCTCACTGCGCTCCGCTCCTTCCCTGAAAGTTTCGGGGGGATCCGTCAAGCGGGGGCCGAGATAAAAGGGGGTCCCAAAACGTGTTTTCCCCATGTTAATTTCCATAGGGCGGTTGGACTCACTTTTAGCCCGAACGGCTGAATGGATTTCCACCAAACTTGGCAAATTGTAGGGACTGGTACCCTGATGTGCCTTTGCTATGTCTCAAGATATATGCTCCAGTGGTTTTTACGAAAATTAACTTTGAAAAAATATATATTGGGCTACATTGGGCTATATATATGTTAGAGCCCAAATGTAGCCCAATGTAGCCCAATGTAGCCCAAAGATGGCCACCAGAGACAAAAAAAAACAAATATAGCCCAAATATCAGCCAGATGTAGCCCAACTATAGCCGAATGACAGAATGTCCTAGAGTTTTCTAAAGGACAACTAGAGCGCTAACAGTCTTACTTATGACAAAAGTATGGCACACCTGAAGTCATCTTGATTGGAATAAATTGTTAACACTTAAAACATTTAATTTGCAAAGGAACAAAATGAGGGGATTCATTTTGCCATAGACATTATGATTAGTGACGAAGAAAGAAAAATTAGGGCACATTAGATATATAAATAAATATATATATATATATATATATATATATATGTATATATATATATATATATATATATATATATATATATATATATATATATATATATATATATATATATATATATATATATATATATGCCAAGGTGTATTGAAATGTAAGTGGGTGTATACGTGTTTGAATGGATGTTTTAATAAGTGCATGACTGTCTGTATAAGTGGGTGATTAAATGCGTCTTAGTGATTGCATGGGTTGGTGGTGGCTAAATGAGTGTCTAAATGGGTTATTGATTGGTTGTCTGAGTATCTGTACGGGTACCTGAGTGCCTGTGTGGGTGAGTGGGGGGTGTGTGACTCCATGAATGGATGTGTGATTGGGTGATTGACTGGGTGTATTGGTTCAAGAGTGTATCTGTGAAGGGCTGTATGGGTGGGTGAGTGTGTATATTGGTGTGTTGGTGAGTGAATAGATGTCCCAGTGGTACATGTGTGAGTAGCCACATATGTGAAAGGCAGTATATGTGAGTGTTGAAGTATATAAATGAACTATATGTGAGAGTGAGTGATTGTGAGAGTTGCTGTATGGATGAGTGTGTGGTTGTATCAGTGATTGTATAAGAGAGTAAGTATGTGTTAGTGTTTGTATGAATAAGATAGGTGGTGTTTGTATAACTGTACAGGTGAGTAAATGGAAGTGTGATTGATTTTTTGCATGACTGACTAGGTGTGTGAGTAATAGTCCTGGGCGTCAAATTCCATTCCGCTCGCGGAAATTGCGATAATTTGACATTTTCGTGTTCTGCGGAGAGCGCGAAAATGCCAAAATTTCCGCGATCTGCAGCGTACCGGAATTTTTTTCATGCTTGTGCTGTAAAAATACGTTCTCGTGTGCGCAATCGCCTTACCTGGATCCCCGCATTCGCTGACAAGTTTTCCCAATCCAGTCGCGTGCTCCACGAAATGTTGGTAGCCGTCCGCGCTATCTCGCGAGAGTTCGTGCCCGCGATCACGACATTCGTCACGTGATCATGCACGGCGAGAGTATAAGATATCCAACACGTCATTCTGCACTGCGAGCGAGAGCGTGAGGACATGAACACGTCATATCGAACGCGACAAGGAGCGAGAGAACCCGAACACGTCATTCTCCACAGCGTACGAGAGCGTGAGGATGCAAACACGTCATATCAAACGTGACAAGGAGCAAGAGAACCCGAACACGTCATATCCAACGCAACAGGGAGCGAGAGACCGCAAACACGTCATTTTGGACGCGCCATCGACATCCGGCGGAAGTAAGGTGAAGCTCGAGAACTCGAACATGTAAAATTTTCAATCTGGAGAAGATTATCATCTCTAGCACTTTAAAACCTTCTGCAAATGATGATTTGGATGAAAAAAACTCCACATATTGATGTTTGACTGTCCTTGTTTGTGCAAGGAGTCCTTTTTTAAAGTGGGGGGGGGAGAGGGAGGAAGTGCCACAGAATCTCCAACTTCCTGTCCCTGTCCAGCAGGCTCCTCCCAGTGCTTTGTCCATCTCCTGCCCATTCTGCCTTTGGATTTTGAGCTGGAAAGATCACTATTTTTGTCTGCTGCATCATTATTATTGGATTTGAGGATTTTTTAATTGGATATTTTACAAGTAAGTGTTTGTTGTGTCTGTTTGATTGAGGGCATTGCAGTTGTTTCAACTACAATTAAATTTTGGTACATACCATTCCTTTTTTTTAAATTGTTGTGGGTAGTAGTAGAAGTCAGTAGGCCCAGAGCTAGTCATGGGTGGGTGCATGATGAAGCAACTGTTCATTTGGTGAGTTTTGAATGTATTTCATTTTCAAGCATCAGTTAGGGCATGGATGGCATTGGATTGAGTTGGGAAATGTGTTTTTTTGGGGTGGGCTTTCTGTTGTTGGGCCTGGCCATGTGGCTGGTGGCCATTTAGAAGCCTAGGCATGCAAGCTTGTTTGGCCGTGTCTGCTAACAGGCCTGCTTTCATCCAGTAGGCTCAAAGCAGGTAGCCACAGCTGCATTAACCAAGTGTTTCTGTGTGGTCTGTTGAATTTAGACATCATTTAGGGCATGGATGGCATTGGATTGAGTTGGGAATGTGTTTTTTTTGTGGTGGGCTTTCTGTTGTTGGGCCTGGCCATGTGGCTGGTGGCCATTTTGAAGCCTAGGCCTGCAAGCTTGTCTGGCCTTGTCTGCCAACAGGCCTGCTTTCATCCAGTAGGCTCAGAGCAGGTAGCAACAACTTTATTAATCAAGTGTTGCTGTGTGGTCTGTTGATTTTAAACATCATTTAGGGCATGGATGGCATTGGATTGAGTTGGCAAGTGGTTTTTTTTGGGGTGGGCTTTCTGATGTTGGGCCTGGCCATGTGGCTGGTGGCCATTTTGAAGCCTAGGCCTGCAAGCTTGTCTGGCCTTGTCTGCCAACAGGCCTGCTTTCATCCAGTAGGCTCAGAGCAGGTAGCCACAGCTTTATTAATCAAGTGTTTCTGTGTGGTCTGTTGAATTTAGACACCATTTAGGGCATGGATGGCATTGGATTGAGTTGGCAAATGGGTTTTTTGGGGGGTGGGCTTTCTGATGTTGGGCCTGGCCATGTGGCTGGTGGACATTTTGAAGCCTAGGCCTGCAAGCTTGTCTGGCCTTGTCTGTCAACAGGCCTGCTTTCATCCAGTAGGCTCAGAGCAGGTAGCCACAGCTTTATTAATCAAGTGTTTCTGGGTGGTCTGTTGAATTTAAACATCATTTAGGGCATGGATGGCATTGGATTGAGTTGGCAAGTGTGTTTTTTGTGGGGTGGGCTTTCTGATGTTGGGCCTGGCCATGTGGCTGGTAGCCATTTTGAAGCCTAGGCCTGCAAGCTTGTCTGGCCTTGTCTGCCAACAGGCCTGCTTTCATCCAGTCGGCTCAGAGCAGGTAACCACAGCTGAATTAAACAAGTGTTTCCGTGTGGTCTGTTGAATTTAGACATTATTTAGGGCATACATGGCATTGGATTGAGTTGGGAAATGTGTTTTTTTGGGGTGGGCTTTCTGTTGTTGGGCCTGGTGATGTGGCTGGTGGCCATTTTGAAGCCTAGGCCTGCAAGCTTGTCTAGCCTTGTCTGCCAACAGGCCTGCTTTCATCCGGTAGGCTCAGAGCAGGTAGCCACAGCTGCATTAATCAAGTGTTTCTGTGTAGTCTGTTGAATTTAGACATCATTTAGGGCATGAATGTCATTTGATTGAGTTGGGAAATGTGTTTTTTTTTCGGGTGTACTTTCTGATGTTTGGCATGGCCATGTGGCTGGTGGACATTTTGAAGCCTAGTCCTGCAAGTTTGTCTGGCCTTGTCTGCCAACTGGCCTGCTTTCATCCAGTAGGCTAAGAGCAGGTAACCACAGCTCTATTAATCAAGTGTTTCTGTGTGGTCTGTTGAATTTAAACATCATTTTGGACATGGATGGCATTGGATTGAGTTGGGAAATGTGTTTGTTTTGGGGTGGGCTTTCTGTTGTTGGGTCTCTTAAAGACATGCCTTTGTTGTGTGTGTCTGGTGTGTGTTGGTGTGCTATGCATGCACCCTGCAGACCTTTTTTGGGCCTTTGAACTTTCGTTTTTGCATTTTATTGCATTAAAAAGGCAGAGCAGTGTGCTTTAGCATTCTTTTGCCTGGCTTTTATAGGCCTTTTGTCAGCTCCTGGTGTTTCCCAGGCCCCCTGCTTGTTGCTTGTGATTAGTGAGTGTCCATGTGGCTGGTGGCCTTTTTTTGTGGTGGGAGTTATTAGTGTCCTGCTCTTGCCATATAGGCCTGCATGGTTTTCCTATTGGCTTACTGCTTCCATCCATCCACCCCCTTTGCCAGCAGCAGCTCCATGAATGATGTGATGCTCAAACACTTTAATGGCAAATAGGGTCCACCCCACTTCCATTACATTTTTATTTTGGTGGTTCTTATTCTCTTTCCTATTCTTCCTGAGAGTGTAGTGTGTACACAGTAATATAAGATAGCCCTTGTTGACAAAGTCTCAGAATGGGCAAGACTATAACTTTTGTTTGTTTGTTTGTACTAGTACAGTAGTAACTGAACCACAACAACAAATGCAACATTTCACTGATGTTCTTCTCCTGCCTTATTTGCTTTTAGGTGCACAAAAAGCCAGAGGAGGAGGTGTCATCATCATCACCCGTTGTACTGCCAGCCAGACAGAAGTCCTGCTGCGCATCACGTCCACGTGTGACCACAACTTGTGCACCTGCATCCTCCCTGACATCTGAAGAAGATAGCCCCAAAGAAAGGTACCAGGTCCAGTACAAAGAAAGTTGCCTTTGAGACGAAGGAACAGAAAAAGGAAGTGCCACTAACCACGACTGGTGTGCCGGCCAATGTTTTTTTTTAACCAAAAAAATTACGCCTGCAGCAGTGTTGTCCGGGAACCAAGCTGGGAGTAGCACCTCCACACCAGCAGTCCAACCCATAAACCTATGCCCAAGCCCTTGAGTGTCGCAGAGGTAGCCAGTCTACTAATGAGCAGCGATGTTGAAATGTCATTATCGAAAAAAGTAGTACACAATCAACGCAGGTGGAAACTCAGCAGATAAGTGTGCAGCTGCAACAACAACAGCAGCAGCCGCAAGAACAGCAGCAGCCGCAAGAACAGCAGCAGCCGCAAGAAAAGCCCACAATAGTAGTTGTTGCTCCTGAAGTAGGGGCATTTCAGGAAATCGAACTTCCTGCAGACAAAGTGGAGCAAACCACTGTTTCAGAAGAGCTATTGTCTTCCAGACCAAAAGCAAGGAAAAGAAGGCTTAGTCCATCATCTTCTTCTTCTAGCCCCACTTCTGATGATCGTGATACCACTTGGCAGCCACCAGCTCAGTCTGAGAGTGATGCACACCACAAGACAATGCTTCTGAAAAGTAAGGTTCCAGAAAAACTCAGAGTTATGGAGGTAGATGCACAAGAGGGGGATGATGTTGATGAAGCCAGTAATCATGCACATAACTCCCGCCCCAAAGGGGATGGAGACCAACATTATCACCCTATCCAAAAAGGATGCTGCTGAGCGGGATGTAGCACGGGTACCACCAACACAGGTTACACCACCACGACCTCCAGCTGCCATATTTTCAAAGGCCCGGCAGGGACCTACATCCAGCTCAAACATCTCAGTAGGTACTGGTAGTAAAAGTCACAGTGTAGCTGCACAGAGTCACATTCCAAGCACACCCTCCAGTTCATCTGGTATTGAAAGTGGCACATCCAGCAGTGCCAGAAAGTTCTCTTCCCCAGTTTGGGACTTCTTTTCTGTTAGCACCAAGGAGGAGAACGTTGCTATATGCTCAATTTGTCAACAAGATGTTCGGCGGGGTAAGCTTGGTACAAACTATGGTACCGGAGGCCAAGCAAGTCATCTCAGAATACACCACACTATCATGTGGGAGTATCACCTACTTCACGTAAAACAAAGTAGAAAAACTCAACCCATTGAAGTTGGGCATGAAGAATCAGGGGACGATAATACTGCGGTGGAAGGTGAAGAAGAGGGAGGCATTTCAAGCCCTGTCCCCAGTAGTGTAGTGGTACCACCCACATCCTCCTCAGCAACATCTCAGTGGCACCGCAGTAAGAGCCATACTCAGAGTCAGGCTGAGACACCAAGGCGACCGGGTACTGCAATGAGACAAAGTCGTTGTTGAGCCTAAGTGGGTTAATGAAAACAACAGCACCACAAAGGAAAGTAATCCAGCCTACCATTGAGAGCATGCTTAAGTTGGAGGGGCAGTTCCAACGCAACCACCCAACGGCATGGTTGTACAATGCGAAGCTGTCTAAAATGTTAGCGCTGGACCTTCTCCCTTTTTCATTTGTGGAAGGGGTGGGTTTCCTTGAATTTGTGTCAGCCATCTGCCCTAAATGGAAGGTACCCAGCCGGTCCTATTTCTCAAGATTTGCTGTTCCGGCACTACATCATGATGTGCTGGAATTGGTTGGACAAGCTTTGCAGCAGAGTTCTGTTCACAATATCCACCTGACAACAGACATGTGGACCATTTGCCAAACCACAGATTACATGTGCATCACTGCACACTGGGTCTCTTTTGTGGGGGTTAAAGATAAGCTATATGAAGGAGGTGCTGTTGACACAGCTGAGATTTTTAAAGCGACTCGGAAACATGCAACTGTAGCCATGTTCGTCATGGAGAAATCTCATTCTGCTGTAAACATTTTGGAAGACTTTCGCAGCAAGGTTTTTGAATGGCTGCACCCAAGAGGGCTTAGTATTGGTTTTGTTGCCACTGATAATGGTAGTAATGTACTTAAAGCCATGCGACTTGGTTCCTATTTCAGGGTTCCGTGTTTGGCGCACGAAATAAACATTATAGTTCAAGACTTTCTGTAAAAAGAACCCATAGTCAGCTACTTACTGACCACCTGCCGAAGAATATGCACTCATTCCAGACGTTCTTTTAAAGCTTGGAAGCAGCTGAGGATCATTCAATGTGAATATAAAATGCCAGTCAAAGCACTCATCCAGGAGGTGGCAACACGTTGGAACTCATCGTATTACATGCTTCATCGTCTGTTTGAGCAGTACAGGCCACTCAATGAATATGTCATGCGAGGACTGGATGTTACTGTGAAAGGCATGACCCTTCATTTGGGCCAATGGTGCCTAGTTAAATGCCTGACTGAGATGATTCGTCCTTATGAGGTCTTCACACGTGTAGTCAGCAAGGAGGACTGTACAATGGGCCAAGCTATCCCATTATTGAAAATGCTAGAGCATCAACTGAAGAAGGTGTCTGAATCATACAAAGGTGTAGAGGTAAAAAAGGAAGCCTATGACTTGGTGGAGAGCTTAGCCTGTCGCTTAGCTGAAAATACAATGGTGCAAAATAAGATTTTGTCACAAGTACATTACATTTCTGCCACAATTCTGGATCCACGGGCAAAATTGGGACTGAATACATTCATTCCTTTTTCAGAGATGGATGTTGCCCGCTACAAAACTTGGATAGCTGAGGCAGCGAGTAAGATGGAAAATGAACAGCTGCTAATTAAAAGCCCGCTAGATTAATCCACAAAAAGCACTGCAGCAGGGCATGCGGCATCAAGTGCAACTTTGGAGGCTGAGGGCAGTGCGTTTGGCTCACAACACTCACCATCACTATCGACAATAGCAACAATAACTGGATCATTCGGCCAAGTAGAATCGTTATAGGATTGGTATTTACAGTTAGGCATTAATAAGCACAGTGCTGATGCACAGAGAAAAGAGCCTGAAAGGTTAGCAGCAGCACCCCTGAACATTGAGCGGATGGTCCAGGCCTACCTAGACGACCCAACACTAGTGTACATTGATCAAAACCCATTGCAGTATTGGTATAGGAAAAGGGCTGAATGGCAACTGCTCAGCAGGCTGGCGATAAGCTATCTGGCTTGCCCTGTCGCAAGTGTCTCTTCCGAATGTGGGGAGGTTAACAATGATCAAAATGAATCAGCACTTCATACCACCGAATTACACAATACATGAGCAAGGGAGGAAGATGAGGACAGCGGCTCAGGTGACAGAAGTAGTGTGTTACATGATACATGATTATCTGCTACTGGCTGAACCCCCAGAGTTTGAGGATGAGCTATACTTCCCTGACAATTAGGCTTGCACTTACTGTCTTCCTCCTTTATTTTCCTTTATTTGTGTGTCTGTCATTCTGGTTACAAACTTTGAATCACAACAAATCCATTACCACCGTCTTCTACTCTTCTTATTTCAATATAGAAAATGCAGGTGTCTGCATTTCACAGTACAGTCCTCCGAACCCATACTGAATCTTCATAAATCCATTGCCCTCATGATGATTGGATGATGGAAAATAGAAGAAAAAATTTAAACTTTCCTAGTACCGCCAAAAAAAGTGGAACATGACGACTACTATAGCTATCCTCCTTTCAGAGCCGAGAGAGACTGCCCATTAACTGAAAATGAGATGGAACAGGTAATGATTGATGCCATGCATTGGACGCAGACTGAGTGATTTTATTGTTGTTTGTTGTGCATAAAGTTATTTCATTGTGCTCTAATCATCTTTCTAAAGTACACACTAAACGTAACTCAAGGCAATTTTCCCCTTCTCGCAACTATTTTTAATAAGAAATGTGTACTTCTACTGCAGCTTGATACATTGCTTTTGATTGAATACAGGAAGGGGACTCAATCTGCACACTGAGTATGACTACAGCACCGTCCATGATGATGATGGCGAAAAAGACAGCCCGTTAACTTAAGATGGGAAGGAACAGGTAATGAAAATGAATGTCATGCATTGGACACCTGACTGTGAGCGTTTTGTGTTTGTGTTTTTGTTGTTTGTTTGTTGTGCATGAAGTGAAGTCAAAGTGTACTAGTAGTCTTACTGTACACACTAAAGAGTGACTCAAGTCAATAATATTTCTACTCTTGTTGTGTAATAATAAAATTGTACTTCTACTGCAGGCCGATCTTCATAGTCAGTCAGTACAAGTATCGAAGATGATTGATGGAATAATAACAAGTCAGGAGGACGTTTCATGAGTGGCATAAAAGGTAAACACGTCAACAACAACCACAGCAGACCCAAATGTCTGTGTAGAAGTGGAGTCGAGTGTAGCGGTGGGATGACTGCGGTGCATTGATTTACTAACTTAAACAGTAAAATGCTATGTTTGGATATGTGCTTTGTCCAACTCTTAAAAAAAAAAGTACTCTAAAAGGAGGATGTGCTAAGTGACGTGCCGTCACTGTGGGCCTGCTCTGTCCTGTTGTTGTTGAAGATCAATTCTGGAAACAGGCTAGAGTAGAGATGATGCCTACATGCCGCATTGAAAAGTGTTCTTGTTGCACTACACCATAACTTGTGCATTTCTCTTTCAACTTTGTTTCTCAATATCCCTTTTGTTTTTCCATCTACAATTACAGGCCGGGCCTTGCGCTACACTTGGGAAAACATTACAATGCACACTTACCTTACCAATAAATCTACTTTTGCCTTGCAGGCAGTGGCGACATAGAGACACCCAAGATTGATGGACGAGAGGACAAAGATGAATACCGAGATGCAAATCCACATTTTTGACCAGGATAACACAGTAACAGTATCAACTTTCATCATCTTTTAAATAATTTGATTCTTTTTTTGTCTACAATCCTTACAATAGTGTGTTCTTCTTGTTGTTATTATTATCATTAGGTTTGCTCTCTGTTTATGATTTATCCTACCAATATTTAAAATTTTTATTTGCTATCTGTAAAAGTAAGCCCGGAACAACTGAACAAGAACTGTATGTAATCCGGGTCTCCTTATCAATAATCATCATGCATGCATTTCCCTTTTCTCTCTTAGCATACTGATATGGATAGGGTAGTCTACACTACAGAGATTGTGTTTTGTTGTTTCGCCATGCGTACTGTTTTTTCATTTTCAAACCTTTCCCCAAACCCCCCTTCCCATCCATTCAACAAACCCTAACCCTCTTCCCCCGGGCTGTGTGACTTATTGAGGTGTGACTAAATTAAATGTACACCAATAATTTATCACATGCTTGCTGGGGCGGATATGGCGAAAGCAACAGTACTTCAATTTCAAGGCAGAGCGAGGATCTTCTTCTGCTTGGCCACCCATGAGCAGTATATTTTAGAGGTGATTTTTTTTTACCGAAGGAACCTAATACATCAGCATGAATTGCCGGCATTGATAGGATTTGTTGTTGTCATCCTCATACACAGCACTAACTGTTACACTTTTGTCGAGTCTACTGTAGGCCTTCTCAAGTGAGTCAACACAACTATGGTTGTAACTCTGTTTAGTAGGTTATCCCCACAACCGTTATGTTTTGTTGTAAAATATTTTTGCATATTATTGTTTCTCGGTAAGTTCGGTACTGTACTTCATTGTACTACTCCTCGAACAGTCTCTCTCAGGTGACTGACTGTCTCATTTTCTTTTTTTGCAAATGCTGCTGCCCTGCCAGTGTCTACTACTACTACTACTACCACCACCACCACAACCATGGCATGTTAGGAAAGGAAATCATCATCACCATGCAGCCATTACTGTGCCTAAGCGAAACATCAAGCAAAGGTTAGAGAAGTTTGGGGAAGGCATAATTAACAATGGACATGTTGTCAATCAATTCACACAACCCTTTGAGTCCAGATAAAGAATGCATAGACTAGAAGAGAGAGACTGACAGTACTAGTAGGACAACTCAATCAGTGAGGGGTGCCGCATCTTTCTTTTTGTGTCTTACAGAGTCAGCCAATTATTTAAATCAAACACTGGCTATGGGCGGCCCTGCACCAGCAAGGAAACAGTGTGATATAAAACAGTAAACCCACCCACAAAATGTTAGCAACATTGTATGTAAATTAGAAATATTGATTTAAGAACCCTAACAAAAAAAAACTATGTAAAAAAAAAAAAACCTGACCCCTGATCCTGTTTTCAAGCCGGGTCGCTCCCCCAACACGGTAGCACACCCTGCTTCCCGGCTTGTATTGCCTTGTCTGTGCCATTTTTTTACCCACTGTTGTATTCCATTATTTTGTATTGCCTTGTCTGTGCCGCTTATTCCCCTCGCCCCCATCCCGTGTCTGCCCTGTGTCTGTTTCCCGCCGCTGCCTCCCCTGCGACCCCGCACCCGAGCCCTGATTTGCTCCCGCTCCCCCCCTCCCAGCTTCTCCTCCCTCCCTCGACCCCTCATAATGCAGGCCGCTGCGGGGCCGTGCCGCTGGCACGCCTAAGGCAAGCCTGTCTGCGCCCGTCCGTACCTGGACCGCGCCCAGCGCAATAACCCCTGGCCCCCGCAGGAGCCATTCAACCAGGCTAAGCTACAACACCGCCACCCTTCACGCACTCAACACTGGCCGATCATCCACCTGCTACCGAGTCACCCCGAAGTGCACCAACGGACCCTTCTCCTGCCGAATGTGCAACTTCACCTGCCTCCGCACCGCCACCCCGCCCCCGGACCATGCAACAACCACCTCAAGTGCATCCTTTTCAAAACCCCCTCCGTCCACAAACACGCCATCGAACTCTGAGACCTCCTCGACACAACTGCACCGGAAGTCGCCTTCCTCACAGAAACCTGGATGAACGCCTTCTCAGCCCCCGACATTGCCATAGCCATCCCGGACGGCTACAAGATCACCCGGAAGGACCGCATCAACCAAACCGGGGGAGGAATCGCCATCATCCACAGGAACTCTATCAACATCACGACCAACACCGAGGACGGCCTCCCCTCCACCGAACATCTACACTTCCATATCCACACTGACCCCAAGACCACCCTCAGAGGAACCCTCATCTACAGACCCCCGGGACAACGCACACAATTCAGCGAAGCCCTCGTCGATTTCATCAGTGCACATGCCCTCACCTCCGCAGACTACATTCTCCTGGGTGACCTAAACTTCCACTTGGAGATCAACAATGACAAGAACACCACCTCCCTACTTGAAAACCTCGCCAACCTCGGACTCAAGAAACTGATGACCACCCCCACCCACCTCGCCGGTCACACGCTGGACCCCATTTTCTCAACCAGCAACATCTTCTCCTTCAGCCACACCACCGGCCTACACTGGACAGACCACAGCTGCGTCCACTTCACCTTCCAGAAGACCACATCCCACCGCCGTCCACAACAGATCCCCGCAGATGCTGGAGCAAAGTCACCATAGACCAGCTGACCACAGCACTGAGCCAGAACCCACCAAACGACACAACTGACGCCAACACCACTGCACGCAACCTTACACAGTGGATCAGTGACTGCGTCGACGCCCTAAAAACCCCCTCTGGCAAGCCCAGCAACAAAAAAGCCACCTGGTTCACTGACGACCTCAAGAACACAAAGAAATCATGCCGATCCCTCGAGAAGACCTGGCGCCATGACCAAACAACAGAGAACCTCACAGCTCTCAAGAACGCCACCCGCAAACAACACCAACTGACCTGCACCACCAAAAGGACCGCTTTCAAAGATCGCAAGGATCTCTTCAGCATCGTGAAAGAACTCTCCAACCCCAGCGCCAACTCCAATGACATCCCAACCTCGCAAGACCTCTGCGACTCCCTCGCCACCTACTTCCACCGCAAGATCACCGACATACATGACAGCTTCAACGCCCAAGACCCCGCTACCAGCCACCGAGCCAATGCCCCCCAACGACACCCTCAGCACCTGGACCCCCATCAGCATCGAGAACACCACCCATGTCATGGACACCATCCACTCCGGCTCACCATCAGACCCCTGCCCTCACCACATATTCAACAAAGCAGATGCCGTCATTGCACCCCACCTCCGGAACGTCATGAACAACTCCTTCTTGTCCGCCACCTTCCCAGAGAGCTGGAAGCATGCCGAGATCCACGCCCTACTAAAGAAACCTACAGCGGACCCAAAGGATCTCAAGAACCTCCGGGCCATCTCCCTTCTTCCCTTCCCAGCAAAGGTAATCGAGAAGACCATCAACAAACAGCTGACCACCTTCCTCAAGGCAAATGGCTCCCTCGACCCTTCACAGTCCGGCTTCCGAGCCAACCACAGCACCGAGACCGCCCTCATTGCAGCCACCGATGACATCAGGACCATGCTCGACAACAGGGAAACCACCGCCCTCATCCTTCTAGACCTCTCTGCCGCCTTCGATACCGTCTGCCACCGAACTCTAAGATCCCGCCTCCACAACGCAGGGATCCTAGGAAAGGCCCTGGAATGGATCACCTCATTTCTCTCCGACAGAACCCAGAGAGTCCGCCTCTCTCCCTTCCGGTCCGCGGCAACCAAAATCATCTGCGGAGTACCCCAAGGCTCCTCACTCAGCCCGACCCTCTTCAAAGTCTACATGAACCCCCTTGCCGCCATCGTACACAAACACAACCTCAACATCATCACCTACGCCGCTGACACCCAGCTGATCCTTGCCCCTCACCAAAGACCCAGCCACCGCCAGAACCAACCTCCAGGAAGGAATGAAAGACATCGCGGAATGGATGAAATACAACCGCCTAAAGCTAAACTCAGACAAAACGGAGGTCCTCATCCTGGAACATCACAATCTGCCTGGAATGACTCCCGGTGGCCCACCGCGTTGGGCTCCCCACTGACACCCACCGACCACGCACGCAACCTAGGATTCATCTTGGACTCCTCGCTCACCATGTCCAAACAAGTCAACGCCATCTCGCCCTCATGCTTCAACACCCTGCGCATGCTTCGAAAGATCTTCAGGTGGATCCCCACCGAAACGAGAAGGACGGTCACCCAGGCGCTCGTCACCAGCCGGTTGGACTACGGAAACGCCCTATACGCAGGAAACACAGAAAAACTTCAGAACATACTCCAGCACATACAGAACGCATCCACATGCCTCATCCTGGACATCCCCCGACACAGCCACTTAACCGCCCACCTGAGAGACCAGCACTGGCTCCTCGTCAACAAAAGAATCACGTTCAGGCTCCTCACCCACGCACACAAAGCACTCCACAACGCCGGACCGAATACCTCAACAGATGCCTCACGTTCTACACTCCAACTCGCCAGCTCCGCTTCACCACCCTCGCCGCCATCCCACAGATCCACAGAACCACCACCGGAGGAAGATCGTTCTCCTACCTGGCCGCCAAGACATGGAACTCCCTCCCCGCCCACCTACGTCTGACCCAGGACCACATCACCTTCAGGAGACACCTAAAGACCTGGCTGTTCGAGCAGTCGCAGCTCCGCCCCCTCTCCCCCCAGTGCCTTGAGACTCCCACGGGTGAGTAGCGCACTCTAAACATTTCTTGATTGATTGATTGATTGACCCACCCCTCTCCCTAACCCCAACCAATGTCCAATTGTCCATAAAGAAGTCCAACGAAATGTCCAAAACCCCAACGCCAATTCCCATCCACCAAAACAATAAATAAAAAAGGGGCAATCAACAGGGTCTCCTCTCTTAGGTTCGGCGGGGTTGTCTAGGGCGACGCGGCGCTTTAGAGCGCTGCAGTTGCAGCCACAGTGGTGGGGCACCAGTGATGGAAAGGGGGCAGGCGGCTGCAAGACGGTGGCGCCGTACCGCTGGAGGGCGGTGGCTGGGGCCCGGGGCATTGGAGGAGTGTTCAGCTGCTGCTGCCTCCTCCTCCTCCACCTCCAGGACCACCAGCCATCGATATTCTACTTGTATCGCCTCCAACTTCCGGCACCGAGCCTTGGCGGCCAACTCCTTAGGATCTGGTTTAGGAGTAGCTGTATATCAAAAAGAAAAAGCAAAACTATTGTAAAATTTACTCTTAGAAAAACAGTAAGACAAGTTAATTATAGTACACATAGTGGCATGGTAGCACTATAAAGCACAGTACATAACATTTGTGGTATGTATCTATCCTCCCACGTGCTTGGTCTTTAACATTTGCGGGATTTTTTCAGGCATTCAACCAACCATGCATCAGATTCCTATCGGCCACCTTTGGCAGGGGGTACCTTTGCAATTTAATTTGCATGATTGCATCACACGTATCCTTCTCTCTCAGTCATAAATATTAAATCTTGCCCGTCCTTCTTCCTTCCACCCGTCTTTCCTTTTTTGTAGTTCAACACCAGGTGATCTGATCTGACTTTTGGTCTTCTCCATAACACTTTCAAAGCGGAGTTGAAATCAGAGAGAAGAGGCCATTGGTTACTCAATACTCCCGCACTAATGCCAATCAAAGGGTGTCTTGACTCTTCAAACGTTCACAAGTTCACAACAACTCCAACTTACTTAGGGCATCATTAGGATGGCGGGCGGACTTAGTCTGCCCGCCATCTTCACACTACAAGGGACCGCCCGCCATGAGGGCGGGGGTCCCGTGGTGAAAATTAGGATGCGCCCTCCACAGTGGCAGGCGCATCCCGTATTTTTAACATTGCGGCTGGCGGTGCTGAAAACACCGCCCACCACAATGCTAAAAATACATGTGCTTTTCAAAGCACAATGTGACAGGCCTGTGCGGTCCCTGCCACGTTGTCCTTTGGAAGGCAGGGAGTACCATCCATAGGCACCCCCCATGCGCCCCCCCATGTGCCTGCAACGGGCCCCACAAGCACACTCCACACGCCTTTCCTTGCTGGCAATGCCGTCACGGAAAGGCATCCCAAAATGCATAATGTAATATGGCTGGCACCATATTTAACCCATTTCTGCCCGGTTAACATGTCGACCATGCGTAAAAGCGGCGTACGGTCTTTCCATCTGCCACAGAACCCCCAGCCATTGTAATATGGCGGGAGGTCTTTATTTTCTACAGGGATGGCGGGCGGTTTGCCGCTGCCGGGCTGGCGGTGACTACCGCCGGCCCGGCGAGGGCAATCTGCCCGCCAACCTAATGGGGCCCTAAGTCTCAACAGTACAGTATACATACAGTACACCCTTGCAGTGAGTGTAATGTCAATAGTTAAGGATTATTAATCTAACTTACCACCGCCCGCCACTGGTGCTGGCTCGCCCCCTGCAGCTCCATCTGCAACTGCCGCTTCCTCCTCTTCAGCCACGTCGCCACTGGCCCCGGCACTGGTGGTTGGTAGTGCGCCTAGAAAAAACATTACACATTTTTTAAGTGTCATATACACCTCCCCCTATTGGTCAGTAGCAAGATTGAAAAATGAGTTCATAGTATACAATACATCACTATTACAAATCAGGTAGTACTAGAGTAGACAATAGTAGTTATCTGGTCCCTAGGGTCATTCTAGTCTTTGCTTAGTTAGCCATGCAACCATTTTACCTTTGTGTCTTTTATTTTTGCACACGTGACGTTACGTCACAGCTTGTTGTATAATAGACACCTTTGAGCCCACATGACCTCATACTGCTACTGTCTAAGCGTTGTCAACCAAAATATTAACAAGCCACTTTTTTTATGAAGTTGTGGTGTTAGTCCATATTGCTTATCCATAAAAATGATACACTTTTTGGCACGGCTGAGAAATGCTTTCAATATACTAACGTGCACCATTTTTCTCATTACAGACGGAAGATTCCCTTCTACGAACCAGAGGTTTGCAGAGCTTATGATATAACAACTACCAGTACTAGGTTCTTCTAAGGTGAGGGGTCCTCAGAATTTGCTCAGAGATCTTCATTTCAAATTTTATATAAAATATATTCCTAACAAGGGGATGGTGGTGCTTCCACCACTGTTCAGTTATAATGATTTCACTTTTTTTGTACCATGGAGTTCTAGTTGTTGTAACTGTAAGTGTAAGAATGTTTATTGTTTTAATGTTATGAATTTTCCTGTTGGTGCTGCATTATAGAACAACGTAGAAGGCTTGTCCATTGAAAATAAAACCTTTGAACTTACATAGACTCAGTGGTATTAGGTTTGGACTTACACGAGTGAGCAAGCTAAAGGAAGGGTGTGCAATGCATATGCATTGCGTCCACGACTGAGAGGTCGGGTGTGTTATGTTCTGGGTTGTCTACTTGTTGGGTATCTTGGGGGGAGGGTTCGGAGAGCTAATAGTTATGAAGAGACACTACTATAACTAGTCGGGCAGGGGATTGTGGTGGGTTCTGAACTTCTGATTGAG
Organism: Lissotriton helveticus; assembly: GCF_964261635.1. Taxonomy (NCBI): domain Eukaryota; kingdom Metazoa; phylum Chordata; class Amphibia; order Caudata; family Salamandridae; genus Lissotriton; species Lissotriton helveticus. The sequence goes on from NC_136058.1 coordinate 212,647,977, forward strand.
GTGTGAGGAAGGTCCAACCTCCCATCACCAACATCCTATTTTCTTGTGCAAAGTTCTGTATTTGTAAAATCCCTACAACAGTAGTAGTATGTCCTATCCTATCAAAATTGTAATAAATCTGGTTGGGCATTTGTTGGTTGACATTGTCGAAAAGCCTCAAAATTAACAAAGACTCAAGATCAATAAGACTAGAAGTAGTACAAGAAAACAACCCAAAGGACTGGACTCAATGGCTAGAGCTACTGGTGAATCTGAGTTTTATTTAAAACCTTTTAAATAAAGAGTGGCCAACTGGGCAAGCTTAGCTACTACAGACAGACTAATAGTAGTAGTATAGAGAGTCATCATAGCAGAGGCAAGGATAACAAGAATTTCGAAACAGATTGCACAGATCGAAGGATAATTGTTGGTAAACTATGGCATTAGAAAACGGAAACAATAGTTAGGGAAAAATATGGTGCAGTAAAATTATGGAATAAGAATTATTAATAAAAAAACAAGAAGACTTACTAGAGCCAGCAGAAGAGCCCTCGTTGGTGTCCTCCGGATAGTGTACTCCCGCCAATTGTGACCCTGTCTGCCTGCCCCTCGGTGCTGAACAGGAAAGATATAAGAAAGAGACAAACATTGATGATTGGTGTGAAACAAATAAAATATTTTTAAAGAACGGTCAAAAAAACACTCATGTAAACAACAATTGCAATAACTAAATTGACCAATCTTATTTGGTCAACAAATAGTATCGGGGGATTCACGGATCGACTAATTACTATTTATCAACACTAATCCAGTCTTCCATTTTGATTCCAGAATACTAACTAAGCCTAAGTACGACGTACTACCTGACGTAGCCCACCTATTCCAGGCGTGCCAATTGTACACTAAGTATGCATTTCCACTTCTTTTAGTCCTCAACAATGCATATGGTCAAATAGAGGACACATGACATGACTACATTTTTGTATACACCAAATTTTGGGTTGATTGATTGATGCTGAATGATGTTTTGCAAGTGCTAGGCCTATTACCACTCATTGCACAAACTGGAAAAGGTTCTACTAAAGACTGGGGTACTAGCAGCACGTGACATTACAGAGGGGGCATCATGCATACCACATAAGAATGACAAACTCATACAAAGTAACTAAACCTAAGTATCAATCCACCCCTATCTCTTAGTGACAGGACAAAGTGAGGACTAGAGTCACTATAGCATTACGTAACTTAATTTCTCTAAAATAAACTCTTACATAATCACGGTAAGCGAGCGCAAATGCAAAGTTGCAAACAAGTAAGAATAGTAGCGCAGAAGAGCACCTGTGTCATCATAACAATAACTGAAGACTTTTAAACTTAATTTTCCTGTACTGTAAGCAACAGCATTCTAGCTGGTTGGGAAAAAATATATATTTGCAATATATAACACAGAACAGAAGAACAGACACAAAGTAGTAATAATTAGTTACTCACCAAGACCCGGGACCTCCACTCCTAGCAGGTCCAGCAGGTCTTGCTCCCGGTCCAGGATATCGGAGCACCGGTGCGTCAGTTGGTTCTGGGTGCGCCGGACCTCAGAGCAGCGGAACACTGCCCGACGCACCTTCCCCCACCGCTGCCGATGCTCCAGGAGCCCGTACCCGAACCCAGGCCTGCCACCTGCTGCTAGGGTTAAGGGGAGGTGGCGCTGCACAAAGAAAACTAGTGCAGCCAACTCCACCTCCCCAAATAAGGCCCGTGCCTGCACCCCTTGTGGGCGCCGCCTTCCGCAAGTAAGTAGGTTGCGACTCTGGCTGCGATGAGCCCTGCTGTGTCCCTTTGCCATGGTTCTGGGGTAGGCGGGGGGCAGAAAAGAAAAGGTAAACATTTAAAAAAGTTAGTAAAAGAAATGGAAAAAGCAGGTGATGGAAAAAGAGTGAAAAAATAGTTAAAAAACACAGAAAAAGTAGACCAAAACCAAAAATATAGAAGCTGGGAAATAGTCGGAGAGATAATAAATAAAATCGAATAAAAAAAGTGTCTAGAAACAAAGGATTGAAAAGATTGAGGGAGGATTAAAAGTAGGCCCCAGAACCATGCAATAGAGTGAAAAACAAGATGGCCGCGCCCATAGGCGACTGCATGGGTAAGTTGGCGAGACTTTTTCAACTCGATCACAGAGAAAATATCACGAACAGGCGGGAAAAAAACTTCTGCGTCTTCGCGATATTTTCGCCTGCTCGTGGAGATTTTCGACATTTTCGTGATAGTTTGCGAAAGTGAATTTCGCAAATTCCGCCCACCCCTAGTGAGTAACGCTGTAGGTGAGTGGTGGTGTGTGAGTGTCTGTATAGGTGTATGAGTGCATATGATAGTGCTGTACTGATGAGTGACCACATGTATGAGTGACTGTATGGGTGAATGAGTGGTATGTGGGTAGACCTGAAGAATCAGTGAGTGGGTATGTAGTAACTGGTATTGCTGTGTCTATGGTTTCGAAAAAGGCAGTCTGTATTTTTGAGTAGGTGTATCAAAGGTTATATTAGGGTGTGAGAAGGTGCAACAGATTATCATGTGGATGATGTCATCAGTGATGTCATTTGAGATGTCATCAGTGATGTCACTGACCATGTCATGAATGATGTAATATGTGACATCATCAGTGGTGCATTGCGGGGGCGCAAGTTATACTGAACTGAACTAATTATAACAGTGGAATTTCTCTGTTTTTTTACGAGTGAAATGTCCAACTTAGTATAAAATCCCTGAAACCTCTGATTTTTTCAATGAATTTCAAAGGTTTTTTAAGTGCTAATTTCTAACTATAACGTCCCTGAAAATTATGTTTTTCTCAGTGAATTTCAAAGGTTTTTAAATGCTAATTTGCTACTTTCTAACTATGCCTACAGAGTTAGGACATGTGCAGAAAGAGCAAGAAAGGCAGAGAAAGAAGCAAGAGGAATGCAGAAAGAGGCAACAGAAGTCCAGAAATACGAAGAAAGGTAGAGAAGCAAGAGATGTGCACAAAGAATCAACAGAGGAGCAAAAAGTGGCCTTGTTGCAAAGTCATCTTGTGCCCCCAACTTTTTGCTGACGGTTACTGGGGTAACTGACTCTGATTAACCATGCATAGAACCAGTGCTATGCTAAAAGACACTTCGAATACAGTGAAAACACCTAAATACACTAGGGAACACTATGCGTTGGGGTACCCCTGTGATTTGAATGACCTCCTCTGTAAGGCCCTAGTACATAATAGGGCAATTAAAAATACCTCTAAGTCAGAGGTGCAGAAAGATGCTTCTTTAAGTAGTAGTCACATTTGCAGAGTGGTGGAGAAAGGGTGCTGGGCCTCTGACCAGCGCTCAGGAATTCCGCTGTATAGGACTTAGAGGAGGTACCAGGAGGCTTCTTGGCCCCCAAAGTCCCTCAGGAGTAAATTGGACTTCATCTCCCAGCCTGTAGTCTGCCAGGATGTGCGTTTGCAGAGTGGTGGAGAAAGGGGGGCATGGCCTGCTATGACGTCCTAGCATTCCCACTGTGTGGGACTTACTGGAGGTAACAAGAGGGGTAGTTGGCCCCAAGGACAACCTTGGGGGCCAACTACCCCTCCTATTACCTCCAGTAAGTCCCGCACAGCAAGATTGCTAGGATGCCATAGCAGGCCACGCCTCCTTTCCCCACCACTCTGCAAAAGTTTTTCCTGATGTGCTCTTAGAAGGGGCTTAAAGTCCCCTTCGCTGCTGGGAGTCCTTAGGGGCAAACTAGCCTACCTGATATCTTCCAGTATGTCCAAGGTAGTGATATTGCTGAAAGCTGGGCAAAGGCCATGCCCCCTTTCTCCACCACTCTGCAAAGCCCCCTCCTGGTGTATTCTAAATTGGGGGAATAAGTCCCCTTGAATACTGAGGGTCCCTGGGGGCCAACTAGCCCACCAAATAACTCCAGTAAGTCCCACACACCTGGATTGCTGAGAGTGGTCCGAGGCACTTCTTACACCACTCTACAAACGCAGCTCTTGGTGCACTGCTGCTCGAGGGATGAAGTCCACTTGTATCCTGAGGTCCTTAGGACACAAGAGGACGCCATCGCCCCACCAGCAGTGCGCCAAGAGGCGCGCTTGCAGAGTGGTGTAAAAATGGGCCTGGCCTCGGACCATCTCTCAGCAATCCAGCTGTGTGGCGCTTACTGGAGGTACTTGGTGGGCTAATTGGCCCCCAGGGACCCTTAGTATTCAAGGGGACTTAATCCCTCAACTTAGAATGCACCAGGTGGCACATTTGCAGAGTGCTTCAGGGAGGGGGCGAGGCCTCCAGCGAGATGCCGGCTTTAAAAAATATATATATTTGTAGAAAGAGCGTTGTGTGGCACCCTTCTTTTACTATTTTCGGGGCCGTGCCAAAGCAATGTAGTGGCTGCTGCCTGTACTTCCCTTGTGGGAGTATTACTCGGTGGTTGCACATGCCCTTTTTTGGGGCCCTGGGGACCCCATACCCCAGGGCCTGAGCATTAAAAAAAAAAAACAGGAAGAGGGCCATGTGGCTTCTCTTTCCTGGGCTGCTATTGGCCCCAGGGACCCCATCCTCCGGGGCCTGTCCAGCATTTTTTAAAAGTATTATTTTGGCGGGAGGCAAGAGCCCCCCTCCTGAGGCCTATTATGGCCCGGGGACCCCATCCCTCAGGGCATTGCCTCATTTAAAAAAAAAATGATATGGGAGTGGGGCTGCGTGGCCCCCCTTCCCTTGGCCACTTCTGGCCCCGTAGACCCCATCCCTGGGGCCTGGCCAACCTTTTTTTAGGATGGGGCCTCGTGGCCCCAGGGACCTCATTCCCCGGGGCCGACCTTTCTGTTTTTTAAATTTGATTTTTTAATTAATGAGGAGGGGGTGGCGTTGCCCCCTCCCAGGACACTTCTGGCCCCAGGGACCCCATCCCAGGGGTCTGGCCTCACTGTTGGGGACCGTGGGGGGAACCCCAATGCCTTCACGGTCCCGCCAGCTCCCTGCCTCCTGCGGGAGTAAACATTGCTTTGAGAATAGGGGCGCTGCTGACATGCAGTGACCCTTGTGCAAAAACAATCTGCTTTGGTTTTTGGACGCAAGAGCAGGTTTCCTGCTCTCGTGTCCAAAAACCAAAGCAGTGTTTGCCATGACAGGGTGGGAGCGTGTGCTCCCACCCTGCCATAGCAAACAGAAATGTCCTGGGACATTGCAGGAGCTGGCCCTGGGGGTTGGCGGTCCCCAGGGCCATCTAGGGCTCCAGGAGGGGGTCCGCTCAGATCCCCTCCCATCATTTCACAAAGCCCGAGGGAGGTGGTGGATCCCAGGGCTTGTGGGGCCAGTGAGGCCCCCCAAAAATAATTTGATGAAAGACCCGGGGAGGTGGCAGTCCCCGGGGATTGGGGTGGTCCGTGAGGCCCCTGCGGACCCCCACAAATATATCTTGGCATTGCCCCAGGACCTGGCCCACCCGGGGGCTTCCAAATAATCAAGCGCAAAGCCCGTGCTTCTTTTTTGTTTTTTTCTCTGCAGGATCCGTGCACCCAGCGCAATTCTGCAGTTTAAAAAAATAAATAAAATCTTTTTAGCCTCTGAGCAGGCCTACCGTGTCACAAGATCGCTGCAAAAACTTCCTGGTTTGGAGTGTTGGCAGCCAATCAGAAGTCAGCTTATGCTCGGATTTACACCATTTAAAAAAGGCCGCTTTCTGAACCAAGAGCTACCTTTTTGCCAAATTTGGTGTATTTCCGACCAGCAGTTCGGGCTGTAGCCTGTTCCAATTTTTCCTAAGTAAATTAACATCAGGAAAACGCATTGTTGGGACCCCCTTTTTTCTTGGCCCCCACTTGACGAATCACCCTGAAACTTTCAAGACAGGAGCTGACCAGAGCGCCCATTCATTTTTGAAAGTTTGCGAAGATTCAGAAAATGACACCAAAGGTATTGGCAAAACAAAAAACACTTTTCCTATGAAAACTAGGTTCTCACTATAACTACCTACTGGCGACTGCTAGTAGGTAATATATACACATACCTATGTATTTATGTATACATAAATAAATGAATAAATAAATATATATATATATATATATATATATATATATATATATATATATATATATATATTCACTGAAAAAACCATAGGTTTCAGGCCTTATATAGTTAGGAATTAGCATTAAAAAAAAACCTTTGAAATTCACTGAAAAAACCATAGGTTTCAGGAGTTATATAGTTAGGAATTAGCTTTTACAAAACCTTTGAAATTCACTCAAAAAACTATAAGTTTTAGTGGTGTTATAGTTAGCTGGACATTTTACTCATACAAAACCATTGAAATTGCTCCTATATAGTTAGTTGTACTAAGTATATATCGCGCACCCGCAAACCACTGCTGATGATGTCACATATTACATCATTCATGACATGGTCAGTGACATCACTGATGACATCTCAAATGACATCACTGATGACATCACTGATGAGATCATCCAGTGAATGTAGTTTGCTTCGTTATTTAAATATGCATTATATATATAGCAATTTGCATTGAAGAATGAGTGGATATATAAATAAATATTTGGATGGAGGATTTAGTAGCAGTGTAATTGACTGTTTACTTGACCAATTTATAATGTCTCACAAAATATAGTGGATAGTGACTAAACTGTGTGAATATCTGTATCACTTTGTCAGTTGTTGTGTAAACTGATTCTACAGTTGGTTACTAGCTATGTGAAAGTCTATATTAGGTATTGATTAGTTAACTGAGTATTTGTATGGGAGTGTGAAAGTGTGTGTGGTTCGGTGGAGGGTGTGTGACTGTCCAAAGATGTGTGAATAGTTTATTCAGTAGACATATGAAGTTACAACTACATGTTCTAACAGTTTGGGTGAGGGAATCTCTTTATGGGTGTGGTGATGAGCAAATATATTTCTCAAAGGTACAGGTCCAACAAACTAGAAAAATAAAAGGCAGTGTATGTGTCAGTTGTTGTATATAAATAAGTATACATAAGACACAATGATTGTGTGAGTGACTGTATGGATAACTGTATACTTGTAATAATGATTTCATAATTCACTAAGTATGACTTACGATCTAAATGAATAGAAGAAGTGGTATTTGTATAAGTGTTTTGCTAAGTAAATATGTAAGTATGATCCATTGTTTGCATAAGTGAGTAGGATGACTTCATATGTGAATAGGATGCGTGCTGTTGTTTAATGTCGATATAGATGTATAAGTATTTTTGATAGTGTTCTATTGTTCATTGACAGCATGTATGAGTGAATCCATAGGTAAGGGATTAGATGTGTGTATACATGTATGAATCACTGAGTGGATTTTTAGATACTTGTATTGCTGTGACAATGGATTAAAATATGACACTCTGTATTTTACAAAGAGTGATGAAAAATTGTAATAGTGTATGAAAAGGTGTATGTGATTGTCACGTGGATGATGTCATCAGTGATGTCATCAGTGATGTCATTTGAGATGTCATCAGTGATGTCACTGACTATGTCATGAATGATGTAATGTGACATCATCAGCAGTGGATTGCGGGTGTGCGATATATACTTAGTACAATTAACTATATAGGAGCAATTTCAATGGTTTTGTATGAGTAAAATGTCCAGCTAACTATAACACCACTAAAACTTATAGTTTTTTGAGTGAATTTCAAAGGTTTTGTAAAAGCTAATTCCTAACTATATAACTCCTGAAACCTATGGTTTTGTCAGTGAATTTCAAAGGTTTTTTTAAATGCTAATTCCTAACTATATAAGGCCTGAAACCTATGGTTTTTTCAGTAAATTTCAAAGGTTGTTTTAAATGCTAATTCCTAACTTTATAAGGTCTGAAACCTATGTTTTTTTCAGTGAATTTCAAAGGTTTTTTAAATGCTAATTCCTAACTACATAAGGCCTGAAACCTATGGTTTTTTCAGTGAATTTCAAAGGTTTTTTAAATGCTAATTCTATTAGCGGATAATGTTTAAATATATTAATATCCTAGTGGGACCACCTGAGCAGCCCTAGGGGGTCAGGGTGTTCCTACCCTGCCCCCTTTTTGTGTTCTACACGTTTGTTTTTCTGCTTTCTTGTGCCTAATTCCTAACTATATAAGGCCTAAAACCTATGTTTTTTTCAGTGAATTTGCAAGGTTTTTTAAATGCTAATTCCTAACTATATATGGCCTGAAACCTATGTTTTTTTCATTGAATTTGCAAGGTTTTTTAAATGCTAATTCCTAACTATATAAGGACAGAAACCTATGGTTTTTTCAGTGAATTTGCAAGGTTTTTTTTAAATGCTAATTCCTAACTATATAAGGCCTGAAACCTATGTTTTTTTCAGTGAATTTCAAAGGTTTTTTAAATGCTAATTCCTAACTATATAAGGCCTGAAACCTATGGTTTTTTTCAGTGAATTTCAAAGGTTTTTTAAATGCTAATTCCTAACTATATAAGGCCTGAAACCTATGTTTTTTCAGTGAATTTCAAAGTTTTTTTAATGCTAATTCCTAACTATATAAGACCTGAAAGCCCACCAGGAATCTCCAGTATGCACCAGGGGACTGCATTGCAGAGAGGTGTAATTAAGCCACGGTCCTTTTTACACCTCTCTGCAACGCAGCCCCCGTGCATGTTTGAAGAGGGGGAACTCATTCCCCCTGCATACTGGGGGCCCCTGGGGGCCAACTAGCCCACCTGGAACCTCCAGTATGCGCCAGGGGGCTGCATTGCAGAGGTGTAATGAGGCTATGCCCCTTGTTACACCTCTCTGCAACGCAGCCGCCTGGCGCGTTTGCAGAGGGGGAACTAATTCCCCTTGCATAATGGGGGTCCCTGGGGGCCAACTAGCCCACCAGGAGCCTCCAGTATGCGCCAGATGGCTGCATTGCATAGAGGTGTAATGAGGCCACACCCTTTTTTACACCTCTCTGCAACGCAGCCCCCGTGCATGTTTGAAGGGGGGAACTAATTCCCCTTGCATACTGGGTGTCCCTGGCAGCCATCTTGTGCCTTGTTCGAACCAAGGCACAAGAAAGCAGTGAAACAAAGGTGTGAAACTCGCAAAGGGGCCACAGTAGAAACACCCTGACCCCCTAGGCCTGCTCAGGGGGTCCCACAAGGACCCCCAAGGCAAAATAATTTTTTATTTTTTTTTAAAGTCACGGGGTACAAAAAAACAATAAAAAAATATAAAACAACAATAAGAATAAAAAAACAGTTCTTTTCAGAACTACCTCCAATTTATATAAAAATGCTAAATTTTTTAAAAACTCTGTCTTTTTCTTTTTCTCCAGGGTACGCGTACCGGTACGTGTACCGATACGTGTACCGGGGTGCGCACCCCCTCAAAAAATAAAAAAAATTATGAGTGTGTGAGTGGTGTGCGTGTGTGGGGGGGTGGGTGTGGGGTGTGTGTGTGGGGGGGTATGTGTGTGGGGTGTGTGTGTGTAGGATGTGTGGGTGTGTGTGTGGGGTGTGTGTGTGTGTGTGGGGGGGGGGTGTGGGTGTGTGTGGGGGTGAGGAATGTGTGTGTGTGTGTGTGTGTGTGTGTGAGGTGTGTGTGTGGGGTGTGTGGGTGGGGGGGGTCGGAGGTGTGTGTGTGTGTGGGGGGTGAGGTGTGTGTGGGGGATGTGTGGGGTGTGTCTGGGAGGTGTGTGTGTGTGTGGGGGGAGTGAGGTGTGTGTGGGGGGGATTTGGGGGGGTGTGGGTGTAGGTGGGGGTGTGGGGGTGTATGGTGTGTGTGTGGGTGTGTGGGGTGTTTGGGTGCGGGTGGAGGTGTGGGTGTATGAGGTATGGTGGGGGTGTGTGTGGGGGGGTGGGTGTGGGGTGTGTGTGTGTCGGGGTATGTGTGTGGGGCACCCCCTCAAAAAAATAAGAAAAATAATGAGTGTGTGTGTGGTGTGTGTGTGTGGGGTGGGTGGGTGTGGGGTGTGTGTGTGGGGGGGTATGTGTGTGGGGTGTGTGTGTAGGATGTGTGGGTGTGTGTGTGGGGTGTGTGTGTGTGTGGGGGGGGTGTGGGTGTGTGTGTGAGAGGAGTGTGTGTGTGTGTGTGTGTGTGAGGTGTGTGTGGTGTGTGTGTGTGTGTGTGTGTGAGGTGTGTGTCAGAGGTGTGTGTGTGTGGGGAAGGGGTGAGGTGTGTGTGGGGATGTGTGGGGTGTGTCTGTGAGGTGTGTGTGTGTGTGTGTCTGAGGAGGGATGAGGTGTATAGGTGTGTGTAGGTGTGTGGGGTATGTGGGTGTGGGTGGGGATGTGGATGTGTAAGGTGTGTGTGTGGGTGTGGGTGTGTGGGGTGTTTGGGTGTAGGTGGGTGTGTGGGTGTGTGAGGTGTGTGTGGGGTGTGTGTGGGGGGTATGTGTGTAGGATGTGTGGGTGTGTCTGTGAGGTGTGCATGTGTGTGTGTGGGGGGAGGTGTGTGTGTGAGATGTGTGAGGTGTGTCTGTGAGGTATCTGTGTGTGTGTGTGTGTGTGTGTGTGTGTTGGGGGGTGAGGTGTGTGTGTGAGTGAGTGTGTGTGGGATGTGTGGGTGTGGGTGTGGATGTGTAAGGTGTCGGTGTGGGGGTGTGGGGTGTTTGGGTGTGGGTGGAGGTGTGCGTGTGTGAGGTGTGTGTGGGGAGTGTGTGGGTGTGGAGGTGTGGGGTTGTGTGCGTGTGGGTGTGTATGGGACGTACTTGTAGGTACCTAAAACAGCCACAGAACCAAAAGCTCTTTTCAAAAAATGATTATTTTATTATTTAATATTATGATTATATAATTTTTTTCACAATTTTTCCCCATGGTACGCTCCCCGGTACGCTCCCCGGTGCGCGTACCGGGCGCTCCCCCCGCGAAAAACAAAAAAAAATATTGTTTGCCCCGCGGGACCCTTTAATGGCCCCCACATCAAACCTAGGGGGTTAGGGGGGTCTACCCTGCCCCCTTTTGGTCATTTCCCCCTTTGATTTTTGCCACCTCTTGTGTCTCAATCCTACCGAGACACAAGATGGCGGCCGCTGCGGACTGTTTCGAATGTTTACAGACACCCGAGAACCAATCAGCTTCCCGTGCGCAAGTCGCGTGGCGCGCCCGGAGCGCTCCCCGGTGCGCGTACCGGGGCGCGGCCATAGATATATAAATTTTTTTGAACCTAAATTACTCAAAATCCTCTGGAGCACATATCTTGAGACATAGCAAAGGCACATCGGGCTACCAGTCCCTATAATTTTGCCAAGTTTGGTGAAAATCCATTCAGCCGCCGTTCGAGCTAAAAGTGCGACAGACCGCCCTATGGAAATTAACATGGGGAAAACACGTTTTGGGACCCCCCTTTTATCTCGGCCCCCGCTTGACGAATCCCCCCCAAACTTTCAGGGAAAGACCGGAGCGCCGCGAGGCAAAGTTGCTGTAAAATTCAGGCAGATTCCTCAACCGGCGCCAAAGTTATTCTCAATAGAATGTTGCGATTTCCCTATGGAAATCAATCCGAACTATATATACCTACTGGCGACCGCCAGTAGGTAATATATATATATATATATATATTTATATATATATATATATATATATATATATATATATATATATATATATATATATATATATATATATATAAAATTTCTATGGAAAAATGAAACCCCTCATTTTGTTCCTTTTCAAATTAAATGTATTAAGTGTTACCACTTTATTCCAATCAAGATGACTTCAGGTGTGCCATACTTTTGTCATAAGTAAGACTGTTAGCGTTCTAGTTGTTCTTTAGAACACTCTGGGACATTCTGTCATTGGGCTATAGTTGGGCTACATCTGGCTGATATTTGGGCTACATTTGGGCTCTTTTGTCTCTGGTGGCCATCTTGGGAGACTGCATATCAGAATTTTTTTAATGAAATATAAGAGGATTTGAGAAGTCACTCAAAATGTGCCCTAATTTTTCTTTCTTCAGCACTAATCATAATTTCTATGGCAAAATGAACCCCCTCATTTTGTTCCTTTGCAAATTAAATGTTTTAAGTGTTAACACTTTATTCCAATCAAGATGACTTCAGGTGTGCCATACTTTTGTCATAAGTAAGACTGTTAGCGCTCTAGTTGTTCTTTAGAACACTCTGGGACATTCTGTCATTGGGCTACATCTGGCTGATATTTGGGCTACATTTGTTTTTTTTTGTCTCTGGTGGCCATCTTTGGGCTACATTGGGCTACATTGGGCTACATTTGGGCTCTAACATATCTATAGCCCAATGTAGCCCAATATATATTTTTTCAAAGTTAATTTTTGTAAAAACCACTGGAGCATATATCTTGAGACATAGCAAAGGCACATCGGGGTACCAGTCCCTACAATTTTGCCAAGTTTGGTGAAAATCCATTCAGCCGTTCGAGCTAAAAGTGCGACAGACCGCCCAATGGAAATTAACATGGGGAAAACACGTTTTGGGACCCCCCTTTTATCTCGGCCCCCGCTTGACGAATCCCCTCCAAACTTTCAGGGAAGGACCGGAGCGCCGCGAGGCAAAGGTGCCGAAAAATTCAGGCAGATTCCTCAGCCGGCGCCAAAGTTATTCCCAATAGAATGTTGCGATTTCCCTATGGAAATCAATCCTAACTATATATACCTACTGGCGACCGCCAGTAGGTAATATATATATGTACCTGAAGTTTGGGCTCCCTATATCAATCGTTTGTTTAATGCTCTGTCCGTAAGTTGTAATTTTCCTGATAGTTGGCGTGCAGCAGAAGTTGTCCCGATCTTTAAAAAGGGAAAAAGATCTGTTCCCTCTAATTATAGACCTATTAGTTTAATGGACATCCTGCAAAAACTCTATGCTAAGCATCTACTATTTAGGATAAATGACTGGTTGGAGGAGTCGGCTATACTTTCCAAATTTCAGGCAGGCTTTAGGTCTAAGACCAGCACGTTAGACCAGGTCTTTAGATTTTGCTGTCTGTTTTGGAAGTATGTTCACATTAGGAAAGGTCATTTGTATGTAGCCTTTATTGATTTAAGGGCGGCATTCGACCTTGTTCCTCGCAATCTGCTCTGGAGATCGCTAAACACAGCCGGTCTGCCAGAAAGTCTCTTGGTCCACATTATCGAGTTGCACGCTAGAAATCACGCAAACATCAGATGGGGTCCGAAAGGTGAACTGACGCGAGATATCCCGATTAAGCGTGGTGTCCGACAGGGATGCGTCCTGGCCCCCACCCTGTTTTCTATTTTTGTTAATGATGTGCCTGATTATCTTAATGCTTGCAACAATGATTCACCACAGCTGAATGGAGAGAGAGTGCCTGCGTTGCTCTTCGCGGATGATACCATCTTAATATCCCAAACCAAGAAGGGCCTCCAGGCACTCTTAAACTCCTTCAGCAGCTACTGTGTGACCAAAGGGCTAGAAATAAATGTTGATAAAACAAAATGTATGGCTTTAAATCCTATTAGACCGGACAGAGGGAACCTGACCCTGAATGGGGAAACTTTAGGTACTGTGGAGAACTTTACTTATCTGGGGGTAGTACTCGATTCTAAGTTAACATGGAAGGCTCAAATCGAGAAAAGTAAGGTGTCATATGCCCATAATGCAAAACCTATAATCTGTAGATTGAATGCTAGTACAAGTAAAAGTATAACTCCTGTACTTGAACTCTTCAAATTTAAAATTCAATCTGCCGCCTTATACGGGGCTGAGATATGGGGACCTTGGGCCAGGGAGAGTTTCCAAGGCCTTGATAACAAATTTATGAGAACAATTGTAAAGGTCCCAACCAGTACACCACTAATACCTCTCCAGCTCGATTTGAATTTCAAACGAACCGACCACCTAACTATCATAAGACCATTAATGTTCTGGATAAGGATTTGGTCCACTCCAGAACTGATAGATTACAGGAATGGTCTTCAAGAAGTATTGAATTTAGATTCTTTCAATTCCCTTCGGTGGTTCGGGCATGTTAAAAAATGGTTCGATAATCTGGGTTTGTGTTCGTTCTGGGAAAACCCAGAGAATTTACCAGCCTCTGCTAAAACCATGGTAAAAAGAGCATATTGGTGCTTTATGAACAACAGACATGTTCATGAAAGTAGAATCGGCACCTTAACTAAACATTTTTTATCCTTCAAAAGTGAACCGTGTTTTGAATACTTCTTGGACGAAATAGAGCCTCCCGTTGCCAAGACTCTCTTCCTGAAGTTTAGGTATGGAAACCTCATGCTGAATTCCAACATCGAGCGTTGGACAAATAAAAAACTGGATTGTCCTAATAGTACAAGTGAGAGATGTCCTATGTGCTCAGATTTATGCAAGGAGAATGAGGTTCACATGTTGTTTATATGCAAAACATATCTGAAAGCTCGAAAAAGATGGCTCAAACCTATGTGTGTTCTCTTAGGAACCAGATCTTGTTTTACAGCATACAGGATCTTAAAAACAAATACTGCACAGTTTATTGTATTCAGTATCAGTAGGTTTCTTCACTCGGTTTTTATTGTCCGAAAGAAATTGGGACAGGTGCTTTGAAGCTGGATTGATTTTAAATACTGAACTTTGCTGCTAAAAATTGTATTTCCCTGCTAAATGAATGATGCTTATGATTCAATTGGTGAAAATTAATTTTGCACCTTATTATTGAAATTATTGTTCTAAATGATTGATGCATGTATATTGTTATGATATATGAGTTAATGAATGTATATATGTGTGTCTTTTATGGCCGTTGGCCGAAATAAAGAAATAAATAAATAAAAATAAATATATATATATATAGATATATCCCATCACGATGCCTGTGTATAGAGGAGCCTCACAACCGGATGCTCTTTGCCACAATAAGCTTTATTGGAGGGGTTGAAGCTGGGAACACAACAGCAATGCCTCACAAATCAAAGTTCAGCCTGACGCGTTTCGTGGTCACTCCACTTTCTCAAAGGCCAACGAACTAGAGAGGCAGCGGCACAGCACTTGATAAGCACCACTCAAATGTCAGACCCCGCCTATGTGGGTGTGGCCACTCCAGTGGCACGCTGGTCTTTGTAGTGCTCCGTATTTCTCCAGTGAGCAGCTGTGCAAACGCCCTCATAATGTCAAAATTAAAATCACAGTGGGCCGTGGGACATGGCTCGAGTCCCCGCTTACACAATCTTCCTCCAACAGCCTGGCTCTTGTCCCATAAGCAGCGGCACATTACACGTCATTGCTGGAGTGCTCATTCAACACCTGGGCTCCACCGCGGCTCAGGCAAGCCGCCATTAATCCCAACACGATGCCTGTGTATAGAGGAGCCTCACAACCGGATGCTCTTTGCCACAATAAGCTTTATTGGAGGGGTTGAAGCTGGGAAAACAACAGCAATGCCTCACAAATCAAAGTTCAGCCTGACGCATTTCGTGGTCACTCCACTTTCTCAAAGGCCAACGAACTAAAGAGGCAGTGGCAAATGCCCCCAGCACTCCAGCAACGACGTGTAATGCGCCGCTGCTTATGGGACAGGAGCCGGGCTGTTGGAGGAAGATTGTGTAAGCGGGGACTCAAGTCATGTCCCACTGCCCACTATGGTTTTAATTTTGACATTATGGACGCGTTTGCACAGCTGCTCACTAGAGAAATACGGAGCACTACAAAGACCAGCGTGCCACTGGAGTGGCCACGCCCACATAGGCGGGGTCTGACATTTTAGTGGTGCTTATCAAGTGCTGTGCCGCTGCCTCTATATATATATATATATTCACTGAAAAAACCATAGGTTATAGACCATATATAGTTAGGAATTAGCATTTACAAAACCTTGAAAATTCACTGAAAAAACCATAGGTTATAGACCATATATAGTTAGGAATTAGCATTTAAAAAACCTTATTTTACTCACACAAAACCATTAAAATTCCATATATAGTTAGTTGCACTAACTATATATCGCGCACCCGCAATCCACTGCTGATCATGTCACATATTACATCATTCATGACATGGTCAGTGACATCACTGATGACATCACTGATGACATCTCAAATGACATCACTGATGACATCACTGATGACAACATCCAGTGACTGTATGTTTCTGTAAAGTTAAAATATGTCTTACATATTGAAGAATGAGTGGATGTATAAGTGTCTGGATGAAGGATTTAGTAGGTGCGTGACTGACTGTATGAGTGAGTGATTAAATGTGTCTCACTGAATGCATGGGTTAGTGACTAAACTGTCTTAATTTGTGCATCATTATGTCTGTTGTGATGTAAACTGCTGCATGTGTTGATCATTAGCTATACGAGAGGCTATATGTGTTATTGATTGGTTGCCCAAGTATTTGTATGGGAGATTGAGTTTGTGTAGGGGTGGCTGGGAGGTGTGTGACTCTGTGCATAGATGTGTGAGCAGTTGATTCACTAGGTGTATGAGTTCAAGAGTGCATGTGGAAACAGCTACATGGGCAGTTGACTGTGTGCATGAGTGTATTGATGAGTGAATGGATATCTCAATGCTACATGTCATAGTAAGTACATATGTAAAACACAGTACATGTGAGAGTTGGCATATATAAATAACTGTGCATGAGAGCCACTGAATGTGTGAGTGGTTGTATGGATCATTGTGAACTTGTATCAGGGATTGTATAAGAGAGTAAATATGTGTTAGTATATGTTTGAATAAGTAAGGTGTGTATAACTGTATAGTTGAAGAAATGGAGGTGAGATTGTTTCTTTGCATGACTGACTAGGTGTGTGAGTAACTCCATGGATGAGTGACAGTGTGTGAGTGTCTGTATACACTGAGTGTATCTAAGGTTATATTAGAGTCTGAAGAGGTTTATCGTATTAGCACAAGAATGATGTCAAATGAGATGTCATCATTGATGTCATCAGTGATGTCATTTGAGATGTCATCAGTGATGTCATCAGTGATGTCACTGACCATGTCATGAATGATGTAATATGTGACATGATCAGCAGTGGATTGCGGGTGTGCGATATATAGTTAGTGCAACTAACTATATATGGAATTTCAATGGTTTTGTGTGAGTAAAATAAGGTTTTTTAAATGCTAATTCCTAACTATATATGGTCTATAACCTATGGTTTTTTCAGTGAATTTTCAAGGTTTTGTAAATGCTAATTCCTAACTATATATGGTCTATAACCTATGGTTTTTTCAGTGAATTTCAATGGTTTTTTAATAGCAAATATCATAAACTGTCGAATGTCAAGTACGTGGTAAGTAAAAACATTTTCGTGTTTATGCACACTGATCTGCTTTGAATGCTGCCCCCCACCCCTCATTTCTATTAGGAGTACTCTCTCTTTGCAGATAGTGAAGGGTAGTTAACGCAGGCCTTTGCCCCCATTGTAATCCGTCGTGCCTGCTTCTCTCTCCATTTGATTGATTGTTCTCTTTGGTTCATTCTCTATTTACAAACAAGCACAGAGTCGCAATACTCTGTTTAGTCTTTGCAGATAGCGAAAAATCGTGTAAAAAAACAAAAGGAATCCAGAAAAATCAGTAGGCCACTAATGGGATCTCTTTTTGACCTCGCTAAAATAGAAACATTAGGAACAACCTGTTGAAAATAGCAATGTGTATGTACATAAGCGGCGTTCATTTGTGTTCACAGTACCCCTTGTTGATTGTTTGAATCGAGCATTGAATTGTTCGAAGTTGGTTCTCTTAAGGATCTTCTCTGCCTGCAAACGAGGAAGAATAGGAATATTCTCTCTCCCTTTGCAGATAGTGAAGGGTAGGTAACGCAAGCCTTTAACACGTCGTACCTATTTCATTCCTCATTGATTGATTGATTGTCCGAACATTGACTGTTTGGGAATTAGTTCTTTTTGGAGGTATTCCCTGTTTGCAAATAAACGTAGGAAAATCTTTGCAAGTAGTGAAAGGGTACGTAATGCGGACCTTTCTCCCCCGTTGTAATCTGTCATGCCTATCTACTCCCCACTGATTGATGCACCTGTTTCACCCGGACCATTTACTAGAGATAGGTCATCTGGCCCGACCAGAGAGCACCCCTAGTGAAAAGGACATATGCAATAATAACGAAGTGATCACTGTATCCTGTTAACAGAAACTTTAGCATGAAACAACCTGGAAAGAAAAGAATAGGAAAACGAAAATCAGTAGGCCACTGATGAACTTTTTATTAAATAACAAACAAAGAAACGATAACAATACGTAATGATAAAACCTATTATTGTCCTAGAAACAAGAAACGTTAGAAGTAAGCCCGTAATAAGAAACCTGAAAACATCGCCCCTCACTGCCCCAAAACGTGTCTGTCCCACCGCCTGCCACGGCCAAATAACGGCAAACTGGGAAAGATAGAAGTCAGCAGACATCCGCCCCATTCTAGAAACTTCCAAAGGGCAACAGGTTTTCGGCTACGCCCAGCCGGAAGCAACACATATAAGGCGGGTCCTGCTGCCACGCCTCGGCCAGGAGATCATCACGTAGGGTGTAGCCGGAGGAGAGGCCGAGGCCAGCGGGACCCGGCCAGGGGGATTGACAACACTGGAGAGTTTCAGGGGGGGGAATGTCCGTGTCCTCGACCCTCCCCTCTCTCTCCCAGTCCGGCCGCGGTGGCCCTTAAGAGTTGCAGGTTGTCCCTCCACACTCTCTCCCGGTCCGGCCACCAACGGCCGGGGGCTGGGGCCGACGGGATCCGGCTGCAGCCGATGAGCCAAGGAACCCGTTCATGGGGCCAGAGCAAAGGGCGTCCGGCCGCCATCCACCGGAGGTGCGGCCCAAAGACGGACGGGACATTTCTTCTTTCTTTTATAATGGCTGCGACAACACTGGGGGGGGATGTCTTGCACATGCCTCCGACCCCCCCCCCTCATCCTCATCGCCTGTCAAGCGAGACGCCGTGGGGTGCACTGGGAGGGAGAGACGCTGCGAACAGGCCTCTCCCGCCTCCCCAGGTGGAGGCTTCCCAGCTGCACCCTCAGCGCTCCAGGCGCCCGGAAAAGGGTTCTTCCACTGTGGCAATGCTGCAACGTCTCGCCCGGCAGGGTGGAGCCCGTCCGCTCATTTGACCCCGCGATCGCCAGTAGCTACCGAACTCTCTAAATGGCGGTCGACCTGGCAAGAGCGGGCCCAGCATAAAGAAATGGCCCGGTCACTGGTTGACTCCACCACCGTAGTCCTCCACGACCTTGAAGATTCTAGAGGAGCCGCGGGAGTCTCCGACCCCCGCCGACACCCCCGATGGGGAATGACTGCCATGATCGCCCGTGGAGTGACGAAACTGTATCCGCGGGACGTCGGCGCTCCCATGCTGCCGCCAGCCTCAGTTTGAATGACTAGAATCCTGCAGACCTCAGTTCCGGTGAAAGCACAGTGTGACCCGGTAGGAAAAATTGTTGCACCCCCTCCCCTTTTTGACTGATAGTTCAAACCACCGATCCTTTCCTTTGCCATTTTACCGGAACTATGGACTGCCTCCCCCTCTTTTACATTTTCTAGAGAAAACAAAACATTAACCACTACATTAGCATAGCAGTTGACACCAGAACTGTTTTCAAATTGAAAACCAACAACATCTTCAACAGAATCCTTTTTGTTTCTGCTGTGACCCTGCTACAGCACAGGCATTGTCCCCAGCAGTAATTCTGCAATGCCGGTAAGTATAGCTGTGGTGCCTACTGGACTCACTCACCCCGCGGCGCCCCACGCCGTTATTTGCTGGGCGGCAACTTACTAGACATCACCTTCGTGACATCCAGATTTCAGCGCTTTCTGCTGCCTTGGAACTATTCGCACAACAGACCGCTACTGACAATCCACCCCCCGGGACGCCCCACGCCGGATACCCAAATCAGTGCGGCACCCAGGCAACATCTTCTGAATTTTCATAATTTGAAAGAACTAGTAACATGTCCTCATCAGGAATTTCCTCATGAAAAGTCTGCAATGATGATTCTTGTAACTCTATGGTCTCCAAACATTCGATAAATTCGCCATCAAGAGATTGATCAAAAAAATCATTCAAGTCATCTCCTCCTTGTGAGAATATTTCATTATTGGTGCTGTCAATTTCAATAAATGTATTGGATAATTCAAAAGAAATTGCCACGGTCTCTTCGTTGTTTAAATGTTTTTACTGTTTTTGTTTTGTTGTATATATTTATAAGTTATTAAAGTTTTATAATCCTACTACTTTGTTGGAGTGCTATATATTTTTAATATGACACATAATTGTAAAAACTTTGATGTACAAAGAGTCATCCCTGGAATCTTCCGCTTCAGGCTCGGTCCCCTCCCCAATCACAATACAGGATGGTTTTCAGATAGTAGGAACACGTGTGGTGTGACGGATCTCATCGGGTGTGGGCCTTGATCTACTATAACTCCTTTGAAGAGGGGTGATTCTTTACAGCTGGGGCCATAAACTACATCTGCAGGGCTAGCTGATAGCCTGGACAATCGGACACAGAGGAAGAGGAGTGTCAGAGGGTGCGGTAGTGAATAGGGCGAAAGGGAGGTGTCGGGCGGGCACAGAGTGTGATTCTCAGGGAAGAGCAGCGCAGATGCGGGGAGGTTTATTGCCCATGCATAAGACAGAGAGCGGGGGTGACCAGTGCCTGGGGAAGATGCTTGCGAGGGTGGGGAGCCATGCTACGAATCGACAGCGTGCAGAGAGTGGGTCTGGTCAAGGCATCTAAAATGGCTGCCGTGCACGACAAAAGTGTGGCATTTCAAAAAAGGCAAGATGGCGCAGACAATGTTTTTCAACACTTCCTCATTTCCTTCGAATCGAACGTTAACAGACGTTGGTGCATATTACCAAAGTTAAGCGATATTTATCGCTAACGATGCTTAGCAACGAATTTTTTACCGCTAAGCATCGTCAGAAATTATCGAAGATAAACCTGGCTATTATCAAGGTTTATCGCAAATGCGATAAAAAACGGCCGCAATGCATGAATATCGCTAAAAAGTCAGCGATATTCATGCATTACCGAGCTAATGCTCTTAGCCATGTTATCCACCTCCCATTGGATAACATGGCTAAGAACTGCTCAGGGCAGGCGTTAGTTTTTGGAGATATTCGCGCTTAGCGATATATTCACTGAAAAAACCATAGGTTATAGACCATATATAGTTAGGAATTAGCATTTACAAAACCTTGAAAATTCACTGAAAAAACCATAGGTTATAGACCATATATAGTTAGGAATTAGCATTTAAAAAACCTTATTTTACTCACACAAAACCATTGAAATTCCATATATAGTTAGTTGCACTAACTATATATCGCGCACCCGCAATCCACTGCTGATGATGTCACATATTACATCATTCATGACATGGTCAGTGACATCACTGATGACATCACTGATGACATCTCAAATGACATCACTGATGACATCATCCAGTGACTGTGTGTTTTTGAAAAGTTTAAATATGTTTTACATATTGAAGAATGAGTAGATGTAGAAGTGTCTGGATGAAGGATTTAGTAGGTGCGTGACTGACTGTATGAGTGAGTGATTAAATGTGTCTCACTGAGTGCATGGGTTAGTGACTAAACTGTCTTAATTTGTGCATCATTATGTCTGTTGTTCTGTAAACTGCTGCATGTGTTGGTCAGTAGCTATATGAGTAACTATATGGGTTATTGATTGATTGCCCAAGTATTTGTATGGGAGACTGAGTGTGTGTGTGGCTGGCTGGGAGGTGTGTGACTCTGTGCAGATCAATGTGTACTTGTATCAATGATTGTATAAGAGAGTAAGTATGTGTTAGTATATGTTTCAAAATGTAAGGTGCTCTATGTTTAACTGTATAGATTAGAAAATGGAAGTGTGATTGATTATTTACAGGACTGACTAGGTGTGTGAGTAACTCCATGGATGAGTGACAGAGTGTGAGAGTCTGTATAGGTGTATGAGTGCATATGATAGTGTTGTAAAGATGAGTGATTGTATGTATGAATGATTGTATGGGTAAATGAGTGAATGTGTGTGTAAACATAGGAATCACTGAGTGCGTATGTAGTAACTAGTATTGGTGTGTCAATGGTTTCAAAAATTATACTCTATATTTAACACTGGGTGTAACAGAGGTTATATTAAAGTGTGAGGAGATGCATTGTATTGTCACATGAATGATATCATCAGTGATGTGGTCATTGATGTCAAATGAGATGTCATCAGTGATGTCATTTGAGATGTCATCAGTGATGTCATTTGAGATGTTATCAGTGATGTCATTTGAGATGTCATCAGTGATGTCATCAGTGATGTCATTTGAGATGTCATCAGTGATGTCACTGACCATGTCATGAATGATGTAATATGTGACATCATCAGCAGTGGATTGCGGGTGCGCGATATATAGTTAGTGCAACTAACTATATATGGAATTTCAATGGTTTTGTGTGAGTAAAATAAGGTTTTTTAAATGCTAATTCCTAACTATATATGGTCTATAACCTATGGTTTTTTCAGTGAATTTTCAAGGTTTTGTAAATGCTAATTCCTAACTATATATGGTCTATAACCTATGTTTTTTTCAGTGAATTTCAATGGTTTTTTAATAGCAAATATCATAAGCTGTCGAATGTCAAGTACGTGGTAAGTGGAAACATTTTCGTGTTTATGCACACTGATCTGCTTTGAATGGTGCCCCCCCCCCCTCATTTCTATTAGGAGTACTCTCTCTTTGCACATAGTGAAGGGTAGTTAACGCAGGCCTTTGCCCCCGTTGTAATACGTCGTGCCTGCTTCTCTCTCCATTTGATTGATTGTTATCCAAGTATTTACTGTTTTAGAATTGGTTCTCTTTGGTTCATTCTCTATTTACAAACAAACACAGAGTCGCAATACTCTGTTTAGTCTTTGCAGATAACGAAAAATCGTGTAAAAAAAAAAGAAAAGGAATCGAGCAAAATCAGTAGGCCACTAATGGGATCTCTTTTTGACCTCGCTAAAATAGAAACATTAGGAACAACCCCTCATGACAAATACAAAACTAGTGAGATGAACTGAACTCCACACAATGATGGCTGCAAAACAGCTCGGCTCCGCCACCCACCCCGCCCAAAATAACGATAAAGAGTGGCTGCCATGATTGGTTGCGGAATGGCCACGACGGAGCTACGAAATGGTGCTGCTCTCATGCTAACCCCAGCTTCAGTCTGAAACATCCAGAAACACTGTAGACTACCAATTCGATCAGTTCCGGTAGCGCCCCAATGTAACCCGGTAGAGAAGAACTAGCCCTCCCCTCTTTGACTGATGGTTCTTGTTGCCTGTCCCTTCTGTTGTCATTTAACAGAACTATTTAGCCTGCTGAAAGGGGTTGTGTTCCGACCGCTGGTTGGTGGAGACATTTTGACTATATTCTGGACCTGCGTTGTCGCGTAATGCGTCATATGACGCGCCGCGTTAGCGCATCCGGAAGTCATCCGGGGCGCGCAGCGCGTAACGTAAGCATAACAAGTCATGTGACTTGTTAATAAAACTTTTCATTGGTTCATTTTACTTTTCTTATTCTAATGATGAAAGGCTTGGTCATATGACCTAAAAATTAAGCTTTTTATTACTTCCGAACATTATTTTTTCTTAAATATATGTTATAATGTTCCAGGCTAATGTACTTTCCCGGAAAATTTACAACTGTCCTGCAAGTAAAATATATTCTTTTTTCGAGAAAAAGAGCGTTTCTTCGTCCCATGACGGAGCCGTTGAGCAAAAGAGGGTCGACCTGCTGTCTTAGTCGCCGATACGCCTGAATATGAGATTCTTATCGATCACTTTATGTTGCAGGAGTAGAAAACACAACAGCCCTTGACCATTTATCTTTACTGCGTTCCTTCGTATTTTACCTTTTACCCTTCATGTAATTGGTCTGCTTTATTTCACTTGCCTTTTAATGATTCTAAAACAGTGACTATTATTAAAAACTTTACCAATGTATATACTACTACCATGTTTTCTTTTAAAAACCTTTATTGTGAAAATTTCATTATACAAATACGAGCCTATAACCACGTGGGCCGGCCACGGAGCAAACTGTAATCGTATATGATGAGTAGACATTTACACTGTAGAGGAACGTAACGGGCGGGCCATTAGGTTGCAAGAACTAAGGTGTCTAACAGTTACGGAATCGGTGGACGTACATTTTATAATTAAAATACGACAGGGCCAGTTACAATAAAATTATTTAGATATACATTTGCGGGCAAGTACCATGGGTGACGTTAATTCGAACTTTCAATAGTACAGTAATCAATAACACATCAGAACTTAATATCAATAGGGATGTCGAAATATTCAATCAATTCTCGTCCCCGCCCGCCATGTGCTTCAAAACTGCATACGTATCTCGTGATTTCAAGGTTCTGCAACCAGTACACAACAAGGAGTTACGAGTCCCATTTATTCCGGCGCCATTTTGGGCGAGGACGGGCAGGTCCAGGATATAGTCAAAATGTCTCTACCAACCATCGACTATGATGATGTTCATATGCTGTATTTATTAGAGTAACACTCATCTGTCCACATGAAATTAATTTGCCACAATCTAAACATGTCATTTTAATCTTTCCAAAGTTCTTCTAAATATTTGGGACCGTTTCCCTTGCCTCTGATGCTGTCAGTGCCACTTCTTTGATGAATGTACTAGCAGGTCAGGGGTTCTCCTCCAAATCTCTTTTATGCAGCACTATAATTAATTGGTGCCACCTCTCCATATGACGATGCATGGTATAGTTACCATAACTATATTTTTTTTCGGTTCCTCTGGAGAGTTCATCGTGGCAGATGAAGCGTGTAACGTACCGGGCATTTACCTTTTTTTGCATGTACAGGAAAGGAAAAAAAAATCGAGCGTCCGAGTTCTAAGGTGTCCCAGGGCCATTTTAGTGGACCAGGCCCAAATCCAAAGAACAGGCCGCTATTTTGAGAGTCCTGTTGCAGCCGCCTGTCACTGTAGCATCAAGAGCAGCCGAAACTCAGCTGAATGGCAACTGAAACGGTAAAGGGGCGCCCCACTACAGCAGACGAGCCTCCACCTAGGAAGGCCAGTTCACGCCGCCTCCCCCCCCCCCCCTTCGGGCACCCCACGCCGTTATTCGGAGCAGTATTGTAGGATGGCCACACCAGTGCGGCAACTTGCTAGACATCACCTCGGTGGTAACCGAATCTCAGCGCCTTGTGGTGTCTTCTATTCAGAAAACATTGTTGTGCTGCCTTTGACCTATTCGCCGCAAGTGCGCACGCAACTCAGCTGCATAGCTTGCTAGACACCACCTCGGTGCTAACCGAATCTCAGCGCCTTGTGGTCTCTTCTATTCCAAAAATATTGTTGCGCTGCCTTTGGCCCCATTCGCACATCGGTCCGCTACTGCTGCCATCTCACAGGCCAACGGGGCGCCCCACGCCGACTTTCAGCATTGTAGGATGGCCACACCAGTGCACCTTACTAGACACCACCTCGGTGCCATCCGGATCTTGGCATCTCAGCGCCTTGTGGTGTCTTCTATTCAGAAAATATTGTTGCGCTGCCTTTGGCCCCATTCGCACATCGGTCCGCTACTGACGCCATCTCACAGGCTAATGGAGCGCCCCACGCCGAGTTTCAGCATTGTAGGATGGCCACACCAGTACAGCAACTTGCTAGACATCACCTCGGTGCCATCCGGATCTTGGCATCTCAGCGCCTTGTGGTGTCTTCTAGTCAGAAAATATTGTTGCGCTGCCTTTGGCCCCATTCGCACATCGGTCCGCTACTGACACCATCTCACAGGCCAACAGGGCGCCCCACGCCGACTTTTACCATTGTAGGATGGCCACACCAGTGCCACAACTTGCTAGACACCACCTCGGTGCCATCCGGATCTTGGCATCTCAGCGCCTTGTGGTGTCTTCTATTCAGAAAATATTCTTGCGCTACCTTTGCCCCATTCACACATCGGTCTGCTACTGACGCCATCTCACAGGCTAATGGGGCGCCCCACGCCGAGTTTCAGCATTGTAGGATGACCACACCAGTACAGCAACTTGCTAGACATCACCTCGGTGCCATCCGGATCTCGGCGCCCCACTGCAGATGAAGTGCCTCTCAACTATGAAACCACCACGGTGACATCCGGATCTTCGCGCCTTGTGCTGGTTCCGGCCTATTCACACATCGGTCCGCTACTGACGCCATCTCACAGGCTAATGGGGCGCCCCACACTGAGTTTCAGCATTGTAGGATGACCACTCCAGTACAGCAACTTGCTAGACATCACCTCGGTGCCATCCGGATCTTGGCATCTCAACTCCTAGTGGTATCTTCCATACAGAAAATATTGTTGCGCTGCCTTTGGCCCCATTCGCACATCGGTCCGCTACTGACGCCATCTCACAGGCCAACGGGGCGCCCCACGCCGACTTTTACCATTGTAGGATGGCCACACCAGTACCACAACTTGCTAGACACCACCTCGGTGCCATCCGAATCTTGGCATCTCAGCGCCTTGTGGTGTCTTCTAGTCAGAAAATATTGTTGCGCTGCCTTTGGCCCCATTCGCACATCGGTCCGCTACTGACGCCATCTCACAGGCCAACGGGGCGCCCCACGCCGACTTTCAACATTGTAGGATGGCCACACCAGTGCGGCAACTTACTAGACACCACCTCGGTGCCATCCGGATCTTGGCGCGTTGTGCTGCCTTCGGCCTATTCGCACATCGGTCCGCTACTGACGCAAACTCACAGGCCAACGGGGCGCCCCACGCCGACTTTCAGCATTGTAGGATGGCCACACCAGTGCTGCAACTTGCTGGACACCACCTCGGTGCCATCCGGATCTTGGCGCGTTGTGTTGCCTTCGGCCTATTCGCACATCGGTCCGCTACTGACGGCGCCTCACGTGCCAACGTATTTTCTCCGCATTTTATACCCTATGCCGCATAACAGGTCATGTGACTTGTTTATAAAACTTTTCATTGGTTCATTTTACTTTTGGTTTCCTAATGATGGAAGGCTTGATCATATGACCTAAAAACAACACTTTTCATTGGATGAAAACTTTTTTTTTTCCCAAACGATGAAAGCCCCACCTTGTTTCTGGATGTTTCAGACTGAAGCTGGCGTCAGCATGAGAGCACCACCATCTCGTAGCTCCGTCGTGGTCATTCCGCGAGCAATCATGGCAGCCGCTCCCCACCAGAAGCCTACAGGAGTCGGGGGCCCCCAAAACTTTTGATGAATCCTCAAGGCGGAGGGGACGCTTTCGAGAATGGGGTCCAAGACCTAGCAGACAAGCGTCCGATTTCCAAGGTGTCCCAGGGCCATTTCAGTGGACCAGGCCCAAAAAGAAAACAGCCTGCCGCCATTTTGAGAGTCCTGTGACAGCCGCCTATCGCTGCACCGCAAGAGTGGGCGCAACTCAGCTGAATTGCGGCTTTTGACACAGTGGACCAAAAGCGGACGGAATGGCAACTGAAACGTAAAGGGGCGCCCCACTACAACAGACGAGACTCCACCTGGAGAGGCCCGTTCACGCCGCCTCCCCCGGGGCGCCCCACGCCGTTATTCGGAGCAGCATTGTAGGATACCAAAACCAGTGCGGCAACTTACTGGACATCACCTTGGTGCCATCGTTCTGCTGCCTTGGAACTATTCGCACAACAGTTTGCTACTGATGACCCACCCCCCGCGACGCCCCACGCCAGAAATCTGGACGTTGTGCTGCGTTGGGACTATTCGCACAGCCGACCGCTACTTCGTTGTTTTTCCCTAAAAATGTTTATATGTTATTACTGTTTTTGTTTTCTTGTATATATTTATAAGTTATTAAAGTTTTATAATCTTACTACTTTGTTGGAGTGCTATATATTTTTAATGTGACACATAATTGTAAAAACTTTGATGTACAAAGAGTCATCCCTGGAATCTTCCGCTTCAGGCTCGGTCCCCTCCCCAATCACAATACAGGATGGTTTTCAGATAATAGGAACGCGTCTGCTGTGACGGATCTCATCGAGTGTGGGCCTTGATCTACTATAACTCCTTTGAAGAGGGGTGATTCTTTACAGCTGGGGCCATAAACTACATCTGCAGGGCTAGCTGATACCCTAGGACCGGCCTGGACAATCGGACACAGAGGAAAAGGAGTGTCAGAGGGTGCGGTAGTGAATAGGGCGAAAGGGAGGTGTCGGGCGGGCACAGGGTGTGATTCTCAGGGAAGAGCAGCGCAGATGGGGGGTGGTTTATTACCCATGCATAAGACAGAGAGCGGGGGTGACCACTGCCTGGGGGAGATGCTTGCGAGGGTGGGGAGCCATGCTAAGGATCGACAGCGTGCACAGAGTGGGTCTGGTCAAGGCATCTAAAATGACTGCCGTGCACGACAAAAGTGTGGCATTTGAAAAAAGGCAAGATGGCGCAGACAATGTTTTTCAACACTTCCTGATTTCCTTCGAATCGAACGTTAACAGACGTTGGGGCATATTACCAAAGTTAAGCGATATTTATCCCTAACGATGCTTAGCAACGATTTTTTTACCGCTAAGCATCGTCAGAATTATCGCAGATAAACCTTGCTATTATCAAGGTTTATCGCAAATACGATAAAAAACGACCGCAATGCATTAATATCGCTGAAAACTCAGCGATATTCATGCATTACCGAGCTAATGCTCTTAGCCATGTTATCCACCTCCCATTGGATAACATGGCTAAGAACTGCTCAGGGCAGGTGCTAGCTTTTGGAGATATTCGCGCTTATCGCGAATATTTCCAAAAGTTGATAATAGGAGATAGCGATGTTAGCGACTGTTTCCAGTCGCTAACATCTTGGCATGCCCACTTTGCATGTCATTAGTGATAAATATCACTCACATGCAAAGTGGGGCCCAAGATGGTCGCTATCTCCTACTAGCCGTCGCTAACTGGTGTTAGCAACAGCTAGGTAATACAGATATAATTTTATCTCCGCGAAGCGGAGCGCTGTTACAGATATATATCTTGTTTTTGAACGTTAATTTCTCAAAATCCACTGAAGCACATATATTGAGACCTAGCAAAGGCACATCGAGCTACCAGTCCCTACAATTTTGCCAAGTTTCGTGCAAATCCATTCAGCCGTTCGATTATTATTATTTTTTTTTTTTGCCCCGCGGGGCCCTTTTAAAACCTCCACATCAAACCTAAGAGGTCAAGGAGGATCTACTATGCCCCCTTATGGTCATTTGCCCCTTCGCTTTGGCCTCCTCTTGTCTCGATCCTACCGAGAGACAAGATGGCGGCCGCTACGGACTGTTTGCAATGTTTACAGACGCCGGAGAACCAATCAGCTTCGCAAACCTCCGTTACGCGAAGCGGAGCGCTGTTACAGATATATATCTTTTTTTGAACGTTAATTTCTCAAAATCCACTGGAGCACATATATTGAGACCTAGCAAAGGCACATCGGGCTACCAGTCCCTAATATTTTACCAAGTTTCGTGCAAATCCATTCAGCCGTTCGATTATTATTATTATTATTTTTTTTTGCCCCGCGGGGCCCTTTTAAAACCTCCACATCAAACCTAGGGGGTCAGCGAGGATCTACTATGCCCCCTTATGGTCATTTGCCCCTTCGCTTTGGCCTCCTCTTGTCTCTCGATCCTACCGAGAGACAAGATGGCGGCCGCTACGGACTGTTTGGAATGTTCACAGACGCCGGAGAACCAATCAGCTTCGCTTCACAAAGCTCCGTACCGCGAAAAGTCCGCGAACCGGAGCGCTGCCCGGTCCGCTGTTACAGATATATATCTTTTTTTGAACGTTAATTTCTCAAAATCCACTGGAGCACATATATTGAGACCTAGCAAAGGCACATCGGGCTACCAGTCCCTACAATTTTGCCAAGTTTCGTGCAAATCCATTCAGCCGTTCGGGCTAAAAGTGAGGCCAACCGCCCTATGGAAAACTCAATGTTAAAAGCACGTTTTGGGACCCCCCTTTTTTCTCGGCCCCCCCTTGACGAACCCCCCCCAAATTTTCAAGGGCTGCTCAGAAACAAAATGTGCCATTTTCCTGAAAATTTCAGCCAATTCCGTCCACAAACGCCAAAGTTATTAGACATAGAATTTTCAAAAATCCCATAGAGAAAAAATCCTAACTATATATACCTACTGGCGACCGCCAGTAGGTAATATATATATTTAAATATATATATTACCTACTGGCAATAGCCAGTAGGTATATATAGTTAGGATTTTTTTCCTATGGGATTTTTGAAAATTCTATGTCGAATAACTTTGGCGTTTGAGGACAGAATTGGCTGAAATTTTCAGGAAAATGGAACATTTTGTTTCTGAGCAGCCCCTGAAAATTTGGGGGGGTTTCGTCAAGGGGGGGCCGAGAAAAAAGGGGGGTCCCAAAACGTGTTTTTCCCATGCAATTTTCCATAGGGCGGTTGGCCTCACTTTTAGCCCGAACGGCTGAATGGATTTACACCAAACTTGGCAAAATTGTGGGGACTGGTAGCCCGATGTGCCTTTGCTATGTCTCAAGATATAGGCTCCAGTGGTTTTTACGAAAATTAACTTTGAAAAATATATATATGTAGCCCAAAGATGGCCACCAGAGACAAAAAAAAACAAATGTAGCCCAAATATCAGCCAGATGTAGCCCAACTATAGCCCAATGACAGAATGTCCCAGAGTGTTCTAAAGAACAACTAGAGTGCTAACAGTCCTACTTATTACAAAGGTATGGCACACCTGAAGCCATCTTGATTGGAATAAAGTGGTAACTCTTAAAACATTTAATTTAAAAAGGAACAAAATGAGGGGGTTCATTTTGCCATAGAAAGTATGATAAGCGAATATATGACGAAATCCCGCATACCATCAGTCCGCAAAAAAAATCCTGCATGTATTATTAGGCCGCAAATTAAAATAACGAAAACTTTTAGAACAAATATGCCTTTAGCATACACTAAACAACTAAACTACCCTAAACCCTAAAACACTACCCCCAGCATGACCCTACACTACACAAACAGTACAACACTACCCTAAACCCTAAAACACTACCCCCAGCATGACCCTACACTACACAAACACTACAACACTACCCTAAACCATAAAACACTACCCCCAGCATGACCCTACACTACGCAAACACTACAACACTACCCTAAACCCTAAAACACTACCCCCAGCATGACCCTACACTACACAAACACTACAACACTACCCTAAACCCTCAAACACTACCCCCAGCATGACCCTACACTACGCAAACATTACAACACTACCCTAAACCCTAAAACACTACCCCCAGCATGACCCTACACTACGCAAACACTACAACACTACCCAAAACCCTAAAACACTACACCCCAGCATGGCCCTACACTACGCAAACACTACACTACCCTAAACCCTAACACACTACCCCCAGCATGACCCTACACTACGCAAACACTACAACACTACCCTAAACCCTAAAACACTACCCCCAGCATGACCCTACACTACGCAAACACTACAACACTACCCTAAACCCTAAAACACTACCCCCAGCATGACCCTACACTACGCAAACACTACAACACTACCAAAACCCTAAAACACTACACCCCAGCATGACCCTACACTACGCAAACACTACAACACTACCCTAAACCCTAAAACACTACCCCCAGCATGACACTACACTACGCAAACACTACAACACTACCCTAAACCCTAAAACACTACCCCCAGCATGACCTTACACTACGCAAACACTACAACACTACCCTAAACCCTAAAACACAACCACCAGCATGACCCTACACTACGCAAACACTACAACACTACCCTAAACCCTAAAACACTACCCCCAGCATGACCCTACACTACGCAAACACTACAACACTACCCTAAACCCTAAAACACTACCCCCAGCATGACCCTACACTACGCAAACACTACAACACTACCCTAAACCCTAAAACACTACACCCCAGCATGACCCTACACTACGCAAACACTACAACACTACAACACTACCCTAAACCTAAAACACTACCCCCAGCATGACCCTACACTACGCAAACACTACAACACTACCCTAAACCCTAAAACACTACACCCAGCATGACCCTACACTACGCAAACACTACAACACTACCCTAAACCCTAAAACACTACCCCCCAGCATGACCCTACACTACGCAAACACTACAACACTACCCTAAACCCTAAAACACTACCCCCAGCATGACCCTACACTACGCAAACACTACAACACTACCCAAAACCCTAAAACACTACCCCCAGCATGACCCTACACTACGCAAACACTACAACACTACCCTACACCCTAAAACACTACCCCCAGCATGACCCTACACTACGCACTACCCCCAGCATGACCCTACACTACGCAAACACTACAACACTACCCTAAACCCTAAAACACTAGCCCCAGCTTGACCCTACACTACTCAAACACTACAACACAACCCTAAACCCTAAAACACTACCCCCAGCATGACCCTACACTAAACAACCACCACAACTCTACACTACACTAACACAACACTACACTACACAACACTACACTACACAATCACTAACCCACGAAAAAATTAACACAAACCCACTTACCTCTCTCGTCATCGTGGTTTTCACAACGCAAATGCATTTACCATACATGCCTTTAAAACGTAATTCTTTGTAAAGGCATGCGCGATAAATGCACATGCATTTTGAAAAAATGCGGGATAATGGTATGCGAAGTCAATGACCTTGCGGGATAATGGTATGCGGACTGAAAGTCTGCGGGATAAAAAATGCGGGAAAATGCTTGGAAACCATGATTAGCAGCAGACTTCCCTGGTGAGCACTAGCTTTACTACAGTGATCTAATGAGCAACTAGAGTGCTAACATTCAGAATTTATGGCAAATGTGTGACACATCTGAATGCCTTCTTGATAGAACCAAAGTAAACAAGCATTGAAAATGCAATAGATCTCGCCCTCGTTTAAGTTAAAGCCATTCTGTTTGTAATGAGGTGGCTTTTTAGCTTTGCTTTTATTAGTGTTTTTAAAACTTTCATGTAAATAACATGCATATGTATGCATATATGTATATGTATGCATGCATTTATATTTATATAGATATGCAGATTATATATGTTTATATATGTATATTACCTACTGGCGATAGCCAGTGGGTATATATAGTTAGGATTTTTTCTCTATGGGATTTCTGAAAATTCTATGTCTAATAACTTTGGCGTTTGTGGACGGAATTGGCTGAAATTTTCAGGAAAATGGCACATTTTGTTTCTGAGCAGCCCCTGAAAATTTGGGGGGGTTTCGTCAAGGGGGGGACGAGAAAAAAGGGGGGTCCCAAAACGCGTTTTTCACATTCATTTTTCCATAGGGAGGTTGGCCTCACTTTTAGCCCGAACGGCTGAATAGATTTACACCAAACTTGGCAAAATTGTAGGGACTGGTAGCCCGATGTGCCTTTGCTATGTCTCAATATATGTGCTCCAGTGGATTTTGAGAAATTAACGTTTAAAAAATATATATATATTTGTGACAGCGCTCCGGTTAGCGCCCCGGTTCGCGTACCTGACGCGTAACGGAACTTCGCGAAGCGAAGCTGATTGGCTCTCCGGTGTCTGTCAACATTCTAAACAGTCCGGAGCGGCCGCCATCTTGTCTCTCGGTAGGATCGAGAGACAAGATGTGGTGAAAAACGAAGGGGGAAATGAAGGAAAGGGGGCAAGGTAGACCCCTACTGACCCCCTAGGATTGATGAGGGGGATATTAAAGTGCCCCGCGGGGCAAAAAATAAAAAATAATTTTTTTTTGCGATTTTACGCCGTAGAGGCGCGTCCCGGTACGCGAACCGGGCAGCTCACCGGGCAGCTAACCGGGCAGCTAACCGGCAGCGTAGCTGTCAACATTGTAAACAGTCCGGAGCGGCCGCCATCCTGTCTCTCGGTAGGTTCGAGAGACAAGATGTGGTGAAAAAAGAAGGGGGAAATGAAGGAAAGGGGGCAAGGTAAACCCCTCCTGACCCCCTAGGATTGATGAGGGGGATATTAAAGTCCCCCGCGATTTTTCGCGGTAGAGGCGCTTCCCGGTACGCGAACCGGGCAGCTAACTGGCAGCGTAACGGGAGTCTGCCATCTTGTGTTTTTGGAGCGTCCGGTTCGCGTACCGGGTAGCGTCCCGGTAAGCGTAACAAGGGGAAAACCAAGAGAAACAGTAAAAAAAAAATGAAGGGAATAGATTTCCAGCAAACTTGGCAAAATTGTAGGGACTGTTTGTTTGATGTGCCTTTGCAAGGCCTCAAGATATGTGCACGTGTGGATTTTGTCTAATTAAGGTTAAAAAAAAAATATATATCTTTAAGCGTGCTCCGGCACGCTTACGTTACGGGTTTTGTTTGCGCTGCAGAGCCGATACGTCACGGTTATGCGACGCGTCATGAGGCGTCTCACGTGGCTACGTGATACGTCACGTAATAAAGAATATATTTTACAGCTATAGATATTAGCTTTTAAAAAACCAATGAAATTCACTGAAAAAACCATAGGTTATAGACCATATATAGTTAGGAATTTGCATTTACAAAACCTTGAAAATTCACTGAAAAAAACATAGGTTAGAGACCATATATAGTTAGCTGGACATTTTATTGACATAAAACCAATGAAATTCCATATATAGTTAGTTGCACTAACTATATATCGCGCACCCGCAATCCACTGCTGATGATGTCACATATTACATCATTCATGACATGGTCAGTGACATCACTGATGACATCACTGATGACATCTCAAATGACATCACTGATGACATCACTGATGACATCTCAAATGACATCACTGATGACATCATGACACACCAATACCAGTTACTACATACGCACTCACTGATTCCTACGGCTACACACACATTCACTCATTCACCCATACAATCACTCATACATACAGTCACTCATTATTACAACACTATCATATGCACTCATACACCTATGCAGACACTCACACACTGCCACTCATCCATGGAGTTACTCACACACCTAGTCAGTCCTGTAAAGAATCAATCACACTTCCATTTCCTCATCTATACAGTTAAACACAGAACACCATACTTCAGTGACATCACTGATGACATCACTGATGACATCTCAAATGACATCACTGATGACATCTCAAATGACATCACTGATGACATCATGACACACCAATACCAGTTACTACATACGCACTCACTGATTCCTACGTCTACACACACATTCACTCATTCACCCATACAATCACTCATACATACAGTCACTCATTATTACAACACTATCATATGCACTCATACACCTAGTCAGTCCTGTGAAGAATCAATCACACTTCGATTTCCTCATCTATACAGTTAAACACAGAACACCATACTTTTTCACACATATACTAACACATACTTACTCTCTTATACAATCACTGATACAAGTACACATTGATATGCACAGAGTCACACACCTCCCAGCCAGCCACACACACACTCAGTCTTCCATACATCCACTCATTCTTCAATATGTAAAACATATTTAAACTTTACAAAAACACACAGACACTAGATGATGTCATCAGTGATGTCATTTGAGATGTCATCAGTGATGTCATCAGTGATGTCATTTGAAATGTCATCAGTGATGTCATCAGTGATGTCACTGACCATGTCATGAATGATGTAATATGTGACATCATCAGCAGTGGATTGCGGGTGCGCGATATATAGTTAGTGCAACTAACTATATATGGAATTTCATTGGTTTTATGTCAATAAAATGTCCAGCTAACTATATATGGTCTCTAACCTATGGTTTTTTCAGTGAATATATATATATCCAAACACTTCAGATGAGCCCTCGATGGGAAACAGCAACAAGTCGGAAATTTGCATCCATTTCAATCAGGTTCATGAGACGCACTCCGGCACAGGCATCTCTCCTGTTCCTTGCCAAACCGGTTTCGGGATCGTCCTCCCTTTGTCAATGGCAGCTGTTCACTCGAAGAACCTGGTGTGCACTTTCATACTTAAGAGCCTGCCCCAGTGGGCGTGTCCAAAAAGGAATTGTGGTTCTAGTAGTGCTTACGATAATTCCTCAGGTGAGTAGGTTCTGCGTGGCAGCAAAGTTAATTATAAAAGTATATATATATATATATATATTACCTACTGGCGCTTGCCAGTAGGTAGTTATAGTTAGGACCTAGTTTCCATAGGAAATCCACAACATTCTATTTGGAATAATTTTGGAGCTGGTGTTCGAATCTTCGCGAATTTCTCCAAGAAAATGGCCTGCTCGGCTCTGCTCCGTCCGTGAAAGTTTGGGGGTGATTTGTCACGTGGGGGCTGAGAAAAAGGGGGTCCCAAAACGTGTTTTCCTCATGCCATTTTCCATAGGGACCTTTAGCCAGGGCTACAGCCCGAACGGCTGAACGGAATCACACCAAATTGGGCAGCGAGGCAGAATTAGGTTCGCAGATTGTGCTTTTTGTTAAATGGTGTAAATCCGTTCAGAAGTTCTTGAGAAAACCAAAAGTAAAATCATAGCGATATCTAGAGACGAAGTACAGAACGCGTACCAAAATCCATACAATTACAAGCACGACCTGCATGCTGATTGGATGTCAACTGTCTGTCAACACTCCAAACCAGGAAGTGTTGCCAGCTATCTTGTGCCTCGGTAGCACCGAGTCACAAGAAAACAGTAAAAGAAAGTTGAAAAATAGGGAAAGAGGGCAGGGTAGAAACATGTTGATCCTCTAGGCCTGCTCAGGGGGTCCCACATGGATGTTTAGGCGCAAAAAAATATATATATATATATTTTTTTAAATAAAAAAAACACGTGGTACGCGTATTGTACTCGTACGCGGTGGAAAAGGAAAAAAAACCTAGAAGTCCGTTTAATTCTTAATTAGCTCCCAAGGGGGCCAAATACCGGGGGCAATTTTTTTCTATAATGGGAGGCTTGGAAGTGTCCAAGAGGAACAAAAGAATGAAAAAAAAAACTAATGTCGAGGACAGCGATGCTCCTGCTTCCTGCGTTTTATCAAGTCAATAGACTGTTTCCCATAATACAAACGTGTATTGCAATAAATGCAAAGAATTTTAACTTGCCCAAAATCAGGATTGATTTGAGGTTATGGAGTGCTTGCTGAAAATGCTGCTGCAGCAGTTGATGTGTTTGGTGCAGTAGCAGGTGGGTTGTCCTTCAACCTCTGTGTTGCAGCTCAAGCAAAGTTGTTGGGGTGTAAGTTCTTCACGTGTCGCTCCATATTTGGCTTATCCACGGTATCATAATGTTACTTTTTAGCCTGTTTAAGTTTGAGGTTTACATGAAATAGTATGCTATAGGCAGATATGGGTCTTTAGGCAGCGCTTATCTCCATTAAGGTTGGTTATTATCATTTACATATAGGTGCATAAGGGAGGGAAAAGAAGTCTATCTGAATGGCGAGGATTGCACAATAGCACACGATCACTCCTTAATTTGTAGACACATACTATTGCATGGCTCTTGTAAACAAGATGCGCCTAATTTGGCCTGAGTTTTGAAAGGCACTCTGACATCTGCTATCATACCAACATTCAGTTTACTGGAAACGTGAGTTATTTAATTTCAAGTAATGCAGATTGTTGTGCAATGTTATCAGGCATCGGTTACATGATTACGGTAACTGAGCGTGTGGTTTGCTATAAAAAAGTTGTGTTTACTCCTCTGCATGGGAAGCTGGAAGTTTCTATCTGGCCGTCGATTCCGACCTTGAAAGCAGAGTCAACCAAATGAGCCGTATAAGAGCGCTATTGTCTCAAAAAGAGGTCACTCTTACATCTGGTAGAGAAACATTTGTCCTTCACGTGGCAAATACCCGCACTGAAGTGCATGCATTAATAAATACTGACCTGTTCTTGTATTTTGGGGAGTTAATTTGGACTCTCTTTAATGCGTCCTTGACTACGGAGTTACTTTGCTTTTTTAAAGTTATAAGCAGTGGCATTTTGACTTCTTTTCAAACTATATTTGGTGTCTTGTCGGCATTTTTCTATTCGATATTTTCCAGCATAGTTGGTGGATTCCCCCTAATACTCGCATTAGTTGCCGGTATGCTTCTATTAATTTGTTTACTTAAATATGGATGCACATCCTGCAGCACACGACAATATTTCTCTGTTGTTGCTGGTGCGCAACCGAATGCTTACTTATTACGGAGCGCTGCCTCTGGCTACATTGAGTGAAGTTTATGGATTATTATTTCGATTCTCCTTTTTCACATGCGTTCAACCTGTCTTCCATTGCCTGAGCTGCGATTTCAACTGGGCCCTTGAATTGTGTCTCTGCTGTACGGTGTCTCCCAACGTGGATTATGACCAACTGATGAGCCCCTTAGTGGTTCATGACTTGCTCAGTTCTGGCGGAGGGATTATGGCCTTAGCAGCGATACATGGAATAATGGGATGTTGGAATGTTTTTGCAGTGGCGCATGACTTCTTGGCAAGCAGTTACATTGAAGATGACCCGAATTTTCCTCCGATAGTGATAGAGGCTCCAGTCATTGAGGAACATGTATGTTCATTCCCACTATTGAATTGGATGGCTGAAATGTTTTCAGATGAGAACAAAACTTCCTCTTGGAGGCTGTTACTACATACTGTGCTTATATGCTGTTGGAGTAAGACTCTTTGATTTTTCTTCCTATTCTTTATTATTTAGTTACTGATTTCTATGAAACAGCTAATATGAACTTGACAGTGATTTTCAGGCTTGGACTTTGCGTTCGAGATTAGTCCACATTTATATCACGTGCTTCGATCAAGGAAGGGTGTCGTGGGGCTGAGACTTGCACTCACACCGTGTTAAGTTAGCATGGGTTTATCAGAAGCTTAAACGCCATTTTTGCTTTCCTGCTCTGCTTTGCACACGACACGCACTTGTGATAATGTTTAGAGAAGGCTAAGTATTTTCATTCAAATGAGAATAATTTGTTATGCTACATTTGTAGATTGCCTCGCTAGTTCAGTGTGTATAGTGAGAGCATGGAACATCAAGGTTATCTTGGAGACTGTGTCTGTTATTCGGAATGATCCTCGCACATTCGAGCCAAGCACATATGGAGCTAAGGCCACCTCTTATACTGGTGTGTTTAATAATGCACTGTGCAGGCATGATTACACACAGTTGGAGAACATTCGGATCCTGACAGTTTGTGCAGAACTCAATGTGATCCACTACTGCAGAGTACCAGAGGTATGGGTTCACCCATGTAATCCTATGAGACCTTCTGTAGTTATAAACTAACCTGCTAGGTAGGGAGTGTGAAATCTAGGGATATTTTAAATCTCTTTCCCTTTAGCATTATAAGATGCTTTCTCCTTTTGTATTTTATGGAATAGTAACAATGCTGACAACCTTGTTTCTGATAATATGTTTTCTTGTATTATCTAAGGTACTGTGTATGAGATTACGGCGTTAGAAATAAACATTTCAAACTTGCATGTGTCTTTATTTACTGCTATTTTTGGACTATAACGAAATAGTGCTCTTGTTATCCACCTTACTTGAGGTAATCTAAGTTGCATGTTCTGGGTTGACTAGTTATTGGTGTTTTTGCTATAGGACGAAGAACCAATGAGTCACTGATTGCTAGTCTGTTAGGGGGTTTGGATACAAAGGTGGTTTTTGGCACACTGTAATTCACTGAAAAAAACCATAGGTTTCACAAACCTTATAGTTAGGAATTAGCATTCAAAAAACCTTGCAAATTCACTGAAAAAACTATAGGTTTCACACACGTTATAGTTAGGAATTAGTATTTAAAAAACCTTAGAAATTCACTGAAAAAACCATAGATTTCACATATGTTATAGTTAGCTGGACATTTCACTCATACAAAACCTTTGAAATTCCCCCGTTATAGTTAGTTCAGCTAACTATGACTCGTGCGCCGGCAATGCACTGCTAATGACGTCACATATTACATCACTCATGACATCACTGATGAAATCTCAAATTATATCACTGATGACATCTCAAAATATATCACTGATATATATATATAAATCCAATCCCCACAATGCTTAAAGAGTGAGCAGAGAATAATTTACAAGCGTCGATGAATTTGTTCACACTTCTTATTAAGTATTCAGAAATCGACCGTGACAAGGTACTGCTAGAAATTGATAATGTGAATGGCCTTTTTGGTTGGTATTGAACAGAAAGAAATGGTAGCAAAGGGTCGGGCGTATATCAACGCAAGAATCAACAAGCATTTACAGTGCAATGGTCTCGGCATTATTAAAGGTAGAGCTATTGGCATTGCTCATGACATTTTTTTTTAAAATCATGAATAAATAGCATTGTCATTTACATTGCCAATAGCTTAATCGTTAAATAAATGGCTTTGTCATTTACAATGCCAATAGCTTAATCGCTCGCATATGCATGACCTATTGCATTTACACCCACACAGAGCGACACACACACACAGAGCCACCCACACAGTCATTCACATAGAACCACCCACACTCACAGAGCCACCTACACAGAGCCACCCTCACACACACAGAGCCACCTACACAGAGCCACCCTCACACAGACAGAGCCACCCACACATAGAGCCACCTACAAAAAAAGCTATCCACACAGACACACATAGCCCAACACACACACACACAGTCCCCCACACAGAGAGCCCCCCACACAGAGAGCCCCACACACAGAGAGCCCCACACACAGAGAGCCCCGGAGCCCCACACACAGAGCCCCACACACAGAGTCCCACACACAGAGCCACACACTCACAGAGTCACACACACAGAGCCACACACACAGAGCCACACACACAGAGCCACACACACAGAGCCACACACACACAGAGCCACACACACACAGACAGAGCCACACACACACAGACAGAGCCACACACAGACAGAGCCACACACATACGGACAGAGCCACACACACACGGACAGAGCAACACACACAAAGACAGAGCCACACACATACAGACAGAGCCACACACACACAGACAGAGCCACACACACACAGAGAGAGCCACACAGACAGATCCACATACATTCCACTACAAGGCCATTACATTTACTGAACTGAGCCCTGAGGCTTTCACAGTCTGCAGAAATTGATTCATTACAATATGAGTGCAAGGCTGGATACCTGATAGCATGCTCAGGGTAGCTGGTTGGGCACAACAGCCCCCTCTTTGTCATACTGTCCAAATGGCAGAGAGAGCAGTCATTGGCAGTAGTGTCTGTTCCTGTCTCACCAGAGCTCAGACCCATGTTTCTATTATGCATCAGGTCCTTGCTTGCTGTCCTCTCTCTGTGACCTCAGACGGACCCACAGTTTGGAAAGGCATATCCATGCTGACCGCCTGCAGCTACTTCTACTCCCTCCCTCAACCCCAGCTGGAAGAAAATGGCACTCGAGGGCTGTGTGGTTACTACAACTTGTGAATCTACTAATCTACAGACACAAGTTATTGATGGAACTACCTCTCCCTGCCAGACTCACTCTCACTAGAGACACGAAACTGACACTTGCGAGAGAGGCCACGAATTGAATGAGCACATTCCCATCAGACTGAAAAAGGGGTGATATGCGCTGGTGGGCAGTGTCAGGAGGCTTGCACTGTCATGGAAGAAGAAGAACAACAGGAAGCACACAATCCAGGCATCTTTCACCTCCCGGGGAGAGGTAAATGGATTAGGCACAGCCACAAAGGCACGGGACGTCCCCTCAGAGTGTAGAGAGTGAGAACGGAGAGATGGTGTGCATGGAGAGAAAAAGGAAAAAGAGAAGACAGAAATGGAGTTAAAGGAAGGAAAGGAAGAAATGGCGAGAAAGCAAATAAGAAAAGTGAAAGAGGCGTACGTGAGAAAGAGATGAGGGCTGAGAT
Organism: Lissotriton helveticus; assembly: GCF_964261635.1. Taxonomy (NCBI): domain Eukaryota; kingdom Metazoa; phylum Chordata; class Amphibia; order Caudata; family Salamandridae; genus Lissotriton; species Lissotriton helveticus. The sequence goes on from NC_136058.1 coordinate 212,689,856, forward strand.
AAAAACCAAATGAGGGAAATGAATGCAAGGAATAGAAGGAGAGAGAAAAGGTAGGAGATAGCAGAGAGAAAAGGAGAACATAACAGCATTACAGAGGAGTGTCCGGTGCTTGCCTAGATCACCAAGGGGTGGGGGTCAAGGCACAAGCAAAAGCACAATGACAATTCCAATATAAAACCACAACATCAAAGTTTTCAAAAACAGTTGTACATAGCAACTATCCTTTCAGGTTAATGTATTAAAAAAAACAAGAATAAATAAACTTCCGAACTGTATGCACTCAAGCCTGTTTTGGAGTAACACAACTTATCAGCTGACCCTGGCATAAGAGGCAACGGTCATCCTCAAGGAAGCCCAGCCAGGAAAGAAAGGCCAGGTGCTCTGCCCTAGGCAGGTATTCCACTGAAGGGGGGAGATGGAGTGGTCCCTAAGTAAATGGATGGGAAATCCCAAACTGCACTAGAAGAACTCTAAGTGGTTCGGTACAGGAAGAACATGTAAAGAGGGTCTGCAACGAGAGAGATAGGGTGGAAGGAGAACGTGGAGAGAAAAAGAAAGGAAGAGCAGCGGAAGTGAAGGAGAGAAAGCAGGGGATAATGGAGGAGACTAAGAAAACGAGAGAAATGGGGGTCACATTGTATAGACCTACCCTCTTCTGCTGGCAAGTCACTGCAGACGCAACTCCTCTTTGCTTGTGTCGCACATAGCAGCCTGAGATCTTCCAATCTGTGCAGTGAGGTTACACACAGCACAGACCTCATTCCCTGTGAAGTGACACAGTGAAAAGTGCTCTCGACATTTCCTTCCGTGCAGACGAGTCAGCAACAGCAGCAGGCTGCATCCCGGACGAGTGAAGTCACACACAATAGGTCTCCTCATCTGTGTAGACACACACTACTACAGGCAGCCGCTTCCCCGCCCAGTGACGCCGCCTCTCTATGAAAGTAAGTCGATCTGAGGCACCACAGAGGGTTACAAACGTTCAGACTGCTAAGCTCCGGAAATACAATCTCTTTGACAAACACACAGCTGGGCTCTTTCATATAAAAGCTGAAGTGGTCACGCAAGAGTTTCTCATTATTATACAGTGTAGTCCCGGCGCTCATTTATACTCACAGTTTTCGCAGGTTCTCTGATCTGAGTGATAAGGTTCTTTCTCCGCGACCCAGAAAGGCACAGACTGCCAGCAGGGCCCGAGGGACGCAGGGTTACCACAGAGCACGCTGCAGCATCTAATATGGCAGCGCATCATCTACACTAGGGTGCCACATTTAGCACGCAAACTGCACTTCTCGGACCCACCTCTAAAGAGACCGGCCACACCAAAGGCATTCTGGGATTATACGCGTCTCTCGGCATTTCAAAAGCAAACGCGACCTCCTGTTGTATAGCTCCTATATATCCTTATATCGTGTTAAGTTAGCATAGGTACATTTGAGATTTAAACGCCATTTTTCCTTTCTTGCAACTTCTGCACACGACCCTTAATTGTTGACTTAGCTTTCAACCTAGTGGTTTGCCGTGGTGTATGTGAGAATAATATGTTATTGCTCTGATATCAGTTTTGTTTAATAAACCATGTCTGCACGGAGAGTGCTGAAGTTTCAGGAGCAACACGATATGGAATTGTTATGAGGTCTGATCTCCACGCCTTCATAGTCATAACACAAGTGCAGCCTTTGCCAACTTGGGCTTGAGGCGGGATTGATATTGCTTTGCACGAGAATTGTTAACACACTTGATGCGGTGCAGATGCAGAGAGAGCTGGTGTATGCTGATGTGATTCCTTCATGCTAGGACACTAAGGTATGGGCCCGCCCTAAAACAACCCAAAGAGACCTTCTTAGCTAATAATATAATATATGTGTTAGGGAGGGTGAGATATAAGTGTTGTTAACTCTTATTCATTACAGCATGTTAACATGCTGTCACCATTCGCTTTTTATGTCTTAGTAACTATGCTGATAATTTTGCTACTGATAATAAGTATACTTGTATTATCTAAGATACTGCGCCTGAGAAGACGGCATTAGTAAATAAACATTTCAAATGCACATGTGTCTTCTTTACTCCATGTTCTGGTTTGTAATGATAATATAACGAAAGAGTGTTCATGAGTCCCACGTACCCTGAGGTACTGTAAGTTCATGTTCTGGTTTGTCTAAACATTGGGAGTTTTGATATGTCCAATGAGACACTGTAGCTAGCTCGGTAAGGGGTGAGTTGGTTGCTAAGGTAAGTTTTGGGACACCCTAATTTGCCGAGGTTCCACTCCTCTGTGCACAGTTCTGTGTGAGTACAGAAACCCTGCAACATGGCGCCCAACGGTTTCGGTGGTCTTATATCATGACACTCGAGTAGTTTATCGTTCATGCCTTAACCCCTTCACATCCGTTTCCGGAAAACGGGGTGTCGGTGAAACCTACCTATTTTTTGAAATAGGTCTTTATTCAAGCTTGATTCTTTCTTAAACGGTTTCTTTGGATTACTACCCAGTTGTGCTACAAAGTATTCTTTGTGTGTTCTTGTTTCCAGTGTTGTCATGGCGGCGGTGGCTATTGCGCAGCATAGTCGCGTAGCGGTACGCAACCATCTTCAGACGTACCAGGTCCCAGTAGATGGGATGGCTGTGATTTTCGTGGTATGTGCAGATCCGGCGTTTCCTTACGAGTTGTTTTACTCTTGGGTTACGTTTCCGGCTGTGGACGCTAATTCTGGTTTGTTCCACTCCTACACCGCCTCGGATGTCCCAGCTGAATATACGCCGTACAGGGCATTGGAAATACCTATTGATCATTGGCAGCATCGAGTTTGGTTTGATGGCGCCCTCCCCCACTCTTTGTCCCCTGCGAGGTTAGGTCCACTCTCAATTCCAGGTACAAATTGGCCTGCGTTGGGTGGCTTTACCCCGCACCCGAATCACGGGGCTTGTACCCTGGCAGAAATTCGCAGGCTACATGTAGTTTCCATTTCCGTGATTCGTGCTTTAGTGCAATACATCGGTCGTCATCTTCCTGGTGGTCCCCAGGGGGGTGCGGCCGCTCCCATGGAACGAGGCGGAATGCGTCTCAATCCAGTGATGGTTAATTCGGTTTTTGGTGCGCGTCCTGTTGACAACGATGACTTCCCATTCTGGCTAGCAGAGAAGTTTGATCACCTGGAGGCGGTTTTTCCGAATTCTACTCCTGCTGATAAACATAGAATGTTAACGATTACTCTACCGAAGGATATTACTCCTGAACTTGCTGACTGTGAAAGCTGGGGAAAAACTTTTGCGGCAGTTTATACGAGGTGCTTCGGCACCCCGTCTATGAATGCTCTGCCTGAAATAATTAGACGTGTTCAGAATGATCACGGTCCAGAGGCAACGGTTGAATTGGGTATGCGCCTGTGTGGTTCGTTTGAGATTGTAAGTGATCTCATTCTCTCCAATGTTAAAGGAGATGCAGTTAACTTTCAGGTGTCGAATGCTTTGGCTGCTCTGCCCGATGCCGACAAACCCCGCCAGTTAGCAAAGATTGTGGTGGCCGCTTATAAGACAATTGGCCGCACAAGTAGAGGTCTGAAATATTTTCCAGTGAAGGATAAAAAACAACCTCAGGGACAATCTGCAGTGACAGATGTCCAGCCCAAGTCCAAAAAACAGAATTGGCCTAAAAAACAGACACAGGGGAAGCAGACTAGGCAAACTCTGGATCCTGTTCCTGCAATACAAGCTCCTGCGCCGGCAGACAGAGTTTATGATTTGCGCGATCGCGCGATGATTAAATCACCTGATCGTTTTCAGGGTTCTGATCAACGCTCTCCTCGTTCCTTTCAGGAAACATCGGCCCAGAAGACCGGTGGTGGAGGAGGGGGTGGACGTGGACGTGGTGGCCAGCAAGGACGTGGTCAGTCCCGCCAGACAGACGGCGCAGTGAAGCAGGAGGATTCTACGCCTAAGCGTCCGCAGTTTGCGAAGAAGAAAGTCGCGGCCTTAACAGCGCATAGATATGCCACAGATAGTGAGAACGCGGCTTCGGAATCTGACGTGGGCTCTGACCTTGCTGGACAGCGCGGCGGAGATTACCATAGTCAGAGAGGCGCTCCGTCCACTACTGAGGGTGACAGCGACTGAAGTTTTTGTTGTTATAGAAACAGCCGATACGAGATTGGCTCCCCCTGAAAGACTTTTTGAAATTGTCCTGTTAATTGAAGGTGACATACAGCGTACTGTCAGAGGGGTATTTTGGGAGAACCTTTCGTCTACGTACGACATTTTGCTTTCCGAGGCTGACTGGCCCCCACCTTTTGTGCTCGCAGCGCCGCGAGGGGAGGAGGTAATCCTTCCCAGTTTCGCGCACACTGTCTCAACTGAGCATGCGCAGCATTTTGCAGAAGAGTGGGCTCGTGCTCTAGCACCGGCTCTCTACCGCAACCAATGTGGTTGGGACAAATTGTCCCCATGCCACGAAATTCCTTTGCGGTCTGAGCCGCAGCCTCAGCCTCAATATCCCATACGGCGTGAAGCTAAAGCGGCCGTCGCAGAAATCCTTGAACAATTGGAATATCAGGGAGTTATTGAAACGTGTGTGTCACCAATGAATAATCCCCTTTTTACTGTGACCAAACCTGACGGGTCATATCGTTTGGTATTGGATTACCGGCATTTGAACTCGCATTGCCGTAACTGTGCAGTACAGAATACTCACGGCTCTGCCCTAGTGGATAGTCTAGTGCGTAAGCGTTTCAAGACAACGCTTGACATTTCCAATGATTTTTATGCCCACAGACTAGATGGCTTTAGCTCCCAATGGACAAGTTTTACGTCCGCTGGTGTGCAAAAATGCTTCCGGCGACTCCCAATGGGCTACAAAAATAGTCCTGGGGTCTTCACCTCCAGAATAGTCACACTATTGGAGGGAATCGATCCGGATGCATGTTCTTATGTGGATGATATTTATCTCACAGACGACGAAATTTGGATGCATCTGTGTCGAGTGAATTCCATAATTTGTACCTTTGCAGACATGGGTTACAAATTTAATTTTGCAAAATCGCACATTGCAGAACACACAGTGTTGTTTTTGGGCTATGAGCTCAACAATGAAGGTAGAGGTTTGGCTCCTCACTTCTTAGAGAAGTGCGCACAATTGCGCGCTCCAACAACACTGAAAAAATTACAATCTTTACTGGGCTTTTTGAATTTCGGCAGAACTTACATTCCGGAATATGCCCAGCGTATCAAGCCTTTGTATGCTTTGATACAACCAACTTTCTCAAAATCATGCTGGCTGCCTGAGCATTCAGCCATTTTGCTATCCTTGCAGGCTGATCTGCTCGCTTCTAAATATTTACTGACTCGTGATAACCACACCAACCTGGTAATAAGAATAATTCCCGGGACGGTGGGTTTCACATACCTCACTTTTAATGAAGGTGACACAGTACCTATCGCTTACAAGTCACACTTGTACACTTCGGCTGAGATGCGGTTTCCCACAGTGGAAAAAGTTTTAACTGCTGTACAGATGGCAATTCTAAAAGAACGAGCTCTGTCACAGGGGAAACGCATGCTAGTGGTAACACCCTGTCCTCATTTGGAGGCAGTCACGAAAGCCAGTGTACCAAATTCAAAGGCTTTGCACCCTCGGTGGATTCAGTGGGCTGCGTCATTGTCATCCACGGATGTCATGTTTATTTTTGACGCTTCCTTACGGTCGCAGGAGTACTTGCAGTATGAATTCGTTCATCCTGCTCCTCTGGCGATGCGACCTGTGGAGGACTTCCATTGCATCATTTACACTGATGGGTCGGCGCAGGTTGCGCATGGCTCTAAACATGCCTACGTTTCCGCATGCGCCATTGTGGTCGGTGCTATGTTGAATGATGAGTTCATTTCCAGGGAGGTACACACGTTGCCCCTGGGCGATTGCACCGCACAATTGGCAGAGCTTCGTGCTCTCTTACTAGCTTTGGAGTACGCAGATCCAAGTGTTACTACTCTAATTGTAAGTGATTCTTACTACTGTGTCCAGTCTTACAATGAAAACTTGTTCTTTTGGATTCAAAATGATTTTCATGATTCCAAGGGTAGCACAATAAAACATAAAATGATCTGGGTTCGAGTGGCAGAGCTTAAGGCTATGTTGCCACTCGTTTATGTGATTCATACTCTCGGTCATCAGCGCGTGGGAGTTCACGCTGTTGGCAACTCGCTTGCTGATGAAGCGGCGAAATCAGCAGTATCTACATACTTAGTTGCAGCAGTTACTAGGTCTAAAACCAAGATTGATAGCGACATCTTGGCAGCGATTGCTGCCTCTGAGAAGGGAAGTAAACATCCTGCGGGATTCCCTTCGAAGTATAAATACCACTTAAGTCCCGAAAAGGTTCCTTTTGTGACAATTCCTGATGTTGGGGAACGGCTGATTCCCAACTCGGATCGCAGAGCAGACTTGATTACAGCGGCTCATGAAGGTGTGGCGTCTGCGCATGCGGGCGTCTCGGCCACTGTAACTCAATTACAATTACGTTTCTGGTGGCGGGGACTGTACAAACAGACGCGTGATTATGTCCTTCTTTGTGACATATGCCAGCAGATTAAACCTTCAACTGCTACGCGTCCGCCTCGGACTCAGTTGTACATTTCTAATAAACCGCTAGGCTGTGTTTATTTAGATCACTGCGGTCCATTTTCATCTGATACTGCGTATAAATACATCTTAGTAGCAGTTGACTCATGCACACGCTTTGTGTGGGTATGGCCACATCGCAGCGCTGATTCACGGACTGTCATTAGAGATTTGCGTATCTTTATAGGGATTTTTGCCTGTGGTCCCTTCCATTCGGATCAGGGTCCGGCTTTCGCCTCTAAGGCGTATAAGGATGCCATGATTTCGATGGGGGTCCAAGTCAAGTTTTCGTCACCCTACAGACCTGAGGGTAATAGTGTAGTTGAACGAATGAACCGTGATTTAAAGCAATCTTTGACAGCCCGAGTTATAGGCACTGGCAGAAACTGGCTGGCTCACCTCTATGGCGTGCAGCGTGCTCTTAATAATCTCCCTAGAAGGTCTCTGGGTGGGCGGACCCCATACGAAATGCTCTTTGGCATCAAGATGTACGTCCCTGACCTTGACGGTCTAGACTCTGTGGTTCGCGCCACTTCCTTTGACGCAGATGAACATTGCAATGTTTTACAGAATCTACAAAAGACCAGAGACAGTCTTGCAAAGGAACATTTGCCCTCCACTTCGGATGATGCGTTGCAGATCCCGGTAGTTGGCTGGCTACCCCAAGTTGGAGAACTGGTTCGAGAGAAGATCGACAACAAGAAAGAGTTTGGTCCCTCCTATCGAGCTCCAGTCCCAGTGCTTGGAGTGAAGGGCACAAGAACAGTCATTTTACCACCACTTCCAGGTCGTAAGGAAAACAGGTTTATTTCTATTGACAATGTCAAGATACACAGAGTGGCCGATTCTTCTTAGCATGACACCGGCTGTTTCCTGTCCTTCCATTGTGAGAAATTCAATTATGCCCACTGCCTCTAATATTGAATCTTAGGTGGCCATCGAATTACCTGCTGTTTCCAGTCCATTATTAAATAATTTGCCCGGAACTAACATGGATGAGACAGACTATACATACCCCACTAATTTGTCCATGCCTGACCTGCAAGCTCGTTTAGCCACGGAATCCAGATTTTCATTTGACTCTGCTTCTCTTGCCTCGAAAAAACCCTCTCAAATTGCGGTATATGCTAGCCTGTTTAAAAAACATTTTTTGATTCCTCCTTGGATATACATTTGGCTGGTTCTTTTTTCGGTTTACCTTTTTATGTCAATTGGTTTTGTGTTTTATTTTTTTCGGATTATGAATGGACACTATGTCGAGGAGAGAACTTGCGTTACTCATTTAAATGGAACATTGGCCCCACTTTCCTCTTCACATTCTACACACAGATTAAAAAGAGACTTGACTTTGGTTAACATCACAGCATGGCCTGTTCTGGATGGAATCGCGTGGGATGCAGTTCGTTTTCAGATTCATGGCCCAACGGAAGTCGTTAATGTTCCTAATGTACTAAGAGTTAATATGGGGGATGTGGTGAAACAAAACATTCGTTCTGATGATTGGGATGTTAATGCTGTGGAAAGTTTGTTTTCTGATTTGAAATACTATGCTGCTTTTGATGCTGAGGATTTATATTTAGAATCTGCTAATTATGGTGAATTGTTCTGTTACCAACATTATGGCAATCACTTCTTACACAAAACATCTTCCCGAAGGGAGGCTGTTAATTTTACTCAGTGGGAACATTGCCCAGCTCCTACACAAGGGAGTTCAGAAACGTTTCTTAAAAAGTATACTTATTTCACTGACTTTAACCAGTCCAATCCCGAGTCCTTTTATTTTAAATTTCACAAACAGCCACTGTCCAAGGTTAGACTTACCGATACAAAATTGTTGTACTCGAAGGCCTTCCTAGATCAATTAGTTACTGGGGGCTATGAGTTATGGAAGGAAACAATAGACCTTAAATCAGTTTGGGGTTCAAGGGCCTGGCAGGTACGAGGCACTGAGGCTTTGCACCGTGCATGTCTCATCCCAAATCATATGTTGTTTTTAAATGAAACCATTTCCCAGACCACATGCTTTGGATTGGCTACGTCTAAAAGGTTAAACACCCCGTCTTTCCCGGAGTTGGAGGAATATGAGAATTGGAGTAATTTTACTCAATTGTCCATTAAAGATATACAGGCTCTGCTTCTTAATTCCTCCTTTAACATTTCCAGTATGAATCCCAGGGGTTGGCTGCTTTGGCACCGTAGTGCTGATTCTTGCCAAAAAAGATTTTTGAATATATCTGACGGTTTTAAGACTGTTAGATCTGATCCCCGGTTTGATTTGAGTCATACTGTCACCTCTTACTCTGTGGGCAAGTTGTGTCAAGCTTGGCTGAAACATTCAACTTTACCTGCGGTTAAGTATCACCTTTCCAAACTGAATGCAGACGTGGATTTGAATGATTTCATTAAAGGCCCAGCTAGTGGCAGGTCAAAAAGGTGGTTATATGGGGTTTACAATGAAATTTGGAAACTCTCACAGATTGAGGCCGCTTCACGCCTTAGGGCTATTGATCAGGCGAATCTTGAGAAAGTGCTTGCAGTTGTTGACAATAGCATTAACGTGCTTTCCTCTAGAATTTACACATTAGATAATATTGTGTCGTCTGTTGTTGATATTGTGCATGATGAAGTGTCAGTATTATACCATGGTCAAAATCAATTACGGTCAATCATGCAGTTTGCATGGACACTTCAGACTCTGAAAATGGGTAAAGTTCCCTGGGGATACATGAACGTTTCCTCTTTATTTTCCCCGTTTAATTTGACAGACAAACAACGCTTTCTTTCAATGCGTGATGCTTCCTTTTCTATGCTCCATATTGAAAGATTGGAGTCTTTACCTTTTTCTGTGGCAGAAGCCACTACTGCTACGTGGCTTATCCACGGTTTAATAACACTGCCTTTTGCTTTATATAAGTTTTCAAATTGTAATTAATATGTGCCAATATATCCTTTTGAACCCTTAGGTAGCAGTTTTCTTCATGAGGTCTGGTCACTCCCATACACATACAGATGTTTCAAGGATGAACAAGAAGTTTATCTAACAGGGGATGAGTGTACTGAGACGCCAGATCATTCTTTAATGTGCAGACACATACAGTTACACGGTTCATGTAACAAGGACCGACCGAATATGGCTTGCGTTTTACAGGGCACGCCAGTTCCTGCTATCATCCCCACGTTTAAATTGTTAGAGAATGGTAGTTATTTAATGCTCAATAATGAAAACTGTTGTGGTTTAATTAAAGGTATAGCTTTCATAGTAACGGTTAGTGAGCGAGTTATTTGCTGCAGAAATGTTCTTTATCCTCCCACACGTGAACATAGGGAGTCTTCCATTTGGCCACAGATACCGACCTTGGGAGCAGAATTCAGCGGCATGGCTAGAATAAGAGCTCTATTGTCCCAGAAAGAGGTGGCCTTGAGCTCGGCCCGTGAAACTTTCGTGCTTCACATTGCTAACACCCGTACGGAGGTTCAGGCTCTTTTAAATACTGATTTGCCTTTGCATTTCGGAGCCATGGTCCGTTCTATCTTTAACGCATCCTCCACAACGGGCCTAGCACATTTTTTTAAAGTTGTTAGCGGTGGTCTCGTGACTTCCTTTGAGAAGATTTTTGGAGTCATCCCTGCCTTCTTCCATTCTATTTTTTCATCCTTATTTGGAGGGTTCCCGTTTTTACTTGCATTAGCGGCTGGCGCATTGGTGGTTTTCTGCCTTTTTAAATATGGATGCCCTTCCTGTGCAAGACCACGCTCAGCTGCTACTGACGCGGTTTCGCAACCGCATGCTTGATTATTATGGCACACTGCCGTTGGCGACTCTAAGCACGGCGTTTGGATTATCTTTTCGGTTCTCCTATTTCACCTGTGTCCAGCCTGTATTTCGCTGCCTGACCTGTGATTTCCTTTGGGCCATTGATTTGTGTCTCTGCGGACCAATATCTTCTGACGTCGATTTTGATCAACTGATGAGTCCTATCATTGCTCACGAGTTGGTTTGTTCTGACGAAAGGATTATGGCCTTGGCGGTGGCACATGGACTAATGGGTCCCTGGGATGTGTTGTCGGCAGCGCGAAATTTCTTGGAACGAAGTTTTCTTGAAAACCCACCGAGCTGTCCTCTGATGGTTATAGAGGATCCGGTGCTGGAAGATCACGTATGTTCCTTTCATCTTTTAAATTGGATGGCTGAACTGTTTTCGGATGAGGACAGTGACTTCCTCCTGGAGGCTGTTGCGGCTTACTTTTCATATACAGTCTTATCATAGACACTGCCTCAAATTGACATGCTGATTGATAGCATTTCCTTGATTTTATTGACTTTTGGTCAAGAAATTTTATTTTTGCTTGCCTATTGGCTTGAGCCACATTATACTTGTGGGCTATTTTTTAGCATTAGTTTTTATAATTGAATTTTTATTCATGCTCGTTTATAATTGGATTCTGCTCTCATGTGATGGCACTTCTGTTATCTTATTTAGTCCGTTCTCGGATCATGGGGGGGTGTTGTATAGCTCCTATATATCCTTATATCGTGTTAAGTTAGCATAGGTACATTTGAGATTTAAACGCCATTTTTCCTTTCTTGCAACTTCTGCACACGACCCTTAATTGTTGACTTAGCTTTCAACCTAGTGGTTTGCCGTGGTGTATGTGAGAATAATATGTTATTGCTCTGATATCAGTTTTGTTTAATAAACCATGTCTGCACGGAGAGTGCTGAAGTTTCAGGAGCAACACGATATGGAATTGTTATGAGGTCTGATCTCCACGCCTTCATAGTCATAACACAAGTGCAGCCTTTGCCAACTTGGGCTTGAGGCGGGATTGATATTGCTTTGCACGAGAATTGTTAACACACTTGATGCGGTGCACATGCAGAGAGAGCTGGTGTATGCTGATGTGATTCCTTCATGCTAGGACACTAAGGTATGGGCCCGCCCTAAAACAACCCAAAGAGACCTTCTTAGCTAATAATATAATATATGTGTTAGGGAGGGTGAGATATAAGTGTTGTTAACTCTTATTCATTACAGCATGTTAACATGCTGTCACCATTCGCTTTTTATGTCTTAGTAACTATGCTGATAATTTTGCTACTGATAATAAGTATACTTGTATTATCTAAGATACTGCGTCTGAGAAGACGGCATTAGTAAATAAACATTTCAAATGCACATGTGTCTTCTTTACTCCATGTTCTGGTTTGTAATGATAATATAACGAAAGAGTGTTCATGAGTCCCACGTACCCTGAGGTACTGTAAGTTCATGTTCTGGTTTGTCTAAACATTGGGAGTTTTGATATGTCCAATGAGACACTGTAGCTAGCTCGGTAAGGGGTGAGTTGGTTGCTAAGGTAAGTTTTGGGACACCCTAATTTGCCGAGGTTCCACTCCTCTGTGCACAGTTCTGTGTGAGTACAGAAACCCTGCAACACTCCAGTTCTCGACGGTGTTCGGGACTGCAGGAAGTATCCCAGAGTCTGCAGCAGCCAGGCGTGCCTCGGTAATCACTGTGAGCCACCATTTGGAAAATCGATTTCCTTAAGATTGGGACACGCGAGGGAGGTTTCATACTATTTACATAATTTATTCGCCTCAGGTGGCTCCTCGAATAAATTTTCACCCTTTCCAGGAAAAGGAGTTATTTTAGCTGTTAGAGGGCATTGGGTGGTAATGCGCTAGAGATCAGGTCAGTTGGGTAGTACCGTGGGGCAGTATTGACCCACAGTGTGTTAATAGTGAGTAGTGCGAATCAGACTCAGCCTGTCACATTTCGAGCACAATTGGCTTAATATATCTTATATCAGAGCACTGGATACCAGGGCATGAAGAGTAGAAGAAACGCGTAATGAAAAACGCGAGGTTTACAAATTACACTGCAACAGCAGGGCCTGGGAGTTTGCTACGGAAGCAGGAAACCCCACACCAACAAGGGACACTTGCAAACCGAACTGAAATGTCACTGGAAAGCTGACAAACATTAATGTCGATCGGCAGCAATACAAGGCCCGAGATCTAGTAGTAAACAAGAAAAACTAGCAGACTTACCTAAACATGCGAGCTCCGGCTGATCACCACCATCTTTCTCCGAGGCGAGGCAGAAATGCCTCGGAGAAAGCATCGTCTTTTTCAGATTCGGGGGCGTGGTTTTCGTTCTCTCCTCTTCCCATTGGCTGGAAGGTAAAATTCCAGCCAATGGGAAGAGAAGAGAAAGAAAACAAGAAAGAAGCTGAAAAAAACACCCTCGAATCCAAAAAAAACGGGGCTTGAACCGAGTGACTCCCTTCTCCAATGGCTGGCCAGCATTTACTAGGCCAGCCAATCGAGAAGAGGGGCGGGTTCCAAGCCCCCTCTAAGAAACATAAAATCTTCGGGCTCCGCCCACACTGCTTACACAGTGCGACGGAGTCCTCAACCTAAAAAACATGAAGACATCATTAAGGATCACAACATTTTCAAGCTTGCTAGAGACAAAAATGATTATGCCACAGTTCGCATGTTTACGTTTTCCAGAAAGTTCGATACCTACAAATGACAGGCATTGACCGGTAAAGAACCTTTAGACCAAGCCTCAAAATCATGTGATACCTCTACAGCTAATGTTGATTCTGATACTTACTCACGTACTACCAACAGTGACTCAGCGATAGCAGACACACTACCTTAAATCCACAAGAATTTGGGGAAATGCAATTGACACCTGCTAAAGAATTTAATTTTTTGCGCCAGGACCAGAGGCAGACCTTGTGGCCCCGGAAGCCCCAAACAAAGCAAGTTGAAGCAGAAACAAAAGCAGGACCAAGAGGAGGAGAAAGCACTAGCAACATCACAAGCAGAGGAGCGATTACCAAGAAGTGGAGGCGCTAAAAAAATCAACTGACAATACTTTTATCAACTTAACTGAGTCAACGTTGACATCGACAGAAATACAATTGCTATCACTGGGCCTGACCTACTGTCCGGAAAGCAATTTCGCAAATAATCAATCTAGAATAGATATTTTTAAATTAACCTGGAAGTTGAAATGAATCAAGTTTTATCAACTCAATAAGAACATGACTGTTAGTCATAATGGCCCACTAGAAGAAGGAAATAGCAATTTGCAATTAAAAGATATCACAATTCTCAGGTTGCTACAGTCTATGACTAACGATGACAATGATCTCGCCAACTCCACACAACAAGATTTAGCTGAGGCAGGTATTAACATATGTAAACCTGCAAAGAGTCCCTTTTCTCCTCCATCGACGTTTCTTCCACTTATGCCTGAGGACGCCATAGATGTTTTCAGCGACAGAGTGGTGGAAGAATTAAAAAAGTTGAATGTGTCTATCAGTGGGAACAAGAGTCGGAGAAAACCCGATTTTTTGCCCCCATGAAAAAACTAAGAGACAATCATGATATTATAGTCAACAAAGCTGACAAAGGAGGAAACATTGTTTTATGGCCAGAAGTTCAATATTTAGAGGAGGCCAAAAGACAATTATCGGATTTGACATGTTATAAAAAAGCTTCAAGACAAGACCTACGATTAGTGAAGGACAGAGTGTTCCAATAGCATGCGCAGTGGAAAAGGAAAGTGTTTCTATCTAAAAATGAATTCAATGTTTTAAAAGTAGATCACCCTATCACTCCTGTTCTTTAACTTATACCCAAAGTAAACAAAAATGTCTCACCTGTCCCTCGGAGGCCCAACATCTCAGCGAGGAAGAGTATTATGGAATCTATATCCAAATATGTGGACTATTTTTGCAGGATCATGTTGTTGGGCTATCTTCTTTTATAAAAGACACTGATTACATTCTTAGGAAACTCAGTGATACTGAATGGCATCAAGGTTGTTTGTGGATCATAATCGGCATTACATAACTTTGCACTTGTATTCACCATGCTGATGGTCTGACTGCAGTAAAATATTTTCTTGAAAATAGATCAATCCATTTACATGAACATAACAGCATGATTTTAAAAATTATTGTTCTATGTCTCAACAACAGTTTTTTCCTATTTAATAAGAAGGTCTATCAGCAGCTCAGAGGGGTGGCTATGGAGGCATGCTTCTCCTCCAGCTATGCATGTCTTTATGTTGGCTGGTGGGAGGAGGATGTCCTCAGGCAACACCCAAAAATTATTTTTGATTCACATGTGAGACTCTTTTGGAGATACACCAATGATGTCTGTATAATATGGGAAGGTACCAAAGAGGCAGCTGTTGCTGTTGTGACTTCAATCAATGATAATGAACTCAATTTATGATTCACGGCAGAACTCAGTGCAACAAGTGTGGAGTTTTTAGATGTACAAGTCTACATCAACAAGGGGAAAATTCAGACTAAATTACATAGAAAAAAGACTGATAGTAATTCTATCCTTCACACTAGCAGCTCGCACCCTTGGCATCTATACACAGCATACTATATTGTGAATTCTTACAGATTCACCGTATTTGTAGCCTGGAGTCAGATTTAATTCAGTGCCAACAGGAGGCATTTGATCGATTTCTGGTTCGAGGGTATATGCGTGCAGAGTTACATAAGGCTCGCAATAAAGCTAATGCGCATACTTGGGATATATGCTTAATACCCAAAAGAGAGAGAACCACAGATCCATCACTGGATGACATAGTTCAGGGTAACACACAGAGCATCAGGTTAATTACGAGTTTCTGCAAACAGGAGAAAAAGACACGCAACATCATCTATTCTCAATGGCCTTTAGTAATATCTGACCTAAGTCTAAAATATGTTCTGCCACCACTGCCAGCAATAACGTTCAGGAGGGCTCCCTCTCTGAGGCATGCCCTAGTAAAATCAAGTCCTGAAGTCACAGCTGCACATACTTGGATTAGCAGCATTTTTACAAATGTAGTTCTTGCCGGGCTTGTAAATTTGCTGTCAATCTAACCTAATATATTACAGCATTCAGTTCGGTACCGGTTCCCATTCAAGACCACTTTACGTGCCACACTGAATTTGCGGTATACATCTTACAATGCATGTGCGAGCTCAAATACATAGGGAGCACTAAGCTCCCAGTTTTTAATCAGATCCTTCAACATCTTAGGGCCATAGTAAATTCAGATCATAGCTACCCTGTTGTTTGACATTTCAAGTTGGTGCATCAGAATAATTTAAATGACTTGACCTATTCTGTAATAGGGGCAATTCCCATTTCCAGATGGGGTGGCAATAGGGAAAGGAGCCTGCGCCAACTTGAGTCACATTTGATTTTGGCCCAGGACACCAAGATGCCGAATGGCTTGAATACAAGCGAGGACCTTCATAATTTCTTATAGGTCTCACAATCTTGATATTTGGTGTAGGTGGTCCTTCATTATCCAGAGTTGGTCTTTCTTCAACCTTAATCAACATTATTTGGCTTTTGAGACTTGCACCCTGTGTAAGCTGACACACACAATATGATTTGAAATGTACCCTCAGCCATTAGGACATGGAAACTTAGATTAATCTCAATTCTCACTGTTCTGAGTGGTAATAACAGTGTAAGAGTGAGGATACTTTTGGCACTAGCCAGGATGAGCCATTTTTTGTTTTTTTTGATGTTCACATATGAATTTCATGGATGTATGATGTTACAACGCATACTTTTACAACGCATACCTTTACAACGCATTTTTTACAACGCAACATCCATTACAACGCATGCCATTACAACGAATTTTTAAAAACTACCTTTACAATGCATTCCATTACAACGCATACTACCTTTAAAATGCATACCATTACAACACATACCATTACATTACATGTATGGTAAGTATTGGATAGTGTAGGGGTAAAAATTACTATTCTAACTCCAGGGGGTGCAACAGTAGGGTAAGTGTTGGATAGTGTAAGGGTACTATGCATTGTGATGGAATGCGTTTTAAAGGTATGCGTTGTAATGGCTGCGTTGTAATGACATGCGTTGTAGTGCCATGCGTTGTAACGGTTGTGTTGTAGTGGCATGCAATGTAATGGATGTTGCGTTGTAAAAGTTTTGTTGTAATGGTAGTGCGTTGTAAAAGTTGCGTTGTAAAGGTTGTTTCCCGAATTTCATACTTATACTGTTTTTGTCTGTCACAGTTTTCCTTTGCTTTTGCACTTGCACTTTATTGGCAACCTTTTTAAGTGTAGATCTGAAACTTCGCCTCTGGGCATCCACACTTATTACATTTTTTAGTACTAAGGGTATTCGGTTTTAGAATACTCTCTTTGTAATATTGGTATTTTAATCATTGATTATACTGGCATCGCATTGGACATAACTTTTCAACTGCAATCATAATAGGTGGTATCTTGATTCATCACTGCTGAACATGAGACAGTGGTTAATTTTGAGCATTAGTTATTGCAATCAATGTATGATAATGGGTATCACAACACTATTGCATTACCTAATGAGGTTTGATTGTTTGAGGTGTGTATAAATTATCAGCATTTGCACTAGCACTTTATTTGATAAAGTTTGATCATTATTGCATTAGCACGTTATCTGCCTTATTTATGATGATTTGTATCAATCGATTAATGATGCCAGTTCAGGCAGGTTTCTAAGTACAATATGATGCGTGACTTGAACTGTCCAGATGCCTAATGTCATCATTTGTGTTGGTATCAGCAGCATTCAACTGATTTCATAATTATAGTTAGTTTTATATATTTTTTGCTGTTCAACAGTCCCGCTTTATCACCAATATATGAATCATATAGGCATTTGATGTCAGATCCAAACAGTCATGCAGGTTGTTAGGTCTGTTGTCTATATCCATCAACAAGCCAGTGAGTTTCTCTAACCGGTAAGGTTTGCACTGTACAAATTGGTCAAGTGTCATGTGGCAAGTCATGTGATCGAAATGCGTCATTGGCCGGCAATGGCCTGACAAACTCTGAGGTTTTTACAATAAAATAAAGACATCTGGAAAAGGAGTAACTCAAAGTTTCAGTGTGTTTGTGGTCTGTACCTGGGTGGCCCCACCGTGAGCGAAGATGGGCCATGATTGCAGAGTTTTGATATATGTATATATTGTCAGTGGAGGAATTTCAATTCTTACAAGTTCCTGAACCAAGGATACCCACGTTTTACCACCTGCCCAAGGTGCACAAAGACCAGACCAAACCACCAGGGCGTCCAATAATTTCGTCAATTGGGGGGTTGTTGGAAAATATGTCCAAGTTCATAGACTTTTATTTGTTTCCATTTGTGGAGGAACTCACAAGCTATACAAGAGATACCAAAGACTTCCTACGATACATCGAGGGGAGTCCGTGGGAGCCTGATTTCCTAATGGTGACCATAGATATAGCCAGTCTTTATACGAGTATCTCTCATGAACAAGGCCTAGACGCCATTACTCAGATTTTGAAACAAAGACCACCTGAATTCAGAGAACACAGTGAGATGCTAATTGACTTTCTTCGCTTCTGCCTGTTTAATAACATTTTTATTTTTCAGGAACAAATCTATCGCCAAAGACGGGGGACAGCCATGGGAGCCTGCTGCGCCCCCAGCTACGCAAATCTTTTCGTTGGCTGGTGGGAGAAGCGGGCAGCATGGTCTGACTCCTGTGACCATTGGGTCGATAAGACAATAATTTGGAGGCGTTACATTGATGACCTCTTCTTGGTCTGGAGGGGCAATAGAGAGTCAGTTGAGGAATACATCAGGCATCTCAACAGTAATGATCTAAACCTGAGGTTCTCTGGGGAAATTAGTGACACTGAAGTGACCTATCTTGATGTAAGAATTTTTGTCACTGAGAACAAACTACAAACAGCACTCTTTAGAAAGCCCACTGCGGGAAACTCAGTGCTTCATGCACGTAGTAGTCATCCCACGAGTCTCAAGAACAGTATCCCCTATGGGGAACTTTTGCGTATTAAACACAATAGTTCTAGACCTAGAGACTTCAACCAAGCAGGTGCAGCGAGCCTTAACAGATTTAGGCAGCGTGGCTATAAAGAGAGAGTTTTAAGTGAAGCATGGAAGAAGGCGCAGGGTAGAGACAGAACAGATCTAATCAAAGATACATCAAAGAATAGAAGTTTCTAACACCAATCTCAGGCTCATCACAAATTTTACAAATGCAGCAAAGAGCTTGAAGAAAATAATGTTTTCCAACTGGAATATATTAAAGTCCGACCCTATCATTGGGCGTGATATACCTGCGCAACCATCTATTACCTTCCGTAAGACCAGGTCACTGAAAGACTTATTGCTCCAAAGTCACCTAGCACCAGTCAGTAGAGGCATTCAGGGTCTAGGAGGATTCTATCCCTGCAACAAATGCAAGGCATGTGCAGATAGCAGAAACATTACCAGTTATCATGTGCCAGATAGGAGTGATCCAGTGACGATTAAAAAATTCATGAATTATTTGACACCCTTTGTAGTATATTGTCTGAGCTGCCCATGTGGCCTCAGATACATAGGGAGCACAAAACACCCAGCCAAGATTCGTATCTTGGGACATCAAAGAGCAATACAGAATAACGATAGCAGTTACCCAGTAGCACGCCATTTCCACATATATCACAACAGCAACCGCAAACTTCTTAGTTATTTTTGTCTAGACCATGTAGCTGCAGACTCCAGAGGAGGCGATCAACAAAAACGCCTCAGGAGATTGGAGTCTCGCTACATTATTGATTTGGCAACTAAAACTCCTTTGGGTCTGAATATGGGAGAGAAATTGAAGGTACACCTGTAAATACTGTATGAACTGTATATATCAATTGATACTTCTGTTTATTTTTATTTTTCTCACATTGGGAATTTAGGGCTCTAGAGATAAATTGAGAAAAGTATTCTCTTTGATTGACATTGCATTTTGTGAATATCAGCTAGATGTGTAATTGTATATATCGTTAATTTGGCCGGGGTAGGGTGGCACTAGTTTGAGAATCTTAAATTGAATTGTGTATAATAGCTCCTGTATTGGATAAATTGTTCAATTCGCCCATCTGAGGGCATTAACAGCTTTTTACTTCAAATAGGTTACACTGCGACCATAGGCATTTAATTTTTGCAATTTTGCAATTTAATTTCGAATGTATTATGTGGTTTTCTAGAATATAAATTACATTTATCCATGCTATGCAGACATTTCTTTAAGAGTTCGATTATGCTTGTATATTATGTCCACCTAACTCCGATAATGTTAACATGGCTGTTTATTTTTTACCTTTTAATGTTACCGATAGTGCCTGATGTCAAAATGGCGTCTCATAGAGACAATTCCCGTGAGATTTGGTGAGGAGATATTGTGTATATTTTGCAGCGTTATGGCGGCCACCTGTAACTGACGAAGGTGTACCGCCGAAACGCGTCTGAACTTTCTTATCTGTGTGCAATAAATCTGTCTTGGATTTGACCCCCCGTGAGTGCAGTCTCTTTTTCGCTTTAATTATATATATATATATTTATATATATATATATATATATATATATATATATATATATATATATATATATATATATATATTTCCTCTCAAATGCCCTGAGCTTTACAGAGGTCACACGATGCAGCTCCTACCATCCGGTCTAAAAGCGAGGCTGCTTGCAGTTTTTTGCATCCATTTCATTTTAAGGATTCCCTTTTCTGTTCCCTTAAGGATTCCCTTTTTCTGTTCCCGACGCGTTTCAAGGCCAGCGCCTCTTCTTCATGGGCTGCTACACAGGGGAAATGACTGACTCACCAGTGTTGTCTCTTTGGTTGCTTTATTGAGAACACCACCCACTTTGGGCGTTACACACAAGAGTTGCACAATAGCATGCTGGTTCACGTAGACTCTAAGGTGAGTCATAAAATTCATTGTCTCTGTGAAATAATTTGAAGCTTGTTTTAGTCCTTGAGTAGGTTTGGTTGCCAAACTGCAGGCTTCGTTTTGCCATGGGGCTGCATGCTTACACGGAGAGAAAAAGTTCCTTTCCAAGCCTTCCCTTTCAATTGTTGGAAATGGTGCTCCTCTGCCACGGCCAAGACTGCCGTGTATTTAACATTTCCTCTCAAATGACCTGAGCTTGACAGAGGTCACACGATGCAGCTCCTACCATCCGGTCTAAAAGCGAGGCTGCTTGCAGTTTTTTGCATCCATTTCATTTTAAGGATTCCCTTTTCTGTTCCCTTAAGGATTCCCTTTTTCTGTTCCCGACGCGTTTCGAGGCCAGCGCCTCTTCTTCATGGGCTGCTACACAGGGGAAATGACTGACTCACCAGTGTTGTCTCTTTGGTTGCTTTATTGAGAACACCACCCACTTTGGGCGTTACACACAAGAGTTGCACAATAGCATGCTGGTTCACGTAGTCTCTAAGGTGAGTCAAAAAATTCAGTGTCTCTGTGAAATAATTTGAAGCTTGTTTTAGTCCTTGAGTAGGTTTGGTTGCCAAACTGCAGGCTTCGTTTTGCCATGGGGCTGCATGCTTACACGGAGAGAAAAAGTTCCTTTCCAAGCCTTCCCTTTCAATTGTTGGAAACGGTGCTCCTCTGCCACGGCCAAGGCTGCCGTGTATTTAACATTTCCTCTCAAATGCCCTGAGCTTTACAGAGGTCACACGATGCAGCTCCTACCATCCGGTCTAAAAGCGAGGCTGCTTGCAGTTTTTTGCATCCATTTCATTTTAAGGATTCCCTTTTCTGTTCCCTTAAGGATTCCCTTTTTCTGTTCCCGACGCGTTTCAAGGCCAGCGCCTCTTCTTCATGGGCTGCTACACAGGGGAAATGACTGACTCACCAGTGTTGTCTCTTTGGTTGCTTTATTGAGAACACCACCCACTTTGGGCGTTACACACCGGAGTTGCACAATAGCATGCTGGTTCACGTAGTCTCTAAGGTGAGTCAAAAAATTCATTGTCTCTGTGAAATAATTTTAAGCTTGTTTTAGTCCTTGAGTAGGTTTGGTTGCCAAACTGCAGGCTTCGTTTTGCCATGGGGCTGCATGCTTACACGGAGAGAAAAAGTTCCTTTCCAAGCCTTCCCTTTCAATTGTTGGAAATGGTGCTCCTCTGCCACGGCCAAGGCTGCCGTGTATTTACCATTTCCTCTCAAATGCCCTGAGCTTTACAGAGGTCACACGATGCAGCTCCTACCATCCGGTCTAAAAGCGAGGCTGCTTGCAGTTTTTTGCATCCATTTCCTTTTAACGATTCCCTTTTCTGTTCCCTTAAGGATTCCCTTTTTCTGTTCCTGACGCGTTTCGAGGCCAGCGCCTCTTCTTCATGGGCTGCTACACAGGGGAAATGACAGACTCACCAGTGTTGACTCTTTGGTTGCTTTATTGAGAACAGCACCCACTTTGGGCGTTACACACAAGAGTTGCACAATAGCATGCTGGTTCACGTAGTCTCTAAGGTGAGGCAAAAAATTCATTGTCTCTGTGAAATAATTTGAAGCTTGTTTTAGTCCTTGAGTAGGTTTGGTTGCCAAACTGCAGGCTTCGTTTTGCCATGGGGCTGCATGCTTACACGGAGAGAAAAAGTTCCTTTCCAAGCCTTCCCTTTCAATTGTTGGAAATGGTGCTCCTCTGCCACGGCCAAGGCTGCCGTGTATTTAACATTTCCTCTCAAATGCCCTGAGCTTGACAGAGGTCACACGATGCAGCTCCTACCATCCGGTCTAAAAGCGAGGCTGCTTGCAGTTTTTTTCATCCATTTCATTTTAAGGATTCCCTTTTCTGTTCCCTTAAGGATTCCCTTTTTCTGTTCCCGACGCGTTTCGAGGCCAGCGCCTCTTCTTCATGGGCTGCTACACAGGGGAAATGACTGACTCACCAGTGTTGTCTCTTTGGTTGCTTTATTGAGAACACCACCCACTTTGGGCGTTACACACAAGAGTTGCACAATAGCATGCTGGTTCATGTAGTCTCTAAGGTGAGTCAAAAAATTCATTGTCTCTGTGAAATAATTTGAAGCTTGTTTTAGTCCTTGAGTAGGTTTGGTTGCCAAACTGCAGGCTTCGTTTTGCCATGGGGCTGCATGCTTACACGGAGAGAAAAAGTTTGTTTCCAAGCCTTCCCTTTCAATTGTTGGAAATGGTGCTCCTCTGCCACGGCCAAGGCTGCCGTGTATTTAACATTTCCTCTCAAATGCCCTGAGCTTTACAGAGGTCACACAATGCAGCTCCCACCATCCGGTCTAAAAGCGAGGCTGCTTGCAGTTTTTTGCATCCATTTCATTTTAAGGATTCCCTTTTCTGTTCCCTTAAGGATTCCCTTTTTCGGTTCCCGACGCGTTTTGAGGCCAGTTCCTCTTCTTCATGGGCTGCTACACAGGGGAAATGACTGACTCACCAGTGTTGTCTCTTTGGTTGCTTTATTGAGAACACCACCCACTTTGGGCGTTACACACAAGAGTTGCACAATAGCATGCTGGTTCACGTAATCTCTAAGGTGAGTCAAAAAATTCATTGTCTCTGTGAAATAATTTGAAGCTTGTTTTAGTCCTTGAGTAGGTTTGGTTGCCAAACTGCAGGCTTCGTTTTGCCATGGGGCTGCATGCTTACACGGAGAGAAAAAGTTCCTTTCCAAGCCTTCCCTTTCAATTGTTGGAAATGGTGCTCCTCTGCCACGGCCAAGGCTGCCGTGTATTTAACATTTCCTCTCAAATGCCCTGAGCTTTACAGAGGTCACACGATGCAGCTCCTACCATCCAGTCTAAAAGCGAGGCTGCTTGCAGTTTTTTGCATCCATTTCATTTTAAGGATTACCTTTTCTGTTCCCTTAAGGATTCCCTTTTTCTGTTCCCGACGCGTTTCGAGGCCAGCGCCTCTTCTTCATGGGCTGCTACACAGGGGAAATGACTGACTCACCAGTGTTGTCTCTTTGGTTGCTTTATTGAGAACACCACCCACTTTGGGCGTTACACACAAGAGTTGCACAATAGCATGCTGGTTCACGTAATCTCTAAGGTGAGTCAAAAAATTCATTGTCTCTGTGAAATAATTTGAAGCTTGTTTTAGTCCTTGAGTAGGTTTGGTTGCCAAACTGCAGGCTTCGTTTTGCCATGGGGCTGCATGCTTACACGGAGAGAAAAAGTTCCTTTCCAAGCCTTCCCTTTCAATTGTTGGAAATGGTGCTCCTCTGCCACGGCCAAGGCTGCCGTGTATTTAACATTTCCTCTCAAATGCCCTGAGCTTTACAGAGGTCACACGATGCAGCTCCTACCATCCAGTCTAAAAGCGAGGCTGCTTGCAGTTTTTTGCATCCATTTCATTTTAAGGATTACCTTTTCTGTTCCCTTAAGGATTCCCTTTTTCTGTTCCCGACGCGTTTCGAGGCCAGCGCCTCTTCTTCATGGGCTGCTACACAGGGGAAATGACTGACTCACCAGTGTTGTCTCTTTGGTTGCTTTATTGAAAACACCACCCACTTTGGGCGTTACACACAAGATTTGCACAATAGCATGCTGGTTCATGTAGTCTCTAAGGTTAGTCAAAAAATTCATTGTCTCTGTGAAATAATTTGAAGCTTGTTTTAGTCCTTGAGTAGGTTTGGTTGCCAAACTGCAGGCTTTGTTTTGCCATGGGGCTGCATGCTTACATGGAGAGAAAAAGTTCCTTTCCAAGCCTTCCCTTTCAATTGTTGGAAATGGTGCTGCTCTGCCACGGCCAAGGCTGCCGTGTATTTAACATTTCCTCTCAAATGCCCTGAGCTTGACAGAGGTCACACGATGCAGCTCCTACCATCCGGTCTAAAAGCGAGGCTGCTTGCAGTTTGTTTTTTTTGCATCCATTTCATTTTAAGGATTCCCTTTTCTGTTCCCTTAAGTATTCCCTTTTTCTGTTCCCGACGCGTTTCGAGGCCAGCGCCTCTTCTTCATGGGCTGCTACACAGGGGAAATGACTGACTCACCAGTGTTGTCCCTTTGGTTGCTTTATTGAGAACACCACCCACTTTGGGCGTTACACACAAGAGTTGCACAATAGCATGCTGGTTCACGTAGTCTCTAAGGTGAGTCAAAAAATTCATTGTCTCTGTGAAATAATTTGAAGCTTGTTTTAGTCCTTGAGTAGGTTTGGTTGCCAAAGTGCAGGCTTCGTTTTGCCATGGGGCTGCATGCTTACACGGAGAGAAAAAGTTCCTTTCCAAGCCTTCCCTTTCAATTGTTGGAAACGGTGCTCCTCTGCCACGGCCAAGACTGCCGTCTATTTAACATTTCCTCTCAAATGCCCTGAGCTTTACAGAGGTCACACGATGCAGCTCCTACCATCCGGTCTAAAAGCGAGGCTGCTTGCAGTTTTTTGCATCCATTTCATTTTAAGGATTCCCTTTTCTGTTCCCTTAAGGATTCCCTTTTTCTGTTCCCGACGCGTTTCAAGGCCAGCGCCTCTTCTTCATGGGCTGCTACACAGGGGAAATGACAGACTCACCAGTGTTGACTCTTTGGTTGCTTTATTGAGAACACCACCCACTTTGGGCGTTACACACAAGAGTTGCACAATAGCATGCTGGTTCACGTAGTCTCTAAGGTGAGTCCAAAAATTCATTGTCTCTGTGAAATAATTTGAAGCTTGTTTTAGTCCTTGAGTAGGTTTGGTTGCCAAACTGCAGGCTTCGGTTTGCCATGGGGCTGCATGCTTACACGGAGAGAAAAAGTTCCTTTCCAAGCCTTCCCTTTCAATTGTTGGAAATGGTGCTCCTCTGCCACGGCCAAGGCTGCCGTGTATTTAACATTTCCTCTC
Source organism: Lissotriton helveticus (assembly GCF_964261635.1). Taxonomy (NCBI): domain Eukaryota; kingdom Metazoa; phylum Chordata; class Amphibia; order Caudata; family Salamandridae; genus Lissotriton; species Lissotriton helveticus. Next base: position 212,715,151 of record NC_136058.1, read on the forward strand.
AAATGCCCTGAGCTTGACAGAGGTCACACGATGCAGCTCCTACCATCCGGTCTAAAAGCGAGGCTGCTTGCAGTTTTTTGCATCCATTTCATTTTAAGGATTCCCTTTTCTGTTCCCTTAAGGATTCCCTTTTTCTGTTCCCAACGCGTTTCGAGGCCAGCGCCTCTTCTTCATGGGCTGCTACACAGGGGAAATGACTGACTCACCAGTGTTGTCTCTTTGGTTGCTTTATTGAGAACACCACCCACTTTGGGCGTTACACACAAGAGTTGCACAATAGCATGCTGGTTCATGTAGTCTCTAAGGTTAGTCAAAAAATTCATTGTCTCTGTGAAATAATTTGAAGCTTGTTTTAGTCCTTGAGTAGGTTTGGTTGCCAAACTGCAGGCTTTGTTTTGCCATGGGGCTGCATGCTTACATGGAGAGAAAAAGTTCCTTTCCAAGCCTTCCCTTTCAATTGTTGGAAATGGTGCTGCTCTGCCACGGCCAAGGCTGCAGTGTATTTAACATTTCCTCTCAAATGCCCTGAGCTTGACAGAGGTCACACGATGCAGCTCCTACCATCCGGTCTAAAAGCGAGGCTGCTTGAAGTTTTTTTTTTTTTTTGCATCCATTTCATTTTAAGGATTCCCTTTTCTGTTCCCTTAAGTATTCCCTTTTTCTGTTCCCGAAGCGTTTCGAGGCCAGCGCCTCTTCTTCATGGGCTGCTACACAGGGGAAATGACTGACTCACCAGTGTTGTCTCTTTGGTTGCTTTATTGAGAACACCACCCACTTTGGGCGTTACACACAAGAGTTGCACAATAGCATGCTGGTTCACGTAGTCTCCAAGGTGAGTCAAAAAATTCAATGTCTCTGTGAAATAATTTGAAGCTTGTTTTAGTCCTTGAGTAGGTTTGGTTGCCAAACTGCAGGCTTCGTTTTGCCATGGGGCTGCATGCTTACACTGAGAGAAAAAGTTCCTTTCCAAGCCTTCCCTTTCAATTGTTGGAAATGGTGCTCCTCTGCTACGGCCAAGGCTGCCGTGTATTTAACATTTCCTCTCAAATGCCCTGAGCTTTACAGAGGTCACTCTTCGTACTTTGTAAACAGATAAAAACCAGCATTTTTATGTACAACAACAATCTTTCGTCATGGCATTTCCGTTCATGTGACTTACGAGACAGAAGACGGACTTCGCCAATTTGTGCGATGCTGCCATATTGTAAAGGTTAAATTCAACTGAAATTATAGTATGTATATACATAACCTTTTTAAACCATTCAGTATATCAATTCTTTCACAATAATTACTGCCTGCAATTTATATATGTGCATTGTTCAGAGTTTTTTAATTTTTCAAAGCGATATATAAGCTTTCTATTATATTTACACTAATCTATCTAAACACCGCAATTGCGCTGTGTCGTTTTTGCGCCGTGTATCGGCTACTGCTTCTATTCGCCTACTTAGCAGTTGATTACGTTATCACGCCATGTATCGGCCCAACCAATCTCATATTGAACAATAGCATTTCATCGTCACTTCAGGACTGCTTGACATTGATTTAAGGACCACTGGGTTGTTAAACTGTGCAAATGAAATTTTCATTTCTGATCACATTTGTAACTGTGGGCCGAAAATCCATTCCGCTCGCAGAATTTGCGGATTTTCGGCAATTTCGCGATCCGCGAATCTCACGAAATTGCCAAAAAATCCGCAAATCCGCTCGCGGGCGGATTTTGTTTTTGGCCCACAGGAAGCACCTACAGTTAAGGCAGGTGCTCGAGTTGAACCTAACTTTGTAATCATTTTAGAATGGCACCAGCAAGCTGCCAAAGTTGAAGTTACTTACTTGCAAGTTGCAACTTCAACTCTGGCAGCTTGCCGGCCCATTCTAAAATGGTTACAAAGTTAGCTTCAACTCGGGCACCTGCCTTAACTCTGTAAGTGCTTCCTGTAGGCCAAAAATTAAACCTCAACAGGAAGCACTTACAGATGTAAATAAAGAAGGTGCCCGAGTTGAAGCTTAAATTCAGTAACGTTTTAATCAGCCCAAAACATTAGTGAGCACGGTCGAGGCTGGGCAAGTGTGCTTTAACCCCATATCTGCAGTAAAAAATTAGCTGTAATACTCATAGGAGGTCTTTGAATCCCTGAGTTTCTCGAGCGCCACCCCCATGTAGTTCCTATGACCAGGAGGCTGCTTTGTCCTCACCTGCTTCTCTGTTCGCTCTCTGACCCTTTATACACAAGAGGCATGTTGACACGCACAGAAGCCCTGCTCGTTTGGCCACGCACCACACACTAGCGGTATCAAACGTCTTCCCACCCTTTCCGAACTATGATGGACAGCTCACTCAAGGGACCTCGCCGCCTTTTGGCGCAGTGGCAAAGTTACAGGCATACATGGTCAGTGGAGACAAATCTTCTGGCCCTTTACGCAGCTGCAGTGTAAGAAAATCACTTTACATTTACCCAACGAGGTTGCACTTACTGGATTAGCCAGTAGAAAGTACACCTGTTGAGTAGAGGTATTGCACAAAATGGTGGCATCTTCGTGGATAACTATGCAGGGCAGAATTCATTCTGGCACGAGGCTCCTGTCACAAAAATTAAACCTCAACAGGAAGCACTTACAGAAATAGCAGGTGCCCGAGTTGAAGCTCAAATTCAGTAATGTTTTAATGAGCATTACTGAGCACGGTCCAGACTGGGCAAGTGTGCTTTAACCCCATATCTGTCGTCGAAAATTAGCTGTAATACTCAATGGAGGTCTCTGAATCCCTGAGTTTCTCGAGCGCAACCCCCGTGTAGTTACCGTGACCAGGAGGCTGCTTTCTCCTCACCTGCTGCTCTGCTCGCTCTCTGACCGTTTATACACAAGAGGCATGTTGACAGTGACACGCATAGAAGCCCCGCCGGTTTGGCCCCACACCACACACTAATGGTATAAAACGTCTTCCCGCCCTTTCCCAACTATGATGGACAGCTCACTCAAAGGACCTTGGCGCCTTTTGGCATGGTGGCAAAGTTACAGGCACACATGGTCAGTGGAGGCAAATCTTCTGTCCCTTTACGCAGCTGCAGTGTAGGAAAAGCACTATACATTTACCCACCGAGGTAGCACTTACTGATTAGCCAGTAGAAAGTACTCCAGTTGAATAGAGTGCAAATCGCAAAAAAATCAGCGAGTTCACGGGAAAATCCGCAGATTCTTTTTGCGATTTCGCGCGAATTCGCGGACCCCAGGTCCACAATTCACCCATACTTCATTTCTTTTCATTTTTCTATTGAATTTTTTTTCCTTTCCTCTTTTTCCTCTCTCTACTTTTTACCCCACTTAGCCTCGAACTTCTACTTAACTGACTAGTCTCCAAGATGTTTTGCCATCTCCTCTCCACAATTTATCCCTTTAAGGGTTTTTGTTTCCAGGTCAATAATAAACCACGATTCTAATCTCCTTAACTTCCTTGTTCTGTCGCCACCACATGCATTGGAAGGTACGAGGTCCAATCCAAAAGAGCGCAACAGGTCCCTGTTGCTCTGATGGTGCTCTGCAAAATGCCGAGCCATTGGATAGTTAGCATCTTTTTTAACTACTACCCTCATGTTTTCTAAGATCCTAATTTTCAAAGGATGGATTGTGCTTCCAATGTACTTTTGCCCACACGGGCACACCAGGCAATAGACTGCATGTGATGTATTACATGTCAGAAATGTATTAATACTTCTTGGTGTTTTTTGCCCAGGTATTTCATAAGTTAAGGTTATTTTGCTTGCCACACAGGCGTTACACTTACTACATGGGTAAAACCCCTTCATCTCCTTTAGTGTCCCACTCGGCCTTATTACTGCCTTAAGATTACTGTGAACGGATCACTGACAGAATATCGACAGTCAAAATATCGACAGTCAAAATTTCGAGGTAAAAATATAGAATGCCAGAATATCGACTTCCTATCTACAAACAGGTAAGTACAAAAATACCGACTCCAAAATATCGATAGGAAAAAATATAGACAGTCAAAATATCGATTTTTTTAAATATCTTAAAAGTAATTTAAAAGTACTATAATAATAAATATAACTAATTTAAACATACTTAAAATACTTAAATAAACTTAAAATTAATAAATAATTATTGTAACTTAAAAAAAAAATTAAAACATATATATATATATATATACACATATTATTAACAAAACATATACAATATTTTTTCCGTAGGATAGCGACAGCTTTAAATTTACTATTCCAACTCCAGTGAGTGCAACAGTAGGGAAAGCATTGGATAGCGTAGGGGTAAAAATTACTATTCCAACTCCAGCGAGTGCAACAGTAGGGAAAGTGTAGGATAGCGTAGGGGTAAAAATTACTATTCCCACTCCAAAGAGTGCAACAGTAGGGAAAGCGTTGGATAGCGTAGGGGTAAAAATTACTATTCCCACTCCAGAGAGTGCAACAGTAGGGAAAGCGTTGGATGGCGTAGTGGTAAAAATTACTATTCCAACTCCAGCGAGTGTACAAACAGGTAAGTACAAAAATATCGACTCCAAAATATCGATAGGAAAAAATATAGACAGTCAAAATATCGATTTTTTTAAATATCTTAAAAGTAATTTAAAAGTACTATAATAATAAATATAACTAATTTAAACATACTTAAAATACTTAAATAAACTTAAAATTAATAAATAATTATTGTAACTTAAAAAAAAAATTAAAACATATATATATATATATATATATATATATATATATATATATATACACATAATATTAACAAAACATATACAATATTTCTTCCGTAGGATAGCGACAGCTTTAAATTTACTATTCCAACTCCAGTGAGTGCAACAGTAGGGAAAGCATTGGATAGCGTAGGGGTAAAAATTACTATTCCAACTCCAGCGAGTGCAACAGTAGGGAAAGTGTTGGATAGCGTAGGGGTAAAAATTACTATTCCCACTCCAAAGAGTGCAACAGTAGGGAAAGCGTTGGATAGCGTAGGGGTAAAAATTACTATTCCAACTCCAGCGAGTGCAACAGTAGGGAAAGCGTTGGATAGCGTAGGGGTAAAAATTACTATTCCCACTCCAGAGAGTGCAACAGTAGGGAAAGCGTTGGATAGCGTAGGGGTAAAAATTACTATTCCCACTCGAGAGAGTGCAACAGTAGAGAAAGCGTTGGATAGCTTATGGGTAAAAATTACTCTTCCAACTCCAGCGAGTGCAACAGTAGGGAAAGCGTTGGATAGCGCAGGTGTAAAAATTACTATTCCCACTCCAACGAGTGCAACAGTAGGGAAAGCGTTGGATAGCGTAGGGGTTAAAATTACTATTCCCACTCCAAAGAGTGCAACAGTAGGGAAAGCGTTGGATAGCGTAGGGGTAAAAATTACTATTCCCACTCCAACGAGTGCAATAGTAGGGAAAGCGTTGGATAGCGTAGGGGTTAAAATTACTATTCCCACTCCAAAGAGTGCAACAGTAGGGAAAGTGTTGGATAGCGTAGGGGTAAAAATTACTATTCCCACTCCAAAGAGTGCAACAGTAGGGAAAGCGTTGGATAGCGTAGGGGTAAAAATTACTATTCCCACTCCAGAGAGTGCAACAGTAGGGAAAGCGTTGGATGGCGTAGCGGTAAAAATTACTATTCCTACTCCAGCGAGTGTACAAACAGGTAAGTACAAAAATATTGACTCCAAAATATCGATAGGAAAAAATATAGACAGTAAAAATATCTTAAAAGTAATTTAAAAGTACTATAATAATAAATATAACTAATTTAAACATACTTAAAATACTTAAATAAACTTAAAATTAATAAATAATTATTGTAACTTACAAAAAAAAATTAAAACATATATATATATATATATATATATATATATATATATATATATATATATATACACATATTATTAACAAAACATATACAATATTTTTTCCGTAGGATAGCGACAGCTTTAAATTTACTATTCCAACTCCAGTGAGTGCAACAGTAGGGAAAGCATTGGATAGCGTAGGAGTAAAAATTACTATTCCAACTCCAGCGAGTGCAACAGTAGGGAAAGTGTTGGATAGCGTAGGGGTAAAAATTACTATTCCCACTCCAAAGAGTGCAACAGTAGGGAAAGCGTTGGATAGCGTAGGGGTAAAAATTACTATTCCAACTCCAGCGAGTGCAACAGTAGGGAAAGCGTTGGATTGCGTAGGGGTAAAAATTACTATTCCCACTCTAGAGAGTGCAACAGTAGGGAAAGCGTTGGATAGCGTAGGGGTAAAAATTACTATTCCCACTCGAGAGAGTGCAACAGTAGAGAAAGCGTTGGATAGCGTATGGGTAAAAATTACTATTCCAACTCCAGCGAGTGCAACAGTAGGGAAAGCGTTGGATAGCGCAGGTGTAAAAATTACTATTCCCACTCCAACGAGTGCAACAGTAGGGAAAGCGTTGGATAGCGTAGGGGTTAAAATTACTATTCCCACTCCAAAGAGTGCAACAGTAGGGAAAGCGTTGGATAGCGTAGGGGTAAAAATTACTATTCCAACTCCAGCGAGTACAACAGTAGAGAAAGCGTTGGATAGCGTAGGGGTAAAAATTACTATTCCCACTCCAGCGAGTGCAACAGTAGGGAAAACGTTGGATAGAGTAGGGGTACAAATTACTATTCCCACTCCAGAGAGTGCAACAGTAGGGAAAGCATTGGATGGCGTAGGGGTAAAAATTACTATTCCAACTCCAGCGAGTGCAACAGTTGGGAAAGCGTTGGATAGCGTAGGGGTAAAAATTACTATTCCCACTCCAAAGAGTGCAACAGTAGGGAAAACGTTGGATAGCGTAGGGGTGAAAATTACTATTCCCACTCCAGAGAGTGCAACAGTAGGGAAAGCATTGGATAGCGTAGCGGTAAAAATTACTATTCCAACTCCAGCGAGTGCAACAGTAGGGAAAGCGTTGGATAGCGTAGGGGTAAAAATTACTATTCCCACTCCAGAGAGTGCAACAGTAGGGAAAGCGTTGGATGGCGTAGGGGTAAAAATTACTATTCCAACTCCAGCGAGTGTAACAGTAGGGAAAGTGTTGGATAGCGTAGGGGTAAAAATTACTATTCCAACTCCATCGAGTGCAACAGTACAGAAAGCGTTGGATAGCGTAGGGGTAAAAATTACTATTCCCACTCCAGAGAGTGCAACAGTAAGGAAAGTGTTGGATAGCATGGGGGTAAATTTTAATATCCCCACTCTAGTGAAAAAAATGTAATCTAAGTCACATAGTTATAAATTAATCAATTAATACATTTTAATTACCAATTAAGAATTAATTAATTACCAATTACAAATTATTTAACAATGTATTTAAAATAAATATCAATTAATTAATTATCATGTTTAATAAATTTTATTAAATTACTTCCAACCCTATTCCCACCCTATTCCCCTATAAACCCACAACCCGCTACTACAAATAAAATAATATTATTCACATAATTATTAATTAATCATCAACAATTAATTATTTACCAATTAAAAATTCATTGACAATTTATTCAAAATAAATACCAATCAATTAATTAATTAACATATTTAATTAATTAAAATTAAATTACTACCCACCCTATTCCACTATAAACCCACAACCCACTACAGAAAATACATTATTATTATTCACATAATTGTCAATTAAACAATTAATTACAATTAATTATTAATTAAGAATTAATTATTTATCAATTAAAAATTAATTAACAATTATTTCAAAATAAATACCAATTAATTATTTAACATTTAATTAATTATAATTAAATTACTTCCCACCCTATTCCCCTATAAACCCACAACCCGCTACAGAAAATAAATGATTAAAATTAAAATATTTATCAATTAAGCAATTAAAATTAACTAACAATTATATTTTAATTAATTACCAATTGATAATTAATTAACAATTAATTCCAAATAAATACCAATTAATTAATTAATATATTTAATTTATTATAATTAAATTACTTCCCACCTTATTCCCCTATAAACCCACAAACCGCTACAGAAAATAAGTTACTAAAATTAAAATATTTATCAATTAATCAATTACAATTTATTACCAATTATATTTTAATTAATTACCAATTAATAATTAATTAACAATTAATTGTAAATAAATAACAAAAAATAAAATAACATATTTAATGAATTATAATTAAATTACTTCCCACCCTATTCCCCTATAAACCCACAACCCGCTACAGAATTATATTACACAAAAAAAATAATATTAACTTACCTAAAATTCGATATTTTTGTTGTCTATATTATGTCTAGTCGATATTATGTCCATTCTATATTTTTGATTCGATAATATGTCCATTTTATTCGATATTAAAATTTTCAAGTCGATATTTTGGTAGTCTATATTATGTCTAGTCGATATTATGTCCATTCTATATTTTTTATTCGATATTATGTCTACTCGATAATAAAAACTCGATATTTTGACTCTATACCACTGTGAACAATGGTATCCCTTATGGATCTGCCCTTTTTAAAGGTGATCAGTGGTTGGGTAGATATGTCTTCTTCAATTATACTGTCAGTTTTCAATATATGCCAATTTGTTCTAAAAAAAATTCTAAGTTAATTAGCATTACCTGAAATTTAGATTTGTTATCAAGTTTAACTTCTTTTTCTTGTAGCAGGTTTTTCCTAGGGATATTACTCACTCTGTCCAAAGTACTATTGAGCAGGTCCTCATTATATACCCTTACTTTAAATCTTTCTTTACTTTCTACTACTCCATGCTCAAAATCTTTTTGATTAGTGCTATTCCACTTAATACGCAACAATTCCCTATAAGGGATGCTTCTTATCAATCTAGGGGGAAAACTACTCTCCGTATGGAAAATTTAATTACCCGCCGTGGGTTTGCGGTAAAGAGACATCCACGGTTTACCTTCCAATACGTCGATTTGCAGATCTAGGAAATTAGCAGTGTCCTTACTAACTTTACCTGTGAATATTAAATTCACATCATTGCTGTTTTGATCAGAAATAAACTCCCTTGCAGTCTCTTCTGAGTCATTCCACACTATACTAACGTCGTCTATATAGCGGTACCAGGCTTTGACTTTGCCCATCCAAATGTTCCCTTCTGGCGAACTGGACACCTGCTCCTCCCACCAGCCAACGAATAAATTTGCGTTATTGGGGCGAAGCAGGTGCCCATCACTGTTCCAGATGTTTGCCAGAAGTATTCCTCACCAAACAGAAAAATATTATTTTTCAGACAAAATTTTGCAAATTGCAGCAACATTTCATTATGTATGCTGTATCTGACGTCCCTTTTTGTCAGGAAGTGGGACAAAGCATTCAACCCATGTATGTGAATAATGGAAGTGTATAAGCTAGTTAAATCAAGTAAAATTATCTTATACTCCTCTTTCCATAGCAATTTTTCCATGCGACATAAAAAATCCCTAGAATCTCTTACGTATGAGGGTAACTCCTTTACAATATCATGCAGATAATATTCAATGAAATTAGACAAATTATCTGTTAAACTTCCATGTGAAGAGACTATAGGTCGCCCAGATGGGTTTTGGACACTTTTGTGGATTTTTGGGATGTGATAGAATGTAGGGACAATGGGGTTGGGACATCTCAAAAACAACAGTTCTTCTGTATCCAACATTTGTTTGCTATACCACATTTTAATCAAATCGTCATATTTGGAAATGCTCTCAAGATAAAATACCCAATTCACTTTTTCATAGCAAGATTCGTCCGAAAGTTGCCTGTATGCCTCTATGTAGTAATCATCTCTCATCTGCAGCACAATATTTCCCCCCTTATCTGAGGGTTTGAATACAATTGTTTTGTCTTCTTGAATTGATTTCAGTGCCTTGCTTTGTTCTTTAGTCAAATTGTATATCGGTCTATGGCTGGTCTTAGTTCTCATAGCCAATAAGTCTTTGTTTACTGCCTCTGAAAAAACGTCAATTGCATCCATTGATAATTGTGGCAAGAATTGTGATGTTGGTTTGAAGGGACTAGCATCTCTTTCCTATTCGACCCCCAATCTTGATGCTCTCTCTGTCATGCTTAATGTCATTGTATCAGTACTCGTTACATTCTCAGCAATTGTCACCATTGCTTCCCATATACTGAAACCTTCTCCTGTTATTTTGTCGGTCTCTTTAGGTGTTCGTTGTTGTTTTCTTTTCTCACATCCTATTGGTTTTGTTTTGAAATATTTATGCAGTTTGAGTTTTCTAGTCATTTTAAACAAATCAATTCTAGTTTGAGTGTATCCTATATTAGAGGAGGGACAGAACTTGATCCCCAACTTGAGCACTGTTTCCTCATCTATTGTCAGCTCTCTTGGTGTCGAATCTACGATGTTCAAGTTTTCTAACTCCTTCTTTTGCCCCTCTTGCTGCGAGTTGTTCTTTGTGGGGCGCTTTGTCCACTTTTTCCACCCTCACCTTCGAGTTGGTATTTTCCGCCTTCCGGGGGTTTGTTTTTGCCTCCTCTTAGCCATGTCTGGCGCATGACCCGAAATTCCTCCTGAAAAGGAGTTTTCTTGAAAGTAGCACTTGCTGTAGTGTTATCATCAGAGGATTTGCCTGTTACTGCAGATTCTGATGTCTCCACTCTTGCTGGTATTACAGGCGGTGATTTAGATGCCATTTCTTTCCTAACTCCCTCAAATTTCTTTGCAAACGTTAGAACTCGCCCCTGGGCATAATCCCGTGCATCTCTTTCAAATTTTTCTTGCTTGCGTTGTCTTATTTTTCATTCGTACTTCTCCAACGGTTTTTACATATTCTCCCTGAGTTCCTCAATTTTCTTTTTGTCTTCTCCTTTCTCCATTTCGGCTTCTAATTTGTCTATTTCTTGCATGGCCTTATCCCTATCACTCCACGCAAATTGTACCAATATCACCAGCATCCCTTTGCAAGACTGTGCTACATGCTCCGCCCATGCTTCTAATAGTTGTGGATCTGGGTTCTCATATGCCGGAATGGTATAAATTCTTAAACCTCTCGGAACTCTATCCACATCAATATAACTCTGGAGGGAGGTTGCCTCCCACCATATCCTTGTCCTTGTCTCCCTCTCATACAGTCGTTCCAGGGTATTGAATTTTGCTGTCAAATTGGTATTAGTTCCAGTTTCTTTGGGTTTCTGCGCATAGTCCAGTGAAATGTCCTTTTTAAACATACTTTGCGCTGCTTCTCGGCATGCCGTCACATTAAACATTGTTTTGCGTGAAGTCTCCATGCAGGATGGTCAAATTTAGTCCCTCGTTCGGCCACGTGTACAGGAGACAGTCATGCAATCTCAAATTGGAAAAATCGCTTAGCCGCTAGCCGGTTCCCCACGTCGGGCATCCTCCGACTCTCCGATCATGAAGTTACGCTTGCGGACTTCTCCATGTGGCGGTGCAACCTGGATTCAATTACTGCTCCTTTGCGCCAGCTAGGTGCACTCGCAGACGGGTGCCGTTCTCGCGGCGGGCTGTCGCGTCACCAATTCAGGCTCACTCTCCGTACTTTGTAAAGAGATAGGCACTCGCGGGACTCGCATCTTATACATTTCTTTATTCTCTTCAGCAAAACATAACATGTTTCGGCTACTGCACGCTATCAAAACCGGCATTTTTATGTACAACAACAATCTTTCGTCATAGCATTTCCGTTCATGTGACTTACGAGACAGAAGACGGACTTCGCCGATTTGTGCCATATCGTAAAGGTTAAATTCAACTGAAATGATAGTATGTATATACATAACTTTTTTAAAACCATTCATTATATCAAATCTTTCACAATAATTACTGCCTGCAATTTATATATTTGCATTGTTCAGAGTATTTCAATTTTCAAATTTATATACAAAGCGACATATAAGCTTTCCACTATATTTACAATAATCTATCTAAACACAGCAATTGCACTGTGTCGTTTTTGCACCGTGTATCGGCTACTGCTTCTATTCGCCTACTTAGCAGTTGATTACACAAAAGTGTCCAAAACCACCTGGAAGACCTATAGTCTCTTCACAGGGAAGTTTAACAGATCATTTGACTAACTTAATTGAATATTATCTGCAGGATATTGTAAAGGAGTTACCCTCATACGTAAGGAATTCTAGTTTTTATTATGTCTCATGGAAAAATTGCTATGGAAAGAGGAGCATAAGATAATTGTACTTGATATAACTAGCTTATACACTTCCATTGGTCACATACTTGGGTTGAATGCTTTGTCCCACTTCCTGACAAAAAGGGCCGTCAGATACAGCATGCATAATGAAATGTTGATGCAATTTGCAGAATTCTGTCTGAAAAATAATATTTTTCTGTTTGGTGAGGAATACTTCTGGCAAACATCTGGAACAGCGATGGGCACCTGCTTCGCCCCCAGTTATGCAAATTTATTAGTTGGCTGGTGGGAGGAGCAGGTGTCCAGTTCGCCAGAAGGGAAAATTTGGATGGGCAAAGTCATAGCCTGGTCCCGCTATATAGACAACCTTTGTATAGTGTGGAATGACTCAGAAGAGACTGCAAGGGAGTTTATTTCTTATCAAAACAGCAATGATGTGAATTTAATATTCACAGGTAACAGTGAGTAAGGACACTGCTAATTTCCTAGATCTGCAAATCAATGTATTGGAAGGTAAACCGTGTATATCTCTTTACCGCAAACCCACGGTGGGTAATTCAATTTTACATGCGGAGAGTAGCCATCCCCTCCCCCTAGATTGATAAGAAGCATCCCTTATGGGGAATATTTGCGTATTAGGAGGAATAGCACTAATCAAAAAGATTTTGAGCATGCAGTAGCAGAAAGTAAAGAAATATTTAAAGTAAGGGGATATAATGAGGACCTGCTCAATAGTACTTTGGATAGAGTGACTAATATCCCTAGGAAAAACCTGCTACAAGAAAAAGAAAATGGAGTTAAACATGATGACAAATCTAAATTTAGATTTATAACATCGTTCTCAGGTAATGCTAATCAACTTGATGTTGAGGAAAAATTGGCATGTATTGAAAACTGTATTGAAAACTGACAGTATAATTGGAGACATACCTACCCAACCACTGATCACCTTTAAAAAGGCCAGATCCATAGGGGATACCATTGTTCACAGTCATTTTGAGGCGGTAAAAAGGCCGAGTGGGACACTAAAGGAGATGAAGGGGTTTTACCTTTGTAGTAAGTGTAAGGCCTGTGTGGCAAGCAAAAGAACCTTAACTTATGAAATACCAGTGCAAAAAACACCAAGAAGTATTAATACATTTCTGACATGTAATACATCACATGCAGTCTATTGCCTGGTGTGCCAGTGTGGGCAAAAGTACATTGTAAGCACAAACCATCCTTTGAAAATTAGGATCTTAGAACACATGAGGGCAATAGGTAAAAAAGATGCTAACTATCCAATGGCTCGGCATTTTGCAGAGCACCATCAGAGCAACAGGGACCTGTTGCGCTTTTTTGGTTTGGACCACGTACCTTCCAATACACGTGGTGGCGACAGAACAAGAAAGTCAAGGAGATTAGAATCGAGGTTTATTATTGACCTAGAAACAAAAACCCCTAACGGGATGAATAGTGGAGAGGAGATAGCAGTACATCTTGGAGACTAGTCAGTTAAGTAGAAGTTCGAGGCTAAGTGGGGTAAAAAGAATGTCCTCATATTCCTCGGCATCTAGAATTCCTGACCAAATTTGGCGGGGAATGCGCCGGAGGACTGCTTGTTAAGCTGTCCATCATCCTAGCAAAAGGAAGGAAGACCTTTGCATACTACTAAGGTTAGCAGGTCCAAATGGGTGAAGCTTCCAAGTGATGCTGCCAGCCATTTAAAGGGAGAACCATGGTATCTCTCACCAGGTCAGGACAATAAAGAACCCACTCATCCTTGTCACATACAGACTGCACCCCAATAGATCAATGATGCAGTCACCTCCATGATGGATTTCAGATTGTCTTTCAATATGTAATTTCCAAGAAAACACACTTGCTTTGCCTTCGCCGATCCCAAGAGTTAGGTTTCAGCCCCGGGCACCCCATCCCCCTCGGCCCGGCTGAAATATAATGGAGAAGGGTGCCATTGCCGCCCCCCTCCCTAGGCCAATTTCAGCCCCAGGCACCCCGCACCCCAGACCCGACCATGTCAGCTTGGGGGCATTGGTCCCAGCAAAGGCACCCAGTGTGCTCTGGGACTGCCTCAAGGCCCCCGTGGTCTCAGCCAGCTACCTGCCTCCTGCGAGATCCGGCATTGCTCTTGCACACATCGAGCAATTGGAAATGCAGCTCCCTGCATGCGAGAGGAATTCTTTCATCTCTTTCCCTGCCTTCATGTCACAGGAACGGAAAAAGATGAAAACTCCAGCTAAGTCCCAGGGGTGGGCAACCACACAAAGCAGGAGGGGTGGCAGTCCGCCGGGCCGTTTATGACTCCTTCTGATTTCACAGGTTGGCCCCAGGGAGGTGTGGTTCCTGGGCCATATATACCCCAGAAGGGGGGCCACGTGGCCCCCAGCCAGTTGTTAAAGTGTTTTGTCCCTGGGGAGGTGGTGGTCCCTGGGCCTCTGGGGTCTACCTGCCTCAATGGTGGTCCCAAGGGCATGGTCAAGTCCTGGAGTGGGGTCCTCATGGCCTCCCTCCTTTCATTTAAAAAGCCCCGGGGAAGTAGTGGTCCACAGTGCCCTGGGAGCCCAATGGAGGAGGGTCCCCATTTAATAAAAAGGGAGGCTGTGTGTGCCGCCTCCTCTTTTTTGAATATCTGTGCATGCCAGGGCTTGTTTTTCTTTCATTTCTGCCACAGATTCGCAAATCCATTGCCATTTTGCAGCAAAAATTTAAATTAAAATGCTTTTTTGCCCTGGCGGGGTTCCAGTGGGACCCCAGAATCAGCGCTATGCAGTCTGGATATTCCTACCCTGCTCCCTTTTCTTTATTTAAATATTTGTTTTTGACTCTATTGAAGCAGAGTCCCAAGATAGCTGCCAACACTTCCTGGTTGAAGTGTTAGCAGCCAATCAGATATAAAAGCACAGGGACTGTTGGATCCTTGGAGGATCCGTGCCCCTAGATATCCAAATTTGGATTTCCTTTAATTTCTCAAGAACTCCTAAATGGATTTACACCAAATAACAAAAGCATGATATGTGGAACGAAATCTACTGTTCTGCCAAATTTAGTGCAATTTCATCTAGCGGTTCAGGCTGTAGTAGTGTTCAAAAGCAATTAACATGGGAAAGGCACTATTTTGCCCACCCCTGTTTCTCTGCCCCCGTTTGATGGATCACCCCAAAACTTTCCATGTACAGCTAGAATCACTGGGGCACTTTTCTTTTGGAACATTTCATAAAGATTCAAAAAATACCTTTCATATGAAAATATTGTCCTAACTATAACTATCCAGTGGCAACCACCAAAATGGAGGGTATATGTGTGTTTACGCGTCTCTTTCAACTGCAGGGTCGAGGGAGGCCCTTTGCAATAAAGATTCATGGTGAAAACTTTACAGATATCGTGTGCGTGCCCTTCTTTTTCTGTTGAAGCAGGGGTATATATAACTTCATTGCTGATATTACATCAAATCAATTTATTGTCCATCTATCTGGTGGATAAACACTTTACTCTCAAATTAATACAAATTTTGCACAGTATATTAATCGCTTGGCAGAACTGTCACACTACCCCCAATTAATGATATTCATGTTACTAGTAATGCTTTTTTATCATGCTTGATTTACGTAGCTGCTTAAGAAATGTGCTCATCGCTCTCAAATGCATTCACCACCTTCCCAAAATCAATCATTTTTTTGTTGTTGTGGTAAGTGGAAACTAGTTTATGCAATTAAATCTCATCTTTAGAGGAATTAGTACAACAAAGGTTTGCCTTGACATGAAATTAGATATGAATTTCTTACAGACCTATTGCATGTACACCCCATAGGAGGCTTCTCCTTGGTCCATCGAGTCCTGGCTTTCTTAACAGTGCGATTGGAGAGTAAGGTATGTCTGATCCACCACACAGAAGTTGTGACTGTGTCCTACATGTCTGTGTAAGGCACAGGGCTTCCACAATCATAAAAGATCACTGGAAAGTTTCACAGAATTGAGTGTATCAGTCCTTAACCCTTTAGGTGCTGCCGTCGGCCAACGGTCGTCACGGGCACTACCTCCCCAGTGCTGCGTGCGACCGCTGGACGTCCAGTTCAGCACTGGATAATGGACAGCGCAGCACTGGGGAGGTTTGTTTACTAGCTCCTAAGGTGTTAAACTTTACTGATGTGCCCTTTTAATTGTTTACAATATTATTTCATAATACAATGTGGTGCAAAGTGCAGGACCTGCAAAGCAGTTAATGTTTTTTGGAGTTCGTGTATAAGTTGGAGCACATGTGCAAGCTTAAACTCTGTATTACTTTAAAAACATGGTCATCATGCTACCCAACAGGCAGTGATTCAAAGGTTGGAAATGTACAAATGCTCAGAACAAGCCTGCATGGTCTTTCCCTGACAATTCTATCAACAAAACAATCAACAAAATGATTTGAATGGCACAACACTTGTGTTGCAGCCCTTGTTACTTGAAATGCCGCAGTGTTACCCTCAGAAATGGCAGATTTTGACTTCCATGGGCTATTAATGAACTTTTATAGAATAGGGCTTCAAGAAACCTGACTGCTTTCAGCCACTTTTTGAACAGAGATAGTCCAGCTCCTTTCTCTTTACACATCTATTAGGGGATGCCTTGTCAAGGTATTTGTAACTATTTGGAACTTCTCCGCTCTTTTCACTGAGGTTTGCCTCAGTTGTCACAGCTGACTGCTCAATGATCTTAGATCTCATTGTCCGATAGGGTTGCAGTGCATTGTTTTCTATCCAGAGCACTTTTTCAACCACTGTGAGGGAGCTTCAAGTTTTAACTTGTGGGTAAAGAAATGAGAAATGTTGGAATGCATGACCCAGTCTCGTTCATTGTGTGTCTGTCAGTGAAATATAGGGGTCAGAGGGAGCTGCAGTGGGCCACGGTTATCAACCTCACTACAAGTTGTCTTCTCAAAGCGGAAACAAAAACATATAAAAAAAATATTTTCCCAGCGGAGCAACTCGGGTGCTGGAAGCCTAAAGTTTCGGATATTTTTATGCCACAGGCCCTCCTGGTCTCAATCCTCTCCCTGATCTCTTTGTCAGGTCTGACGTATGCCCTGTGCTGCCCTTGCTGTTTCTTGTCTGCATGGGGAAACAGATGTGCCACATATGGTCTCCATCTGAGAGAATTTGGAGAGCAGTCAAGGAAGGGATGGGCGTCTGGATGCCAGGCTGTTTGCTGTGAGAAACGAAGTGTTTGCAGTGCTGAACTCTTACCTTTTCATGGTAGCTTGGCATTGACTCCTCAATATAAATATTGAAGACTGTATTAGAAAAGGAACACGTTTTAGAAAATACTTTAAAAGTCTGCAGTCTGACATGTGTGGAGCCATACTTTGCTTTTCAGATAGATTGCAATCAAATATGGTACTCCTTCCATGACACATCCAGCCCCTCGGCTATGTAATCTTCATGAAATAAACTCACATGCAAGATGGTCATGGATTTCGTTTATCTTTGAAACACTATAGTGACAAAAACCCTTGTGTTTGGAGTGCCTATGAATATGTTTTCCATTTGAAAAAATGTATGAATGAAACATTTGTGTGCCTCTATGTATAAGACCCTGGGGTGTTTTTCTGAATTCATTAATTTTGGATCTGTTGATATTTGGATGGAAATACATCTTATTTGGGAATGGAAAGTACTTTTACTTGGATAGAAATCCTTGAGCCCAAGCAATTACAGCATAAAGGTTCCCAATTGGAATACGTATTATATTTAATTGTTGATGAATGGCTGATTTTCGTGATTGCACTGAGTTATGCTCTTTATGCAAATGATCTAGCTTGGAAAATATTACTTTCGAGGGGCGTGGCCGAGACAGCGATGTGATCGGACGCGTCTCGTGAGAGCTCCGTCACCCTGCTGCCTTAATACGCCTGTTTCAGCGAAGATCCGGGGGGTGCCTGCCCCTGGGGGTCCCCTGTCCACTGCCACCCTGCCAGCGATCCCCTCCGGTGGCAGTTTGCAGCCGTCCAGATCCCCGCCATCGGCGATTGCTGCCCGGGGACCTCTGAGCTTGACCTCCGGCCGCCATCTTGCAGCGGAGCTCGCCGGCGAGACGCCTGACTGATCCCTGAAGAGTGGGCTAGAGCGACGATCAGCGGGGGCTGTCGGACGCCCCCAGGCTTCCCCAGCGGCTGTGCCTCTCCAGCGGACCCCCACCGGTCACCTGCATCGCTACCTGAAGGCTGCTGGGGCCGGTCTACCTCCAGCGAGGGACGCTGCGGCTGCCCGGACTCCACTGCCACGGGAGGTCCCGGCTTTGGCGGGAACACCAGGCCTGCCACGGAGAGATCGCCGGAGGCCCCCTGCCGAGAGCGCCGACAGCGACCTTCGCACCCGCCGAGGGACTCTCCCGGTGAGCAGCGGCGCGCCGCAGCCCCCCCTACTGCCCCCCCCTCCCCCTGTCTGTCCTCGGAGGGGCCCGGCGGTGGGGGGTCCTGTTCGCGGCACTGCCCGCCATCTTCGCTCCTTGGGGTGCTCTCGACAGCGACGCGCCTGGGGACGGCGACCTGGCTCCCCTGCACCCGCGATCCCTGCCGGCACCTCTGGTTGCCATGGATGCCTCGGCAACGACCCGGGGGGACGATTGAAGGCCGAGTGCTGTTGAGACACGGGCCTTGGAGGGCCTTGGAGGGCCCCGGCGCTGTGTGCCCCAACTCCTGGCTGCTTCTCCCACACAACCCACTGTCTGGGGGCCCCTGCCTGGCAGCCTGACACCCCCGCTTGTGGACTACTTATTGCTGGATTGGTGGCTTGTTTAGGGGGCCCACCTGACCGCAACCCCCAATCACGAACGCAGGACCACGTGGCCCCCTGCACGGGCTCACTCTGGTCACCGCCTAGGGACAGCCTGTCGCCGGCGAAATCGCGCCGGAGCTGCTGGAACTGCGGCGGCCTTGGCGCCGAATCTACGTGAGCTCCCGGCCCTGTACAGCCAGTAGGCCCTGCCACGAGGACAACCAGGTGGCCCGTGCCCACGCACTTCTGCACCGTCGCCCGGCGCTGGACCCACCCGGTGAGCTGCAGCGCGCTGACCTCCTCCCTTCCCCGGCTGCCTCCCCGGGGGTCCGGCGGCTGCGGGGCCTGACAATTGACCTTTCCGCCTTCTTCTCCTCTCGGCGACACAGACACAGAGGAGCCCTACTGGGGGGCCCTCGCTTGCCCTGCGCTTGCTGACGGCGACCTGGGGAGCAGTCCGGTCGTTGCTTGCAGGCGGGCCCTGCTTCTTAGTGGTCCCCGCATTCTATAGCTGTGCCCTCTGGCCCCCCCCTTGCTGAGGCCCGGTCCCGCCAAGCCTGGTGGGCCGCGGACCGGACGCACCTGCCGCGCCTGCACGGGGACCCCGAGGACCTCGGCCTTCTGCTTTTCCTGCCGCACTTGGGGAGCTGTGACACCCGGGGGGCCCCCCGGGCACCCTCTAGCTGCTACTCAGGGGCTGACCGGACGCTGCGCTGAGACCTGGCCCTGACCCTGGTGGGGCATAGGGACTGCGCCTTGCCAGGGATCTCCGGCGGCCTCCACCTGTGGGACTCAGGCCCGAACCATCTCCAGCGGCCCTGCAACGTTCAGGTCCCCCCACCTTGAGTGCGCCCCGCGCCCTGACAGCAGACGGACCTAGCTGCGGACTCGCCCTGGACCATGACACGCGGCAAGGGGAGTAAACCGGACCCCACACCCACGACGACCAGAGGGGCGTCAGTAGCCTCTATGTGGGGTAAGGCGGGCTCGCCATCACCCACCGGTGGGCCCTCGGCACCGCCAGGGGGGAAGCCCCCACCGCCGCCCGACTCCCCACCGGTGACGCAGGCCTTCATGGCCTCCTTTATGGTCGATCTGAAGACTGAAATTGGGTCCCTCAGGACGGAGGTCCACACCTGCGTCACAGAAATGCGCAAAGAAGTCACTGACCTTGGCGATCGCGTCGACGGCCTGGAAAGAACGGTCGACTCCCGCACGGAGGACCTAGAACAGATTTGGCAGAGAGTGGCGACCCTCGAGGAACAACATATCCAGCTCCAGATCAAGCAGGAAGATTTGGAAAACAGGGGACGCCGCAACAACCTCCGCATACGGGGTGTGCCACTCGGAGAAGAGGGGACTAATACCATGGCCTATGTGGCCCTACTCTTGCAAGCGGTGTGGGGTGAAGAGGACGCCCCCCCACCGCGCCTGGACCGCGCGCACCGTGTCTTCGGAGCGGGGGGAAAAGCGGGTCTTCTGCCCGACATCGTCACCAGGCTCCACTACTTCACCGAGAAGGAGGCCATCTTGAAGGCGGCTAGGGATAACCCGGACCTGCGCTACGAAGGCCACAAGATCCAGATCTTCCAGGACCTGGCCCCCACCACACTCCACAGACGGCGAGTCTTCCGCCCGATCACGGAGAAGCTCCGGACCCTCAACATCTCTTACCAATGGGGGCATCCCTTTGCACTCATCTTCAGATGGGAAGGCAAGCGCAGGTCACTTAGATCCTACCGAGAGGCGGCACAACTACTGGACATGCCAGAGTCACCAGATCACAGCCCGACGCGCCCTCCCCCCTCGGGGAGGGCTCCTCCACGCTCTGAATGGTCCACTGTGCGCAGACGACGGCGGTCCCCTCCGGTGGACACACTCTCTACCTCGCAAACTAAGCAGGACATCATTGCCCACATCCGCTCCCTCGAGGGCGATCGCGAGGAGCGAGCCTCCCAGCCCCCTGCTTCAGGTTCTGAGGGTGGGGATCGCCCCTCAACTCCGGCTGACCATTGAACGTTGCCACTGTGACTCCAGCTACCCCGTACACACGCTCGCCTTCTAGGCACCTCAACGTGTCTCCCTGCTCCATGATGGCCTACCCCCACTGTTCGCGGAAAAGATGACGCCCCTTGCCTCCCTCAGGTCATGGACTTCATCGCAGGGCCCCTGCGCCCCACTGGCGCCTAAACGGACTGAGTGACCCCGCAGCCTGACACACCCCCGGACTACCTCTGGGCAGCGGGGTGGACGGGCTCTGAGACGATTTGATCCTACTCTACTTGCCCGGAACTCCGCTTCCTCCCCTTGTCCTGTAGGAAGTGACATTCCTGGATTCATCCAAACCCTCGGGTAGAGGATGTCCGATACCTGGGACATTGTATGCTGGCCCTGTTGGCCTGTTTTGATTCGATCTCTTTTTTGTGCCTTTCTTCTTTTTTCTCACTTTCCTCTTCCTACTTTACTTTTATACTGCCCCTCTTGCGCCTGCGGTGGGGTGGAGGGGTGGGTTCTGCGGGGGCTGCCGCGCTGGAGGCGAGAAGCGGCTGCCGCTGTGCTGTCTACGGGAGGGTCTGCTACACTGGGTCATGCGCGACTCTACTCCCCCTTAGTGCTATGACAGCGAACATCCCTACACCCTTGAAAGTCCTCTCTCTCAACGTCAAAGGGCTCAACTCCCCCAACAAGCGGCAGCAGGTATGGCGCTACCTCCTACACCACGCCCCTGACATTATCCTCCTCCAGGAGACGCACCTTCTCAGGGGAGACACCAAACGCATGGCCCACCCTAGATACCCTACACAGTTCTGGGCATCCTCTGACACCAAGACAGCGGGGGTGGCAATCCTATGCAGGGCTGGCATTAGGCGGGGATCCGTGAAGCCTTTCAAAAGTGCTGACGGGCGCTTCCTCCGAGCCACGGTACAGCTGGGCCGTGCGCAGTTCACGCTTGGGTGTGTCTACGCTCCCAACCAGTCGCAGGACAAATACCTCCAGACACTCCTGCGGGAGCAGTTCCCATCGGGCGATAGTAATGTGATCCTGGGCGGCGATTTCAATCTTGTTTGGGACCCCGAGCTAGATCGGGCGGGAGCCCTCTTTAATGGAGCGGGAGCAATGTCTTCCACTCTTAAATCACAGCTACGGGACCTGGGACTTGTGGATGTGTGGCGCTACCACAATCCGGGGATCCGGGACTACTCCTTCTATTCACACTCTCATAGGACATACTCCCGAATCGACCATCTTTTCGCCTCCCTTGAGATGGCCCGAGACTCTTTGGCTGCTACTATCTCCGACATCTCCCTGTCAGACCACGCTCACGTGGAGCTCTTACTGCAGGACCCCTTGTCCCACGCCGTTCGTGAACGCCGATGGACGCTCCCCCCGAGGATCCTTCGGGACCCGGACGACGTAGCCAGCATCCGTGACGCCATAGACTCGTACTTCGCCGTTAACGACACCCCTGAACTGCCGTTCCACACGATCTGGGACGCCTTCAAGGCCACCATTCGGGGTCACATCACCTCCCTGGCGGCGGCACGGAGGAGGGAGGAGTTCAAGATGGAAACCGACCTGGCTAGCGAAATCAAGCTTGCGGAGGCCCGAGACCGGACTTCCCCCTCGCGGGCGTCAAAGAGAGCTCTAGCTAACCTACGGGGGCAACTCCGCATCCTGCGCACCAACAAGGCGGAACACTCCCTGCTGGCACTCAAGCAACGATATTACGAGGGTGGGGACAAGGTTGGCCGCCTACTGGCCGGCAGGCTGCGGGCACGTACCGCTAGGGCCCACATCGCCAACGTCAAGCAGCAGGACGGCACTTGCGCCACTGCCGAGAGGGCCAAGCAGGCCGCCTTTGTTGCTTACTATTCCTCCCTATATGCCGAGGAGCCCACCTCCCCGGAGGCCCGGGAGGCCGTCCTCGCAGACTATGGGGGGTCTACCCTGTCCCCGGCATGTGCGGCCTCGCTGGAGAGCCCCTTACAGGAGGAGGAAATAATGGAGGCTGTTAAGGATCTCCCCGTGGGGAAAACCCCGGGG
Source organism: Lissotriton helveticus (assembly GCF_964261635.1). Classification (NCBI taxonomy): domain Eukaryota; kingdom Metazoa; phylum Chordata; class Amphibia; order Caudata; family Salamandridae; genus Lissotriton; species Lissotriton helveticus. The sequence goes on from NC_136058.1 coordinate 212,738,097, forward strand.
CCAGACGGCCTACCGTTGGCCTTCTATCGTCTGTTCTTGACCCAACTCCGCCCACATCTGTTGCGACTATACAGCTCCTTTTCTGACACCATCGGCCCCTCCCCTGACATGGGTCTGGCGGAAATAGCCCTGATTCCCAAACCTGGGAAAGACCCGGACCTGTGCGCCTCCTACCGCCCCATCGCCCTCCTTAACACTGATCTTAAAATTTACACCAAGGTCTTGGCCAAACGACTTGACCCACACATGCCGGGCCTGGTGAATCCGGACCAGGTGGGATTTATCCGAGACCGCCAGGGAGCCGACAATGTCCGCAGGCTGGCGCACTTGGTGGGAAAGGTGCACCACTGGAAACTACCGGCTTGTCTCCTCTCGCTGGACGCAGAAAAGGCCTTCGACCGGATCGATTGGACCTTCCTGCGGGCGGTCCTCAAGAAACTAGGTCTTGGCCCTATCATGATCTCCAGGTGCATGGCCCCCTACCTAGGACCGCATGCCCGAATTCGGGTCAATGGCCAATTGACATCGCCGCTTTCGGTCCACAGGGGTACGAGACAGGGATGCCCGCTGTCGCCGCTCTTGTTCGCCCTTGCGGTTGAGCCGCTGGCGGAGCTGATTAGGCGTACCCCTGATATTCATGGTGTCCCCCTCGGAGGGCGCACCAATAAGGTAGCACTCTTCGCCGACGACCTGATTCTTACCCTCACGAACCCTCGGGTCTCCTTCCCCGCGGTGCACGAAGCCCTTTCCCTGTTTGAACAGGCGTCCGGCCTTAAAATCAACCATGCCAAGTCCTGGGCGCTTAACCTCACCGTCCCCGACGAGGAGATCTCTTTCCTGCAGGGGGTCACGCCCTATCGCTGGGCGGACAGCCATATTCAGTACCTGGGCCTGGATCTCGCGCCCCATCTTGACTCGTGGTCCTCGAGGAATTGGGCCTCTTGCCGCAAGGAAGTCCTGGCTGACCTGCGCAAATGGAAACCCTTGATGGTCTCCTGGCTGGGGCGGCTCAACGCTGTCAAGATGTCCATCCTTCCCCGCATTCTGTATGTTTTCCAGTGCCTCCCCACCCCGATCCCGATTCACTGCATCAGAAACCTTCAACGCGACCTTACGTCCTTCATATGGGGGGGCAAAAGACCCCGGTTCTCGCAGAAAGTCCTGATGGAACCGAGAGACAGGGGCGGTCTTGCCTGCCCGAATCTCCTCCACTACTATTGGGCATCGCACCTCCGGTACGTGATCGAATGGGGTGCACGCGAAAGCGACAAGCACTGGTTCCACATGGACCGATCGGTCGCGGGGCGCACCATATGGGACCTGCCTTGGTTGCCGCGAGTGGCGCGTTCCAGAAGTGCATATCTTGCGGTCCCCACGAGGACGGTTCTTGAGATATGGGACAGGGTGGCAGTGGCCAAGGGTCTCACCACGTTTCCCTCTCCGCATACTCCCATTGCGGGTAACCCGCACTTCCCTCCAGCCGCCCGGACCCGAGCTTTTGAGAGCTGGACGCAAGGCGACTGCAGAGTTGCAGGAGACCTTTTTCTTGGCGGATCGCCTAAAACATGGCTAGACTGCAAGGAGGAATTCAGGCTCCCCCCCACCGCCCACTTACAGTACACGCAGCTGCGCCACTGGACCTCAGGGGAGGACATGTACCAAGCTGCTACTAGGACGTATACCCCCTTTGAGAAGTTGGCACGATCCCTCGGGGGGCTGAAACGGCTCATCTCCCAGATCTACAACATCTTGCAACACCCCACCGCCCCACCTGTACACCCCTATCAGAAACAGTGGCAGTCGGCGACAGGCGCTGACATCACGCCCTCTCAATGTACTCGGCTCTGGAACGACATCCCCAAAACCTACCGCAGCATCCCGCAAAGGGAAAACGCATACAAAATGCTGACGCAATGGTACTACACCCCCCTGCGACTCAGCAAAATGTTCCCCACTACCTCGCCGTTGTGCTGGAGGTGTGGAACTGCGACTGGCGACTTCGTACACATCTGGTGGTCCTGCCCTACCCTAGCTGTCTTTTGGAAGGAGGTCCTCAGTCACATCAAGAAGGTGTTGGGTTTCCCCCTCCCTGAAGAGATTTGCACACTCCTACTGGGCATCCGACCCCCCACACTTAGGGCCCTCACGCGCAGCGACTGGATCCTCACCCTCCACATGCTAGGTGCTGCCAAACAGCTCATTGCCCTGTACTGGAAGCGAACAGAGGCGCCGCCGATAGCATCCTGGTTCGTGCGCCTCTGGCAGATCCTGACTATGGAACTACTCACAGCGCGGATACAATTCAGGGGGGTGCGCTTCAAGGCAGTGTGGGAACCCCTAGTGCGCCACTTGTGCTCGATTAGCTATGCCCGATACATGCCTCCCAGGCTCCGCGCTCTGCAATTGTTCGAGGACGCCCTCATCCCTGCTGACCCCAGCAGACTAGACTCTTAACCGCTAACCCCAACGCCGCTTTGTGCTCTGCACTCCCTGTTTGTTGCCACGGGTGCGCCCCTCTACCTCCACTTCACCTTGTCACTGCTAGCTCCTTTCCTGACTTTACTTCCTTCCTACTTGCCACTCTGGCTTCCACCCCTCTCTGGGGCAGTTAGGTCCCTGTTGGGCCTGTTGAAAATGTGACACCATTGCTATTCCTCACATACGTGCCTACCCCACACAACGGCGCATTGCCAGCTCATGGCCACCTCTTGCTCTGCTCTCCCCTAAGCCACGCGGCCGGCCCCCCCCTCCGGGGGTTGTAGGCAGGGCGCTGTGTTAATAACTCCATCTCCCCTGTTTAGTTCTACCCACTGGCTCTTCCATGCGCGGCCGGCCCCGGAAAGGGGTTGTAGGCTTATCGCTGTGTTCACAATAAAAACAGATTTGAACAAAAAAAGAAAATATTACTTTCAGATGAGTTCCTCTAGTGCAGTCAAAATGTAGTGTCATTCAGTTTAAAACACACAATGATAAAACCACATCTTCGAAAATAAATACCATTATATACACAGACATAAAACAGTAAAATTCCTAACATATCATTAGTAAATTGGTTCTGATTAAACAGATGATATCCCAGCGGAGCTAGCCTTTGCATCGTGATGTAATCTCCACTGCCAAGCTTTGCAAAGTAGATGCTCTAGATCATTTGTTCTCATTGGATCCATTGTATTCAAAATAACCGTCAATGACTCCTTCACAGCTCTTGTGGGACCATGAGATTCCATTTTGAAATTAGAAATGAGTGGCGGAATCAGTAAACCATGAACAGATTGACCCTTCAGATACACATTTTGCACCTGCATTTAATCTGGGGATTTTAACCCCCAAAGTATCTTTCTGAAATAAAACTGATATGCCTGAAGTTTCCCGTTTGGTGTGAAAAAACGTCATGCAATAACTATAGGAAAATTCCACAATCAAAAAAAGAATCTCACATGTCCTAAGAATACTCTTAAAACTGTTTTCATTAAAAGATTGAAAACCACTTACCAGTTACATTACATATGCACACTAAACAATTGTAGTTTATATTTCATAATCTCGATAATATAAGCATTAAACAGAGAGATAGAAAGTGTCGATGAAGATATAAAACTAATCAAAATAGAACTCAAAATCAACGCCGAAATGAAGAATGTTCGACAATGTTACAGTAAATAAAATATATGATTGCCAAATACAAGTAAAAAATTGAGCAAAATAAATTGAAAAGTTTGAAAAGGGAAACATTTGAATATAAAAATGATGATGTATAAAATTGGGCAATGGCTTACCCCAATAAAACAACAAGCTGTAAAGATGAAAACACAATACAACAAAAAGAGATACCTTGAAGCAATTTAGTGGAAGTTATAATAAGTGTAGAAAGATGTATTTCAGTAGAGTAGGAAACGGATGTTTTAGAAGGCACACATGAGAAAAGGTGAAGGTCAGGAAAAGCACTGAATGAATGAATGAATGAGAAAAGCACTGAAGGTCAGGAAGGGGGATACAAAAAGACTAAACATTTAAACAAGGCAAGAAAATGTAGTAATAGATATCTAGAAACATACAAAGTTACCTATAAAAAGGAACAATGTTTACACCTATATAAACTTCAAATCTGTTTGATACAAAAATATAAACATACCAATTTGTAAGAAAAGCATTTTTCATTCAACAACACCGAAAACAAATAAAAGAAAATAAACATAAGCTAAAAGTACATACAATGCACCACTACAAAACAAAATTATTGAAATGTATCGTAAAGCAATATTGAGAGAAAGAGTATAAAAGTACATTTGTAAAAGGCAGATATAGGTTGGGCAATAATCGTGATGGTAGAAAGGGTTTATTAATTAATACAAGCACAACACCTGCCTGGAGTATATTCTAACACTCGCTGAGGGATTCTGTTCCAAGGTGTATGTGTTGGGCAAGGAGGATGGCATTCCACTTGGACAGCTGGAAGGTTGGCAGTGGGTTAAACGTCAGGTAATAACGCAACTGATCTTCAATCCTCACTTGTGTGGTTAACGCATCAGGCCCATGGTGCTCTACTATTTAGCCTTGGAGTCCAGCGCTACACCTGAACCAGCGAGACACAGGTAAGGCGATCCTTTAGAGAACAAATGCACAACTCAGAGGAGGCCCAGGACATTAGTGAATGGGTGAAAGTGCAGCAAAAATCTGAGAAGTGCCGCTCACAACTCTCAAACGCTTGCTAATAAGGAGGTTGTGTCTTAGGAAGAGTTTTGGTTGGCCAAGTAGATTGGCCCAGAAAGGCTACAGTGGAGCACCTCAGGTGTACATTTTTTCCAGTTAAATAAATGATTATGATGCTGACATTGTCATGACACAATGTTAAATGCTACTAAAAGAAGAAAACCAACCAAGACAGCTGCATGCAGAAATAATTTAAACCTACCCCCACTGGTTGCTAAGAGATTTGGGGAGCGTCACATTCTGAGGTCAAGTGGCACAAATGTGAGGCTTTCAACAAAGAAAAGGCTCTGCTGTTGGCAGCATTTTGGAGCCACCTGTTTGTGACAGGGACACAATTTCTTGGGGTGGCATCAGCAGCAACCTTCTTGAATTACTGTTGCCTCACAGTAAGAAAAAGAGGCAACTGGTCCTGGGCACACCCTAGAGATGAGGTACTGTGTAAGCTAAAGGTTATCTTAAGTTAAACCTACAAAATCCTTTATGTGTCATAACAGATTTGGGGTCTCAACCTGTTGATGATGGGCACACCTTGTGCTTGAGATACTATGCGAGCAATGAGAGTGTTACCCTACCATCAATCTGCACTTTACTTTAAAGATCAGTACAGCCTTTGATCTTTGGCCATTCTGTGATTAATATACCCTGTTAAGGCTCTTATAATGACATACTCTGATTTGCATCCACAGTATAAGTGTTTTGACTTCACACAAGGCGGTGGTATGTCGCCAAAAACACATATCAGGTATGTTGTCTTTTTCTTCAGGCATATTCAGGCATCTTTCTGAGAAGTGATTGAGTAGGATTTTGACACCACCTCCTCTCTTTATGTGCATAGCTTGAGAGCCTTCCACGCAGTGGGTAAAATGAAAGAGTCTTTGAGAAAAATGCAAGAGGAAGCGGACCCAATATGAGTGTCAAAAAGAAAGTAAGAGTTACATTTCACTCCTTTGGACCTGAAGAACAGAAGTTCCCTGGGGCACTTACCAGATGTGGACAGGGAGACTGCAACTTGTTTGAATAATCATAAAGAATGTTTGGAAAAGAAATAGATCTGCATTTTTTTCCAAGGTAATCAACCATCCTAGAGATTTTATGAGATAGAAGTAAGTTGATCATGAGTATGTGGAGGAGTATCTAATCGAATTGAGGAAACTTGCCTCCATGTATAAGTTTAGTAAAATCTCTGATGACCAGTTTTTTCTAAATTGCAATGCTGAGAAAGTGTTTGAAGGCAGTGGCTGAAGAAGAAGTAGCTGCTCACTGTGATTGTGTTGTGGTAAAGAAAGTGGAGCACATGGGGAAGTGTGTGAGTGAGCTGAAGCAAGAAGTAGGCAAGGCCAATGGCTGGTGGAAGTGAATGTAAGGGTCAGGTTACTTAGAGGCTACCATCGGGTATGGCAGCATTCATTTAGGTCTCTGTGGTTAACAAAGGTGATGAGATTTTGGGATGGGCAGAGATTATCAGAATGAACAAGGGAAGTAATAGATCCAAACACAGTACCGAAGGTTCAAATCAAGCAAGTTAAGGATTTTACACAAATTGGATGTCTCAAATAACATGTACACTGCACTAATCTCTGCCAAGGCCTCTTTCTGCTAATGTGAGGAGGTTACAGATTACGGTCAAATTGTGTATAACGGAGGTCATCATGCCTGTTGAGAAGACAAGGTGGCTGGCACCAGTGAGGGTTGCAAACAAAACCAGTGGTGATTTATGCTTGTGCTTAGACCTGTTTACCCTCAACAAGAGGTGGTCACTGATACGTTCTGTTTCCTTAATATCACTGAGATTCTCATGTTATTGTTGTGGACTGAGTTTTTTTCCATTCTTGACCTGGCTACCACATGTCATCATATGAAGCTGCATAAAGACTTGTAGCACTTCACTGTTTTCATCACACCAATGGGTGTATACAAATATGCCATTCAGCCTTGTTGCAGCAGTATGTGTAGGTGTTGCAACTGCGTCAACTGCAACAATGACATACCTGGAAACACCATCAATCACCTGTATTCAGGCAAAACAATCAAGTTGAGATACACAGGAGATTTCAATTCTGCATTCGCCATTTCCTGTATAAAATGCCCTTGCGGTTTATTATCCATAGGGAAAACAGAGCGCAAAACAAAAGTCAGGATAACACAGCATAAAAGCACTATTAGAACAAAGTACACCTAATCAAATATTGTGCTGCCTTGGCTAGAACATCACCACACAATAGCACAACTAAGATACAACTAAGATACACTATTCTGGAATTGGTTCAAAGTAAAGTAGGCCGTGATAATACAAAGATATTATCTCAATGTTAAATCTGGTGGATCAAAATGTTTAATACTATGACTCCTTTCGGCCTCAATGATAAAATGGATATCATATGTTTTTTATAACGAGATGCTTATTGTCATTTCCCACACACTGTATTTAGGAATACACATATTGAGGCAGTTTTGTATCTGCTATTATGCTTCTGCTGTTTTTCCATGAACTACCGTTGAGATTTTCTTAGACCGATCAAGATATTCATCTTAGTCCAACTCTGTATTATTGCAAATTCATAGCAAGAGAAACACACGAGGACTTTATACTAAATTTATACTCTGTTCTTTTCCTTTTTCCCCTTCTTCTTTCATGTGTTTTGGACAAAAGTTAAGTTTTTGTCCCAGTCCACTCAAGTGTGTCTTCGTTAGTGTCATTCCATATAATTTCCATGCACTTTGTGATTTTGTATTCGGATACTGTACTTTTGATTGAGAATGTGTACGCACATTGTGTTAAGCCATTTACATTAAGGGGAGTGGTGCACATACCATTTACTATCGAGTCACTGCTGTTCAGGCCATAGTTGGAACATAGGTTCCTGCTCACAGTTGTTTATTCTCTATGGTTCGTAGCGTAGTCTACTGTCTACTCTTTACATCAGAATGCACAGCGAAAATCTCACCAGCACCGTTCAAACATGGCACACAATTCGGGCACCCATCCCCAGTCCTCTCTCATTGTCTAGTACTCCCCGACGCAATAGTTCCTGATTTTCTGTTTGTTCGGAGATCTTCCAATGTGCGAGTTAGGCGCGGGATACCGCTGTGACTCTAGGTAAGAAGGTCAGCATTATCTTGGATTCAGGGATGGTAGAGTTACTATATATACGCTTGGGCTAACATTGGGCTTCATGTGATGTTTTACAGTAAATCCTTGGCGCAGACCATTTCCATTTGATGACATTACGGTTGATGAAACCGATCAAGCCACGCTGCCATTTTGCCATGAGAGGTAATTACATGATCTTCTGGAGCACGCACGATTTAGGACATCAGTATCATGGGTTCTCCAGTGGTTTCACAGTTTTCTAATTAGGATCAGGAATTACCACAGTGTTACTGCACGAAGCGTTTTGAACAGCTACATCTGGGGTTAAACATCATGCTCCACATTGTTGTTGACGGGTAAGGGAGATTGATCAGCAATCAACAGTATTTATCGATAGTGTGCTTTTACCGATCTCAATACAATGTTTGGATACACTAAGATAATGTTTTCTATTTTCAGATTATATAGGAGGAAGCTCTGTAGTTGTCCTAAGCTGTTAAATATCATTGTTGAGCTGTTCTGTAAGTGGCAGTCTTTTTTGATAAGGTGTGGTGATGGGTTGAACTTCTTTTGGCACACCGGTGCATGATGAATAATCCTATACATTGTCTGCATGGATTGGTACCCCAGCATGTCGTTGCACAGTGCCCTAGGGTTGAGGTTTTTGTCTTGAACTTCACTTTTTGGTTCTGTGTGGTCTGGGTTCTTTCTTTTCAAATTTCCACACTTTACTGGGAGTACAATTGCCATGTCTATGCGTTTCTTGGGTGCTTCAGTTGACACCCGTGTATGTTTGTTTGTTCCATCTTTTTATTGAAGGTAATTGGAATTTATTATTAATTTGTCAGAGGCCCCTGAAGAAGGGATTATCCCAATCAGAAATGCATTGAGCTAAGTTTACATTTTGTTAAAATTGCTGCTTCTGATTGTGACCTTTTCATTGCATTCATTTACTGCTATGTGAATATGAAGATTTCTTTTCTCAAAATTACGTTTGATAATTAAACCGTTTGCCAAATAAAGGCTAAAAGTTTGCATGAAGATAACTACTTAGCATTTCCTGTAGTAACTTACAAAAACTGTTTGTTTATTGGATAATGTAAATAAGTTAAACTTCAGAAATGCTTTCCGACACCAAGTAAAAACTCACTCGTCTATCAATCCTTATCAAAAGGGCTGGCTACCGTACAACTGGTGTGCACGCATACGAGAATAATATGTTTTAGTTTTGAGAGAACGTTACAAACAAGGTGTGAGCTAACACTTCAATTCAGTTGTTTTATGGTACAGCATATTCTTGCTCTCTGGAGAAATAAATTTAGCACTGAAGGTGGAATGACATTCCCATTTGGTCATGTTAGGACACAAGAGTCAACGTATACAATGTAGAAAACATGTGAAGAAAGATCATAAATTATTAAGGAAGAAAAGGCTTATTTAAGAGTGATGGTGAAAGAAAAAGAAAATAATTATGCAAATTATAATAGCTGAACTGCAGTGCCTTTTAACACTGAAAGATTAAAAAAAAATATTGTAATTAGATTTTTTGCTTGCTATTTGGACCTACAAAATATGCACTGAAAAGTTTGGTTTATTCTTGGTTCAAAATGAGGAGCACCTTTAAGAGTATAAAATGTCTGCAACATGTAGATACTTCCATTAACTACTGGTGATAAACACATTTAATTTCACATATTGTCTGTAACTTATAAACATCACTTCTGGCCCAAATACCTGGCAAAATAATAAACCATATATTCTTGTATTCTCTCTACCAAACTCAGCAGTATGACCTGAATCTAAATACAGCAGGGAAAGCAAAGGTTTGATGGGATGACAGTTCTAATGAATTATGGCACGGCTCCTGCTCTGCCAAAACATATATAAAGCTGTTAGTGACACTGACCAACAAAGATTTAGTGGAAGCTCCTTAACCCTATCAGTGTGGAGGATGGCTCCATGCCATCCTCCGCACCAGTCTTTGTGTGCATTTCTGAAAACTAAACATCCAGGGGCGTCCAGGGTGGAATGCCTTGCATGGATCCCACAACGTTTTCTTACCCACAATGCCCTGAGAACCACAAACTTTGCCTAAGATCACCCATTTTCCTTGTATTTGTGTGGTGTAAAGCTCAGGAATCAGCATACATACACAAATTTCCTACTACTCAGAATTTATCCTGACAAAAAAGCTAGTCCATTTGTGTGACTTGGACCAGTGTCCTCGACAGCTACAAATCACACCAGAATCGCTCCACGATACTCCTATGACCATGGCTTTAAGGTTTTTAATCACGACAAGTGGGAGATTGCAGAGTGGTAGGAATTTTGTGGATTCCTGGGGATTCCGGAAGTTTACGTCACAAAAAATGCAAGGAAGATGTGCAAGGTTTGAGGTTTGTAGGGCATTCTGGGTAAGGAAACTTTGTGGGATCCATGCGAGGCATACCACCCTAGACTCCCCTGGGGTCTATTTTTCAGAAATGTCTGGCTTTGGCAGGTTTCCCTGGGTGGCTGTCAATCCCCGGACAAAAAATCCCTGTTACCCCATTGCCAAATCAGATCATTTTTGTGACAGTGTGACAGGAAATGTTGATGTCTCCACATTGTATTTTGGGCTCTCCCCTGTTGCAGGCAGTAGGCCTACCCACACAAGTGATGTACCATTTTTATCCTAAGACTTAGGGGAATGCTGGGTAGAAGGAAATTTCCAGCTCCATGCAGATTCCAAAACTTGTCATCACAGAAATATGCAGACTTTTTTTTTCCGTCAAAGTTTGAAGTTTGCAAGGGATTCTGGGACAACAACCTGGTGAGAGTTATGCAAGTCATCCCATCCTGGTTTTCCCTAAGTGTCTAGTTTTAAAAAATGTACAGGTTTGCTAGGTTTCCTTAGGTTTTGCCGGAGATACGGCAAACATTGCACAGCTACCCACTTTGCAAACAATCAGTGGCATAGCCAATAGGTTTGGCCTATGCTATATCTATCAGCTTTGTAATATTTTTTATGTTTGACAGTGGTGCAAGCTGCTATGCTATATACATTAAAGTTAAGAAAAAGTGATATGACATGGCCAGACCACGTCATATAATAACAGAATAGGGCAACCCAATATTCCCACGGAACTGGGTATATTCAATAACATAAACTGAGAGGTTCCTGAAGGATTTATATTTGTATTATTTATCTACTTATTAGGATGTCATAAAAATGAACATAATTCAATAAACAACCGGAGATTGTACTTATACGATCAGTGAATTTATGTAGTGCCATAAGATATATACAAAAATATATCCTATTCGATCAGCATAGGTAATACATCCATATGACAATTCATGAATGGCAACTCAAACAAAACAACTGCTACTTAAATTCTTCGTATGAGCAGTAGTGATTGACACTTTTGCAAAATATATGGACAATATATACAATGTATGCCATATATACATTATTTACCAACTATATACATTTCTACAATACATAGTCTGATGGTATTAGCAAAACAGTGTCAATTCGTCGACGTTTCGGTCTCACAATTCACGTCATAGCATTTTATTTTACTTTAAGCTATGTATTTGCAAGCATGTTAAAATTTTTATTTTCCCTATACTTAATATCCAGCTTATATTCTTGAACAAATGTCTATTGCAGTTACCAGCATGTCAACGTGTTGGTAGCTGGAAAACTGAGCATGGTGAGTCTGTGGTGTTACAGCCAAAGCTGCTAACTTTGGAGCTGGGGTACCAGATTCGAGTCTTGGCGCTGGCGCAACATGCTGTGATTCCGGACAAAAAACGTAATCTCCCTGTGCTGTAAAAACGAAGGTGTCCTTGGGTAATGTAACGAACGCTCCTGTAAAGTGCTTCAAGTCCTTTCAGTGGACTTTGCACTATGTAATACAAGCTATCATGGATGTAAGGCGGAGACAACTAGTGACGGGTCATGGAGTGACTGAAGTGAGGTTGTGGGAGGGACATGCAAGCAACGGACCTAAAATTATCACAAAACTTTACCGCTTGTCTATGGTACTACCTTGAACCATCTCCTAGGGGCCGATTAGGATTGCGGTTTTTCCGCATCCTCCGGGCCGGCGGAAGTGTCCGCCGGCCCGGAGGATGCGGAAAAACCGCTGCGGAGCCTTCAAAGACCCCCCGCCAGATTAGGATGGCTGGGGGGTCAGGAAGTCCGTCCGCAGCTTTTCCGCGGAAAATCTCTAAAACGGCTGGCGGTGTCTATCAGACAGCGCCATGCATATTAGGATGGTGTTAAAAACATGCTTTTCCGCGGCTGCTTTTCCGCCGTGGAAAAGCATACGGACTTTCACTTTGAGGGCCCGTTGCGGGCCCCCTGGGTGAAGGGGGGGGTGGGGGGGTGCACATGGGGGTACCTATGGTACCCCCCTGCATTTGCATGCAAACAGCAGCAGGCATTGCATGGTGCCTGCCGCTTTGTGCATGCAAATGCGATGCATGCATTTATAACCTTGCGGCGGGTGCAGCTTGAAGCTGCACCCACCGCAATGTTAAAAATAGAGGATGTGACCGCCACCCTGGCGGTCACATCCTAATCTGCTCGGAGGGAACGCAGCCCCTGCGGACGTTCCCTCCTCCAAGTCCGTCCGCGATCCTAATTGGCCCCTTAGTGTAGTTTCCATATCTAGACCTCTTTATATCTTGGAAGACAGATGACACGCAGAATGCTCTGTGTTTATAATACATTGTGAGATTAACTATATTTACATCACCTTCAGATACAGTTTATTTTGCGGGTTTCTGTTTTAGAAGGTTTACGTGCACTTTTCTCCGACTGAGATCACCATATGACTAGACATCAAAATAATAATGGAACCATGCATAGCACACATTTCACCAGCCCTAAGGCCTACTCATTTCTTGCTGTTCATAATTGTAGCTTGCATTACTTGAGTGCAGTCCTGCAGATCTCTGAGGACAAACCACTACAGACAAAACATTTGAAATAGAGATAAAATGTCTTGTAGCCAGATGAAAAATAAGGGAGGGGTTTTATTGAGAGAAGATATATTTTGTCTGTATGTGGTTTATAGCAGTGCCAGACAGCTGAGTCACTGATGAGGTTTCGGCTCCCGAGTCCTTGGCAGAAGAACGCAAGTCATGCAAATGGTGATCTGTTTGTTATGATTGGTCCACAGATAGCTAGAGCAATTTAGTCACCCGGCATTGTGCAAACATGTAATATTACTGAACAGCTTGCATTGTTTCAGAAGCAAATACCCCGCTGATGCTTGCAATAAACAAAGCTTTGTAACTCAACATCAAGTGCACAAAAATAAAAATAATGTTCTACTGGACAGCGTGGAAACAACCGGTCAGCTGTTTTGCCGATCCTTCGCAAAAACATAAAACATTCCTCAGTTCGCAAATGAAAAGTGCTTGCATGACAGAGTGTGTGTGAGGTCTGGTGCATGCGATGGCATGGGGAAGAGGCTCTGATTGAAAATAACCATGTGGAAAGAATGCAAGGGAGGACGGGAGATGGTCTGAAAGCACTTGTACTTTTATAGAGTGTTCAAATATAAAACATTTTAAAGTACCTCAAAAAGCATGCAGCCAGTGGAAGGATAGTGGGTGCAAGCCACTAGCTACCAGTCGGAAACCTTACTTGGTCCAGGCTCCAAGAAACAGCAGAGGAAAGCGCAAATGAAAACGGATGAAGTGACCCTGATGCTGCTGACCAGGGCCGGACTGGCTATGGGCAGTTGTGTGTGCTGCCAAGCTAGGGGCTAATTTCTCTGTGTTGGGGGCTTATTTCGTTGATGGACCTGCGCGCGATTTGAAATAAAAAAAGCAAAACAAATTTCGTTTTGCACACGCAGGTCCCCAGCACGGCAGCACACACACCTGCCCGGTAGCCAGTCCAGCCCTGCTGCTGACCAATGAGAAGCATGGAAATGAGAGTGACCATGAAGCCTATGAATGTGAGGTATCCATGTCATGTTTTGGGCAGTTTCCTGTCGCGGACAAAATGCCTACCCACACGCGTGAGGGATCATTTTTATCACACATTTTTGGGGAATGCTGGGTAGAAGGAAGTCTCCACAGAGTCCAGAACTTTCCACCAGAGAAATGAGAGAACTTTTTATTTTTTTTAGTCAAAGGAATGGATTCTGGGTAAAAGAATCTGGCAATTGCCACAGAAGTCACTCAATCCTGGATTCTCCTAGGTGTCTAGTTTTAAAAAATTGGCAGGTTTGCTAGGTTTCCCACGGTGCTGGCTAATTTATGGCCGAAAATCCACAGCTATCCACTGGAATAATGTGATGTATCCATGTTGTGTTTTGGACCATTTCCTGTTGCTGGAACTAGCCTACCGGCACAAGCGAGGTACCATTTTTATCAGAAGACATGTGTGAGCATAGAATAGTAGGCTATTTATTATCAATTGGATTTTGCTGCATATGCGCCTTCGAAATGAAGGCCAGCATGGAAGAAAAAAGATATTTTGAAAAATACCCTCTAAATCATATGCTCCATATCTTATGCACATTTCAGAAATACATAGGCTACCTTGACATCAATTTTTCCCTCTACATTATTCACCATATGAATTGGTGCATACGTAGTACACAATAAAAAACAACTGTACGTTGCAGCTCAGTTGTTGGATCTGAATACGTCAGGGTTTTAGAGAACATACAAACTCTATACATTCCCACAACCAAAAGGGTCTAGTGAATGTAATTGTACATTGTTTTTGTAAGTCGCCCATTGTGACAAAAAGTTACAGACAAAAACACTTTCACAAATGTCACTTTTGTGCTTCTCGTTTTTAATATTTATTCATTTTAACAGGAGGTTTCGTTGGGAAAACCCTGAGGGACCTACACATATAACCCATGATGAAAATGGAATTTCATCTACTTTTAAAAAATATTAAGCTTTTGTGGATCACCCATGGGTTTCACACTGGTTGGGAATTAGGTTGAAAGCACAGAAAATAGGAAAAATGGGCCACTTCTTCACAAAATTGTAGAAAAAAATTAGCTTTCTTGATTCAGCTCTTCATGTTCCTGAAAGCTGTGTAGATTGTGACTTTAGCAAATCAAACCATTCGTCAATGCCAATTCTTATGGAAAAAAGACACTTTTTTCCTATTTTTCCCCTGAAACTCAATATTTTGGTTTTATCCTGGCTATTTGCATTTTAAAATGCACAAACCCTGTGTACCTTTTGGAATCCCCAGGTTGTTGGTAAAAAAGAAAACAAATTTGCTGTGGATACCTTATGTAAAAAAAAGTCATGGAGGCTAAGCGCAATCTACCCCAAATAACCAAAAAAGGGCTCAGCACTAGGGGGAGAAAATGGGGGAGGGGTCTTGCAATGAAAGGGTTAAAATACATTTAAAACACCTCAAGACCAAATTAAGGATTAAAAGGTTTGACAATTTCCTTTCAATGCTAATTGGTGGTGCATAAATATATGCAAAATGACTCTGTTGCCTAAAACCGCTTTTGAGTTTGAATCTACCTCAATATTGATACAAAAGCCCTTCACCAACAAAGCATGATTAATAATTGTGTCTGTTGTTCAAAATGGCTTTTTTAAATATTTGAAACTAGCGCAAGGTACCAAATAGAAATTGCAATGATTTCCTCAGCATTCTTGTTTATATTTACCTATTTTAGTTGTGTCAATAAGTTGAATTAAAGGATATCATAAACAAGGTCTTATATATGGTGCAGAGTGCAATTACCATTTTAACCTTTTTGGATTACTTGCTGAAACAAGGCACAAGCCATCAAAAATACAAAGGATTTGTGAGTTAATAATGGCAGTCCCCTATCATGGAAGCTCTCAGGTGTAAATCTGTTGGAGACATTCAAAATAATTATTTTTGCTATTGAAATCGTGGTAACATTCTCTTTCGAGAACTGTATCTCAGACTGCCTGGCATAAAAATTAGCAGCAGAGTGGGATAATCATCTGTAGAATTAAATATGGGTACCCCATGGACAGCATGGGAAGGATGCCTGTCTGGGATCTTGACTCAAGCTGTATTATAGTATTTCTTATCACTCTTCTCAAGTAAGTGAAGTTGGCTACATTAAAGAGTAATGGTATTGAATAGTCTGCAGGCTAAAAGCACTTCAGTTAAACATAGTATAATGAGAGTGTTCTTTGAAAGGCCTATGTGAGATATTGAGAACTGTTACCCTGGTTATGCGCAATTAATTTTCACCTGTTAGCAGACTATAAGTAGTATTATTTTTAGACATCAGTTAAGATGTTGAGAGAAGCACTGTCATTATTCTGTTTGATATCTTCGAAAATTATGAGGACCAAGAAAGATTCAAAGAGATCTTTTTTCTATGCAGTGTTTCTTGCAGGATCTCTAATTGGTAAAAGGAGGCTTCCAAAATAAAGCACTGATACAATCCAATATCATGAGAAATGATGTTCACGACCTGTAATGAGCCTCCAGCACACTTGCAAACATTTTGTGTATGGTATGTTATGTTATGTTATAAGATTTTATTAAGCACACATTTCACCGAGGGTACCAAAGCGCTAGCCTAGTCCGAAAAACAGTAGAGGAAATGAATGAAAAGAGCAGGCTGAGGGAAGAGAGATCAGAACAGCCAGATTTTGAGAACCTTATGAAATTTTCTATGGTTGGTCTCGATACATGCAGAGGAAGTGAGTTCCATAGGGTGGGGGCAAGGTACGAAAAAGGTCTCCCACCATTTCTGGCAATACGAATCTTGACTGGGATAAGAAGATGTTTATTGGCGGATCTTAGAGTTCTGGAGGGGTTCTACCTGATCAGTTTTTTAGCAAGATAGTGTAGTTCATGTCCAAGAGTGGTTTTCATAGACCAGACAGGTGATCTTAAATATTATGCATTTCCTGATGGGAAGCCAATGAAGTGCTCTCAAACTTGGTATCAAGGGGATCGGGAGGGTAGATTTAGTACCAGTCTGGCAGCTGTATTTTGGAGGAACTGTAATTTGGTTAGGAGCTCTTCATTGATGGAGGCAATTAGGGCATTTCCATAGTCTAACTGACTGATAATTAATCCTTGAACCAGCAGCATCCGAGATGCCAGTGGAACTCATTGGAAGATCTTACAAAGACTGCGCATTAATCCATAGCAAATGCTAGCCGCAGGATTGACATGATCAGTCAAGGAGAGGTGATTGTCGATCAGCATCTCTAGGTTATGAGCTACCGACTTGGGAGATGGAAATGGGTCGAGATTGGGAGGCCACCATCCACTGGACCACAAGGTTTGGGCTTTACCGAAGAGGATGATTTCCGTCTTTTTTTTTTGCAGAGTTTTATATAGCGCGAATTTGACCCAAACCAAATCGGGTATCAGAGTGCTTTATATAGCACCAGTTACGTTACATGAGGACACACATTTATTTTTGTTAGGCACGTGGAGATTAAGTGATTTGCCCAGAATCACAGGATGTTTGGCTTCGTTACCGAGACTCGAACCCAGATCCCCAGGTCGAGGGCATCCAGATGTGTATTTCAGACATTCACTTCATGAATCGAGGTTTGGTATCAGTTGGATCTGGGACTAACTTGATTAGAGGTTGAGTATCTTTGGATTACGATGTCGAAGCCATACAATTTGATCATACTGGCTAAGGGTGCCATGTATAGATTGAAGAGTGTGGGATACCCTTGTCTATGGATTGGCTTCTGGAGACAAAAGTACCCACGTGCACTTTCAAAGTTCGTTCTGTTAGATAACTCCTGCGCCAGTTCAATGCAGTGCCCCAGACACCCATCTCCCACAGACAATTCACAAGAGTGCTGTGGGAGATGGTGTCGAAGACAGCCGACAGATCGAGTATAACCAGGATGGTTGATTTACCAGCATCTAGGGAGAGTCTTATGTTGTCTGGGTCGGCGGGGGAGCCTGATTTAACCTTGCAGAGTACAGTACTGACTTTCTCTTGGGTGAAATCCGTGAATTCATTCAGGGAGGTTGGATTGGAGTTATGATCACTGACAGACCAATGGTACTGATTTTGGCCAGCCTTGTGTGGAAAGAGGCTGTGAATGTTGTTGATTTTATCCAAAAAAAAGCTGGACAGAGTGTCAGCCCAATCTTGCGAAATGAGTTGTTCCGGCTGACACGAGGTGGAACAGGTGAATTCTTTTAATATTTTATAGAGTTCTTTATGGGAGTTGGAGGCCTTATTTATTCTGTCGCCTAGATATATAGGGCCCGATGTAGGTAATCCCAGATTACCGATTCTTAAATACCGAATCATACCATTTCGGTATTTAAGAACTGGCAATCGGGATGTAGGTATATTTACCGAATTAATTACCGAATCGGTATGATTCGGTAATTAAGGAATCTGTATTTACCGAGTCTGTGATTGTCATTGATTCCTATGGGCCTTGAGGCCCATAGGAATCAATGTCAATTACCGAATCGGTAAATACCGATTCGGTAATTGGGGGAAACATTGAAGGGTGGCAGGGTGTCACTTTGACACCCTGTTGTACCCCTCAATTGTGCATGGGTGCATGGGTGCATGGGTGCACATGTTGCTGCTGACATACATGCCCTTAGGGCATGTATGTCTGCAACATGGCACAATTTTTAAAGCAAAAGAAATGAAGGGTTTTCATTATTTACCACCAACTTCTAGTTGGTGGTAAATAACGAATTCTGAAAACAGTGCTACCTACATCTAAAATTACAGAATCGGTAATTTTACCAATTCGGTATTTTACCGAATCGGTAAAATTACAGAATCAGTAAAATTACCGATTCTGTCATTTTACATGCCCCTACATCTCACTATCCAAATACCGGTCGGAAACGGACGAAAATCGGTATTTTCGGCCGTTTCCGACCGGTATTTGCCTACCTACATCGGGCCAATATTCTTTTGGCTGTGGCTATATGATAAAGGTAGCATCTGTCTGTAGATTTATAGGCCTGTCTGTCTTTGGCACTTTTGGAATACCTCCACTTGCATTCTGCTTTCCTGGCAGCTAGCTTATCAAATTTTAGGTCAGCAGTAAACCAAGTTTACTTTTTGTGATTATGTTTGACTTTTATTACAAGAGCAATGATGCCAAGGGCCTGACTGATTGCTACCTCAGAAGATTTAACTGCAGAATTGAGCTTGTCTATGTCGAGGTGGGAGGGAGTGGTGAAGTGGTGAGAAAAAGTGACTAAATTTACTTTATTCCATGGCCTATTCAATATTGGTTCTTTACATGGGTTGCTTTGAATAAAAGCTTTCTGTAAGAGGAATTTTAATAGGTGATGGTCTGACCAAAGGACTGGAATTGGAGACTCCACTTTAATGTGGGAAGAGTTGGTAAGTAGGAGGTCGAGTGTGTGGCCTGCTGATTGGGTGGGGCAACTACCAGCTGATTCAGGCCGAAAGTATTTAGGCTCGAGATGAGTGTGTTGGTGTGAATATCAAATAAAAGTTCAGCATGATGGTTAAAATCTCCAAGTAGAAGAAAATTATCAGCAGCAAATCCATGAGGCGCAATGGTCTCTATAAGATGATTAGTTCAATTGGGTTTGGTGCCAGGAGGGCGATAGAGTAAGGCACCTCTCCAGGACCCCTTGGTTGAGCAATCCATTTTAAAAATACTGAGTTCTCCTCATCCCAGAAGGAAAGTTTCCATTATACTGGCCGCCACCTCTCTTGTTGTTCCTATCAAGTATGATCAGTTAGTAATTCGGGGGGAAGGCTGTGGCAATATCAGGGAGTGCGGACTAATGGAGCCATGTTTCAGTGACAAGTGTCAGGTTTCTTGAAATCTAACAGACTTTGGATATCGAGAGAGTGTTTAGGATTAGAACGGACATTACAATCTATCCCTGTTAGTTGATTTGGTAAATTTATCGGATTGCCACTTGAGAGATCAATAAGGCGTGATTTAGAAAGGGGTGGGCTGATAATTAGAGAGGTTCACTGTTTTACCAACAGTGGAGCATACTGACGGGAGGAGACTTATGGGCTTCTCAGAGCGGTTGGCTCTGTTGAATGTGTGGAGTTGTTGACTAGAATACTTTATAATGGCCATGGCTACAAACAACTTTATGGAGAATGTAGGAAGGAAGGTGAATGGCAGCAGGAAAGACAGCCAGAGTGTCTGGCGTCCGTCGATGACCAGGAGTGGAACGGCGCAGAAGGGCTTGCCTTTGGCACTCCAGCGGTGCACCGCTTTGCGCGTCCACTGCGCATCCACGCAATGTGCTTCCTTAAGAAAGGGTATGAAGTGGGAGGGGAGAGAAAGGCGGCCACATATGGAGCGTTGACAGTGAAGTGAAAGTGACTTCTGGTGTATGAAATATTCAAACCTGTTTTCTGATTTAGGCCAGGTAGAGGTAAAAGCATAACGTTACATAGATGAAAACACTGAAACAAAGTTGACAATGGTAAGTACTTCATTTCTGCCAGCAGTTGCCCTTGGAAACCACCTGGCAATTATTTTAGGGTATAAGGACTCTTTATCACTTTTTCCCGGCCCCATCTGCAGTGCAGCAAAGGACAGCAAATAGTCAACTTGACTTTTATTTCTAAGAATCATGAAGGTCATGGAAATAGAAGAAGGATTGTTTATACAGTGATCATTCTCCATTCACCATTCAGTGTAATGGCAGCTTCAATTCTATTTTTATGCACCATAGCTGACATAAATAATACTGTTTTCACACTCCCGGAGAGTGTACTTGGCAAGCGGACAGACTGGCAGCTATCAGCTGTGGTTATAGCTCCAGATGGTAGTAGTGCTGTGGCTGCTGATGATCACAAAATGAGGAAGCTTGTCTCCCTAATTTTGGCAGTGTTGGCATTGATACTAATAGCAAAAGTGCTTACTTGAGATACACCAGTCAGAGAAAAGAGACATGATGCCATTGGATCACTCAAGATCGCAGAAAAGTCTTTATATTACATTAAAGTATCGTTGGGGGCGTGGCCAACCACCGAGTGTAATGGCTGCTTCTTTAGGTGGCTCTGTCCAAGCGCGCCCGTTCCTGCAATTATCTGCCACTCCACTATCTGCATGACAGCATAAATATATTCCAGAGCACAGTGCAATCCCCAGGGTACTGGGGAACCTGATTTCGGCCTGAATCGACCGGTGGTTCTGACCATCAGACCGCCGACAACTGACACCGGAGACGCCTGTTCGCACCAGAGCCTGGGCCTCTATGTATCGTGGCCGGCGCCTGTGGCCCAGCCCACCAATGGGAGACCTTGCCTTGCCGAACAGCGCCACGTGCCCTCCAGGGCACGGAATTGAGGACTCACCCTGACCTTCGCTTCAATTTGGGCTGCAGGTGAGGAGACCTACACTGCCAGCGCCGATCCAAGGCACAGCGCCCGCTTTACACCACAGCTTTAGACCTTTTGTGCCTGCTGTGAAGGGCCCACTGAGAGACAGTAGAGCTGGGCCTGTGGACAGCGTCCTACGCCACAGATTGAGCATAGCTTGCGGGTGAATGGGAGTGGTGCTGGAGACACCTGGTGGCCATATTGCGCCTGTGGCAGACTACAACGCTGCATTGTTAGGGAGAGGCAGACCACACTGTTCGGTGATCTTTGCATATTGGAGGTGGCCGGACGTGTGGAGCCCTTTGTCTCTGCCTGATAGGGGCCACGCTTAATCGCTCGCGCCAGGCTCGCAGCACTACAGTGTGACCTCGTAATATCGGGCCCCACTGCAAGAGGTTCACACATTGCCACCTGTCTTCCATTGGGCCCGACCTTTTAGCCCCACTGGCGGGACCTGTATACATCATGGCAGGGGACCGCAGTTCTCCAGGCCATATTGACAAAATACGCATGGGAGGAAGGCCCCGGCACCAGCCCCAAAGGAGGATCGTCCATGTCCGACAAGTCTGAGCCTGGTGGGAAGCAGAAGGAGCTGACGCTGCAGGATATTCTTGCACGCGATGGACGCGGAGATGGCGGTCGTTTGATGGTGTAGAGCGGTAAATATACGCTGTTAGAATGACATGCAGCAGGGATTAATATAGAACAGACACCACTGGAATTAGTTACGTGGGTGCCCTTCCTTCCTTCCCCCAATATAGTTTTCCTTGAATAAGAATATATCGACAATATTTGATTAAAGAATTCAGTTACTAGAAAGATACGTGGCCTTGGTGATAACTTGGATGGACCTCCATAGGTTGTTTTGAATGTGTGGTTACTCTGAAGCCCAAGTCCTGATAATGCCCGGAAGTTGGTGGGCTGAAACGCGTCGACTTCACATTGAAAGACACTTATAACATTTGATTACATAAATAATTTTAGGAGCATTTTTGATAAAATAAGGACAGAAGTTTAGAACCTCAAATGCTCGATTCACAGAGTGATCTTTTATTTAAGGAATGCTCAGTAGGGATTTGTTTGTGTATGGAGCATCCTTTTTGAATGATAGGGCTACAAGAGACAATAAGTGAGGTGTATATTCTTTTGTTTTTGTTTATGTGGATTCTGTATATATATGTCTATTGTGATAAATGTTTGTATATATATATATATATATATATATATATATATATATATATAAACAAACAACTTTTCCTCCCAGTTTGAAGAAAATGCACAGACTACTCACGATGCTTCAGTGATTTATTTACACGAAGTCAGGAGCTGCTGACTTCGTGTAAATAAATCACTGAAGCATCGTGAGTAGTCTGTGCATTTTCTTCAAACTGGGAGGAAAAGTTGTTTGATTATATAGGGTGGCCGGCACCCGCACAGACTCGCCGTAACTAGAGACTGGGAACAGCCGGGAATGGTTGTCGTATATATATATATATATATATATATATATATATATATATATATATATATATATATATATATATATATATATATATATATATATATATATATATATATATATATATATATAATATATTGTTTATGTGAGTCTTTATCCAAAAAGAATATGCAGAAGAAAAAGAGAAAAAATTGATAATAAACATATACTTCGTGTTCTAAAACATTCAACATCTGTTTTTTAGCTTAACCTTTGGTCAGTGATTCTTTCTAAATCGTTACATTGGTTCTAAAGATTAATACTAGTAGGGAGAGGTAATTCATAGTTTCTCTTCACCCTATTGTTTGGTTGTTTGTCCCGTGGCATTATATATATTTTTTTGATATAGCAGGGTATTCGTGAAGCCATCACCATTGTCTGCACATACCTGGAGTCACGCATTGACACAGTATTCACTGAAGTGTCCCTTATTCGAGAAGATATGCGCTTGATGAATTCACGATTGAAAGACGTAGAAATCAAGGTGACCTCCCTGGTTGAGGACACGTCTGCACTACAGAGGAAGATGGCTGAAAAGCAGACACACGTTGCGAAACTAGAAGCACAGTTGGATGACTATGAGGGGCGCTCCAGACGCAACAACGTCCAAATAATTGGGGTACCAAAGCGAGTGGAAGGGCCATCAGCTGACCTTTTCATAGAAGAACTGATCACCACTTACCTCAAGCCAAAGGGTCTCTCCAACATCTTCTCAGTGGAATGTCACCGGGTGCCGGGAGGCCAACCGAGACCTGGAGCTCCCCTGCGACCACTTCTTTCCAGGATCTTCAGTTTCCACGACAGGGATGTTATCCTGCAGTGTGCCCGCTCCTCCCCGCCAGTGGAATATCAGAACAGTCGCATCACTTTCTTCCCGGACTTCACTCTCAAGGTGCAGCGACAACGACAAAGTTTCCTGGAAGTGAAAACAGCTCTCAGCGACAAGGAAATAAAATATGCTATGATGTTCCCAGCCAAGTTGAGGGTGGAATCGGAAGGGGAAATCTTGGTTCTTTACCCCCACGGAGGAGACCTGGGACTGGTTGGATGGTTGCCGTACGGCGGGCCAATGCAACAATCATATCCGGGGCGTGACGATGGACGGAGACGCCCAGGTCTCTGGTAGTCGCTCGTCCCTACAAGACTTGACTGAAGCAGCGGATGGTACCGGATAACTGGTCGGTATGTTTTCCCTTTTGGGGGCAGAGGGATTCCTAATGGACGGAAGGGTGTGAGAATAGTCATCTCCTCCAAATGCATCAGACTTTTGTCGTCTTGAGTAAGACTGTTATAGATAATTTTGTTGAATTAATCTCTTCGGGACTTGCCTGTTCCCCTGCTAACTATGTGTGCATTGTTAGGTGTATATTAGGCCCTTGCTGTTGCTCTTAGCATATCAATGTTATGTTACTAAGATCAATGTTGGGAAAACATTTTTCTCAGGGATGGGTGCTCCGTTAGGCTACACAAACCTGTAATTTTTTGGGAGGGTAGGCAGTAGGCACTCTGCTAGTTTGGGGGGCAGGAGGTTTATCACCGCGGAGCAGGGAGGCAGGGGGGTTGGGAGAATGTTTTTTGGGTTTGTGGGGTGGGTGGGAGAGGATTGCCCTTGTGTTTGGGTTTTAGTATTGTTTTCGATTAGGCATGACATATCTGATTGATCTCAGATCCATGTTGCAGCAGGTACGGTGTTTGTGACATTCTCATTGATGACAGCGCTAAGGAATGTAACAGAATCTCTCTCCATCTGCCCCTTGACATGCCTCTCTCTCTCGGTCACCTCAGACCTTTAAAACTGAGCGATGGGCACTATGAATAGACAGAAACTCACTTTGCTCGCCTGGATGTTGTTTTCCTACAGGAGACCCATTTGTTGGGCAATGGTTGTAAGGTCCTGTCACAATGGGGTTTCCTGTTGGCAGATCACTCCACTTTTGGTTCTGGTTCCTGGGAGGTAGGCATCATAGTCTATAAATCCTTCCCCTTGACTATTAACACGGTCTGTACGGACCCACTGGGTAGATTCGCAGCTTTGTCTGGGATTTGGGAGGGAGCCACCCTTAACATGGTCTCAGTGTACATTCCACCAGGCCTACATTCACAGGCCTTTATTGATCTCGGCGATCTTCTCTTGGGTCTGCCGGACGGGACATTATTGATAGGGGTCGATTTTAACTCCATTTTCTCTGACTCCCTGGACCGTTGGCCCCAGAAGGACCTGCCGCTATCTCTCAAATGAATCCATAGCTTACCATAGCCTTGGGAATGTCTGGAGGTGCCTGCACCCTATGGAGCTCCAATACACACATCTTTCGGGTCCCCATGACAGCATGTCACGTATAGACTATATGCTCACACTTACACATCATCTCCACACTGTCAAAGATATAAGACACTTGGCCAGGGGAATTTTGGATCACTCTCCCGTTCTGTGCAGTTTGGAAGTAGGGGAACCCACGATCAGCCGTGTGGCACCGATTACCTCATGGTATCTCACGACCCCCTCCAATCAGGGAGAAGGTTCTGAGTGAATCTGACCTATATTTTCAAGAAAACCTGGGATTGGTCAGCCCATCCGTTTCACTCTGGGAAGCCTATAACACGGTTATTTCGGGGGTTGTGTTGGGACACATTGCTGGACAAAACAAAGAGAGGACTGCTGAAATGACATATTTAGAGGGCGAGATCCTAGTTCTGGAATGTGCAGTCCATTTGCAGGACTCAGAGGAAGTGCGTCAAAGGCTCCGTATTAAGATCAAAGTGCTCTCGGACCTAGCCACAGATGCGGCTACGGCACAATATGAGGCTACACTTAGCAGGATATATGACGTGGGAGATAAAGCAGGCAAGCTGCTGGCTTGGCTAGACCGCAGAGATGGGACATGGTGCATTGTGGTTGAAATTTCCCCTGACCTACCTTCCCCTGTAACCGCTCCGCAAGACATCGCAGACCCATTCGGTAGGCACTACCACTCCCTGTATACCTCCTGCACAACCTACTCAGAGGAGAAGGCTTCATCCCTCCTCCGCGATATTCAGTTGCCGGTTCTTACCGGGGAGGAGTGCTCTGACCCGGATCGAGACATCACAGCAAATGAAGTGGAGAAGGCTATCCATGATCTGCGTAGGGGGAAATCGTCAGACCCCAATGGGATGCCTATAGAATTATTTAAATTAACGGTGAATATGACCACCCCTTTTCTCACAGACATGTATCGAGAAAGTAAAGAGCTAGGGACCCTTCCCGAGGATCTTAGACTGGCTAACATCATTGTCATCCACAAAGCGGGTAAACCCACTGATTTGTGTTCATCTTATAGGCCCATCTCGCTGCTTAATTGCGAGGCCAAGATCCTTGCGAAAGTCCTTGCGACTCGTCTGTTACTAGTTCTTACCAACCTGATACACCTGGACCAGTCCGGGTTTATGCCGGCGAGAAATACATCTCTTAACCTCCGCCAACTACACGGAGTACTTTGCAAGGCAGATACCATCAGAGAGGATGCCGTGGTGGTATCTCTGGGTGCTGCTTCGGCTTTCGACACATACATGTTTGCTGTGCTTCGCAAACTAGGACTTGGCCCGTGTTAGAAACGGGACCCCCGGCCGGCCAAGGCTCACGCCAAAGTCAGTCAGGGATCGCCATTTCTAAGGTCAGGGCAAGGGAGTCACACACCAAGATAACCCCTGCTCACCCTCTAGGTAACGTGACGCGAGCAGCAAGGCTAATCTCGGAGGCGATGTGTAAAGCGTTTGCGCGCGCACCCCAGCGACAACACCCTAGGCCCACCACAAAGAAAACTCCACACAAGGTTATATCAAAAATAGCCTTTGTATTATAATATTAAAAACACATTAGATAAC
Organism: Lissotriton helveticus; assembly: GCF_964261635.1. Lineage (NCBI taxonomy): Eukaryota > Metazoa > Chordata > Amphibia > Caudata > Salamandridae > Lissotriton > Lissotriton helveticus. The sequence goes on from NC_136058.1 coordinate 212,764,576, forward strand.
ACACACACTTTACAATGTGCCTACAGGCACGGGCAAGATTTACAAGGGATTATGTACAAGACAGGGCCACCTGGACCACTGTCAGGGGAATGCACTTTTAGAAATAGCACTTGTAGGTATAACACTTAGCACATAAACATATAATGACTGTAACACAGAAATAGTAAATGTAGCATACAACCAGTAACTACTGGTAAAGGGTAAATACCTCCTACGCCACCCTAAACACTGTAGGGAAATCACGCAGGGAACTAGGACCTTATCATCAGGACCTATGGAAGGAAAACCTATCACCTAAGCAAGTCACATTTAGCAAAGGGAAGGAAACCTAAAATAATCACCTAAGCAAGTCACATTTAGCAAAGGCGATAACACATCAACATTCCTCTAAGCAGGTCACTTTTAGCAAAGGGAAATAAACCATAAACAATTACCTAAGCAGGTCACTTTTAGCAACGGTAATATCAAACAATCCTCTAAGCAGGTCACTTTTAGCAAAGGGGATAAAACAAACAATTACCTAAGCAGGTCACTTTTAGCAAAGGTAACAACAAACATTCCTCTAAGCAGGTCACTTTTAGCAAAGGGGAATAACACATAAAGAATCACCTAAGCAGGTCACTTTTAGCAAAGGTAATAACATAGACAATTGCACATGAAACATTAAAACACATTCAGAGGTGCAGGTAGAACATTTGCGCAGAAATCACATAAGCAGTAAATCATAAATTGTGCAGGGTGCATGTAGCACAACACTAGAAATGTCCCTCAGGCCAACTGGCCTCGCAAGGGGCTGAATGCCCTGAGTCTCAATGTCAGGGGAGGCTGCGCAGGCAGCACAGAACAAAGCCTAAACGTAGCAACTGTCCACTAAGTGCTGGACAGTTGTAAATAAGGTTGGGCAATGTTGGAGCCTCGTGGGCTCAAGAACACTGGTGGGGAGGAGACACTGTGTGGGAGCCTCGGGGCTACAACCAACGAACTGGGCCCCCCCAAGAGCCTCTCAGGGCTCTGCGAAGGAAGGGCACCTCGAGCCTCTCAGGGCTCGCAAATCACATAAGGCACTATAGAGCTTCAGCGCTCTAAACAATAATGTGGGCTGTGGGCCCCTCTCAGGGCTCAAGAACAAATGGCGCCGTGAGCCTACTTGGTTCGAAGAACAATGAGGCCGGGTCTGAGCCTCGCAGGCTCTCAAATCAAATATGTGGCGCGCTGAGCCTTCTCTGGGCTCAAACCAAAACAATGCCCCTGAAGCCTCTCTGGGCTCCCTCGTAATTATGGGCGGGACGTTGGAGTCCTTCGTGGACTCGGAAGGAAGTGGTGCCCCCGGAGCCTCTTGGCTCCAACAACGAAATGCCGCACACGTGGGAGCGGCCCTCTGCCACTGGGGCCGCTCGAAGAACCCGGAGACCCTGCCCCTGAACTCACCGGGTCTCTGTCAGGCGGGGCTCCTCTTCCTCGGGGCCTCGCTGGCGGGACGGCTCTCCTCGGCGGGGCTTCCCTTCTCCCTCGGGAGCCTCGGCAGGCTGCTTCCTGCTTCTCAGGCAGGCAGCCAATCACGTCGCGAGTCACCCGGCGAGCCTCCGGCAGCTGTAACCAATCACAGCGCGGCTCTCCGGGTGACGTCAGCGGTGGTTCCCTCGGCTTCTCCTCGGCTCCGGGCTGCGGCGGTGATTACAACACGGGGTGGGCTCCCGTGTTAATTAAGTAAAGAAGCAAGGTAGGCACTCGCTCAAGGCCAAAAGAACAGCGCCAGGTCCCTGGTAGGGTGGGCACCTGCCAGGGGACTCGAAAAACGGCAGAAACGGGCCAAATGCCGGGTGGGCACCGGCGAGGAACAAGTAAAGCGCCCTCGAGCGCTAAGGGTAAAATAAAGCGCTCCCAGCGCTATAACCAGCAAATAAAGCGCTTCCAGGTGCTAGGAGGCAAATCAAGCGCTCCCAGCGCTAGAAATCTAAGCAAAAGCGCTCCCTGCGCTGAGGGGAGAAATAAAGCACTTCTAGGCGCTCTGGCCAAAAGCAAAGCTCCAGCAGGGTCTGGAGGCAGGCAGGGGGGCGACGCTGGGCCAGAGCCAGCACACTGGGTCTCCAGGCAGGGAGACAAGCCAAGTGGCGGTCCTCCTGGCCCCAGCAGCAGCAACAGCCCCCTCTGGCAAGGATCCAAAAGTAGAACAAATTGTAAGGGGACACAGCCCCTTCTTATACTGTGAAATCCTTTGTTTCAGGGTGCAGGGTGGGGGGAAACCAGTTGCAGCTGGCTTGGGAGTACCCTTGATGGCCCAACCACCCCTTTCATTCACTGGGGAGGCTTGGGTCGTTTAGACAAACCACAGGGGGGCGGAGCCAGCATTGTGTGGGGAAAACCCCAGCCCATCAAGGACCCAGGTGCACTCCTCCCACACATCACTCATGCTGATCTCACACTCACCACCGGGCAGACCCATCCAGACTTCCTGGAGCCTGGCATGCCAGCCAGCTCCAGCCAATCACGCTCCAGCACCCTCACTGCACACATACATCAATGTCCAGAAGTAGCACTTCCCTTCTAGACAGATACAAGCCACACATACCACCGCGCAGCATTCACTCTCACGAGTTCACACATACTAAACTCGAGCCTGCACTCCCCATGCATCAGGAACTAACATGGACACACACATTCCCCATGCATTCCTATGGGAGGGCAGGCCAGCCATACTACACGCACGCACTTTACTCTGGGACACAGGGAAAAAGTGCGCAGAGACCCAAAAATCACTAACACAGGGTCACAAATAAAAGCAAAAAGGTTAGGGGTGAACCTGCCCTAAGGCCCAAGTCCAACACAACCCCCTTCCAGCCAAAACGCAGGGCAGACCAATCACCACCGTGATGGACTTCCCTGCTTGGGGCGATAAAACACGGACGCGGGCCCACAACTGCAGGGACACCCTCCTGTTTTACGCCACGGTGAACCCCTGGTGTTCCTTCTAAAACTACTGTAGGGACTAACTGGGGTACCCCACTGGTACTCTCCAGCTGCCCTCGGCCAGGACCAGGCCCTAGGCCACCCAGGTACCACTGGATCCTGCCTACTCACAAAGTGGGGGGTAGTAACCCCTGGCACATAATAGCCATGCTCCACTCTTCCTGTCTGCAAGACAGGGCTAGACTGCCACTGGTTCTCCAGCCTAGGGTCTACAACCTCAGGCGGACCAGGAGTCTCAGGGAAGGCTCTCCTCCCCCTACCTCTTCTTCTAGGGTTCCTCCTCCTCCTGCGAGGTGTTCCCTCTAAACAACATTCTCCCAACCTAGGGTATAACCCCTCAGGTTGCACCGGGGTCAGAGGTGGGCTCTCCCACCCTCTGCACCCCCTTCCAGAGTCCTGCTCCCTCCCAACCGGGGCGGTACCTCTGGAAAAAGAACTGGTCAGGACACTGATTACAGTAGTCCCACCCTTCAGGTCAGGCGGATCCTGAACCTGGCCTTCCAACCTCCGGTCTAGAACCTTTGGTGGAACCAATGCCTGGCACTCCAGGACTTCTGGGGACTCACATACTATTCCCCAATCACTCCTTTCGCTGGACTCTTGTACCCTCCCCACTGGAGCGGTACTGCCAGACTCTAGAACCATAGAAGCTCCGCTTACAGATGCTCCAGGTCCTCTACACACTAGGAGATCTCCCTCAAGTGAACTAACAGGCAAGCTTAGGTTCCCATCCTGGTGTTTCCTAAAGAAACCATCCAGGCTCTGTGACAGGGCTTCGGGCCTCTGGGGACTCTCGGTCACACACTCACTCCCGCTCCACTGAGACAAGCAGTCAGCCCCTACATCCTCCTCACTAACCTGGGACCTAGCTGGGCTACTCTCACCCTCCTCCACCACACTGGGCTGGAGGACACCTGACCCACTACTGTTGGAATCACTCACTAGTGACTCTAAAGAACCTCTCGCACTTTCCCATCGGTCGGCTTCCTCTGCCAGCTCATATGGTTCAGACAATCCACACCCTAACAGGTGTTGGCGCAATTCTGGATAAACAACACTGAGCAACTGCTCTTTGGCAATCACATCAAAAAAGATGTCCCAATCACATTTTGTGGGACCCCGTAGCCAATCACACTGTGCTACACAACAGTCATCCTGAAAATCTTCCCAAGACTGGTGAGGTGGTTTCCTAAGGTTCCGGAACTTCAACCTACACTCCTCTTCTCGGGAAACAGGTACCATACTCGGGGAACTGGGAGTGGGACTGTCTACACTAACATTTAAATAGCTGCCACCACTGGATTCAACCCTCCCTGGGGAATCCAGAAAACCATAACTGCACTCAGGGGATAACCTACCCTCTAGGGTTACCTTCTCCCTGAACAAGGCCCTTTCAGCCTCTAGCTTGGCGTGCTCCAACCTGAGCTGTTCCATCGCTAGCTGATGCTCCCGCTCTTCCCTCCTATCTAACCACTCCTCTGGGGACAGGACAAGGGATGGGGCGCTGGTACTGACACTGGGCTCAGCAAGGGACTCCCTACCTATGGGGTCCTCACTATCTGCTGATATCCATCCACTGTCATCATCATACAACTCACATTCTTCAGGGCTCTCCACAGACTCACCACCCTCATGGCATGCGGCCCGGGCCCTATCTCTCTCACTGCGCTCAAGATCCCACTGACCCTTTTGCCATAGGATCAGGCTGCTCCTAAGTTCTGACTGAGTATCTGACTCATCCACCCCTATGTCTCTCTCTTCACAGAATCTGACCAACTCCAACATACTGTATCTAAACAGATCACAGAAATCAAAATTAGGCTCCATTTTGGCGGACGTTCTCAAGAAGAGTTTGACACAGGGAACCTGGGGGTCTGAGCTTACACAGGAGTACACAGTTACAAAATTCAGCAAGATTCCTATCTCAGAGAACTTGCACTCCTCTGCCCAGTGTAACACACCACTCATTCACACACACCCTCCCCTCGGACTGGTAAGGCAGTTTCTACCACCCCTAATTTCTCAACCTAACCATAAAGACACAGGTACCAAACTCTGGAAGCAGGGCGGGGAACAAATGTACTGGACAGAAATTACAAAATGACACCTTTCAGGAGAAGCAAAACTGAACTTCCCTAAAAAACAATAATCCCCAAAAATGTGGTTATCTAAAATTGCAGAGTTTTGTAGTGTGGCCTGTCGCCACTGTGGTACAGCGCAAACGCAAGTCCAATCCGCACCGCTAGCCACCAATGTTAGAAACGGGACCCCCGGCCGGCTAAGGCTCACGCCAAAGTCAGTCAGGGATCGCCATTTCTAAGGTCAGGGCAAGGGAGTCACACACCAAGATAACCCCTGCTCACCCTCTAGGTAATGTGACGCGAGCAGCAAGGCTAATCTCGGAGGCGATGTGTAAAGCGTTTGCGCGCGTACCCCAGCGACAAGACCCTAGCCCCACCACAAAGAAAACTCCACACAAGGTTATATCAAAAATAGCCTTTGTATTATAATAATAAAAACACATTAGATAACACACACACTTTACAATGTGCCAACAGGCACGGGCAAGATTTACAAGGGATTATGTACAAGACAGGGCCACCTGGACCACTGTCAGGTTGAATGCACTTTTAGAAATAGCACTTGTAGGTATAACACTTAGCACATAAACATATAATGACTGTAACACAGAAATAGTAAATGTAGCATACAACCAGTAACTACTGGTAAAGGGTAAATACCTCCTACGCCACCCTAAACACTGTAGGGAAATCACGCAGGGAACTAGGACCTTATCATCAGGACCTATGGAAGGAAAACCTATCACCTAAGCAAGTCACATTTAGCAAAGGGAAGGAAACCTAAAATAATCACCTAAGCAAGTCACATTTAGCAAAGGCGATAACACATCAACATTCCTCTAAGCAGGTCACTTTTAGCGAAGGGAAATAAACCATAAACAATTACCTAAGCAGGTCACTTTTAGCAAAGGGGAATAAACCATAAACAATTACCTAAGCAGGTCAGTTTTAGCAAAGGGGATAAAACAAACAATTACCTAAGCAGGTCACTTTTAGCAAAGGTAACAACAAACATTCCTCTAAGCAGGTCACTTTTAGCAAAGGGGAATAACACATAAAGAATCACCTAAGCAGGTCACTTTTAGCAAAGGTAATAACATAGACAATTGCACATGAAACATTAAAACACATTCAGAGGTGCAGGTAGAACATTTGCGCAGAAATCACATAAGCAGTAAATCATAAATTGCGCAGGGTGAATGTAGCACAACACTAGAAATGTCCCTCAGGCCAACTGGCCTCGCAAGGGGCTGAATGCCCTGAGTCTCAATGTCAGGGGAGGCTGCGCAGGCAGCACAGAACAAAGCCTAAACGTAGCAACTGTCCACTAAGTGCTGGACAGTTGTAAATAAGGTTGGGCAACGTTGGAGCCTCGTGGGCTCAAGAACACTGGTGGGGAGGAGACACTGTGTGGAAGCCTCGGGGCTACAACCAACGAACTGGGCCCCCCCAAGAGCCTCTCAGGGCTCTGCGAAGGAAGGGCACCTCGAGCCTCTCAGGGCTCGCAAATCACATAAGGCACTATAGAGCTTCAGTGCTCTAAACAATAATGTGGGCTGTGGGCCCCTCTCAGGGCTCAAGAACAAATGGCGCCGTGAGCCTACTTGGCTCGAAGAACAATGAGGCCGGGTCTGAGCCTCGCAGGCTCTCAAAGCAAATATGTGGCGCGCTGAGCCTTCTCTGGGCTCAAACCAAAACAATGCCCCTGAAGCCTCTCTGGGCTCCCTCGTAATTATGGGCGGGACGTTGGAGTCCTTCGTGGACTCGGAAGGAAGTGGTGCCCCCGGAGCCTCTTGGCTCCAACAACGAAATGCCGCACACGTGGGAGCGGCCCTCTGCCACTGGGGCCGCTCTAAGAACCCGGAGACCCTGCCCCTGCACTCACCGGGTCTCTGTCAGGCGGGGCTCCTCTTCCTCGGGGCCTCGCTGGCGGGACGGCTCTTCTCGGCGGGGCTTCCCTTCTCCCTCGGGAGCCTCGGCAGGCTGCTTCCTGCCTCTCAGGCAGGCAGCCAATCACGTCGCGAGTCACCCGGCGAGCCTCCGGCAGCTGTAACCAATCACAGCGCGGCTCTCCGGGTGACGTCAGCGGTGGTTCCCTCGGCTTCTCCTCGGCTCCGGGCTGCGGCGGTGGATACAACACGGGGTGGGCTCCCGTGTTAATTAAGTAAAGAAGCGAGGTAGGCACTCGCTCAAGGCCAAAAGAACAGCGCCAGGTCCCTGGTAGGGTGGGCACCTGCCAGGGGACTCGAAAAACGGCAGAAACGGGCCAAATGCCGGGTGGGCACCGGCGAGGAACAAGTAAAGCGCCCTCGAGTGCTAAGGGTAAAATAAAGTGCTCCCAGCGCTATAACCAGCAAATAAAGCGCTTCCAGGTGCTAGGAGGCAAATCAAGCTCTCCCAGCGCTAGAAATCTAAGCAAAAGCGCTCCCAGCGCTGAGGGGAGAAATAAAGCGCTTCTAGGTGCTCTGGCCAAAAGCAAAGCTCCAGCAGGGTCTGGAGGCAGGCATGGGGGCGAGGCTGGGCCAGAGCCAGCACACTGGGTCTCCAGGCAGGGAGACAAGCCAAGTGGCGGTCCTCCTGGCCCCAGCAGCAGCAACAGCCCCCTCTGGCAAGGATCCAAAAGTAGAACAAATTGTAAGGGGACACAGCCCCTTCTTATACTGTGAAATCCTTTGTTTCAGGGTGCAGGGTGGGGGAAAACCAGTTGCAGCTGGCTTGGGAGTACCCTTGATGGCCCAACCACCCCTTTCATTCACTGGGGAGGCTTGGGTCGTTTAGACAAACCACAGGGGGGCGGAGCCAGCATTGTGTGGGGAAAACCCCAGCCCATCAAGGACCCAGGTGCACTCCTCCCACACATCACTCATGCTGATCTCACACTCACCACCGGGCAGACCCATCCAGACTTCCTGGAGCCTGGCATGCCAGCCAGCTCCAGCCAATCACGCTCAAGCACCCTCACTGCACACATACATCAATGTCCAGAAGTAGCACTTCCCTTCTAGACACATACAAGCCACACATACCATCGCGCAGCATTCACTCTCACGAGTTCACACATACTAAACTCGAGCCTGCACTCCCCATGCATCAGGAACTAACATGGACACACACATTCCCCATGCATTCCTATGGGAGGGCAGGCCAGCCATACTACACGCACGCACTTTACTCTGGGACACAGGGAAAAAGTGCGCAGAGACCCAAAAATCACTAACACAGGGTCACAAATAAAAGCAAAAAGGTTAGGGGTGAACCTGCCCTAAGGCCAACAGCCCGGAATTTATTAAATGGGTGTGCCTTCTATATTTTCAACCGTTGGCACAAGTGGTCGTCAATAATTGGAAATCCCCTGGATTTTCTCTTGGTAGGGGCACCAGGCAAGGTTGCCCCCTGTCCCCGCTCCTCTTTGCCTTAGCCTTGGAACCTCTGGCGGCATGGATTCGTTGAGACCCCACCATTAGGGGCCTTAAATGGACATATGGGTGGGAGGACCACATAGCGGATGATATTCTGCTTTATCCGGCCTCCCCGGCAGCATCTCTTAATGTGGATATATTTTTGGCAGGTTCGCATGCTATATGATCAACTGGTCCAACTCAGTGCTCAAACGCTCCGTCGAACATCCCCTTTGGTATCGCTACGTTCTTAGTGGGCAGCGGCCTCGACTTCCCCGGGTTTGCCAGCTGACTGAAGCCATGGACTGCTTTAAGTATCTGGGAATCTGGGTATCCAAAGACCGATCATGATTCTATGACACTAACCTTCGGCCACCACTAGCACGTCTTAAATTTGATGTCCAGCACAGGAAATCACTCCCCTTAACTCTCCTTGGATGTGCAGCCCTATTCAAGATTATGTCCCTCCCCCGACTTTTGTAGGCGCTACAGAATACACCCCTTCTGGTCTCTGCATCGTATTTCAGGGAACTGGAGGGTACAGTGCGCGATCTGCTATGGGAGGGTAAACCACCCCGCATCCCCACACATAAAATCACACTGGGGTGGTTTGATGGGGGTATTGGGCTCCCAGACATGAAAAAATATTATTGGGCCTCGCAGCTCGCTGTCATTAATCAATGCAGGTTTAGACGGCATGATGTCCCGACTTTTCGGATCGATCGTTGGCTCCTCCAGGGCAGTGGATTTGAGGGTGCGTTGTATACGAAATCTCAGAAACCTGTCTTGTCCGGCCCGACCAAACATGCGTACAAGTATGGAAGGACGCTACCAGAAGGCCGGATTGGGAGGGCAAGCTCACTCACGATACGCCGCTCTGGCATTGTGACCTACAACAAGGGGTGGTGATGGACAGAGTCTCTGAATTAAGCAGAGTACTCTCACCCAGTCAAGAGATCAGGGCTAGATCCAACACCGTTTTTTAGCTCATTGCACCATCCCAGTTACAGAACCTGGCTGTATGCAAATTAGTCTGTCCCTGGCCCAGTGCATCATGGGAACAGGGCAGACCAGACTACAAAAGCCAATTCTTACACTGGGAAGGAAACAAGCTTCCGGGGACCGGTTTCTGCCATTTCAGGCGTCTTCGGCCCGGCTTGCTTGAATCCTGATGGTGCAATGAGCAAGGGACTCACATCTGAGTATACCCTTCCACGCTTAGGGTGGACAAAATAATTTACAACAAGGGGTGGTGATGGACAGAGTCTCTGAATTAAGCAGAGTACTCTCACCCAGTCAAGAGATCAGGGCTAGATCCAACACCGTTTTTTAGCTCATTGCACCATCCCAGTTTCAGAACCTGGCTGTATGCAAATTAGTCTGTCCCTGGCCCAGTGCATCATGGGAACAGGGCAGACCAGACTACAAAAGCCAATTCTTACACTGGGAAGGAAACAAGCTTCCGGGGACCGGTTTCTGCCATTTCAGGCGTCTTCGGCCCGGCTTGCTTGAATCCTGATGGTGCAATGAGCAAGGGACTCACATCTGAGTATACCCTTCCACGCTTAGGGTGGACAAAATAAATTACAACAAGGGGTGGTGATGGACAGAGTCTCTGGCATTGTGACCAGCTGGGTTGGCTGTCGCGTTCCTTGGGTTTCAACAAATGGGATACCATTGGTGTCTCAAGAATCTGGGACCTTTGGAAATCGGGCGATGTCACACCCTTTTCCCAATTACGTCAAGAGTCCGAAATGACCAACTCTAAACAGTTCTGGTATCTCCAAATTAGGCACGGCTTACTTGCAGTTCTCCCTAAAGGTACAGTCCTCCCTGATTCCTCCCCTCTGGAGGACAGGATCCTAGATGGCAAGTTGCGCGAAAAAACTATATCTCTCCTATATAAGAAGCTTATCAACAACATGACCAATCCCCTGACCCGCTTGAGAGGTAAATGGGACCATGATGTAGCTGGCTTGGAGGATGAGGAGTGGCGGGCTGCTGTGGCTTCTCCCCGTGAGGTTGCCCTCTCCTCCAGACTCTGATTGGTCCAACTAAAAATCCTCCATAGAACGTACTTGTCATGACCCTCATTGGTCCATATGGGCTACTCCCAAGACAGTGGCTGTGGATGACAATGAGGGCAAGAGGGCACCTTTATCCATACACTCTGGGAATGTGCGGCAATTAAGAAATTCTGGGAGGGGGCGGTAATTATGATGGAGTAGGTATTGGGACAGCGGATAAAATGCAACATCAAATTGATTTTGTTGAACATATGGGACCCCACTGACCTTAATGCTAAGGAGAGGATTTGGGTTACTTTGGTTCCATGGTGGCCAAGCGAAATATCGCACGATTGTGAACAGCCCCGCACTCACCTCACATTGCTGACTGGTCCAGGGATATGGACTGGTGTATGGTGACAGATGTACCTATTTATGTTTTCAGGGGATGCCCGAAGAAGTGGTTGCAAATATGGGGGCCTTGGAACACATTCTGGGGGGGAGGTATGTGAGCAGCCGAGGAGCCAGGACGATACTGTTGCCAATGTTGGGTAGTATGGTACTCCTGATGACAATCATATTGAACTGTGACAGTGGGGTGTTTGATGTCTTATCGTGCTGTGTGTTATTGATTACCTGTACAATGCTGTGTCCTAAATGTCTACATGCCTCATGTTTTAATAAAAAGAGTTTATAAAAAAAAGTATCAACATTATGAACATACCTTAACCCCTTCTACACTGATGACGAGCTGGGCTCGTCATGGCGTAGCCTCCTCGCAGGCTGATGACGAGCCCAGCTCGTCACGTAACATGCGCTTTAGAAAATCTCAGCGTACGGGCGGAATTCCGCCCGCACGCATGCGGTTCAGTAGGTTTTTTTAACCTGTGGTCAATAAATCATGGTGACTCCCGACACAGAGCTGGCCTTTGTTAAGATACTGCCCTGGGCGTGGGTAGAGAGAAATTTGGCACCCTTGCTGATGGTAGTGAATTAAATGATGCAGCAGGGGTACCCTTTTGTGTACACTGGTCAGTACCTGGATGAGCATGGACTGGCTCCTGAACACAAACATCCTCGGACCTCACCCAGCTCACCCCCATCTCACCTAAATCACCAATAGCTTAGCTGCCTCATGCAGGTGATTATTTGGTTGATGTGTGCCAGCAGAGCTTAGGGGGTGAAAGTAGGGCAAGGAAGGTGGGCTAAATGGGGTTGAAAACATCGACCATCATATGATAATGAACGACTAAAATAACTTTACACTGACAAATCAGACAGCAATGAACAGGCAGGGACTAGGACAAGGCTGAAGCAAGGTGAGAGGAACGCTGTTATTGGCATCGCCTTCATGCACACAGCTCCATGCGCTCCTCAGAAAATTAGCACCCTAAGTCCAGCTCACCCATGCTAAACTCGAGCCCTGCCCGACATTTATTCATGGGGGTCCTCTTTTTAGATGGGGGTCCAGGGCCACATGCTGTTTTGGAAGGGAAGCGGCCAGGGCAGAGACACTGTACTGTTCTTGACTGCAGGGCTACACCAGCAAGGTAAGTGCAGTGTGTGTTTATGGCAACATGGCACTCACTACATGAGTGCCACAGCACCACCGACACACTCTGCTCCAGTTCTGCTAGTTCTTCAAACCTTGGAGCTACAGCATAATCATGGCAATTCCCTTTTTCGGCAGGGCCTCCTCACCGGCACCACAGACAGTGTAATGATACACACAAACCTGGCCCTGATGTAGGAATGAAGACATATGGACAGCTGTTGCAGGCCCGTTCTTGCATGACACACACTCATCTTCCTTTCTCCCCCACCACCATTTTAAGCACATTGCTCTGCCAGCATCCAGGGTCATGTGGGCAGTGAAGGCCACAAACTGTATTGGTCCTGCATTTCTGCCACCAATGATGATGCAGGAAGTACAGTTGTCTGCAAAATACAATATGCTCCAAGTCCTTATTGGCTCAGGAAAGTAGGGATGAGGTGTATTATCAACTGACCAATGTGCATCACACTCTGCTCATGCCCTGAATGCATAGTCACTCTTAACATTTAGAACCTCCTAAACTGACCACTGGAGGGTTTCAAATTTTGCTGCAAAGTGTTTTGGCCTTTCAGAGAAGCTTCTTAGACTGTGCTGCACTTAGTGAGTTGCAAAAGCACAGGGCCCCACTTACAGAGATTGATTGAGTTCAAAGTAACTATTCCTGAGTAGCAGTGAATTCAGTTCTAGTACCTAGCTAAATAATTTATATTGGCCCAGCGCACCATACCTTTTGTTTTCTCCTTGCTCTTAACTCACAGTGCCTGCAGGCACATATGGTGTGCTTATGTGTGTATCTGTACAGTACAGCTGTGACAAGTGCATTATTTTTGAGGTTCTAATAGTCAAAGTAGCATGGGGACCCCCACTTCCAATAGTGATTCATTGCAGGTCTGCAAAAGTCAATATGTTAAGAACCCCTTCCCTAATTTCTAATACAACTTCCTGTAGATAGAAATGACATGCATGAATAAAGTGTTGGGACTCAAATACAAATACTTCCTGCATACCTGCAAGAAGAGAAGTTACAGCAAAAAACAGGTTCAAGTGAAAAAATGATTGCCATACAATTCTTAAAACAAAATATTTAATCAAACCTGTGTTTGCTTTCCCTTTTTTTGCACAATATTTAAAGAACTGTATCATAAATATTTGTTTTCCCTTATCCAGAAAAAAAAGGATTTCAGACAAAGCAGGCCTGCTATTATTTTTATCAGTGTTTGCTACACTACTGCCCAATTCCTAGCAGTAGTAATTAGAAAAATGACACTCATGGGAAATATATGCATCATGAGTATTGCTTCTGTTACGCAAAGCATTGCTGGCTAACTGCAATTTTTTTTTGTACAGTATGTGTCATTTAATACAGTGGTTGACAGCTAGTCCCTTGAATTGCTTCAATTGATTGTCTATCAGGTAGATAATGGATCACCTTCTGAGAAGGTTCTCATCTTTAAGAGGCACCATGAAGTATGTATGCATAATGTTGTTTTTAGAACATAGAACATGAAGTGTGAGAGGGACTATTATCATGGTTCAGATAGGAGCAGAGGAGTGAAGAGGCTGTACTGGTCAATCTGTACTGAATAAAGGAATTTATTATACTTACCGTGTAGCGTGGTCACTACACGCTTTTGAGAAGTGATCGTGGATAGCCAGCTAGTGACACTGGTAAGCTAGATGGGAACTGTTGCGATGGCGGCCTGCAATTTTACACCTGTGGGGACCACGGATGCCATTATTTGGACAAGTGGTGGCCAGTGCTGGATCTTGGGTGAGGCCTCATATTTCTTCCTTATTTCTGTGAAGTTAATTTTGAGCCATTGGCCCCAGTACAAGGCTGTAGCGTGAGACTCTGTAGCATGACATGGCCAACTCGTACATTGTCACTGAAAGAGTGTGTTCCAGGGCAGAGCAAATGGTGACCTTATTTTTTTTATTTTATTTATTTATTTATTTTCAAGAGTTTTATATAGCGCTGGCTAGACCCGGAGGTATCAGAGCGCTTTACATGTGCATCAGATCATAGTTACAGGTTACATCATAACAAAGGTTACATAGGCCCGGATGTAGGTAAAATAGATTTACCGATTTTTAATTACCGAATTTTACCGATTCGGTAATTAAAAATCGGTAAATCTAAGGGGTGGATATGTAGGTATTCCAGATGTGCTGGAATACCGATTCTGAAGAATTCGGTATTTACCGATTCGGTAAATACCGAATCGGTAATGCTCATTCATCCCATAGGAATGAATGGGCATTACCGATTCGGTATTTACCGAATCAGTAAATACCGATTCGCACAAGGGTGCAGGGGGTGTCACTTTGACACCCTCTGGCACCCCCAAAACAGGCTCGGGTGCCATGTGGCAGGCATACATGCCCTAAGGGCAGGTCTGCCTGTCACATGGCATAGGTGTGCATGCACACATGTGCATGCACACCGGAATCGGTATTTTACCATCAAATTGGATTTGATGGTAAAATACCGATTCTGTAAGGCCTCTGGGACTCTGAAGAGTCCCACCTACATCTCGGTGCCTCAGAATCGGTAAATTTACCGATTTTTTATTTTACCGATTCGGTAAAATAATGCCCCCTACATACCTGTCACCCATATACCGGTCGGTAACGGCCGAAAATACCGATTTTCGGCCGTTACCGACCGACCTACATCTGGCCCATAGTTCTTAGAGCATGGCCACATAGCTACTGGTAAGGTCGAGATAAACAATAAGCACATATACGTAAGGGGAGAAGCAGGCAAGGTGAGAGATTCAGGGGAGGGGGGTTGGAGCAGAGGAAGTAGACAGATAATGAAGGCGGGAAATAGGAGGTTAGGGTGAGAGGCACAGCATGGAAGAGGAGGGGAAGGGTGACTGGTACACAAACAGGTAGACGAGTCAAGGCAAACGTCCAAAGTCCAGTAAGCTGTGATCCCAGGGGAAGTGGTATCACTTCCCTATCTCTGTTGCGAGAGGCTCCCTTTGCACAGTGGACTCTCTCAGAGATGTCTCTGTGACTCCAAGGCCTACATACTGGATCCTTCCCCAGAAAGGGGAGAGGGAGTGCTTTGGCAAGGGGTGCCATACCATACCTCAAGTGTGAGTGGCTCCCTTGGCGCAGTGGACTCACTCAGCGGGTTCGCTGAGACTCCAGAGTATACATTTTGGATCTTTCCCCAACAAGGGGAGAAGGAGTGCTTAGTCAAAGGGCACAAAGGACAGGGGGTAGGCAGAGTAGCAGGCAAGGGGAGAGAATTCGGGGGAGAGGGGATAGGAGCTAGGGACGAGACAATGAGGAGAGACGAAGAGAAGTCTGTCTAAAGACCGACTGGGTAGGTGATGACCAAGGAGGGAATTCATGGCCCAAGTCCTTGCTGACACACTTATGCAATCGCAGGTCATGTGGGTCACTCAACGTATCCACCATCTTGGATTGGGCATCAATGTGATTATCCATGTATGAGCTAAATCTAATCTGGATTGAGGCAAGGTCTATTGTTCCTCACGGCTCTGAGCTTCCATGTAGAAATCTCACAGAATATTATGGTAAACCTATGAATTTAAGGTGTCACCTTCTCTATTTGAATTGAGACTTTCTCCACAGGCTGGATACATGCTGCTGTTCTACTTTTACATTTGTACTGCATCCTGCATAAAATGTGGATACAAACTTTAAGAGGATTTTTATACAAATACTTTGTACACTGCATACATGTGTACCAAGTTTTACAGTGATGAAAAAGGACAAAGGGTGTTCTATTTACCGAGTTCACCCTCGCCAAGGCAAACACAACAATAACAGTCAATTCTCGAAAGGAATTTATGCGTGTTCCTCGTGACTCCCATTACCTTGGTTACAACAGAATGAGTATTTCCTAATTTACATTTCTACCATTAACTTTAGCAGGACTTTATAACTGGAAAGGGAAAAAAGATTATTGTTACTCTCATTTGGTCCTGAGGTATCAAGAATATATAAACAGTCAACTTAGGAAGAGGCGGTGGGGGATTTATGTTTTTATGGAGGCATTGACACAAGTAGACAATAATTTACCCCTAAGCATGCATTGGGATTACGCAGGTATTTCACACACTTCAATATAAAAATAAAACTGTTGATGAATATGTCGTAGCATTAAGGAAATCAGTGTTAGATTGCAGGTTTGGTGCTCTTAAAGCAGAGTTGATCTGTGATCAAGTTGCCATGCACGCGTATAATCTTGCAATACAGGAATGGTTTTGGGTGAATGGTGATGCAGATCTGAAAGATGTAACAGCTGATGTAAGGAATGCAGAATTATCAGGAAGGTGTGCTAAGGCTGTTAAAACAGTCAGTGAAACTTGTAACAGGAGCTGGAAGTTAAAGTAATCTATGCGTATTGCTCCACTAACAAGAAAGGGAAATTAGAGGGGGCGTGGCTAGAAGCCGAAGGCAATGCCCACCTTATAACGCGGCTCCGAAGCACAATCCACATATCCATCTGCCTGATATCCTGTTCCTTACTCCAAGGAGGAGTGAGAAGCCCGACTCATGATCCCCGGGGAGCAAAGTGTGGCCAAAAATCCGTCTGAGCACTGATTCCCTGGTATTGAATTACCGGTGCGGCCAGGGCACCGGTCGAGAAATGGGGTGCGGCGGCTTCACTCTGGGACCCGCGACACAGTGAACGGTGGGCCTCACTTCCTGGCTGTGCTGCGGGGGCCCGCTGAGAAAGGAGACACGCCTGGTGAGGAAGTGCTGAACTGGGGAGTACACCCGCACATGGCCCCAAAATCACTCCTACCGTGCTAGCACCCGATGGGGCAGGACTGCACTGCCCGCTGCAAGAGCCGCAAATGGGCCTGCACGGCACTTGAGGCCCCGGCTTCTCTGGCCCATCGGACATCCGGGCGGTGGCGGCCCCCAACAACGACAGTGACCACAGTGCCTGAGTGGTAAGTGCGTGCCCCTGCCCCCCAGTGGAACCTGGGCGCGCCTTGCTTTTCTACGTGCAGGAGGGGTGCCTGTCCATCTAGGCCCCATACTAATGAACTGAAGCCTTAAGCAGGACAGCCTTTAGGGACAGCGGCGACGTGGGTGGAACTCCTGCCGCCAACCACAACCAGTGAGGAGTCAGTGATGAACTTATCGCGAGTTAAGGGCGCAGCTTTGTGGTGTTAACGTCAAGCTAGACAGAGGACTCGTCAAAGGGGCCTGCTGGGGGGCCATGGGAGCCTCTCGATAGCCTGCATGAACTGAGTGTTGTGAATTGTATTGCGTGAGGCACTGGAGGCATAATCTGGGTTAATCAATCCGGACTGGACGAGACTTTGGGGGGCTGTGACGAGAGAACAGCCACCATATCTGCATTGAGAAGACCTCCAGTGGTAGCAGGGCTATAATTGTTGTATACGGAATTTGACCCCTCGTCTTCCCCTGACAACAGTGGGATTGGTGCGCTGGGAAACCTGACAGGCCGGCAGGGTAATCTTTCCCCACGAGCAGGCGGAGGCGCGTACTGGGACCACCCTTGGGTACTTTGACTGCATACAACCAGAGACACTCTCAAGATGGCGAGTGGGAAGGGGTCCAAAACACCTGCCCAAAATAAACTTGCTAAATTTGCCTGGTCCAATCCAAAAGACACCAAAGACATCGCTTCTTCGGAGGGTGCGGATAATCCATCAATCCAGCCACAGCAGCAGGACCTGACACTCCAGGACATTATGGTGGCCATCACAGGTGTACGCACTTCCCTAGAAACTCGCATAGACACTGTAAACAATGAAGTATGCCTCATCAGAGCTGACCTAAGGAAAATGGACTCCAGAGTAAAAGAGGTGGAAGACACCATGACTGTGCTAAAAAAGGACACCGCCCTGCTCAAGACGCAAGTGAACTGGCTGCGAGATCAACATACTAAAATGGAAGTGCTGCTCGACGAATACGAAGGGAGAGCCTGAAGAAATAATGTGCATATGCTGGGGGTGGCGGAGCAGGCGGAGGGGCCAGCGGTTGATTTGTTTGTTGAGAACCTCATTCTGAAGCAGCTGCAACCCGCACGACTCTCAAATTATTTTTCCATTGATTGCGCACATCGAGTCCTCTGGGGTTGGCCCAAGCCAGGGGCCGAGACCGATTATTGCGAGAGTTTTCAACTTCCGCGATGGGGATATCATACTCCAGACATCACGTTCCAACTCTTGCTCCAAATAGTCAACAATGTGATCTCCTTTATTCCGGATTTCACCACAAATGTCCAGGCTCATCGTCGTAGGTTTTAAAAAAATAGTAAATTTTAAACATATTTTATTAAGTTTTTTGATTTGTGCCATATAACATTGCAAAGTGTAATCTACATATCTCTTCTGTCTTGTACAACATTAGTACATCAAAATAGCTTTATGCATCCATTACAGCAATGTTAATTCTAACGATCTCCATCCTCGGCAACATTATTTATCATCATATATTTTGCCTGCGTTTGGCAGTACATGGAATATTAATACTTATTGATTTCTAACTATTCCGAGAACTCCCACCACCCCGATCAACCCCAGTCGCAGTGCTTTAGCAACAGTGTTTTGTGAAACATTGTTGTTCCAACATATTCTTGAATTATGTATGTTTAGGGGTACAGCTTCTCTTTAGTACACAGTTGGTCAAGGCATGGGCACCACATATTACCATTGTACATAAAACATTTAACCATCGTGGTTTATATCAGTTAATTTCAACTCTTCCAACATAGTCTCCCGTTCTAGAGCTATTGGTGTTTTCCGTAGTCCTCTTATTTCTTTCCTGCGCAATTCTGCACCTTCCGCACAACTCCAGCGTATCATTTCCGTGTGCCAGCTCGATACACCTGGGGGTTTACTCGAATTCCAGCACATAGTAAGGGTTCTAATAGCCAGTATATGTATCGATATTGTGCCTTGTGTTTGGACAAATGTTTGTGCTGACCCAAAATGCATTCTTCCACTGTGTCATGAATCCTGTGATGCACTGCTGTCCCAGTTATTCTTCTAATCATGTCTCAGTATACCCTTATTGTCGGGCACGCCCACAGCATGTGTAGCAGGTCCGCCCCTTCTGCCCTGCACCTCGGGCATGAGTGCTGTGTTTGTGGGGACATTCTATCCTACCTACGCGGGGTCAAATAAGCGCGATGCAACACCATAGTTTGGATACATTTGAATTTTTAATTTCTCGTTGCTTTTCTGGGATGCTCAATTTCTGCCGTCCATTCCTTATCTGTCAGGTCTCTACATATATCCCCCGTCCGCACAATCTTTAGTGCATCTAGAGAGACCCGTGTATGGGTGCTGATACCAGTGTATAGACAGCAAATCAAGTGTCTACCTCTGCCCATATAGTGTACCATCTTGACCAGCTTGTTGCTGGGAGGTTCCCTCCTCTGCGGTGCCCAATGTGATTTTATGTATTGAAGCAGTGCAGCGTGCGTTAAGTACAGGTGCGCTGGGCCTCCCGTCTCGTTAACGAAGGTGTCGTGATCAAGCAGTGTCTCGTTACCAAATAGGTCTGCTACCGTGTTAATACCTGCTTCAGACCAGGGTGCTAATTTGCGATTGGTGAGTTTGCCACTTGCTAATGGGATACCTAACAGCGGAATGTTGCCTGCGTATGCAGGGGGTGCGTTTGTATACCGCAGTGCTGCTTTCCAACACTTAAGCGCAGTGTCCAACAAGGGGGGTAGGTCTCTCGGGGGTCTAGGTCCAGACAACAACAAGGTGTGTAGTGCTCCATTATCAATGTCCGTGTCCGTGTACCCTATTTCCTGCAAGTTACGTCCCGCCGTCCAGTATGATAAGCATTGTAATTGGCAGGCATAGTACTAGGTGCGGAAGTCTGGAACTCCCAGCCCCCCTCTTGAGTTCCCACTTGTAGTTTCTTCAAGCTTATACGTCTTCTACCCTTTCCCCACATAAGATCTATTTTCAGAGTATTCAGTATTTTGAAGGTGGACTGTGGCACTATTAATGGTAAATTTGTTAAATAATACAATAATCGTGGCAGAACAACCATTTTCGCTATTGCTGCTCTCCCCATAACGGACAGTGGCAGCACAGTCCAAAAGGTGACGCTGGACCGTAAGGCTCTAATTGCTTTGTTAAGGTTGCCATCTAACATATCTGCATGTGTCCTGTATATCTGGATGCCCAGATACCTAAACGTGGTCGGTGCTATCTGGAGTTTGGTATCTCCAAAGTCTATGTCCATGTCATCTGCATGTTCCGTGAAGAAAAATGCATGTGATTTTGTAGCGTTTAAGATCAGACCCGACAAACCTTCAAATTGTCTCTACATATCAAACATTGGGGCTAGGGGCAAATGGAGATCTCGTATCTACATAATAATATTGTCGGCATAGGCCGAGAAGAGATGTATTGTGTTCTCTATTGCTTTTCCCCAGCCCAGGAAGTTCTGTCTTAGTTTTACTGCTAACGGTTCCAGTGCCAAAATAAAGATGAGAGGTGACAACGGACCACCCTGTCAGGTCCCTTTATGTATCGTATAGTCTTTCATTATGTGTCCACCCGTTCTGGTGCGCGCTGTCGGGGCCTTATAGAGTAGGGGCAGCCATGCTATGTACCCCTCCGGTATCCCAAATTTCAGTAATGCCTGAAACATGTATTGCCAATTTATTGAGTCAAACGCTTGTCTGAGATTCAACGAGACACAGCCCGCATGGGGGAACCGTTTTGGCGCTTCTGTCATCAAATATTGTAATTTCCTAATATTCAGTGATGTGCTCTGCGCTGGCAAGAACCCGGTTTGGTCTATGTGGACCAATTTTGACAGATACAGCAATAACCTGTTGGCCAGCACGTTACTCAGTATTTTGTATTCAGTGGGCAATAACGATAGCGGGCGATAGTTAGCCATGTCCCCGTGGTCTCTCCTAGGCTTTGGTAGCGATATTACAAGTGCCTCGGCTGTGGTGAGAGGTAAGGAACCCTCTTCCCAAACTGCTTTAAACAGTTCCATTAGTTGGGGTACTAGGGTCTCTGCATATGTGGCGTAGAATTCAATTGGGAGCCTATCCAAACCAGGGGTCCTATTACGTGGAAGACCCTTTATAGGGACTTTGATCTCTTGTGGTGTAATGGGCCCGCAAGGTCTTTTTGTGCCGAGGTCGGGAGCACTGGAAATGTTAAAGAGGATAGGTAAGCCACCATTTGCTCTCTCGTAGCAGTTCCTGTCGCATCATATAGTGTTGAGTAATATTTCCTGAAGGCATCATTGATAACTCCCTGACTAGAAACAATTCTTCCATCCTCTTTGCCAATGTCACTTATCACTACTGTAGGAGGGGCATCTCGGATCAGTCTAGCAAGCAGAGTTCCTGCTTCTGCGTGGGCACATAAGGTATATGCCTGATAGTCTATGACCCTAAGTGATTCCGGGAGTTCAGCCTGTTTAATTTGCGCCTCTTGTAATGGGCCCTTTTGTTCTTCGTCAGTCGCTGCCTCTTACTCTAATCTGCCCATTCTTTCCTCTACCTCTACCAGGGATCTATGGAGTTTCTGTCTGGCACCCACTGTCACACTGATCGCCTTACCCCTTATGTCTGCCTTAAAGGCATTATAACTTGAATATTCAAACCAAAATCATAAGGTTCATCAGGTTGAATTTTAATGTATCATTAGCATGAAGCTCGATGTTTAATATCACATCCAAGAATTCTCTGCTTTCAAAAAATGTTTTACATCCATAGAAACACTTGAAATGGCATATTCCCAATGCATTTCACGCCCATCACAGGCACTTCGTCAGGGGTATCTGTAAACACACAATAAATTACAATGAGGGTCCATACAATCTCCTAGTTGATATACAGCTTACTTGTTTTTCAAAACCATTAGTGGTGCCATATTGTTATCATCACAAAAATACGTTATTGCATAGCAATTGATCATGTGGAATGTGAAGGTCAAACCTTCCTGTGAAAACGCTACATGTGACTCTTCTTTACCAATATCGAGGCGTGTGATTAATGGTTAACGGAAAGATAAGATGCGGTTAGACGCACCGTGATTATTAAAGTGCAAGGTTCCTGCAACAATGACGAAAACTATCGTGGATAATAAAAAAACAAGTGACTCGGTGTTCGCCCAAAAAAATAACCTCACCCATATCGTGTGTTTACTGCAAAACGAAGAAACGTATAAACGTGCTCGTGTGTCAGTTATCCTTATAACCCAAAAAGTCTTGGGGATGCTTGCTCTCCAGTTACAATGTGCGCGTCTTACCGCTCAACGAGTTGTTCAATCTCTCGAGTGTTTCCTAGAAGGGTTAGCGTGTGTCATACATCTTGACCATGCGATATAACCAACGCATATCAGGTGACCCTGTGTCATGAACAGGAAAAACGGACTGTTGTGAGCCTTCGCCATATGAGGGGCTGCGCCTGCGCTCTGCATGCGGTTTCATGCAACTTCAATCTACTACTCTTAAGCGTCTACGGTACCTAGGCCCTAATAATGACTTGCCTTCTGCAATAAATCTAACAGTATCGTATGGGAGGCAAACATGGTTACGTATTACATTTACACAAGACAAATCCGCACTTGTACGAGTCCATCAACCAAACAGGTCTGTAATCAGCAGGGGTGGCTGCCTTCGGAGTCTGATCCATGCGTCACTTCGTCTTCTGAGGAGGACTTAGTGTCCGTTCGTGGGGCATTTGTGAAAGTAGCCGTAGTGATGATCGCTTACGTCTTGTTCTGTCGTATCTGTTGCGAGGTGACATATGCACGTGCAGTGGTTCTGCGTGATATTCTGCCTCTACGAACCGTTGAGATGTCAGCAAAGGATCGGTTCCTTTCTTCAATCTGTGTGGCGATATCCGCAGCGTTAGTTAGTTCCATCACTTCTAGCCAGTCCTCAAAGTCCCCAGGGCTTTCAAAAAAGGAAGCTTTCTGTTCGTCCATTATTTTTAATCTTGCTGGGAAGAGTAGTGCATACTTTAAATTCAGGTCCCTGAGCCGCCGTTTTACTGCAATAATGGAAGACCGTTGTCTCTGAACCATCATCATGTAATCCGGATATAGTGAGATTCTTGCATTTTCAAAGTTTAACAGTGCTGCTCCCCTAGCTTTTTGCAGTAGGGTGTCTTGATCTCGGAAGTTCAGTAACTTGACTATGAGGGGCTGCGGTGGGGCTTCCCGTGGGTATTCTATGCGCGCACTCTATACAGTATTGTGTGGAGAGTCCCTCCATCGTGACGTGATCTCTGAACCACTGTTCCATATATCCTGCTGCATCGGATCCTTCACTCTTCTCCGGCATTCCAATCACTCGGATGTTGTTCCTTCTTGCTCTTCTTTCTGTATCCTCCACTCGGTCAAGTAAGGCGGCAACCTGTATCTGCAGCTGCTTCAAGTCGGTTTCGGTCTGTTTTTGTCTTGGCACCACCTCAGCTAGCGTCGCTGCATTTTCTTTCACCTTATCCACCGTCTTCGCGTGGTCCGTTCTAAGCAAATTCAGGCCAGTGGTCAGGGTCCCTATCTGGAGCTCAATTGCTTTTCTAGAGTCTCGCACTTCCTGTTATATGAGGTCCAATTTATCCTCCGGGGCAGTCACCGTAGTGGGAGGGATGCAACCAGAAGCAAGCGTGCTGTCCACGCTGTTCATTACGTCTTGGACAGGGTCTGTGCAGCTTTGGTCTTGTTGTTTCGCCTTTTTCCGCCCCATTGCTCTGCGTTATTATGGTGTCCGTTAGCAACGTCCGTATCCTTTAGGGCAGATGATCTGTTCTGCACCCCGCCATGACACCGCAGGGACTCCAACCTCTTTCTCAGTCAGACAGTTACACTCCACACGTAGCTCACAGCACATTACCTCCGGCGGATGTTCTTATGCGGGTCCCATGATCGTTGCCATTATCATATCATTGTATGATGTACCCATGAAGACCTCTTCAGCGCCAGTGCCTTCAATGGTATGACTGTGCACCGGGCGAGTTCATCACACATCAGCAGCTAGGGGTTCGCACGTGGAGAAGCACGTTATCCATCCTTCTTTGTCTATCCTGCTCTAGGACCCTCTCCCCATTAGTGTCAGTGTCCTCCAATGTAGCCGCTGTATCAACCTTTGTTCTGGCTGTGGGAGCCCAGCCTCACACAGTGGTCTCCCGGATCATAGAACCCCAGGCAATCCTCACAGTTATCTGTACTATAGCAGGCCTCTCGCCGTCTTTCACGGTTTACCTCTCACCATCTTTGCTCCATCTCCCTGCTTGCCTGCAAGTGATGTCCCCGCCTCGCTGCGCCTTACTTGATCGTCCTCACATTTGTGGTATTCACTGTACCCAACCGCTATGCCACATTGTGTTCCATGGGCACTATCTTCCCTGATGTATCATCTTGGGGGACCTGTAGATTGGCCCCGTGGATGCCTCCCTTAATATCACTTTTGGGGGCAGTCCCGTTATGGTGCGTGAGTTTGCCTTCTTTATCTCAACCGCCACCATCGTCCGAGGGGCAGCCGTGTGCCGGCGGGGATGTATTGTCGACCCAATCCGGAGGGGTCTGCGCCATTGCAGGGGTCCGTATCTATACTAGGGGTCTAAATTATACCAGATCCCCAACTCTTTTACGATAAGAATTTAGCCGCCCCCTTGGAAAAGACTGTGCAGTGATGTTAAACATTGGAGGTCTCTGCCGCCGTCCCTGCTGGGCAGAGCTGTTCTGTTTAAAATGTTGGCTCTCCCACGCTTTTTGTATATCCTTCAAAATTGCCCCTACAGGGTACCCGACTCGTACTTCAAAGGCATTGAAGGCAAGGTTCGACTGCTGTTATGGGACGGGGAGCTCCTCGTATAGGGCTACATAAATTAACAAAAGGGTGGTACGATGGGGGAATTGCCCTTCCAGATATTAGACTTTATTATTGGGCCTCACAATTGGTGGCCATCAATCATTGGCTATATTGCTCCCCGATAGACCCAACTTATATGTTAGACAGGTATCAGATAGGGAGGGAAGAATACCTAGGAGCTCTGTATAGGAAGGTCCAGAGGTGGAGATATGTGGACCCCACAGCACAAACGGTTGGCATTTGGCACCAGGCAACTAAACGCTTGGGTTGGACGGCGGTGCTGACCCAGGCCTCAACCCTATGGTGTACTCAAAAACTTGGGCTCCTGTGTTTTCAACCGGGCTTTGACAAATAGGATAGGATACGATTGGTACATCCCACATTGGTCATTTAGTGACAAGATCGTTACATTTCACAAACTACAACAGAAAAATAAATTAGCCCAGGGGGAATTGTTCCGATATCTCAAATCCGTCATGCGCTCATGACAGCACTACCAGATATGAGCGCCCTAAAGGAGTCATCCCCCTTGGGAGACCACATCCTCTCTGAATCAATCACCACCAAAGCTGTATCCCTGACGTATCGGAAACTATGTAACATCCTGCCAGATCCCTTTCAGGCACTGCGTGATAAGCGGCAGAGATCTGGGGGAAATAGAAGATGAGGACTGGCAGACGGCACTGATGTCTCCAAGGGAAGCAGCAATCAATCACCGCTTTTGTTTAATCCAATTAAAAGTCCTTCACAGAGCGTATCTCTTGGGGGGACCCAAGTGAAAATGGGCACTAGGCAAAATGCCCTCTGCCTACGCGGCTGTCAACAAGAGGCAACCTTTTTTCACATTATCTAGGACCGTCCACTCTTACAAAACATATGGGAAAGGGTGACAACACAATTGCAGGACGCCAAGGGGAAGCACATAACTCTCACACCATTACTGGGGCTCCTCAATATCTGGGACGCTACGGATCTTACGGAACTAGAACAACAGTTAGCTACTTTGGGATACACACCGGTCAAAAGAGCGATAGCAATGAAATGGGGGGCAGCGGAGCGACCGTCGGTCAGGCACTGGGTAGCGGAAATTGACAAATGCATGGGTGCTGAAAAAATGGTGTATAAGGCCAGGGTGTGCCCTAAAAAATGGGATAAGAAATGGGGTGGGTGAAACTCACACAGGGGAGGTATATCTGTATCCCCAACTGTGGAATTGGATATGTCAAGGTGAACAGAACCAGAACTTCGGACATTTACACAACTGAATGCTTAATGTTTTATCATGACGTTATAATACTATGCTTATATGAATATTATGCATACCACTGTTTTGTAATGTTTTAAACAATTCAATTAAAAAATCTTTTAAAAAAAAGAAAGGGAAATTAGAATTACAATTAAGGGAAAAAGGTAAGTATCTGTTGGGTTGTTATTATGTTTGGAGAAATTAGTTTAAAAAAGACTAGGTTTCAAACTTATTGAGGCAGACGTTGCTCCAGAAAGTTACTGTGGGTAAGCAATTGCCATTTTACAATACAAAAAAACTGTTTTGAGGTTTAAGAACAACTGTTTCTTAGGCAAGTTGTACGTTGCAACAAAGAGTCCTTTAGTTGTAGGATTGGTAGATCAGAGGGATTTACACATTGGGCCAGATTCCGATGCAGTTAGGGATGGCACCAACCCTCAGTCGAAGCAATCATAACTGCATCAGACCTTCCCGTTTGGATTCCTTACCGACCAACCCATTCCGATGGGGTCGGTCAGAAAGGAATCTGACTCGGTTTTCCGGATGTTTTCCAATGGACTCGAAGAGTCCCTCCACCATCCGGCAAACCTTCAGTAATCTCCCAGCCGGCTCTTTCTGGCTGGGGGACTACAATGGCAGTTTCCCACTGCCTTTCTGTGCTGGCCTTTCCGACACAGAAAGGCAGTGGGAAACTGTCAATGATGCCCCCCTGTTGATCCCTGCACCCTGTGGCAGGTACCTTAGTGTGCCGGCCACCTTGGTGTGCCTGCCAAGTGTACAGGGATGAACTGCACCTCTTGACTTAAAAATGCGAGCATGAATTCCATTCAGAATGCATGGTCCCATTGTTAAATATAGGATTGCGACCGAACAGGGTTTGGTCGCATCCTACTTGCAGGTCTGAACCGATGACAAGAGGTCGTTCAGGTCCAGTTCCTGACTGATGTTGGACAGACTCTGGTAAGTCTGACATCGGAAGCGGCCCCATAGTTTTGGACCTCAATATTAAGGAAAAAGTCCTAATTTTAGATGATTCTGAAACTATTAGAAAATGTATGCTAGGCGGCAAGGGTATTTAATGGAGAAATTACATTGCTTCATGATTTTGAGCAAATGAACATGCTAATCCCCAAAGTTCATAAGGTTATAAATGCATCCCTGTTAATTAGGAGTAGAGTGCTGTGGTTGGTGGAAGCAGGAATAATTTAACAACATGAGTCATCTGACTGTTTGGCTCCCTTGGTAATTGTGCCCAAATGAATAGCAAAATCTGGGTTTGAACTGATTTCTGCGAGCTTGATAATAACATGCTTATCAACCGATTTCCACTGCCCAAGATAAATGACCTGCTGTCTATGTCCTAATGTATGAATTTATTTTGAGCAATTGATCTGGCTGAAGCATATCACCTGGTGTCTCTTCATGAAGATAGTAAGAAATACACTGCACTTATAACTCAGGAACAGTGCTTCCAATTTAGTGGAATGCACTTTGGTTTAGCATCTGCTGCAGCCATTTTTCAGAGACTCATGTTCAACTTTCTTGGTAGGATGAAAAATGAGTTGTTCTTTCAGGATGCCATGGTCATGGGCAAAACTTAAACTTACTATGATAGTAAATTAGAAAAGGTACTTAGTATTTTGAAAGATCAAGTGTTAACTGTGGAGTATTCAACATCAAAATGCAAATTTGTGCAACCTCAAGTCACTCATTTGGGGCATGAGATTAGTGATCAGGGCATCAGACTGAAAAACACTTTGTTAAATGCCACTAAAGCCTCCGAGTCTGGGCCCTACCCCCATACCATGCACCGAGGCGAAGAATCTGGGGGTCTGGGTGGATTCCACTCTTTCCTATGATGGCCATATTAGACGGGTAGTGGGGAAATGTTTTGGAGTCCTAAAAAATCTACGCAAAACGTTAGATCTCCTCCCGATAGAGGCTAGGAAGACAATGGTGCATGCTCTTATTACATCTCGCCTAGACTGTGGCAACATACTCTACCTGGGCGCCACAGCAAAAGGTATGGGGAGACTACAGGTCTTGCAGAATGCTGCCGCACGGCTCGTACTTATGCAGCCTAGGAGGGCGGCTTCAAAAAAAGCCTTGGGCTCACTGCACAGGCTTCCAGTAAAGAAAAGAGTGATGTTTAAGGCATTATGCACCTGCCACCGCATCGCCCAGAACCTTGGCCCTTCATATCTGAGTGACTTGGTCACCATGTATGTGCCAGGAAGGTCCCTCAGATCCAGCAGGACGGGGCTGCTGAAAATTCCGAAGGTAAAGAAGGCCAGAATGGGAGGCCGTTCCTTCAGGTTCCTGGCAGCTCACAACTGGAACAAACTCCCTGTAAAACTCAGGGTGGAGATCTCTGAAGCTAACAGGTACATGCATCAAAGGATTTTGCGATCGCAAACGGTGCGAATTGCAAAAATCGGCCATTTGCGATCGCAAAATCTGCTTTTGGAATGCATGAAGGGTGAAGGCCCTCGCAATTTTAGAATTCGCAAATATTTGCGAATTCTCAAATTGCGATTGCATTTAAGGAATCGCATTTTGCGATTCCTTAAATGCAATGCATGAAACTTTAAAAAATTGCTATTTTGCAATTAGGGGGAGCAAATTACCATGAGGTTGAACATCATGGTAATTTGCGAAAACTTTAAAAAATTCACTTTTGTGCATTTTCAAAGTTTCATGTTGTGCAGACACATGCCCTTAGGGCATGTGTGTGCAAACATATGTGCACAGATTGATTTCAGGGGTGCAACAGGGTGTCCTTTGGACACCCCTGCACCCTTGAAATCGCATTTTAAATTTGCAATTCGCTAATTGCTATTTGAAAATAGGAATGAATGGGGAGGTATTCCTTAATTGCGACTCGCAATTTGAGAGTCGCAATTAAGGAATATTAAGAAATCGCAATTTTTTTCAGCGATTTCTTGATGCATTGCATTTTGCGATTCCTTATTTTTCGCAATTAAGTAATCGCAAAAAGCAATATTGATGCATGTGCCTGTAAGTTTAGAAGGGCGCTTAAAACATATCTGTTCTCCGGTTAACATAGAGTGGACCTCAGATGCGGTCAGCGGTCACCTCTCTCTCACTTAGCGCGGGGACACGCCGAGATGGCGTAACCGTGCGCTTTATGAATTTCTTTATCATTATTATTATTATTAAAGAGGAACCTGCAGCTCAGAACTAGATAGGCCTTAGGTCTTTCCTATGATTGCAGAGGTGTGCACAATGTTTGTTGTTAGGATTTTTTTGTTTTTTGATAAAAAAGATTTGCAATAAGGAATCTGTTGAAATCCAAGGTTGCATTTGGATGGTCGGTGGAGTGTGAAAGAGAATTTTCTTCTATTATAAGCACCATTGTGTCTGCATCTGTTCTACAAGTTTCAATCTCCTAGGTACCAGTTACATCACTATTGATGCAAATAACAAGGGTCGTGGTGTGTTTTTGTCACAACCTTATGAGGAGAGAATGGAAGTTGTGCCATTTACTTCCAGAGCATTTCCACTAGCAAAAGTGAAATATGCTGTCATTGAGAGGGAGGAACTAGCATGTGCTTGGTCAGTCAAGTACATAAGTACATTTGTATGAGGTAGGGAAGTAATATTAAGTTGTGACCACATTTCAATAATGAGAATATTTATTTATAGAGTTTATACAGTCTGAACATGACTGAAGAGGGTATCAGAGCACTTTACATGTGGTCATGGGAAAGAAAACAGGTCAAGCAAAACAACTACATATTCAAGAGCGATACAGGATATTGCGATGCCAATGTGGTGGGATATTGCCCTCTACAGAGCAAGGCCGACAAGTCAATATACAAGAGCGTACATAGGAAGTAATAAACACAGGTGAAGAGGGAGGATTTTATTAATTCTAGGTCTGTAAAGTATTCATCAGTAAGACTATAAGTTCATTTTTGAAAGACGCAGCAGAGGAATTCAGTCTGGTTCCAAGGGGCAAGGCTTTCCACAATGTTGGGGCAATACCCTAGAAGGCATGGTTATAAGTGTTTTTCTTTTATGGACATTTAGTGGTTTCAGAAATAATGTGGCGATGCTTCTAGAGGATCTGCAGAAACCAGATTGTTCCAGTTGTTGCGTGAGATACAATGGGTGTTGAAGTGTGGGACTTTGTGAATCATGCAGGCAATTTTTAATTGAATCCTAGGCTCATATGGAAGCCAATTTAAAGCTTTCAAAGCAGGAGAGATGTTGTTGTTTCTTTTGGATCCTGTGATACGTTTTGCAGCTGAGTTACGAGAGTTCCCTAGGGGAGCCAACTTGCATCTAGGTAGACCACAAAGGGTTGAACTTCCATAGTCCATCCTAGAAATGACTAGGATTTGAACATCAGATTTGAAAACATCAGGTTGGAGGGAGGGTTTTATTTTTCTTAGGATGGTCATTTGGACGTTTGCTTCTATGTTGGCTGAGCCGATGTGCTCCTGCATGTTCAAGTTCTTATTTAGCAATACTCCCATTGAGCTGGTAGAATCTATGATGTGTGGCACACAGCTGAGAGCTGTTAGTTGTTTCATATATTATTCAATGATTGGAGATTGCTTTGGTGGGGGGAGTAGGAGGAATTCCATTTTGGGAGAATTTAGTTTGAGGAGGTTGGAGGTCAGCCAAATTTAGGTTTTATGTAGAGTTGTGTTGAGAGACCTGATATCTTCAGGCGAAGAGATTTTCAGGTAAAATTGTGTGTCGTCGGTATACATGCGATAGTGAATGTTAGATGATTTCAGAATTTCAGTTAAAGGCTACATGAACAGATTGAAGAGAGTGGGGGAGAGCAAGGGTTCCTGTGAAACCCCTAGTGTTATTGGTGTGGAATTGGAAAGGGACTGATAGACCGTGATTCTTTGCACTCTGTTGTGGAGAAATTAGGCGAATTAGTTTAACACAGATTCAGATAATCTCATACTGTGTTTCAGTAGGTCTATGAGATTGTCTTGTTTGACAGTTTCAAAAGATGATGAAAGGTCGAGGAGGATTAGAAGGTAAAATTCATTCTGATCCAGCATTTTTATTGTGTCATCAACTATGTGTGTATGGCCATGTCAGTGCTGTGACCTAATGCAAGCAAGATGGGAATTAGTCTAGGAGATGGAATTGGTCTATGTGGTTATATAGCTGGACTTGCACACATTTCTCTAGAAGCTTCGCCAGAGTGGGAGTGTTAATGATTGGATGTGAGTTTAGGTCCTTGTGATCTGCTGTGGGTTTTTTCAGAATACTTTAGGCAACCTGGAATGAAACCTTGAAGTAGGGAGGACTTCACTATCTTTGTCCAAAGTGGGAGTATAGACTTATTCATCTCATTGAAGAAATTCGAAGGTAGATAATCACTGTAGTGGTTTGAGGGTTTCAGTGCTGCAAGAATATGGTGATTTGGTCAAAGGTTTAGAATTGGTTCCAGGAGGCCTTTCTTTTAGGTATCTGTCCTAGACGGAAAAGAGGCTCAGGGGAACAAGAAGGGGGGGGATTAAGGTTTTCATTGCTGTCTGCATCTCACTTTAAATATTTTTCATCTTTTCAAAAAAGAAAGACGCACAATCCCCAGTTTTGCTGAGGACTGAACACCATTGGGGAATGGTTGGAATGACTATTAGATTGTAGTTTGGCCAATTCGAATAGCTTTTTTGGAGCAATTTCTGTTTTTATCTAATTGGTTTCTGAAGATCTTTGCTTTCACACTTCTGATGCATTTATTGCAAATGCTTCTCATTGATCTCAGGAGCTTAAGGTGTTTGAGGGACGGTGAACATCTCCATGATCATTCAGCTAATCTAAGATTGCTTCTATCTAAGGGGTCTCTAACCTTTTCTGTCTAGAGAGCTACTTGTGTTCAATGAAATGCACCGACAGCTGTTACTATCATTAGTGCTGTATAATTAAAAAATGCTATATGTATAATAATGCAACCAAGCGTTAGCTTTATAATTTAATAAGCTGGGCTGCACACTGGTGAGCTACTTGGAGGTAGCTGGAGCACTACAGTAGCTCATGAGCTACTGGCTGGAGACCCCTGGTCTATCTATATTTAGGCTACCATTGAACTATGTTTTGGAGTCTTTGGTGGACATTCTTTTAAGTTGTAAGGGGAAATTGCATCACAAATGTTCAACATGGAGTTATTGTAATGATCTGCAAGTACATGGACATCAGCCATGTCAATAGGCTGAGGCAGGGTATTACTGCTAAGGGATAACATTTCATTCAGGTTATTTTACATGGACCTTTTTTGTACTCATGATGGGTTCATTGAGGCTCACTGAGGAACTGCTGTTAGCCACACCATGGCAATCTCCTCCAGATACACAGTTTGAGCAGAGGCAGCATTGCAGAGCCTAATGGTATATAGGTATGTGTAATATTAGCGAGAGTGTATAGGATGTACTCATTGGAATTTACCCTGGTCCCCCTGCCAGAGTGCAATTTAGTGATATAAGGGGGTCGAAGGAGCTAGGGCAACGTGTTACCCGGGCGTTTGCCTTCCTCATATCCGCCAGGGCTGGCATGTTTCCACAGGAATAGCACCTCGCAGTCTGCTAGGTCACAGTATTCTGTGAGAAGTGCTGTGCGCTTAAGGGAATCCGCTGTTCCTGGATGCTGAGGACTAAGTGAGTCCAGCTTGGTCAGATCCCCCTCGATGCACATGTTATGTTATGTTATGATAATTTATATAGCGCATGATTACCCGGAGGTGTCCTCTGCGCCATTCCTGCAGCACCCCAGAGTGTTTAGAGATACATATACCCCTAATGTATACTTTAAATTTCTCCCATTGAGTGGCATGCATTTCTATGGACTCCTATTTGAGTCGGAAATATTCCAGTACCGTATTTTGCAAGTCTGAGCAAAAGAGTGTATACTGTAACAATACTGATCTCTACTGCCCAAACCTAGAGGCCAGAGAGGAGGATAATGTAAACCACTCTAGATGCAGTAATTTGTGGTTGATGGTGGTTCCTGGAGTGGGTCGATTCCCCACATCTGTAGACCTTAATTGAGAATTGGGCCAGATCGTGAGTCCCAGAGGGGGCTCTGTCACCATAGTTTGGTGTGCGCATCGACCTCCACCTGGTGGACCTCCCAGTCCTGTCATTGACAAAATTCTAAACGTTGATAACGGGGATGCCATCCTGTGACAGGCACGTACTCATGGAAAGCTCCTGTTTTGAATTGACACATTTTTGATTTCCTGATGTCACAAATCCATTGTGAAGCAGCACAAAATCTCTGATGCCATCAGGCTGAAACTGAAAGCAACAAATATAATAATAATATATGTTACTTTTCCTTGCAAATCTGAAGGTGATTCATGGGTCCGTTGATAAACGTCACCGTATGATATAGGACAGAGGGTTGGGGCGGTTGACATCCAATTGTACCACTGGGCATCCCAGCTCTTAGTTATTAATGACTGGACAACGGCAAAACCACAGCCTTCATCCTCCAAGACAACTCAGGCGCCTTCGACACCATCTGCCACCACACCCTACGCACACGCCTCCACAATGCGGGGATCCATGACAAAGCCCTTGACTGGATCACCTCTTTCCTCACGACAGAACCGAAAGAGTCTCCTTCCCTCCATTCCGACATGAAGCCACCAAAATCACCTGAGGCGTACCCCAAGAATCATCCCACAGCCCAACCCTTTTCAATGTCTACATGTCACCTCTCGCCAACATCGTCCGATCACAAGACCTCAACATCGTCTCATACGCCGATGACACCCAGTTGATCCTCTCCCTCACCAAGAACCCCGCCACCGCCAAGACAAACTTCCACGAAGGAATGAAGGCCGCCACCGAATGGCTAAAGAACAGTCGCCTAAAGCTGAACTCGGACAAGACAAAGGGCCTCATCCTTGTCTCCACCCCCTCTGCCTGGGATGACTCCTGGTGGCTGGCCTTGTTAGGAGCGGCATCGACACCCACCGACCACACACGCAACCTGGGGTTCATCCTGGATTGATCACTGTCAAAGACCCAGCAAGTCAAGGCCATCTCCTCCTCCTGCTCCAACACCCTCCACATGCTTTGCAAGATCTACATATGGATCCCCACTGAAACCAGAAGGATGGTTACCCAGGCCCTTGTCACCAGCAGGCTAGACTACGGCAATGCCCTCTACGTGGGAATCACGGCCAAACTCCAGAAAATACTTCAACTTGCACGCCTCATCCTCGACATCCCCCGCCACAGCCACATCACTGCCCACCTGAGAGACCTGCACTGGCTCCCCGTCAACAAGATTATCACCTTCAAACTCCTCACCCATGCACACAAAGCACTCCACAACGCCGGACCAACATACCTCAACAAAAATCTCACCTTCTACACTCCCGTGCATGGACCCACGTGTAATAGCTTTTCAGTGCACCTGTGGCTGATACAACTGCATTATTAACTACATACAACCTATATGCTACTAAAGTGGCTTTGGCATGCAGGCATTCTCCTTAAACCTAAATGCACCCACTGCTTCTCCCCAAAGTCCGACTTCTTTCATATGCATTTCTGGAGAAAGATTGGCCAATCCTTGGCAAGGGTTCTGGATAGACCTGCTGAATAAGCACCAAAGATGGCCCTGTTGGGCCTCCTGGATGAGTTTGGTGGTTCTAAGTGGGACTGAACACTTATGGGTCTAGCAGCGATGGTTTTCAAGAGAAATGTAGCGCATAAGTGGAAATCCCAACATCCCCAGTGATAGCTGAGTGGAGATACGCCATGAGCATGTGTGCCAAACAAGAAGAGCCAATCTATAATGGCAGGATCTGTCTACAAAAGGTTTGTAAGATCTGGGGCAAATGGTGGTAGTATTATTGTATAGCAAATTTGCTGGAGGTTATGTCCTCCCTGGGTTGTGATCCTCAGTTATTCAATGGGGTGGTGAGGTGTGTTATTGACTGTCCAGCATTTTACTTTTTATTTTGATGATGTATTTCATCTTTCAAAAACCAATGAAATGTGTTGATTAAAAAAGTTCTTATACATTTTTTAAAGGTGGATGATGGTAGGTGCTGGCATTTAGGTAGAGTGGCACTATGGCATGTAATGTTAATGGATCTCTTTGAGCATACAATTACCCAGAGGTGTCTTGGCACTAGCTCAGCAAAATTAGGCTAGGATGTAGCAAGTAATTTAAACCAAAAGCCATGTTTTAAGTGCCTTTCTGAATGCTAATAAGCCAGGCATCTCTTATAGTTGGGGGGGGGGGGGTTCAGTCCAGAACCTGGCAGGGCAAAGCACAAAGCTTATACTTCCCCAGTTGGTCCTTTTGATCCTAGAAATAGTAAGATTGTTTGCACTAGAGGATCTCAGACATGTGTATGACTTATATTTTTTTTAAACTACACCTAAAGTAGTCTGGCGAACCTCCATTCAGTGGTGCACCAATCTGATCCGTCCTGTGTTTCACAGCGAGCCCTGAATGCCGAAGCCGCCAGGCACCCGACAGCAGAGAGGAGGTGGAAGAGCCATGCCGCTGAGCCGCCGAGCCTTCACTGCACCGCAAAGTGCCGCAAGCAACCTAAACCAAACCAGCTTGCTCCTCAGCATGCTGAGACCCGCGGCACGCTGAGACCCCCGGAGCACCCACGCAACAGAGAGGTAGAGCGGGGAAGAAGCGGTCTGGTGGTTTAGCGGTGGAGCGGTAGAGCGTCAGGGCTTAGACCCGGTTGTAGTCTTGCTCCTCCTCCCGCTCACCCCCACCCCCCCTGCCTCTACAGCAAGCAACAGAGGGGCAGAGCAGACCAGCGGTTTAGCAGTGGAGTAGCGGAGAGGTAGAGCGGTAGAGCCCCTGTCCTGGTTGGCTCCTGCTCCTGCTCCTGCCTCGCCCACTCCCATGCTCCCCCGCCTCCACAGCCGTGCTTGAGCTTGAGCGCAGAGCCACTGTTCGTCGCCCATCATCGCACTCCAGCCCAGCCGACAAACCCAGGGAGGATCAGAGAGAACTAGGGAGAACCAGGTGCCCCCAGAAGTGAGTTATAAGGGGGTCTGCCGTTTTGTGTAACTGGGCAAAAAGGCAACAGGGAACCTGCAGTGGCAGTGGCAGTGGCTGGGCAAAACCGTGGCAGCCGCAAAGATCGCACGGACCGCAAGCCGTGGAAACAGGCAGAGGATACATCACGAGTGGGCCCAGGAGGTACATGCAACCCTGACCTCGACCCTGACCCTGACCGTCACCCATGTCCACGACGTTAGAAGGTGAGCTGGTGGGCTGGAATGCATATGAGCAGGAAGGAATCGAGTGGGCGATAGTGACCTTGTGTTTTTACGACTGGGGTCTACATCCTGCCTACTGAGACCAACCTAGACTTGCGCACCTTGAGAAAAGCCCCCATACAGATCTTGTAAATTGGTACTCCATTTACCCACCCTCATTCATACCCTCCTGTTGCACTCTCTTGCAACTGCAGACCCCCAACCAGCCTCCGGGTTAGCTGGGCAGTTACTGGGAGAGATACAAGCGCCAAGAGACAAGCAACAAGTGACACCGGTCAGGACAGGAGAGGGGTCCAAGTAGAAGTAACATAAGATCAGGGAGAGAAAGAAAAAAACCCAACAAAGCCACCGTCAAAACGGAAAAGAAACGAAATGGCCACAAGCATAGAGGCCTTAGACAAAAATAACTCAAACTCCAGTATAAAGGCTGGCAACAACACCACCTTACGAAAATGCAATCTCAACGATATCAAAAACAGCAATGATGAAAGTGTGCTAATAGGCAGTGCTCAAAGCTCAGCAGCATCGCCAGAGCAAGGTAACGCAAAAGCACAAAAACAAACGCCTAGCAGCGAAAAAAGGAAAAACTCCCATGACCTATTCAATACAGAAGACCTAATCAATATTGAAGACCAGCCCTTAAGGAAAACAAAAAGCTACTTTTAACCAAAAATTTACACAAAATTCACTTTTTTTTTTTTTTTTTTTTTTTTTTTGAAAACATTTTATTGTCAATAAGGCATAGAAAAACATGTACATTCACACCATTGATTTACAGTTCTTCATTATTTCTTACAGCAAAGCAGAAGCCGGCGAAGTCTCAACATTTGCAAACGTGTGCGATAATCATACATATACAGGAATAACAGTATAGCTCAACAGTCACGCGCACCCGAGAAAACTGTTCGTGCCGGTCCAGTGCGCAATTAGGCCCTTTAGCCTACAGCCCTGAATGCTTGGCAAAGTCGGCAAATAAAACTAAAATCTCAACTGTGAAAACCTAACAAGTGTCATCATCTCATGAGAATGTTGTAGCCATGCACAGACAAGTCCTCACCCATTGCACATTGTCCGTATATGCGTTCATTGGTGTCTTCCCGGTCCCGCCCCATCCCATCATAACTTACAGTAGCACACACCAGTCCCTCTCACCTAGTCATCTTCATCATCCGACTCCATATCTTCGCTCTCTGGCAAGGGTGCATACGGCTCCCCCCTGTATTTGTTCCAAGGCAACCACACTTTATTCCATTTACGGGGACAAGCCCGCAACACATATACCGCCCTCTCCTTCACCAGCAGTATGTCCATATTTCGGATCCAGCCATGTACCGTAGGCACGTCTGGGGCTCCCCATTTCTGTGCAATGTCTCTTTTCGCTACTGTCACAGCTAATGTGACCCACAACTTTCCATACCTGCTCAGGTCTGTAGGGTCCCAAACGTTCAAGAGGCATTTACGGGGTTCAGGGAGAAGTGACACCCCAAGGACCTGGGATATCGTGCGCATGATTCGTTTCCAGACTTCCCGGATCAATGGGCAGTCCCAAAGTGTATGGAGCAATGTACCCTCCTCCCCACAGCCTCTCAGACAGAAGGGGTGTGGCGCCCTCTGTATCCTGTGTAGAAGTGTTCTGGTGTAATAGGTGCGGTGTAAGATCTTGAGTTGGACTAATCTGAACCTAGCCGATATGCCCACTTCCCTTGGAGACGCCAGCGCCTCATTCCACTCAGTGTCATCCATGTCTCCTACATCTTCAACCCACCTCTCTCTAAGTTTCTGCGTGGGGATTGCCAGATTGTTAACCAGTTTCTTGTACGTAAGGGAGGTCGCCCTCTGTTCCATAAATTCCGTCAATAACCTGTCTTCCAAAGGTGATGATTCTGGAAGTGTGGTGTCAGGCGGAATGGCTTGAAGGAGGGCGTGACGAATCTGCACATACCTGAACGCTTCAGTGGGGCCCATATCATACTGTTGCTGCAGTTGTGAGAAAGCAACTACGGAGTCCCGCTCCCAGAGGTCCCCCACCACCGAGATCCCTATTTGATCCCAGCGTGCAAAACCTTTGCAGGATCTTAAGTTTCCCAGAGACTTCGCGTCCCACAACGGTGTCATTTTAGTGATCCTCCCCTTCCATCCCATACGAGATTGTGCCGCATGCCACAGGGTAGCCGTATGCAACGTTGGGCCAATCAACGCACGAACCTGTGAGTGGTTGTATAATACTGACAGCATGCCATCCGTTCCTAACTGCGACCAGTCTGCTCTATAAGCGGGGTCATCCCGCGGGACATGGATCCAGCAATTAATCACCTTAAGTTGGGAAGCCCAATAATACAATTGAAGGTCGGGAAGGGCGATCCCTCCATCGTACCAGCCCTGAACCAATTTTGCATGCGCTATACGGGCTGGGCCGTTGTTCCACAGCAGGGCAGATACCTGCGCGTTCACCTGGCGGAAGTAGCGCGGAGCCACCACGTGGGGGGTGTTTTCCAACACGTAGAGAAACCTGGGAAGTGCCATCATTTTAAATAACGCTGCCCGCCCTAGGAGGGTCAGCGGAAGGGTAGCCCAATATTTAACGTCTGCACGTAAACGTGTCAGAGGCGGCACCAGGTTCGCCGTGTAGAAGTCCGCCGCATTTGCGGTGATGACAATACCAAGGTATTTAAAGGAACCCTCCGCCAATTGCAGGGGGCAGTCAGGCCTCAACAAGGGTGGCTGGCCCCGAATGACGAAAATTACGGATTTGGACCAATTCAGGGTGTAGCCGGACGCCTTCCCGTGCTCATCGCACAGAGCCAGCAGGGCAGGAATACCTTCATTGGGATCAGTCATGTAGATCAGCATGTCATCTGCATATAAGGATACTCTATCCTCCCATCCGTCCTCCCAGGCGATGCCCCGAAACAGTGGCGTTGCCCTGAGCAGAATAGCCAGAGGCTCCAGTACCAGCGCAAAGAGCAAGGGTGACAGCGGGCACCCCTGCCGGGTCCCACGCCCCAGGGGGAAGGTTTGTGAAATGTGGCCGTTCGCCACCACCTGCGCCATGGGTGACCTATATAGTAGCCGTATCCATGCTACAAATTTTGGGCCGAAGCCCATACGAGCAAGGACTGCAAAGAGATACTCCCACTCCACCAGATCAAATGCCATCTTGGCATCCAGGGACAATATGACTGCCTGGTCCGAGAGGAGATGCGCTCGCGCCAGGACTCCATGGACCCTCCGCAAATTCAATGCCGTACTTCTGTGCGGCATGAAACCCGATTGATCGGGGTGTATCAGGGTCTGTAGATGTTTAATCAGGCGACAGGCCAGGAGTTTCGCAAGGATCTTTGCTTCCACGTTGAGCAGGGAGATAGGTCGGTACGAGGAGCACGCCGTCAGCGGCTTGTCAGGCTTAGGAATGGCTACTATCGTGGCTACGCGTTGGTCCAGAGGGAGTTCCGCTTTGGCCAAACTGTCCACATACATATCGAGCAGGGGTTTGCTCAACAGGGGAGCCGACGCTTTGTACCATTCCACAGGTATTCCGTTGGGACCCAGCGCCTTCCCCGATCGTAACGACAGTATTGCCAGTTGGATTTCATCTGCGGTCAGGTCAGTGTCCAGTTCCCGCTGCGCCTCCTGTGAAAGCTCGGGGACCGCTATGTTACTAAGTGATGCTAACGCCTCCCCTTCCGTGACCTCCCGTGTCGGTGTGTATATGTCGTGATAATGTCGTGCCAGAGTGCGAACTATCTGCTCAGGGTGTGTCTGCAGCCGGCCGTCCTGTGCGTGCAGCCTCTGAATGCCTTTATTACATCCACTCTTTTTATCCAGCCACGCCAGCATCTTCCCGGCTTTATCGCCCAGGTCATATATCCTATGCGCTGTGGTTGCCAAGTGTCCCTTGGTCACTGTTGTAAGATGAGATATGTACTTTTGTTGACTGAGGTGCAACGCATGAGCATTGGCAGGGGTGGGATCGGCCACGTGCGTTGCAGTCGCGGCCTGTAGCGCCAATTCCAACTGCGTGAGTTCGTGTCGGGAGTCTCGTTTATGCCCTGAAATGGCCGCTATCGCTGCGCCGCGCAAAACAGTTTTGTAC
The DNA here is from genome assembly GCF_964261635.1 of Lissotriton helveticus. Taxonomy (NCBI): domain Eukaryota; kingdom Metazoa; phylum Chordata; class Amphibia; order Caudata; family Salamandridae; genus Lissotriton; species Lissotriton helveticus. The sequence continues at coordinate 212,805,009 of NC_136058.1, forward strand.
GCCTCCCAAAGCACCGAGGGTGAAGTGACTGTGCCTGTATTCTCTGTAAAGTATTGTGAGGAGGCCAACTTAAGCTGTTTCCGAACACCCGGGATATGTAAATAATTGGGGTAGATTGGATAGATTCTGGCGCGTTTCCTCTCCCTAGTCGTGATGTGTAGGGACAAGGGGGAGTGATCAGATACACCTCTAGGCAGTATCTCTAGTTTGTCCACCGTGCCCAGCCCCAACCCTAAAAAGAAAAGGTAATCAATGCGTGAAAGGCTGTTGTGCGCAGCTGAGTAGTGCGTGTACTGAGTTGCTGTGGGATTTAATTGACGCCAAACATCAGCGAGGCCCAGTGCCGTCAGAAAGCTAGGGAGCGTGGCTGTCCCTCTCAAGCGTTCCCGTACTGGAAAGGTGTCCAACAGCGGGTCAGATATGGCGTTAAAGTCCCCCCCAATGATCATGTCACCCTCTGGGAGGTCGAGTAGAAATTGACCCAGCGCCGGCAGGGCCGTAGAGTGTAGCGCTGGTGGGATGTACACCGACACTATGTTAAGGGGCCTCCCCTCCCACTGGCCAAAGATCGCCGCAAAACGACCCTGATCATCCCTCATGCGGCTTTCCACCATAAAGGGGGAGTTCTTCTTAAGGAGTATCCCGGTGCCCCTGGATCCCGTGGTGAACTCTGCATGTACCTCCATGGCATATCCCCGCCTATTGAGTGCTTTGCATGTAGACCCAGCAAGGTGCGTCTCCTGCAACATCACCAAGTCAGGTCTGTGGCGTTTGATAGTCTGGAGAACCAACCCCCGTTTAATCTTGTCCCCCAGACCCCGTACATTCCATGAGAGCAGTTTTAAGGGAGATACCACAGTCAGTGGCAGGCCAGAGTCCGCGGGCGTTGCGCTAGCTTGTTGGGCCATAGGAGGCTATGGTCAGTGCAATGGACATGTGGAGTCGAAGCGGGACATTTACATATGGACGCGCGTTAGGGAGTCTCGAGTGCACAGCTTGTGTTCGGACCATGTGCCACAGCGAAGAGATGATGACTAACAATAATAACCAAAACAGAACAATCCAACCCCCCCACCCCCTCCCTGCTACCCTGCACCACGGACTCGAACCCGCCCGCATCCCCAACTCGGCAGAGTGCATATTCCCATCCCCGTTCACCTTACTTGCTTGTGGGGTAGGTGAGCCCCCTACAGGCACCAGCCGATGCCCGCCCTACTCAGCTCCATCAGCATCAAGTTCCCAAGACTCAGAATGCATTGTCCAGCTGGCTGCCCTGACAAATCAGTCCTGTACAGGTTGCCCAGAGTCAAAGGGGTCCCTTTCGAGATCCGATTCCAGTGCCGTCGCGCCCTCTTCGTTCGCGGGGCTCTTCGACGGTCGATCCGCCGGGTCTCCGCTGCGTCGGCGCCTCTGGTCCCCCTGCGGGCGGTGTGGCCGGCCCACCTGCCTCCATCCATCAAGCCAGTCTCTAGCTACCTCCGGCAGGTCGAAAAACCATGTCTTCCCGTCGGCCACGACGCGCAGTTTGGCAGGGAAAAGCATGGAATATTGCAGGCCTTTGTCTCGTAGTGCTTTCTTCACATCCGTGAATGACTTCCTGCGCCTAGCCACCTCCGCCGTGTAATCTGGAAAGAAAGCCAAAGTGGAGTTCTGAATTTTGATAGGCGGGGAGACCCTCGCCGCCTGGAGGATGGCGTCCCGGTCCCTATAATTGAATAATCTGGCCAGCACAGGTCGCGGAGTGGCCCCCGGTTTCGGAGTTCCACCAGGAACTCGGTGCGCTCGTTCAACAGAAAAGAAGTGGGACAGACCTTTAGGTTTTAGCTGGGATTTGATCAGGTCCTCGATATACAGGTCCATAGCAGCTTTGCCTTCCGATTCCGGCAGGCCCAGGATGCGAACGTTGTTCCTCCGGGAACGCCCTTCCTGGTCATCGAGCTTTTCTTGCAACTGTTTCGTGACTCTCTCCATGCGTTCCATGGCCACCTGTAGGTCCGAGGTGTCCTCGACGAGCGATTTCGTAGTTACCTCCACCTGCGTCACTCTCTCCGCCATTTTTTTGAAGTCCGCCCGGAGCAGAGTGACCTCCGATGAAATGGAACCCACCGTCGTCTTGACCTCGGTGAGGGTCCTCATAACGTCGTCCAGGGTTACCTTGGGAGGGGCCCCCGCGTCCGGGGCTGCTCCAGTCGAGTGGCGGCCACCAGTCTGGGCCTGTCCATGCTGGCCGTAAGCGAATTTGTCAAGCTTCGCTTGTGTGGACGTACTTCTTGTGCCCTTACCGGCCATACTGGCTGGGCAGGGATGTGAGCGGGCGAAGTGTGCCGGCAGGGCAGTTTGCAGCCCACGCGCTGTTCCCTGGCCCTGGGCGGCCGGCAAGTCACTGCGGGTGCCTTCAGGTCTAAAATGGCGCTTTGCACGCCTCACAGGGCCTAGACGCTGCGCAGTCGGCCGCCGCGAAGAGCAGCACACCGGTCTACTGTAGGTCCAATGCGGCCTTTTGCTTGGTTGAATCAGCCCCCTACAGTCCCTTCAGGGTTGGCGATTTGTGGTGGTCTGTAGCGTTGTTGGTCGGTTCGCGTAGGGGGGGGGGGGGGGGGGGGCCCTCAGCAGAGTGGCCGGGCTCAGTCCGTATTTCACTGTGCCAGCGCCATTGCAGGCCCTCCCGTAGGGTCTGGGTGTCCCACGACGGTTCCTCTTCTGTAGGGGACGGGGGTCATACGCGCCCCCCCTCGAGAGCGGGGCGAGGCTCCAAGCAAGGGTCGCGCAAGATGAGGGTAGCGCCCTCAAGCAGCCCGCCTCACCTCGCCGCAGTATCAGTTCCTCCGGTCCCCGGTCCGTCTCACTCTCCGCCGGCAGGATGATTTCCAGCCGCCCCCGCTCCTCCAGTATCTTCCCTGTCCAGAGATTCTCCTCGGCTTCACAGGGCACACGCTCGCTGAGCGCGGCGCAGGCGGACACCCCACAGGATAGCACGCAGTCTCGGCCGGCCGACTCCTCCGCTCCCGGCCGGGGTGTGTACACTTCCGGCCGGGTCCACCAGGCACTGTGGGTCGGTGTTTCAAGGCTGGTGCAGGCCCCAGATCGCCGCCTCCAACGGCAGCTGTACCCGGTGTCCAGTCTCCACCAGGGTCGGAACGGAGCTTGCCGCTTGGGTTCCTGAGCCGATGGCGCTCCTTCGAGCGGGCTGAGAAAACGGATTAATGACGGATAGTCGCTACGGGCTGGATTGCCTGGAGGAGCTCCCGCTTCAAGCTGCCTCCATGTTCGGCAGTCGGCCACGCCCCTCCAAAATTCACTTTTTTAAAAGATCGAGGAAACGCTATATACTCAACAAATGATTTCATCACAGGCCTACAGTCCCCACTGCACCCCGCTGATGCAAACTGTTCACTGGCCCAGGTTACAACCTATACAGTTGCAGATGTACACACACCATCAATTCCCAAGGAGACCTAGCCCAAACAAGATGTACAACAGAGAACGAACTGCGATGGGCACAGGTACCTAGAAAATCTGCATCTATTGGGTGTGACACCAGCCAAACGACGCCACGAACAGGGGAAGGTGATCAGGCAACAAACTCAATGGGGCTAGCGACAGAAACAGACACACAGAGCAAATATGAACCCGCGCTCTCGGAACATCACGCTACCAATTTCACAACAGGACAGCTATCCCCTACCCACTCCTCTCCACTTAACCAACACGCACAAGACATACATAAACAAGAGAGCGCCACATCACATGCACACAACAACAACTCACACGCAGAAACTAATATACAAGGGGACCTCCCGATAGCCAACACGCAGGACATGAAAAAAGACCGCATAAACCTTCCCCCTAACTTGGCACACGGGGACTCAATCTCCTCGGATAGGGACATGACTTTCTTGGCATCACAAGAATGGAATGACCTAGTAGCATCATACAACTCCAAGACAAACAGCACTAGCAGAGAGAACTTACACCTGCCAACGGAGGGGAGCAGAAGCCCTACAGAAACCATTTGGGCAACCTTACTCAATACAATCCAGCTGTCATCAACAGCATTACAATACCAATCGGAAAAACTAGACCTGCAGCTAACTGTTCTGCAAACACTAGCAGAGTCCACCATGGGGATAGAAAGAAAACTTTCAGATCTCAATGGCCTTATAAAAAGAGGACAAGAGGCAGCAAAATACAAATAGAAAGAACAAACTGTGTCTGCTCACCAATACTTGACAAACTATCCACACTGCCCACGATGCTGGGAAATCATTTGTGGGACCTAAAATCAAACACTACAAAGCCAAATACAGCAGAGGCTAAGCCTAGCAGATCAATACCCAACAAAAAGCCATTAGGAACCTGCAACGACGCTCAAGGAACTATTATGCAAGGCCAACAATCACGCATTAGCAACACCTCATTAGAAGAGCCCCCCCAGAATATCTCAATTAATGAAAGAGGTGTTCCAATGAGCCCAATGAATGCGCGTGCACAACGTAAACAAAAAAGAAAGGGTAGGAACCGAAAGGAGACAGGAGTAGACCGCACTGAAGAAAATATTCAAATTACCTCACAGGGTAAGGAGCAGCCAGAAACGGAACATACAACATCATCACCCTCACATAAATACTAATTGAACACAAAGACACTAAGCATAAGCGATACAGCACTATCGACACCCAAAGTGATCTTGAGCAAACAGACAGAACTGAAGCCTACCAGCCAAATTAATAACACTCCACCTAGCAAACTACCCGAATCGGCAAAAGTAGTACAAAGAACAGACCACCCTCCTACAGGTATCCATCCAGTAGCCACATCACAACCTGCTACGGAGACCACGAGGCAGGCCTTAGAGGCCTCAGAGGAGTCCACCACAGTTAACGTAGGTCCTACCACCGCTGTTTCTCCCAGAAAATGGATCTGTAGTAGAACCGAGACCATCACCCAAGGACCCTCAAGGAACCCCAGGGAAAGAAGTACAAGAGAAGTAGCCGGCGCGCAGCCCGAGGAGCAAACCGAGGGAGAGAGCACATCATGCTGCGACGAAACAATCAAATTTCGACAACTACATGGAGCAAACCAAAGTGAGACATACATACACCTGTAAACATTGCCTCCGGGAACTAAAGAGTCGGACATAATTCTCTTCATTCCAGAATTTAAATCAAGAGGACGAGTGGACACCCTAAACAGGGGCAACATCCTAAGGCTCATCAATACAATCGATAGCTAAAAGAGCATCAATACAACAGATTTGCTTGGAATAGAATTTCTCCCCGCTACCAACCGACAAGCCCATGAAATAACAAAGACCATCTGGAAAACAAACAACATTGCAAATCTAATCATGGGAGAATCATCTAGATTCTCTCAGTGAGGAATAAAACTCGAAGCAGAAAAAAGGCCAGCCATCCAACCCCGCTCCTTGAAGAAAGGAAACAAGAACGCTCTCAAATAGCCAAATCAATATTGAAAGGAGCACATAGTTACTCCCCAGGAGCCGAAAGGATCCGACCGCATTTACATCACCTTATTCCCCACCACCTTGAAATAAATAGAACAACAACACGTCGGACAATACTCACAGGAGACACAAACTGACAAAGAACAGCAGCACCAACCCTCAAGACACCCGGTACCCATAAAATCAAAATATGCACTTGGAACATCAACGGTCTCTCAGATAAACTCGAGGACCCTGAAATATCAAACTACTTAAACATATTTGATTTGATCCAACTTCAGGAAACTTGGGAAGAACATGAAACATCACTACAAGGATACACAACCTTATTCCATCCGGCAATTAGAGGCTCCTCATATGGCCACTATTCAAGCGGCAGGCGTCATTCGCCTCTATATCAACCATTGGAGCAATGGAAGAAATTGCGATAAAAATCACTCCCCCCAGTGCTACTCAGGCGTTCGCTATAACAACCGTAATCAATCAAATTACTCAACCACTATTTGTTATTAATACATATAATCACCCAAAGCACAGACAATTGGGGGCAAGGGAACTCCACAGCGAATTGAGAAGACCTACGGAGCAAAGGGTAATGGAGAATATACTCGTAGCCGGTGATTTCAACCTCCATCTTTTTGGAAACAAAGCAGATGATCTGACAAAAATAATGTACCTTGCGTGGGATATTCCAACTCAAACGATCCCCTCACCAAACAAATTCACAAAATGCTCAAACCAGTTACTGAGAGATCTTGAGCAGCTAAATTTGAGAGTACTCAACGGTCGATTCATAGAGGACATGCCACCAGCTTCAACATACCTGTCTTCAACCACTCCCTCCCACCTTGACTTCATTCTTGTGACCCTACCTCTGTTTGAAATACTCAGCTCGTTTAAGGTAGGAGACAGTGGCCAAAGTGACCACCTGCCACTAGAAGTGACACTAGGCATGTCTTGCAAGAACCAAGCAGCGGAAAGAACATACATCTGCACAGAGTACACCTCAAACTATAGGCGAATAAGGTGTAAGGCTGACGATGCAAAGGAATTATCAACCAGTGCAAAAACAATCATGCACCAGATAATTAGTTCAGATATGAGCCCACTAAATGCCTGGGGTGAATTCATGAAGGAACTCTGGGCTAAACATGCCACAGAGCTAAATACCAAAAAATCGAATACACCACGGAACACAGTCAGGAAAGTAACAACATTGGAGATAAAAACTTTAAAGCGGGAAATAAAACAGACTCTGAGAAAGCTCCGCAAAGATCCAAATAATTAAGTTCCGCAAAATGTGCTGCACACCCTAAAAGCACAGCTAGAGAAAAAGATCTGGAAAAGCAAAAGGCAGCTGAACGACAACCTCTGGGCAAAAATCCCACATGATTCAAAACAAAAGAACAGCTCCAGATTCTGGAATTATTAATTCATACTCTCCAACGCGCAGGTCACACAGGTATCAATTCTAACATATCCAAAACAGATTGGGCAAACTATTTATCAGCTCACTTCAACATCCATAACCTAGCAGGGCTCTCACCTAGAGGTAGAGCCCGGGAACCTGGTCTGCATCAGAGCCTCGACAAAGCTTGTATAATCAAAAAAGAATTGCCCAATGATCACACAAGGAAATTACCACCACACCATATTGTAACTCTGGACGAAGATGCATCAATAAGACTTGTACCAATCACAAATAGAGAGGAAAACACACACCCAGAAACAGCATCCAGAATCAGAGAGCAAATCTTAAAAGGCAAAGTTGAGGGTGCCCCTGGCCCTAATTGGATACCTCCACTATTATACAAACAAGACGCAGACCTTTGGAGTAGCATCATGGCACCGGTCTTCCGGGAAATAAGGGATACAGTAAAATGTCCAACAACCTGGAGAGGCTCCATAATAAGCCTAATTTACAAAAAGGGTGAAAGGAACAACCCAAGCAGTTATCGACTAATAGCTTTAATCGACACAGAGGCTAAGTATTATGCAGGCCTCGTCCTGGAGGATTTAACAACCTGGGCAAACGAAAAGCACATCATCCCGGCTACCCAAACCGGATTCTGCAGAGGCCAGGGGACAACAACCAACATTATGGCACAACCACTTCTGACAGACGCTGCAAAAGCCATCAAGAGCTCATTATTCCTGTACTTTATTGATTCTAGCGCTGCATTCGATCATGTAGACCGGAGCAAACTTTGGCAGAAGCTGGAAAGATGGGTGATTCCAGGGCCACTCCTGCAGCAGCTGATCATGCTATATACCAACACCTGGGTTAGGAACAAATTGGGCTCCGGTACACACATCTCAAGGAAAATCAGCACCACCAAAGGCTTGAAACAAGGCGGTGTCCTAGTCCCCTATGCTGTTTAACCTCTTTCTCGGAGATCTCCCCGGCGAACTGGAGAAAACCAAATCCCATGCCCCACGGCTAGGCGAAACCACACTCTCAAGCCTCCTTTATGCTGACGATCTGGTCCAAAATCTCTTGGAAACAACCAATACATTTTCTACAAACAACTCATTAACCATCAATTTAAATAAACAAAAGTTATGACAATGAAATTTAACAAAAAAGGAAATTGGCTTGGTTTCTAGATGGACAAGGGTTAGAACAGGTTGCCACTTATAAATACCTAGGCGTTATCATAGACAACCAATTAGAGGCCATTCATCAGAAGGGGACGACATTTTACGTGTCGATCAAACCCCTGAAGAAAGCTCTCCCAGACCGGACATTAGACCCCCTTCTGCAGGTGATAAGAGAGCGCCTTCAACCCATGCTCACGTATGGTAGTGAATCCATGCAAGGAAAAGACGTCACAACACTAGATAACACCATAAGTCGTGCATATAGGGCAATATTCCATCTACCCACCTATACATCACCCGCCCAAATCCGCCTCGAATTCGGGCTATTTATTATTTATTTTATTTTATTTATTTATAGAGTTTTGTGTAGCGCGGACAAGACCCGTAGGTATCAGAGCGCTTAACATATAAGATAGATTACTGACATTATAATCGCAATTGTAACAACAAACATATATGAGGTAGAAGGCGATAGGCTATAAGGGTGATTATATGTAAGTATTCTTCAGCCTATGCAATTAGTATTAGGAGGTGAATACGTTTAGCTTAAGTCATAGGCATATGGCTAAGCTCGGTGAGGTAGGGTTATATAGCATAACAGTGCAATAACACGTGTAATTAGCATTAAGAATTGAATAAGGTTGACATGTATCCAGGATCATAGAAAATAAAAACAAAGTGAGGTAGAGGATATATAGTATTGTTTGTACGTTACAGTCATCAGAACACATAGCTGTGAGGTAGTAGTAAAGGGTATGGCCGAGGTTTAAACATGGAATCAGTCAATTGTCAGATATTGATCTTCAAGACATTCTAGCCGAGGCCATCCTTCATTGGCGTAGATGTTCATATCAGTGATCAGTAAGCTTCTCTATGAAAGGTAGTTACTCATCATGTGGCTCTTCAGTTCACGTTTGAATGATACCGTATTTTGAATCTTCCTGATGTTAGGAGGTATTGAATTCCAGACTCTAGGGGCGGCTCCTGAGAACGCTCGGTCATAAGTCTTTTTCTTACGGAAAAAGGCTGGCAGCAATAGCAACTCTTTAGCGCTTCTAGTTAGTCTGTTGCCTCCCGATAGCTTAATTTTCTTGGCAAGGTATCTTGGCGTGTTGTAGTGAACTGCTCTGTGGGTAATACAAGCCATCTTCATTTGAATTCTGGCTTCGTAAGGTAGCCAGTTTAGTGTTTTCAAGTGAGGAGATATGTGATCGAATTTCTTCGATCCCGTGATGAGTCTTGCCGCTGCATTGAGACAGGCTTTTAGTGGTGCTGTGGATGTTTTCGGTAGACCATCTAACGTGGTGCAACCGTATTCGATCCTCGAGATAACTAGGGATTGTATAGCCAGTTTTAGGTCCGCCTCTGAGATGAACGGTTTCAGTTTTCTTAAATAGTTTAGGTGGAAACGGGTGCTCTTGGCCATTGAGTTAATGTGGTCTTTCATGTCAAGGTTCTCATCTAACGTAATTCCTAGTGATTTAGCGGAATTAACTAGGGTCGGGGTGCAGTTCAGCGCAGTCACCAGTTTCGTCCATTCCTTTACCTCGGGTTGGTTCCTTGTCGGTGAAATTAGCAGGAATTCTGTTTTTTGGGCATTTAGTTTCAGATGGTTCGTGGTTAACCATTGTAGAGCTCTCTTTAGTGTCTTGTTCATTAGGTCAATGTCATCAAGGGAGGCGATCTTTATGTATATTTGCGTGTCATCTGCATACATGTGATAGGATATCTGTGATTTTCGAAGGATCTCCGTGAGAGGTTCAACATACAGGTTAAATAGATCTGGGGATAACGTTGAACCTTGTGGGACCCGACAGCATTAGGGCGTGGGGAAGAGATTGCTTGGTTGACCAGGAAACGTTGAGTCCTATTCTGTAGGAAAGAATTAAACCATTTCAGCACATTTCCAGACAAACCCATCCTGTCTTGTAGCCTGGTTATCAGCATTTCATGATTTACCGTGTCAAATGCTGATGACAGGTCTAGGAGAATCAGTAGGCATGCTTGATTTCTGTCTAGAGCTTGTAAGGCGTCATCCACAATATGCAGGATCGCGGTTTCAGTACTATGCCCAGCTCTGAATCCTGATTGGCAATCGTCTAGTAATGAGAACTTAGCGATGTGTTGACTCAGTTGGCCCTGTACGCATTTCTCGATAAGTTTGGCCAGTAAAGGTATGTTGGTCACTGGTCGATAGTTACTCGGGTCTGTTGCATCCGCTGTCGGTTTTTTGATGATGGGCACAACCTGACCTGTTTTTAGGCAGTCAGGGAGGGTCCCTTGTGAAAGTGAAGCATTTATTATCTCGGTCCAGATCGGAACTAGGGTGTGTCTGATTTCTCTTACGCACTTTGCCGGTAGAGGGTCTTGATAGTGGTTGTTCGGTCTGAGTTCCGCTAGCGTTTTGGCGATCTTTTCCTGGTCATATAATTCAAATGTGTCCCAATTTGCCTTATTTTTTGTTTGGGGACTCTCTGTTGACGCGTTGGCCTCATTTATAGGTGAGGTAAGGGTCGAGAAGTTAATCGCGGCAGTTGAGAGCTCAGCTTCAAGCAATTTGGTTTTCTCCGTGAAAAATGTAGAGAATTCCTCACAACTTAAGGGGGTTTTTGCATTCTCGTGAACTGTTTTGGCTAGTTTATTCGACTGTTGTTTTAGAATCTCAAAGAGTTTTCGTGGTCTGTTTATGGCATTGTCGAGTTCAGCTTTTATAAATTCTTTTTTGGATTTGATTATCTTCTTGTTATATTGGCTTCTGGTTTTCCTGAGGGCTTTCAGCTCGGGAGAGGAGGGATGTTGCCTCCATTTCCTTTCGACCATTCTCAGTTTACGCCTGTCTTCGTTCAGTGACTCACTGAACCAAGGATTTTTTGGCTTCTCTGAAACACTTTTCAGTGTCTGTGGCATGGTGTCATTGACGATGTTTCCTATTGAGGTTATGTAGTGCTCCGTCAACTCGCTGACATTCTGTCTGTTGTTAGGTGGCTTCAAGACTTTCTCACATCTTTCAACCAATAGTTCAATATTGGCCTCTTTTGTATCTCGGATCAGTTTTTTGAACTTGCGGGGTTGTATGGTCCTGCCCTTTTTCATTGTAGGTATCGCGAACGTTATGGCGTGATGGTCGGACCAATCACACGGGTCTATAGCGACGATTGAAGCCTCTTTATTCCTTGAGATAATCCAGTCTAAGGTCGCTCCTTGTGAGTGAGTAGGATGGGTGCATGCTTGTGTAAGGTTTAGTTCGATGAGGAAATCTTTAAGTGAGTTAACCAGTTTGTCATTGCCGTCATCCCAGTGGAGGTTAAAGTCACCTAGGAATATATTGTTGGCATCCGAGTTAGAGTTGGCTGTTATGATCTCCATTAGTTGCTCTGCGAACTTTGCGTTATCTCCAGGTGGGTGGTAGAACGCATGCATGTTGCATCTTTGATTGTTTGTTGATCTTATATTAATACCAAGGTATTCACAAGATTCTAGGGGGTCAGATTGGAATTGGCTGACCTCGATCTCAGACCTGTGGATGCAAGCTATACCTCCTCCCACTTTCTTTGGTCTGTCTAACCTGACAATATTATATTGTGGTGGAACTAGGAGATCGATGTTAGGTGATGATGATTCACTGAGCCAAGTTTCAGTGAGGATGGCCAGGTCGATTTCATTGTTAATGATGAGAGCAGCTATGTCTGATGCATGTTTAGTTGCCGAACGACAATTAAGTAATAGGCACTTCAGGGGTACCTGAGAGTTAGGGAAGTTTCCATTATCGGATTCAGTTGCCGTTACCTGGATATGTCGTAGGTTGTGGTGGATTGCTTTCCTGTCATTCTTTCTGGACGATCTATTAGGGTCAATAGGGACTAATTTGATACTTTCCTCTCTTCCCCGGACTGGTTGTTCATAAGATCGGAGTAAGGCCAAGGCTTCTTCATTTGACAAGGGATCGGTCCTGTTTGGTCTGTTGGGCCTGAGTACAAGATTCTGGATGTGTGAGACTTTAGTGTGTGTACTTATCGTCATCTCCCAAATTTTTCCAATTGTCTGTGAGACTTTCATCGAGACTTGCACCAGGTTGCCTACTAGTTTCTGGAGCTCCTTGACTTCTTTCTGAGTTCGTGATGATTTCTTAAGTGCAATAGACCTGATTGTCTGTGTTCTGCATTTTGTTTTTATCCATGATTGATCTGTTCTCATTGCCACAGATCTTTCTTTTTTGTCCTTCCTTACGTTGGCATTACTGACTCTATTAGAGGTGTACTTATTGTTCCCTAAGTTGTGTGGTGTTGGGGGTGAGTATGTGGATAAGGATCTGTGGGATTCAAGTCTCACATTCACGGGTTGTTGAGGAAGGACGTGGTTATCTTCATAGGGGGATTCCCTTGGAGCTGATGTAACCTCTTCAAGCGCGGTGGCATCTTGTGCTGGCGGCATCTGCTCTTCCCTTAGGGCCAGATTCTTCACTTTGTTTCCAATGTTAGTAGACTTCACTATCCTTTCTATCACATTCTCCGGTATTACCATTTCAATTTCAGTGACATCTCCAGAGTTGGCGGTTTGATTGTTCTGGCCGACCGTTTGATTGGTGTTTCTAGTGATAGGGTCGTTGTTGTCTGGGGTAACATCTAGTGGGGTCATGTGTTGTTGGTAGCTTGGACCTACTATGGATTCCTTTAGGGTTTGGAAAGTTATCTCAAATTTCTCGAGTTCTCTGTTAGCTGCTTGTATCAGCACTATTCCCGTTTTATACATAGTAATGCAGCATTCTGTATTACTTCTTTTAATTAGTGAGGTTGTTATTTTAGTGCCATGTGGTATGTTTTTTATAGTTTTCGTGAACAACATTTTTGTAAAGGCGTTGCGCCATTTAGCTGTTTTGTCGGTGTAGAATATCAGGTCATTCATCATGACGCCCTTAACTCTATCGAAATATGGGTCAACAAATAACATGTCCGGATTTTTTCTCAAGGTGTTATGTTTGAATTTTTTAGCAGCATTTTTGGATAAGGTAGACGGGTATTCTATACTCATTGCATTGGATCTAGTCGACCCTCGGCATCTTCTATCCATTTCCGCTTCTCGTTGTGGGTCTTCTGAAGCCTTTGTCTATATGTTCTAAGTAGTTTCCTGCTAAAATATCATGTGGTTTACACTTCTTATACTGTATAATCGTATAGGATCTAGAGGTTGAGGTGATTCCAGATCTACTGTTTCGTAAGGATAGGTATGGTTTCTCTGTCATAAGTATCGTCTAATTAGTCCTTGGTAATTATGTTATCATGTTCACAATAAACCTTTGTAGTTGTGATGCCATCAGCAGTAATTAATTAATTAACTATCACTGGTTGTCAAAAGGGTTATCTGATGAAAAGTTAATCAGTGCAAGATGTCAACCAAGTTTGACCCTAATGATCTACAAAAACAAAAGGTGGAGAGAAGGGGTGCATATATTAAAACTTGGCGGAAAATTAGAAGTGCCGACCATAGATCCATAAACGCCGAAATTTGGACCGAATTATCCACTAGAGAAAACTCACCGGCAAGGAACTACCTACAAGACTCACTGAAGACATTCGAACTAACAAACCTCTGGCAGTCATCAGTAGACCTCAAAACCTTCAAAAAAATAGTAACGAAAGTAACCAAGACGATTTCTTCAATAGAGGACAAAGACGCCCTGGCCAAGAGGGCCCATGGATGGACCGTGTTGAAAGACTACAGTGCTGTGAAACCACAATAATACCTAAAAACGGGCCTCACACAGGTAACAAAAAATAAGGGGCAGATTTACAAGCCCCTTGCAACACTTTTACGCCGCCCATGCGTCACTTTTGTCACGCAGCGGCGACGTAAACCATGCGCCACATTGCGACGTATTTACAACGTCACGCATCTAGGCAGATGCGTCATGTTGTAAAGCCCTGCGCCACATGAAACCTGCGTCAGCGTTCATGTGGGCGTTCTGTCACAGGGTGGGCGTTCCCTCGCAGGAAAGCCCCGTAAAACTGACGCAGTGAAATCTACAAGACTTCATGGAGTCAGTTTTACGACGCTGCTGCGTCAAATCCTTACGCCTGCTTTAAGTAGGAGTGAGGCACCATGTTGAGTATGGTCAAACCCTGTGCATTGCAGGAGTTGCGTCGCTCTTGCGATGCGACTCCAGCAATGCGCCGCCCGTGCACCTCAAGATGCGTCACGCATCTGCCCCTCCTTGCACCATGGTGCGCCTCATTGTAAATGCGACGCATATGTGGTGGCGGAAGGGGGGGGATTACATGACGCATCTCTTCTGGCGCATCCCTGCTGATTTGCAGAGATGTGCCAGAAGACGTAAATATGCCCCATCGTTCCTAAACATACGCTTTGGCATTATGCCCATCTTGTCGCACCTGGCACCTTGGAAAAGGGAAAACTTACCAAACAGCTGCAGACTCTGCCTATCAGGAAAAAAGGACCTTCTTCACATAATTTGTATCTGTTCAGACCTGATGGATATTAGTCGATCTCTACTCCGGGCCCTATGAAACCAGAAGGGTATAACAAGCGTTAGGGAGGCCGTGATGCTGTGTTTTAACCATGAAGAGACTCTGTTAAATTGCAGACTAACAAAATTCTTTTGATATAGTGGCCATAAGACTCATGAAACAGACACATGGCTCACCTAAAGCACTAGTCGACTCAAACTGTGCTAAGCCCTCTTTGTTCCTCTAGTCTCTATGGTCTGATTAAAACCTATCGTGACACTTATGATTTTAACGAGCAAATTCATTTGCTCCTTTTATATTTCAACTATAACAATGGTTGCTTTTTTACATTGTGAGTTTTTATTAACTGTACAATAAACTTTACTTACTCCATTCAGTGCATTTTAAGCAATGCAAAGAACCTTGTAATTGGTGTGTTTTCTGATAGGGAGCAAATGTAGATTATAGATAGTTTGTGACGCTGACCTGAATTTGGGGATTCTGGTGAGCAATCTAGGTATGGCATTGTGGAGGATTTGCAATTTATTCATGTGTTGGTTCTTCATATTAATGTACAAGCCATTACAGTGCTACATTTCTGATAAAATCATAGCTGTGACCAAAGTTTCCTTAGCATCTTCTAGCATAAAAGAGAGTCATTTCTTGATCATATCAGTATGTAGAAGGCAAATCTGATCACAGCATTCACCTGTTCTCTAAAAGTAAGTTTGTTGTCTATAATGACTCCTAGATTTTTGGCTTTATTTACTGGAACCGGGAGGGAGTCCAACTCCACCGGACACCAAGAGAGGGACCAGTAAGTAGGTTGGTTCCCAAACAAGATGACCTATGTTTTACCTGAGATGAGTCTTTAACAGTTTCTGTTCATCCAGTTGTTTATTCTTCAATGTCTACGTCATTGGTTGCCACTGATGCCACAATTTTTGTATCAACCACATAAGAAGTGAAGTCAAAACCAAATATCTAATTAAGGGGGCAAGTAAGATGGGATGAATATTGAACAGTGTTGGGGTGATTAAGGATTCCGGGGGGAATCGGCTCAGAATAGAGAAGGTGTCTGAAACAAATGGATCCAGGGCTACAGTCTGTGACTGTTCCGACAGTAAGGATTTTATTCTCCTTTAATTCCTATGGCCTGGAGGCAGTCAACAAGCAAAACATGGCTGATCAGGTCAAAGGCAGCCGATAGATCAAGGAGTACCAGAGCAGTATTACCTCCTTTATCAGTAGTCATCCTTGTCTCCTCTGAGGTTTTAATTAAGGCTGTCTCAGTACTATGACCGGATCTAAAGCTAAATCGAATGTTGTCTAATAACTGATTATTCTGAATAACTAGTGCTAGTTGTCTATTCATTTCTTTTTCCACTAATTTCACTGACGGGGCAATCGAGAGATGTGTTGATAGTTGTTATTATCTGTTGGGTTTAAACTCTGTTATTTCAGTAAGGGGAGGATAGATGCAATCTTCCACTGTTTAGGGAGATAACCTTTGCTAAACATGGCATTGAAGATGTCAGTGAGCTGGACAGCAATTCTTTCAGAAGCTATTTAGTTATGGTAGGAGGGCAGGGATCACGAGGAGATCCTGACTTAGCACTCTAAATCAGCATTATAACCTGAGTCTTGGTCAAAGGGGAGAAGTCTGGAAAGGTAGCTTGACCTACTTACCTGGTAATCTGATAATTGACTTTCTGAACAAGTTATTCTCAAACTTGTTGTAAATCTACTCCATTTTCTAATGAAAAAAGTCATGAGCATATTACTGAAATCCCGATTATTGTCTAATTGGTTATTACCAGGTACAGTGCAGAGTTTAGAGACTACCTGGAAGAGTTCTTAGATCGAGCTTTATGCTATCTCTATTTTTTCTTTAAAAATGAAGGCTTTAAAAGTGCTGATAGAAAGTTTGCATTTTTATTTTTCTTCCTTGCTATACTCCTTCCTCCATCTCTGTTCTTGTCTTCTGCAGGCTTGTTTTATCAGTCTAAGACTATCTGAGAACAAGAGTGCCAAGGGTTTCCCCCTGTGGGAAAAGGTGGTTTTAGGTGGAGCTGACAGAGAGATTGCTGAAGACAACCATTCTTTACAAGAGGTGGTCGCTAGATCCAGATCCAAAAATTAGATTTAGTAGTTCTGGCTGAATTTTATTAAATTCCATGGACTTGACAGCATTGCAGTATAGCTTTCTAAGCAATGCTGTTGCACTGTAGTTTTATCTCAAACATAACTGCCTGATGGTCAGTCCAAGTCAGTGAGAAATGATCAAAAAGCACTAGGTAGGTATTGTTTGAGGATATCCCATCCACCATATGCCCGGCAATGTGGGTGGGGCCATCAACTAGGTCCTCTGTATCTTTGTCATCTAAGATTTAGAGATGATAGTTGAACTCTCCTAATACAGTCAAATTATTGCACATAGGCTTGCTTCTACAAGAGCACCTAGTGACTGAGAGAAACTGTTCCTGTGGGCTGGTGGGCAAAAGATTAGAAGCCCCTTGAAGGATTGGGTTTTAATGAGTTCGATATTAAAAGTCAAGGCCTCAGATTCTGGCCTGGAGTCATGCTCAAAGATGGGCATAAGGATTTCCCTAAAAATTACTGCCAGACCTCAAACTCACTTATGAGATCTATCTAGACGATACATGGAAAATTGTGGGGGAAGTGCTGCTACCAGGTAAGAGAAACTAGAAAAGAACCAGAGCAAACCTGCACAGAGATGCTCCGAACTTGTGTTTATTGTTTCGGATCCTTGAATAGGACCTCACACTATATAAATTAGCAGGTTTGCTCTTTTTCCTTTCTAGTTTCTCTTTTCTCCCCTTTCAACCTGCTTATATCCGTACTAGGGGGTCCCCTTCTGTCTAGTTACTGCTACCAGGTAAGGACCAGAAGATTGGTCGGCCCAGGTAAAAGTCATGATAATTAAATCCAGCTGATTGCAGTCTATGAAGTAAACAAGGTGTTTTTATCAGTGATATGGCATTTACAAGGTCAGAGAGAATTTTGCATTTAGAGCTCATATTCACGCTTCAAGTTTGTAATGTATTATTGTTAGTTGGCTTTTTCCTAGTTATAACACTCAGCTTACGACTGTAATGCGATAAGTATTAATGGTAATGTAAGAAGTGCTCGAAGCCATGCACGTGTGTTTGAGGTTGATGTAAGCTGCAATTATGATATTGCTGAGGATTATTACCATGACACCAATGACAATTTAATGAGCCGGAACCTTCAGGTGAAGGAAGGGTTCCTCCAGTTCATTTAGATATAGCTGCTTCTTCCACTGGATTTCCTGTTTTCATTTCCCCAAAGTCCATAGGCCCTCAAACAAGCATTCGTCCTAAAAGGGTAATAAAGCGTCTCATGGCTTTAGATAATTTTGAATGTGATTATAGTTGTTTGCTTCGAAACAATGTACAATTATTCTTGGTTAGTGTAAACATTCTATCTGAACATTTGTTGATATCCGTTTCCATTTATTAATTCTAATGTAAGATTATGGAAAGAGGAATGTGTAGTGTGTATGTAAAATGTAGCTTGTAGAACATGGAACATAGAATGTGAGAGGGTAGGTTATGATAGGGACGTCATTTTTATGCACTGTGTTTGTTATGCGGATTAGTACATTTATAGTGATTTTATTGTGTTGTGTGTGCAAGAACTGTGTTTTATTTACCTGTTACTTGGAAAGTGGTTTTTAAAATTAATCTTTATTGTATGGTTAATAAAACCCATTTAAAAGGTGAGTATGTGACCATTCATATATAATACAATGTACAAAACCATGACGTATTTATAAACATTAGGTCTGGCCATTGCTATGTGTAATTGTAGACGTATACGTTGGGCCACTATCAAACAATCTGGGGATAATATGGCAAAATTATATGGAAAAATAATCCCTTTTCTCGAAAAAGTGAGCAAAGTGCAAGGGAATTCTTTCCAGAGCGATGTAGGTGGGGGCTTGGGTGAACTCCATCAGGAACTAGTTGTTTCACTCCAGGCCTTCTTTTATACCACAAAGCCTCCCAAGCACACATTTTTGTGCGATAGGAGCCCCTGGTATAATAGGGGATGTAGGAAAGTGAAGTGTGAATTGCTTGTGGCTCTTAAACAAGGAAACAGGGTATGCATTGTAGAGGCTAGGCATGCCTATAAACAAATAATTTTTAACGCAAAATCGGAGTGGGAAGTAGAACGTTGGCAGGCAATTAAGTCTGCCCTTGTAGCGAAGGACTCGCGGACCTTCTGGAACCTAGTTCACACGGGGAAACCAGAGGGAAAGTCTACCATTGATTTAAACATTTCAGAGGAATCATGGTGCCTTTATTTTAAAGACTTGTACTCAAACTTAACAACTGAGGCAAGTGAACCCCCACCAAGCCTTTTAACTTCAGACCCCTCGTGGTGCATACCACCATGTACATCAGCTGAGGTCCAGATTGCTTTAACCAAGCTCCAAATGAATTAAGCTCTTGGCCTAAATAAGATACCTGGCGACCTTTTCAGAGAAGAACAGGTGGTATGGATACCCTATCTTTTACTATTATTTAATGCAAGTTTCCAGGGTCTATCTCTACCTTGTACGTGGATGGGAGCGGAGATTATTCCTCTCTTTAATAAAAAGGGATCACCGCTGGAACCTGCTAACTATAAGCCTGTTAGCCTTATCGATGTATCGCAGAAAATCTATGCAAGGGTTCTACTGCAACATCTGCAGGAGTGGATTAGCGACAATAACATTCTGACTACGCTTCAAGCGGGATTTCGAACCAGAACATCGACAATAGATCAACTATTTAGGCTCCAGATATTGTACTGGAAGCATATTGTCCTCGAAGGGGGTAGTCTGTATCTAACTTTCGTGGACCTGAAATCAGCATTTGATATGGTGGACCGGAACCAACTATGAAGTATATTGCTGGATATGGGGGTTCCACCATACTTATGCTATCAGGTAAAAAGACTCCACGACGGGACTTTTGCAAGAGTCTGATATGGCTAGAACGGCCAGCTGACGGCTCCGTTCCCGGTTGTGAAGGGGGTGAGGCAGGGCTGTGTACTCGCCCCAACCCTCTTTTCCCTCTTCCTTAATGGCTTGATAGAAGATCTCCTTGCCATCAAGGATATAGACCCCCCAAAACTAGCCTCCCAAAGATTTCCCGCTCTTATGTTTGCGGACGCAACCCTGCTGCTCTCAAAGTCAGCCATGGGTATCCAGCGGGTGTTAAATCTGTTTGTCCAGTTCTGTAAGAAAAGGAACCTAGTTATTAACATCAACAAGACTAAGTATATGGTCTTTAATGCCAGCACCACAAATTGCCCTATTCCGATGATGGAGGGTAGACCCCTTGAAAGGGTACCCACCTTCGATTGTCCGGGTTTATCTTTGAACAACAAAATGGGGTGGGGTCCCCAGAAGGCCAGAGCTCATTTAAAATTAACACAGGCCGTGGGGGGTATTTTAAAGGTCCAAAAAATGGTGTTTTAAAAATGATAAGCCCTCTTCTAGAAATTTATAAAGTTCAAGCAAGGTCAGCATCACTTTACGGGGCAGAACTATGGGGGCACACCACATCCAATGATCTAACAATTACTGAAAATAACTTCATTAGGCAAATCATGAACCTTCCTAGAAATACACCTTTAGTGCGTTTAAGACTGGACCTAAATATTCGGCCAATTTCGGATGCAATTGCCTCCCGCCCATTACTTTACTGGCGGAGGCTATGGAGCACCCCTGAGCTGATAAACTACCCGGATGAACTAAAGGGGGTTATGGCAACCCTAGGGGCATGGAGAATGCCTTGGCTATCCTATATAAGACACTCCTTTAGCCTGATGGGTATGGATAGCCCATGGTCCAATCCAGAGGAATCCTGCCAAGCTATCCCTAAGAATACCTTGGCGAATATGATAAAGGAGCATAATTTAATGAAATCGTTCCGGTCCTTAAGGACTTCAAGCCTATCGTATGCCTTTTTGGATATTAAGTCATCGTTTAGGTTTAAAGAGGTGATAGATCTTATCCAACCTACATTGGCCAAGAAATTGTACCTCCAATTTAGGTATGGAACTTTACCGCTTAATGCAATCACAGATAAGTGGGCGAGAGGTCCTACTTGCCCTTGTCCTGAATGCCTAAAGGAAGAGGAAACTGCAACTCATGTTATTCTCTTCTGTGTGGCGTATAAGGTAATCAGGAAGAATTGGATTATCCAATTGTGTAACAATATGGGTATTAGGAATTATCTTGTTTTCTATAGGATCTTAAGGTCAGACACTGACCCAGTTATTGTGACTGCTGTAGCCAAGTTTTTGTTTTCAATGTGGAACACTCGCAGGAACCTGCTCCCTAAAGTTTAGAGCTCCAGTATTATTAAGTTAAGCTCAAGTTGTAGACCGACCTTTGTTATTTCTAGTGGTGTTGGGTTGCGCCATCTTTATGAGATATGTAGACTAAGGGGAATTTTACTGTTTTAAATCTTATATGTAATTTAATTTTTAACCTGTACCTACTTTTATACATGTTTTCCCATGACGATGAATTTCAAAAATGATGAACTTCAGGACAATAGGACAAGTGTTTATTTCTGCTCATATTGCAATATTGTGATACTGGAAATTGTGAAAATTACATGTGCTTTTATGGTTTAATCGAACCAAAATAAAGTTTTCTGAATGAATGTAATTGTATACATTAATACACAAGAAGATGCTGATAAGGAGTATTGGATATGGGACCAGGCCCTGTCTCCAATCTCACATTCCCTAGAACATTAAATTAGAGAAAAATTATTGTATATAAATGATGAGTTACGCAACAAAGGCAACGTTTTTCAACTGGCATAGTTATTATTAAATTTGTTTATTAGACCCAAGGCCCTTATAAAGATTGACCAATAATTAAAACACAGTTTTGTTACTATTTTAATACTTACAACAAAGTGCATCAATAAAACAGTAATTCATCTTTAACACTTCAATTTGTCCTTCACAAATATGTGCACCCTATCGGTCAGTGTGGAAAAATTCAACATATTCAGTCGTATCAATTGGTAATTTATTCTATACAGTCTTTATACAACATGGTCCACATTTAAAAGAATTTTTCACATACCAAAAAGTGAAGCTTTCTAAGGCAAATCGTTTCAACTAAAAATGAATGCTCAAGGGCAGGACTGCAAAAAGGGAAGAGCTCCTATTGTTGACTGCATTCCACAAACATAGTTGTCACTTGAGTTACTTTAGATTCTTCTAGCAATTTTGGTTTAAAATATTGAGTTTATGAGGTTCTGAAGCCCAAACAATGGAGAGTTTTACTGTAAAATAGACTTCCATGGCATGTTTCCTCTAAAGTAGGAAGATAACATTGTGTACTGTAAAGCATACATTATCATTTAAAGAGCTCATCTAATATAGAGCAAAAAGAGTTATATTTGCTAGTCCTACATCTCTAACAATCACCAGCAATAGGAATTCTCAAATGTTTATATGTTTGATGATGCCTGCTGATGTTATGAGATCTACTATAACATCATTCACTGGATGGCCCCTTTAGAAGTGGTCAAGGTAGATGAGTACATAATGATAAGAGTAAAGAAACATTAACAAAACAAATACAGTGAAGTCAAGCATGCAACAAGGATCTGATTCACAAAGGTAAACTTAGTCTTACATGTAAGTTTACAATTGTTTGTTATTCAAAAAGGGATTTAAGAGTAGTATTTTTACGAGAGCGGAGTATCCGCACATAAAAAATGTAAGTGTTTATGTGCAGAGACTCTGCACTTGGAAAGTTACTACTCGTAAATCACTTTGGGCTAGATGTGCGACCCTAAATTGTGGTTGCAAATGGGAAATCGGCCCGTTTGCGACTGCAATTTAGGGCATGGCTATGTACAAACCTCATTCTGCGAATCGGTAAATTTTACCAATTCGCAAAATAAGGTTTGCGACTCGATATTAGGAAGGGGTGTGCCAAGGGCGTCCCTTCCTGAGAAAGAGCCTCAATCCTATGTATGATTGTTTTGCAACCACATTTGTAAAACAATAGCAGTTTACCAACCATTTCAAAAGGGGGTAAGCCACTCAAAACATGAAGGGGTCCCCAGGGGACCCCTTCCCCTTTGTGAATGTGTTTGCAAATATTTTGTAAGAGCAGGCAGTGGTCCCAGGAACCATAACAGACAAATGAAAAAGAAAAGTTTCATTTGTATTTTTTAAATGGATCCCGTTTTCATTTAAGGAAAATGGGGTGCATTTTTAAAAAGAACTGTTTTATTAAAAAAGCAGTCCCAGACATGGTGGTCTGCTGAACCCAGCAGGTCACCATTCCTGGGAGTACTAGCCATTCCCAATGGGCTAGCAAATTGTGACAGCCTCATTAATATTCATGAGGCATGCAATTTGGGAGACACTGTTGTACATTACGTTTACAGAGTCACAAATTATAAGTCATAATTTTGCGCAATTTGCAACTCGCTAAACTAATGGTCGTTCATCCAGCCCAATGTGACTTGCAAAGAACCGTAAACTTACCTGAAAAAGTAAGCTTACCTTTGTGAATCATGCCCCAAGAATTCAAGTCCATGAATAATGATGGGTAAAATGTGAAAAGAATTTGTTATGCAACATAATTTGTATATTTAGCTTATCATCCAAAATATCCCCAGAGAAAAATATTAATAGTCAGAAGGATGATCATATTAATATTACAAACTCTCCTCCAAAGTGGCTTTTCCACTATGCTGGTTAGTTTCTTGTCCAATTCTGCTTGCTGTTCTTTAGTTAATTTCACTGTGGGAGTCATAGACAAGCCACAAATCCAGAAATATGTTTTCTTCCACCATGGAAACTCAGCACCTATGAAAACAATTGGAGGAATAAGATTTAAAATAAACCCATGGAATGCTGCACAATCACCCATTCTTTCACAATATTGCCAGATCATTGGAGCCCTGTTCTTCAAGTAGCTGCATTGCACTTGCACCACGCAATGGGGTGCTTGCACAACACAACCACTAAATACGATTTATCAAGTCACTGAATGCCACCTTGCATGGCCCTGAGTGGCAGATAAATCAAAAGTAACACAACGCATCACAAATCACTGTGTTGCGTTACTCTGCCCCAGGTAGGAGTTCCATGGATGGTGCGTGGGTGTTCCCACGCAACACCATGGTGTAGGCCATGGTCCTAGGGTGCCTCCTTTGGCGCTAGGCAGCACATTGTGTGCTAATGCTATGGAAAAGGCAGGACTGCACCGTACTATGTTAAATATGGCACATTCCTGCCCTTTCCTGTCACACTGTGCAGCAAGGTGACTTGCTTTGCTGTGCTGCGTCTCCTCTTAATAAATATGCTGCATTGTATTTATACAACATCAGTACATAAAGTTGTTCACCGTCCAAATACATCTGTGAATACATCCTACTGCTACAAGGGTTGAAACAATAACTATTTATCTCTTATTATCTTGTCATGATAGTTCATGTGTTAACTTATTCACCACAAATGCCCCTTGCATTAGAGAGTCACACACGATGTCCTGCCCTCCGGCTTATCCTTGCAGTCAGCTTACGAAGTGCGCGTTTGTTTTGCAGCTTGCCTACGCGTTTCAGGGTCACAGCCCCTTCTTCTTGGGCGGCGAGTCAGCACACAAGAAACCAGCACATTTTACTTCACGAACTTTATTAACATGCCTACCTAATGGGTGTGTCCGTTTGGCGCCCATGGCATTGTGGGGCATGTAGTTCAATGTGCCAGCGATTAATCCAGTTTTCAGATAGTTCAGGTGTATTTTCTCGCTATTATTGTTCTTTACAGTCTCTGTAACGCGCACTTCGTAAGCTGACTGCAAGGATAAGCCGGAGGGCAGGACATTGTGTGTGACTCTCTAATGCAAGGGGCATTTGTGGTGAATAAGTTACGCTGCGGTCCTCAGCCGTGGGAGAGGGCACCGTCACCGGCTGAGAAAAAAGAGTGTCCCAGCTGGTTGAAGCCGTCAGAACTGAACTTTCAGCCTGCAAACGGTACGATGTTCCAAAATGCACATTAGCCAGCCTTACAAGTGTGCACTCACTAAGAGACTGTAAAGAACAATAATAGCGAGAAAATACACCTGAACTATCTGAAAACTGGATTAATCGCTGGCACATTGAACTACATGCCCCACAATGCCATGGGCGCCAAACGGACACACCCATTAGGTAGGCATGTTAATAAAGTTCGTGAAGTAAAATGTGCTGGTTTCTTGTGTGCTGACTCGCCGCCCAAGAAGAAGGGGCTGTGACCCTGAAACGCGTAGGCAAGCTGCAAAACAAACGCGCACTTCGTAAGCTGACTGCAAGGATAAGCCGGAGGGCAGGACATCGTGTGTGACTCTCTAATGCAAGGGGCATTTGTGGTGAATAAGTTACGTGGCGGTCCTCAGCCGTGGGAGAGGGCACCGTCACCGGCTGAGAAAAAAGAGTGTCCCAGCTGGTTGAAGCCGTCAGAACTGAACTTTCAGCCTGCAACCGGTACGATGTTCCAAAATGCACATTAGCCAGCCTTACAAGTGTGCACTCACTAAGAGACTGTAAAGAACAATAATAGCGAGAAAATACACCTGAACTATCTGAAAACTGGATTAATCGCTGGCACATTGAACTACATGCCCCACAATGCCATGGGCGCCAAACGGACACACCCATTAGGTAGGCATGTTAATAAAGTTCGTGAAGTAAAATGTGCTGGTTTCTTGTGTGCTGACTCGCCGCCCAAGAAGAAGGGGCTGTGACCCTGAAACGCGTAGGCAAGCTGCAAAACAAACGCGCACTTCGTAAGCTGACTGCAAGGATAAGCCGGAGGGCAGGACATCGTGTGTGACTCTCTAATGCAAGGGGCATTTGTGGTGAATATATATATATATTCACTGAAAAAACCATAGGTTATAGACCATATATAGTTAGGAATTAGCATTTACAAAATCTTGAAAATTCACTGAAAAAACCATAGGTTATAGACCATATATAGTTAGGAATTAGCATTTAAAAAACCTTATTTTACTCACACAAAACCATTGAAATTCCATATATAGTTAGTTGTACTAACTATATATCGCGCACCCGCAATCCACTGCTGATCATGTCACATATTACATCATTCATGACATGGTCAGTGACATCACTGATGACATCACTGATGACATCTCAAATGACATCACTGATGACATCACTGATGACATCTCAAATGACATCACTGATGACATCACTGATGACATCTCAAATGACATCACTGATGACATCACTGATGACAACATCCAGTGACTGTATTTTTCTGTAAAGTTAAAATATGTCTTGAGTGGATGTATAAGTGTCTGGATGAAGGATTTAGTAGGGGCATGACTGACTGTATGAGTGACTGATTAAATGTGTCTCACTGAGTGCATGGGTTAGTGACTAAACTGTCTTAATTTGTGCATAATTATGTCTGTTGTTCTGTAAACTGCTGCATGTGTTGATCAGTAGCTATATGATTAACTATATGGGTTATTGATTGGTTGCCCAAGCATTTGTATGGGAGACTGAGTGTGTGTGTGGGTGGCTGGGAGGTGTATGACTCTTTGCATAGATGTGTGAGCAGTTGATTGACTAGATGTATGGGTTCAAAAGTGCATGTGGAAACAGCTGTATGGGCAGTTGACTGTGTGCATGAGTGTATTGGTGAGTGAATTGATATCTCACTGCTACATGTTAAAGTAAGTACATATGTAAAATACAGTACATGTGAGAGTTGACATATATAAATAACTGTGCATAAGAGCCAGTGAATGTGTGAGTGGCTGTATGGATCATTGTGAACTTGTATCCAGGATTGTATAAGTGAGTAAATATGTTTTAGTATATGTTTGAATAAGTAAGGTGTGTATAACTGTATAGTTGAGGAAATGGAGGTGTGATTGATTCTTTGTATGACTGACTAAGTGTCTGAATAACTCCATGGATGAGTGACAGTCTATGAGTGTCTGTTTACACTGATTGTATCTAAGGTTATATTAGAGTCTGAAGAGGTTCATCGTATTATCACATGAATGATGTCATCAGTGATGTGATCAGTAATGTCAAATGAGATGTCATCAGTGATGTCATCAGTGATGTCATCAGTGATGTCATTTGAGATGTCATCAGTGATGTCATCAGTGATGTCATTTGAGATGTCATCAGTGATGTCATTTGAGATGTCATCAGTGATGTCATTTGAGATGTCATCAGTGATGTCATCAGTGATGTCACTGACCATGTCATGAATGATGTAATATGTGACATGATCAGCAGTGGATTGCGGGTGCGCGATATATAGTTAGTACAACTAACTATATATGGAATTTCAATGGTTTTGTGTGAGTAAAATAAGGTTTTTTAAATGCTAATTCCTAACTATATATGGTCTATAACCTATGGTTTTTTCAGTGAATTTGCAAAGTTTTGTAAATGCTAATTCCTAACTATATATGGTCTATAACCTATGGTTTTTTCAGTGAATTTCATTGGTTTTTTAAAAGCTAATATCTATAGCTGTAAAATGTATTCTTCTTTAAATCCCAAAATATATTTTATATGTTTATTAATCATTTTTTTTAAATATTTTTTTTGTTTCGCTCCCGGTCCGCGAACCGGGAAGCTTCCCGTTAGCTCAATTTAATTCCGCGACCCGGTCCGCGAACCGGTAAGAAATCAACATAGTGACGGTATCGCGTTGCCGCGTAATGCGCCTTATGACGTACTGCGTTAGTGCACCCGGAAGTGCCCCGGGCGCGGACCGAGGCGCGAAACGCAGCTCCCCGGAAGCGATCCACGGCGCGAAAGCGCGACGTATCGCGTTGCCGCGAAATGCGTCTTGTGACGTATCGCGTTAGCGCACCCGGAAGTGTCCCGGGGCGCGGACCGGGGCGCGAAGCTTAGCGACCCGGAAGCTAACCGGGGAGCGTTCCGCAGCGCGTAACATGAGCGTGAGAGGTCATGTGACTTGTTAATAAAACTTTTCATTGGTTCATTTCACTTTTGGTTTCATAATGATGGAAGGCTAGGTCAGGTGACTTAAAAATAACACTTTTCATTGGTTGAGAAGTATTGTTTTTTCCCAAATGATGAAAACCCCTCCTTCTTTCCTCACTCTGACTTTCATCATTGTGAGAGGAAGACCTATTTTGCTTGTTGGAAAATGGCTTCATTGGTAGCTTCAGCTGGTGGACCCCCACCACCACCACCACCTCCTCATGGGAAGAGAGGACCACCTCCCCAGGTCCTGACCAACACTGAGGAGGAAGAGGAAGAAATGGATGAGGAGGGAGAAGAACCACAATTTTTAGAAGAGTTGCCCCGGGTTTCCAGAAAGAAAGCCAGTTTCATCTGGCAGTTTTTTTCAATACCTCGTGGCCAAAAAAAAGTCAACGCGAGGTATGTCACCTGCCTGATATGCAAGGAACAATTGTCCAGAGGGACGGACAAAAAATATAGCTTTGGAAATCATACAATGCACAGGCACATGACGAGGAAACATCCCCTAAATTACAGCCGGGCGGAATTAAGGGATATGCACGACAATCCAAGACCAACTCCTGTGGCCAGACCAACAATACCGGTTTCTTTAACACCAGAAGAGGCACGGGAAACTGTGCCAAATATTCAAGAAAATTTTGGGCACATGATTCACTTATGTATGCACTGTCGTGCATTATTAGCTTGTGGCAACATGAGCATCAATGCACTCAACCTGGCGTATGAACACCATGATTGCCCTAACCGCCCCCAGTAATTTTTTTTGCTCCTGTTGAGCCCTTTTCAACGCCTGTTTTTTGTTGTTTCCCCCCCAAAAAAACCCAAAAAAAATATAAAATCGTTCAAAAAATACAAAAAAAACAAAAAATGTTCAAAAAATAAAAAAAAAATATAAAACAACAAAAATATAAAAAAAAAAGTTCTTTTCAGAACTACCTTCCCTTTCCAAAAAAATTGCTAGAATGTTTAGCACTCTGGCAAGCTCTATTTCTTTTGGTTCGCTTCCGGGTTAGCTTCCCGGTACGCGGACCGGGAGCTAACCAAAAAAAAGTAAAAAAAAAAAAAAGTGTAAGTATAAGGAAAGGAAACAGAGAGTGATGTTAAAAGAAAGACAGCTATAGGGAGTAAAGGAGAGATACTGTTTAATAGATCTATTTACCGAAGAAAAGACAGAAGAGGGTATAATTGTGAAAAACAAAATAGATAACGAAGTGAAAGAAAAAAAAAGAGAGTATAACATTAACAAAGAAGAGTTTCTTGGAGAATGTGAGTGAATGTTCAAAATAAGATTAAAACATGAGGAATAACAGAGAGAAAAAATAGAAAACAGAAAACAAAAAATAACAGAAAAAGATTAATTGAAACAGCAAAGAAATGTAAGTAACATAGAGCCATATCATCAACATAGGCAATAAAGGTTTTGCAGCTTTTATTGGCAGAAATGTGTCGCTAAAGCTGCTTTTGTGGCAGAAAACTGCCACTAAAACCACTTTTGCACCAGTTTTCTGCCAATAAAAAGAGCAATAATTTTATTGGCTGTGTTCATAATATTCCCCTTAGTGTGCTTCAACTACACAGAGAAAGCATTATGAACAAGTAGTGATAGAGTGATCAGTCAAAGACACTAAGAGTAATAGAGACGCAGTGAGTGAACAAGAGTGAGGAACTATGAGAAGAGAGGGACTGAGAAAAAGAGTGGAAGGAGTTGAGTAAGTAGGTAATAGAGAAAGGAATGAGGGAAGTAGCAAAGGCAGGAAACTGAGGGTTAAAGAAATGAAGCTGTCAAACTACTAGTAGGTGAATGTGATAGAAATGTAACGAAAAGAGTACAAAACATTTACCTTATAATTGTCATTAACTTACTCACTTTTTGTTTTTATACTTTCAATCTGTGAAAGAGAGAACAAACATTTGAAAAATATTAAAACATGTATTTAAAAATTAGAAAAGACAAGGGAAAAGATTGAAGGACAAACAGTTTTTCAACAACTTTGACACTTACAGAAGCTTCTGCTTCTCCAGGCCCCCTACACAGTCCTAAAGATATACATTTTAAACTAACAGTATCTTGATGCAGATGAAGTGAGGCCTATCTTAAAACATGGTGCATCTTTTGCATTGCTGTTGTTTCAGAAAAGTGTCGCAAGACACTAAAATTTTAAATAATTGCTTCAGGATGCCAATAAGATGTCTACTATCCAGAGGTTTGTTTCAGGTGAGGCCTACTCAGGGTTGCAGATGAGATTTACACTTGTTGAAGAGTACAGAGGAGATAATACATGTGAAGGTCTACCAATGAAGTGAGTCATGTCCACTGCACTCTTCAACAAAGTTCAAACCTCCTATGTTTCCCTGGACAGACCTAAACTTGATCTGCACAATGTGATTCGCAATGATAGGAAACACAGGTGATGTAAATGAAATACGTGCAATTTATTTTGCTCATTTCACAATCACATCACTTGTGTTTCCTTTGCTTAGGTATCTCATTGTGCAGATGTAGTCTATCATATGAAAGAGTACGCAGAAGTGCAGCACTGCATGCAACAACTTTGACACTTACAGAAGCCTCAGCTTCTCCATGCCTCCTACACAGTTCTACATATACATCATAAATGCAAACAGTACAGAATTAATTATACATGTTAAATGGTTTATTTTTGCTGTTCTCAGAATGTATCAAAATTCACTAAAAACAGTGACTTGAAGGTATTCATCATATAACAGCGGGGAAAAAAAAACACAATCAAAATGATTGTGTTTAAAAAACCCATACAACATAAGAAATGAAAATTCAGAACTCCTTAAAGTTAACTTACTTTCCATGACGTCCAAGGATGTCCTATGAACAGCTTACACTCTTTTGTGCTGTTATTACTTTCAGCCCGCCACTTTCTGAAAGAAAATCTCCATCGTTTTTAAAAACACGTTACATGCAATAAATGACTTCTTGCTCTCTACCACAAGTTTCCACAAGGCCAAATCTGGTCAGAGCCATTTATAACTCTTGGATTTCTTGTAAGCCAATCCCGTCATTTGGCATTTCCGCAACTTTCAGAATTAAAATGTTGAAGATCATTTTCACAATCCTGGAATAGTAATATCTTCCCCTTCTTGCTCAGTCATGTTCTACATTTCCTATGACACTGATACTGCTTACTATGAAGCAGACTTACACTACCTCTATGACTACTACAATTATTTAATTCTCTACATCACTTTTAATCACAAAGCAATGTAAAACAGTAGACAGCATTGCAGACTTACATTCCCTCTACTCCATGTTTTGATTGGCTGCTTCAATTAGCTTATAAAAAGAAACAGTTTTTCTGAACTCATTCAAAGTGCACATATTTCTCCATGATGTCCAGTCCTATGGTTAGAAGTTATGTCTCTGAAATACACTTATCCTCAAGGCCAAATTGTGTAGGAGCCATTAGAACTTCTTGAAATTCCACAGAGCACATCCCGAGATTATTTCCCTAAAATTTTGGTTTTAAAAACACCAGGTAAGAGTTTTTAAGGTCATACGGCAATTTTTTTTAAAAAAATGAAAACAGAATCATTGCAGAATGACCAGCCATTTCTAGACTTTAAATAAGCTGTGTAATGTCCTGATGTTATTGAAGGGCCATCATGATATATAATTGCTGCAGTTACAAAAGTCCTTCCTGATATTGACAACTGCGAAGCTACAAAATTTTTAATTAAAGTTGTCAATTTTGTTCCATCAGGCCTACATCGTTGGAACATTAAAATGACATACTGGCCATATGTTCGTATAAATAATGTGGACATCATTTCAGATTTACATTGGCTACACTCCATGTTGTGATCAGCTGCTTTTACTAGCTTATTAAAGGAAACTGATTTACTGTCTGGCAAAGTTAAATATATAAATCTTTCTGAGTCTACACTAGTAGTACTTGATACCATACAGTTCTCGCAGTCATGCTGCCATTGATAAGAAAGCCCAAACAGCTGATCTACATCTACACCTTCAGCATGTAATACATCAAGCATATACATTAAAAACTCCTGACAATCTTGCTGAATATTTTGAGAGAATTGTGTTTGGCCTGAACATCTGTCTAACAGATTTCGAATTTCAGACACACTTTCTATGTTTCTTCTATCAGTGGTACATTTCTCTAACACAGAATTTAACAAACTGCAAAATCTTTGATCAGAATTGACCACAATCTCTTCTTTTACATTTTTTAGAGAAAACAAAACATTAACCACTACATTAGCATAGCAGTTGACACCAGAACTGTTTTCAAACTGAAAACCAACAACATCTTCAACAGAATCCTTTTTGTTTCTGCTTGTAATTTTAGGTTCATTGACTTTTTGTCTTTTTGCTACAACCTCCCCAGTATTGTTCTCATTTCTTCGTTTCCGGCCTACCACACGTTTCTCAAACAAAGGATACTGAGGCAAATGTGGCGCATACTCTCTTCTTAACCTATTGTATTCCTTAACACAATCTAGATCCGCACAAATGTTTGTGACATCACACTCAATCAAGTACAATCCCGATAAAGTTCTAACTCGTGACAATGCCACATATGCCATACCCTCTTTGAACACAGAACTGCCAATATTCACCAATGCACTGTCTACACTTAAACCATGCGATTTATGAATTGTCACCGCATATGCCAAGCAAACAGGAAACTGCTTACGGCGAACATATAAGTCTTTTACAAGCAAAAATCTAGCAGAACAACGAGCAATTAGCTGTACTTCCTCAATGCCATCAAATTTAATTTTTAAAAATTCAATTCCATCTCTATTTCTGTATTTCACAAAATCAACAACATTACCCATTGATCCATTTACCAGACCTCTTTCAACATGTAAATTCCTTCTTAAAATTATACGGCAGTTCAAGCACACATTCAGAGTCTTTTCAAAACCTGCAGTTTTAGATATACTCTTCTCTAATGAATCCAATTTTGTTTTCAGATTCTCAGACAAAATAATTGTTGATCCCATATGCTCTACTCTATCAATAGCTTCCAGTTTCACAATCTCTTGCTTTTCTAAATGCAACATTTTGTTGTTAAATTTGGCACATTCTGCAAGAGTTGGCATCAAACATATTCCAGATTTCTTCTCAGTAATTTTCTGAAAAATATTCTCAGGCACAACATCTTGTTCTGGATATAAATTTGACAGTAATCGTGCATGTAAAGCTTCTTTCCCATGCTCGGTCACTTTTCCAATTCTAACATCTTGTAGAATAGTCTTGTAAACTTCATCCTTCGCCTGACGCATATTTTCATGCAGTTCAGCATAATTGAAGTTTAACCATATATTGACGTTGCCAATGCTGCCTAGGCACTTCCTGGTATCTTCATGCGTGAGCATTTTGAACACAGGTTGCCCTTTCACTGGTGTCAGCTGCAGAAGATCTCCGAAAACAATGATGTGTTTGCCACCAAATAACACATCATACTCTGTTTTGAGAACTTCTTGCATCCTCAAATGCACAAAGGCAAGCATGACATTGGAAACCATGCTTACTTCGTCAATGATAAGAAGTTTCATTTTCCTCAAGATTCTTGAAACTTCAAAACAAGCATCTCCAGATAGCTTGTGATATTGTAATTTGTTGTCATGCTCCACTGGCAGCATCAGTAAACGATGTAAAGTAATCCCTTTAATATTATGTGCTGCCAGTCCAGTTGGAGCAGTGACAACACAAGACAGCGATGACTCTGTCCTTTCCTGCAAATAGCATGAAATTGCTTTAATGAGGAAACTTTTTCCAGTTCCCGCTTCTCCACTCACGTACAGTCGGACAGGCTTCAACGACGTACATGAGCACTCTTTCTTATCATGACTTAATCCATGATCAATTTGCATGGTAACTTCGTCATATATTTTCCTCTGCTCAACGTTGAGTTGTCTTTCCAACTCTTCTAAGTTAACCGCATCCTCTTGAGCATGTGCCATGGCTCTTTCCACTTCATTCATAGCAGTGGCAGCTTCATTTTCAATAACAGGTCCTCCTAGTGGATCCTGACTCAATGAAGCAGAACTCTGACTGTCCTGAGAACTGTCTCTGGCAATCTCGGCTGCAATCGTTGCTTCCTGCTCAATTTCCGCATTCAACATTTCTACATATTTGGGAAAAGCAGGACATTCTATGGTCTCCTTGGCGGCATTGAAAGAGTCTTCGTAACAGAGGAAATCTCCAAGCAGTTCCTCTTCTGCACGCCAAGGCTTGAAAAGTTGCAAAAGTGCTAAATAGAAAAACTCCTTTTTTTCAGGAGATTCGCCACTCAATTTTCGATGGTTTACCAAGTGGCATTTTCTTTGCTTGACCAGACATCCCTCACTTCCTATTACAGCATACACTCTTTTCTCAGTATCTTCTTTGATGTTCCTCTTGAATATGTAATTTTGCAGAACCTCATACAGACAAACATTCTCGAGGTGACTGCTTCGATTTGGATAATATGTATCCAACATGTTTGTCTTCAAAATGTCGGTACTGTTTGGCTCCTTTTCCGCCAAATACTCAATTTCCCGCACAGGTTTGAGAACTCGATTACGCGTTGCTGCAAGACCAAGACTCGCCCAAACGATACTCCTGGACTTGGCATAGAGACTTGCTGAAGACAACCGGTCAGAACATTCGTACGCTCCGATTTCTCGATGCGACAACATCTTCAGACTGAAACTGTACAACTTCTTGCTGAGGCTCTTTTCATGGGAAATGTCCTCCCACATATCCTTCAATTCTGTCTTCTCTTTTTTGGTGATGTAAGACGTCACATACCGAGCCACAGCCATACAGTTATCAGCCACAAACTGTATATCCATGTTAGCATTCCACATGGACAAAATCACCGGGTTGTAGTCGTTGATGTACTTGGACTCTTCGTTCCTCTTCAAATTGTAAGTGTTTTTAGGTGATTTCTTCATGACATTGTGTCGCAGCGAAGACATCAAACTGTTTACTCTTCCTTTAGAAATCACCGGTCGTGGAAAGCCGAAACGACATTTAGTGTAGAACTTGTCCTTGTTTCGGAATTTACGACGGCAGTACTTTCCACATCGATGGCTTTGGAAACGCAGAACTTTTTCTCTTAGGCTTTTCTTCTCCTTTGCGTTTGGAACAGCACACGTAGAATACTGTTGGATGAAACTCATCACTGAGTCTTCTGGATCCGTTCCAAATTTAGGTGCATCCTTGATCCACAGCAACATATGTATATGAGGAGCACCTCTTGCTTGGTACTCCTTTCTCCAGAAGAAATCCAACACCTCTCCAAGAGGTGGATTCTTCTTATTCATGATGAAAGACATCATAGCTTCAAATCTATGATTGAAGTACCTACATACATTGACTGGATCCAAAGAGCACAGTTCTCCGGGTGTCTTGAATTCGATGTTATCTACGTTAGCATTTGCCTCTCGTAGAAATTCAAGTAAGTCTTCCCAGCCATACTCGGCACAGCTCAGACTGAGGAACCATGTGGGAGTACCTAAGTTCCTCAACATACATTTTAAATCACCATGACGACGGTACCAGTACTCATTAGTACCACGCTGACACGCCATGAGATTAATCAGGTGAGAATCCAAAATACTGTCTTGGACATTGACTTTATCCATAAAGTCACTTGCCGAGATGTTTTGCATGTGTATACCACTTTTCAAGATGTGGTTCACTGCATATGACAGTCCAGACAGATCGCTTTCAAACAGGAGATGAAACAAATAGGGAATGCATTGTCGAAACCTAGCATCTCCTGCATACAATCGCAAAGTCCGGTATTCAGAAGCAGGAATTTGATGAGGTCGCTCATCATATCTTCCTCCCTGACCTGTTGGAAAAAGCTGTGGGAGACACCGAGCTTCCAAACTTTCCTCCCAAACACTAATGGGACTCCCTTTGGCTTGTTTCATTTGAAACAACTCAATAGCATTCCCCATGACTTCCTTGGAATGCAAAGGATGAACACTATAATGTTCATATATTTCTTCACTAGTAGAGGGTTCTACTTTCTCAATTTGACCAGCACACAAATCGCTATCCTCTTCCTCACTTACTTCCTCTTCTGCAACATATACATTCTTATAGTATTTATTATTTTTTTTCAAATACAATGTTGCCTTTTTAACTTTCCTAACATCTACTAAATCTTGCCATATTTTCTTATTCTTTGTCGGAACCCCATTAACTAAGATAACCAGAGGTTCCTCTTCCACTTTTTCTACTCCAATTGTGTTAATGTTTTTCTTCAAATCTAGAGGCAAATAAACAACTCTTCCCTTTAATCCTCTCTGTAAATCTGATGGAGGCAATTTCCCTGTCTTTGGCTCCATTCTTACAATAGCCTGAAAGGGATGGATACTTTGAATCAAAATAGATTCATAAGTATTTAAATCCTTCAATTCAGAAGGAATCTCAATCAATTCCAGATTATTATGAACTGCTCTAGCAGGCATCTGGTTTTGAGTTAAAATTTTGTTAAAACAATAAGTACACACACGTTGATCCAATCCCAAATCAAAACAATTTTCTACCATCAAGTATGTTGCGAAAGCCTTCCATTCACTAATATTTTCCCTTTCACTTTTTGCATATAAATCCACTAACTTAGTCTGATTCTTATAATAAGTGCGTCGACAACACACACAAGTGAAATTTGGCCTCTCACTTGATTTGACCTGAAACGTCGCAATTTCCCTCTGGAAATTATCTGTACTGGAAACCTGTACACTATCTTCCACATTACCCGCTTCTTCTTGGTCAATTTCAACATTCTCCTCTTTACTTCCAAAGTAACAAAACTCAATTTCTTCACATATATTCTTCACATCTATTTCAGAACCATGCAAAAGAGCAGCGCATAATTGTTTAAGCATAATTGCTGGACTCTTAGCATAATACAACATTCTAACTAATTTCCTCACTTTATTATGATGCACTGCTAGCATCCTGAAATGATGAAAAACACTCTGGCATACTCTCCTGGAAAGACAAGCCAGTGAATGACCATGCAAACCTGTCACTTCTCTCACTCTGCAAGGATCTAATTCTTGCAACAACATCATTTTCTGCTTCAAACTTTTCTTATTAAATGACCGTACAAAATCACAAAGCAAATTGATGGAATCCTGTCGCACACTGCAAATACTACTACACTTCCAGGTGTACACAGGACCCTTAGCACGTCTTCCTAAAACCTCATTACCTAACACCTCTTCTGCCTCTGTTGTCACAAGTTTTTCTTTTTCAACTGGACAACCATCTTTCACTTCATAAGCACGACCACTGGTGTCAACTGCATGCACCAAATCATTATCCTGGAAATAACTCTCCTCATTAAAAAATGCCTCACAGCTTGAACTATGCATCCATTCTCCAGAAAAAACTTCACAAAAATTACTACGATTAACTATTCTCTTCCATCTACTATTTCTTTTGAAATCATAAATTGCCTTGTTTAGCTTCCTAATTCTATTGATTATCAAAATAAATAACTTACGTTTAATTTCAAATGCCTGATCAATAACTTTCTCAACTTTTTTTTCTCTTATAAAAAACCAGTTTCTGTTGACCTTTCTTAATATTTTTTAACAAATTGCCAATTATCCTGTTGCGGAACATTCGTTTACGAATCTCCCTAAACTGTTGTTTCCTTCTACTATCATGCACAGAGTTATCTCTTGCTCTAGCAGTAACATTTTTCATTGGCCTTTCCTTTCCATTTGAATTCCTTCTCGTTTTATGGACTGAAACATTTTCTGTAGTAATATTTTTTTTACTACACATATTTCTTATGAAATATTTTGCGCTCTTACCCGGTGCATTGTTCGTGACTTGACAAATCTTTTTGTTAGAGGACTGCTGCTTATTTTGTTTCACCTGCTGTCTTTGACGTTTTGCAGCCTTTCTCTGTCTTTCTATTGTTGGCATGGTGAAATCTTGAAATGATCTGCAGTTGAATCTGTGGTAAAATATAATAAAAAATGTTATTAACCATTATTACCAAACAGTAAAACAATAACAGTGATCAAAAACTTAACACACTACTTGACATTTTAAATAGAAGATTTTTTAGTCCTTGCAAATTTACAATACAGAAATAGCAGAAAAGAAATGACATTTATATTTATGTTACCTGTGCTATTTTATATGTGAATCTGATCTAATTTTATGAGCATATTTTAATATTTTATTGAAGACACTACACATAACCTGCTTTTGAAGGTGTCTTTATTTTTAAATTAAACGGTTTACCTTTTTACTTTTTATTAATTATAAATTTTAAAAATAAATGTTTATATTTCCATAGGCTCAAGCAGGTCAGCTTCCCATCCTATGTCATATAATTCGGACAAATCTGCATCCTCATCACGCTCTTCTTCATCCTCAGGATTTAAATCATCCAAGGGATCAACATCCACTGATGTTTCAATTACAAGTTCAATGATGAGGTCAAAATCAACTGATTGCAGATTGTCGCTCATGTTGAGGTTGTCTTTATCTTTAAAGAAAGATAACAACAATGAGATGTTGCAGAGTAAGAGACAAATCTCAGAGATTATAATAGTAAAATTGTTTAACAAGAGTAATATTTTGCAGCTATTATTTAGCCATGTCCAGCAATGCTGAGCAGGTGAAGACTATGTCTAAATTTTCAGTGAACAGGACTCATCTCTTCTTAACCTTGGATAAGCCTCACCGACTCTGTGTGTCCTGCACATACTTAAATGTAAAGGGGCAGATTTATGTTAAATGGCACATCCCCAGGCATGCACCAGTTAACGTGCACCACTACTCTGCCACCCATGGTGTGCCGTATTTACAATCAGATAGGAGAAAGCTTCGTCAAAACCCTTCGCCTGCTTTAAGCAGGCATAGGTCTTGACGCCACATTGTGGAGATGGGGCACCCCTGAGCCTTGCTTGAGCTGCATCGCACTTGCGATACAACTCCAGCAATCACTACCTTTACAGCACAGATACATCACGCATCTGTGCCATTTTTGCCCCATGATGCCCCGCATTCTAAATGCAGCACACCATGGGTGGCGGAACAGCGGCGCAGGATGACTGACACATCCCTGGTGATGCACCAGTCATCATAAATCTATCCCTAAGGTTCTTATCTTGTTACAGATGAACCGCCATATGTAGCATGAAACTATTTTGCATTTCCTAAATAGCGAATTTTAAGGAATAAATAGCAATTCTTTACCATTCCTAATTTGCAATGAGCAAATTGCTAATTGCAAATTAGCACCGCCGCTGCATCATAAAAGTGACGCACAGTGGCACAAAAGAGGCATACACCTATCATAAATCTGTCCCTAGCATTTTAAATGATTAATCCAGGATGACAATAAGGTGTGGCCGGATATATGACGTTAAAACGCATACTTTTACAACGCCTACCGTTACAACGGGACTTTTACAACGCAAATACTATTACAACGCATGTATTTACAACGCATTTTTTTACAACGCAGGTACCTTTACAACGCATACCATTACAACGTAAGTATTGGTAAGTATATATAATTTTTTTAATTGTATATTATTTTAAATTATTTTTATTTAATGTAATTGTATTTAATTTAATTTAATTTTATTTAATTAATTTAATTTATATTTATTTTTATTTTATTTTTTTCTTGTATCCCTTTATCTAAAATTCCCAAAACTGACCCTGAACCCTAAAAATACCCCTTTACCCAAAAACCCAAAACTGACCTTGAACCCAAAAAATACCCCTTTACCCAAAAACTGAAAACTGACCCTAAACCCTAAAAATATCCCTTTACCCAAAAACTGAAAACTGACCCTGAACCCTAAAAATACCCCTTTACCCAAAAACTGAAAACTGACCCTAAACCCAAAAAATACCCCTTTACCCAAAAACTGAAAACTGACCCTGAACCCTAAAAATACCCCTTTACCCAAAAACTGAAAACTGACCCTGAACCCTAAAAATACCCCTTTACCCAAAAACTGAAAACTGACCCTGAACCCTAAAAATACCCCTTTACCCAAAAACTGAAAACTGACCCTGAACCCTAAAAATACCCCTTTACCCAAAAACTGAAAACTGACCCTGAACCCTAAAAATACCCCTTTACCCAAAAATCCAAAACTGACCCTGAACCCTAAAAATACCCCTTTACCCAAAAACCCAAAACTGACCCTGAACCCTAAAAATACCCCTTTACCCAAAAACCCAAAACTGACCCTGAACCCTAAAAATACCCCTTTACCCAAAAACCCAAAACTGACCCTGAACCCTAAAAATACCCCTTTACCCAAAAACCCAAAACTGACCCTAAACCCTAAAAATACCCCTTTACCCAAAAACCCAAAAATGACCCTGAACCCTAAAAATACCCCTTTAAAAAAAACCTAACATATAACATTTTAAATATAATTATATACTTACCTATACTTACGTTGTAATGGTATGCGTTGTAAAAGTACCTGCGTTGTAAAAACATGCGTTGTAAATACATGCGTTGTAATAGTATTTGCGTTGTAAAAGTTCCGTTGTAATGGTAGTGCGTTGTAAAAAATGCGTTGTAATGTGTGTTTACCGGTGTGGCCTATCCAAAGGTTTGTTTAAGGTGAGGCCTACTCAGGATTGCAGATTAAAGTTACGCTTGATGAAGAATACAGAGGAGATAATACATGTAAAGGCCTACCAATGAAGTAAGTAATGTGCACTTTATTGCGCCAGTCATCATAAATGTATCCCTAAGCTTCTTATCTTGTTACAGATGAACCACCATATGTACCATCAAACTATTTTGCATTTCCTAAATAGCAAATTTTAAGGAATAAATAGCAATTCTTTACCATTTCTAATTTGCAATGAGCAAATTGCTAATTGCAAATTAGC
Organism: Lissotriton helveticus; assembly: GCF_964261635.1. Classification (NCBI taxonomy): domain Eukaryota; kingdom Metazoa; phylum Chordata; class Amphibia; order Caudata; family Salamandridae; genus Lissotriton; species Lissotriton helveticus. The sequence continues at coordinate 212,845,497 of NC_136058.1, forward strand.
ACCGCCGCTGCATCATAAAAGTGACGCACAGTGGCACAAAAGAGGCATACACCTATCATAAATCTGTCCCTAGCATTTTAAATGATTAATCCAGGATGACAATAAGGTGTGGCCTATCCAAAGGTTTGTTTAAGGTGAGGCCTACTCAGGATTGCAGATTAAAGTTACGCTTGATGAACAATACAGAGGAGATAATACATGTAAAGGCCTACCAATGAAGTAAGTAATGTCCACTTTATTGCGCCAGTCATCATAAATGTATCCCTAAGCTTCTTATCTTGTTACAGATGAACCACCATATGTACCATCAAACTATTTCGCATTTCCTAAATAGCGAATTTTAAGGAATAAATAACAATTCTTTACCATTCCTAATTTGCATTGAGCAAATTGCTAATTGCAAGTTACCCATTCACTTCCATGGGCTAGGAGGCTCATAGGAATGAAGGTTGCAATTTGCGATTAGCAATTAGCTCATCACAAAATAGGAATTTTTTCAAGCGTGCAGGGGTATCTCAAGAACACCCTGCTACACCCCTGAAAAAGAAATTTGGGGGCATATGGCACACATACATGCCCTAAGGACATGTATAGGCGTCATATGGCACCTTTTGTTTTTTGGAAAAAAAATGCTTTTTGAAAAGAATTCGCAAATTACCACAAACTAGAAGTTGGTGGTAGTTTCCAAATCCTTAATATCATTTTTTACATATTTTTTGTTTGATACATTGCATTTAAGGAATCGCAAAATTTGCAAATCCTTCAGTGCAATCGCAAAATAAGGAATAGCAAATTTAAGAATTAAGGACATTTTAAGTAATTTCCACATGTGCAGTGTTTTCAAATTATGATTTGAAAATCGTTTTTGGGGAAAAGTAATGGTTTGCAAATTTATGACAAGGACATAATGGTGTATGCTTCTCTATAAGGCATTTCAGTGTCTCTGATGTCATTTTTCCCATATTACATTATAAGACCTTTCCCCATAGAGCACATTCCTTGTAAATATGCTCCCACCTGTGCATGGTGAATTTAGATTTTGACTGTTTGAGTCACATAGCCATGTTAAAAGTCACCCCAAAAAATTGCAAACGCTTTAAAAAAACACATTCATGTGTCTTAAGGACATTTTAAGTCATTTCCCCGTGGACAGTGTTTTGTAAGTGGCGCAAAAGAGGCATACACCTATCATAAATCTGTCCCTAGCATTTTAAATGATTAATTCAGGATGACAATAAGGTGTGGCCTATCCAGAGGTTTGTTTAAGGTGAGGCCTACTCAGGATTGCAGATTAAAGTTACGCTTGATGAAGAATACAGAGGACATAATACATGTAAAGCTCTACCAATGAAGTAAGTGATGTCCACTTCATTGCGCCAGTCATCATAAATGTATCCCTAAGCTTCTTATCTTGTTAGACATCAACCGCCATATGTATCATATAACTATTTTGCATTTCCAAAATAGCGAATTTTAAGGAATAAATAGCGATTCTTTACCATTCCTAATTTGCGATGAGCAAATTGCTAATTGCAAATTACCCATTCATTTCCATGGAGCAGGAGGCCCATAGGAATGAAGGTGCAATTTGCGATTAGCAATTAGCTCATCGCAAATTAGGAATTTTTCCAAAGGTGCAGGGGTGTCTCAAGAACACCCTGCTGCACCCCTGAAAACGAAATTTGTGGGCATATGGCGCACATAAATTTTAACAACATTCCTTTACCTCAAAAACGATTTTCAATTCATAATTTGAAAACACTGCCCACAGGGAAATTACTTAAAATGTCCTTAAGACACATGAAAGTGTTTTTTTATTGCCTTTCCAGCATGGTTGGGTCACTTTTAACATGGCTATGTAACACAAACATTTAAAATCTAAATTTCCCATGCACAGGTCGGAGCATATTTACAAGCAACTTGCGCCACAGAGAAAGGTCTTACATTAAAATGGGAAAAATAACATCAGGGACAGTCAATTGCCGTATAAAGAAGCATACACCATTATGTCCTTGTCATAAATTTAAAAACAATTCCTTTTCCCCAAAAACGATTTTCAAATCATAATTTCAAAACACTGCACATGGGAAAATTACTTAAAATGTCCTTAAGACACATAAAAGCGTTTTTTGATTGCCTTTGCAGCATGTTTGTATCACTTTTAACATGGCTATGTAACACAAACATTCAAAATCTAAATTTTCCATGCACATGTGGGATCATATTTACAAGCAATTTGCGCCACATAATTCATAATTTTCTCCTTAAAGCACACTATTCTCTATCTAAATTAAAGAAATATTTTCTCACCTTAGCAAATACTTTGAGTTTGAAAACAGTCTCAGAAACACACCAATTTGTCTTCAGCAGAGCAAAAGGTATGCACTCCAGAGTCTGCAGCTATCAAAAGCACAGAAATGCTGTAAATCTTCACACATATCTCTCATGTCACCCAATCAAAACTCTTCCCTCACTTTTTTTAAAATGAAAACCCTTCCCCCCTCTGCCATTTCATGCCTTTTCTGCATGGCAACCACCTCATTGGAAGACTTCTGGTGTTTGCAAGTTCACACAACTTTGTTGCAATTGAACTCTGAACTCTCAGTGCACCTGCATATCCAGTGCATTCTTTCATTTAATGATTTTTTATTGACCATTCAAAATACATCTTTCAAAGAACACATCCGTGCACCCTAACTTTCTGTTTTCAGCAATCAAAATCCACCAATCACTGTTACTGCTTCATGAACACAGAAACTCCACAGTTTTTTTCATTTTAAACTCTCATTTTTTCAACTGCCATTTCATTGCCACACTTCATCTGACTGCAGGAGAACCTTCTCTCACCATGTTTTCTGTCTGGATTGTTGGACATAGTTATATTCACTGGGCTCAAAGGTACGTTGAAAACAGGAATTTACCTAACCTCAATTTACAAGATGTGGAAATTAAGTGGTTTGGCCACAGAGGATTAAAATGTCACCAATTGATACCATTGGTGAAAACCTTTATGCATTTGCCCAAACCTGACCTGTTAATTGTGCACTGTGGAGGTAATGACTTGGGCACTTTGACTGGGGTAGGTCTGGAAATGCTTTTAAAGGACACCTTTGAGCAATTGATGGCACTTTTTCCTCAGACTGCCTTGGTATATTCAAATATATGCCAAAGACAGAAATGGAGGTGGTCAAACCAATTTTGTCCACAAATTGAGAAGTCGAGGAAGCATGTAAACAAATCTGTTTCAGCTTACATGAGAGACCATGGAATGGGCTCCCTGTACAACAATAACTTGCGTTACTACATGCAAGATATCTACAGAGGAGATGGAGTTCACTTCTCAGATGAGGGCAACAGAGTTTTCACTCTGAATTTAAGAATGTGCATTGGTACCTACTTATAAGTACCTAAATGTACCATAAACCCAAAAGCTCTTCTCAGAGCTACCCTACATCTAATCACTCACAATTATTATTTTACTCTAACATTTTTCACTAATTTTCAACAAAGTACGCTCCCCGGGGCGCTACCCGGTACGCGAACCGGGAGCTAACCTCGCGAAATTTTTAAAAAAAATGGTTTTTTTCCGCACATATAAGCCTCATCAGCCACCCTCACAAAACCTAGGGTGTCAAGATAAGTCTACCGTGCCCCCTTCTACCCATTCTGAACATTATTTGCCCTCCATTTTGTATCTTAATTCGACCGAAACACAAAATGGTGGACTCCCGTAACGCTTAAGGTTCGCGTACCGGGTCGCTCCCTGGGAAGCGCACCATCAAAAAAGGTGGGAAAGTAGTTCACAGAAAAGCCACTGGAGACAATTTCACCAAATATAGATTAGCTCATACTACATACCAATCCCTACCATTTTCACAAATTTGATTGGAATTCCATTTAGTCATTTAGCCTGTAGACCTCTCTAAATACCCTGAGGTAAATTACTTCACAAAACACATCTGAAGTGTTGGAATTGACAACCAATTAAAATGTTACTTTCATTTTCTACTTTTTTTACCTGACATTTCATTGGTTATATACCTGAATATATATAAAGGAAGAGAAGAAAACACAGCCATTTTGACTACTACTTCTTGCTGTACATTTCAATAGTATTTTCACTAATTCCTTCAACTTCTTTCTAAAGGTAAGTTTTTATTTTTAAAACTGAAGTATATTGTGCACTATAAGTTAATATGGTAAACTTTTTCTGATAGATATATACTATCCCTCTGTAGTAGTTATAGATTTAGAGAGACTTCTCTGTTATAGTTATGGATGGAGTTAGGCTTCTCTTGTATAATTATGAATTTACTTACGTTAAATCACATACACTTTTTTAAATTCCTACTTCCACTCTGATACTATACACTGCCCAAAGATAAATTCACTGATAAAAAATGCCTATCTAAAATTATTCCCAACATTGCCCTATCTCTACTAATATATATTTTTTTAATCCAAATTTCAGGCAAAATGGAAGGCGAAAACCAAGTTTCTTTTGAAATGGACCTGCAAGAGAGCAGCCAAGAATTGATTGATACAATTGATCAAATTGACATAGAATTTTTCGATGAAACTTGGGACAATGAACTACTGCAATGTGTACAAGCAGTAGATAACCTCCTTGCAAATGAGGACATTTTACACCCTCAGAGACTACAATGTATATTCCATGATAATTATGAAATTTCTGACAATGAAATGTTAGAAAGTTTAATAAATTATGAAACACAATCACAATAAAAAAAAATGCTTAAAAAATAAAGAAAATAAAAAATAATCAACAAAACCAACAATCAATTAACATACTGCATTTGAAAAGTCTCTCATTCTTTTTTCATTGTAGTACGCTGCCCAGAACGCTTCCCGGTTCGCGTACCGGGCGCTACCCACGCAAAAAAAACAAAAAAAATTATTTTTTTTTTGCCCCGCGGGGCCCTTTTAAAGCCTCCACATTAAACCTAGGGGGTCAGGGAGGATCTACTATGCCCCCTTATGGTCATTTCCCCCTTTGTTTTGGCCTCCTCTTGTCTCTCAATCCTACCGAGAGACAAGATGGCGGCCGCTACGGACTGTTTAGAATGTTGACAGACACCAGAGAGCCAATCAGCTTCGCTACGCGAAGTTCCAGTACGCGCCCCGGTCCGCGAACCGGGGCGCGGACCGGAGCGCGCTTACAGATATATATCTTTTTTTAAACGTTAATTTCTCAAAATCCACTGGAGCACATATATTGAGACCTACAAAAGGCACATCGGGCTACCAGTCCCTACAATTTTGCCAAGTTTCGTGCAAATCCATTCAGCCGTTCGGGCTAAAAGTGAGGCCAACCGCCCTATGGAAAACTCAATGTTAAAAACATGTTTTGGGACCCCCCTTTTTTCTCGCCCCCCCTTGACAAACCCCCCCCAAATTTTCAAGGGCTGCTCAGAAACAAAATGTTCCATTTTCCAGAAAATTTCAGCCAATTCCGTCCACAAACACCAAAGTTATTAGACATAGAATTTTCAAAAATCCCATAGGGAAAAAATCCTAACTATATATACCTACTGGCGACCGCCAGTAGGTAATATATATATCAAAGCTCCGTGGGGCATTGTCCAAGTCAAGAATTTTGTGATGGTTCTTCCTTTCTTCAGCCCCTTCACATTGTAACAAAGCCTTTCATGTCTTTTAAAGTGCTTTGTTTAGATGGTACTGGATCCAGATGGCTATGTACTAAGCTATCTCGTAGAGAGTGCGCTTTCCTAAAGGTGATCATAGGAAACAGTGGTATATCTGGGCCAATAACTGGGTCTGTTTTTAGAACATGCCAGTTTCTTTTCATGATAGTTCTAAGCTCAGAGGCATTCTCCGAGAAGGCGGTTATTAAACGGAATTGGCCATCATTCGTCTTTCCCTCCTGCTTCTTTATCCTCAAGATTTCCTCTCTAGGCAATTGCTTTACTTTCATTAGAGTGGATTTTAACAAATTACTGTCATAGCCTCTTGCCAGAAAGCGGCTTATGCTCTCATTTGCCGCTTCCTCGAAATCACATGATTTTGAAGTTACGTTTTAAACCTAAAAAATTCCCCGTAAGGTATGCTGTTTTTTAATTTCTCCGGGTGACTGCTTGAAGCATGTAGCGTGCTATTGCCCGCCGTCGGCTTCCTAAATAAGGATGTTGTTAATTCCCCTTCCTTTATTTCTATTTTCAGGTTGAGATAGTTTACTGCCACTAAACTGATCTCGCCTGAAAAATGTAGATTACATTAATTTCTGTTCAAATGTTTGATGTATTCCCGAGCTTTGACCTCTGAGCTCTTCCAAACAAGGAAGAGATCGTCTATGTATCGATGCCATGATACTATTACCTTTGTCCATTCTGTTTTCTCAGGGGACCAGGCCACCTGCTCCTCCCACCAGCCAACGAACAAGTTCGCATAGCTAGGGGCGAAGCAGGTGCCCATTTCTGTCCCGGAGATTTGTCGATAAAGAGCTCCATGGAAAAGGAAAATGTTATTGGATAAACAGAATTCAATTAATTCCAACAACATTCTATTATGTGTAGCAAATTTCAAAGCTCTCTTTTTAAGGAAGTATTCTGCAGCTTTCAAACCCTGTGTGTGATTTATACTCGTATAGAGGCTAATTATATCCAACACTATGAGATAATACGATTGGTCCCATTTGATTTTCTCAATATGATGGATAAAGTCAGTGGTGTCCTTTATGTATGATGTCAATTGCAAAACTGATTCAAATAAGAAATGGTCCAAAAATCTTGATACATTTTCAGTCAAACTCCCTATAGAGGAAATGATTGGTCTCCCTGGAGGATTCTTGTTATCTTTATGGAGTTTTGGCAGGTGGTAGAAAGTGGGCGTAATGGGCTTGGTTGTTCTCAAGAATAAATATTCTTCGAGATCTAACATTCCTTTCTTCCACTTCTTCAATAGTATATGCAGTTCTATAATGCTTTCCTGATAAGCTTGCTTGGTTGTTAGCTCATAGCAATTTTGATCTTTGAATTGTTTGAGCGCTTCATTCACATAGAATTCACGGGTCATAAGCACAATATTTCCCCACTTGTCTGAGGGTTCCAAGATGACTGAGACATCCTCTTGAAGTTTTTTTATGGCTGTTCTCTGTGCCTGTGTCAAATTGTTCTTTCTTGAATTGCTGCCTTGCTCTCAAAACTTCATTATATCCTTAGTAACGGCTTCAGAAAGGATGTCTATTGCATCAGCCGGCATTTGTGGGAGAAATGGTGATTGTAGTTTGAAGTTCGTATTTGCTGCTTCTTGTTCCACCTCTGATCTACCAATCCTTTGGGTTAACGTTGTTACTGCCGGCAATTCTTCCATAGTGCCCTCTTTCCGTAATTCTTCTAGCAACTCCATGGTGGTCAAATCATTGACTGCCAATAAGTCTGTGTCTTTGCTGTATACCTTCAGGTGTCTGGCTTCCTTTATTGTTGGTTTTAATGTGAAGTATTTATATAGTTTTAGTTTGCGAGTCAGTTTGAATAAGTCAATTCTAGTTTGAGTATATTCTAAACGGCCACTAGCTGTTTAGAATATACTCAAACTAGAAGGTGAAGGGGCTGAAGAAAGGAAGAACCATCACAAAATTCTTGACTTGTCTTACCACACATGCTGTCTACTGCTTGAAATGTCCTTGTGGACTCATGTATGTGGGCAGTACGATACATAATGTCAAGGTTAGAATTTTAGAACATATGAGAGCTATAGCTAAAAAGGATATAAATTATCCGGTGGCTCGTCATTTTGCCATAAAACATAAGAGCGATAGAAATCTTTTACAATTCTTTGCCCTATATTGTATCCCTGTACACGCCAGAGGAGGGGATAGGGTAACCAGACTTCGTAGATTGGAGTTCCGATATATAATTGATTTGCAGACTAAAAGCCCCAATGGGTTGAACTCAGGGGAAGAGTTAACAGTACAACTAGGGACCTAGAGTAGTACTTTTTGAAGTAATGCCTGCATGTAATCTATATATCAACTGTATATACTTGCTGTGATAACCACCTTCTCCACTAATTTTTCTTACTGAATCTTTTCTCCCAGTTTCTAGCCTGGGAGCTCCGGACATTCATCCCAGTCGACCCCAACTAAAACTTTTCCCCCGTCCTTCCCTTGAGGAATTCTGTAGTTTGGCAAATATGGTGTCTTCCGGCTCTCCGCTTGATCCACTGCCTCCCAAATTTTGGAAGGTTTTTCAGGTGGAACTTTTTCAACCTTTGTATTCCATCTGCCTCCAGTCTCTGGAGTTGGCATCTGTCCCTGAGTGTTGGAAGCTAGCAGTAGTGTCACCTCTGCTCAAGAAACCAACGCTGGACCCGACTTGTCTTTCCAACTTTAGGCCAATTTCCTTGCTCCCTTTTCCTATTAAGATCATGGAAAAATGGGTGACCCGCTCGCTCTCAGGTTTCCTGGAGAACATCGGATGGTTCGATGAGGCACAGTTCGGTTTCCGCCCCGGGCACGGGACGGAGTCCGTGCTGGTAACCGTGTTGGACAACATTCGTTCGCGTGTCGACAGTGGTCGGGCAGCCTTTTTAGTGCTGCTCGACATGTCGTCCGCGTTCGATACGGTGTGCCACCGGACCCTCATCAGGAGACTGGAGGAGTGTGGGGTCAGAGAGGATGCAAGAGACTGGCTTACATCTTATCTGGGCAGTCGGCAACAGTTGGTCTCGCTCCCTCCATTTCGCTCTGAGCCAAGGAAAGTAGGGCAGGGGGTCCCACAGGGCTCGGCCATCAGCCCAATACTTTTTAATTTGTACCTCCGCCCTTTGGTCCAGCTTATAAAATCTTTTGGTGTCTCGGCTTTCAATTACGCCAATGACACCCAGCTGGTCTTTTCCTTGGAGGGCAATAATGCGGTCTCGCTGGAGACATTTCACCGCTGCATGGCAGCCACAGCAGACTGGCTACGGGCCAACTCCTTACAATTCAACAGTGCAAAGACGGAGGTGCTCTACTGTTCCACAGATCGGATCCCGCGGGTACTTCCTGGGAATTTCTGGCCTGCCTCCTTTCCCGAGCCAGTATCGGCGGCAGAGTCTGCTCGCAACTTGGGGGTGATCTTCGGCCCAAATCTACAGCTGGATATGCACGTCAATAAAACCTCTTCTACGTGCATGATGCGGTTGCGCATGTTGCGCAAAGTTCTGCCCCTTCTCCCCGCCCAAGCTAGGCCGGAAGTAGTTCACGGTACCATATTAAGTCGTTTAGACTATGGCAATGCGTTACTTCTAGAGGCCCCAAAAAATCTGTTGGGGAAGCTACAACGGGTGCAGAATATGGCCGCCAAGTTGGCTCTCTCACGCTCTAGATCTAGCTCTTCTACTCTAGCTTTGAGAGAGCTACACTGGCTCCCGGTACATCTGAGAGTGCTGTACAAAGCCGCGTGTTTGGTGTTTAAGGCAGTACATCAACTGGGCCCGATACCTCTGCAGAATATGTTCACCTGGTACTCCGCCCCGCGACTTCTTCGCTCCTCTTCGGCGCATTTGCTGGTAGTCCCGAGGTTTCAGAGAGTCAGGATGGGTGGTCGCTCATTCAGTGTCGCAGCGGCCAAACTCTGGAACTCCCTGCCTCTCTCTTTGAGAAGCCACAGGGACTACCTTCCGTTCAGGAAAGCGTTAAAGACGCACCTGTTTCCTAAAATTGTTGAGTAAGCGAATAGTGCAGCTGCTGAAGTTGAAACTGCCAGGATGCCCTTTGGGTGACAGGACTGCGCTCTATAAGTACACTAAATAAATAAATAAATAAATAAATACTGTGTTTGTAAATCTGCGTCAGAAAAATGTTTTTGTCACTTAGTGATAAGCCGATACACGGCTACATGCTGACTCTTTGGAAAAGAATGAGGGAGGGATACAGCAACCTCGATCCAGAGGTTGCTAAACGCCAATCCACGGCTATATTCTTGGACAACAGTATGGGCAGCAGGATCCTTATTAATTAGGCAATGATGTCTTTTTATCAAGTTGCCTTTTACTTCCCACAAAGAACTGTGATTATATAAAATTTGTCATAACGGTGAAATTTTGTCACTCCAAGATGGCGCCTGCGATATGCCGGTGACCATCCCCTCCTTTGTTTCTATTTCTTTTGTTTCTATTGTTTCCATTGTGACGTGATCATGTACGTGTATATAATATGGCGCCTCACTACTTGATGTGTAACTGACACTGAAGAAGGACTAGATCCGAAATGCGTTTGTTTTACCTGCTGGATTAAAACTATACTGCTGATATCACCACCCGCGAGTGCTTTTTGATTCCTTTTGGAGCGGTGAAAGGAGTCTGGGAGCGTCTATATATATATATTGGTTGTCAATATATATATATATGTATATATATATATATATATATATATATATATTTCCACATATGAATCCTTATGAATTCTTTCCGAATAACGCACTCGCAGGCTTCTTTATTCCCCAATTATTTTATTTCAAAATACATCCAAGGTGCAAGGAGACAACCAAGTATACAGATATATATACTAATTACTGGCGGTCGCCAGTAGGTAGTTATAGTTAGGACCTAGTCTCCATAGGAAAAGTGTTATTTCTTTTGCCAATATCTTTGGCGCCGTTTGACGAATCTTCATGAAAGTTTCCAAACTAATGACCAGCTCAGGTAATCTCCTGTCTTGAAAGTTTAGGGGTGATTGGTCAAGTGGGGGCAGAGAAAAAAGGGGGTCCCAAAAACACATTTTCTCCATGTTTATCTTTAGACAAAGCTACAGCCGTAACTGCTGAACAGAATTACACCAAATTTGGCAAAAATGTTGGTCTTGGTCCAGAAAGTATGCGTTTTTTAAAAAATGGTCTAAATCCGTTCAGTAGTTCCTGAGAAATTTAAAAAAATTAAAATATCGATATCTGAGCACCTAGAAAGATTTGTAAATCCTCCCAAGCAGGAGCTTCATTCTGATTGGCTTCCAAAACTCCAAACCAATAAGTGTTGGCAGCCATCTTGTGACTCTGTAAATCCGAGTCACAAGAAACGTGTTTTAAAAAGGATAGAAAATAAAAAAGGGGGCATGGTAGAAACACCCTGATTCCCTTGGCCTGCTCAGGGGGTCGCCCCAGGACCCCCAGGGTCCAAAAAAGCATTTGAAAAAAGAAATTGGCAGGATTTGCGCTGGAATCTGTTCCAAAAAAAAAAAAAACGTTCTCCCTCGCTGCATTTTCTCTAAGCCCCCAGGTGGGCCAAGTCCCAGGGGCAATCTCCAAATATGTAGCTCTTGCCTCCCCCCATGCTGCCAGGGAACCGCCACCTCCCTGGGGCATTGTTATTTTTGGGAGGGTGACCTCGCGGCCCCTGCCCCTAGACCGGGGGACCGCCACTTCCCCAGCGCTAATGCCATTCCATAGCAAAGATAGCTCTGCTTCTTGGAAGAAAGCAGGAAACCTGCTCTCGCTTCTTAGAAGCAAAGCAATAATGCTTTTGGGCAAGGGGAGCTGCTTGTTAGCAACTCTCCTTGCCCAAAAGCAATGCCACTCCCGCAGGAGGCGGAGAGCCAGTTGGACCATGGGGGCATTGGGGCTCATTACATTACATTAAGAAAGACTTTGTTCCCATGATCTGTGAAGTGTACACCATCACATCTGTAGATGTCATCCATATCAAAATGTAGATTGTTGTTTTATACGAAGCCCCTCCTGTGGTCTCTGAGGAAAGCAGAGACAGCTTTATTGACATTCTTCCTTGCTTTTTCAATCTGTGGACTGAATTGATTTGACCACTTCCATTTCTGTCTTTCGCATATATTAGAGTATACAAAGACAGTTTGAGGGAAAAGCAACATCAATTGTGCAAAGGTATCCTTCATGAGCATTTCTAGTCCTACCCCAATCATAGTGCCCAGGTTATTGCCACCACAGTGCACAATCATGAGGTCAGGGGGTTGGAGATGCAAAAAGATTTTACCCAAAGGCATCAATTGGTGAAACTTCAATCCTCTCTGTGCAATCCATTTAATATCCACATTTTGTAAAGCTAGGTCGTGTAAATACCTCTGCATTCAGCATACCTTTTGCACCAGCAAACATAGCTGTGCCCAACAATCCATACTGCAAGCATCTTGAAGGGATGTCTGGAAGTAATGAAAAGATATCTGTAGCTGAGGTAGTCAGTTGGTAGAATGAGAGGTATCTAAAATGGTGGACAAGATGCTGTTTTTTAAAAAGAAGAGAATTGATTGGCTGTTTGAGAACATTGTACACTTAAAAATAGGATGCATGTTACTTTCTTTATAAAGCATGTTTGTTATTGGTTAGTAAAAAATGCTTGAAAGGTACAGTAGATGGGATACGCTCATACTTTGCAAGCGTAAACCACATCTGCTGTTTGCTTTTGCAATCTTGTGTGCTGAACTTGAAAATATGATGAACTTGTGACCTTTTAGTTCAATTGAATGTTCTATGAACTGTTACTATAAAAACTGGCATTACGTAGAATGGGGAAGGGTTAAATGTTATCTGTGGTTTTATACATAAGTGATATGTTATTAAAGTAAAATTTCCCAAGTCAGTACTATCTTTAGAAGTGGTGTGTTTTTAAAAAACAGTGCTATTTTTATTTGTAATATATTTTTGAACTTCTGTAAGGATTCTCGGCTCCATCGCGTTGGTGCACTTTGGAGTGGCAACTCAAAAAAATTCCAGAACCAGTTTGGGCACTTTTAGAAGACAGTTGGTAAGGGTTAATATGTCTAACGAATAGAAATGTTTTCTACAATTTGAAATAATGTAGGTTTATTACTTACATGTATTTGTGTGGAGAAGTTTGCCATTACTGGTTTTACCTTGCTGAGAGTGGTGCATTACATTGATTGTGTGCATAAGAAATATTTTTATGAGTTTGTGATATTTTATATCCTACAAATCAATTTGGAAGGTGAGGTATACATTTGTGATGTGTAATAGCTTTATTTTTAAAAAATCTATAAAAATTATTCAAGAACTGTAATATTTGACATTTATTATTAAATGTGGAGATGTGTATTTTAGCTTGTTTTATTGTAGTTAAATGTTGTTTAAAATAGATTCTGTATAGTAATATGTGTTTATTGGAAGATGGATTCATGATTATGGTAGTTTGTTTTAGTGTGTGGATATGTACATTTGTAGTATAACGCATCATTTTATGTGTCGCTTTTAAATTGGAAGTGTAGTCTGTCAAGTTTTAAGGTGAGCATGGACTTGTGTCTGAAGTATGTCTCTACTTGTATATGTATTTTCATATGTCTTATAAATTTGAAGGAGCATGATGTATAAAAAAGAGGTGTTCTTGCTTTTTATGTGGTAGGCTCACGATTGTGAGTAGTAGTAGAATGGTCAAGATGCAGCACAAAAGTGTGGTTTAAAAGAAGTTGACATAAGGTATTAGTGGTTAGGCTACTTTTTATAAGTCTGTAGAGAGGTACAGTTGAAATATGCCACATCATTTTTGGTGTTTGCTTGAAATTGGAAGTTTGTTGTGTGAATTTTTCAGGTGTGCATAGTGTTGTGATAGAAGAAAAATAAAACCTTTCCTCCTTCCCAAGGACCTTCAACCAGCCACTCAAGCACTGGTGCTGTCCAGACTAGACTACGGAAATGCGGTCCTCTCTGGTACAGCAAAATCCTGCCTTGCCCCCCTCGAAACAACCCTCAATGCAGCAGCAAGAATGGTCACTGGAACTAAGAAATTCGACCACATCTCACCCACACTTAGAGAACTAAAATGGCTCCCAATCGAAATTTGGGCCAGCTTCAGAACAGCCTGCCTCACGCACAAAGCCCTACACACAGGCAAACCAGAATAACTCAAAAAGGCCAGCCAGACCAGGAACCTCAGGAGCTCCAACACTCTGCTACTCATTGCGCTGAAAACACGCAAACAAAGAAACGCGGCAAGGTCGTTTGCTAGTAATGCTCCCAAAACCTGAAACTCCATTCCCCCACATCAGAACAATCCCCTCTTTTGCAAAATTCAAAAGACTACTCAAAGTCCTCTTCCTCGATCCCTCCCTAGTGAACTAATAGGATCCACTGTACTGTCCTGTGACTTCGACCTCCTTTACCCCCCGGACCCCTACCCTGTTCCCCCATCCTGAAGAAGATATTGTTTCCGCTACCCGTTGTATGGGACCTGTACTCATCATGTTTTTGGGGTTTTTTCATTCTATTTGCTACTCCTTATGTTTGAACTCTACTCACCACAAATACAGACAGGGTGACATCCTGTCGTGATCTTGCAGCTACAAATGGTCTCTTTTGGAGTCAAAGACATTAAGAAATAGAGCAGTGGTGATTTTCACGTTTGTGACTGTTGAAATAATTCCCATTTCAAAATCATGCAGGTGCGCAAGGCATGACGCCAAAACGTTAGACTTACGGAGCAGGCGCTTTTGTTGCGCTTTTGTTGTCATCAGTGATGTCATTTGAGATGTCATCAGTGATGTCACTGATCATGTCATGAATGATGTAATATGTGATATCATCAGCAGTGGATAGCGGGCGCATGAGTTATAGTTAGTACAACTAACTATAACTGAGGAATTTCAATGGTTTTGTACGAGTGAAATGTCCAGCTAACTATAACACTCCTAAAACCTATGGTTTTTTCAGTGAATTTCTAAGGTTTTTTAAATGCTAATTCCTAACTATAACATGTCTGAAACCTATGTTTTTTTCAGTAAATTTCAAAGGTTTTTTAAATGCTAATTCCTAACCATAACATGTCTGAAACATATGGTTTTTTCAGTGAATTTCAAAGGTTTTGTAAATGACAATTTTTAAATGTATTAATTGTTATATTTATTTTTTTCATACCGATTTACTACATTTAGTTAAACTATTTATTTTAGGTATTTTATTTTTTAAATTACATTACATATTTTTAATATACATTGAAATATTGAAATTCTAATATTTTTTATTTTTATTTCATATTTTTTTAAATATATTTATATATATTTTATATAGCAGGCAATGATATCCTATGGAAGGAAATTCAAGTTACTGGTAAGTACGGTTAGAATTACTTTTCAGGATCAGTACTGAGCTCAAAGATGCAGCACTGAGGTCTCTCCTGATGACAGGTGAGTAAATCGGAATTCGTAGTTCGGCTGATTTTAGAGGAATATTTTAAAGTTCCAAAACTCCACACTTAGAAGAATTTCCAAGTGAAACAAGTCAATGTTAGCCTACGGAAGGACATTCAAGTTACTGGTAAGTACAGTTAGAATTACTTTTCAGGATCAGTACTGGGCTCAATGATGCAGCACTGAGGTCTCTCCTGATAACAGGTGAGTAAACCAGAATTCGTTGTTCGGCTGATTTTAGAGGAATATTTGTAAGTTTCAAAAATCGACACTTAGAAACTTTTTTTGCAAAAAGCAGGCAATGATATCCTATGGAAGGGAATTCAAGTTACTGGTAAGTACGTTTAGAATTACTTTCAGGATCAGTACTGGGCTCAAGATGCAGAACTGAGGTCTCTCCTGATAACAGGTGAGTAAATCGGTTGATTTTAGATCAATATTTTAAAGTTCCAAAACTCCACACTTAGAAACATTTCCAGGTGAAACCAGTCAATGTTAGCCTATGGAAGGAAATTCAAGTTACTGGTAAGTACTGTTAGAATTACTTTTCAGGATGAGTACTGGGCTTAAGATGCAGCACTTAGGTCTCTCCTGATAACAGGTGAGTAAATCGGAATTCGTAGTTGGGCTGATTTTAGAGGAATATTTATAAGTTTCAAAAATCGGCACAGAAACTTTTTCAGCAAAAAGCAGGCAATGATATCCTATGGAAGGAAATTCAAGTTACTGATAAGTACGGTAAGAATTATTTTTCAGGATCAGTACTGGGCTCAAAGAAGCAGCACTGAGGTCTGTCCTGACAACAGATGAGTAAATCGGAAATCGTAGTTTGTCTGATTTTACTTCGGTCCATCATATATAGAGCCACTTTCCTACACCATCCCCTCCCTTCACCACTGTGCAAACACGCCCTGTGGCGTGTTTTAAGTCGGGGAAATAAATCCCCTTCAATCCTGAGGGTCCCTAGGGTCCAACTAGCCCACTAGGTACATCCAGTAAGCGCCACAGAGCGGCGTAGCAGAGAGATGTAAAAAGGGGCACGGCCTAGACCACCTCTCTGCAATGCAGCACAGAGGCGCTTACTGGAAGCACCTGGTGGGCTAGTGGCCCCCCAGGGTCCCTCTGGATTGAAGGGGAATTTTTTCCCCAGCTTACAACGCGCCATAGGGCAGGTTTGCACACGTCACTTCAGGCCCCGTCCCATCCCTTCACCACTGAGTAAACGCTCCCTGTGGCTGTTTTAAGTTGTCTGATTAAGTCCCCTTGAATCCTGAGGGTTCTAGGGTCCAACTAGCCCACTAGGTACCTCCAGTAAGTGCCACATAGCTGCGTTGCAGAGACGTGTGAAAAGGGGCACGGTCTAGACCACCTCTCTGCAATGCAGCGCAGTGTTGCTTACTGGAAGCACCTGGTGGGCTAGTTGGTCCCCCAGAGCCTTCATGATTGAAGGGGAATTTTGTTTCCCAACTTACAACGCGCCACAGGGCGTGTTTGCACACATCACCTCAGCCCCATCCTCTCCCTTCACCACTGTGGAAAAACGCCCTGTGGCCATTTTAATTTGGGAGATTAAGTTCGTTTGAATCCTGAGGGTCCCTAGGGTCCAACTAGCCCACTAGGTATCTCCAGTGAGCGCCACAGGGCTGCGTTGCAGTGAGGTGTAAATAGTGGCACAGCCTGGACCACCGTCAAGTGGTTCCAGTTTCAACACAGAACAGAGTTCGGGGACATGCAGGTGCACAACAGCACGAGTTATACACCGTGAGTTCCAGCAGTTATGCCACCCAATCTCTCAGGCACGTTTCCGTGACGTCCACCCTTGCCGTTGTTTTAGAACCATCACCAGCTTTGGTTAAGCGTCCCAGACGTGCACTTGCTTGCCACATACTTTGTGATTTATTTGAACAGATATCCTGTCTTTAATCATAGGGACATTTAGTACGTACACCTTTTATCTTTCATGCCGTGTACGCCAGCCCCTCTCGCCTTAGCCCATTAAGCAGTGGTTTATATTCAAAGCAGGCCTGATCACAGCCTTCTACATCTTTTTGCTCATCTGACCTGGATTACCTAAACGTTGCACCTAGACTCATTCATATGATTGGGATTACGTCTACAACAGATTTATCCACCTTTTATATGTACATGGCTTCCTGATGAAAGCACACATCCAAACACGCGTAGGACACAGATTTTCAAGAGCCATGCCAGAAACGATTGCCCTCTGTGTATATGATATGACTATTTTGTCTTTATGTTTTTGATGTAACTTGAATATTTGTACACAGTTCTTCATATATCCATGATAGACACTGTATATATCTTATCTAATTTTTTATACACAGAATATCCCAGCACTCTACTGTAGTTGATCTAGGTCTGTTGTATGTTGGATTCAAAACAAGTAACAAAAATTACTAAATTTGCAAAAATTCATGTACTACCAACAAAGTTCGTTCTCGTAGAAATGGAAAATTTATTTTTATACCAAGTTTGAGTTGTATCATCAAAACAACACATAAGTCATTTCATTATTGACAAACAAGCAAGGAATTTGGCAATCAATTCGAAATATCCTTGATAGATAGAGGGTTGTTATTCAAATATTAACAACAGTTGTATGTTCTCCTCTCGCAGGTTCGCAAACGACAACAGCCGACACGTGTTTCGTCACGTCATGTGACTTTCTCAAGGCTTTTAGATTTCCCCAAATGTCATCAGACTTTATTATCTTAGTTTGTGTTGTTCTCCATGCATTCGTACTGTCACATCTCGATCTTCAGTATTGTCAATTTGGATATTGAGACTAGTAATTTCAGTAATATCCGTCTCTCTTAATCAAAGACAGGTAGTATATACCGTCTTTTCATCATCAGTCGGTGTCGAAAAAACACTAGATTAATCAATTTTAAAAACACATTCCTGTCACTGTATGAGGAGAATCAGACCCTGATAGGCCTGATTTCGTGCAGTAAAGCACCGGTCGCGTGTCCTCCGTCCTCAGCTTTCAGTTCTTATCTAATCCCAAATTGTTTCAAAACAATTGTAATGGGACTGTTTGAATCAAGTACAAATATAAAATGATTGAAATGTTGTATTCATGTGTTTTGTATTTAGCTTTATTTATCTATAAAAATAATACAAATAAAAATATTTTTGATACTATTCTACTGAGGTTGCATGTGCATGTTGTCTCCAACTGATATTTAGGTCCACTAGTATTTTCATCGTTCCTAAATTGTGATATTTACACAACAGCCTGGACCACCTCTCTGCAACGCAGCACAGTGGCGCTTACTGGAAGCACCTGGTGGGCTAGTTAGCCCCCAGGGACCTCAGGATTGAAGGGGAATGATTTCCCCAACTTGAAACGCGCCATAGGGTGTGTTTGCACACGTCACCTCAGGCCCCATCCCCTCCCTTACCCACTGTGTAAACATGACCTTTGACCATTTTCAGTTGGTAGATTAAGTCCCCTTGAATCCTGAGGGTCCTTAAGGGAAAATTAGCCCACTAGGTATCTCCGGTAAGCGCCATTGCAGAGAGGTGTAAAATGGGGCACGGCCTGCACCACCTCCCTGCAATGCAGCGCAGTGGCGTTTACTGGAAGCACCTGGTGGGCTAATTGGCCCCCTGGGTCACTCAGGATTGAAGGGGAACTTTTTCCCTAACTTAAAACGCGCCACAGAGCATGTTTGCACACGTCACCTGAGGTCCCGTCCCCTCCCTTCACCACTGTGTAAACGCACCCTGTGGCCGTTCTAAGTTGGAAGATTAAGTCCTCTTTAATCCTGAGGGTTCCTAGGGTCAAACTAGCCACCTAGGTACCTCCAATAAGCGCCACAGAGCTGTGTTGCAGAGAGGTGTAAAAAGTTGTGTGGCCTCTGAGCACCTGTCTGCAACGCAGCTCCCTGGTGCTTACTGAAGGGCTGCGTTGCAGAGAGGTGTTCAGAGGCTACGCCCCATTTTACAACACTCTGCAATGCAGCTTCATGGCACTTACTGGAGGTACCTGGTGTCCTAGTTGGCCCCCAGGGACCCTCAGGATTGACAAGGAATTAATTCCCCAACTTAAACCGCACCACCGGGTGTATTTGCACACATGTGAACTCAGGCCCACCCCCTTCACCACTGTGCAAATGCGCCCCGTGGCGCGTTTTAAGTTGGGGGATTAACTCCCCTTGAATACTGAGCGTCCCTTGGGTGCAACTAGACCACCAGCTACCTCCAGTAAGCGCCACAGAGCAGAACATCTCCCTGCAACGCAGCCCCCTGGCGCATACTGGAGGTTCCTAGTGGGCTAGTTGGCCCCCAGGGATCCCCAGTATTAAAGGGGAATTTGTTCCCCCTCTGCAAACGCGCCACGGGGCGCATTGGCTGAGTGCTCCAAGAAGGGGGCGTGGCCTCCGGCACAATGCCGGTCTTTTTCTTTTTTTTTTGTTTTAAGAAGGGGGGCTGTGTGGCCCCCCTTCTTTTGCTAATATTTTGGGATGGGGTCCCCCAATTTTTTTTTTTAAATCAAAAATTTGGAAGGGGCAAGCATGCCCCCCTCCTGAGGCCCAGGGGACCCCATCCCCAGGGCATGGCATTTTTGTGTTAATTTTTGGAGGGGAGCTGCGGGGGCCCCCTCCTCTGGCCATTTATGGCCCTGGGTACCCCATACCCCGGGGCCGGCCTTTCTCTTTAAAAAAAAAAAGATTTATAATTTGGAAGGGGGCCGTCTGGCCCCCCTCTGAGCCACATCTGGCCCCGGGGACCCCAACCCTCGGGGCCTGGCCATTGTGTTTTATTGGGGGAGGAGGGGAGCCGTGTGGCCCCCCCTCCCGGGCCACTTGTAGCCCCGGGGACCCATCCCCCGGGGCAAGGCCTCTCGTTGGGGACCCTGGTGGGTCTCCTATCCCCCCATGGTGCCAGCTGGCTCCCCACCTCCTGTGGGAGCCGGCATTGCTTTTCCACATGGGGAGCACCTAACATGCTACTCCCCATGTGGAAATGCAATCTGCTTTGCTTCACTGAAGTGAGAGCTGGTTTCCCTGCTCTCACTTCAATGAAGCAAAGCAGTTTGCAATGACAGGGTGGGAGTTGCGAGTCACCCACCCTGTCACTGCAAACTACAGTGTCCCGGGGGTGGGACCCGGCACAATACAGGAGCCGGACCTGGGGGGTGGCGGTCCCCAACGCCATTAATGGCTCCAGGAGCGCGGCCCCTCCTCACATTTCCAAAGCCCCGGGGGATAGTGGTCCCCGGGGCTGGGAGGTCCGTCACGGACCCCCAATCTAAATATTTAGATCCCCCCACACAGAGTATTGTTTTTTTAATAAAAAGCCCCAGGGGTTGGCGGTCCCCGGGGCTGCGTGGGGGGCAGTGTGCCCCCGCAATCAAAATTAGATCGAGCCCCGGGGGTGGCGGTCCCCAGGGCTGCAGGGGTGCCGTGAACCCCCACTATTATTTTCTGAAAGCCCCGGGGGTGGTGGTCCCTGGGGCTGGGGGGGCCTGAGAACCCGCCTGCAACTAATGTAAAGAAGCCGTGGGGGTGGCAGCCCCCGGAGCTGGGGGGGCCTGAGAGACCCCCACCTAATGTAAATAAGCCTCGGGGTGGCGGTCCCCGGGGCTGCGGGCCTGAGAGCCCCCCTCACCTAATTTAAAGAAGCCCCAGGGGTGGTTGTCCCCGGGGCTGGGGGGCCCGGCCCCCTTTACAAAATATGTATTGCCCCCGGGATTTGGCCCCCCCGGGGGCTAATTAACAACGAAGCGCGGGAGCCTGTGCTTAATTTTTTTTATCCCACCTGCAAAGCTACAGACATCACACCCTCCCAGGAACTCAGCGACAAACTCAAAGATCAAGGACCTCTAAGGCAATTTCAGCGAGCCAGCAGAAAATAGTACCACATCACCCACCATCGCCAAGAAACCGATCCTCACCTCCTGGGCTCCCACATCCATCAAACTGATCTCCACCATGAAG
Source organism: Lissotriton helveticus (assembly GCF_964261635.1). Taxonomy (NCBI): domain Eukaryota; kingdom Metazoa; phylum Chordata; class Amphibia; order Caudata; family Salamandridae; genus Lissotriton; species Lissotriton helveticus. The sequence goes on from NC_136058.1 coordinate 212,866,584, forward strand.
AAGACAAACTCAGGAGCCCCAACGGACCCCTTTCCCCCCACATCTTCCACAGGGTCGCTTCAGTCATCGCACCCAAACTAGGACGAACAATCAACACCTCCCTCTCAACCGGCATCTGCCCAGGTGAATGGAAGCATGCAGAGGTGAACCCCCTCCTCAAGAAACCAAAGGCCGACCCAACTGACCTGAAGATCTACCGGGCCATCTCTCTCCTCCCCTTCGCGGCCAAAGTAACCAAAAGACTTGTGAATGCCCAGCTGACCACCTTCATCGAAGAAAACTCCATCCTAGACCCAATCCGAGTCTGGCTTCCGCAGTAACCATAGCACTGAGACCACCCTCCTCACCGCTACCGACGACATCCACATGCTGCTAGACCAGGGACACACCGCAGTCCTAATCCTCCTAGACCTCTCCGCAGCATTTGACACAGTCTCACATTGCACGCTATCCACGAGACTCCACAATGCAGGAATACAGGGATCCGCCCTCGAGTGGATCCAATCCTTCCTCTCCGGCAGAACCCAGAGGATCAGACTCTCCCCTTCCACTCAAACCCCACTGACATTATCTGCGGAGTACCTCAGGGATCTTCACTAAGCCCGATGCTCTTCAACATCTACATGGCCCCCATAGCCGCCATCGTCAGCCAGCACGGGCTCAGCATCGTCTCCAACGCCGACGACACACAACTCATCCTCTCCCTCACCAAGAACCCAGAAATCACCAGACTCAGCTTCCAGGAAGGAATGAGGAACACAGCCTCCTGGATGAAGGACAGCTGCCTAAAGTTCAACTTCGAGAAGACCGAGGTCCACATCCTCGCCGGACCCTGCACCTCCACCTGGGACAACACCTGGTGGCCCTCCGCCCTCAGGAGCCCACCTGCCCGACAGACCATGCTCAGGACCTCAGCATAATCCTCGACTCCTCCCTCACCATGAACCACAAGATCAACGCCGTTACGTTCACCAGCTTCAACTGCCTCCGAATTTTCTGCAAGACCTTCAAATGGATCCCACCCGACTGCAGAAAGACTGTCACCCACGTACTCATAACCAGTCGACTAGACTATGGCAACACCCTCTATGCCGGAATCAACAAAACTCTTCTACACAAACTCCAGACCATCCAGAACACCGCAGCTAGGCTCATTCTAGTGGCACCACTCCCCGATTATATGACCCAACACCTTCATAGCCTCCACTGGCTCCCCGTCAAGAAGAAGATCACCTTTAAACTCCTCACCCACTCCTACAAATCCCTCAACAACATCGGGCCCAAATACCTCAACGACCAAGTTCATTTTCACATACCCAAAAGGAACCTCCGCTCCGCTGACGGCGCCCTAGCAGAGGTCCCCCGCATCCGCAGAAACAGAACCGGCGGGAGCGCTTTCTCCTACATAGCAGCCAAATCCTGGAACGAGCTCAAAGTCAACATCAGACGCTTCCCAACCCTCCACATTTTCAGGAAAGACCTCAAGACCTGGCTTTTCGAGTGACCCGGAGTTGCTCCCCCCCCAGCGCCTTGAGGCCCTCACGGGTGAGTAGCGGGCTTTATAAACCACCGATTGATTGATTGATTGACTGTGTGCAGAGGGGCTTATTCGAGCATCCATGTCTTGAGGCTGCTCCTGAATTCAGTGAGTAGTAGCAGTTCGGAGGTGGGGGGGTCATTCCAGGCCTTACCGGCGAGGTGGCAGAATGCGTGTTTTCCGGCTTGTGTGAAACACATTCAGGGGATGGTGGTGAGGATCAGGAAAGCTGACTGCAGGAGTCTTGTGGGCTGGTGGAAAGTCAGGTGGTTGTTCAGATATTCTGGTCCTGTGTTGTGGAGGGCTTTGTAGGCATACTTGAGCAGTTTGAAGTGACATCTCGTCTTGACGGGGAGCCAGTGAAGTCTACGGAGGCGGGGGATGATGTGGGATCGCTTGGGCAGGTTGAGGATCACTCTTGCTGTAATGTTCCGAATGGTTTGGAGGCGCTTGAGGAGGAGGGTGGAGGTTCCTGCATTGAGGGCATTTCTGATGACCGGTGATAAGGGCTTGTGTGATGGTTTTTCTGGTGTGTGTTGGGATCCATCTGACGATCCTTAGGAGCATTCTCAGGGTGTTGAAGCAGGTGGAGGCTACCGAGTTGACCTGTAGTATCATGGAGAGCTTGCTGTCGAGGATGATACTGAGATTAGGGGCATGGATGGTGAGAGCCGGTCCAAGAGTGGGGGCCACCAGGAATTGTCCTACAGGGAGAGGGGTCTTCGAAGAGGAGAACTTTGGTTTTGTTGGAGTTGAGTTTCAGGCAGTTGGCTTTCATCCAGTCGACAACGTCAGTCATGTAATTGTTGAAGTTTGCTCTGGTAGTGTGTTAATGTCTTTGGAGAGGGAGAGTATGAGCTGGGTGTCGTCTGCATAGAAGATGATGTTCAGGCTGTAGACACTGAGTGCCAGCGGCTTCTTTAGACATTGAACAATGTGGGGCTGACTGAGTGAGGAGCCCTGGGATACATAGCAGATGATGCTCTTGGGAACAAAGCTTAATGGCAGGAGGCGGATTCTTTGAGTGCGACCATTGAGAATGGAGGATAGTAGCTTGAGGGCATTGTTGTGGATGCCAAGGCGGTGGAGTTTTTGGATGAGGAGGAGATGGGAGACAGTATTGAAGGCTGCTGACAGGTCAATAAGGATCAAGGCTGCTGACTCGCTGTGGTCATGGTTTGTTCTGACGTCATCCATGGCAGCTATAAGGGCAGTTTCAGTGCTGTGGTTTGAGCGGATATTTACAACAAGGGGTGGTGATGGACAGAGTCTCTGAATTAAGCAGAAAACTCTCACCCAGTCAAGAGATCAGGGCTAAATCCAACACCGTTTTTTAGCTCATTGCACCATCCCAGTTTCAGAACCTGGCTGTATGCAAATTAGTCTGTCCCTGGCCCAGTGCATCATGGGAACAGGGCAGACCAGACTGCAAAAGCCAATTCTTACACTGGGAAGGAAACAAGCTTCCGGGGACCGGTTTCTGGCATTTCAGCCGTCTTCGGCCCGGCTTGCTTGAATCCTGATGGTGCAATGAGCAAGGGACTCACATCTGAGTATACCCTTCCACGCTTAGGGTGGACAAAAATATTTACAACAAGGGGTGGTGATGGACAGAGTCTCTGAATTAAGCAGAAAACTCTCACCCAGTCAAGAGATCAGGGCTAAATCCAACACCGTTTTTTAGCTCATTGCACCATCCCAGTTTCAGAACCTGGCTGTATGCAAATTAGTCTGTCCCTGGCCCAGTGCATCATGGGAACAGGGCAGACCAGACTACAAAAGCCAATTCTTACACTGGGAAGGAAACAAGCTTCCGGGGACCGGTTTCTGGCATTTCAGCCGTCTTCGGCCCGGCTTGCTTGAATCCTGATGGTGCAATGAGCAAAGGACTCACATCTGAGTATACCCTTCCACGCTTAGGGTGGACAAAAATATTTACAACAAGGGGTGGTGATGGTCAGAGTCTCTGAATTAAGCAGAAAACTCTCACCCAGTCAAGAGATCAGGGCTAAATCCAACACCGTTTTTTAGCTCATTGCACCATCCCAGTTTCAGAACCTGGCTGTATGCAAATTAGTCTGTCCCTGGCCCAGTGCATCATGGGAACAGGGCAGACCAGACTACAAAAGCCAATTCTTACACTGGGAAGGAAACAAGCTTCCGGGGACCGGTTTCTGGCATTTCAGCCGTCTTCGGCCCGGCTTGCTTGAATCCTGATGGTGCAATGAGCAAGGGACTCACATCTGAGTATACCCTTCCACGCTTAGGGTGGACAAAAATATTTACAACAAGGGGTGGTGATGGACAGAGTCTCTGAATTAAGCAGAAAACTCTCACCCAGTCAAGAGATCAGGGCTAAATCCAACACCGTTTTTTAGCTCATTGCACCATCCCAGTTTCAGAACCTGGCTGTATGCAAATTAGTCTGTCCCTGGCCCAGTGCATCTTGGGAACAGGGAGACCAGACTACAAAAGCCAATTCTTACACTGGGAAGGAAACAAGCTTCCGGGGACCAGTTTCTGGCATTTCAGCCGTCTTCGGCCCGGCTTGCTTGAATCCTGATGGTGCAATGAGCAAGGGACTCACATCTGAGTATACCCTTCCACGCTTAGGGTGGACAAAAATATTTACAACAAGGGGTGGTGATGGACAGAGTCTCTGAATTAAGCAGAAAACTCTCACCCAGTCAAGAGATCAGGGCTAAATCCAACACCGTTTTTTAGCTCATTGCACCATCCCAGTTTCAGAACCTGGCTGTATGCAAATTAGTCTGTCCCTGGCCCAGTGCATCATGGGAACAGGGCAGACCAGACTACAAAAGCCAATTCTTACACTGGGAAGGAAACAAGCTTCCGGGGACCGGTTTCTGTCATTTCAGCCGTCTTCGGCCCGGCTTGCTTGAATCCTGATGGTGCAATGAGCAAGGGACTCACATCTGAGTATACCCTTCCACGCTTAGGGTGGACAAAAATATTTACAACAAGGGGTGGTGATGGACAGAGTCTCTGAATTAAGCAGAAAACTCTCATCCAGTCAAGAGATCAGGGCTAAATCCAACACCGTTTTTTAGCTCATTGCACCATCCCAGTTTCAGAACCTGGCTGTATGCAAATTAGTCTGTCCCTGGCCCAGTGCATCATGGGAACAGGGCAGACCAGACTACAAAAGCCAATTCTTACACTGGGAAGGAAACAAGCTTCCGGGGACCGGTTTCTGGCATTTCAGCCGTTTCGGCCCGGCTTGCTTGAATCCTGATGGTGCAATGAGCAAGGGACTCACATCTGAGTATACCCTTCCACGCTTAGGGTGGACAAAAATATTTACAACAAGGGGTGGTGATGGTCAGAGTCTCTGAATTAAGCAGAAAACTCTCACCCAGTCAAGAGATCAGGGCTAAATCCAACACCGTTTTTTAGCTCATTGCACCATCCCAGTTTCAGAACCTGGCTGTATGCAAATTAGTCTGTCCCTGGCCCAGTGCATCATGGGAACAGGGCAGACCAGACTACAAAAGCCAATTCTTACACTGGGAAGGAAACAAGCTTCCGGGGACCGGTTTCTGGCATTTCAGCCGTCTTCGGCCCGGCTTGCTTGAATCCTGATGGTGCAATGAGCAAGGGACTCACATCTGAGTATACCCTTCCACGCTTAGGGTGGACAAAAATATTTACAACAAGGGGTGGTGATGGACAGAGTCTCTGAATTAAGCAGAAAACTCTCACCCAGTCAAGAGATCAGGGCTAAATCCAACACCGTTTTTTAGCTCATTGCACCATCCCAGTTTCAGAACCTGGCTGTATGCAAATTAGTCTGTCCCTGGCCCAGTGCATCATGGGAACAGGGCAGTCCAGACTACAAAAGCCAATTCTTACACTGGGAAGGAAACAAGCTTCCGGGGACCGGTTTCTGGCATTTCAGCCGTCTTCGGCCCGGCTTGCTTGAATCCTGATGGTGCAATGAGCAAGGGACTCACATCTGAGTATACCCTTCCACGCTTAGGGTGGACAAAAATATTTACAACAAGGGGTGGTGATGGACAGAGTCTCTGAATTAAGCAGAAAACTCTCACCCAGTCAAGAGATCAGGGCTAAATCCAACACCGTTTTTTAGCTCATTGCACCATCCCAGTTTCAGAACCTGGCTGTATGCAAATTAGTCTGTCCCTGGCCCAGTGCATCATGGGAACAGGGCAGACCAGACTACAAAAGCCAATTCTTACACTGGGAAGGAAACAAGCTTCCGGGGACCGGTTTCTGGCATTTCAGCCGTCTTCGGCCCGGCTTGCTTGAATCCTGATGGTGCAATGAGCAAGGGACTCACATCTGAGTATACCCTTCCACGCTTAGGGTGGACAAAAATATTTACAACAAGGGGTGGTGATGGACAGAGTCTCTGAATTAAGCAGAAAACTCTCACCCAGTCAAGAGATCAGGGCTAAATCCAACACCGTTTTTTAGCTCATTGCACCATCCCAGTTTCAGAACCTGGCTGTATGCAAATTAGTCTGTCCCTGGCCCAGTGCATCATGGGAACAGGGCAGACCAGACTACAAAAGCCAATCCTTACACTGGGAAGGAAACAAGCTTCCGGGGACCGGTTTCTGGCATTTCAGCCGTCTTCGGCCCGGCTTGCTTGAATCCTGATGGTGCAATGAGCAAGGGACTCACATCTGAGTATACCCTTCCACGCTTAGGGTGGACAAAAATATTTACAACAAGGGGTGGTGATGGACAGAGTCTCTGAATTAAGCAGAAAACTCTCACCCAGTCAAGAGATCAGGGCTAAATCCAACACCGTGTTTTAGCTCATTGCACCATCCCAGTTTCAGAACCTGGCTGTATGCAAATTAGTCTGTCCCTGGCCCAGTGCATCATGGGAACAGGGCAGACCAGACTACAAAAGCCAATTCTTACACTGGGAAGGAAACTAGCTTCCGGGGACCGGTTTCTGGCATTTCAGCCGTCTTCGGCCCGGCTTGCTTGAATCCTGATGGTGCAATGAGCAAGGGACTCACATCTGAGAATATCCTTCCACGCTTAGGGTGGACAAAAATATTTACAACAAGGGGTGGTGATGGACAGAGTCTCTGAATTAAGCAGAAAACTCTCACCCAGTCAAGAGATCAGGGCTAAATCCAACACCGTTTTTTAGCTCATTGCACCATCCCAGTTTCAGAACCTGGCTGTATGCAAATTAGTCTGTCCCTGGCCCAGTGCATCATGGGAACAGGGCAGTCCAGACTACAAAAGCCAATTCTTACACTGGGAAGGAAACAAGCTTCCGGGGACCGGTTTCTGGCATTTCAGCCGTCTTCGGCCCGGCTTGCTTGAATCCTGATGGTGCAATGAGCAAGGGACTCACATCTGAGTATACCCTTCCACGCTTAGGGTGGACAAAAATATTTACAACAAGGGGTGGTGATGGACAGAGTCTCTGAATTAAGCAGAAAACTCTCACCCAGTCAAGAGATCAGGGCTAAATCCAACACCGTTTTTTAGCTCATTGCACCATCCCAGTTTCAGAACCTGGCTGTATGCAAATTAGTCTGTCCCTGGCCCAGTGCATCATGGGAACAGGGCAGACCAGACTACAAAAGCCAATTCTTACACTGGGAAGGAAACAAGCTTCCGGGGACCGGTTTCTGGCATTTCAGCCGTCTTCGGCCCGGCTTGCTTGAATCCTGATGGTGCAATGAGCAAGGGACTCACATCTGAGTATACCCTTCCACGCTTAGGGTGGACAAAAATATTTACAACAAGGGGTGGTGATGGACAGAGTCTCTGAATTAAGCAGAAAACTCTCACCCAGTCAAGAGATCAGGGCTAAATCCAACACCGTTTTTTAGCTCATTGCACCATCCCAGTTTCAGAACCTGGCTGTATGCAAATTAGTCTGTCCCTGGCCCAGTGCATCATGGGAACAGGGCAGACCAGACTACAAAAGCCAATCCTTACACTGGGAAGGAAACAAGCTTCCGGGGACCGGTTTCTGGCATTTCAGCCGTCTTCGGCCCGGCTTGCTTGAATCCTGATGGTGCAATGAGCAAGGGACTCACATCTGAGTATACCCTTCCACGCTTAGGGTGGACAAAAATATTTACAACAAGGGGTGGTGATGGACAGAGTCTCTGAATTAAGCAGAAAACTCTCACCCAGTCAAGAGATCAGGGCTAAATCCAACACCGTGTTTTAGCTCATTGCACCATCCCAGTTTCAGAACCTGGCTGTATGCAAATTAGTCTGTCCCTGGCCCAGTGCATCATGGGAACAGGGCAGACCAGACTACAAAAGCCAATTCTTACACTGGGAAGGAAACTAGCTTCCGGGGACCGGTTTCTGGCATTTCAGCCGTCTTCGGCCCGGCTTGCTTGAATCCTGATGGTGCAATGAGCAAGGGACTCACATCTGAGAATATCCTTCCACGCTTAGGGTGGACAAAAATATTTACAACAAGGGGTGGTGATGGACAGAGTCTCTGAATTAAGCAGAAAACTCTCACCCAGTCAAGAGATCAGGGCTAAATCCAACACCGTTTTTTAGCTCATTGCACCATCCCAGTTTCAGAACCTGGCTGTATGCAAATTAGTCTGTCCCTGGCCCAGTGCATCATGGGAACAGGGCAGACCAGACTACAAAAGCCAATTCTTACACTGGGAAGGAAACAAGCTTCCGGGGACCGGTTTCTGGCATTTCAGCCGTCTTCGGCCCGGCTTGCTTGAATCCTGATGGTGCAATGAGCAAGGGACTCACATCTGAGTATACCCTTCCACGCTTAGGGTGGACAAAAATATTTACAACAAGGGGTGGTGATGGACAGAGTCTCTGAATTAAGCAGAAAACTCTCACCCAGTCAAGAGATCAGGGCTAAATCCAACACCGTTTTTTAGCTCATTGCACCATCCCAGTTTCAGAACCTGGCTGTATGCAAATTAGTCTGTCCCTGGCCCAGTGCATCATGGGAACAGGGCAGACCAGACTACAAAAGCCAATTCTTACACTGGGAAGGAAACAAGCTTCCGGGGACCGGTTTCTGGCATTTCAGCCGTCTTCGGCCCGGCTTGCTTGAATCCTGATGGTGCAATGAGCAAGGGACTCACATCTGAGTATACCCTTCCACGCTTAGGGTGGACAAAAATATTTACAACAAGGGGTGGTGATGGACAGAGTCTCTGAATTAAGCAGAAAACTCTCACCCAGTCAAGAGATCAGGGCTAAATCCAACACCGTTTTTTAGCTCATTGCACCATCCCAGTTTCAGAACCTGGCTGTATGCAAATTAGTCTGTCCCTGGCCCAGTGCATCATGGGAACAGGGCAGACCAGACTACAAAAGCCAATCCTTACACTGGGAAGGAAACAAGCTTCCGGGGACCGGTTTCTGGCATTTCAGCCGTCTTCGGCCCGGCTTGCTTGAATCCTGATGGTGCAATGAGCAAGGGACTCACATCTGAGTATACCCTTCCACGCTTAGGGTGGACAAAAATATTTACAACAAGGGGTGGTGATGGACAGAGTCTCTGAATTAAGCAGAAAACTCTCACCCAGTCAAGAGATCAGGGCTAAATCCAACACCGTTTTTTAGCTCATTGCACCATCCCAGTTTCAGAACCTGGCTGTATGCAAATTAGTCTGTCCCTGGCCCAGTGCATCATGGGAACAGGGCAGACCAGACTACAAAAGCCAATTCTTACACTGGGAAGGAAACAAGCTTCCGGGGACCGGTTTCTGTCATTTCAGCCGTCTTCGGCCCGGCTTGCTTGAATCCTGATGGTGCAATGAGCAAGGGACTCACATCTGAGTATACCCTTCCACGCTTAGGGTGGACAAAAATATTTACAACAAGGGGTGGTGATGGACAGAGTCTCTGAATTAAGCAGAAAACTCTCATCCAGTCAAGAGATCAGGGCTAAATCCAACACCGTTTTTTAGCTCATTGCACCATCCCAGTTTCAGAACCTGGCTGTATGCAAATTAGTCTGTCCCTGGCCCAGTGCATCATGGGAACAGGGCAGACCAGACTACAAAAGCCAATTCTTACACTGGGAAGGAAACTAGCTTCCGGGGACCGGTTTCTGGCATTTCAGCCGTCTTCGGCCCGGCTTGCTTGAATCCTGATGGTGCAATGAGCAAGGGACACACATCTGAGAATATCCTTCCACGCTTAGGGTGGACAAAAATATTTACAACAAGGGGTGGTGATGGACAGAGTCTCTGAATTAAGCAGAAAACTCTCACCCAGTCAAGAGATCAGGGCTAAATCCAACACCGTTTTTTAGCTCATTGCACCATCCCAGTTTCAGAACCTGGCTGTATGCAAATTAGTCTGTCCCTGGCCCAGTGCATCATGGGAACAGGGCAGACCAGACTACAAAAGCCAATTCTTACACTGGGAAGGAAACAAGCTTCCGGGGACCGGTTTCTGGCATTTCAGCCGTCTTCGGCCCGGCTTGCTTGAATCCTGATGGTGCAATGAGCAAGGGACTCACATCTGAGTATACCCTTCCACGCTTAGGGTGGACAAAAATATTTACAACAAGGGGTGGTGATGGACAGAGTCTCTGAATTAAGCAGAAAACTCTCACCCAGTCAAGAGATCAGGGCTAAATCCAACACCGTTTTTTAGCTCATTACACCATCCCAGTTTCAGAACCTGGCTGTATGCAAATTAGTCTGTCCCTGGCCCAGTGCATCATGGGAACAGGGCAGACCAGACTACAAAAGCCAATTCTTACACTGGGAAGGAAACAAGCTTCCGGGGACCGGTTTCTGGCATTTCAGTCGTCTTCGGCCCGGCTTGCTTGAATCCTGATGGTGCAATGAGCAAGGGACTCACATCTGAGTATACCCTTCCACGCTTAGGGTGGACAAAAATATTTACAACAAGGGGTGGTGATGGACAGAGTCTCTGAATTAAGCAGAAAACTCTCACCCAGTCAAGAGATCAGGGCTAAATCCAACACCGTTTTTTAGCTCATTGCACCATCCCAGTTTCAGAACCTGGCTGTATGCAAATTAGTCTGTCCCTGGCCCAGTGCATCATGGGAACAGGGCAGACCAGACTACAAAAGCCAATCCTTACACTGGGAAGGAAACAAGCTTCCGGGGACCGGTTTCTGGCATTTCAGCCGTCTTCGGCCCGGCTTGCTTGAATCCTGATGGTGCAATGAGCAAGGGACTCACATCTGAGTATACCCTTCCACGCTTAGGGTGGACAAAAATATTTACAACAAGGGGTGGTGATGGTCAGAGTCTCTGAATTAAGCAGAAAACTCTCACCCAGTCAAGAGATCAGGGCTAAATCCAACACCGTTTTTTAGCTCATTGCACCATCCCAGTTTCAGAACCTGGCTGTATGCAAATTAGTCTGTCCCTGGCCCAGTGCATCATGGGAACAGGGCAGACCAGACTACAAAAGCCAATTCTTACACTGGGAAGGAAACAAGCTTCCGGGGACCGGTTTCTGGCATTTCAGCCATCTTCGGCCCGGCTTGCTTGAATCCTGATGGTGCAATGAGCAAGGGACTCACATCTGAGTATACCCTTCCACGCTTAGGGTGGACAAAAATATTTACAACAAGGGGTGGTGATGGACAGAGTCTCTGAATTAAGCAGAAAACTCTCACCCATTCAAGAGATCAGGGCTAAATCCAACACCGTTTTTTAGCTCATTGCACCATCCCAGTTTCAGAACCTGGCTGTATGCAAATTAGTCTGTCCCTGGCCCAGTGCATCTTGGGAACAGGGCAGACCAGACTAAAAAAGCCAATTCTTACACTGGGAAGGAAACAAGCTTCCGGGGACCAGTTTCTGGCATTTCAGCCGTCTTCGGCCCGGCTTGCTTGAATCCTGATGGTGCAATGAGCAAGGGACTCACATCTGAGTATACCCTTCCACGCTTAGGGTGGACAAAAATATTTACAACAAGGGGTGGTGATGGACAGAGTCTCTGAATTAAGCAGAAAACTCTCACCCAGTCAAGAGATCAGGGATAAATCCAACACCGTTTTTTAGCTCATTGCACCATCCCAGTTTCAGAACCTGGCTGTATGCAAATTAGTCTGTCCCTGGCCCAGTGCATCATGGGAACAGGGCAGACCAGACTACAAAAGCCAATTCTTACACTGGGAAGGAAACAAGCTTCCGGGGACCGGTTTCTGGCATTTCAGCCGTCTTCGGCCCGGCTTGCTTGAATCCTGATGGTGCAATGAGCAAGGGACTCACATCTGAGTATACCCTTCCACGCTTAGGGTGGACAAAAATATTTACAACAAGGGGTGGTGATGGACAGAGTCTCTGAATTAAGCAGAAAACTCTCACCCAGTCAAGAGATCAGGGCTAAATCCAACACCGTTTTTTAGCTCATTGCACCATCCCAGTTTCAGAACCTGGCTGTATGCAAATTAGTCTGTCCCTGGCCCAGTGCATCATGGGAACAGGGCAGACCAGACTACAAAAGCCAATTCTTACACTGGGAAGGAAACAAGCTTCCGGGGACCGGTTTCTGGCATTTCAGCCGTCTTCGGCCCGGCTTGCTTGAATCCTGATGGTGCAATGAGCAAGGGACTCACATCTGAGTATACCCTTCCACGCTTAGGGTGGACAAAAATATTTACAACAAGGGGTGGTGATGGTCAGAGTCTCTGAATTAAGCAGAAAACTCTCACCCAGTCAAGAGATCAGGGCTAAATCCAACACCGTTTTTTAGCTCATTGCACCATCCCAGTTTCAGAACCTGGCTGTATGCAAATTAGTCTGTCCCTGGCCCAGTGCATCATGGGAACAGGGCAGACCAGACTACAAAAGCCAATTCTTACACTGGGAAGGAAACAAGCTTCCGGGGACCGGTTTCTGGCATTTCAGCCGTCTTCGGCCCGGCTTGCTTGAATCCTGATGGTGCAATGAGCAAGGGACTCACATCTGAGTATACCCTTCCACGCTTAGGGTGGACAAAAATATTTACAACAAGGGGTGGTGATGGTCAGAGTCTCTGAATTAAGCAGAAAACTCTCACCCAGTCAAGAGATCAGGGCTAAATCCAACACCGTTTTTTAGCTCATTGCACCATCCCAGTTTCAGAACCTGGCTGTATGCAAATTAGTCTGTCCCTGGCCCAGTGCATCATGGGAACAGGGCAGACCAGACTACAAAAGCCAATTCTTACACTGGGAAGGAAACAAGCTTCCGGGGACCGGTTTCTGGCATTTCAGCCGTCTTCGGCCCGGCTTGCTTGAATCCTGATGGTGCAATGAGCAAGGGACTCACATCTGAGTATACCCTTCCACGCTTAGGGTGGACAAAAATATTTACAACAAGGGGTGGTGATGGACAGAGTCTCTGAATTAAGCAGAAAACTCTCACCCAGTCAAGAGATCAGGGCTAAATCCAACACCGTTTTTTAGCTCATTGCACCATCCCAGTTTCAGAACCTGGCTGTATGCAAATTAGTCTGTCCCTGGCCCAGTGCATCATGGGAACAGGGCAGTCCAGACTACAAAAGCCAATTCTTACACTGGGAAGGAAACAAGCTTCCGGGGACCGGTTTCTGGCATTTCAGCCGTCTTCGGCCCGGCTTGCTTGAATCCTGATGGTGCAATGAGCAAGGGACTCACATCTGAGTATACCCTTCCACGCTTAGGGTGGACAAAAATATTTACAACAAGGGGTGGTGATGGACAGAGTCTCTGAATTAAGCAGAAAACTCTCACCCAGTCAAGAGATCAGGGCTAAATCCAACACCGTTTTTTAGCTCATTGCACCATCCCAGTTTCAGAACCTGGCTGTATGCAAATTAGTCTGTCCCTGGCCCAGTGCATCATGGGAACAGGGCAGACCAGACTACAAAAGCCAATTCTTACACTGGGAAGGAAACAAGCTTCCGGGGACCGGTTTCTGGCATTTCAGCCGTCTTCGGCCCGGCTTGCTTGAATCCTGATGGTGCAATGAGCAAGGGACTCACATCTGAGTATACCCTTCCACGCTTAGGGTGGACAAAAATATTTACAACAAGGGGTGGTGATGGACAGAGTCTCTGAATTAAGCAGAAAACTCTCACCCAGTCAAGAGATCAGGGCTAAATCCAACACCGTTTTTTAGCTCATTGCACCATCCCAGTTTCAGAACCTGGCTGTATGCAAATTAGTCTGTCCCTGGCCCAGTGCATCATGGGAACAGGGCAGACCAGACTACAAAAGCCAATTCTTACACTGGGAAGGAAACAAGCTTCCGGGGACCGGTTTCTGGCATTTCAGTCGTCTTCGGCCCGGCTTGCTTGAATCCTGATGGTGCAATGAGCAAGGGACTCACATCTGAGTATACCCTTCCACGCTTAGGGTGGACAAAAATATTTACAACAAGGGGTGGTGATGGACAGAGTCTCTGAATTAAGCAGAAAACTCTCACCCAGTCAAGAGATCAGGGCTAAATCCAACACCGTTTTTTAGCTCATTGCACCATCCCAGTTTCAGAACCTGGCTGTATGCAAATTAGTCTGTCCCTGGCCCAGTGCATCATGGGAACAGGGCAGACCAGACTACAAAAGCCAATCCTTACACTGGGAAGGAAACAAGCTTCCGGGGACCGGTTTCTGGCATTTCAGCCGTCTTCGGCCCGGCTTGCTTGAATCCTGATGGTGCAATGAGCAAGGGACTCACATCTGAGTATACCCTTCCACGCTTAGGGTGGACAAAAATATTTACAACAAGGGGTGGTGATGGTCAGAGTCTCTGAATTAAGCAGAAAACTCTCACCCAGTCAAGAGATCAGGGATAAATCCAACACCGTTTTTTAGCTCATTGCACCATCCCAGTTTCAGAACCTGGCTGTATGCAAATTAGTCTGTCCCTGGCCCAGTGCATCATGGGAACAGGGCAGACCAGACTACAAAAGCCAATCCTTACACTGGGAAGGAAACAAGCTTCCGGGGACCGGTTTCTGGCATTTCAGCCGTCTTCGGCCCGGCTTGCTTGAATCCTGATGGTGCAATGAGCAAGGGACTCACATCTGAGTATACCCTTCCACGCTTAGGGTGGACAAAAATATTTACAACAAGGGGTGGTGATGGACAGAGTCTCTGAATTAAGCAGAAAACTCTCACCCAGTCAAGAGATCAGGGATAAATCCAACACCGTTTTTTAGCTCATTGCACCATCCCAGTTTCAGAACCTGGCTGTATGCAAATTAGTCTGTCCCTGGCCCAGTGCATCATGGGAACAGGGCAGACCAGACTACAAAAGCCAATTCTTACACTGGGAAGGAAACAAGCTTCCGGGGACCGGTTTCTGGCATTTCAGCCGTCTTCGGCCCGGCTTGCTTGAATCCTGATGGTGCAATGAGCAAGGGACTCACATCTGAGTATACCCTTCCACGCTTAGGGTGGACAAAAATATTTACAACAAGGGGTGGTGATGGACAGAGTCTCTGAATTAAGCAGAAAACTCTCACCCAGTCAAGAGATCAGGGCTAAATCCAACACCGTTTTTTAGCTCATTGCACCATCCCAGTTTCAGAACCTGGCTGTATGCAAATTAGTCTGTCCCTGGCCCAGTGCATCATGGGAACAGGGCAGACCAGACTACAAAAGCCAATTCTTACACTGGGAAGGAAACAAGCTTCCGGGGACCGGTTTCTGGCATTTCAGCCGTCTTCGGCCCGGCTTGCTTGAATCCTGATGGTGCAATGAGCAAGGGACTCACATCTGAGTATACCCTTCCACGCTTAGGGTGGACAAAAATATTTACAACAAGGGGTGGTGATGGTCAGAGTCTCTGAATTAAGCAGAAAACTCTCACCCAGTCAAGAGATCAGGGCTAAATCCAACACCGTTTTTTAGCTCATTGCACCATCCCAGTTTCAGAACCTGGCTGTATGCAAATTAGTCTGTCCCTGGCCCAGTGCATCATGGGAACAGGGCAGACCAGACTACAAAAGCCAATTCTTACACTGGGAAGGAAACAAGCTTCCGGGGACCGGTTTCTGGCATTTCAGCCGTCTTCGGCCCGGCTTGCTTGAATCCTGATGGTGCAATGAGCAAGGGACTCACATCTGAGTATACCCTTCCACGCTTAGGGTGGACAAAAATATTTACAACAAGGGGTGGTGATGGACAGAGTCTCTGAATTAAGCAGAAAACTCTCACCCAGTCAAGAGATCAGGGCTAAATCCAACACCGTTTTTTAGCTCATTGCACCATCCCAGTTTCAGAACCTGGCTGTATGCAAATTAGTCTGTCCCTGGCCCAGTGCATCATGGGAACAGGGCAGTCCAGACTACAAAAGCCAATTCTTACACTGGGAAGGAAACAAGCTTCCGGGGACCGGTTTCTGGCATTTCAGCCGTCTTCGGCCCGGCTTGCTTGAATCCTGATGGTGCAATGAGCAAGGGACTCACATCTGAGTATACCCTTCCACGCTTAGGGTGGACAAAAATATTTACAACAAGGGGTGGTGATGGACAGAGTCTCTGAATTAAGCAGAAAACTCTCACCCAGTCAAGAGATCAGGGCTAAATCCAACACCGTTTTTTAGCTCATTGCACCATCCCAGTTTCAGAACCTGGCTGTATGCAAATTAGTCTGTCCCTGGCCCAGTGCATCATGGGAACAGGGCAGACCAGACTACAAAAGCCAATTCTTACACTGGGAAGGAAACAAGCTTCCGGGGACCGGTTTCTGGCATTTCAGTCGTCTTCGGCCCGGCTTGCTTGAATCCTGATGGTGCAATGAGCAAGGGACTCACATCTGAGTATACCCTTCCACGCTTAGGGTGGACAAAAATATTTACAACAAGGGGTGGTGATGGACAGAGTCTCTGAATTAAGCAGAAAACTCTCACCCAGTCAAGAGATCAGGGCTAAATCCAACACCGTTTTTTAGCTCATTGCACCATCCCAGTTTCAGAACCTGGCTGTATGCAAATTAGTCTGTCCCTGGCCCAGTGCATCATGGGAACAGGGCAGACCAGACTACAAAAGCCAATCCTTACACTGGGAAGGAAACAAGCTTCCGGGGACCGGTTTCTGGCATTTCAGCCGTCTTCGGCCCGGCTTGCTTGAATCCTGATGGTGCAATGAGCAAGGGACTCACATCTGAGTATACCCTTCCACGCTTAGGGTGGACAAAAATATTTACAACAAGGGGTGGTGATGGTCAGAGTCTCTGAATTAAGCAGAAAACTCTCACCCAGTCAAGAGATCAGGGATAAATCCAACACCGTTTTTTAGCTCATTGCACCATCCCAGTTTCAGAACCTGGCTGTATGCAAATTAGTCTGTCCCTGGCCCAGTGCATCATGGGAACAGGGCAGACCAGACTACAAAAGCCAATCCTTACACTGGGAAGGAAACAAGCTTCCGGGGACCGGTTTCTGGCATTTCAGCCGTCTTCGGCCCGGCTTGCTTGAATCCTGATGGTGCAATGAGCAAGGGACTCACATCTGAGTATACCCTTCCACGCTTAGGGTGGACAAAAATATTTACAACAAGGGGTGGTGATGGACAGAGTCTCTGAATTAAGCAGAAAACTCTCACCCAGTCAAGAGATCAGGGATAAATCCAACACCGTTTTTTAGCTCATTGCACCATCCCAGTTTCAGAACCTGGCTGTATGCAAATTAGTCTGTCCCTGGCCCAGTGCATCATGGGAACAGGGCAGACCAGACTACAAAAGCCAATTCTTACACTGGGAAGGAAACAAGCTTCCGGGGACCGGTTTCTGGCATTTCAGCCGTCTTCGGCCCGGCTTGCTTGAATCCTGATGGTGCAATGAGCAAGGGACTCACATCTGAGTATACCCTTCCACGCTTAGGGTGGACAAAAATATTTACAACAAGGGGTGGTGATGGACAGAGTCTCTGAATTAAGCAGAAAACTCTCACCCAGTCAAGAGATCAGGGCTAAATCCAACACCGTTTTTTAGCTCATTGCACCATCCCAGTTTCAGAACCTGGCTGTATGCAAATTAGTCTGTCCCTGGCCCAGTGCATCATGGGAACAGGGCAGACCAGACTACAAAAGCCAATTCTTACACTGGGAAGGAAACAAGCTTCCGGGGACCGGTTTCTGGCATTTCAGCCGTCTTCGGCCCGGCTTGCTTGAATCCTGATGGTGCAATGAGCAAGGGACTCACATCTGAGTATACCCTTCCACGCTTAGGGTGGACAAAAATATTTACAACAAGGGGTGGTGATGGTCAGAGTCTCTGAATTAAGCAGAAAACTCTCACCCAGTCAAGAGATCAGGGCTAAATCCAACACCGTTTTTTAGCTCATTGCACCATCCCAGTTTCAGAACCTGGCTGTATGCAAATTAGTCTGTCCCTGGCCCAGTGCATCATGGGAACAGGGCAGACCAGACTACAAAAGCCAATTCTTACACTGGGAAGGAAACAAGCTTCCGGGGACCGGTTTCTGGCATTTCAGCCGTCTTCGGCCCGGCTTGCTTGAATCCTGATGGTGCAATGAGCAAGGGACTCACATCTGAGTATACCCTTCCACGCTTAGGGTGGACAAAAATATTTACAACAAGGGGTGGTGATGGACAGAGTCTCTGAATTAAGCAGAAAACTCTCACCCAGTCAAGAGATCAGGGCTAAATCCAACACCGTTTTTTAGCTCATTGCACCATCCCAGTTTCAGAACCTGGCTGTATGCAAATTAGTCTGTCCCTGGCCCAGTGCATCATGGGAACAGGGCAGTCCAGACTACAAAAGCCAATTCTTACACTGGGAAGGAAACAAGCTTCCGGGGACCGGTTTCTGGCATTTCAGCCGTCTTCGGCCCGGCTTGCTTGAATCCTGATGGTGCAATGAGCAAGGGACTCACATCTGAGTATACCCTTCCACGCTTAGGGTGGACAAAAATATTTACAACAAGGGGTGGTGATGGACAGAGTCTCTGAATTAAGCAGAAAACTCTCACCCAGTCAAGAGATCAGGGCTAAATCCAACACCGTTTTTTAGCTCATTGCACCATCCCAGTTTCAGAACCTGGCTGTATGCAAATTAGTCTGTCCCTGGCCCAGTGCATCATGGGAACAGGGCAGACCAGACTACAAAAGCCAATTCTTACACTGGGAAGGAAACAAGCTTCCGGGGACCGGTTTCTGGCATTTCAGCCGTCTTCGGCCCGGCTTGCTTGAATCCTGATGGTGCAATGAGCAAGGGACTCACATCTGAGTATACCCTTCCACGCTTAGGGTGGACAAAAATATTTACAACAAGGGGTGGTGATGGACAGAGTCTCTGAATTAAGCAGAAAACTCTCACCCAGTCAAGAGATCAGGGCTAAATCCAACACCGTTTTTTAGCTCATTGCACCATCCCAGTTTCAGAACCTGGCTGTATGCAAATTAGTCTGTCCCTGGCCCAGTGCATCATGGGAACAGGGCAGACCAGACTACAAAAGCCAATTCTTACACTGGGAAGGAAACAAGCTTCCGGGGACCGGTTTCTGGCATTTCAGTCGTCTTCGGCCCGGCTTGCTTGAATCCTGATGGTGCAATGAGCAAGGGACTCACATCTGAGTATACCCTTCCACGCTTAGGGTGGACAAAAATATTTACAACAAGGGGTGGTGATGGACAGAGTCTCTGAATTAAGCAGAAAACTCTCACCCAGTCAAGAGATCAGGGCTAAATCCAACACCGTTTTTTAGCTCATTGCACCATCCCAGTTTCAGAACCTGGCTGTATGCAAATTAGTCTGTCCCTGGCCCAGTGCATCATGGGAACAGGGCAGACCAGACTACAAAAGCCAATCCTTACACTGGGAAGGAAACAAGCTTCCGGGGACCGGTTTCTGGCATTTCAGCCGTCTTCGGCCCGGCTTGCTTGAATCCTGATGGTGCAATGAGCAAGGGACTCACATCTGAGTATACCCTTCCACGCTTAGGGTGGACAAAAATATTTACAACAAGGGGTGGTGATGGTCAGAGTCTCTGAATTAAGCAGAAAACTCTCACCCAGTCAAGAGATCAGGGCTAAATCCAACACCGTTTTTTAGCTCATTGCACCATCCCAGTTTCAGAACCTGGCTGTATGCAAATTAGTCTGTCCCTGGCCCAGTGCATCATGGGAACAGGGCAGACCAGACTACAAAAGCCAATTCTTACACTGGGAAGGAAACAAGCTTCCGGGGACCGGTTTCTGGCATTTCAGCCGTCTTCGGCCCGGCTTGCTTGAATCCTGATGGTGCAATGAGCAAGGGACTCACATCTGAGTATACCCTTCCACGCTTAGGGTGGACAAAAATATTTACAACAAGGGGTGGTGATGGACAGAGTCTCTGAATTAAGCAGAAAACTCTCACCCAGTCAAGAGATCAGGGCTAAATCCAACACCGTTTTTTAGCTCATTGCACCATCCCAGTTTCAGAACCTGGCTGTATGCAAATTAGTCTGTCCCTGGCCCAGTGCATCTTGGGAACAGGGCAGACCAGACTACAAAAGCCAATTCTTACACTGGGAAGGAAACAAGCTTCCGGGGACCAGTTTCTGGCATTTCAGCCGTCTTCGGCCCGGCTTGCTTGAATCCTGATGGTGCAATGAGCAAGGGACTCACATCTGAGTATACCCTTCCACGCTTAGGGTGGACAAAAATATTTACAACAAGGGGTGGTGATGGACAGAGTCTCTGAATTAAGCAGAAAACTCTCACCCAGTCAAGAGATCAGGGCTAAATCCAACACCGTTTTTTAGCTCATTGCACCATCCCAGTTTCAGAACCTGGCTGTATGCAAATTAGTCTGTCCCTGGCCCAGTGCATCATGGGAACAGGGCAGACCAGACTACAAAAGCCAATTCTTACACTGGGAAGGAAACAAGCTTCCGGGGACCGGTTTCTGGCATTTCAGCCGTCTTCGGCCCGGCTTGCTTGAATCCTGATGGTGCAATGAGCAAGGGACTCACATCTGAGTATACCCTTCCACGCTTAGGGTGGACAAAAATATTTACAACAAGGGGTGGTGATGGACAGAGTCTCTGAATTAAGCAGAAAACTCTCACCCAGTCAAGAGATCAGGGCTAAATCCAACACCGTTTTTTAGCTCATTGCACCATCCCAGTTTCAGAACCTGGCTGTATGCAAATTAGTCTGTCCCTGGCCCAGTGCATCATGGGAACAGGGCAGACCAGACTACAAAAGCCAATTCTTACACTGGGAAGGAAACAAGCTTCCGGGGACCGGTTTCTGGCATTTCAGCCGTCTTCGGCCCGGCTTGCTTGAATCCTGATGGTGCAATGAGCAAGGGACTCACATCTGAGTATACCCTTCCACGCTTAGGGTGGACAAAAATATTTACAACAAGGGGTGGTGATGGTCAGAGTCTCTGAATTAAGCAGAAAACTCTCACCCAGTCAAGAGATCAGGGCTAAATCCAACACCGTTTTTTAGCTCATTGCACCATCCCAGTTTCAGAACCTGGCTGTATGCAAATTAGTCTGTCCCTGGCCCAGTGCATCATGGGAACAGGGCAGACCAGACTACAAAAGCCAATTCTTACACTGGGAAGGAAACAAGCTTCCGGGGACCGGTTTCTGGCATTTCAGCCGTCTTCGGCCCGGCTTGCTTGAATCCTGATGGTGCAATGAGCAAGGGACTCACATCTGAGTATACCCTTCCACGCTTAGGGTGGACAAAAATATTTACAACAAGGGGTGGTGATGGACAGAGTCTCTGAATTAAGCAGAAAACTCTCACCCAGTCAAGAGATCAGGGCTAAATCCAACACCGTTTTTTAGCTCATTGCACCATCCCAGTTTCAGAACCTGGCTGTATGCAAATTAGTCTGTCCCTGGCCCAGTGCATCATGGGAACAGGGCAGTCCAGACTACAAAAGCCAATTCTTACACTGGGAAGGAAACAAGCTTCCGGGGACCGGTTTCTGGCATTTCAGCCGTCTTCGGCCCGGCTTGCTTGAATCCTGATGGTGCAATGAGCAAGGGACTCACATCTGAGTATACCCTTCCACGCTTAGGGTGGACAAAAATATTTACAACAAGGGGTGGTGATGGACAGAGTCTCTGAATTAAGCAGAAAACTCTCACCCAGTCAAGAGATCAGGGCTAAATCCAACACCGTTTTTTAGCTCATTGCACCATCCCAGTTTCAGAACCTGGCTGTATGCAAATTAGTCTGTCCCTGGCCCAGTGCATCATGGGAACAGGGCAGACCAGACTACAAAAGCCAATTCTTACACTGGGAAGGAAACAAGCTTCCGGGGACCGGTTTCTGGCATTTCAGCCGTCTTCGGCCCGGCTTGCTTGAATCCTGATGGTGCAATGAGCAAGGGACTCACATCTGAGTATACCCTTCCACGCTTAGGGTGGACAAAAATATTTACAACAAGGGGTGGTGATGGACAGAGTCTCTGAATTAAGCAGAAAACTCTCACCCAGTCAAGAGATCAGGGCTAAATCCAACACCGTTTTTTAGCTCATTGCACCATCCCAGTTTCAGAACCTGGCTGTATGCAAATTAGTCTGTCCCTGGCCCAGTGCATCATGGGAACAGGGCAGACCAGACTACAAAAGCCAATTCTTACACTGGGAAGGAAACAAGCTTCCGGGGACCGGTTTCTGGCATTTCAGCCGTCTTCGGCCCGGCTTGCTTGAATCCTGATGGTGCAATGAGCAAGGGACTCACATCTGAGTATACCCTTCCACGCTTAGGGTGGACAAAAATATTTACAACAAGGGGTGGTGATGGACAGAGTCTCTGAATTAAGCAGAAAACTCTCACCCAGTCAAGAGATCAGGGCTAAATCCAACACCGTTTTTTAGCTCATTGCACCATCCCAGTTTCAGAACCTGGCTGTATGCAAATTAGTCTGTCCCTGGCCCAGTGCATCATGGGAACAGGGCAGACCAGACTACAAAAGCCAATCCTTACACTGGGAAGGAAACAAGCTTCCGGGGACCGGTTTCTGGCATTTCAGCCGTCTTCGGCCCGGCTTGCTTGAATCCTGATGGTGCAATGAGCAAGGGACTCACATCTGAGTATACCCTTCCACGCTTAGGGTGGACAAAAATATTTACAACAAGGGGTGGTGATGGACAGAGTCTCTGAATTAAGCAGAAAACTCTCACCCAGTCAAGAGATCAGGGCTAAATCCAACACCGTTTTTTAGCTCATTGCACCATCCCAGTTTCAGAACCTGGCTGTATGCAAATTAGTCTGTCCCTGGCCCAGTGCATCATGGGAACAGGGCAGACCAGACTACAAAAGCCAATTCTTACACTGGGAAGGAAACTAGCTTCCGGGGACCGGTTTCTGGCATTTCAGCCGTCTTCGGCCCGGCTTGCTTGAATCCTGATGGTGCAATGAGCAAGGGACTCACATCTGAGAATATCCTTCCACGCTTAGGGTGGACAAAAATATTTACAACAAGGGGTGGTGATGGACAGAGTCTCTGAATTAAGCAGAAAACTCTCACCCAGTCAAGAGATCAGGGCTAAATCCAACACCGTTTTTTAGCTCATTGCACCATCCCAGTTTCAGAACCTGGCTGTATGCAAATTAGTCTGTCCCTGGCCCAGTGCATCATGGGAACAGGGCAGACCAGACTACAAAAGCCAATTCTTACACTGGGAAGGAAACAAGCTTCCGGGGACCGGTTTCTGGCATTTCAGCCGTCTTCGGCCCGGCTTGCTTGAATCCTGATGGTGCAATGAGCAAGGGACTCACATCTGAGTATACCCTTCCACGCTTAGGGTGGACAAAAATATTTACAACAAGGGGTGGTGATGGACAGAGTCTCTGAATTAAGCAGAAAACTCTCACCCAGTCAAGAGATCAGGGCTAAATCCAACACCGTTTTTTAGCTCATTGCACCATCCCAGTTTCAGAACCTGGCTGTATGCAAATTAGTCTGTCCCTGGCCCAGTGCATCATGGGAACAGGGCAGACCAGACTACAAAAGCCAATTCTTACACTGGGAAGGAAACAAGCTTCCAGGGACCGGTTTCTGGCATTTCAGCCGTCTTCGGCCCGGCTTGCTTGAATCCTGATGGTGCAATGAGCAAGGGACTCACATCTGAGTATACCCTTCCACGCTTAGGGTGGACAAAAATATTTACAACAAGGGGTGGTGATGGACAGAGTCTCTGAATTAAGCAGAAAACTCTCACCCAGTCAAGAGATCAGGGCTAAATCCAACACCGTTTTTTAGCTCATTACACCATCCCAGTTTCAGAACCTGGCTGTATGCAAATTAGTCTGTCCCTGGCCCAGTGCATCATGGGAACAGGGCAGACCAGACTACAAAAGCCAATTCTTACACTGGGAAGGAAACAAGCTTCCGGGGACTGGTTTCTGGCATTTCAGCCGTCTTCGGCCCGGCTTGCTTGAATCCTGATGGTGCAATGAGCAAGGGACTCACATCTGAGTATACCCTTCCACGCTTAGGGTGGACAAAAATATTTACAACAAGGGGTGGTGATGGACAGAGTCTCTGAATTAAGCAGAAAACTCTCACCCAGTCAAGAGATCAGGGCTAAATCCAACACCGTTTTTTAGCTCATTGCACCATCCCAGTTTCAGAACATGGCTGTATGCAAATAAGTCTGTCCCTGGCCCAGTGCATCATGGGAAGCTTGTCTCCTTTCTGGTGAAGAATTGGCTTGGTAGTTTGGTCTGCCCTGTTCCCATGATGCACTGGGCCAGGGACAGACTAATTTGCATATAGCCAGGTTCTGAGCTGGGATGGGGCAGTGAGCTAAATAACGGTGATGGATCAAGCCCTGATCTGTGGACTGGGTAAGAGTGGTCTGCTTAATTCAGACACTCTGTTCATCACCACCCCCTTTTCTGAATCATTTTGTCCACCATAAGCGTGGAAGGGTATACTCAGACATGAGTCCCTTGCTCACTGCTCCATCAGGATTCAAGCAAGCCGGGCCGACGACGCCTGGAATGGCAGAAACCGGACATCCGGAAGCTTGTCTCCTTTCTGGTGAAGAATTGGCTTGGTAGTTTGGTCTGCCCTGTTCCCATGATGCACTGGGCCAGGGACAGACTAATTTGCATATAGCCAGGTTCTGAGCTGGGATGGGGCAGTGAGCTAAATAACGGTGATGGATCAAGCCCTGATCTTTGGACTGGGTAAGAGTGGTCAGCTTAATTCAGACACTCTGTTCATCACCACCCCCTTTTCTGAATCGTGGTATGAGCGGAAGCCATACTGGGAGTGGTTGAGCAAGTGGTTGGATTCCAGGTAGTGGTTGGATTCCAGGTAGTCTGCGAGTTGGCGGTTGAAGGTTTTATTCAGAACCATGGCTGGAAAGGGGAGGAGCGAAATGGGGCGGTAGTTCTTGAGGTCTGATGGGTCAGCTGTGGGTTTTTTCAGAAGTAGTTTGACTTCAGCATGCTTCTAGTATACCGGGAAGGTGGCAGAATGGAACGCTGAGTACATGATGCTGGTGAGGGGGGGGTCTGATTACTTTGTGTCCTGAGGTTGAAGGTATGGTGTGGGTAAGAGTCGAATGGGCTCTTAAATAGAAGTATGACATGATGAGTTTGTGGTTTCTGTTCAGAGAGTTGTCCAGTCAGTCAGGAGGTATGGCAGGAGGGTGATGGGAGGAATGGGGAGGTCTGGCTGTGGTAGTTGGGGTTCAAAGTTCTTGTAGATGTTGCCAATCTTGGTGTTGAAGAAGAAAGTGAGTTGCAAATTGACTATGAGGACTGGATGGTGTCTTGGGGAGAAAATTCCCAGATAATGTGGAATGGGTCTTTGGTGTGATTGGTAGCTTGGAGGCAGGTGGCAAATGTGGCTTTCTTTGCTTCTCGGATGGAGTGGTGGTCGGATTTGAGGGCGGTCTTGAATGCTGTGCAATGGACTGGTTCTCTGTTGGTTTGCCAGCATCTCTCCAGAGGTTTGCATTTGTGTTTTTCTGCTTTGAGTTTGGGGGGGAAATAGTTAGGTTGCTCATTGGTTCTTTTGTTGTTGCTGAGGGTTTTTTGATGGGAGTGATGAAGTTGGCAGTAGTAGTGATCCATTCTGATAACTGGCCGGCTGCTTCATTGACATCATCAGGTGGCTGTCCATTCTGACCCGTTAATGAGGGTTGAGCTCTGGCAGGTGGTGGGGGACGGGGTGATGGTGGCCTGTCGGTTGATAGCGATGGTGAATTGGATGACGCTGTGGTCTGTCCATGTGAGCTCGGTTGTGTGTGTGGCTGTACCAGAATGTGTTGCTGGACATGAAGATAGGGTCGAGGGTGTGGCTGGCGATGAACTTGGGGTTAGTGATAATCTGTTTTAAGCCAAGGTTGTCAATGGAGTCTAGCAAGGTGGCTGAGTTGGTGTCTTTGAAGTACATAGGTGTAGTTAGGATGAAAGTTTCCACAGAAAAAAAGTTTTTTGTTGTGCCAATAACTTTGGCGCTGCTTGACGCCCCTCTTTGGTTCAGCTACTTTGTTGAAAGTTTCGGGTTATTCGTCAAATGGGGGCTGGGTAAAAAGAGGGGACCCAAAACAAGTTTTTCCCATGTTATGTTAATGAGGAATTTTCATTTTTTGAACATGAATACAGCCCGAACGGCTGAATGAAATGACATCAAATTTGGCAGAAAGCTAAATGTTGGTCCAGAAAGATTGCTTTTTATGATTTGGTTTGAATCCATTAAGTAAGTTCGGAGGTATTTAAGTTAAAAAAATATAGCTATCTGGGGATTCGAGTCTTTGCTGTGGACTAAGAGATCCTACTAAAATTTGATAGGTGCACTACTGGTTGGGAAATTAATTACACTTTACTCCTGAGGGCGTCAGGACTAAAGTGGACTTGTTCCACAAACCAGTAGTGCGCCAGTATGTTTGTTTGCAGGGTGGTGGAGAAAGGGGGCATGGCCTCTAGCAACCTCTTAGCAATCCAGCCATGTGTGACTTTCTGGAGGTAACAGGAAGGGTAGTTGGCACCCAAAGCCCCTAAGGAGTAAAGTGGATTTCTCCCCCAAGCAGTAGTGCATCAGGAGTAGCGTTGGCACAGTGGTGGAGAAAGAGGGCATAGCCTCCGTAGACCTCTCAGCCCCCATTCTTGCCCCCATTTTCCACCATCATGCAAACACACCTTTTTGGCGCACTATGTACATCAGCGCTTGGCTAGAAGGAAGGTATATAGCCATCTGTAGTGGACATGGGGTAATATGATCATGTTCAGGAGCTGTGTGCAGTTGGAATTGTGTATGGTAGAGCCAATAATGAACAGATTGTGCTTGCCCCCGGGCCACCCTGCTCCAAGTGAAGTATCAATATGTCCTACACCATTCAGGGTTGTCTGGTCGCCCATGCCAATGTTGTCAGGTGAGACCCAAGTCACCTGCCAAAGTATGCCAGTAGACGGATTGGAAAATTAATGAACAGATACAGGAATTTAGTAAGGACCACCATTTTAGCAAACGCCATTCTCCCTGTAAAAGATGACGGGAGCTTCATCCATCCCTCCACCCATTCACCCAGCCATGATGGTAGTCTGCCATAATTAGCCCACCAGGGAGCTCATCTACATCCCTACTAAACCAGATACTCAGAAAGGAATGATCCCCAGATGGCAAACTGGGTCTGGCGCCCATGTCGAAGAGAACTCAGAGGTAAACCCCTGTGTTATAGCTGTCAGGAGTAATTTGATAGATTTAGC
This sequence comes from Lissotriton helveticus, assembly GCF_964261635.1. Lineage (NCBI taxonomy): Eukaryota > Metazoa > Chordata > Amphibia > Caudata > Salamandridae > Lissotriton > Lissotriton helveticus. The sequence goes on from NC_136058.1 coordinate 212,893,737, forward strand.
CCAGTTGATGTTAATACCTGAAAAGTCAACAAATCTGGTGAACTCCCTAATGAGCAGTTCCAAATTATCATGAGGATCTCTAACACACAGAGTGACATTGTCCGCACACATCGATAATAGAACTCCAAAGGGGGTAAAAAGTGAGAGTGATGCTGATGCAATTTAGCATCTAACAGTTCCATTGCGATGGCAAATCATATAGGGGAGAGGGGGCATCAAGGTCGAGTGCCCCTAGATATCTGAAATGGGGGAATCATTGTTCTATTGGCCTTTAGTCTAGCAGCGGGCTGGACATATAAAAAGCACATCAGCCTGGTGAACTTGTCTCCCACTCCAAGCGAATCAAATGCCCAAGTGGTGTCTAAGAATACCGCAGCAGTGCTAAGGTCAGGTTCAATTGTATGCAGAATGGCAAAGAAGATGTGAACGTTGTGGGCCTTTAAATGGCTGAGTTTGAACCTCGACTGATCAGGTTGTGCTATGCTCAGCAGGAGAGGGAGGAGCCGCACGGTCAGGCAGTAATCAATTCTCAACCACTTATTATGTGTAGATGCTATGCATTTACCTTCTGTGCTGCTAGCATGGCGGGGCGCTGTCAGTCATTATATATTGCACAGTTGTGTGGCAGTGTTCAGGTATGGACATTGGGAGTCTCTAGACCTATCTGCATTTGGATCAAGTACTACATTACTACAGCCATTATTATACCAATCTTGTAGAAGATAATCCATAATCTTGTCAACCTATTTCCCTTATAGATGCAGTAGTCAAAGTGTTGGGTCGGGTCCTTTTATCTCTCTGTGTGGGCCAATGATAAACAGATCTTATCAGATGTCCAATTTGGCTTTCGTCCAGGCATGTCAACCATGGATCAATGCCTTAATCTTTACTTATGTCTTTCCATTCTCATGTGACTGCGGCAGTTAGATTTTCTCAAGAGCGTGGCCACACCAAACATTTTAGCTGTGCTCGAGGGGTCCAACAAGGCTGTATCTTAGCTCCTTTTAAATTTTCGATTCATATTAAAGTTCTAGAAGCCGCCCTTTTGGCATGCCAGTCAGATTTCCCCAAAGTAGGTAGAAGATCTTTGCCAGTTTTACTTTATGCCGATGATGCGGTGCTTATGGCCCGTACGGCTCGGTGTTTGCAGATTTTAATAGATGTGTTTGTTGCTTTTATGGACAGGTTGGACTTGTCAGTTAATTTTACCAAGTCATATGTTCTTAATGCGGGTCCCCAGGGTCTTCGGTCAAAAACATTTAAAGCTGGCCTGCATACCCTAATAAAGGTCCCGGTTTTCCCCTATCTGGGAGTATTATTCGATGATCAACTTCAGTGGAGATCGCTTCTAGAGGGAAAGCTCAGTGATTTGAATAAATCTATGGGCGCCATTGCCAGTTTTGCTAGCAGATTGGGATCATGGGCGCCCACGGTCATTTTAAAATTGTACCGGGCCATAGGTATCTCGAAGGTATTATGTGGTAGTGAAATATGAGGGTATGTCCCTGTACACAGGCTTCAGGTAGCTGGATCAGATCCTGCGAGTTCCCCAATGTACGCCAGCTTGGCCAGTGCATGAAGAGCTAGGCGTTGATTTTTTGGAGGATCTAGTGGCAATTAAACCTTTACTCTGCTGGATAAAGTTATGGACTAGTGAAAACAAGGATTTAAATAATTTGATTCTTTCAAGTTGCCTTTCTCTGGAGCATTTAGAAAAGGGGGTGGTGATGGACAGAGCATCTGAATTAAGCAGAACACTCATACCCAGTCAAAAGATCAGGGCTTGATCCATCACCGTTTTTTAGCTCACTGCACCATCCCAGTTCAGAACCTGGCTACATGCAAATTAGTCTGTCCCTGGCCCAGTGCATCATGGGAACAGGGCAGACCAAACTACCAAGCCAATTCTTTACTGGAAAGGAAACAAGCTTCCGGGGACCGGTTTCTGGCATTGCAGCCGTTTTCGGCCCGGCTTGCTTGAATCCTGATGGTGCAGTGAGCAAGGGACTCACATCTGAGCATACCCTGCCACTCCTATAGTGGCCAAAACGATTCAGAAAAGGGGGTGGCGATGGACAGAGCATCTGAATTAAGCAGAACACTCATGCCCAGTCAAAAGATCAGGGCTTGATCCATCACCGTTTTTTAGCTCAATGCACCATCCCAGTTCAGAACCTGGCTACATGCAAATTAGTCTGTCCCTGGCCCAGTGCATCATGGGAACAGGGCAGACCAAACTACCAAGCCAATTCTTTACTGGAAAGGAAACAAGCTTCCGGGGACCGGTTTCTGGCATTGCAGCCGTCTTCGGCCCGGCTTGCTTGAATCCTGATGGTGCAGTGAGCAAGGGACTCACATCTGAGCATACCCTGCCACTCCTATAGTGGCCAAAACGATTCAGAAAAGGGGGTGGTGATGGACAGAGCATCTGAATTAAGCAGAACACTCATACCCAGTCAAAAGATCAGGGCTTGATCCATCACCGTTTTTTAGCTCACTGCACCATCCCAGTTCAGAACTTGGCTACATGCAAATTAGTCTGTCCCTGGCCCAGTGCATCATGGGAACAGGGCAGACCAAACTACCAAGCCAATTCTTTACTGGAAAGGAAACAAGCTTCCGGGGACCGGTTTCTGGCATTGCAGCCGTCTTCGGCCCGGCTTGCTTGAATCCTGATGGTGCAGTGAGCAAGGGACTCACATCTTTGAGCATACCCTGCCACTCCTATAGTGGCCAAAACGATTCAGAAAAGGGGGTGGTGATGGATTTTGGTGCAGTGAGCTAAAAAACGGTGATGGATCAAGCCCTGATCTGTTGACTGGGTAGGAGTGTTCTGATTAACTCAAATACTCTGTCCATCAACACCCCTTTTTGAAATTATTTTGGCCACCATGAGTGTGGAAGGGTATGCTCAGACATGAGTCCCTTGCTCACTGCACCATCAGGATTCAAGCAAGCCGGGCCGAAGACAGCTGTAATTCCAGAAACCGGTCCCCGGAAGCTTGTTTCCTTTCCAGTGAAGAATTGGCTTGGTAGTTTGGTCTGCCCTGTTCCCATGATGCACTGGGCCAGGGACAGACTAATTTGCATATAGCCAGGTTCTGAACTGGGATGGTGCAGTGAGCTAAAAAACGGTGATGGATCAAGCCCTGATCTGTTGACTGGGTAGGAGTGTTCTGATTAACTCAGATACTCTGTCCATCACCACCCCTTTTTGAAATTTCTCTGGAGCATGGCAATAAAACCCCCCTGGCTATGTTATGTAAAGGAGTCTTTTCAGGCTCTAGGAAGGCCCAATATTTTTCTGGCACATTACTGTGTTTTTTTATGTGCTGGGGCCGCTGCGCTTCCTGCAGCCTCCCCAGCATTAACAAAATGTTTGGTGGTGCCCCTGCCCATTCTAGGGGTACCACCTAGATCACAAAAAATCACTAAAAAGCACTTGCAGGACATTATGGGCCTCTACTTGTCTGTAGCAGTGAATTACAAGTGAACGGCTCCTGTTGCTTATTTATTATGATGTTTCGGGGTGTTGTATATTTTATGTGTTTCAACCCCACCTGGGAGACCAACACTTTGATTTTTAAGTTGGGGGCTATGGGGAGAGTCCCAGGGATTTTAGTATTATAAAAGATTTATATCATGAACACTCTTCTGCTCATCATGAAAATATTGAGCTAAGTAAACCCTCAGTGAGGACTTATGTTATGTTAAAGTCAGTTTTGGGAAAGGAAAATTACCATTTTTCCCTCACAAGTGCTCATGATAGATTTTTCATTACTCGTTTTAGATCTAATTAGCTCCATTACTTTTAGCATCCCTAGCAGGTTTTCTCCCAACAAATCAAAGAGGATCTTGTGGCTTCAATTCTAGATCTCCACAGGATACATTAAACTTTGTATTATTTTGTAAATTATTTTAATTGCCAAGAAGACAATATCTCTGTTCCCTTTTAAGGAGCTTGAAGTTTAGGCATGCCAGGGTGGAACTGTTGCCAAATGCTTTTACCTTATGTTCAGTGACAAGCTTTTTGGGAGCCGTTTATAGTTCTAGACTTTTTTAGACCCGATTGATTTGTGCTCAGTTTGTTCCAATGTAGTACATTTTAAATCTATAGTATGTACTGTTTATAAACCTTTGAGCGTTTTCTTGATTTACTCTTTTCTTTTTTTGCGGGCCTTGTATTAGAATTTTCTTTTATCTTAAATATTGTGGTGTCTTTTTAATGGTTGATTGTATCTTTTATGTTGGAATTTGCTTCCGAATATAGAATAATTATAAGTACTGCATTCGAATCTCCTTCCCGGAGAATCACCCCAGGATGGGCCATCACAGCCATCCTCCAGACCTCCGCAAAGAAATGGGGATCATCAACAATGGAGCCATAGACTGATATTAATATCAAGGGGTGACCCTGTAGGGTGCCTCTTTATATAACATATCAGCCCTGAATGTTGCATAAGACACAGCGCGTGTGCCACAGTATGCCCTTACAAATCAGCACCACAAACCCCAGTGCATAATCCAGCCTGCATTTAGGTGAACATGGGTTCCCTCTTTCAGGTGTAATTCCTGTAGCAAGCAGATGTAACTCCATACCGCTGCAAATACGCTGGCACATGCCATGCCTTCTGCCTACCATTGAGCGTCCTTATGTTCCAGGTCACACATTTATTCAGCAACATCTAGGAAATTAATGGAAGTGAGCTATCTGGATACTCAGACAATGGCATCAAGGGGGAATACCAACCAAACACAATGTAAGCATAATGCATTTAGCAGAAACAGCACCCCAACAGACAACCCACCTTCCTCTTTGACCCCTAGTTGGGCTAAATATTACCACCCCACCCAACACACATAGCTCAAATTACAACCAGAGTTGACAATAAAGGAAATCAACATGGAGGGATGTCAAAGGCCCAACACTTGCCTAGCTGGGTTGGAGGGGGGTGGCTGGGTAAATGAGAGAATCAAAGGGGTCAAGGTGAGTCTAAGCATAGCACCAGTCATCCTTTCAACCAGGCACCAACCATGTCTTCTTAGAAAGTCACTGAAAAGGGACATCAAACCCATCGCCCAACTCCACCGCCACTGCAAATGCCTGTCTATGTCATGTATAATTAGGGGTGGGTGGAACTTGTGAAGTTTTACTCGGTGGTATTCGGCAGAGTTACATAAAAACTCCACAAGATTCTGCAGATGGGCAGAATTCGCCATATCATGCTGCTTGCACTGATTTTTAGCACAGGAGCTTGTTCCACACAGTAAAAGCAGCACGGACGGTACCATGTGGCATGCCAGAAGGCACTACGTCTGTCTACCACTGCTGTAGATTTTCTACTCAAATGGCAGCTTTCTCAACACAGATGGTTGTGACCTGCCGTGACAGCATGGGTGGAGAAATTTCACTAGGAGTTTTCAAGCACCTGAAAATCAGGCTATTGGATGCAACTTCTCGCTTGTCAACTTAACTAAAAATGTTCCACCACACAGCGGTTGGCAGAGTTTTGCTGGAACTTCAAGCTCCAAGCAGAATGCAGAGTATGCAAAACTCTGTGAGTTTGCTGGGGGCTGCTGCACTCCCTGCAGCCTCCCCAGCTTTACAAAATATTTGATGGTGCCCCTGCCCCTTCTAGGGGCACCACCTGGATCACAAACAATCACTAAAAAGCCCTTGCTGGACTTTATGGGCCACTTCTTGTCCGTAGCAGTGAATTACAAGTGAACAGCTCCTGTTGCTCATTTATTATGATTTTTGGGAGGTGTTGTATTTTTAGGTGTTTCAATCCCACCTGAGAGACCCACACTTTGTTTTTAAGTTGGGGGCTGTTGGGAGAGCCCGAAGACCCACATGCCCCCTGCTGACTCCCCAGCCAGCAATTTTGCAGGAGCCAGCCATTTAACTGAGGGTTTTCCAGTGCCTACCTGGGGCCTCCTCTTCTTTTTTAGTAAATTGAGGGCTTCGGAGGCAGCCACAAGGCCCCAGTGGCCCCTGCCAGATCCCCAGCCAGCACCCATACTGGGAACGGTGAAAGATGAGTGTACATTTTCACCCCCATGGGCAGTAACAGAATTTGTCTGTGCTCCTGGTGGCTGGAAGCAAAGCTGTGTTACCTGTCCAGGAGAGGGTGGGCAGTAAAGGAAGTTTACATTCCCTCCCCCTTACTCTCCATGACCTCCTTCTCAATTAGAAATGTTTGTGACCTCCCAGATGTGGTCTACAGAACCTTTCAAAGGCCTTGGGAGGGGGGCATCATGCCCAACCCCAATTTAAAAAAAATGCTGCTGCCACAGGGGTTGGGTACCCAGGGCCTTAAAATGGCTCAGAAGGATGGTGCATATCTCCACTCCCCATCAAAAATAGAGTGGCCCAGGAGGTTTAGGTTCCCAGAGTCTAAACATGGCTCTGGAAGGGGGGGGCACTCCATCCTCAAAGTAAGCAAGTCAGTTCAGGGGGATTAAAAGGCTCAGGGAAAAAAACCTAATGCCCCCCTCCCCTTATTCATCAATGAAAACAACTGGGCATAGGAATAAAGTACTATTTAGGAGATTGACTCAATTCAGGACATTTTCATATCAGTAATTCTCGACCATAGCATAGCAAAGTTCTCCTATAAAAAGACAATTTCACACTGACATACATATAGTCAGGAAGAAAAAAACAACATAAAAGTTACCAAACCTCTATAGGTCATTCTTTCGTTAAAAGCCACAAACAACATAGCTAAAGTAGTGCTGACGATAAACCTCTTCATTAAAAGAGCCCCTGATGTTGTACGAGTAATGGGGCATATTACCACCAACTAGCGATAATTATCGCTATGTTGGCTTAGCGGCAATAATTTTATCGCCGTGTTGCGGCGATTTTTATCGCTTAGGAGCCTTGCTATTATCAAGGTTTATCTCCTAAGCGATAAAAATCGGCCGAAATGCATGAATATCGCTGTAAAGTCAGCAATATTCATGCATTACCGAGCTAATGCTCTTAGCCATGTTATCCACCTCCCATTGGATAACATGGCTAAGAACTGCTCAGGGCAGGTGTTAGCTTTTGGAGATATTCGCGCTTAGCGCGAATATCTCCAAAAGTTGGTAATAGGAGATAGCGATGTTAGCGACTGTTTCCAGTCGCTAACATCTTGGCACGCCCACTTTGCATGTCATTAGTGATAAATATCTCTGACATGCAAAGCGGGGCCCAAGATGGTCGCTATCTCCTACTAGCTGTCGCTAACTGGTGTTAGCGACAGCTAGGTAATAGGGAGATAATTTTATCTCCGCTTTCTTGGCTTTTAAAGCCAAAAAAGCGGAGATAAATCCCTTGATAATATGCCCCAATATCTCTTTTTCTCGCCATTAGCCACTCGTAATTTCAACTTTTTTGTTTGTGTCTTTCTGGTTGGCTCCTTCACTGATGTGTGGAATATGAAAAAAACATTTAAAAAAATGTTCATGGTAGTTTATTATGCTAGTTTTTTATGATGTTTCTTATCCAGTCTTTTTCATGTTTTTATCATTTTTTGGAATCTTCTATTACCTTTTCTAGAATAATCTGATGTTTGTAATTTCTTACAATTATTTTTCAAATATTGTTTTGCAGTTTGGCAGTCTCTTGACATAATTTACATTCTCCGAAATAATTGTAATAAACAAATAAAATAAAGTACCAACAACAATATTGCTCACAAATGATTCAAATAACCCCTTTTTGTTGAGTTACCTTCAGGTTGTTCATAACCATCCTTCTCTGCAATGCTGTTCGCATCTTCCTCCTTCTCCCAGGGATTAATCAGGTCAACTCGAGTAGCAATGCTATGCCTACTCCACCATGTTAAGCGAGCAAGCTGATACAAAGATATTTAAAATATTTAAAATATGACAAAAAAAGCATTGAAGTGACAGGCAATTTCAAATTTATAGAGGAGAACAACAAAGTTCAATCTAAGATTGCAAATCAGAAAATGCTGCATTTCTATTGGCTCATACCCGGTCGACATTTTCCCAGAAAATCATAGAGAAACCTCGGGCCATATTACCAACAAGTAGCGATATTTATCGCTAAATATGCTTAGCGATGATTTTTTTATCGCTGCCTATCGCTTGATATGTTAGCGGAGAAAACATGCTATTAGCAACGTTTTTCTCCATTGTGCTAAAATATCCAGCGATAGCGGCGAAATGCGTGAATATCGCTGAGAATACAGCGATATTCACGCATTAGCGACAAAATGCTCTTAGCCATGTTATCCACCTCCCATTGGATAACATGGCTAAGAACTGGTCTGGGCAGGTGTTAGTATTTGGAGATATTCGCGCTTAGCGCGAATATTTCCAACGCTACGCCTGCCTTGCTAATAGGCGATAGTGACGTTAGCGACTGCTTTCAGTCGCTAACTGGTTGGGTACTCCCACTTTGAATGTCATTAGCGATAAACATCCCTGACATGCAAAGCGGGCCCCAAACCGCTCGCTATCGCCTAAAATCTGTTGCTAACATCAGTTAGCGACAGCTTGCTAATAGGGCAATAGAATTATCGCCGCTTAGCGGCCGTTCGGCCGCTAAATCGGCGATAATTGCCTATCGCCCCCCTTGGTAATATGCCCCCTCATTACAGTATCACCTACATATTGCAATGCCTTCTCCCCCTAAAAGCTGGCTGTGAAGCTCACAGAGTTGTAATAAAGAACGAGAGTGTTCACCATGCTCACCGACTGTTCCTGCAGTGCTGCTGGAGAACATCGATTTACAATCATTCCACTCACCATGCAAAAGGCGGAATATGTACATGAAAATGGTTCTCATTTCTACTGCTACAAGTTCCTAAAATAAACGGGTCCCTGAAAATACTCTCTTCCATTTGTTTGTCTAGGTCTGTGAAAATACTTTCTTACCTTTGTCTAGGTCTCTGAAAATACTCTCTTCCATTTGTTTGTCTAGGCCTCTGAAAATACTATTTTCCATTTGTTTGTTTGATGTATTATTAGTGTTTCCAGTCTGTGAAAATTATGTTTCACTATATTTTAATACAGTTACCTTTCTGAAAGGCTCACAAACTTGGCATACTTTAATCGTGTTCACATAAAAAATATCCCCAGATGTATATATTATAACTCTCGAAGCAACTTCTCTTTCACCCTGAGATTATCAAAATACCCCAAGTAGTTGATGAGGTTTATAAACCCTACTAACGAGCTACAGGACACAACCCCTAGTGAAAATAACTACTTGTTCTACCCGCTCTTCTGGCTGACTGTGCTCGTCTTCAAATAAAGCAGAACTGGGTTGCCAAATGTATGTAATTGAATATTGGTACTAAATCACACTATGTGGTATGGGGCATCCTGAAAACCGGTATTCAAGGAACCACGTTGAGTTACATTATTACAAGAGAAAAGACTACTAGTAAAACAACACAACAGAGATTTCAGCGGCTAGCAAACCCAAAAATAAATATGACCAGAAAACATATCTTAATAATTCTTCAGAACATTCTTTTATAACATCAATTGATAGCGGCCAAGGCCAAGGCCTCCATTTGTTGAGAATCCCGCGCGAGAGCTGCCCAGGCATACCTAGTTAATCTGCAAAGGTTCTAACATAATAGTGAGCTAACAGACAATTAATTTGAAAGAGGAGATTACTTACAAAATATGATATTTAGTAAAATTCACAAGATGAACAGATGACAGAGGAAGAATGCATTGCTGATAAATACAATGAGCATTAACAAACACATGTAAATTGGATGGGCAGTGTCAGACAATGAGACATTCAGATCATATTTGGAGATAGTCTTCTCAAGGTGATAGCCCTTGATTATTCCGTTTACTTTTTTGAAATATAGTCTGTTCTGGGAGCTTTACAACATAGGAAAGTGGTAGGGTGAAGATTGTCTACCCCTCGAGTTTTATAAAGCAATAAGTAGCATCATCTTTGTCACTTCTGGATTTACTGATGATAATCATCCAGCAAACAGGTAAAATAACATATTTGCAGAGCGACACATATGTGGTGCTTTTCTTGAAGACAATTTTAAAAATGCCACGTTTAGACATGCTACTTTTTTCTGCCAGTAGCAATTTTGTGCCAGTAGCCTGGCCTGGGTCACATGATTGGGTGTAACTGGCAGTTCAACACTGTGGATTCCTCCCAGACAGTCACACATAAGAGGGATAAAGTGAGCCTGAATGGGTCATCTGCTGGCATGTTGGTGGGGGGGAAAGCTAAGCATACCCCAGTCACTCTTGAATAGCCTTTGCTCAGCCTTTGCCTTCACACAAAGGGCCTAACGACCCTACTTTGACTTCAGCCAACCTCAACCAGGGGAAGCAGGAGATTCCATGCACTTCAGGTCAGGGTATAAAAAAAGGACCTTAGACACTATGACTTCAGTACACCTCTGACCAGTAGTCTGCCATAAGGAAGGACAGTTGTACTATTTGAACGGACTGCCACTCTGCTGGAATGCTGATCTGAAAGTGCTGCTGCCCTGTTGTGCTGACCTTCTGCCTGCTCCCCTCTTGTCTGGGGAGGTGTAACAGGCCCTGCAACTTTAACTTGAGCCCAGGGCTCCCAGAGTGACTCCAAGAGATAGTCTGCTGGCCTCCTGATCTGAGCATAAGGGACATAAAAAGCTCCCAAACACCCTGCCCCAGCACCTGGACCCAACCACAGTGAGTTCCTTAACCCTAATTGATGGTGCCCTTCAGATCATGGACCCTTGGTGTGGCTCAGTGAACTGAATTCAAGCTTTTGGGCTCTTCTTGAAAGTGAATGGGCCGTTTGCAGAATACCTCACCGCTCGCATCTTGATTCCACTCAATGCTCCATTTACTCAACTCTTTGGGCTCCAGCATCGACTGTTCATATGAACCGCCTATGTGAAACTCCATCAATGCCCAACGCTGTGCTTGGTCTGCACTTCTCACTGCACCAGCAGCCTCCCACAAGGATTTCCTTGTTCCTGTACCCTCCAGCATGAACGGGACTTTTAACATTGACTTTTGAGAAGGTAAACTTCAGCTCACAGTATTCAACAAAAATTATGGCATATGTTGACAGCGTTGTGATTTTTCACTCCTGCAGCTGGCCTCACTACCACCACCATTGAAGCAGAGGCTGCACAATTTGGAAGGTTTTCACTTTATAAAATAAACAAAGGTAAAATCCATACCATTTGCAGTAGGCACCAATACCCTTTGCCTACACAAGACCAACGTGCTGTTCGTGAGGCCAATTATTTAGGGGTTCAAATGTCTGCAGATCTAAATATGTCAGTGGAAAATAACCATGAACCCCTATTTCATAATGTAAAAAAAAGCCTGAGGAATTTGCATCCATATCAATTGAATTAATTAGGCATGACAATATAATAAATATTTTCAATAAATTGGACTCAATGAACGCCAACTTCCTTTGGGGAATATAGGAGGTCAAGGCATGATATCATGTACTTCATATTGCCGGCAGATGAAGTGTGTACTTTCTTTATTTCATTCTGCAGTTTTTGTATAGCTCATGGCACCCAGAGGGCTCCCAGCACAGCAACAGACACCATAAATCATCAGGTGCTGTAAAAGGAATTATTCCCTGAACACCCAGGTCTTCAAGGCTTTGAGGAAGGGGAGTTCATGCTACAAAAGGCGCAGCTCGAAAAGTAGGGAATTCCGGAGTTTGGCACTGTTGGAAAGTGGGTTATTGGTAGGGGGAAATGCAAGTCTGCCACTGACAATAAGGCCACTAATACATGGTAGGACTTAGCAAATGATTCCTATGCTCAACCCTTGGTAGCTTGGCTGTGAGCAAGCAAGCAGGCTTAACTTTAAAGATAGGTATGTAAAGCATTTGAAAACACCAATTCAGTAAATAATTAAGACACAACACATAATACAAATTCAATACCAATTTCATGAAAATAGGAAATATTTTTATCTTTAAAATGGCACCAAAATGCCAAAATCCAACGTAGGGAACCGGAGATATGAATTTTCAAAGATTTAGCAAAATATAGCACTTAAAAGATTATAGCACCATATTGGGACACCTGCTCGCGATAGACTTGGTCACAGTCAAAGTTTCAGGCCGACCGCGATGCAGCCCTGAGCGGCTACAGCTCGTAGCAGGTCCCGGTCTCAGTTTCTACCTTCACACTTTTCTGGAGCTTTTCTCCCCGAGGTCCCTCGAAGCTCCCAGCCAGTACGGATCCGCTGAGGGTTCGCCAGATTGCCTTTCAACAAGCTCCTGGTCAAATTCCCTGGAGCGGACTTAGAAACCTTTTCTTTAGCACGTCCGCGGGGCAACCCAGGAATCCTGGCCGACACGCGATGGAAGGCAGGCGGCTTGACGTTCGAGGTTGCTCTCGGTCACCTTTGCTATGAGCGGACTTAGAAACTTTTCTGGAGCTTTTTATCGCGGAGTCTCTCGATGCTCTTCATGTAGCCATATCTGGTGAGGGTTCGCTGGATTCAGATTTCTTCTAGTCCTGGTCAAACTATGGAAGTTGGACCGATGGAGCTTTTAGCGGGACGAATCTGGTTGGCTTTGCCGACTCGCAGTTGAAGGAAGGCGGCCTGGCTTGCCAGGTTGAGTCAATCCCTCTATGGAGCTTTTTTTCCAAGGTTGATCCAAAGTTCTCCAAACCTCTGCCTGAAGTTCCTCAAGGGGTCCCAAAGTGTCTCAAACTCACAACAAGGGGCTGGAAGCTCCAAGATAGTCCTTGAAAGTTGAGGACTTCAGTTCCCACAATCCACTGGTACAAAACCCTTACAAATCCACTGGTGCAGATTTAGTTGGTGATGTTCCAGATGTGCTCTTTCAACCTGTAGATTTCAGGGAGTCCACTCTTTAGCTTTTTCAGCAAGATAATCAACAGAGCTGTAGTTTCAGATGGTGCAGTCTTCAGAGGTCAGGTCGGGATCCAGAGGATTCTTGACAACGTTCCTGTCTTCTGCAAACAGCAGGGTCTGGAGATTAATCTCCAAAAAGAAGTATGTGGCCTTTAATGTGGGCAACACCACCCACCCAAATCCCCGCCTGAATGGAAGACCCTTGGAGAGGGTATCCATCTTTGAGTATTTGGGGATCATGCTGAAAGAGAAGATGGATTGGGGTGCCCAAATGAAGAAAGCAACTCTAAAACGAACTCAAACAACAGGGTGTTATTTTAAAATTACATAGGAGCTGCACCGATAAACTGGTTGGCCCAGCGGTGGAGATTTATAAAGTACAGGCCAGGAGTGCTGCTCTATATGGCGCTAAATTATGGGGCCATTGCGCATCTGGCTCGCTAGTCCGTAATGAGAATCTATTCGCTAGACATCTTGTGGGCCTCCCTTCTAGTACACCTTTAACCCCTCTCCGAATGGATCTTGGGATTAGGCCCATTGCGGATGAAGTTACCCTTAGACTCCTATTATACTGGCGTTGTTTGTGGAGCACTCCAGAACTAGCACCATACAGGGAAGAGCTGATTGAAGTTATGGGGATGCAAGGTGCGGGGAATCTACCATGGTTGTTGTATATTAAGAATACATGTGAGGCCCTGGGTAGGGATAATCTGTGGAATAAAGCATAAGAAACTTTTCAAACGACCCCCAGAAAGGCCTTGTTTGAGAAATACAGAAACCATAAACTCGCTCAGCTTGAGAGGAGGCTTACATTGGGCCAACTGACTGTTGAGCTTCTGGAAGTAAAAAACAGATATAGCCGAGAACTGGTGCTGGACGACATTCAGCCGCTCCTTGCCAAGAAGCTCTATTTACAATTTAGACATGGAGTTCTCCCGCTGCGTTCATTTACAAACAAGTGGGAAGGCTCTTCCAATGGGGGATGCCCAGCGTGCAACAACGCAGATGAGACGGAACTCCATATGTCATCTTTTTTCCAGGGCTATAAGAGGGCAAGGTCTCATTGGCTACTTCAACTTTGCAGGATCCTGGGGTCTAGGCACTGCAGCGAGGTGTATGGGCTATTGAAATTTGATACTCCCATGCCCATTGTGTTTTCCATTTCACGCTTTTTATTTACCATGTGGTGTACCCGTAGAGCTATTTTAAAGAAGACTGTTAATAGGAATGAGCAATAACTGATGATCACCTCCTGCTTAAATCCTTTTATTGTAAAATTTTGCATACATTGTTTTTAACTTTTTGCTAAAATGAACGAGCAACACTTAATGATCAACTCTCGTCTACACCAAATGTTGCACATATTGTTGGCTTTTCACTGTTTCAGCCCTAGATAACTTTTGTGCTGTTAAGTGGGGCTAACATGATGACTGCGCAAATGTTTTTCTTTTAAAATGTATCAACTCTTGTCTAGTAGAGTTTTCTATTTAGACCTTACAAGTGGTTGATTTCTCTTTTGAAAGCATTTTCAAAAATAGATTGGTTGCCCAGAAGAACTAAATAGGAGGACTACTATGACTAATGTTCCCCTCCGCTATTGCTCATGCGTTCAATCGATATTGCTCCATGTGCATCTGCAATATTACATGTAATACACAATTGGGCAAAGATGACCTTATGAAAAAGCCACGTTCCTAACCAAATTTATGTACTACATGGAACTTCAGCGCCTAACAAATGTTGAGGTCCCATAATGTTTGTATACTGCACAAGCACGTTATGTCTTTTTTAGCATCATGGTTGACGATTGGAAAAGCTGCTTTAGAATAGCAACCTTGAACCTTGTTATTATTTGTACATAATCTATTGTATTTTAATTGTGCTTTTATGGCCATGTGAGCCAAAATAAAGTTTTTATGAATGAATAAGCTCTGCAATCTAGCATTTGAGACACCTAGAAATATCCTCTAATCACTCTTTTTTCGGCTTTGCTTTGACCTCTTATGGGGATGACACGCAAATAGTGCTCTCCATGCTCAACACTTCTACTGAGACGAATCACTGCATTCAACAATGTATGAGACATATCAAGACTTGGATGGATAAACACTGTCTCAAGCTTAATGCCGGGAAAACAGAGGTTATTCTGATGGGGAATGGTTCAAATTTCTGGTCAGCTGCCTGTTGGCCGGCTGGAATGGGATCCCTCCCTATTCCCATTAGCAAAGCAAAAAGCCTGGAAGTCATTTTAGATGACCGCCTAAATTTAGGCAAACAAGTCAACGCGGTAATCTCATCTTCATATAATGTATTAAGAATCCTGAAGAAAATGTTTATATTCCTCCCTACTGCAGCCAGAAAACCAGTTATCTCCACACTCATATTATCCAGAATAGATTATTGTAATGGCCTTTACTATGGCCTGCAGACACAGTACTTGAACAAAACTCTGAAGCAAGACTTTTACTGGGGCTTCTCAGACCCCAATCAGTTTCCAGTGCAATGAAAGACCTTTATTGGTTGAATGTCAAACAAAGTATCAGGTTTAAGGCACTCTGCCTTACTTACACAGCCCTTCATAACTCTGGACCCATGTTTCTGAAAAAAGCCATAACCTGCAATATGCCTGCTAGAAATATAAGATTGTTAGGCACTTTCAAAGTCAAATGTATTAAATTTAAAAAAGCAGTTTTGTGGTGCGAGCATCCAGAGCTTGGAACTATCCCCCACTCCTCCTAAGGACAGCTCCCTCCCTTCTCCAATTCAGAAAGCATTTAAAGACATGTTTTTTAATCAGTAGGTTCCCCTCTCACTCAGGCTCACTTGTTGTTTGCAGGACTAGCGCCAAGACACCTCTGGGTATACGCTGTGCTCTATAAATTGCCTAACATAACATAACATAACATTTCACATTTTTAAAGTCCCAATTCAATTGTGAAGTAGGATTTTTAATAACTATTTAAGAAATGTAACTTCTAAAAAGGTACCTTTTCAATGATTGAAGCTGCTGGAGGGTAATTTACATTAGCTCTTTACATCTGTCCAGCATGTGCTTGACTTTAGTGAGGTGCAAAAACTGCTCTCAGAGCAGTGACAATGGTCTTGGTGTGAAGAGGTGTTTTTCTTCCCCTGGCAGTTGAGGTGGGCCTAGGAAATTCATTAGCTTCAAAGGGGTCTTCCCTGTCACACATAACTGTCAGATGACACCTGGAGAGGATCAGCCTTTGTTCCCGTAATCAGGGTAGCACCAAACCCAGCGCAAGGAAAGCTGCTCTTAGAATCAGTCTTGAGTGACCACAGAGGAGGAGTGCTGCTTATTACCCAGGCCACACCTCTGAGTAGGCACAGGCTCCACACAAGGAGAGAAGAGTTTCCCATCTTGGATTTTGGGAGTAATGTGCATTGTGGGACTGTTTGAAGTAGGGCAAGCAGAACCAGCTTCAAAAGTGGGTATGCTTGCCACTGGAAACAGTTATCCCGTTGCTCAGGGAGGAGTTAGGAGACACCCCCACCCTCTAGCTTGTTCCAATCTTAAATGTTCTTAAATTGTTCTTCAGAACAATCAGATCACTGACAGATTATTGAGGACAAAAATATTGTGTGGACAGAACACTTGGTCAAAAATATTTAGAATCAAAATATCGAGAAGGTAAGTGCAAATAGGTAAGTATAGATTTAATTTCTTAACTCAACATCTACGTACGTTTAAGACGTCAAGGTACGTGTATATGGAGTTACATTTAGTCAAACGTTGCATACCCATAGAATCTTACCTTCATAAAATTCTTGTCCTCTAGATTCTTGAAAGGATATTTTGTCCACTCAAAATTTTGGACTTGATTTTTTATCCAGATTCCAAACAATCTTTGGACCTGTGAAAGAACAGGAGAAGGGCTGCATCTGCTTTTTGAGACCATTGAGGGGACTTGAAGGCCTGTGCCACTTCTACCTAAGACACAGAAGTGGACTTAAAGGCTTAGTTGGCTGACCTACTGTGTGTTTACAGAAAAACAACAAGCTGCAAGAGACCTTTTCCTAAGTGGTGAGCTGGCCATTTGCACTGGACACCCCTGTGGCCACTGTTGGAGTTAGCCTAGCCCCTCAAATACATTTCCTGGGGTCCTAGAACCCTGGGTTGGGTCTAACTGGACTTTTAATTATATCTGAAAAGTTGAAAATTTGAAACATTTTGGACTTCCAGACCTTCAGAGCACATGGACCAATCACACAAACCAATCAGCCTAAGCCACAACTTTGCTGGAGTAAAGAAACAGCTTCCCCCATTTGGACCAGCTCCCCTCAGTAGCAAATCTGTTTTGGAGGGCCCTTGGTGAGAAGGTATTCAGCTTTGGCAATCTTATCATTGGATACAGCCACTAATCTTGTCCCGCAAGAGGCATCTGGGCACCAAAAAAGTGACTGAGTCCAAATATATAAGCGTTTACTGATCAAGGCTCAAAATGTATTCAGCTGACAAATGTACTTATCTGGCCACGAGATTTGAATTTTCTTGCTCTAAGCTTTTCTCCGCCCAACTTCTATCTAGCCTCATGCAACTCTTCTTGGATACAGAGTGCAATCTTGCTCTGCTGGAGTTTTTTGATCTGTCTTAAGTTAAAATCTTAACAGGTCAAACGTACTCGATATATCCAACCCAAGCTCTGTCGTGGTCAGCATTATATCTTGCCTAGATCCCAATGAGTTGTAACCGTAGGCCATCAATGGTGCTTTAGTTTTTCTTGATGCTTTTTCATTTAACTCTTCAGAAAATCTTATCTCTGGTTCCCCTTATAGGAATTTTATTGAGGCTTCGGTTTAATTTTTCTTATTTTTTTCTTAATTTTTATAAATTGGAGAGGAATAGTATTGTGTCTTTGACATTTTTGATATTTTGGTTTTTCTAAATAATGTACATATTTTCTTTAAGTCAAGCCTGTACAACAATTTCTGCAGTTTGATAAATGACTCATTTAATCATGTCCTCCCTAAAGTCCGGATCACTAAAAAGAACGGCTCACTTAGATCGCCTTGATCCACAGAGAGGAAATGAGGAAGGTCAGGTAGCCTATTACGAGGAAAAAATTAGGCTAGCCCCCAATTCCCCCAGAGAGACCTTTGCCATTATAAAAAGGCTCCTTAAAAGCCCAGTCCCTCCCGTCCCTACAGACCCCCATGGAACTCGCTGCGAAAACCAGGTTTAGTTGTTTGATAACAAAATTCAGAACATTATGAAAACGCTCCTTCAAATCGATGCTGTATTGATGAGCTCCTCAGCAGATCGCCCCTCCACTAATCACTGCCTGGAACATTTTCCCCCTCTCCCCTTGGAAAAGTTCCAGACCCTAATGCCCACAGTAAAAAGCGGATCACCAAGAGACCCAACGCCCATGAACATCCTAACCATGATCTCCTGGTCGTGCTAGAAGAGGGGAAAAGTCACAAGTTCATTCCAACCATGAAGAAGTGCTGGGACCAGGTTAGTACCACTGAAAAACTGCCTTCTAAATGTGGCGCAAAGGGTTATGTTTGTGTTCGAGGAGGAGCTTTTGGTGTGGAGAGCAGGTTGGGTGTCGCAGATCGTCATTGCTGTAACACGAAGATAAGGTTTTTTTTTTTTTTTAAACCTTTATTGATGACAAGAGCAATAGGGCAGTACACAGCTTCACGCCTACAACCTGCTTCTGCAGGCCGGCAGCTATAGAAATAGATTCCACGGAAGGTTCATAAAAAGAATATACGACAGTAGATCTTAGACACAGCATGTCGCCTACAACCCAGCTGGGCCGGCCGCGATAGAAAGATGTTATAGTCAGGGATGTTGTGTAACATAAACCATAGGGTGGAAGCGCACTGTATACAGGCAAGGTACATTTGAGGCTTCTTTTATCATTTTTGTTAAAACCTAAAAACAGAAACCAAATCTATAACAAACCCTCCCATGATATACTACCATACATTGTATGTGGATTAAAGGACCTAGGGGCGAGGAGCCATAATGCAATGTTAAGTAGTAGGAAGTACAACCTTCATCAAGGGAAATATGTTTCGCGCCTGCTGAATACTTCTGACTGGCACGGGAGGGGAAGGGCAGAGAGGGGGAAAGGGGGGGGGAGTAAAGGGGGGGATATTTCTTGATCAAATCTATGAAGTCAGTAAAGTGCAAGGTCGTGTAAGTGTGCTACGTGGAACGTGCTAGTAACATGAGTGTGCAGCCCGGTATGAACTGTGCGCCGCAGAGCAGCCAAAATCAGGGCATCGGGAGTGGCCAGGAGGGGCAGAGGGACCCCGACTGGCAAAGGAGGCAGGTTGATGCCTTTGGGAAGGTGCCTCAGGGCATATCGTGCAGGCCGGCCTACATCTAGGACAGCACCCAGAGGAGGAAGGGGGAAAAAAAAAAGGAGGAGGGGGGGGACTCAAAGATCAGGCAGGAGGGCGATCAGAGCAGGGCTGAGGCAAGGGAAAATGGAGAAGGAGGGAGGAAAGGAAGGTCGGGCATGGATTCATGGTTCAGAATGCCCCTCGCTCTGTTGACGGAGGAGGTATGCAGTGAGGGGGCCCCATAGGTCTTTGGGACGTGACTTGTGTGGGAAGAGCTCGGCATAATTGTGGAGGTGATCCTGCCAAGTTGACATAGTATTAAGCCAGACCTTAAATTTAGGAGCGCGGCCTCTGCCCCATCTACAGGCTACATGTCGTTTGGCTAGTAAGAGGCCCAGCGCAAAAAAATTCCTATGGGACTTCAGTGCTGGGACCATGTGACCCAACAAGGCAGTCTTGGGACAGGGATCTATATCAACCTCAACCATGTCCGACAACGCTCTAAAGATGGCATACCAGTAGTCCGCCACAGCAGGGCATGTCCACGCCAGATGGAAGAAATCGGCACCCTCCGCCCCACACCTGAGGCAACAGTCAGTGTCACGAAGGCCAAGTCGGAATAGTTTGGAGGAGTAAAGTAAATGTGGTGCAAGAATTTAAAATGAATCAACCTAAGTCGAGTATTACCTGTCACAGCGTTAGTGTGCGAGCAGCTTTCTTCCCATTGGTCGTCAGATAGTGGGGAGTCGAGGTCGCTGTCCCATTCGCTGCGGACTTTGAGCGGGGGAGGCGATGGGGCTGGCTGGGCGTGCTTGTACAGCATAGACACTACATGTCTGGGGTTGTCAGTTTGTAAGAGTGAGTGCAGGGGGGCCAGAGTGTCCGGTTCATCCGGGAAGCTGCGAGTAACTGCCTTGATGTTCTGTCGCAATCGGACGTAAAGGAAGGTATCCATGACTGAGGGGGTGTTCTCCCCAAAGAATTGCGTCGATGTGCCGAACTGCATTTGGAGGTATAAATCGCCCCATGTGTGGATCGCCAGCTTCATGAGCAGTTTACGCCCTATTTCTTCACAGGTTACTCGCAATCTGGGGTCATGTGCTAGAGGCATACATGGTGAGTATAAAAACTTGACGTCCATGTGATCAGCCAGCCGTCGCCAAGCCCGAACCGTGCATTCCACTGTAGTGGGATCCCGGTCTAATACACCCGGCGAGGTGTAAAGATAGCCCGAAGGTTGCACGGGGCGCATATATCCGTCTTCCACCGCAAGATGGGCCATGAATGGGGGAGGGTGCAACCAGTACGCGACAAAGTGGCCCTGGGCACAGTCATAGTACCGCTGAAAGTTAGGGACGTCAAACCCACCTTGATGATAAGGCAACATGAGTGTCTTTAGACTGATCCTGGCTTGTTTGCCACCCCAAATAAGTCTCGACAATTGGGAATTGAGGGCGCGGAAGAAGTGGGAGCCGGGGCTGTACGGTATGTTAGTAAAGAGGTATAACAATTTGGGGAGTATCCCCATCTGAATAAGGGAGACGCGCCCCGCCATAGAAAGCGGGAGATGGATCCACTTCGTGATGGTATCAGTCAATTTGTCAAGTACCGTGCCATAATTAGCCCTGATGAGGGTCTCACGGTTCCGGGTAATGACAACCCCTAGGTATTTTATTTCCTCGGTTTCCCATATCAGGGGATAATCTAGAGGGAAGTGCGCGTTTTTTTCCGTTAAGGGGAATAGGGCCGACTTTGACCAATTGATTTGTATTCCTGAGATAGCACCAAATTTGGTAATTTCACGTAAAAGGGGGTTAAGGTTTTCTTGCGGGTTAGTGACGTAAAGGGTTATGTCGTCGGCATATAGTGCCACTAGGAGCTGACGCTCAGGGTATATTAGAGAGCGGTGGTTATGATGTTGTCGGAGTTTGGCCGCTAGCGGCTCGATGGCAATCGCGAAGAGGACAGGGGAGAGGGGGCAACCTTGTCTGGTGCCTCTGTGGATGTCAAAGGGAGCAGATCGGGCCCCATTAAGTAGGACTGAGGCACACGGTTTGCTATATAGGAGCTTTATCCAATCTAGGAAGCTGTATGGAATCCCATGCGCTCAAGAAGGGCCAATAAGTAGTCCCATTCAAGGGAATCAAACGCTTTAGTGGCGTCCAGGAACACAGCAGCAGCCTCGCATCTGGGGTTTATGTCTTGAATTACGGCCTGAAGGGTGCGTAAGTTATGTGAAGTCGCCCTGTTGGGGACGAATCCTGCCTGGTCAGGTAGGACTAGGCGCTCCATCAGCAGGTTCAGGCGGGACGCGAGGACCTTCGCCAGGATTTTGACATCGGTATTGAGCAAAGAGAGGGGTCTATAGGAGTCGCAATGTTCCGGAGGCTTGCCCGGTTTCAAGAGAGATGTAATGAGGGCTTCACGCATAGAGGCCGGAAGAGTTCCTCCCTCGAGGGAAGAATAGTAAACTTGCTGCAGTATCGGGGCAAGAATGTGAACATGCGCTTTGTAAAAGTCGACGGGCAGTCCGTCAGATCCAGGCGCTTTGCCCGACTTCATGGACATGATGGCGTCTTTTATTTCATCCACCTCGAGGATATGATGGAGGAATTTTTGTTGGGATGGACCAAGCCATGCAATAGCTGTGTCGTCCAGGTAGGAGTGCAAATTAATAGATGCCGATCTGTGTGAGGTGTAGAGAGTGGAGTAGTGGGTAGTAAGGATGCGGAGTTGTACAGAGAGATCGCGTTGCGGGATTTGATGCTCATCCAGCAAGGTGGTGACAAAATTATTATATCTAGGGGATCTGACAGCAGAGGCAAGAGCCCTGCCGGGCCTGTCTCCTTCACCAAAGACGCGCGCAGTATATTGTTTCCCGAGGAACTTGCACTCCCTATCCGCCGCCTCAGGATAGTCGTTCAGCTTTTCACGAAGGAGGGCGTTGGAAGAGTGGTCCCGGGACTCGCGAGAACTGATTTGTTCCAGATCCCGGTGTTCAGAGTCGAGCTTACGAAGCTCTCCTCGCAGGGATTTAAGGACTCCACCCCCCTTAGAGATACACCATCCCCGAATGGTGACCTTAAAGGCCTCCCAGACCACGGTGAGGTCCGATACCGACCCTACATTCCTGTCAAAAAAGTCTTGGATGTCCTGCTCGAGTTCCGTCTTAAAGGCAGAGTCCGTGAGATGGGAAGGGTTGAGGTGCCAGCTCAGATAAGGGGAAGTCTCAATGGGAATTCGGAGCGATATGAGGACCGGGGAGTGGTCAGAGAAAGTCCTGGCGAGGTGTCGGACCTTGATTAGCCAAGGAGTGAGGCCTGCCGATATAAACACGTAGTCTAGACGCGCCCAAGTGGAATGTACTGCAGAGTAGTGGGTGCCCTGCTTAAGGGAAGGATGCAGGTGACGCCATGAATCAATGTAGTGGTATTCAGCAACTAAGGAGGACAGGGCCCGCTGGGTTTGGGAATAGTGTGCCGCCTGAGGGTGAGATCTGTCAATGCAAGGAGCCACGGCCGTGTTGAAGTCCCCACCCAGTATTACATGGCCTATGCCCAGTGTTTGAATTTTACCCCACATCGTGAGCAGTGAGGAGGTATCATCGACATTGGGGCCGTAGTAGCAGGCAAAGAGGACAGTATTTGAGTGCAGTTTACCCCAGATCATGCAGTATCTGCCACCAGGATCCATCTCTGTTCCAGCCGGTATGAATTTCACACCACGTTTAACCAAAATCGTAAACCCCCTGGCATAGTTGGAGTAGGAAGCGAAAACCCTGCTGGAGGCCCACCTGGACGCAAATAGGGACGAGCTGTCTGACAGTAAATGTGTTTCTTGAAGCATAGCAATTGAAATGCCCTGCCTATCGAGGTATCCTAAAATTTGCCTCTTTTTTCTGGGGTTATTCAGCCCTCGGATATTCCATGATACCAACTGAAACTGGTAGTATACCCTCTATGTCACCCATTCATGTATATGATAAATCCAGTAGCATGCAATCTCACAGTTAAGACCATAGCACATTTTGACATTGAATGAAATACAATTCCCCCATATAGCCACCCCCCCAAATACCACCCAGGGACAACAGAACAAGCAACACAATGTCAGCCATAGTGAAGTAAACACAAAGAACCTTCCCACCCACGCCGGCAACCCCAACTGGCCGGGAATTCAACTCCCACCCAGCATCCCAAAAACAAGACAAATTAAAACCCAAAAATAGTATGGCACATATCCCTACCCACAGGGGGGAAGGGGAGTTGAGGGGCTCGCCCATTGGGGGACCGAAACTAGGGGCAACAGACCAGCCGAACCACCCCCTTACTCACACCCACAGACAACAGGTAAGAACCAGTCGTCGAAAGTGGGACGGAGGTGGGTGACCGAGCACTTAGGTAGATCGTGGACCGGGAGATCCCGTGCTGATCAAATGGCAAGAACAAAATACACAGAAACAGGTAACGCTTAGGCAATGGTCAGAGCGCTCTGTGCGAAAGGGGAACAGTACCACAGTGGCGGCTCTCAGTCCTGTTGAGACATTGGTGATTGTGACCTGGATCCGTGCCGCGCCGTATTGTCACCGCCCCGCTCCCTCCTACAATGCTTAAGGAAGTCTTCCACCTGTTGCAGGTTTTGAAAGAAATAATGTTTACCCTGAAATGTTACTTTCAACCTGGCAGGATACAGCATGGCGTATGGGATCTCCTGCGCCTGGAGTTTCTTTTTAACAGCTGTAAAATTGCGCCTAGCTTCCTGGACGGAGGGAGTGAAATCAGGAAAAAAGGAGAGAGTAGTGTTGCAATAGTTCACAGTTCCCAACTCTCTCGCACGTTTTAACACCGCGTCTCGGTCTCTATAGTTCAGGAACGTATAATAATAGGGCGAGGTTGAGCTCCAGGAGGTGGGCGCGCCGCCAGGGATCTGTGGGCCTGCTAGGAGCCACCAGCAGGCCTAATGGTCATCCAGGGCTGGAGGGGGGGGGGAGGGGAGAATCTGATAGGCCAGCCCGCCTCAGGCGAAGTATCCGGTTGTGGAGAGCACCACGCGTCAATATGTTGGCAGGCACCGCAGCGAGGGACACCAGCAGGGGGGCTCACCGGACCTGGAGATGACTCCCAAGAGGGGAGGGCAGGTAGACGGAAGGGTCCTGCTGGAAGCAGCAAGGCGCGCCGAGGTGCCAGTGAAGGCGGCCAGGACTCAGCAGACAGGTGGGCGCTAGCTGCAGTGATGGAGGGAGCTGGGAGGGGATCTCCGTAGATGTAGCAGGCAGAGGGTTGCAGCGGCTATCAACAGACAAGCACCATCCTAGGGTCGCAATCAAGGAGGTGCAATGATGTGAGGTCTACGCTCAGGGCCTCCCAGGCGCTCTCACAGTCGGCCCAAAATGGCGGGAGGTCCGGGTGTCGGCAGGGCAGAGGGCACAGTCCTGATCAGTAATTGCGCCGGGGGGAAAGGCGGCATAAGTAGCCCTCAGGCCGCAGGCGTCTCTCACCTTGAGTAGTGATCGGGAGTCCCCCCGGGCGCGTAGTCTTCCTCCTAGCGTCCGGCGGGCGGGAAGCCCTCCGTAGGTCAGGCCTCCAAGGCCGCACCGTTAAGGCCACAAAGCGCCGGACTTTCCTGACGAGGCAAGTCCGCGCAGGAGGGCACCCTTCTCCTCCTCGCAGATCGCTCCAGTTGTCTCAGGCCGCCGAGCACGTCCAGGCTGAGGCGACAGGGGCAAGACAGATATCGCCGTGATCAGCGCGGTGAGATGAGGAGAAAGGGGGGGGTGTTTGTGCGGATTTGGTCGGTCAGGATCCCTGCAGGATAGGCTGAAGCGCTCGGGAGCCTCACACCAGTGCGGCCATCTTAGTCCGGCGCCACCTAGCGCCCCCCAACACGAAGATAAGGTTGTCACTGAAACTTCGTGTTGGCGGTTCTTGCTGGCTGTTCTTGCTGTAGCGTGTAGTATATTTCTCATGTTGGCGGTCACTGTGGGTGCTTGCTGTGAATATAAACAGCAGATCTCACATGAGCTCTCATAAGCAGTTGTCATGGGTGGCAGAGTTTCAGTGAGAACGGGCACCTTCATGATTGTGAGGAGCCCACACTTCAGGATTTTCAAATGTTATTGCTGAAGGAGTTTGCAATGCTTCTACCTAGGGTCCAGGACCTGGGGAGCACCTCTTAGGGATTAGGACTCACTCCAAAAGAGGCCAGCAGCAGGGCTCAGGAAGGTCAAGTTGTAGGTCAAGACAGCTACAGTTGCAGCAGGTCAGCTGGGAAGTTGCAGGGGGGCCTCTGATTCTTGTTATGTCCCTGTAGATTACAGAGGATGTCAGGCTACTGACCATTGGAGTCACTATGGGGCTGATTAGGATGGCGGATGGATCGCCACCGCCATGCAGGCAGTGGCGATCCGTCCGCCATCCGTGCCCGTCCGCTCTCAATTTCCCCCCGCCATATTACAATGGTGGGGGGACCGCGGCAGTCAGAAAGACCGTCCGCCACTTTTCCGCCATGGTTGGCTTGCGACCGTGGCGGAAAAGCTCTAATATGGTGGCGGTGTCTATCAGACACCGCCAGCCATATTAGGATGGCCTGTGGGGTATGCCTTTCCATGGCCCCAAAAGCAGGTCTTTGCTTTTGGGGCCCATTGCGGGCCCCCAGGGTGAAGGGGGGTGGGGGGTGCACATGGGGGGTACCTGTGGTACCCCCCTGCGTTTCCAAGTACAACATGGCAGGCACCGCGCGGTGCCGTCATGTTGTACTTTGAAACGCACAGCATGCCTTTTTAGCATTGCGGCGGGCGGTGCTTTAAGCACCGTCCGCCGCAATGTTAAAAATGCGGGATGCACCCGCCACTGTGGGGGGTGCATCCTAATTGGGGGTACGGTTCCTCCGCCCTTGTGGCGGACAGTACCTGCCCCAGACAGGATCCTAATCGACCCCTAAGTGTAGCCTGGGATGAAGACAAGCAGGTCCAATCTTTTTTCTCAGACAGAAAGGCAGTCCTTCAAGCAGCAGTCCCCTGGCAGCTGGGCTGCCCTTCTGCTAAATGTTCCACAGGTCCAGAAGTGTTTGGATTAGTTTCTCGGGAGGTCCAAAATGTATATCTGGTACCAGTATATGTGTGGGGTGATTCCCTTTCCTGTCCCCAGCACTGCTTCTGGAAAGCTCGTCCCCTTAACCTGATCAAGGCTTCAAACTGTCTGGTGTGAGAAAAGACAGTGTAGGCCTGGTGTCAGGTTCCTCTGTGTGCAGTAAGAAAAACCTTTTCCAGTGCAAGTGAGGCTAGGAACAGTTGCTCTCCGGTCTTTCTGCCAAGATGGCCCATCCTGTCCACAACCAAGCTCCCTTTGTGTCACTGTCTGGATGAA
Source organism: Lissotriton helveticus (assembly GCF_964261635.1). NCBI lineage: Eukaryota > Metazoa > Chordata > Amphibia > Caudata > Salamandridae > Lissotriton > Lissotriton helveticus. The sequence continues at coordinate 212,920,268 of NC_136058.1, forward strand.
ATACAAAAACAGCAACAGCAGAGCCATTCACAGTCAAGTGATATGGGACACTGGTGGAAGGTACAATTGGTTGGTATGTAGTGATGTCCCTACTGGGCCCACTTTGGTTCTCCCTCAGTTTTGCATGTAAGATGTTTTAGGCTGCTTCTGCTTGCTTAGCTCCACAATAATTTTTTGTTTTTGTGACATTATTTTTAATTTTAGAAATACACTGTACATGTTGTTTTGTTATTTAGTGACTATTCTTGATACTCCATCTGCACATTTCATGCAAGGACATTTAGAATACATAACACCATGTTGTACTGTTTTCTGCTCAGTCAGCAACAGCTCCTACCGATTTAGAAATAACATAGTACCACAGCTTCAGCTTTCAAACTCAATAGTTTTAAATATAAACTGTGTTTTGTCCTTTTTGTTTGCAGAGAGGAGAATTACGGCAGAGACAACTGTCCTGAAGCAAACACACAGCAGGTATGGGGTCCGTTGCTAATGCCAGAGATCACTAAATACCCCTTTGCTTGCACAGTAAGAATAGGCTTAGACAGATAAATAAGTTGCCATGGTTGATTGTTCATTGTAGCTATACAGCCTGCTCGTAATGTTGATTACTATGCCTAGTTGCAGTTGTCCACTAATCACAGCACGTCTGCTTCATAATAGGCTAGGGTAGTTACAATAAAGGTCTTGTAAACTGTTATCATGTCTTTCCTTCGACTTCTAAGGGTATACATGAGTGAGATACGAAAGGTGATGATCTGTGTACATGGTTCGCTTCGGGACTGTAGGTTCATGTTCTAGGTTTGTAAAAATTTCCTGATGCTCTGGATAGGTTCAGGTAAGGCACATGGTGCAAGCCTGGATTAGGGGTGGCAGGTAGTGACATGGTAGAGAGACACAGCAGTCCATTTACTAAGATTTAACACCATGTTTGCATCAAAAAAGTGATGCAAATTGATGCTAACTCTTTTAAAATGAATTCACTTTCCAGCTGGAAAATCATTCAAAAGTAGCACAAAGCAGCGCATAACCCTGCTTTGCATTACTTAGCGCCAAGAGGGCGTACCATGGGTGGTGCACGGGGGTTCTCTTGCATCAGCACAAGGTTTCTGATGCTAAGCCCTATTTACTTGAAAAAATAGGCAGGGTTTAACATGAGAAAATAGCAGCCATTTCAAATAAGCGCTATGAAGGAGAAATGCTTTTATTTAACATTTCTTTTATGATTTTGTATATTTGCTGCACTTTACATCACACATACAAAGTGGAAAAAGGTTGCAAGTTAATCTAATCATGGTATTTAGGGCTGGAAGGATGTCCTTCCAGTAGAAAAGCTGTGCTAAACTCAAGGAGACACCCTTGCACTATGGTGCAAGGGTGTGCCCATGGCACATTTTTCAGCACTGGCACTAGAGAGAGGGGAGGAGAGTGCCATATTTCTGTAGCTATGGCACTCTCCTGCTCTCTCCTTCTCATGCAGCACTGTATTTGTGGTTGCTGCACTGCGCTCCATGAGAATCTGGTAAATCTGCTCCACACTTCCTACATTCTGACATCGTAACATCCCGATGCACAGTTTTGTTTGCCAGCAGAATCCCTGTGACATGGTGCCACCAATGATTGGTCAGGTACTTATTCAATGGGAGTAGTACTTGTGCATCCACATAGTACCCTTACATCTCCTCCAGAGGTGTCCATGGTGTTGAGCATTTATCCTCTAAAGTATTTTAGGCAGTACCTAATTTTTGCTTTTGGTTGTTCAAGCTTGAACCTTGGTGAGAGGGGATACATTGGCTACAAGTTTCAGATATACGATTTAGAAAATTGCTCAGTCAGGGTATTTGGGCATGATGACCAGCAAAGTATTGACACTTAGGGATCTGTTACAACTAGTTTCTTAAGATAAACACTAGGCCTAGTCTGGGCCCAGGTGTCTGAAACATGTAGACCGCACTTTCACAGTAGATGTTAGGGATCAAAATTACTCCCCAGTACATCTCAGTTTTTTAATTTTACCCCAATTCCTGCTCACATAATAAAATCAGGCTAATGACACTGGAGGTAATTTTAATACACATTTCACAGATCCCACTATCAATCCATTTTAGATGTGCTCCTACTGTGATGAGGTTGAGCCCACTCAGCCACAGTAGGTGGCAGTGTGATCAAGCATGCAGTTAGGTGCCACGTTGGGTGACGGTCTCTTAAAAAACATTAAAAGATTTCTAGTTATATTAGGTTTCTTTCAGGCAACCCACTCTCCTTGGATTTTTGCAGTAGTTTGTTCATGCTACCCACTGCCATTTGATTTATGTCTGGTTATTATTGGCAGTTGAGTGGAGGGTTTTGTATACTTCTATTTCCCCCTTTCCTTGATTTTCTTTACAAGGTGATTTGGGGCAACTGCAAAGCCATGCCTCTGATGGCACACATGTCTTCATCTGCCTTTAGATCCAACCAGTTTTCGTGGGTACCTGGCTCATTGAAATACCTGGATATTATAATTTCCCTGGGACTGTCTCACATGGTTGAACAGAATCTAGTCCCCGTACACATCAATGCAGACTTTCAACGATGGATGGTCCTAGCTCAACTTCTCCATGTGGGGCAAGATGGAGTCTCTCATAATGAACGTCTTGCCCAGGTTTAACTACCACTTCCTGATGACCCCCCCTAGGGATCCCCACTAAACTGATGCAGGTCATTAAAAACACCATTTAAACCTTTCTTGTGGGAGGGCAATACCCAACTAAAACTTAACAAAATGCACACCTTTCTCGCTAGGGGTGGTATGGGACTACCTAGCATCACAGACTACTGGCTGACTTTGCAACTTATGTCCCTAAGGTACATCCTCCTTACCTCCACGAACACTCCGAAGTGGGTCCCCATAGAGATAGCACTGGCTGGCCACCTTAGTGGTTCTCGGATGTTATAAACTGGAGATCCGGACCAACTCCTCTCCTCTCACCCAGTCGTGACCACTATGATCTATGCCTGGAGACGAGTCCACATGCACTTGAAAGCCCTACCACACTTCTGTCCCGAGCACCACTATGGTGAAATGCCTTGTTGCCAATAGATGGCAAAGAGCCCCTATGGAAAACGTTCAGCTCTGAAGAGTTGGCCTCCATATCAGACCTACTCACAGATCTGTCTTACAAATCCTTTGCTGAGGTACAGGCCCACTACAATTTGTCCTTACACTCTTTTTGGAATAAACAATGTCTCCAACACTGCCTGTGGAAAAAGTAAGGTCCTCCTCCGGTAACACTGGCGTGTTCTCCTAATGGAGTACGTAAAAGAAGTGATACTGAGCCTCCATCAAACCCTGATAGACCATCGACACTCAAACCCAGTGGCCTGTTCCCTGAAGAATTGGTGGACTGCCAGGTTAGTACCGCAATATATAGATGAGGGCTGAGCAGATCTGCTAACTACTCATGATGGCTCTCTCAGGGAAGCCAGACTAACCTTCAGATACTTTTAAACACTTCATCAATGGTACTGGACTCTTCTCCAAAAATGATGCTCCCTACTACTCCCCAAAGAGACTTGTTGGTGCTGGGAATTCCTGGATACTTGTTTTGGGAATGCCCCTTACTGGCCAATACTGGGCCTCTGTCACAGTGAAGCTCAAGAAAAGAATTCCTCTTAGAGGACCTGCCATGGCCCAACTGATTATTCTCCATGACTCCGCACAATGCAATGATATCATCAATCAACAATCCAGATGTCTGCCCATGGCAAAAATGTGCATTCTCCAGTTATGCGCACAGGTGTTTGTCCATCAAATAACTCCTGGTATGAATACATGTATAAAATGGAAAACTATAAACTCATTATTGCAGGACTGAATGACCGCTTGGAAAAATTATTGGAAAAAGGAGGAGGATTCCTTGAAGTTCCTTGGAACTGCTCATATTTGCCCCTATCAGCCCTCTGTGGGGGACCCAGCACTCAGTGCCAAGAAAGAGATTATTCAGGGACCTATGCATATAACTGATGACTCTATGCCAATGGGTAGATGACACATCTGTTAAGAATCCTTTGATCAAACTCTGGACACATAGTGGCCTGACTGCAATTTTAGAACGAATCTTGCCCTACACCCATCTTCCCTTCACTCCCCTTTCCCTCGCCTCCCATTCCCATTTCTCTCCCTCACACTCTTTCCCTCCCTTTGTCCTTCCCACCCACCTGCTTAAGACCACTTTCTTATCATAGATACAGTTCTAAAACCTAATTTAATCTGTTTTACCACAGAGCACACTGATAAAATGAAGCGTGTTACTGTACTTTTGACCCTCAATGGCTCTGCCAGCTCCATGTATGCATGAGATTGCTCGCTCCCTGTAAGATTGATTCTAGGGATGGCAGAGCTCTCGAAGATTTCCTTAATGTGAAATTCCACAGAGTTCCTCATTGTAAAATCAGCGGAAATGCCAACACGCTGTGCACATGAGGGGGCTGCTTCTTTCTCCTCCTCGAGAAGATTTTCGACTGGAACTGCACCTTTCTCACCCTGAACGGTTGTGACCTGCCGTGACTGCCCAAATTGAAAAAATCTTGCCAGATGACGTTCTAGCAATTGAAAACCATGCTAGAGGGAAACAAATTCTCGCTCACCAACTTAACATTGGAGAGCTGCGCATGAGAAAAAAACTCCACCACATGGATAGACGGAGGGGCATATTGTCAAGAACGCCGATAAAATTATCGCCGTTTTAAGCGCGATAATGGGCATGATAATATGTCCTTGTGAATTCCCATAGCAGCCCAGGTTAACGCCAGAACCTGGGCTGCTATGGGAATTCACAAGGACATATTATCAAGCCCATTTTTATCGCCGTTCTTGATAATATGCCCCGGAGTTTTGCAAGAACTCATTAATACTTGTGTAGCGCGGAGTAAGCAAACTCCACGATCTCCACCAGTGGACTGGAACTTTCCAACGACCCCTAAAAGATATTCTGGCACTTCATTGAGCATTGTTGTACTTTCTTATATATACTTGGGAAAACACAATTAAGTTCTTAAAGGGAAAGTGTCCTTTCTTGCACAAAAACTAAGCTGTATGTAATGCAGGCACCGTTGCACTATGTTGCAAGGGTGCCTGCGTTATCGCTGGGCAGCATGCAGTGGGCCAGCACTAGGAGGCAGCAGAAAAACACCATCTCTTAGCTGATATGACACATTTCTACTGTCTGCCTTTCACGCAGCACAGTGCAGTAACTCACTCTGCCTGCTGCCCAGCAGTGCGCGAAACATCAGTAAATCTGCCCTGAAATGTGTGATCCTGGTCTGCACCGCACACCTTTTTAATATGAGAAATGTTCGAGTTACTAGTAAAATGAGAAACGGTGTGAAAAGTCAGCCCATTGCTTGCTTGTATTCTCCTGATGATACTTTCTTGAACGTTGATTCACTAAAGGGAAGCCGAACATGCGATAGAAAAAATGCATTTGTGTGGATGAGGTGTTGTTTCACGATCTGGAACTGAGAGTGCCAGGGTTGCCTGCCAGGGGGCAGGGATGCTGCACCTGGAGTTTTGTCTCTGCGATCCATGCATATCATGCTAGTGCTTCTTTGAGCAATGTGTACATAGAAAGAGGGGCCTGCTGACGTCATATGGACCTCGCCAATGGAAGTACACTGATATGTAGATGCCTTAAAGTGGTTTGCACACCTTAATACTTGCATTTACAATGCCCCTCATGCTTAGGGGTGGGAATCGAAATCTACACTTCACTGCTCATGTATTTCATGAGCAAAAGAGAGTAAGGGGTCTTCAATGCAAAAATGTATCATTTTTGTCATTCACTTGCATTGCAACTTTCCCTGTGTTTTCCCCTTTCCCTGTGTCATCTCTGCACCCTCTGTTTATAGTAGGGGAATTGCTTCACACCCGGATTTCACCCCAACCCTCTGTAAATGAAAGAATCACTGGAATATGTGCTCACATTTCCGGGGTAGGTCCCAAGAGGAACATTTGCGTGGGGGAAGATGCATATGTGCAACGCAAATTACACTCATGCACTTTCCTTTTGTGAATTTATGAATGCGCTTAATGTGCTTGATCGGTGATGTGTGCTATCACAGATGGTAATCAATATTTTACAAATCTGCCCCTCATAGTTTAGCTGAATTTACTAAATATAAATATGGTTTGTGATCTGCTGTGCAAAACAAGGCTCTTGTATGCCCATGCTTGCCTCTCAGCTACAGTGTCGAGCATCACCACTCTTCCTGCTGCACAACTGATGAACTCTCTCCCCGTCTAAGCTTTATGACTATTGAGCCTTCCTCCTGCAGGAATTTTAGAAATTCACACTAAGTAATATGATGTTTAAAAATGTAATTGTTATAAAATATCAATTATGCCCATCTTCTCACTGTCACCATACATACCCCTCCCCTCATTTAGCAGAAAATGGTTTGCCACGTGTTTACCATTCCTGCTTATGTTTAATTATCTTTGGATTACTGTGGACTTCACTTTTATCTGCCACAACTACCCTTAGCAAAGGACTGGTGACCAACATTGGATACATTCAGAATATGTCATTGGTAACTTGTTACATCAGTTATTAGATATTTTCCATTGTTTACGCGTTAAGTCAAATGCAGCAGCAACAATATGTGGTGATATAATGTACACTCCGAGACAAACATAAATGTGAACACATTCCCACACACTATACTGCTACCATCGATTGATTGCATCACGATGGGTTCATGCAGTGCAGTCATCCTGGAATGAATTCTCGAGATTCTGCACAAGATATTTGGTTTCTTTAATATTCATACCTTTCCTTATTCATCAATATGACCTGTTAAATGTGAAAGTGGGACATGTTTACAAGCGTCGTTTTTAAGTGAAGCATGTGCCTGCCCTGATTCAAGTCATTTTCAAGATAGGCTTAATGTAATACCTACTATCGTATAATTAAAGACGGTAGGCAACCACCACAGGTAGTCAAATTGCAGAAGCAATAAATGTGACCATGCATGTACAGCTGAGTTACGCACAGAAATGGCGATCTTGTCTAACTGCATGACTACACTGCATGCAGCATTAGTTGTAAAACTCAGTTATGCAACCTTCTTTAGCCGATAGCACTACAGTATGGTACATACAGCCTTATTCATCAACGGGCCGTTTTGCGAGCCCCTAATAGCGATTCATAGCGAATCGCTATTAAGGACTCGCAAAACGGTATTCATGTAGGAATTGCTAAATAAATAGCGATTCCTGCACATTCCTTATTTGCGAGTAGCAAATTGCTAATCGCAAATAAGGAAAAACTCCCCATTCATTCCTATGGGCCAAAAGACCCATAGGAATGAATGGGGAGTATTCCTTATTTGCGATTAGCAATTAGCTAATTGCAAATAAGATAGCGATTTAAAGGGTGGCAGGGGTGTCCAAAGGACACCCTGTAGCACCCCTTAAATGCAAATTGAAACAGGTGTTGCGCACACACATGTCCAAAGAACATGTGTGTGTGCAACATGCAACTTAGAAAAATGCTTTTAAAAGCATTTTTCTAAGTTTTTGCTATTTACCGAGAGGTCTGACCTCTCGGTAAATAGCAGCCCAAAATTGCATTTTCGCAATTTAAAAATGGTTGATGAATTGCATTTAAGGAATCTCAAATAGAGATTCCTTAAATGTAATTCCTCGCAATTTAGCGAATTAGCAATTACCGATTTTTGCATTTGGGATGATGAATCCCAAATGCAAAAATTGCGCTCGCAAAGGGACAGATTCTCAGATTCTGGCCCTTTGCGAGCGCAATTCGGCTTGATGAATCAGGCTGATAATGTTTCAGAGGTGGTCCTTGAACCTAATGGCACAATGAGGACTAAGGTACCAATGGGTTGGTCTTTAGCCTGTGATGCACAGCTTTCCCACTTGCTGGACTAAATGGGGCTCTAGGTGGGTGCTCTATTGCTGATGAGTAATTGATTAACATAGTTAGGTATATTGGAGCCCATTTTACCTGGCTAATTCTTGTCTCAATTAATTGATTAAGGAATAGCCACAAAAATAGTCCATCTTTTACTAGGTTTGTTAGAACAATCTTGAGGAATGCTAATATCTCAGAAACACTCATAACTAGGGGTTGGGGGACCACGCAGAGATCCCACTGAATTCTGCCAAGGGGCAGATAATATGCAGCTCGTTCTGCTCACATTACAAGTTAGCGGTGGTAGCTTGAGCAGCACTGAAAATCAGTGCGCCTGACACTCTGCATTGCACAACAGCGCACGTCCATTCGAGTTGATTTTGCTGCTACTTGAGTAGAAAATCTACTCAAACTGCAGCAAATCTAAGCATCCTGACTGCTCATGAATGCCAGCAACCATCTGTGTTAGAAAATCTCACTAGGGGACCCAAATTCTCATGCGCATATTTTCGAGCCTTGTTAGAGAAAAATTCCACCACTCAGTAATTTTCAGAATTTGGCCAGAACTCCGCGTTAATGAATAACGTGGAGTGGCCAAATCCCGCCAATTCCACAGGCGGAACAGAATATTTAGCCCACCACTACTCATAACATGGCTATACCCACTTGTAAAAATGCCTTTTTGGCTCCTTAGCTAACTGATTCCACTGAAGTGGTCTCTGCTTTTGCTGCCCCACTCCATGGCTCACTTCTGCTTCCATTTTGGCACTGATGCAAACGTCACAGGTGGCATACTGCTCTATCATGGAAATTAAGCTTCTGGTCCCTTCTTATCCCTACTACTAGGTGACATGATGTTGCTTTGAAAAATAAATAACAACTGTGTCTTCTTTTAGCAATACAGTGTGTGGCTTTCCACTGAATGAGGATACCAGGCCCTCTATTTGATCTATGGTATACAGATACACAAGAACGATCCATGGCAAATGAAATCAGGATGCAGACGGGCGAACAGACCCCAAGCTGGAAGAAGACATGGGACACTGGAGGGAATGGTTAGAAAGCTGAATAATTAAACTGAATCTGTCTATTCCTCGCTTAATGAAGTGGTAGTACTGTCTAATGTTTTTATTAGCTTTGATCAGTTTTTATTGCATGTTTACAGTCAAAATGCTAATAAAACTCATTAAAACAAATTAGACCATGCATGAATTTGCTTAATAAGCTTCAGACTTGTACCAAATCTCAATACTAAATGAATGAGAGTGAATATTTATCCCACTTTTCCTATGAATATGAAACTAAACTCTATTAATTTCCCCTGAATTGAGTCCAAGATGGCAAGCAAGATAAGGCCCATTGTTTTGAATCATTAATGAACACACTGTGGTCATGCCAAGAGAGGTGTCAAGGACAGGAAGTTGCAAATTTCTTTTGAGCCCCCTTCTTGAGTGCCTGGGGAAAAGGTGACTCCTCACAGTATTCACAGTTCCACCCTGCAGTTAACAATATACATGGGGGAAGTCAAGCATTAGGGTGTTCAGAGATGGAGTTTGATTCCACTGACTCTGACAGAATTGCAATAAAATTCTGCAGAATTCTATAACGAGGCGGAGCGGGCATTTGACGTTATTTTAATAGTGCAATATACACACTTGCATCCACAAATGGATACAAGGGTGCATTTTGCGCTATAAAAATAGGACAGCCAAATACCACTCAGGGCACTTGCGTACTCAGCAGTGATTAAAGGTTTTAATCACTGCACACCATATTGTATGGTGTTTTTAAAGCTTTCCATACCTGTCTTTGAAGTTAAGCCTGCCTGCTCACAGCCAAGCTACCAAGGGATGAGCATAGGAATAATTTTCTAAGACCTATAATGAGGTCTATACTGTGTTAGTGGCCAGTGGCAGAGACACATTTGCTCCTACTAATAATCAACTTTCTATAGTCCCTAATCCTCTTCTAAAACCTTATTGCACCGGGGACAGTATGCCATTATCCTTTACCCATTCCTCCAGTCGATATAATAAAACGTTACTCATCACTTTTACGGATTAATCTAAAAGTGAAATGGGGCGATAGTTTTTGGCTTCTGACCTATCTCCTTTTTTATAAATAGGGACAGTAACTGGCTGACCCCATAATGGGGGTTTACACTCTGTCACCGCTAGATTAAAAACCTTTGTAAGAATTGGCCCCTACAGATCAACCTCGGCTTTATATACATCGACTGGTGTTCCTTCAGGGCCCAGAGCTTTCCCTGCTGCCCCTCAGTCCTTCCTGGACTTCTCCCTCTGTAATATTTAATGGCATGGCACACTACTCACTCTGTTTTAGATTTTGTGCCATGCATGTATCAAAACCAGTTGGATTAAAAATGCCCCTAAATTGTGATACCCAAGCTTTGCATGTAACATGGGATAATTAATTCCGGGAGTGAATCATCCTTCAAAAACGGCATGTTTACAGTATCCCAAAATAGATTAGTATTTGCCAAATATGCGGCCAAGGAGAGTTTGTCCTATGCTCTCTCCTGTAGCTCCCTTTTCTTCATATCAAGGGCAATTTTGTAGTTATATCTTAGGTTTTTAATTCATAAATTGTCTCTCGTCTTACAGTGTAGGGCTTGTTTCGGTTTCTTTAACGCTTTAGTACAAGTATGGTCAAACCACCCTTTTCTATTCTTCCTTCCCTCCTTATTGGGAGCCTTTAAATCCTGTCAATGGTAATATTAATCTTTGCAAAATTAGCAATCTGCTCCCTAGGGTCAACCTCCTCTTTTAAACAATAAATATTGCCCTTTACATTTTAGGTCGATTTCATTTATAAAGTTTTTGGGTTTCCACTCCACCCCATCTAATACGGGTACCATTGAGCCTATGTGGTGCAATGTTTACTACAGTACCTTGATGCATGGGCCATTTTGGGCCCCACATTTGAAATGACATAACAATACAATTGTTATCACTTAGTGATAATTGAGCAACGCGAGTTGTATTGCACATATAGGTAGCGCTAGATGAAATTAACAACAACTGGAGTCAGATTAATAGAAAAGCCCAAGACAGAGATGGCTGAAGAGTACTAGTTGACGGCTTACACTCTAGGAAGGGCAGAAGGCATAAGTAAGTAGTAAGTACGAACTTCCTTAAATTCTCTGGCATTTTTTATTAGAATAGTATATGAACTCTTCCTGTACATGCAAAACATGCACTGCACCAGCAGGACATTTGAAAACAAGACACTCAAAGTAGCCTCTCTGCAGAGCTGTGATTTCATTTAATGAAACAAAAAGAGAAGATCAAAGCATAACAAGACATGTGATAATGGAGACAGTTTGTATTTAAATGAAGTGAAAACAGTCTGCAGCGTGCTGATAAAACAAGCATTTGCAATGCAACAGGTCTCGCATTAAGTTAAGTTTGAGCTATTGGCATTGTAAATGACAATGCCTTTTATTTATGTTTTGGTTTTTGAAACATAAATAAAACTTCTTGTCATTTAAAATGCCAATAGCTTAAACTTGCGTAAATGTGGGACCTTCTGCATTGCAAATGCTTGTTTAAAGTCTGACATGGTTTCGGTCCTCCTAGACCTGCCTAGGACATCCCTCATATAAATGAACAAGAGTCAACAGAGGGGAGGTGAGAGAATTCCAGCCCTGAACTTTCAGGCAAAGAACACAAGTAAGAGAACATGAGACAGGGAGAGAAAGATGCGAAAATAGGCAAGGGGTTGATAATGGGCGAGATAAAGAGAGCAAGACGTACCAAAAAGGGGACTAGGGAGAGAAAAGAACAGGGGTCAACAATAAGGGAAAGGGGAGCTTGAGGAGGGGGAAAGAAAGGTAGAAAATGGTGGGGTAGGAAAGACAGCAGAGAGAAGACTCGAAGAGAAGAATTAAAGAATTGAGGGTGTGACAATACAAAAGAAGGAGCAAGAGACAGAACACACGGATGCTGGGCAACACTGAAAGGTGCAAGAGAGAACATTGCAAATGAGATCATGAAAGGGGAAGGTCTGATATTGGAGAAGAGCACATGAAAGCCTGCACATCCATGACCACAAGAGAAAGGATTACCAAGTGAATGTAGACGGGAAGGAGGAAATGTGACCGGGAGCAAAAGACAGGGACGAGAAAAAGAGAGAGAATTAAAGTAGTAAGAGAAGAAAAAAGAAGAGCGAAGACAAAGAAAGAAAGAGAATGTGGATATTTTGAGCCTTAGAGTGTAAATGAGTTCCCTCTGAAAGTGGAAATAAGCAATGGCCTATTTTCTATACATGTATGCACTGCGCTGCACCCAACATGTAATAGATATAGAAGAGTTAATGACCAGAAAAGTGCATGGAAATGTCTGTAAAAAGTTGTGTTTCTTGGGCTGCCCACGCTCGTCAGCATGACTCTAGAAGCAGTCGTGTCCCTCCCTGGGAACTACAAGAGCATCCCGTGACGCTACACTACCTCTGCCCGTTGGGGTTTGATCAATACATCAGTGGAGTGTGATGCCATTGTGGAGGTCAAGAGAACCCTCCTGAGGGCATGATTACTTCTCAGTCAGGCTGACCTTCATAAAGAGTCATTCCATTTGAACAGGGCAAGATTCTGTCACTATAAAACTAGTGAAGGGACAGGAAGATGGCAGCAGGGACAAAGATCAGAGCATCGCGGATCTAAAAATAAATACAAACAATACATCGAATTTTTCTCATTTACGGATACAGAAAGACATTGAATACTGCGGAAGTGACAGAAATACACAGACTGTCGAAGAAATATCGCCATCACAATTAAGATAGGTCTAGGAAGAGGAATGAGCTCTACCAACTAACTATGTACTCCTCGAGTACACTACAGAGAACGTTTTTGTTATTTCTTTAAAGGCTAATCAAGTGAAAGAAGTGGTCGACATGCAATAAAAAAGTATGGGAACCGTGATGCTGTCAGTGAAGGGGCAGAGTGAGTGAGCGTGGGGGAGAGGTCAAAGGCCTGGCTAAAAAAAAATCTGTACGTTTTTGCCGAAAAAAAGTGCTTCAACGCTTCGTCTGGGGTAGTAAGCGCTATATAAGCGCTATATAGATGCAATTACAATTGCAATAATGTGTGATTTGCAAACACCGAAAGTAAGTTTCTGTGCTGCAATTTCCAGATTTGCAGATTTAAACTTAAGGACTGCATTGAGGGTGTTCCAAGGGGGTCCCACCTACAAAGGTAGATATACACCAACCAAGTTATATGGTTGTGTATGTTTATCTACCTTGCCAGTAGCTTCTCAACCTTGACAATAATGCATAATTAGTTCTGGTCAGGCCATAATTAACAGAGACTGCCCCAAAAATAATCAGGACAGGTCCTGTACCGCTTATGTCTGCGTGGAAAGAGTTAGCGACCCTGCTTTTATATAATGTTCCTTTCGGCAGTTTAGCTTCCAAGCAGTCTGTGTTTGTCAAGACAGGAGAAATCAGACAACTTAGTTGACAGCCTCTGGTAGAGAAGACCCGGACTAAGCGCCCTCTTTTGAAGGACAGGGCCTCACATGCACACACACAGAGCTAGCACTGAGAACGGCCAGAAGGCAGCAATATGTGTCTAGACTTTCCAACAGTAGTTGTAAGAGTAAGAATAAGCCTATTAGAGGGTGTTAGAAATGGTATTTCCAGTTGGCTAGGGCATGCGCCTAAGCTAGGCAGAAACCATTACTCTAGTCAGGGCAAGGGAGTTACACAGGGAAAATAACCCGTGCTCACTCCCTTGGTAGCTTGGCACGAGTAGTCAGGCTTATCCCAGAGGCAATATGTAAAGCTTTTGCGCAACATACTCACATAGCAGCAACACACTAGGCACACCACAAAGGAAACTCCACACAAGGTTATATTAGAAAATAGACTTTGTATTATCACAAACACATTAGAAAATAATCACAAATGTACACTGTGCCATCTAGCACTAGGCAATATCTCACAGGGGAATATATACAGGACAGGGGCAATCTGGCCACTGTCAGAACCATCAGAATGCAGGCAGTGAATATAAAACAACCAGCAACTTCTGGCAAAATCATCATCACATTGGACATAAACACAGAATGCAGAAAGAACATTCGGCATTATGCACCACATTAGCGCCTTTCCCCCTACCACCACCTCAGGTGCTGACAGGCCAACTGACCTTCCTCGGGGGCCTATCTGGGACTTCCCCGCGATGCCCTTCGTCCATCAAAAATCAGGGCTCTAAGCTGACACTGCTGCAGGGTGCAGGCCTACCAGTCCGGAGCCAGAAATGGGGGTGCGAGGGTGTAACACACTTGTGTCTCTCTTGAGACCTAAAATAATGCCCCCTCAATGTTGCATCTGCCTGCAACCAGGCAGTGCAGCTGTGTAACCAGTAGGCACCAACAGAGTGCCGCTAGCTGCTTCTGCAGTGAAGACAACATGCGCAATGCACTGGGGGTCGGGATGCATCTCACCATATCCTCTTCATAAAAAGAAAGGCCCTCATTGTTGCAGCTGCCCGCAATCTGGTGGTGCATTTGGGCTCTTCACAAACCAGCACCAACAGTGCCTTTTTAGTCCCCCTCACCGAGGCTTCTATGCTGGGCCCCAAAAAGGAATGCCCCTCATTGCAGCTGCCTGCAACCTTGCGGTTCTGGCTCAGTAAATAAACACCGGCACGCACAGTGCCTCGAGAGCCCTCTTTCACCGGCGCTGGTCCAGTGCCACATCCAGGCACCATCAATGCCTAAATTGCAGCCCCACTCACCGGGGCTGATCTCCCTTCATCGGCCCAACCAAGGGAAGGTCACTGCAGGGAGCCCATGAGGCTCAGATCCCCTTGTTCAGTGTCGGGGCAACGGTGAGGCTCCTTCTCCCTCTCCTTCACTGGTTGCACATGGCCTGGCACAGATGTTGCTAGCCCTCATGAGGCTCGGTGACTTCACGGCAACCCTGTCCGGTCCACAATCAGGCAGGAAGCGGTCAAAGGGGGAGCCTGCGTGGCTCTGGTCGTCTGCTGGCTGTCAGCTTCCTTTTTCTGGCCCTGTCCAGTCAGGTAACCGGCGCCTGGCTTCCAGGTTGCTGTAACGGTGGCTCTTCTGTGCGCAGGAATGCTGGGTAGGCTTCCGCTCCACCTCTAGGCAGCACGGGGGAATCTGGGACTTCGCAGCAATGCTCTAAGTATGGGCGAAATTTGCGAATTCGCGCTTCTCAAATTCGTGCAAAATTGCAAAAAAAGTCCGCGAGTTCGCGAATTTTCCCGCGAACTCACGGATTTTTGTGCCATTTGCACAAAAATGTGATCACGTGTGCCTGTAACTTTGCCAGCGCGCCAAAAGGCGCCGAGGTCCCTTGAGTGAGCTGGCCATTATAGTGGGGATGGGCGGAAAGACGTTTCATTCCGCTAGTGTGTGGTGGATGGGGCCAAACGGGCGGTGTTTCTATGCAAGTTCACATGCATCTTGTTTATAAAGGGTCAGAGACCGAGCAGAACAGCTGATGAGGAGAAAGCAGCCTCCGGGTCACAGGAGCTACATGGGGATGGCGCTCGGGAAACTCATGGATGCAAAAATACGTTTGCCACAGGACTCCAGAATCCTTCAAATGTCCAAGAAAGCTCTGCTGCGCGTGTTGGTACAAAGCCATTCTGATCCTGCTCAGTGGGTTCAGGTGCATGCAGCTGCTGCTGCTGAACAATGTCCCATCGCATACTAAACTGTCCCGTACAGGCATATGCCGGCGCAGGGCAGTAGGGTGCAGTGGCATGCGGGTGCTCCACGCCTGGTACATGCGCATACCGGTGCCAGGGCGGACACGTGTTTATTGGTGCTGTGTAGCAAGTTATGACTTTACATTTTGACTGCACCAGACGGTGGTACCACCTACACGGATCAGGAGCATCCAGGCACCAGACTTCATGGTGCAAGAGCATAATGGTGCTGTGTGGTACGGGTATATATGTACTGGGGGCAGGGGGACACTTAGCACATTGTGTGCTCACACCCAGAGGGCTCCCAGGCAATTGAGCACGAATGATTTTCACACTGAGAGGGCTCCGGGGCAGTTCAGCAGCACGGGGGCTTAGACCCACTGGGCCCCGGGGCAGTTCAGTAGCGCGTGGGCTCAAAACCCCTGGGCAGCTCAGCAGCGCAGGGGCTCACACCCACAGGGCTCCAGTGCAGTTTAGCAGCGCCACCCTCTGGTTCATCACTGCCACCCTCTGGTTCATCACTGTCACCCTCTGGTTCATCACTGCCACCCTCTGGTTCATCACAGCACCCTCAGGTTCACCACTGCCACTCTCTGGTTCTTCACTGTCACCCTATGGTTCATCACTGCCACCCTCTGGTTCATCACAGCACCCTCTGGTTCACCACTGCCACCCTCTGGTTCATCACTGCCACCCTCTGGTTCATCACAACACCCTCTGGTGCACCACTGCCACCCTCTGGTTCATCACTGCCACCCTCTAGTTCATCACTGCCACCCTCTGGTTCGTCACTGCCACCCTCTGGTTCATTACTGCCATCCTCTGGTTCGCCACTGCCACCCTCTGGATCATCACTACCACCCTCTGGTTTGCCACTGCCACCCTCTGGATCATCACTGTCACCCTCTGGTTCATCACTGCCACCCTCTCGTTCATCACAGCACCCTCTGGTTCACCAGTGCCACCCTCTGGTTCATCACTGCCACCCTCTGGTTCATCACTGCCACCCTCTATTTCACGACTGCCACCCTCTGGTTGATCACTGCCATCCTCTGGTTCATCACAGCACCCTCTGTTTCACCACTGCCACCCTCTGGTTCATCACTGCCACCCTCTGGTTCATCACAGCTCCCTCTGGTTCACCACTGCCACCCTCTAGTTCATCACTGCCACCCTCTGGTTCATCACAGCACCCTCTGGATCACCACTGCCACCCTCTGGTGCATCACTGCCACCCTCTGGTTCATCACAGCACCCTCTGGTTCACCACTGCCACCCTCTGGTTCATCATTGCCACCCTCTGGTTTGCCACTGCCACCCTCTGGATCATCACTGTTACCCTCTGGTTCATCACTGCCACCCTCTGGTTCACCACTTCCACCCTCTGGTTCATCACTGCCACCCTCTGGTTCATCACTGCCACCCTCTTGTTCATCACTGCCATCCTCTGGTTCACCATTGCCACCCTCACAGCACCCTCTGGTTCACCACTGTCACCCTCCGGTTCATCACTGCCACCCTCTGGTTCATCACTGCCACCCTCTGGTTCACCACTGCTACCCTCTGGTTCACCCCTGCCACCCTCTGTTTCATCTCTGCCACCCTCTAGTTCACCACTGCCACCCTCTGGTTCATCACTGTCACCCTCTGGTTCAGCACTGCCACCTTCTGGTTCATCACTGCCACCCTCTGGTTCACTGCTGCCACCCTCTGATTCATCACTGTCACCCTCTGGTTCATCACTGCCACCCTCTGGTTCATTACAGCACCCTCTGGTTCACCACTGACACCCTCTGGTTCATCACTGCCACCCTCTGGTTCATTACAGCACCCTCTGGTTCACCACTGACACCCTCTGGTTTACCACCGACACCCTCTGGTTCACCACTGCCACCCTCTGGATAACCACTGCCACCCTCTGGTTCATCACTGTCACCCTCTGGTTCATCACTGCCACCCTCTTGTTCATCACTGCCACCCTCTGGTTCATCACAGCACCCTCTGGTTCACCACTGCCACCCTCTGGTTCACCACTGCCACCCGCTAGTTCATCACAGCACCCTATGGTTCATCACATAACCCTCTGGTTCACCACTGCCACCCTGTGGTTCACCACTGCCATACTCTGGTTCATCACAGCACCCTATGGTTCACAACTGCACCTACTGGTTCATCACAGCACCCTCTGGTTCACCACTGTAGATTATGGGGAGAAAGCACACCTGCCCAGCCTCAACCGGGGGCTGGTTATTGTGTTACTAAATTTGAGCTTCAAGTCCGGCACCTGCTTCCTTATCTGTAAGTGCTTCCTGTTGTGGTTTAATTTTTTGTGACAGCCTGGAGCATTGTGCCATACTTGTAACTATTCTCTGACCCTGCTTCGAGGGTCAGAGCAGGGTCAGAGAATAGTTGCAAGTAGGCAACAACTCTGGAGGCGCCGCTCAGGAAGCACTTACAGGGTTACAGCAGGTGCCCAAGTTGAAGTTAATTTCTTTGTAACCATTTTGTAAATGGTTACAAAGAAATTAGCTTCAACTTGGGCACCTGCTGTAACCCAGTAAGTGCTTCATGTACTTCAGTTTTTGAAAATCCGTCCCGAATGCGATTTCGTGGATTTTTCTGCAATTTCGCGAGATTCACGGATCGAGAAATTGCAGAAAATCTGCTAATTCCGCAAACGGAACGGATTTTACGCCCATGCTTACAATGCTCTTCGACCATCAAAAATCAGGACTCTAAACTACCACTGCAGGCCGTCACCAGAAATGGGGGCGCGAGGGTGTCACTCATCCTAGTCACTCTTGAGACCAAAAATAATGCCCCTCAATGTTGCAGCTGTCCGCAATCGATAAATCCTTAGCCGTTTGAAGAGCCCAAAAAGAACTTTCAGAGAAGGGTCCACTCTCCGTACATAAACAATATGCTTTTTAAATAAATCAGGGAGAAAGTCATAATTTTTGGAGCAAAGCCTTACATTGGCCAAATTAGGTAAGACTTAAGAGCAGCCATCAAGATGGTGTCATTAGTCAACTTCTGCTGTGATCCCCTCCAGGTGATGTCGACTCATTTGCCATCCTTCTGCGCCTGATAAACTGAGTAATATTAACATCAGTACTAGTAAAATCTAATAATTACAGTGCTGAACAACAGCATATGAGCAGTACAAAGTGTTGTATAATACCAACCTATTATTATCGTGCAATTACTAAAACCAGTGTGTAAACACTGGAAAGGTGTTCCTGCCAATGTCAGGTGTCACCCCTCAAGACACTGCACTATTTACTCAGGGTCCTTTGCTGCAGTGAAAGTGTGCAAGGTAGGCCTGCTGGGTGAAAGGAGACTAGTGCTGTAGGTGGGTGAAAGGAGAAAAGTGGTGCAGGAGCTCTGAGATACAGTTATGTCACCTTTATAAACACACGTCCCTCCCCTATCCCCGTAACCTGACCGTTCCAACAGGAAGTCACGGAGCACAGACACAAACAACTTGTAGGACAAATTGTCATTCAGCTGTCCCTTGAGGCGGGCCGGCCCTTTTTGACTGTTGTGTATCAACTTAGATTCCATATGAATTTCCCGATGCATGCCCTTATATAGGTACAATTTACAATGCCCTTATATAGGCATAGAAACCCAGTCCTTATTTAGGCATAGTCCATGCTACACAAATACAGGCATGGCTACTTATATCCGTTAATCTACGTCACAACGAATTCTTGGAAAACCAGACTCTTAAGCTTTTGGGACCTCCCCATGCCTTGATATTGAATTCTCCCAGAACTAATTTATTATGCATGAACATCTATTCCTGAGGGGTTCAATCATGACGTTCATATGCCCGACTTTTACATCAATACTGGCATTCCTAAAGACCTTCAAGGTAAAAATATACCTTCCCTTGCTACAGCAAGGCACGGTGCGGTTCAACTACTTACTTGCACGACGCGGCTCGCCACAGCAAGTCCCGAAGAAAGTCATCACCCGAACTGACGCACTGACCAGATGCTGTCATCCTCCTCACTGAGAATCCAGCTCCAGTGTTTCTGACTCCCCTTGCGGGGTGTTAGAAAATCGAGTCCTGGGAAAGAGATACCAACCTCTCTCATTCTAAGGTATGGAGCTGATTAGAACCTAGAGAAACCTTTGGCAATCCTTGGCAAAACTAAACTTATGCTAAGAACGCACCTACTTCTTCCCTCATACTAGACTGGGGTAGGATTATTTTAGTAGTACCAGTTGAGTATTTTAGCCTGTGCTATTTATGTATGTTTTTTTACATATGTCATAGCTACAGACCATGCTTTTACAGTATTATTTTATATTACTGTTAACGCTGTACACATTATACTTCGCATTCTGTCTTACGATTGTAGCAGTTCATATCTCTTGCATGAGAAAGAAGACTGTTCAATAAACCCTTTTTATTGAAACACCCGTCTCTCTATTTCTGTGCAAACTCTGTAGAAATGCAGCATGCACGATTGACTGAGTGAAACAGTTATCTATTGTTTCCACGACTCTGAAGTTATTGTTCCGACTCTAAGGGAAACAAAGTTGTCATGTTTATGCGGTTGTCCGAGACTAATCCCTTCTTGTTCATTCGAGAAAGTTTCTAGTGACCTCTGAGTTAGCTGGCACACACAAGTAATTATGTTTTATGTACTAGATAAAGACATAATGACGTCAGTCCTATGTCAAAACTATAGTGTATATTATTCCAGTGCGCAGAGCCTATTAGGGATATAGGAACTACACTACTCTACTTCCGTGGAGCCTTCATTTTACCAGCCGAGATAAACACATGATGCCTTGTTAATTTCCTTTTACTGAAAGCAAAGCAAACAAGAAATTTCAATGCAATAAGACTTTTACACAAGACCTATTGCATTGCATCACGACAACGGTAGGGGGGAAGCATGGACAACGGGAGTGCAGGCAGGGGGTGATGGGGGAGTTGGCACAGACAACGGGAGTGCAGGAGGGAGAGAAGGGGGTGAGAAGGCACGGACAATGGGAGTGCGGGCAGAGGAGGGGGATAAGGCACGGACAAACGGAGTGTGGGGGTGACGTAGAAGAAGGGGGCGAGAAGTGCATGGGCAACGTGAGTGCGGGTGGGGGTGAGAAGGCACAGAAAAAATAGTGCTCACAGTCTAAATAACACTACCGTACCCTGTAACACTCAAAGTGAAGGGGCCAGTAGCCATGGGAGGGAACAAATGACGACATGGCCATAATAAGGAGGGACTAAAAAGCCTTGTAATCTATCAGAGGAACAAATACACAAGCCAATGAAAAAATGGGTGGGGCAGTGGGCAGGCCTTCCCTCATGTAGTGAACTACCACAGATCTTCCCTAGAGCAGCCCTTGCGCTCTGATTCTAGGCTCAACCTAAAAAGTGAAAAAACAGAACCAGTTGTTCTTTCTTTTATCATAAAGTGGCAGTGGTTAAATCATGGGATCAAAATGGGGTGCCTGCTAAACAGTAATCTTAAAACTTGGAATGAGTTTTTTCTCCATGTAGATGATGGGCTTGTAACAACCAGACACTTCCGTCACTGTTTTCAGCCGATGATATGTTATTTTAAATTCAGCATCTTGTGTATGTAGCGTGGCCTACATCAGACCGTTACACAACCAGGATGGACTTCGGCTGTGTCATGCAAGCAGAACTGATGATACATCATGGACTCCGCGCATTAATTCTTGCAGACTTTATAGCTTGGAGTAAATCTGTCTGCCTAGAAGCACCATCTGTCAACTGAAAAGTCACTCCAATTGCAATGTAGTGCTCTGTGCTGCTTTGTGCTACTTTGCACAGAGGCGGCAGCCCATAGTGGTACATGGGTGTTACCATGCAACCACCAATGTATTTGATGCAAAGCACCATCTATTAGCATTTGGAGGCAGGGATTTGCACCAAACATGTATGCCCATTGAGGCAGGGGCAAAATATAAGAAAAGTGTTATTTTCTTCAAACCTTTACAAAAGTGTACTGCACTGTACTGAACAAAAACAAAGTGAAGAAACATTTTCATTTAGACATAGATTCGTATTTTATATTGCAAGTAGATCTTTCCAGTACAAAACCTAAGGTAGATTCAAGCACGCACCTTTGCACTATGGTGGAAAGGAAGGCAAGTTGCACTAGGCAGCCAGAAAATACACCAACACTAGGGAGGACATTAGAGGCCCCATATCTTAGTAAATATGGCATATCTTGATCTCTCTCACTTTCATGCAGTGCAGGACAGAAACTTTAATTGCTACACTACCTTGTGTGAAAAATAGTAAATTTGCCTCAAGATTTGATATCCTTAGCAAGAAGTTATGTCAAAATTCACAGTCAAAGAGAGAAATGTTCCTCATAATAAATACCCAGAAAAAAAACACATTTTCTACAATTCTTCAGACAGCAAGACGCTTGGCAATATACTATTTACCAGTGACAGCCAGCACCTCAAGAGAACAATGGGTATAATGGATATATCCTCAATACGTACCATAGTGAAACGTGTCCTGCATAAATTATCTTCTGGAGCGGTTTACAGAACAATCAGAAAATGTAAGTCTTGAACAACAACAACAAGGGTAGACTTCAAAGATACATTTCAAAGGGACATCCAAAACCCATGACTCACCTTTTTACCACATCATCAACAGCATTGCACTGCCCCCGATAAAACATACCACAGGTCTCGCCAAAATTGTTAATAATTTACCTATTTCCGAGAATATTGCCCCATTCGTTACTGTTGAGCGAATATTTGTAGATATGTGAAGTTATTTGTATGGACCACACCTAGCTAGGGAAAAAATGGGTGAGAGCCTGTGAGTACCATCAAGGCTGCGTACATGATGCAGACTCTGAAAATTCTATTTTATATGTTTATTTTGTTCTGGAATTATTGGCAATACTCATCCATAAAGTCGAGGTCCACACGTCAACCGTTTAGTGACTAAATCCCAAAACAGGGCTTTAGCTAGCCAAGTCAAGTTTCCAGGTAAGGTTTAAAACTCCTGGATGTTTTTTTTAACCAGACATAAGAACACGTTTTAAGGTAGTAATGTTTTCATAGCACTGGCACGTTTCTGGGAGGAGGTGGCTCATTGGTACAATTTAAGAACTCTTACCCTGGCAATAATTGGTCAGACAGCTTTTTATGAAATAGTAACGCTCTATGAATTGTTATATTTTTGACCAAAATACATCCTACCAAATCCAAGGGGACTTATTTGATAAATTGAATGCAGAAAGTCGTAGTATGCTATTGAACAGTGCACCCCTACAATCTCCCTTACAACATTGTGTACGCATGTAAAGGGTGGTGGGATTGCCTTGCCAGACTTATGCAAATGTTATCTGGCCTTCTCATTTGGTAATGGTATGCAAAGTGGCATTTGATTCCCAACTGGAATATTTCTGACAATAGATCAACATGCTGTGGCACTCTGGGAGGTAAAGTTCGGAAAGCATGAATAGTCTAACTCTTACTAGTACTCTAACTTATCTCCCTCTGCTTTGCAGAGGGAGATAAGTTCTCTGGGGAAGTGAACAGCAGTTGACCAGCAGCTGTCCAGTGCCAAGCAACAGTTAAGGAATTTGTTTGTAATAGAAGAGATAAATAGCTCACGGATGTTCCACCAATGATTATATGAAGAAAGCCAGATGGTATTCAAATTCTCGGCCTGCTTAACTAGGGTGAAGCAGGAAGCCACATTGATTACAGAACTGCAGGAACCAGGGGCGGGGTTCAGGTTTCTGAAAAGGAAATTGTGGCGAAAACCTTTCTTGATCACTACAATAAGGTGTATGCGACTAAATATACTGCTTCAAGGGAATCGATACATCAGTATTTCCTAGATATTAATTTACCAAGTATCCAGGCAGAGGGGTTAGTGGTCAATATTACTCAGCTAGATATCCAGCAGGCTTTAGCCTCAATGCCCTCTGGGAAGGCCTGTGTGAATGACGGATTTCCAATAGAGTTCTATAAAGCATTTCAAGAAGAGTTAATACCCTTTTTTAGTAGACCTTTTCATTTTGTGGAAACAGGTGGAGAGGTTCTATCAGCTTTTAAGGAGACTACCATTATCAGATTTGTTAAAAAGGGGAAGCATTCCAGTGATGTAAATTCATATAGACCAATCAGTCCATTAAATACTGATTATAAAGTTTTAATGAAAATCTGGGCACATTTAATTTCTCCTGTAGCTCAGAAAATTAGCCACAACGATTAGACAGGTTTCCTGGCAGGAAGACAAATGTCATCCAATACAGGATTTCTAATTCATGCACTAAATTTCTTTAATATCAAGAATATCACCTCACTTATAATGATGGTAGATGCTGAAAAGGCATTTGACCATGTCAATTTTGACACCCTTTTCTATGGTCTTAAGACGGTGGGGCTTCCTAGTCTAATCACTAATATGATATGTAAAATATATTAAGGAGCACAGGCCCTGGTTTTTGTCAACTCCAACTTAGCATGAACCGTAGATATACAAACAGGGAACTCGGCAGGGCTGTCCCTTGTTGCCCGTACTACTCACGTTTTTTTATTGAAACAGTGGTGGTCAGGATCAGGGCAAATATGGGCATAGAAGCACCAATAGAAGGCATGTCTAAATTAAAACGGTTTGCGGACAATATAATACTAAATCTCAGGCCGGGAGAATGAAAATAGAGGAACGTTGTTGGCCGAGTATGCACAGTTTCAATGAATAGGAGGGTATACAATGAATCATAACAAAACAGAGATATTAATGCTTATTGCCTCTCGTAACCTCCCCAGCATTCTTTGACGCCAAGTGCTTTCCAGTAACCCGATTTGATACCTGAGGGTATACGTAACTAATTCCTATGCAAACTTTATATAATAAAATATGAGGCAAGGCTAAAACAAATTAGAGATTTATTAGGTAGATGGTCACCTCTCCTTCTTACACTCATTGGCCGGGTCGCTCCTATAACAAAATCATCTAACATTGTTAATTCTTTTATTCACTAATGTCTCGATACGAATCAATACGATATATTTAAAAAAACTAGAAGCACTCTTTCGACAGTTTGGAATAAGAAGGCACCAAGGGTAAAATATGCAGCGCTGCAATTGTAAACTAATCAGGTGGGACTGGCATTGCCCCAGATATGTATGTATTATAAATAGTCTCTCATATCCATATTGGTTCATATATTTGACCTTAAGGGATCCGTTGAAGGCTTCTTTTTAGATAAAATGGTGAAGCTGGTTCTCAGCTCCCAGTCTTCATAAAAACAGCTAAACTCCAGAGAAAAGTAGGTGTAAGACAATACATGAGTATCGTCCGAAACTCTAGTCATTATATTACAGAAAGACTATGGCTGCAGAATATTAATAGCTGCAGCTAAGAGAATGTAAAACTACGAGCTCACATATTCAGTCCAGCCAGTTAAGGTTTTGGAATGTTAACAGCCATAAAGAGTTGTGCCACTTTTTGGTGTGAGGGAGATGCATTTCTTGGCAGGAACTTCAAGCTTGGTGCTGGTATCGTTGCAATCTATTTTTGTTTGGGTATCTACAGATTACCCATCTAGTGAAAAAATACTGCCTCGTGTCTAGTGCAGGTTGCTCACCACTAATGTGCGATTTCTTTAAAGCAAAACTAAAAAGTGTGCGTAATTGGTACAGATTTCTGCGGAGGCAGGGGGAATGCCACCTGATAAAGAATTATTTGAATACATTTACAGACACGCAATGTTCCTTCTCTGAGGTCAAGTGGCAGGAGATCTTACAACTTGGTAACAAGGACTTAAGGGCTCATTTTTGTCATGCTGGATGACTTATTATACTCCTAAATCCTTCCATAGAATGTGTCCCAAATTGGACGATAGATGCTTTGGCTGCCAGCGAATGTGAGCAGGTGATTGGCTCCATAAGTTTTTTCACCGGCCCAATGCTGGCTGATATAATCAAAGATAAATGGTCATGGAAACCATATGAATTGTAAAGATGGTTTAATGTAAGTAACAGAGTACAAGCTGGTGATCCCATCCAAGGCTGAGCAGCAACTGACAGACTCAGAACCTCAGAGCACCAAGTTGCATCATGACATCAGCGAAGTTAGAATGTTCTTATTTAAAGAGAAAAGCAAGCTATAAAAGAGTAAGAGAATACAACATATCCTCCGTCTTTCCAACCTAAAATGGAAGCAAAGCAAAAGAAAAGTAAAAAAAACAATAAACTACAAAGAAAATATGCTCACACTTTCCAAACACAAGCTTAATGGCACACAAAATCTTGAAGATAACTCGGTTTCCTTCTAATCCTTTGTGGCAGAGCAAGAGCATTACCACCCAAGGTATCTTCATTTTCCTTTTTTTTGCTTGAAACCAAATCAGCTTGTAGTCCACCACCATTGTCACTCTTTGCTTTTTTGTAGAGAGCAACTCTCCTCAAATTCCAGTGTTCTCCATTATAAAGCGTCACAAATTTGTCATGAACTGATTTGATTTTGAATGGGCCTCTAAACTTGGAGAGACCCAAACCAACACGACCCGGTTTAACCTTTACCCAATCATTCGCTGCCAATCTTTTCACATTCAACCTATCACAAACTTTAGATGCACCAACACCCAAATCCGCCAAACCAATACATTCTTTCATCCATGCCGGAACAAGTTTGGTGCCAGCCAATCGCCCTCTCATCATGTGGAACGGAACTTTACCGGTAACACCATTCCAATTCCAAAAATTCTTTATTTCGGCCACATAGGCCATAAAAGATGCAATAAAATACAGTACATATATTTAAAACACAGTATTTACATATAAAAGATTCTACTGGACCTGCATGGGGTAAGGGATACAAGGTAGTACAAGTTCAAGAAGACATTTTCTTCCTTATTATCCATGCTGCCATTAAAAATTTTGAAACAGCAAAGACAATATGGCCCAGAGTGTTGGTTTTCATGACCCTATAGGCCTGTAGGTACTTCCTGAAGCCCAGGTTCCGACACAAAGGTGCTATCCAACGCCTCCTCGGGCTCTGGTAAGCATGGCAACCAAACATTATGTGTAGATCATCTTCATCATGGGCTTTACAGCATGGACAGAGTTTGTCACCCCCTACGGACCATTTGTAAGTGAATACTTTAGTGGGGAGTGTACCAAACCTCCATTGCAAGAACAGTTTCCTCGCCAAGAGAGGAAAAATAAAATCCATAAAAGGTTCAAACACATAAGAATTTTTGGATTCCATAAAACGTCCCGTCAGGGTGCCACTATTATGAGCATTATCCATGTCAACCAGGTTTTTGTTCTTATACAGCTGGGCAAGAGTTTTACGCGTAATCCTTTGACAGCCCTGAGCTGGGTCATCCCATAAGTCTGGCAAGTTCAGACTAAACAGTTCCGACTTGATAAATGCCAGCCAGGGAATTTTGCAGTTGGCATTCAACCTCATAACATGAATAAGGTCCTGTCTATAATGATACAGTTCCTCGGTGGTCCATATCCGATGCCAAAACTTCACGGGTTTCGACAGAAGATCCTCAACA
Organism: Lissotriton helveticus; assembly: GCF_964261635.1. Lineage (NCBI taxonomy): Eukaryota > Metazoa > Chordata > Amphibia > Caudata > Salamandridae > Lissotriton > Lissotriton helveticus. The sequence continues at coordinate 212,947,423 of NC_136058.1, forward strand.
ATAGAGGGAAGGCCCAAGTCTAGTCTAAGGGGGAGGAGTGGCGTACCTTGCGGGAGAGCAAGTAGGCGTCTCAAAAAACTATTTTCCACACCTGCCAGAACCTTCCCTGCTTTATGTCCCCACAACTCACTACCATACATGGCTGCTGCCTTCGCTTGGGACCTGTATGTTTCCAGGGCCGGGCTTACAGGCTTAAAGGTGGACTTGTTAGCCACCTTCAAGAGTGCGCCCGATATCTGGGAAAGTTTCAGCCTAGATCTCGCTACCTGGCAGTCCCATGATAAATTTTCTTGAAGTGTTACCCCCAAATATATAAAGGTCGAGACCCTCTCAAGACTAGTTTCCCCCAGTTTAGGATTGGGTCTAGTTTTGGCAGGGGGGTTGAAGATCATAAACTTAGTTTTTTCCGTGTTCACCTCCAACCCATGTTGGCGACAGAAAAGGCCAAAACCATTCACAATCCTCTGAATCCCCATGGGGGATTTGGAAAGCAGGAGTGTATCGTCAGCAAACATTATTGCCGGGACCCTCCTGCCTGCCAAAAGCGGGGCATCATTGTCCTTAACAGCGTCAAGATGTTGAATGACGCTGTTAATGTAGAGACAGAACAGGGTCGGGGCCAAGACACAGCCCTGTCTAACGCCTCGACGGACCGGAAATTTTCCCGAGAGCTTACCATCCCTCCCACACCTTACTTGTGCATAGTTGTTCTCATGCAACCTGATGATGATACTAAGGTGGTGGGGGGGTACTCCTAGCTTTTGCAAAACCTCCCATAGTTTCCCTCTGGGGACTAGGTCAAAGGCTGACCTCAGGTCCACGAAGACCATGTACAGTCTTCCTCCCTCTAACGTTACCGTCTTCCAATATAGGAGAAGGAGGCGGAAGATTTGGTCCATGGTCGACGTGTTCTTTCTGAAGCCAGCCTGGAGGGGGCTCATGATGTCATTGTCCTCCACCCAGTCTAGGAGATGGTTAAGGATAAGGCGCGCAAAGAGCTTTTGGGGTACATCTATTAGGCTAATAGGCCTGTAGTTGGCAGGGAGCAGAGTGGATCCCTTCTTATGAATTGGAACAATCTCTGCCCCCAGCCAGGTCCCGGGGATTGCCATACCTCCTAGAATGGCATTGAAAAGAATGAGAAGGTATGGACCCCAGATGTCCGGGTGATGCCTGAAAAGATCCCCGGGTAACCTATCCAGACCTGGCGCCTTCCCCAACGGTAAGTGCTCCAGGGCCGCCTCCACTTCCCCCAGGGATAGTTCCATGCCAACGACCTGAGAGCCCGGGGGCGCTAGCAGGGCTGTATCAGGGCAGGAATTAATGTCTTGGTAAAGTGCCCCAAAGTGGGCCTCCCAAACCACGGGGGCAATGTTGGGTTCAATTGCTTTTTCGAGTTCCCCTATCCCATTATTTACAAGGGCCCAAAATTTCCGGGAGTCCCTGACTTTTAGGGCATCATGAAGGTCCTGCCAGTGGTTCCAGTCCCACTCGGTCCTAGCGATCGCCATCACTGATTTGTAATACTTCCTAAGGTCGCGTACCTTGGCCTTATTTGAACCCTCTTTTATTGCAGCAATGAGCTCAGATGTTGCTGCCCTACAAGAGGAGGTATACCAGGTGGGAACATGGGTCTTTTTCTTTCGGATTGGCACCACCGGGTGAAATACCTCAGCCCAATGTATCTTCATTTTCCTTTTTTTTTGCTTGAAACCAAATCAGCTTGTAGTCCACCACCATTGTCACTCTTTGCTTTTTTGTAGAAAGCAACTCTCCTCAAATTCCAGTGTTCTCCATTATAAAGCATCACAAATTTGTCATGAACTGATTTGATTTTGAATGGGCCTCTAAACTTGGAGAGACCCAAACCAACACGACCCGGTTTAACCTTTACCCAATCATTCTCTGCCAATCTTTTCACATTCAACCTATCACAAACTTTAGATGCACCAACACCCAAATCCGCCAAACCAATACATTCTTTCATCCATGCCAGAACAAGTTTGGTGCCAGCCAATCGCCCTCTCATCATGTTGAACGGAACTTTACCGGTAACACCATTCACTGTTGTCCTGTACGCCCAAACTAAGTCATAAACCATGTCTCTTACACACCCACCAGAACTCACAGCCATCTGAATGGCACCTTTCACCATCCTGTTAGCCCTCTCAACAATACCATTCCCCTGAGGGTTGTACAATGAAGTCCTGGTGTGAACAATACCACACGCATCCAAAAATTTCACCATATCTTCTGAAACTAATTGCGTGCCATTGTCCGTTATCAGTCTCACAGGGTAACCCTCTTCCCTAAAAACTTCAGACAACAAATTGTCGATTTTGTTGTTATCTCCCTCGTAAATTTCACCACCAACCACTTTGAAGTTACATCAACCAAGACAAACCCGAACCTCATATCCTGACTCAAAGAGTGAAACGGACCAATAAAATCCACGCAGAGAGTGTGCCAGGCCAAATTTGGATCATCAATTTTCCCAACGTAACTCTGACACCCAACTTTCAATCTCTTCTCACTCTCAAAGCACTCTGAACACCTCTCAACCCACTCTGAGACCTGCTGATCCATCCCTGGCCACCAGAAAAATTCCCTAATTCTTCTCTTAGTAAGAGATTGCCCCAGGTGTCCCTCGTGTGCCAATTTAAACAAGACGATCCTCAATTCATGAGGCGGAACAAATTTATCGTCCTTCATGATGACATTACCCTCAACATCAAGAATAGACAAATCTTCTAAAACCTTCACATAGGAACGTACACCCAAGAATAGGGTACTCTCTCTCCTAGGACCTCCCACAATCAACTCCCTCACACACCTTAACACCTCATCATTGGCCATACATGAGTTCCACCTACTCTTATTGATTGCTCCAGAGCACATATCCACCACTTCGTCAATAGCTGCCACCGATCCCTCCAATTGCATGGCTTCAACACCCAACTTGTCTACAGCTTCCCAAGATAAAGGAAGTCTAGATAACCCATCTGCTTGAACATTCTTCCACCCCGGAATGTATTCAACCCTATACAGAAACTCCTGAAGCCTAGCAGCTAACCTGGCCAACCTCGCAGACCCTTTTCCAGCACCACCCCGTAACAACATTTTGACCAAGGGTTTATGATCAGTCAACATCCTAAACTCAAATCCCCACAAATACATTCTAAAATACTCGCAGCCCCACGCAGCCGCCAAAGCTTCACGTTCAATAATGGAATAATTCCTTTCTGAACTGGTAAGTGTCCTTGACGCAAAAGCTACTGTCTTCAACCCTGAATCATGTTCTTGCGCCAATACCGCGCCAATACCAACTGTGCTGGCATCAACAGTCAACACAGACTTCAACTTCGTATCAAATGGGGTTAAAATTTTAGCCTGTCATATCGCCTTCTTTATGTCAACAAAGCATTCATCCTGCTCATCGCCCTACACAAATATACACCCCTTCCTCAATAACAGCTTAATCTTCTCTGTCCTTGCTGCAAAATTATCCACAAACTTCGCATAGTATTCGATAGGGCCAAGGAATGACCTTAACTGATCTTTATCACAGGGTGCCGGCGCTTTACTTATCGACTCCAAAAGATCCCTCTTCGGCCTCACACCCTTGGCAGAAAGCATGTAGCCCAAATACTCTTCCTCCTCTCCTGCAAATTTGCACTTCTCTTTCCTTAGTGTCAACCCCGATTGCTCCATTCTGTTCAAAACCTCCTTCAAAATCTGATTGTGTTGCTCAATAGTTTCTCCAAACAACAAAACATCATCCTGAAAATACACCACGTTACTTATCCCCTTCAAAACTGACCCCATCATCCTCTGAAAAACACCAGCCGCAGACGCGAGGCCAAAGGGCATACGGGTAAACTGGTAAACCCCCTCAGTGGTAATAAATGCAGTCAATGCTTTAGAATCCGTGTGCAGTTTAATTTGATGGTACGCACTTCGTAAGTCCAGTTTCGACAAAAGCCTACCACCCTTTAGTGACAAAATCAATTCATTGATATTCGGTAGTGGAAAATTATCCACAACAATATTCTGATTCAGCGTGCGAAGATCCACACAAAATCTAAATTTGCCGTCCGATTTGGTCGTGATCACGACTGGCGAAACCCAACGTGAAGCTTCTATCTGTTCATTCACGCCCTGCTCAAGCATGTCATCTAGCATCCTTCTCACCTCCTGTCTAGCAATGAATGGCACCTTCCTCACTTTGTGCTGCATCGGAACTGCATCCTCTCTAAGCACTATTTTGTGTACATATCCTTTCAGTTCACCAATACGTTCAGCAAATAAGTCAGGCATACCTTCGACAATCATCCCAGTAGTCATCTCCTCTACAACCATCACTTGCTGTCTCGCTCTGGGATCAATAACAATGTGAAGGTCATACTGATGACCCCAACCTAATATTGCCGGTCCAGAACATGCAACATACACTTTCCCCTTAATTTTACGTCCTTGGAATTCAATCTCAGCTTCCATACACCCCAACAAATCAATACATTCACCTTGGTATCCACAAGGATTGACATCCTTGGGAAACAAGACAGTCCCCTGCCAATTTTCCCTAAATAGAGATTCTGGGACAATTGTCCAAAACGAACCAGGGTCAACCATCAATTCAACCATCTTATTATTAATTCTAAATTTGGCTTTAGGCCTATTCCTCCTCCCAGGTTCCATCCCTAGCACATTCACTTAATCTAAACATAATATTTTATCGGCACCCTCAACATCATCCTGTACACCAATCTCGTGCTTTACCTCAACAATCGCTACCTTGTCACTGTTTGTAGTTTTGCACGTCCTCGAGAAATGCCCCTTCTTTCCGCACTTCCTACATTCTTTATCAATGGCAAAACAGCGCTTATAATCTGCACCATGATAAGTGCTGCCACACCTACTGCACATCCTCACTTGATATCTCCCTTTCTCCCCACTGTTGTATCCTCAGAATTTCTCCTTTCCATTTTTTCGTTTGCCTCAAAACCCTTTTTGTTCATTACCGCAACTTCATTCTGAGCAACAGACGACACACTTAACCCACCACCACTCTCTCTCACAGTTTCCTTCTTCTCCATTTCCTTCATACATGCAGTAGATTCTTCAACCACTTTGGCAATGTCTATCGCAGCTTGAAGAGTGGGGTTTTTTGCTGCCCAAAGTTTTTCGTGCATTTTCTTGTTCTTGCATTGAACAATCATTTGATCTCTAATCATCTCATCCCTCATCTCCCCAAAATTGCACTTCAGCGAAAGTTCTCTCAGTCTAGTCACAAATTGGTCAACCGACTCCTCTGCCCTCTGCGGTTGAGTATAAAACTTATGTCGTGCCATGACAATATTTACTTCCTTAGAATACTGCTTCTTCATTCTTGCCTTCGCCTCAGTGTACACATTAGTAATCGCTCTGCAATCTTGGTTCAACCCCACAGGTAAGTACTTAAAAGCATGCTGTCCTTCTTTTCCAAGAACACTCAATAATAAATCTTTTTTCCTTGTGGCGCTAAAGTCTTTACCATCTAAAGCCTCTATGTAGTTTTCAAAAATGTCGATCCATTCATCCCACTCTATAGGTGGTTCTCCGCTCAATTGGAGAAACATAGGAGGCGCAATAATACTAGGATTCTCCATGATATTGCCGACAAGAGCTGCACACACAAGATATACTCCAGCGTATCTTCCTAAAAACTGCTCAAACTTCCCATCAAACCCTTTTTCTTGTCAGCTTCTTCTCGCATAAAATATATTTTACTCACTTGAAACGAAAATGGTTCTCAAATGAATTATCGCAGGTTCAAGGTACAAGAAACGTGCGTTGTACTCGACACTCCGACTCGTCCGGTTGTTGCCAGGTAACTCTCAGCATCCAATATGGCCGCTACGTTTATCACGCAGTACGCACACGCCACGTTTCACACGCAGTACGTATGCTGCGCATGCGTCTCTGATCTCTCTACATGACAAAAACAATGGCTGCGCGGCAGAGGACGTTTGCTCGGATAGCTCGTGAGTACGTTCAAATAATGCACATTTTTTCTCACCGAAGATTAGCAAGGCAAACAAGTTAACTTTTCTTCGACAGGCACATCCCAAATGCGTGTTTCGCTCCTGTATGTCAATTGTCTCGGCACAAGTCAATTTCAACTAAAAGTCAATACTAATAAGGTTTTCTCACCAGTAACTGCTTTGCCGTCCTGTTCAAAGTTTGAGTATTACGGTGTCACAACACACTTCTTTCAAACTCCTTCTCCTTTTTACGGCCAGATACCTCAAATTAAACCAAGTTTCTTCACCAAGGCGTAATTTCGTTTTTGCACGCGTTTCTTTGGGTTCCTCTTCACCAGTCGAGTTTTCTCCAAATAAACTCACTCTGTACTTCACTTCTTCAATACAAACGATGAGCCAATCGTCGCCATGTGATATAATCAAAGATAAATGGTCATGGAAATCATATGAATTGTAAAGATGGTTTAATGTAAGTAACAGAGTACAAGCTGGTGATCCCATCCAAGGCTGAGCAGCAACTGACAGACTCAGAACACCAGAGCACCAAGTTGCATCATGACATCAGCGAAGTTAGAATGTTCTTATTTAAAGAGAAAAGCAAGCTATAAAAGAGTAAGAGAATACAACACTGGCCCAGTTTAGGGAAAAAATATTTGGTGCTTTTACTAATGGCCTGCATGCAGGAGTTGATCAGGAGGCTGCTGTGGCGCTCTTTGGCTTGTCAAAACAGAGGTCAGCTTTGTCAAAAGTTAAAGGGGGGAGAGTTTTTATGCGATCGCCTCTATCGTGGTACAACCCTTGATTCTGTAGAATTGTAGGACAACTAGAGTATCTACCCAGAATGACACAATAAAATGATTCGTACAAGGAAATTTAAAGAAGCCTATGCAAAAAGGGTTGGAGCGACTAAAACGTTTGCTGTGGTTTGGACATAAAGTGTAAATCATAGTAAATTATATCAGAACTCATTTCAAGTATAAAATATTACTGGCTATTAGGTGGGGGAGAGAAAGACTTTATTGAACCTCGCTTGGCTGCTTTTCCTAAAATAAATAAATATATATATATATATATATATATATATATATATAAATATGATATGCATTTTAATTTTTATTAGTATATTGCATTTTATCTAGGTCATGGAGGGGCACAAGAGATCGATCTTACGATTTTGGAATGATATGTGTTTTTCAATGTCACAGCACCCTCTGGTTCACCACTGCCACCCTCTGGGTCACAACTGCCACCCTCTGGTTCATCACAGCACCCTATGGTTCACAACTGCACCTTCTGGTTCATCACAGCACCCTCTGGTTCACCACTGTAGATTATGGGGAGAAAGCACACCTGCCCAGCCTCAACCGGGGGCTGGTTAATGTGTTACTGATTTTGAGCTTCAAGTCCGGCACCTACTTCCTTATCTGTAAGTGCTTCCTGTTGTGGTTTAATTTTTTGTGACAGCCTGGAGCATTGTGCCATACTTGTAACTATTCTCTGACCCTGCTTCGAGGGTCAGAGCAGGGTCAGAGAATAGTTGCAAGTAGGCAACAACTCTGGAGGCGCCGCTCAGGAAGCACTTACAGGGTTACAGCAGGTGCCCAAGTTGAAGTTAATTTCTTTGTAACCATTTTGTAAATGGTTACAAAGAAATTAGCTTCAACTTGGGCACCTGCTGTAACCCAGTAAGTGCTTCATGTACTTCAGTTTTTGAAAATCCGTCCCGAACGCGATTTCGCTGATTTTTCTGCAATTTCGCGAGATTCGCGGACCGAGAAATTGCAGAAAATCTGCAAATTCCGCGAACGGAACAGATTTTATGCCCATGCTTACAATGCTCTTCGACCATCAAAAATCAGGACTCTAAACTGCCACTGCAGGCCGTCGCCAGAAATGGGGGCGCGAGGGTGTCACTCATCCTAGTCACTAATGCCCCTCAATGTTGCAGCTGTCCGTAATCAATAAATCCTTAGCCGTTTGAAGAGCTCAAAAAGAACTTTCAGAGAAGGGTCCACTCTCCGTACATAAACAATATGCTTTTTAAATAAATCAGGGAGAAAGTCATAATTTTTGGAGCAAAGCCTTACATTGGCCAAATTAGGTAAGACTTAAGAGCAGCCATCAAGATGGTGTCATTAGTCAACTTCTGCTGTGATCCCCTCCAGGTGATGTCGACTCATTTCCCATCCTTCTGCACCTGATAAACTGAGTAATATTAACATCAGTAATAGTAAAATCTAATAATTACAGTGCTGAACAACAGCATATGAGCAGTACAAAGTGTTGTATAATACCAACCTATTATTATCGTGCAATTACTAAAACCAGTGTGTAAACACTGGAAAGGTATTCCTGCCAATGTCAGGTGTCAACCCTCAAGACACTGCACTATTTACTCAGGGTCCTTTGCTGCAGTGAAAGTGTGCAAGGTAGGCCTGCTGGGTGAAAGGAGACTAGTGCTGTAGGTGGGTGAAAGGAGAAAAGTAGTGCAGGAGCTCTGAGATACAGTTATGTCACCTTTATAAATACACGTCCCTCCCCTATCCCCGTAACCTGACCGTTCTAACAGGAAGTCACGGAGCACAGACACAAACAACTTGTAGGACAAATTGTCATTCAGCTGTCCCTTGAGGCGGGCCAGCCCTTTTTGACTGTTGTGTATCAACTTAGATTCCGTATGAATTTTCCGATGCATGCCCTTATATAGGTACAATTTACAATGCCCTTATATAGGCATAGAAACCCAGTCCTTATTTAGGCATAGTCCATGCTACACAAATACAGGCATGGCTACTTATATCCGTCAATCTACGTCACAACGAATTCTTGGAAAACCAGACTCTTAAGCTTTTGGGACCTCCCCTTGCCTTGATATTGAATTCTCCAAGAACTAATTTATTATGCATGAACATCTATTCCTGAGGGGTTCAATAATGACGTTCATATGCCCGACTTTTACATCAATACTGGCATTCCTAAAGACCTTCAAGGTAAAAATATACCTTCCCTTGCTACAGCAAGGCACGGTGCGGTTCAACTACTTACTTGCACGACGCGGCTCGCCACAGCAAGTCCCGAAGAAAGTCATCACCCGAACTGACGCACTGACCAGATGCTGTCATCCTCCTCACTGAGAATCCAGCTCCAGTGTTTCTGACTCCCCTTGCGGGGTGTTAGAAAATCGAGTCCTGGGAAAGAGATACCAACCTCTCTCATTCTAAGGTATGGAGCTGATTAGAACCTAGAGAAACCTTTGGCAATCCTTGGCAAAACTAAACTTATGCTAAGAACGCACCTACTTCTTCCCTCATACTAGACTGGGGTAGGATTATTTTAGAAGTACCAGTTGAGTATTTTAGCCTGTGTTATTAGCATGGTCTGTGTAATAGCTACAGACCATGCTATTACAGTATTATTTTATATTATTGTTAACGCTATACACATTATACTTCGCATTCTGTCTTACGATTGTAGCAGTTCATATCTCTTGCATGAGAAAGAAGACTGTTCAATAAACCCTTTTTATTGAAACACCCGTCTCTCTATTTCTGTGCAAACTCTCTAGAAATGCAGCATGCACGATTGACTGAGTGAAACAGTTATCTATTGTTTCCACGACTCTGAAGTTATTGTTCCGACTCTAAGGGAAACAAAGTTGTCATGTTTATGCGGTTGTCCGAGACTAATCCCTTCTTGTTCATTCGAGAACGTTTCTAGTGACCTCTGAGTTAGCTGGCACACACAAGTAATTATGTTTTATGTACTAGATAAAGACATAATGACGTCAGTCCTATGTCAAATCTATAGTGTATATTATTCCAGTGCGCAGAGCCTATTAGGGATATAGGAACTACACTACTCTACTTCCGTGGAGCCTTCATTTTACCAGCTGTGTTAAACACATGATGCCTTGTTAATTTCCTTTTACTGAAAGCAAAGCAAACAAGAAATGTCAATGCAATAAGACTTTTACACAAGACCTAATGCATTGCATCACGACATTGGGAGGGGGGAAGCATGGACAACGGGAGTGCAGGCAGGGGGGATGGGGGAGTAGGCACAGACAACGGGAGTGCAGGAGGGAGAGAAGGGGGTGAGAAGGCACGGACAATGGGAGTGCGGGCAGAGGAGGGGGATAAGGCACGGACAAACGGAGTGTGGGGGTGACGTGGAAGAAGGGGGCGAGAAGTGCATGGGCAACGTGAGTGCGGGTGGGGGTGAGAAGGCACAGAAAAAATAGTGCTCACAGTCTAAATAACACTACCGTACCCTGTAACACTCAAAGTGAAGGGGCCAGTAGCCATGGGAGGGAACAAATGACGACATGGCCATAATAAGGAGGGACTAAAAAGCCTTGTAATCTATCAGAAGAACAAATACACAAACCAATGAAAAAATGGGTGGGGCAGTGGGCAGGCCTTCCCTCATGTGGTGAACTACCAGAGATCTTCCCTAGAGCAGCCCTTGCGCTCTGACTCTAGGCTCAACCTAAAAAGTGAAAAAACAGAACCAGTTGTTCTTTCTTTTATCATAAAGTGGCAGTGGTTAAATCATGGGATCAAAATGGGGTGCCTGCTAAACAGTAATCTTAAAACTTGGAATGAGGTTTTTTTCCATGTAGATGATGGGCTTGTAACAACCAGACACTTCCGTCACTGTTTTCAGCCGATGATATGTTATTTTAAATTCAGCATCTTGTGTATGTAGCGTGGCCTACATCAGACCGTTACACAACCAGGATGGACTTCGGCTGTGTCATGCAAGCAGAACTGATGATACATCATGGACTCCGCGCATTAATTCTTGCAGACTTTATAGCTTGGAGTAAATCTGTCTGCCTAGAAGCACCATCTGTCAACTGAAAAGTCACTCCAATTGTAATGTAGTGCTCTGTGCTGCTTTGTGCTACTTTGCACAGAGGCGGCAGCCCATAGTGGTACATGGGTGTTACCATGCAACCACCAATGTATTTGATGCAAAGCACCATCTATTAGCATTTGTAGGCAGGGATTTGCACCAAACATGTATGCCCATTGAGGCAGGGGCAAAATATAAGAAAAGTGTTATTTTCTTCAAACCTTTACAAAAGTGTACTGCACTGTACTGAACAAAAACAAAGTGAAGAAACATTTTCATTTAGACATAGATTCGTATTTTATATTGCAAGTAGATCTTTCCAGTACAAAACCTAAGGTAGATTCAAGCACGCACCTTTGCACTATGGTGGAAAGGAAGGCAAGTTGCACTAGGCAGCCAGAAAATACACCAACACTAGGGAGGACATTAGAGGCCCCATATCTTAGTAAATATGGGATATCCTGATCTCCCTCACTTTCATGCAGTGCAGGACAGAAACTTTAATTGCTACACTACCTTGTGTGAAAAATAGTAAATTTGCCTCAAGATTTGATATCCTTAGCAAGAAGTTATGTCAAAATTCACAGTCAAAGAGAGAAATGTTCCTCATAATAAATACCCAGAAAAAAAACACATTTTCTACAATTCTTCAGACAGCAAGACGCTTGGCAATATACTATTTACCAGTGACAGCCAGCACCTCAAGAGAACAATGGGTATAATGGATATATCCTCAATACGTACCATAGTGAAACGTGTCCTGCATAAATTATCTTCTGGAGCGGTTTACAGAACAATCAGAAAATGTAAGTCTTGAACAACAACAACAAGGGTAGACTTCAAAGATACATTTCAAAGGGACATCCAAAACCCATGACTCACCTTTTTACCACATCATCAACAGCATTGCACTGCCCCCGATAAAACATACCACAGGTCTCGCCAAAATTGTTAATAATTTACCTATTTCCGAGAATATTGCCCCATTCGTTACTGTTGAGCGAATATTTGTAGATATGTGAAGTTATTTGTATGGACCACACCTAGCTAGGGAAAAAATGGGTGAGAGCCTGTGAGTACCATCAAGGCTGCGTACATGATGCAGACTCTGAAAATTCTATTTTATATGTTTATTTTGTTCTGGAATTATTGGCAATACTCATCCATAAAGTCGAGGCCCACACGTCAACCGTTTAGTGACTAAATCCCAAAACAGGGCTTTAGCTAGCCAAGTCAAGTTTCCAGGTAAGGTTTAAAACTCCTGGATGTTTTTTTAACCAGACATAAGAACACATTTTAAGGTAGTAATGTTTTCATAGCACTGGCACGTTTCTGGGAGGAGGTGGCTCATTGGTACAATTTAAGAACTCTTACCCTGGCAATAATTGGTCAGACAGCTTTTTATGAAATAGTAACGCTCTATGAATTGTTATATTTTTGACCAAAATACATCCTACCAAATCCAAGGGGACTTATTTGATAAATTGAATGCAGAAAGTCGTAGTATGCTATTGAACAGTGCACCCCTACAATCTCCCTTACAACATTGTGTATGCATGTAAAGGGTGGTGGGATTGCCTTGCCAGACTTATGCAAATGTTATCTGGCCTTCTCATTTGGTAATGGTATGCAAAGTGGCATTTGATTCCCAACTGGAATAATTTCTGACAATAGATCAACATGCTGTGGCACTCTGGGAGGTAAAGTTCGGAAAGCATGAATAGTCTAACTCTTACTAGTACTCTAACTTATCTCCCTCTGCTTTGCAGAGGGAGATAAGTTCTCTGGGGAAGTGAACAGCAGTTGACCAGCAGCTGTCCAGTGCCAAGAAACAGTTAAGGAATTTGTTTGTAATAGAAGAGATAAATAGCTCACGGATGTTCCACCAATGATTATATGAAGAAAGCCAGATGGTATTCAAATTCTCGGCCTGCTTAACTAGGGTGAAGCAGGAAGCCACATTGATTACAGAACTGCAGGAACCAGGGGCGGGGTTCAGGTTTCTGAAAAGGAAATTGTGGCGAAAACCTTTCTTGATCACTACAATAAGGTGTATGCGACTAAATATACTGCTTCAAGGGAATCGATACATCAGTATTTCCTAGATATTAATTTACCAAGTATCCAGGCAGAGGGGCTAGTGGTCAATATTACTCAGCTAGATATCCAGCAGGCTTTAGCCTCAATGCCCTCTGGGAAGGCCTGTGTGAATGACGGATTTCCAATAGAGTTCTATAAAGCATTTCAAGAAGAGTTAATACCCTTTTTTAGTAGAGCTTTTAATTTTGTGGAAACAGGTGGAGAGGTTCTATCAACTTTTAAGGAGACTACCATTATCAGATTTGTTAAAAAGGGGAAGCATTCCAGTGATGTAAATTCATATAGACCAATCAGTCCATTAAATACTGATTATAAAGTTTTAATGAAAATCTGGGCACATTTAATTTCTCCTGTAGCTCAGAAAATTAGCCACAACGATCAGACAGGTTTCCTGGCAGGAAGACAAATGTCATCCAATACAGGATTTCTCATTCATGCACTAAATTTCTTTAATATCAAGAATATCCCCTCACTTATAATGATGGTAGATGCTGAAAAGGCATTTGACCATGTCAATTTTGACACCCTTTTCTATGGTCTTAAGACGGTGGGGCTTCCTAGTCCAATCACTAATATGATATGTAAAATATATTAAGGAGCACAGGCCCAGGTTTTTGTCAACTCCAACTTAGCATGAACCGTAGATATAAAAACAGGGAACTCGGCAGGGCTGTCCCAGGTTGCCCGTACTACTCACGTTTTTTTTATTGAAACAGTGGTGGTCAGGATCAGGGCAAATATGGGCATAGAAGCACCAATAAAAGGCATGTCTAAATTAAAACGGTTTGCGGACAATATAATTCTATATCTCAGGCCGGGAGAATGAAAATAGAGGAACGATGTTGGCCGAGTATGCACAGTTTCAATGAATAGGAGGGTATACAATGAATCATAACAAAACAGAGATATTAATGCTTATTGCCTCTCGTAACCTCCCCAGCATTCTTTGACGCCAAGTGCTTTCCAGTAACCCGATTTGATACCTGAGGGTATACGTAACTAATTCTTATGCAAACTTTATATAATAAAATATGAGGCAAGGATAAAACAAATTAGAGATTTATTAGGTAGATGGTCACCTCTCCTTCTTACACTCATTGGCCGGGTCGCTCCTATAACAAAATCATCTAACATTGTTAATTCTTTTATTCACTAATGTCTCGATACGAATCAATACGATATATTTAAAAAAACTAGAAGCACTCTTTCGACAGTTTGGAATAAGAAGGCACCAAGGGTAAAATATGCAGCGCTGCAATTGTAAACTAATCAGGTGGGACTGGCATTGCCCCAGATATGTATGTATTATAAATAGTCTCTCATATCCATATTGGTTCATATAATTGACCTTAAGGGATCCGTAGAAGGCTTCTTTTTAGATAAAATGGTGAAGCTGGTTCTCAGCTCCCAGTCTTCATAAAAACAGCTAAACTCCAGAGAAAAGTAGGTGTAAGACAATACATGAGTATCGTCCGAAACTCTAGTCATTATATTACAGAAAGACTATGGCTGCAGAATATGAATAGCTGCAGCTAAGAGAATGTAAAACTACGAGCTCACATATTCAGTCGAGCCAGTTAAGGGTTTGGAATGTTAACAGCCGTAGAGAGTTGTGCCACTTTTTGGTGTGAGGGAGATGCATTTCTTGGCAGGAACTTCAAGCTTGGTGCTGGTATCGTTGCAATCTATTTTTGTTTGGGTATCCACAGATTACCCATCTAGTGAAAAAATACTGCCTCGTGTCTAGTGCAAGTTGCTCACCACTAATGTGCGATTTCTTTAAAGCAAAACTAAAAAGTGTGCGTAATTGGTACAGATTTCTGCGGAGGCAGGGGGAATGCCACCTGATAAAGAATTATTTGAATACATTTACAGACACGCAATGTTCCTTCTCTGAGGTCAAGTGGCAGGAGATCTTACAACTTGGTAACAAGGACTTAAGGGCTCATTTTTGTCATGCTGGATGACTTATTATACTCCTAAATCCTTCCATAGAATGTGTCCCAAATTGGACGTTAGATGCTTTGGCTGCCAGTGAATGTGAGCAGGCGATTGGCTCCATACGTTTTTTCACCTGCCCAATGCTGGCTGATATAATCAAAGATAAATGGTCATGGAAACCATATGAATTGTAAAGATGGTTTAATGTAAGTAACAGAGTACAAGCTGGTGATCCCATCCAAGGCTGAGCAGCAACTGACAGACTCAGAACCTCAGAGCACCAAGTTGCATCATGACATCAGCGAAGTTAGAATGTTCTTATTTAAAGAGAAAAGCAAGCTATAAAAGAGTAAGAGAATACAACATATCCTCAGTCTTTCCAACCTAAAATGGAAGCAAAGCAAAAGAAAAGTAAAAAAAAACAATAAACTACAAAGAAAATATGCTCACACTTTCCAAACACAAGCTTAATGGCAAACAAAATCTTGAAGATAACTCGGTTTCCTTCTAATCCTTTGTGGCAGAGCAAGAGCATTACCACCCAATGTATCTTCATTTTCCTTTTTTTTTGCTTGAAACCAAATCAGCTTGTAGTCCACCACCATTGTCACTCTTTGCTTTTTTGTAGAAAGCAACTCTCCTCAAATTCCAGTGTTCTCCATTATAAAGCGTCACAAATTTGTCATGAACTGATTTGATTTTGAATGGGCCTCTAAACTTGGAGAGACCCAAACCAACACGACCCGGTTTAACCTTTACCCAATCATTCTCTGCCAATCTTTTCACATTCAACCTATCACAAACTTTAGATGCACCAACACCCAAATCCGCCAAACCAATACATTCTTTCATCCATGCCAGAACAAGTTTGGTGCCAGCCAATCGCCCTCTCATCATGTTGAACGGAACTTTACCGGTAACACCATTCACTGTTGTCCTGTACGCCCAAACTAAGTCATAAACCATGTCTCTTACACACCCACCAGAACTCACAGCCATCTGAATGGCACCTTTCACCATCTTGTTAGCCCTCTCAACAATACCATTCCCCTGAGGGTTGTACAATGAAGTCCTGGTGTGAACAATACCACACGCATCCAAACATTTCACCATATCTTCTGAAACTAATTGCGTTCCATTGTCCGTTATCAGTCTCACAGGGTAACCCTCTTCCCTAAAAACTTCAGGCAACAAATTAATTGTCGATTTTGTTGTTATCTCCCTCGTAAATTTCACCACCAACCACTTTGAAGTTACATCAACCAAGACAAACCCGAACCTCATATCCTGACTCAAAGAGTGAAACGGACCAATACAATCCACGCAGACAGTGTGCCAGGCCAAATTTGGATCATCAATTTTCCCAACATCACTCTGACACCCAACTTTCAATCTCTTCTCACTCTCAAAGCACTCTGAACACCTCTCAACCCACTCTGAGACCTGCTGATCCATCCCTGGCCACCAGAAAAATTACCTAATTCTTCTCTTAGTAAGAGATTGCCCCAGGTGTCCCTCGTGTGCCAATTTAAACAAGACGATCCTCAATTCATGAGGGGGAACGAATTTATCGTCCTTCATGATGACATTACCCTCAACATCAAGAATAGACAAATCTTCTAAAACCTTCACATAGGGACGTACACCCAAGAATAGGGTACTCTCTCCCCTAGGACCTCCCACAATCAACTCCCTCACACACCTTAACACCTCATCATTGGCCATACATGAGTTCCACCTACTCTTATTGATTGCTCCAGAGCACATATCCACCCCTTCTTCAATAGCTGCCACCGATCCCTCCAATTGCATGGCTTCAACACCCAACTTGTCTACAGCTTCCCAAGATAAAGGAAGTCTAGATAAGCCATCTGCTTGAACATTCTTCCACCCCGGAATGTATTCAACCCTATACAGAAACTCCTGAAGCCTAGCAGCTAACCTGGCCAACCTGGCAGACCCTTTTCCAGCACCACCCGGTAACAACATTTTGACCAAGGGTTTATGATCAGTCAACATCCTAAACTCAAATCCCCACAAATACATTCTAAAATACTTGCAGCCCCACGCAGCCGCCAAAGCTTCACGTTCAATAATGGAATAATTCCTTTCTGAACTGGTAAGTGTCCTTGACGCAAAAGCTACTGTCTTCAACCCTGAATCATGTTCTTGCGCCAATACCGCGCCAATACCAACTGCGCTGGCATCAACAGTCAACACAGACTTCAACTTCATATCAAATGGGGTTAAAATTTTAGCCTGTCATATTGCCTTCTTTATGTCAACAAAGCATTCATCCTGCTCATCGCCCCACACAAATCTACACCCCTTCCTCAATAACAGCTTAATCTTCTCTGTCCTTGCTGCAAAATTATCCACAAACTTCGCATAGTATTCGATAGGGCCAAGGAATGACCTTAACTGATCTTTATCACAGGGTGCCGGCGCTTTACTTATCGACTCCAAAAGATCCCTCTTCGGCCTCACACCCTTGGCAGGAAGCATGTAGCCCAAATACTCTTCCTCCTCTCCTGCAAATTTGCACTTCTCTTTCCTTAGTGTCAACCCCGATTGCCCCATTCTGTTCAAAACCTCCTTCAAAATCTGATTGTGTTGCTCAATAGTTTCTCCAAACAACAAAACATCATCCTGAAAATACACCACGTTACTTTTTCAATGTACATCACGCCCCTGGTAACCGGGATGAGATCAGACCTTAAAAAATGGCAAACCCTTCCCCTCAACCCCTTGGGTCGGAGTGCACTGTTCAAAATGATGGTCCTCCCCCGCTTCCTTTACACCCTGCAAAATATCTCCATCCCCCTCTCTCGCACCTGGATCCGCGACCTCGACGGTGCCGTATCCAGATTCCTTTGGGGTGGCGGAAGACCGCGGATTTCACTAGTTCACAGCCGTATCCCCTCCTTTGATGGGATAGTGGCTGATCGCCACTAAACTGATAGTCGTCCACGACTGGTACGTGGGCGGCTGGTCTGACCCAACTTACCGCGTGGAACTGGAAGACACGGACTTCTCGCAGATCCAAGCGTTCCACTACGAGCGCCCGGTGCCACAAACCATGGCACCACTTACTAGAGCGGTCCTCCTGGCCTGGCGCGCCGCCCTGTGCCACACGGGTTGGGACCGTAAACTTACTCGTCAGACACCACTCTGGCATGGCACCAGGCTCCGGGAAGTCTCGTCCCTGAGCGGATTCCGTCATAGGGACCTTATCGGCGTGTCTCTCCTTGGAGACGTCTGGGTGGGGGATCATATCCGTGCCTTTGCCGCCCTACAACAGCGCCACGCCCTTCCCCACGCCAAGCATTTAAGATACTTGCAGCTGTGCCATGCCATCCATGTGCATATCCCCTCACCAATCACCCTTGCAGAGTTCAGCCCGCTAGAAGCGCAAGTGATGATGGGGAATTTTGGGCAGAGGAGGAGTATCCTGCATCTACCGCTCCCTCGTCAACAATAGCCCCGTGTCCCTAGACCGGCTGCGCACCTGCTGGGAGGGATGGGTGGGACCCCTGGAAGAGGCCGATTGGAGGGACGCCCTAATGGCTCCACGTACCCTGACCACATCCTCCAAGCTGCGCCTAGTGCAGATATACTACTTGCATGCAGCCTACCTCACCCCAGAGAGACTTTTCCGAACCTGACTGAGACCCTCCCCAGACTGCCCGAGATGCGGACAATTCCCTGCCGATTTTTACTACATGGTGTGGCTATGCCCGGTGCTGAAGAGGTTTTGGAGAGGAGTAGAGCGGGAGCTCACACATGCCCTGGGTTGGGAAGTTCCTCATGACCCACTGCGAATGCTGTTAGGGATCTTTGATGGACTGGATGGCTCCAGGCTGGACAAGCGCCTACTAGGAACAGCGGTGGCTGTGGCCAAGAGAGACATAGCGTAACAATGGTCAAGCTCTACTGCACCCACTGTGGGGGGGATGGAGGAGGGGGGTGGACTGGTGCGGCACTCAGGAGGAGGTCTTATTAGAATCCCGGGGTTCTCCAGATCTATTTCCCAAAATAAGGGGGAAATGATTTAACATGGTCCTGCCATAAGCCCAGGTGTACAAATAGTTTTAAGAGGTGATATTGCTGCCACACAAGATGAAATGTTGGATTGGAGTAGACTGACCTTACCCATACGCCCTGCTGATTTTGACCCGCTATATATGTTGATTTGTGAGCTGCTGCCAATGAATTATTCTTGCTGTTTTAAAATACTCAATAAAGTTGATTATCAAAAAAAAAAAAAAGGCTTGGGAATATAGTAGTAACGCCATAATTGACCCCTGTATTTTACAGATGATGTCTATTAATTATAATGTCTTATTATTGTTAATATTTTTTTACTTTTCAAGATGTAATGGATTGTACTATGCTTCTGCTCAATAAAAAAAAATAAAAAAAGAGGTAATGTGGGTATGGAATTTCTGGAATCTACGACAACCATCGCAATCTTGCATGAGATTTGGGAAATCCACAGGAATTCTGAACCTGGAATTGAATTAGTATTTCAAAGCTGGGAGGTGTGTAGAGTGCTGATGACATGGAGCATTTTGATGCTTACATGACAAAGTTACCCTTGAGAATTCCCAACCCTATATATACATGCAACTAAAACAAACCTTAGAAACAATGCTAAGAAATTGCAGGTAACCCAGACAATCACCTGCAGAAAATAGAACACTGTCAGACCCTCAGAGGAGGAAAACTATTTTAAGATCTGTAGGACACTGATCAACAGTAACTTTGGGCTCGATTCACAAAAGTAATCTGAGACAAAATCCTAACTTTATGACTTTTGGTATTCACAACAGGAATTTAGGAGAAGTAAAAGTAGGAATCCTAAATTTACCACTCCTAAAAAGTTAGGATTCCGAACTTTACTACTCCTAAATGTCCTTTGTGAATACAAAAAGTTATAAAATTAGAATTTTGTCTCAGATTACTTTTGTGAATCAAGCCCTTTGATTCTATAGGTAAATTGAAGAAATTATGGGAGAAATATGTGGGCCTGCCCAATACGTAATTCACTAAACCTTATATATACCATAGGGGTGACTATCCAATATGAGTTTACGATATGCTGGTAGGTGGTTTATTAGTAGGTGAAGGTAGGTACCTACAGCCATTAATAACACCGCAATGACAAATATGGTCCAGTCAAGTCTCAATAAATGAGTCCTTGCTCAACCCTGGGTAGCTTGGCTCACAAGCAGTCAGACTTAATTTACGTGACAAGTGTGTAAAGTATTTAAAAACACCAATAACAGTAAATAAGTGAGAACTACACTCAACAAAAATGCAACACCAATTTATAACAATAGAAAATATTTTTATGATTAAAATGTCAATGACAAAAATCCAATGTAAGGAACCAGAAATATGAATTTTTCAAGAATAAATGCTTTCTAGTGCATATAAGCCAAAAGTGCCAACTTGAGAAATCTGGTCACGCTTGACCAGGACAAAGTCAAACTTTCAGGACTACCACAGTGGAGCGCGAGTAGAATACGATGAGTGGTAGGGCCCGGGCAAGTTTTTATCTTCTGATTTTGTCACTTTTATGGAGCTTTCTCTCTCAACGTCTAGTGAGGCTCCTCTTATGGCTGGGTTGCAAGTTGATGTTGGTGGCTTCCTTCAGCCAGAAGCCTCTTTTAATACCTGGAGGTCTCGTTGATGAAGAAATCTTGAGAGCTTTAGCACAGCAAACAGGAATCTTAGGCCGAGTCGCGATTTGACGTCGCCGGCTTGACTCTAGATGATGGGTCAGTCATCTTATGGAGCTTTTGATGGAAACTCTCCAAATGGTCTCAAACTTCTGGATCTTGTTCCAGGAGGGCCTTCTGGGGTCTTAAGATGTGCCCAGCACCAATCCAAAGGGCCAGAAGCTCTGAGTTGCTTCTTGAGAAGCAGGGACTATAAGACCCACAAGGCACCTTGTCAAATATTTGCAAGTCCAGGTGCAGCTGGTCAGCTGGGTTCTTCTTGGTAGAGGTAATGCAGGTGGAGCTCTTTTCAGTTGTTGCTTTCAGGAAGTCCACTATTCAACCTTTTAGAGAAAGGAAGCTAAAGGTCTTCACTTGGTGAAGCCCAATGTGTGCAGCAGGTGAAGTCCTTAAAAGTGCAGTTCTCTTGGTGCAGACCATCAGTTCAACAGAGCAGTCCTTCTTCTTGTTTCTTCCAGGTAGGGATCTGAGTTGCTATGCAGCTCTCTCATAATTCTCCATGTTTCTGGGCTGACAAGAATGGGGTACCCCTGGCCACTTCACACCTCATCAGAGCAGTTTGGCTCATCCTGTCAAAGACTGGCCAATCAGGTGAGGCCGCTCAAGTGGATTCAGGTGCATCAGAAAAGCAAGTTTTATAACTTCTTCTCTGTCATAGTTATAATAAATCTAACCTTGGCATGGTAATTAATTTATTTATTAGCTATTATTTTAACATTATTTATTATTACTGTAGCCCACTTCTGTCAATAGTTAACTTTATCAATGTTAAAATAAGCCTTCCCATGTTACCCTATGGATCTAATGCACTACAATGGAAAAAACTAATTTGGCAGTTTGTTCCTCACCAGGACATATAAAGCATAATTTATAATTTCCCTGCTTATTTTAACATGGTGCCCTATTCTTGGGGCACCTAGTGTAGACCCTGTGGGTGAATTATATTTAAAAAAAAGGTAATTTAAGACCTTGGACGTACTTTTAATTCCAAAGACACTTGGACATAGTGTTATTCTAAAAGGAGCCAGCAAGGTAGAGCTGGATTTTAAAATGCCAGCAGGCACCACAGCAGTGCACACTTAAGTGCATTAAATCTACTGGTCCTCTAGACCTACATGCCCTACCACAAGGGGCTTACAGGTATGTTGTCAAACAAACTATAATTACACCGAATTATCATACACCTTTTAAACAGAGCACTGGCCCTGAACCTGGTTAGCAGGACCCAAAGCAAAATCAGAGTCAGTAACCACAAGCATCAGTCACATTTTTTTTTCAATGTATTCAAATCAATGGCTGCCTCCACAAAAAATGATATTTCCCAGGAAGACAGGCTTTGTACATAACCATTATCCAGACTATCCTGAACTTACACCACATGCTGATTGTAGTGTCCCTGAATGGCTGCAAAACAATTGGTCTCTTGGTTCCTAGTCTAGGCCTGCGCAAGTATCTTTTGTCTATTAAAAGTGGTGAAGAAATCGTATATATGCTTTTTACTCTTAATGTGGGGGAATCTGTAGCTAAGAGGACAACCTATGCTTAATGTAATATGTAATATAGCTAAATGCTTTACTACTTATTTCTTTGTTTTGTTGTACTGATGAATAATTTCTGGAATGCCCAGAAACAACCATTAGTTGTGTGGTGTGTATCAATTAGATTGTCAGTAAACTAGACAAAACTAAACAAATAGAGCATTAAAGAAATCTTGTTGAAAATCCATAATTTCAGAATCTTACGATAGTAGATTAACATGAAAAGACTATGCTATGGTAACTGGGTGGATTTCCGTCTAAAAAAAAAAAGACAGATTGCCCTTCCCCTCGTGCCTAAAGTACTTATTAGTTTGTGTCCTTTTTATAAAATTCTCCATCCACTGCCCTGTTTTTCCCCACTGGCCTAAATTCCTTAGTTTTCCATAGGGACAACATGGGTTGTTTTGCGTTATTAGATTATTTACATTTTGCCAATTACAGTACCATCCAATGTATCTCCTACTCAGAGCATTCTCAGATATGCCATGAAACATTGTGCTTCAGCCTGGGAAGGGCCTCACTGTGAGCTTACTTTAGGTCATATCTCACATTTAATCATCATCAAGTGTGCCACCACACACCATGTTTCAGCAAAGTGATAGTGAAATTGCACAGTTCCTGTAAACAGGCAAAGACACAAGAACATCAACTTTTTTTGAACATATGAGCACCATCCTAGTTGAGAGGTACATACTTACTTGCCGATGTTACTATAAGTACATATATCACTTGTTAAAGTACTCAGTGTAATCTGGCTTTGTTCAAAGCAATTAATAAACTCATATTTCTGTGACTATTGCTTTTTTACTTCTATTTGGGTTTATCACATCTTCTATTCATATGGACAATAAAGAATGGGAACAGTCTTCAGCTTTTTTCATATTGTCTTATGAAAAGTTTGACTCTGAGGGTATACTGTATACTATCCCACCTTATTACCTTCCCTAACAGTGCAAACATAATAACTCCACAATTTCTCCCCACAAATTAATCAATTCTAAAAGTAGAAAATATGCTTACACTTTCATCTGGGATTGGAGTGGTACATAGGCTCACAACTGTACTGATGATGGCAGTCAGTGCAAAAAGGATCAAAGCGAAATGTAGGTAGTGGATATCTTTCAGAACAGAGGGACGTGTGTCCACCTCACCACAATGCGGTGCTTGATAGACGAAGTCCATGATCAGGCGTATCCCTCCAACAACCAATCCAATGAGGAGACCCCAAAAAGCACCCTATGAAACAAAGACAATTAAACATAAGGACGGGACTCCTGAACCATACAGTGTGAGATATCCTAGAAGGAAGATATTAATATTTAGAGAAATCACATGCTTTTACATAGCAGCCAGGTTTAACCACTAATACACATGAAAACCAATAGGTTAATGCATGTTTTTGCCAGACAATGGTAAAGGAAGCGTTGTAAAAATTAAGTTTAACAATAGTTTTGTGACTAATACATGGTTGCAGTAGAGCCCACTCCCAAGCTCAATCCAACACTTAATAAAACAAATGTCTTTTCCTGAAAAAAGAATCTACCTTGGTTAAAGAGCTAATAATAAGTCAAAGTTTAGAGGAAAATGGATGGATCACCTAGTAAAATAGTGAATTTTAAAAAGAAAACTTGAAACGTATCCAAGCTCATGTGTAGATGAAACCAGTAATACATTGGTTTGAATAAAAAAGTGAACATTACCTGTGAACACTTATAGAGACAAGATATGCATGTCAATTAAACCATTTAGTTCCACAACTGTATCATTAAAGATTGGGTGCCTATTCACTAAGGTAAATTTACACATGAACACACCTACACATGTCTTCTTTTATCTATTCATCATTTCCACGTGTAAATTTCCTACAAAGTGTGGACATGGAACCTAATTTACAAATATATATTACTACTAGTAACTTTTCACACATAATCACAGTTCTTCACCACAGAGGCGGAGAAATCCTATGGCAAATAACGAAAACGTGTAAATAGTTATTGATATTGTTAAAAAAAGATAATAATATAGGCTAAATATTAATTTAAATTATTGTTATCATTTATTTTAAATGTAGAACAAAATAAAAAATGTGTCAACACTACTAACTTCAAGAATAACTGCATTTCGGTTCAGAGAACCATACAAGTTTCCCATTAGAAATATTTACCATTCAAAAAACATCAATGAAGAAAGATTAAAAACAGCATTTCATAATGTTTCAGCAAAGGCAATTAAAAAACATCATATGACTTCCTTAAAAAACAAGGTCATACCCTGATAATTCTATACCAATTTCACTCATAATGCTTTGTAATCATGACAGAGCCGCTAATGAAAGTTTGATACAGCGATGCAAATATCGGAGAAGGCCAATGAGTGCAAATAATTAAGACCTTCATTACATGAACAAGGATGAATATTCATTAATAATGGAAGCAGAAATCTGATTCTCTTCGACTTATATAATGTCCAAAATAATACTACTAACTTAATTTTATTAAATATGAAATTAATATAAATATAATAAATGGAGTTAATATACTAAATTTAATAAAAAGAGATGTTTATGTTTTATGTTTTTTTAAGAAAACCTTACCTAAGGTAAAATGTATTTATTTATCTATTAAGTATTTAAAGCTTTCTAAAAGTTAGGTATACAATGAATTCATTATAATACGTATGTAATGAACCGATTTTATGTTAAAGAAAATTAAGTTACATTTATTTAATTAAAAAATATTATTAAAATATTTTTTCCTGAGATAACAGCATTATTTCCTAAAGGGATTTTTTTATGTCCCTGCCTCCATTGTCTTTGATGGGAGGGTTGTGTAGTCCCAGCAGATGGCGATGTGTGATGTTGAACATATTCTAGGTCTGAGCTGGAGTACATTTACTACTGTTTTGGACAATTTTTGGCTGTGGTATATTTAGAGGTGCAGTTTGTAAATAGTAATTGGCTAATTCTTTTACAGCTAGGTCTCTTTTCTACCCAAAATCCTGCCTTATCCTGCCTTAAGCCCCTAACATTTTGGGGCCGATTCCGATCTGGGTCGGAAAGCGCTGCGATCGAGCCGGATACAGAGTGTTTTGCGACCAAGCTGGAGTTCTGCAGCCTGACCGAGCGAGTACGATGTGGTCGTATGCTGCCAGACTCGGTTCGGTCGCACTCTTATAGAAGTCAATGGGAGCCGGTCGTACGAAGCGTACATTTGCTCCCATTGACTGAATGGGTACGTCTCGCACAAGGGTGCCCCCCACAGTGGGTACGCGCCGGTGCCATCCGCACCGTACATGCCTGTGTTGGGGAGACGATTGGGTCTCCCCCTGTGCCCGAGTCGTAGGGTGACAGGGGGTCCGACGCGGACCCCCAAAGGCAACTTCCCTGACATTTTGCGAGCAGGACACTCCGGCTTGCACCGGCTGTCCGACGCGTGCATCGTACTGGCTCTGTCGTAAATCACATCCATTGACCATGAAATGATTCGGTTGGTGAATTTCACGTAGCCCGCATTGTACTAGCTCGCTCGTACAGCTGTACGAGTCGGGCGGAAAACACGCGTACTGCTCGTAGTTTTTCTGGCCGGATCGCGTTCAGTGGCCTTCCACCCCGGATCGGAATTGGCCACTTAGGAGTAATCATTCCCCATTTATTTTCTAGCCACTCCCCCAGTCCATTTCACATTTACCACTTAGTAGTAAATGTACGTGTGTGAGGATCGACCCAAAACAAAGATAGTGCATGTGAATGTGGAGATTTCCATCCATAGGTTTGTGAATTGAACTTTATAGTAAGATGTACTACTTTATGTACTGCAAATGGTAAACATGGACGGTATGGACTAAAATGGATAAACCTTATTTCAGAAAACCTGTCAAGGCCTATATTACATAATTTTAAGACTATAACAATCATCTTTACATTTAGCATGAATCCTAGTAGAAGCACGCAAATTCATTGAATGATACAAAGCGAAGCTGTAGAATTTGTATCATACAAAGGGGTTGGAAAGCAACCAACATAAACACATATTTGTGCAAATGCTAATATTAAATAAAAGCTGATCTCTTTCGTGTAATAGGTTTACTGCATTTGCAAGAGGAATGCAGCATGATTATTCAGGCATGCATACCATCAATTACTGAATGAGGGCTTCCCCGGAGAAAATACTTTTTAGACTATAAATGTATTTATTTATTACAGCAATTCTTTGAAGCCAGTTTGAAAGACAGAAATAAAGACAGAAATATGGTACACAGTTGCCTAAAAACTGAAATTTAAAGCAACTCAAATAGAATATATGCGATCACTCATGAAAGAGTGCATGGAGGTCGAGGCAAAGAAAGAAGATACTGAGAGACGAAAAACAGAGGACAGGTTTGGGTATTCATTGAAAACAATGAGCATTAAGTGAGTGGATCAAGAGAAGAAAACAATTAAAGACAATACAGAGATAGTGGAATATGAAATGGAATGATAACACTAGTAAAAAAAGCAGAGCAGGATGTGGAGAAGTATCAGTATGATAAGCAAGAGTAAAGAGAGGGCAGAAAAAAAAGACTTGAATAGTTTTGAGAGGAATGATAAAGTATTTTGGAAGACCGACATATAACAAGCATTGGCAGAGCAAATGGGTCAGGCCTTTCAGATAGCTTCATGACCTCAAGTAATTACTAGATGTCCTTCTTGAGTCATAAGAAACAGAGAGAAGTCTTTAACAAGACTGCAGCCCTTGATAATGTTACTAGATGTCCCTCTCAAGTCAGAAGAAGCTGCCTACCATGCCTGTCAGGAAGTTGCAATAACTAACGCTTTTGCTAAATGACCATCTTGATGAAGATGCAACTGCTTCAAATGTCCTTTAGAAAGTTTAGGGCATATGGCTTCAACATAAAAATGTACATATCCATCTTTACTTCTGTAACAAATTGTGCACGGATTTGACTGGATAGGTAAATAACCAATGTTGATAAATTATGATAAATCAATAGTTCAACTTGTGCAGACAATAATTTTACAAACTCGTAAATCCTCAAATTGTTACTAGAGGTCCCTCAGGAGTCAGACTCTAAATCGTCAAAACTTTTTCCTAGAGCTACAGTTCCTCAGGGCATTACTAGAATTCAGTCTGGGGTCAAATGAGAGAGCATTGACATTATTTCAAAAAGTTGCAGTTCCACTAGTAGTTACTATGTATGCCTTTCAAGTGAAATGCAACAGCATTGATATTCTTCCACGAAGGTGCAGTCCTACAGGTCATTACTTGTCCTCCTTGCGTCAAACAGTGAAATACTTACATGAAGCTTCAGTTTCACTTGTCCTTACCAGGTGTTACTGCAATTCTGATAGGTGTCCCTAGGGATTCAGATGTGAAAACAGTGTCATTCTTTAAGGAAGATGCTGCACCATTAGTTGTTACTAGGTAACTCTTTTAAGTAAAATGCAAAAGCATGAATGCTCTTTAATGAAGGTGAAATTCCACAAGCTGTTACCAAGTGTCCCTCACTAGTCAACTGAAAAAACACTGACATTTTTGTCATGAAACTGAAGCTACATAAGTTAATATGGGGCATATTGGGGCATATTTACTAAGGTTTCATTCAAAGCAAGGAAACAAGGCAAGCTCCAGTGAAACATGGAGAGCAGAAATGTGCCATATCTACTAAGAAAGTGACACCTTCTGCACAAAAACAATCATTAAAGGCATTTTCTTTTTTCTACGTATGATGCATAATGCCTCACACATAGAAAAGAAAGTAGCATGGAGAAATAAAGGTGTTCCTCCTTGTTACACCTAGGGCTGAGAAGTGCAGCAATTTGATACATTCCCAGGTTTACAAGTCTTTGTCAATCTGGGAACTCACCATAATCCATGTATGGATGTGTGAGAACGCCCATACCTAACCTATGGAATGCCTCCTTGGTGCAAGGTAATGGAAGGTAGCACTATGCGTTGCATTGCATTACTATTTTTTTGTTTACGAAGCAATGAAAGGTGGGTCAATTCAACCTTTACATGGCTTTGTAAATCTCAGTTAATTGCCTGCGTTGCTTTGTGACAACTTATTTCATGAAAGGACAACACAAAGTCCTTAGTATATCTTGGCCTAGGTGTCCTTCATGAGTCAAATGCAAAAGCAACGCAATGCTTTGATGGAGTTGCAGTTCCACAAGTTGTTACTAGCTGTGCTTCTCAAGTCAAATTCTAAAGCATTGAAATTCCTTCATGATGCTGCCGTTACACAAGTTACTATGGGGCATTTTTACTATGGTTCTAAGCTGCAGTGCTGTGCTTCGTGAAATGAGTAGAGCAGATATGTGCCATATCTACTAAGATATGGTGCACGTCTGCTTCCTCCTTTAGCTTGCACACTGTGTGCTGCAAAGAGCCAACATTCATACATAAAGATGAAAGCTTGAATAACCCTATGCACGGGTGCTTCATTACATGCAGGAATGTTTTTTGTTTTTTTCGCAGGAAGGGACACCTTCCTGCACAAAAAAAACTGTCTTTAAAGGTATTTTTCTTCATCTGTTTTTTGATGCAGAATGCATTACACATAGAAAAGAAAGTAACAAACAGAAATAAAGATATTTCTCCTCATAACACCTATGCCTGTGAAGCACACCATTTTGGTGCATTCCCATATTCACATATGTCATTTGGTATGTAATTACAAGGAAAGCTATGTGGTTGAAAAATGGTTCTTTATTACGTTGTAAAAGTGGCTATAGCAGCAGAAGCAGGGAAGAAGATTTCAGTGTCACACACCAGCTGACTTACTTCCTTTTGCACAGTGAACCCTTTTTGGATAGTTCCCCCAGTTTATTTTTTTAGGGGGGCCTCGCCTGCTTATAATCTTAAACTCTAGTTCTGGGAGACTGCTACTCAGTGCTTAGTATATGTACTCTGACCCTTAAAGAATTTTCAACTTGGATTAAAGCCAGATGGGCAGATTTCACAATAGTGAAAGTGAAAACATAGCTTCATGCCTATCCTGTGTAAACTGACAGCAGCAGTTTGAACCCTTCTCCCAGGGCTGTCAAAATCTCCCCTTTGACGGGTAGGAAATGTGATTTTGAATATAAAATAAGTCACTCCTAAGTGAACCTTGCTTCCACCACAGTAGGATGCATAACAATTAAGAGTCGAACTTGTGTGATGTTATATATATATATATATATATATATATATATACATATCCACTGAAAAAAAACAAAGGTTGCAGGGCCGTTATGGTTAGGCTCAGATTTCTCATACAAAACCATAAAAATTCAGCAGTTATAGTTACCTGAGCTAACTATACTTTATGCCCCCGCAATGTGCTGCTTATGACCTCACATATTACATCACTCATGACATGGTAAATGTAATGTAAATGTAGTTGAGCTTATATAGCGCACAGCTACCCGCAGTGGGTTTCCCGGCGCTTGCTTAGGGAACCCTTCCTGGTATTCCCCTGTGAGATAGCAGGGTATCCACAAGGTGAAAGTCAGGCATCCCGCCGCGAGGGGCCGTTGTGGAGATTAAGCAAGCTATTGCCCAGAGTCGCAGAGTGAGAACCCGTGAGTCGAGGAGGCACCGGGGCGAGAATTATCAAGTCCGTGGAATTTTTAGCCCAAGACCCCGCCGAGGCGGGGAATTGAACCCTGGTCCAGGACCGATCTCAGCTTCCGGGTCTGCTGCCTCTAACCCCTGAGCCACACTTCTCCACGGTCAGTGACATTACTGACTACATCACTCATTACATCATCCAGTGAGTTGAAGTGTTTCGTAAATGTTTCTAAGACTTAAAGATATATACTATGCTACTGCATAACTTAAATAACTATTCTTTCTGTACTACTAATGCTTGAAACTATTTCTAACATATGTCATCTTAATGGATCTGTGACTGTATCAGTGTGTGAGTGGATATCTGAGTGGATATATGGGTGAGTGTGTGGGTGTGCGAGTAGCTGTGTAGATATGTCAGTGGGTCTTGGAATGGTTGTATAGGTCTATCAGGGGGTATCTGAGTGGCTTTATGTGTGAGTTGCTATATTGGAAAGTAAGTGTCTGTGTGAATGGTTGTATGGGTGAGTGAGCTGGTATGTGCGTGATTGTATGTGTGTGTGAATGGATATGTAAGTGGTTGTTGTGGGTGTGTGATTGGTTGTATGGGTGAGTGGGTGGCTGTGCTGAGAGACTGTATGGGTGAGTCAGCAGGTTTGTGATTGATATATGGGTGAATGAGTGGATGTGTGAATTGCTGTATGGGTAAGGGTGTGGTTGTGTGAGTGGCTGTATCAGTGGGTGAATGTGTGTATGAGTGGCTCTATGGATGACTGAGTGGGTGTGTGAGTAGTTGTATGGGTCTATAAATGGGTATGTGAGTCGTTATGTGGGTATGTGAGTGGGTATCTAAGAGGCTGTATGGGGTGGGAGTAGCTCTGTAGATAACATAATCAATGATGTCATCAGTGATTTCATTTGAGATTTCATCAGTGATGTCACTGACCATGTCATGAGTGATGTAATATGTGAGGTCATAAACAGTGCATCGTGGGGGTTAAGTAATAGTTAGCTCACGTAACTATGACTGCTGAATTTCTATGGTTTTGTATGAGTGAAATCTGAGCCTACCTATAACATCCCTGTAAGCTTTGTTTTTTTCAGTGAATTTTAATAGCTTTTTAATTCTATTCCTAACTATTCCATCCCTGTAACCTTTGCTTTTTAGTGAATTGCAAAGGCTTTTTTATTTAATATATAACCTATAATCTTTGAGAGTGTGTGTGTGAGTGGCTGTATAGGTTGGTGAGTGGAAGTCTGAGTGGCGGTATGGGTCTGTGAGTGGGTGTGTGAGTAGGTTTATGGGTCTGTCAGTGGGTGAGTGAGTAGCTGTATGGGTAAGGGACTGTGTGTATCTGTCTATGAGTGGGTGTATTTGCGTCTCTATGGGTGTATGAGTGGGTGTGTGAGACATTATGAGTGTGTGTGAGGGAGTGTATGATTGAATTTGTGAGTCAGTGGGTGGGCATGCAAGCGGTTGTATGAGTCTGTGAGTTGGTGCTTGAGTAGCTGTGGGCTTGGTTGTGGGGGTTGGGTGGCAGCTGTATGGGTTGTGTGAGTGGGTATGAGATTGGCTGTATGGGTGAGTGAGTAGCTGCATGGATCTGTAAGGGGGTGTGAGTGGCTAAATGGGTATGTGGGTGGGTGTGTGAGTGAGTGTGTGAGTATGTATGTTGGTCTGTCAGTGAGTGTATGGTTTCTTGGAGTCTGGATTTGTTGATCCACCTGAATCTGTGAGGATCCAGGTAGATCTGGGAGGAGCCCCGATCATTGTGTGGTTAAAAAAGTGTTTTGGACACAACTTCTTGCCCATGAGGGGTTCCTCACAGACCCCTCCATTAGTCCCATGAGGTCAGTGTAACCTTTACCATGACCGCTTCTATCACTTTTTCATTTTATTTTTCATGCTAGGAACCAAGGGTCAATGAAGAAAATGGTGGCTGCAACTTCCCTCTCAAATTGCGGCTAACGAATCACATTGCTGTTGGGGCGTGGATCTGAAAATCTAGAGGATCGGTGGAGGATCCACATTCCTAGTGATCCAAATTTAGCTTTCAGTTATCATATCTAAAACCACTGAACGGAATTGTACAAAACACAAAAAGGTTACCTTCTGGACCAAGAACTAACTTTTTGGTAAATGTGGTGTAATTCTGTTTGGCTTTTTGGGCAGTAGTCATGTCTGAAATACCAATGGGAATTAACATGGAAAACACAATTTTTTGAGCCCTCCCTTTTTAACAACCCTGCCTTTAAATATCACCCCAAAACTTTCCATACACAACTAGAATCAGCAATGTACTTAATTGGAAAAATCTTGTGAAGATTTTTCAAACAGCGGGAAAGTTATAGGCAAGTCAAAAAACGCTTTCCTAACGAAAGTAGGTCCTAATTATAACTATCTTATGGTGACTGCCAGTAGGTAGTTATTCCCATACTGACTAGGACCAAAATGACACTGTCACTGACCAGGATGTAGCTTTACCATTGGAAATGCAGCTTTAGGAATGTTCCTTTTACCCTTCCTAAAGTTGCTGGAGGCTAATTTGCATTATCTCTCCAGCAACTACGCTGCATGCCCATTGTTAGAATTAGGTGTGAAAGAGGTGTGAACACATTTCCAACAGCAGAGACAATGGCCTGAAAGTAGGGATGTGTTTCTTTCTCCTGGCACGAAGACTAATTGGGGTGGGCTCAAGAACTTATTACCTTCAAAGGGGCTTACCATGTCACTAGCAAATAGTAGGTAATACCTGGAAAGCCCAAGCCTTCGAACCCACGTTCAGGCTGCAACCATACATTGTGGCGGGAAAGCTTACATCAAGGCTGGTTTTGAGTGATCAGAGAGAAGGAACAGCTCATTACCCAAGCCACACCTCTGGGTGAGCACACAGGCACTACACAAGGGGAGAATGGTTTCCTCATATTGGATTTCACGGGTAGGGGCATTGTGGGACTGTTTGCAATAGGAGAAACAGGAACTGCCCAAAAAGTGAGTAAAGTTGTCCCAAGAACATTTAACCCACTGGTTAGGGAGTGCCCAAGAGTCTTCCCCACCCACAGCATGGTGAACCCTCAAAGCTGGACCCTCACCCAGTCTTCCTCAGAACACTTTCTGGATCTGCAAAAGATCAAAAGAGCTCTGGGCATGCTGTCAATTTCTTGAGAGTAGCCCTAAACGCCTGGGCCTGCTCCCTCTTGTACCTAGGACAAAGAAGATGACTCTAAAGGTCAGTTGGCTGGTCTCTTATGTGGCTACAGGTACCCATCAAGCTACAAGAGGCCTTTTCCTGGACATATCCAGTTAACAAGTGGCAACTGGACCTGGACTGGACTTTATTTTACACCCGGCAAATTTCTAAGTGCTCTTCCTTGAGGTCCTTAGAAGCATACTCCAATGGCTGCCTGGGCAACAAAAGAAATTTGAAAAAAGTTTTTTCCTGAACTTTAGAGAGACCTGTGGCAAAAAGTGACTGACCAGCAGTTCTATTGCTTTGGATTGAATTTCAGTTTGATCCTGGTCATGGCTAGAAAAATGACTAAGTCCTATTCTGTGTTGGGAATTAGAAAATGTTCAGCAAGAAACCTCCAAAGCTCCATAGTGCGCAACCTGCTTCAAGTATACAGCCTTGGGTTCCACAGCAGCAACTTCAGTTTCAGCTGCCCCCATTCAAAGAAGATTTTCTTCTCAAAAAATGTTTTGATACTTGCATTTGACCTTTTGTGGCTTTCAGACATTTACTTGGACAAATACACTTGTTGTTTCCTCCTTGCCTCTGTCGCTGTTGGCCACAAATTGTGCCTAAGTCAGTGTCTTCCACCTCCAAAGACTATTGTTGGCACTGTGTGTTTTTTGGCACTATTTTCACTTAAATCTTTAAAAAATATATCTCCAGTTAATCCTATTGAAATGTCATGGCTTGTGTCTTATTTTACTCATAAAATGTGCCTTTTTATTTTAAAACTGGTTGTGACATTTTATTAAGTTTTGTGTGATTTTGTTCTACATGCAATGCTTTACACCCTGCCTTTGATTTAAGCTTGACTAATTAGTCTCATGTTACGAGGAATTGAATGCAAGTTTGTTTTATTTAAACTGTGTTATATCTAGTAGTGGTGGCCTTACTCTTTTCCACCTCAAACAGTGATCCAGTTCCCTACATTGGCACGCAAAAATCAGAAAGCATAGAAAAAATACATAGATCTGAAAGATATATGTGTGAACATGAGTGTTAAGGTTAAATGAAGAAATGATAGACAGTAAGAGACTAGCAGCAGTGAAAAAAGTATAATCAACCAAAAACCAAGACCTAAGGAGCTTCATAAATAATACGACAAGAAGAGAATATGAGTACCTTCATTATGGCTGAGAAGAAGGAACACAAAAGATGAGAAGGGAACTAGTTTGAAGGAGTTACAAGAGCTTCCACATGTATATAGAGAGTGAATAAGAATAGAATGATCCACAGTTTCAAAAGCAGCAGAAAAAATCAGAAAGATGAGAATAATGGAATGTTTGTTTTGTCAAAAATGAAGTAAGATTTTGGAAACTGAAAAAGTGCATTCTCTAGAATGATTGGTGCAGAAGATGCCTGAAATGTGGAAAGAAGATTATTTAACTGAAGAAAGATTAAACGCTGAGCCAAACTGATAGATTTATTAGAGTGAAAATGGAGCACAGAGAAAGGGCAGAAATGATTCAGATTATTAGAGTCTAAAGGATGTTTCTTAAGAAATAGAAAACAATAGTGAGTTAAAGGAAGAAAGTCAGAACTATACAGTTAGGCGTGAATTATAGAGAAAGCAGATGTAGCCCAACCAATGTTTAAACTAGCTTTGCCAGATAAGGCGGTAGTACATCATCAAGAGGAGAAAGTATATCTCAGGATAAGTAAGAACAAACATCTACCTTGAAAGGCAGCCTACAACGGTTAGTTCAAATGAGTGCAAATGTTTGAAAGATGAAAAGTTCCAAATGACCATGAGTGTGTTTTGAAGGAAGACTGGTAATTAATAGATCAGACCCCTTTCTTGGGATCTTCTGCCTCCCTTCAAAGCCACCAAGTTTGCTTTATTTCCCTATTCCCAAGACTTTATAGGTGGTCTCAGGTTCACTAAACGTGAGTGTCAGAAACCAATTTAGAGGGCCATGTTACTGGGCCTACCTGTGGAGGGCTGGTGACTTTTACTTCTGATGTCAGGGGCTCGACCTACAATGGATACTATGGAACCTAACCAAATGGGCCAAGTACATTTTCTGCCTTTGACTCTCAGTGGTAGACATCAACGTGCAAGCTAGGGCTACCAAGGGGGAAGAGAACAATGGTTGATATCACATAAAGCATTCAGCAGCAGGAATAAATCAATGCCCAGCCAAATACTCATTTTTATATCCAAAATAATAATTTTATTTCTAACCCTAATCATTCAAATGAAGACTACAGCATTCACAGACAATATCACATTTTCCCTTCACTGTTGGGGCTCTAATGTGTCAGTTGTAGGTCCCTGTTCCACCCGTTCCTCGCAATGTGATCAAGGTTATTCTCCATTTACTGGTGGCCTCATCCAGGGAATGCTTACTAGCAGGATTTATTTCAAGAGTCCCCTCTTTGAATACAGTCAAAAGTGTCTTAGCACCACAGCACTTTTAGCAGCAAGTCCCCCAGCGTGCAGTAGGTCGGTAATAGGTCTTATCTGCACTATCTGGGAGGAAGGGTGCAGCGTCTTGAAAGGCAACCCATTCACAGGCACTCCCAGCTCCTCTGGCCCTGCTCAGAAGAGTTGACTGAACGCAGAATAGGTGACAGCACTCGACATGCACACTCTCTCTCAGTCTACAGTCATGCTCCAGCAGCATGCAAAGGTGTGCTCCTCCTGAGGGGTACGTTTCCACTCTTCCAAAGGGGAGGGTGATTCCTATGTTCCTGATCTCAAACCCATGTAGGTGGCAATGCTCCCATGGTGTCCATAGGGTCGGGTCAGTTGCACTTCTCGTTGTTTCTGATGATCTGCAAGTCACTACTGCTCAAGGTTCATGGGTTTCTGCCAAATCCACATAGCACAATTATTCCAGGTAGCCCGTCATGGCATAAATGGTTGCCGCACCACTGCCACACAAGGTTTTAGCCCTTATTTCACTGCAGACCTTACAACGGCGGCCTTTCCTGGCATACAGGGTTGTCGCTACGGTGTTGAGCAGGCTTCAGCCCTTATCCCAAGGCAGTCTTTCCACAGCGGCCCATCCTGACTAAAGAGGTTGCCGCAGTGGTGCCCCACAGGATTCTGCCCTTATCGCATGGCAATCTTTTTACATGACTATCTTCATGCAGCCCACTCAGTCCTGCACATTGGCAATGTCTCGATTGGTGCTACAGCCGTCTTCTCACACCTCACATTGGGAGTTTACTCGACAGGGCTCTGCACTGGACCTGTGATGTATTCCTATAGGTACTGTATCGATTCCCCTATTCCTGACCCTGGTCTGGTTAATAATTAACTAGCAGCCATCTAACGGTGCAAAAACCGTTATCTGATTAAGCCACACCACGGCACAGAAGCGCGTTATCTGATTAGGTCATAACGCATGCCATCTAATTAGACAAGCGATATTCCTCCAGCCCCTGATAAGGCATACGGAGTTCTCAAAACAAATCAAACCTACAGCGACCTGGGAAATTCCCATAGCCATTGTTTTGATTTCACAGAGAACTTCAGCAAAAGAATGTGCGAACGAGCCCGTTCATATGACATCCTTATTGACGTATATATGTCCATCCTTACGTCAATCTCGGCACCTTTCAGGTATAAATATTACCGACATTGCCTTAAGCAAACACATGCGGTGGTGACGAGATCGGAGCAGCGAGACGTGCCGAGGAGCCCAGCAGAGAGCGAAGCCCACAGGCGCTGCCCCGCCTTCCTGACGCGCTGAGAACGAGACGCTGCCTTTCTCCTGCTGAGAAATCCAGCTCCGGCGCTTCCAAGCAGCCCTCGCAGGCAGCTGGAATATCAAGACCTGGGATAAGAGATACCAGCCCTCCATCATTCTAGATCTCAGGTACAGAACTGAATAACCCCTTGCAGAGAATTCTCGAGTCAGTCCCTTGGCAAACAAACTTAACTTAAACTGCTACTTATCTACTCCCGCCCACGTATTAGGCTTAGGTCAGGTACACTGGGGTAGGCGAGGTTAGAAGCACCAGTTGAGTATGATTAGTCAAATGTATATATGTATGTATCTATTTTATCCATTTTAAAGTATCATATGGCTCAGAAACCATATCAATGCTTTTACAGTATTATTTTATAATTCTGTCTTTACTGTATGCACTTTACTTAACTATAAGTATTACAATAATAGCGATTCATTTCTCTTGTATGAGAAAGGAGACTGATCAATAAATAATATCTTTTATTGAACACGCCCGTCTTTTCCTTTTCTCTACAATCTGGTGAAACTAAGAATGCACTGAACTGACTGAGTAAAATAAGTTGTCTTTCGTTTTCACACGACTCTAGAGATACACTCTTGATTAGGGGAGAGCAAAGTTGTCATGTTCTATGGTTGTCAGAAACTAAATCCCTTCTTGTCTATCCAGGGAGGTTAAAATCCTCCTTGCCTATTCGAGAAAGTTTCTAGTGAACTCTGAGCTAGCTGGCAAACACAAAACTTTAAGTCTAATATCGTCGGTAGAAGACCTAGTTAACCTCTGCCCTAGGTCTATACTATTGAAGATATTATTCCAATGCGCAGAGCCTATTGGGATAATAGGAAATACACTACAGACCTTGCTCCCACCAACGCTTTCCTGTTCCTCACAGGGCACATTGAGCCTGGCAAGCAGGCAGGCACTGGTGCCCTAGGCTCCAGAGAAGGTGTTCTAGGTTTCCCTGGGTGATGTCCCTTTACCTAGTATGGAGACTAGCAAGACTTGATCATGAAGTCTTGTAAACTTTCCCCTCCTCACATAGCCCATCTGACGACTAGGCAGATGACAAGCTTTGGGGTCTCAATCGCCCCTTCTCATGTAAATGTAAATTGATACTTGTATAGCGCACTACTCACCCGCAAGGGTCTCAAGGCGCTTGTACGAATACCGCTGTGGAACCCATCCTGGCTTTCCCTGTGAGGTGTCCACTCCTGGGCACCCCCAAGGTGGAGGCCAGGCATCCTTAGCGTTGTGGGGGCCGTTGTGGAGATTAAGCAAGCTATTGCCCAGAGTGGCAGAGTGGGACTCCATGATTGGAATAGGCACCGAGGCGAGAATTATCAGGTCCGTGGAATTTTTGAGCTCAAGACCCGCAGAGGCGGGGAATTGAACCCTGGTCCTGGGCTAGACCTCTGCATCAGGGTCTGCCGCTCTAACCATTGAGCCACACTTCTCCACTTTGAGCCACACTTCTCCACTTATAGTTCATTACCAAACACCTAATGTGATTTAGGGTCTGGGTCTATGATGTTTTCAGCTGTGGTTCAGCTTTTATTGAAGTACATACTTCTCATCCACCTCTTCCTCTTGAAAAGCCATCTGTCACATCAGGAGAGACTCCGAAGCGGATAGTCCCACAACACAGACCATGGTAGTGAATAGAGATTACACCTGGATGTCACCCACAATGATATGTGCATCAAAATGTTAATCTCAGACTTCCATCTCCACTATTTATAAATACCTTATCAGCCTAATTTCCTTCTGGAGATATGCAAAGCCCCTTCCTTGTGATCAGTCACTGAATCAAAGAGAAGCCTTTGAAGTGTGCAGGCAGAGCAATGCTTTCCCTTCTCCAGTGTGCCCCACCCCGCTAACCAGAATGCAGCAATACACAAATATGTAACTGGGGTTTCCTCTACCTCCTTGTGTCTTCTTTCGGCAGGTCCAGGCCTCCCAAAATGGAAACTAGTGTCATCCATGTAGATACCATTACAGGCACACTTGCACTCAGTGTATGTACATAGTACAAACACTTTCCATCACTGTTACCTCCATGTATTGTGCCACCACAGGCACCCATACACTAAGAACACACATTCACTCTGCATGAACGGATCAGTGCTGTAGCCTTTCTATAATGTCCCACTTCCTGTCACACCTACACCCAGCACACACATTCCCCATGCGTGCTCTGCACAACACTATACCCTTAATGTACTGTACTCCTTGCAGGTACACATACACCCAGTACATGCACTCACCATGCACGCACTGTATAGTACTACATCTTTCATGTACTGTGCTTTTCATAGTTACACATAGACCCAGTAGATGCATGCATCATACACACACTACACAACACTGCTCTATAACAGTATTGTACACTACCCAGGCATGCATACAAACAGTGCAGAGTCACCACTTTGGCACAGTATTTCAAAGCTAACTGCTGTAGGCCAAGGGT
Source organism: Lissotriton helveticus (assembly GCF_964261635.1). NCBI lineage: Eukaryota > Metazoa > Chordata > Amphibia > Caudata > Salamandridae > Lissotriton > Lissotriton helveticus. The sequence goes on from NC_136058.1 coordinate 212,986,578, forward strand.
GAGTTAACCACACAGCAGGGGAACTTTAAAAAGTGAGTGAGCATGTAGGCCTATTCCAGTGACACAGATTAAAAAGGACCTGTTAAGTCTTGATGCTTAACTTCTGGTCAACTTCCACCTGGAGAACAACAACGACAGCAACACCACTACCCTGCTGGACAACCTCGCCAACATTGGACTCAAGCAACTGGTGAACACCCCTACCCACTACGCCGGCCACACGCTTGACCCCGTCTTCTCCTCCAGCAAGCACATTGCCTTCAGCCACTCCACCGTACTTCACTGGACCGATCACAGCTGCGTCCACTTCAGCTTCAAGAGAACCACGACCCACCACCCGCAACAAGTTCCCCGCAGGAGCTGGAGCAAGATCACCGCCGACCAGCTCACCACCTCCCTCAGCCAGAACCCTCCCACCAACACGACGGACCCCAACGAAGCAGCCCGCATCTTCACACAGTGGCTCATCAACTGCGCCGATGACCTCGCACCACTGAAGAACCCTCCCAGCAGACACCGCAGCAAAAAAGCCTTGTGGTTCACCAACGAACTCAAAACATCCAAGAAAAACTGCTGCACCCTCGAAAAAGCCTGGCGCCACGACCAGACCTCAGAAAACATGACCGCTCTCAAGAACGCCACCCGCACACACCACCAGCTGATCCGCACCACCAAAAGGACATCATTCAAAGAACGCCTGGACAACAAAACCCACAACAGCAAGGAACTCTTCAGCATCGTCAAAGAGCTCTCCAACCCCAGCGCCGGAAACAACGACATCACACCCTCGCAAGACCTCTGCGACTCACTCACCTCCTTCTTCCACCGCAAGATCGCCGACATACACAACAGCTTCGACGCACCAACCACGCACCCAACCACCGAAACAACGACCCCCACCACCACCCTCTGCAACTGGACCCCGGTCCGCACCGAAGACACCACCCACATGATGAACACCATCCACTCCGGATCCCCTACCGACACCTGCCCCCACCAACGCTTTCCCCCCACGTCTTCAACAAGGCCGGCTCCATCATCGCACCCCAACTCCGGAACATCATCAACATCTCCGTCAACACCGCCACCTTCCCGGAGAGCTGGAAGCATGCCGAGCTCAGCACCCTCCTAAAGAAACCGACAGCGGACCCCACCGACCTCAAGAACTTCCGCCCCATCTCGCTCCTTTCCTTTCCTGCCAAAGTCATCGAGAAGACCATCCACATACAGCTCACCGCCTTCCTCGAGACGAACGGATCCCTCGTCCCCTCACAGTCCGGTTTCCGAGCCAACCACAGCACCGAGACCGCTCTCATCGCAGCCACCGACGACATCAGATCCCTGCTTGACAACGGGGAAACAGCTGCCCTCATCCTCCTGGACCTCTCTGCAGCATTCGACACAGTCTGTCACCACACTCTAATACAGCGCCTCAGCAACTTCGGAATCCAAGGGAAAGCACTGGAGTGGATCACCTCGTTCCTCGCCGAAAGAACCCAGAGAGTCCGCCTCCCCCGTTCCGTTCCGGGGCCACCGAAGTCATCTGCGGCGTACCTCAAGGATCCTCGCTCAGCCCCACCCTCTTCAACGTCTACATGAGCCCCCTCACAGCCATCGCACGCCAACACAACCTTAACATCATCTCATACGCTGACGACACCCAGCTGATCCTCTCCCTCACCAACGACCCGGCAAACGCCGATGAAGAACAGCCGCCTGAAGCTGAACTCAGACAAGACGGAAGTCCTCATCCTGGGATCATCCCCCTCCACCTGGGACGAGTCCTGGTGACCCCCTGCCCTGGGCACCACCCCCAAGCCAACGGACCACGCACAAAACCTGTGATTCATCCTGGACTCTGCCATCGCAATGACCAGACAAGTCAACGCCGTATCGTCATCCTGCTTCAACACCCTGCGCATGCTCCGTAAGATCTTCCGATGGATCCCCACCGAAACCAGGAAGACGGACACCCAGGCACTCGTCACCAGCCGAATGGACTACGGGAACACCCTCTTCGCGGGAACCACTGCCAAACTACAGAAAAGACTTCAACGCATACAGAACGCCTCCGCACGACTCGTCCTGGACATCCCCCGCCACAACCACATCTCCGCCCACCTGAGAGACCTGCACTGGCTCCCAATCAGCAAGAGGATCATGTTCAGACTCCTCACCCGCGCACACAAAGCTCTCCACGACCTGGGCCCCAAATACCTCAACAACCGCCTCACTTTCTACATGCCCACCCGCCAGCTGCGATCGACCAGCCTCGCCCTCGCCACCGTACCACGCATCCGCAGAGCCACCACTGGAGGAAGATCCTTCTCCTACTTGTCAGCCAAGACATGAACTCCCTCCCCATCCACCTACGACTGACCCAGGACCATCTCTCCTTCAGGAAGCAACTCAAGACCTGGCTTTTCGAGCAGTAAAGGACCCCCCCAGCGCCTTGAGACCCTTCCGGGTGAGTAGCGCGCTTTACAAATTGTTCTGATTGATTGATTGGTGAAGGTAGTAACCTTCCACCATTATGAGGGAAAGGCTTTGGACACTCCTCTCGATTCAACATGATCGCAATCCTTGAGGCAGGCCTCTCTCATGGGGAACACATATGATCCGAGGTTTCCTATGACAACAATAATCAGCATTAGGGATCCAGACAATAGTACAGCTGGACACACAGATTAGGGGTAAACAACCATTACAATGCAGAGAATTTTTCTGTCCCAGCAGTGGGCATAATATGGGGCATACACAAATGAAATTTTGCAGTCTAGCTCAGAGTGTTATAGAAGAGAGTGCATCAATAACTCCCTGTTGTTGGATACCTCTTTCACTTCCACATTCAAATTATTCATAAATTGATTCTTTATAACCAATTCCTTTCCTAATATTTCACCGCAGACTATTTGGAACTCATTTAAGTCTACGACTAGAGACGTCAATATTTTGTTTGTCTCCCCAATAGAAAAAAAAGAAAATACTCTTAAAAAATTACTATAAATTATTAATTATATTAAAACCTTAGAAGATATACATTTTGCTACCAAATCTAAAACACCCTTAGATGATTTAATCACTTTTCAATTCAATAAATCTTCTACAAAAATGCTGCCTCTTATCGACCTAAATCTAGCTGTGAATATTATGGAGGTCAGAATAGAGTAGAAAGCTTTTGGCTAATTCTCTTAAAAGAAAAAAGATTGAGTTAAAATAGAATCCATTCTACAAGATGGCTCCTTTCTTATATTCAAAGAAGCTACAATATCAGCTGAATTTTCATAAGATTATAATACCCTCTATACTCCTGAGTTAATCCCTCACCAAGACATTATACATCATTATTTATTATCCACTCGAAAAAAAAGTTTAATAGTCATACTGATTTCTCCCCTTTGGAAAGGTAAATCTCTATAAAATGTATTATCACAGCAATTACATTGATTAAAACAGGAAAAACTCCCTGTCCTTATTGGTTGCCTATTGAATTTTATCTTCATATTTCTGAGATTTTATTTCCTAAAATTCATTAGTTTATTTTGCTATTTTATAAATACCAAATCAGTCAGAGGTACCTTCCAAGATGCGTTAATTTGCCTCATACTCAAAAATCGTAAAGCATTTACTTGCATGGGGTTTATTTTTCAAACCATCTCTTGGTTTGGTTTTGGTCCCAATTTTATTTAATTTTATATATTGTTCTATATGCAGCCCCCAAAGCTTAAATGTATGTTAATGGTCTACTCTCTTCCTCCTTTTCATTACATATAAGGGTCAGGCAGAAATTTCCTTTCTCTTCTTTACTGTTAATTATCACACTAATACCGTTTCTTTCAAAGGTATGACAAAACCCTGATATACTTGGTTTTCATTACGGAGATAAACAAGCAAATGTTATGTTTATGCTTATTATACTCTATTGTGTGCATCCAGTCCTGATTCCTCCCTGTATCTATTCCTTACAGAAGTTAATAGTATTGCTGCTCTTTCTTGTAATAAACTTAACCCAGACAAACACGAAATTATCTCACACTTTATGCTTTAAAGAAGATTTCATTCACTCTAATTTAGACCTGAATCCATCTAAAACCAAGTATTTAGGACTTCGGTTTACAGACTCTATTACAGAAACTATTTGTTTTAATTGACAGTTATAACTAAATTAGCATAGTTAACTTCCAAATGGCATCCTTCGTTTTTTGTCCTGTTAGGGTAGACTTGACTTTAGCAAAATTAGCCTTGTTCCTCTTGTTCTCTTTCTCCTCTCTGCAATTTCTATATTAGCACATATCATTTCTTTAAAAAATGTCTTCCATTTTATCTTTATTTCTCCGAAATAATAAACAAAAAAACCTGCATGTCTCTTCTCAAACTGAAATGAAATAAAGAACAAAGAGGTGTCAATTTTCCAGATTTTCAGTCCTATCACAATGCTTTCATTCTCAAACAAACTTCACATTATTTATCAGATGCAAATTTAGAATCCTCTCCTCTTTGGTTAGATATTGAAAATTGCTTTATACATCATTTCTCCTTTGAAGAAATCTTGTCTTTCACCCAAAAACATACCTTCATATGCCTTCCTATCCACAAAAATATTCACAAGTATTGCTCTTTCACCAGACAAACAGCTCATTCTTAATTCATCTATATGATATATTAAATATATAAAAATTAACAAAATACCAATTTTTTGAAAATCTTGGAGAGAGTAAGGTTTACTTTGGGTCGATCACATATTCAATTTGATTTTTTTCTTCCGCCCATGAAGCACGATTCTGTTTGAACTTTCCCCTCTTTAATAATGAAATATGCAATTCCTTAATTCACACTTGCTTACAATCCATGTCCACACTCCCAGCACATAATTCCACTCATACTCAAAATTCTAAATTGGGCAATTTTCTCTCATTATCCCTTCCATCTTCTCATATATTCAAAGACTTCAATAAATCCACAGACAACAAACTTAAACTAGAAGTTGAATAGACCTAAACATATATTGGCCTTCTACACTTTAGGATAAGTGGGTAGAACTTCGCAAAAGCTCCTGATCAGATAATGTAACTTAGACCTTATTGTTTATCTATAATAGACTCACAGTTACTTTAGTTGTTTTAAGTAAAATGAATACTAATATTTTACCCACTTACTAGTCATGTGAAAATATTCAAACTGATCTTCATCATACACATGAATTGTGCTTGAAAGAATGGAAACAAATCAACTCTATTTTTAATACCACTGTACCTTTCTCATTTGCAAATATGTTTTCAGTTAGCTTTTGTTATGATTGGAGTAACTGCTCCCTCAGTATCAATACTGTTGATTTATTGTTGCTTTTCAGCAGCTGAACAAAAACTGGAAAAACTCCTCAAAAATGTCTTCCAAAGTCTGGTGATGTGGTGTATGCCATAATAGAATCATAGACTTCACAGAGCTTATGTTAACCCCGGTGCACTTGCTGTTAAAAGAGATATTATTTGGTCACCAGTAACTGTTTTCAATGATTCATCCTCATGGAGTTCTAATCAACCTTCTATTGAACAAGTTGCCAAACCCCTTGTAATCCTACTTACTAGTTTTCACTATATGACTGTAATATTTAATTGCTACTGGACTTATAGTAATTATATATTCTACACTTCTCTTTTTTTCTGATCAAGTCCCTATTTAGTCTTTATTATTGCTGTACTATTAGCTTTTTCTTTGTTTCTTCTCTTTTCTTTTCCTCCCTTTTTTTCTTGTTCTTTCCTCAAAATAATGGAATGTTAACTTAGCATCATACTTAAATTACTTGTTATACCATACTTAGTTATAATACTTTTTTTTTCATTTGACTGTTTCTGTATTACTCTAGAAGATTGCTTACTTATTAATGCAATATATTTAATAAATGTCCTTTTTCAAAACTCAAAATAAAATGTGCTGGCTATCTAGTATATGGACTTACTGTCCTTGGAGAGAAGGAAATCATGCCCCAGTCTGTGCTGACTTGAAGATCACATATGGAATTGTGAACAATAGATTCCTCTGGGTCAATACTATTCTCAATGATAATTAATGGGCGGAGAAGGGCATGTGACCTCTGACATATTGCTGCATTGTGTTCCAGATATCTGAGCCTTTGTGTGATTTCCAGACGACAAAAGTTAATATTTTTCCTTGTGATATTGGTAGTATGAAATATGAACACACCTTCTCACATCGATGTGTGTGAGTAATTGTAGTTGTATCTTCTCAACACAATGTACGAAGGCACATGAGTAATTTAGAATTGCATTGGACCTACTGTTACCTAAGCAACCATTGTACTAATGAGCTGGTAATAAGTTGCAACCAGGATCGCTTCCTCTGTGTGATGCATGGTGAGAATGCCTAAGATCATTAGTACGATGTATTCATGTGTTCCATACTTTATTTTTGTGGAGAATGTTTGTATTGCTGTACTCAAGGTATTTCTGTATTCAGCATGTAAAATAAATACACACACTCTACTACCATTCTAACTGTGTTGAGGATGCACAAAATTGCTGGAATTCTACCTGGTATACAATTGATCAAGTGGCTCTGGGTCTGTGAAATCCTTTTATTCAACTCAAGTACTTTCACATTGTGACCCTCCACTGCCACCTGATTGGAGTTGATTTGTCACCATTAGTTAAAAACGGAGCTGGCCCTGAAGCTTAATACAGCCAAACAAATGCCTTGGGGGTTGGTGGGGTAGGGCATAGGGGCATTAACATCCTTTCTTCGAAGAAAATCTTTTCAACGCAGGTTTATTAATTGATTGCTAAGCTTTCTGTTTGCCAAAGAGCATGTAAGAGTGATCAGCATGATGGTGTGTGCTAGTAAGATCTCAGTAGCAACCTACAGCATTATTTCACCGAATAAATAGAGCTTATTGGCTTTTAATGCATGGGTTTGGCATCCTATCTATCACTTTTAACAAACAAAATAGTTCCCTTTTCCAAAACATGAAAGCAGAACATTTTATTTGCTCAGTGACAATGAAAAGTAAGCATTTTCAATGTGGTAGCCAAGGTGCTTTAAATGCCATCAATATAAGTGAGGTCTGAGCTAAATTTTTCCTTCCTTTATGTGTGAGATAAACAAATAAAGGAAATCCATTGCATTTTTTTCCATGTGTTGATTATATGCATAGGTGTGTGCATGCATGTCACAAATTATGAGGTATGAAGGGCAGCACTTGTATATTTTCACCTTTGCAGCAAAATCTCGAAGTCAGACCCTAGTTAAACAACAAAAACAGCAAAACATGTGACAGTTTCCTGATAGCATGTCCAAGCCAATAACATATATTTGTACCGTTTTGGTGCACATTGTACATAATACTGGTGGGACAGCAGGACAACCAAGAGTTATCATTAATATAACAAAAATCTTCAGAGGGACTCTAGCTAAAATAGATTGAATGTGTGACTCTATACCTTAAGGAGGCAGGTCATGTTTCACCTGATATGGAGACATCACCTCAGACTCCTCTCACGACTATAATATAAGCAGACCTTGTTAACAGGGTCACCGATTCTGTCAAACTGCAGCTATTATTTTGAGGAATCAAGAACCAGATAACCCAGAATGTGTCACCTTCATTGGTTCATATTACTTACAGGTTCATTGATTCTCTTCCAAAAGATAGCAAGGAGGAAGATTGCAGTGACTGGTGGGGACAGGTAACTGGTCATAGACTGCATGTAGTCGAAGAGTTTTCCACTGTTGGCTGCCTGAATGATGGGTATCCAAAGAATACTGATACCAACAAGGACAAGTATGAATATTCTAAAGAAAAAAATGGTTAAAAAACAGAAAGTTAAAATGTATTCATAAAAGTATGAAAAACAGAACTGTTTTGTGCACTAGTTTTTTAACATTTATAATTTACCAAAACGAACATGTTTTTAGTGTAAACTTAACAACTAAGAACATGACAAGGGTATTGGCTTACACCTCGTAAAGGAATGTTTTGTTATTCTCTGGGCATAAGGGATGGAGAATTGCTGGAGATGATGGGACCGATATCTGAGTGGAAATGGAGAAGAGCACAAGATGGAGATGGGTAGCCAAAATATGTGGGTTTGTCAAACCATAGTGTTTGGGATGAGTTAAAGGTGCAGACCTTTTATTCTAACAAAATATCCACTAGGGAATAGGAAAATATGTTTTTAAAAACTTGGAACTAGGACAGGTGGAATACTATCAGGGCTGTGTAACTACATTTTGTCTGGAAATTGACTAAGACCAATTGGCAGAAGACCCAGCTGGCTTCACCCAAAGGTTTTATTGGCTGCAATGCAGGTTAATGTCATGCAACAGGGATTGAATAGGCAGGTTATAGAGAATAAGTTTTTGTCTAAATATATGTATTTGGTTGTTCATTGTTAGCCTCACCCTTACAGGTATTTTGATTAGACCCTATGTTTCGCTCTTGCACCATGAAACGTGGTGTAAGAGCAATGCAAAATATATTTATAAATAATGCAAGACTACCTTGCATTGCCCTGAAAGGCTTCATAAATCTCGTGATGTAACGCAGCGCAAATCACAGCGTTGCATTACTCTGCACCAAGGAGACATTGCCATAGGTGTTGCATGGGTGTTCCCACTCAAAATCCATGGATTTTGATCTATTCTCGGATTTACAAGAAGAGGTAAACCTGGAAATGCACCAAAAAGATACTCATCCCCAGGAAAAGCGTAACAAGAAGAAATATCTTTATTTCTCCTTCCCTCTCAGGATTGATTTGTGCAAGAAAGTGTCGCTTCCTGCACAAAAACAATCCTGCCTACAACAAAGACACCCTTACACTATAGTGCAAGGGATCCTGAGTTGGTACTAGGCTGCCAAAATGGCCCCAGCACAAGGGAAAATGACAGGAATGCACTGTATTGGATAGATACAGCACATTCCTGACTTTTCCCTGTGACACCACAACATTCATAAATATTCCCCCTAGTGTGGAGAGAATGGTTAGGATAGCTCAGTTCTATTCCTTCCTTCTGCCTTCTTCCAGACGGAGGACAATTGAAGAGCACCTGCCATACTTTCAGTTGAACACAGGCCAGACAGCCTGCCTAGCCTGTCAGTAATACCACTGCAAGACCACAACATATTTTATACTACCTGACTCCCCCTCACAGTGGCAGGCTTAATTTGTCAGTTTTAACTATAAGTGCTGCATGCAAGAAATTGAGACTATAGGAAAGGAACACCTTTTGATGTGGGGTGGAACACACTAAGGATACTGGCCAGACCTGACCTTACACTTTGTACAAGCCAATCCTAACCCTCACTCAAAATCCAACCTACACACCATAACCCATGCCTCATTTACTTCTTCAGTGTATTCTTTTTTCAGTCACGGCAATAGGAGTGTCCTGCAGCAGCAACTTGTGACTCCACTTCCAAATATACCATTCATAGACTATTTTCAATGGTTTATATTGTTTTGATTGGTGGGAGGCAATAGTACAACAAAGCCAGAGAGGAGCTTCTCCTGTAGCTTTTGCAGTACTGGCATGTGTGCTTCTGCATCTACCCTGAAATAACATTTATCAGCACCGGCAGGTAACTGACAATGAACCCAAGTAATACAATTCGCAACAAAGAGAGGAAGTTGGTATAAAGCACCAGTCAATACCAGGGAGGAAAGCACCATTTGCATAAAAGAGAAACACTACACAACACTCACAATGATGCTCTCTGTGCCATGTAAGTCCTCTAAGAAGCAAACTTTTCTATCCGCATTATCACTTCCTGTCTCATGCAAACTCTTGCATCACCAAAACACTAGTTTATCCTTAGAGGTGGTAAAACAACAGATTGACCTAACTCAACATGAAAGGAGAATTTAAGAACTCAAGAATCATTGCTCTTGAGGTATGGAAAGAAGTACAAAAAACTTTGGTAATCCCCAAAATAAACTTCTATTTCCCTCTGTGGAAAACAAATGTACTGCCTCAATTATTGTATGATAGGATGGATAGGATCTGGGATCAACAAGGAATAAGAAAAATTGGCTGTATTTATGAAGGGGAGCGAATGATGGGATTTACCGCCATACAGATGTAATTTGGGCTCCCTGCAAATCATGGATTCAAATTTATACAGATTCTGAAAAGTCTATCGGGTTTTAGGCCACGGATCTCTCCGGGCGGCAGGATTAAGCCTATTGAGTATTTAGTAGGGGATGGAACAGTACTTTGCTCCTGAATATACAAGATGATATGGAAAAATGTGAAGCGGCCTGGGTAAATAAATTGAATGATCCTGATGTAGATATGTATAAAGCGCTGCATTTAGCAGAAAAACTTTTTCATTCAACCAATTTAAAAGTCTAACAGTATAAAACGCTTTTTAATCTGTATGTTACCCCTGCTAAAACGTATGATTGGGGTAAGAGAGAAGATGACAAATGTCCGAGGTATGGAGAAGGGCCAGCAGATTTAAAACACATGTTATATCAGTGTGAAAATCTAAGGGTAATTCAAGGAGAGATCGGGATCTTCTGGGAGGGGCTGCTAGGATCTAAGTTCGACCTATCCCCTACCCTTATGTTAATGGGGCATGATAGTAGCCTGGGCCTCAGTAAAGAATATGAATCCCTTGTTTTTATATGTGTAGCAGTTCTCAGGATACTTTTAGCAGCAGGATGAAAGGACCCAGTTCCTCCCACTTTTCAAATGTGGCTTGCACACCTCTTAGGGATACATAACTTGGAATCTTCCCTTTATACAAAGAGAGGTAGGAAGATGAGGAAGCTGGGATCGGGAATTTGGGCCCCATCAAGAGATGGAGAGATAATGCTCAATGCCCTCTTACTATTGATAGCAAGGGAGTGGGCTAGGGTACCGCCCAGATATGATATGATATACCTCTAGGGCAAAAGGCGAATAATGGTAGTCAGATAAAGTTTAGTGTAGTCATATTGTGCGTCTGATGGCACATATGTTTTGGATTGAAGAAAGTGCCCCTATATGTCTGTGTCAATAGATTGCTTTTATTACTGAATGTACTATAAGATAATTTAACTCTATTTATGTTTGTTTTATCCCCATGTTTTATCTCCTACTAATCATATTAACTGTTTAATTAATATTCTGGTTTTATGTACACGCAGGACTTTATATTCGATACGGAATAAAATGTATTTATTATTGGTATGTCGTGTATCTAATAAAAAATAAAAAATAAAAAATCATTGCTCTTCTCTACAAATGTAAATTCCATGACCTGCCATAAAGATACAATTTCATATGAAAGCATAACAACCTGCCAACTATCATGAGCTCCTGCTCAGATGCATTCCTGCGTATCCTCTGCCAAATGTCAAGAGTAAACAAAGTGCTACTACTGTTGAAGATGGATGTGAGTGAACTCATAAGGGCAGCCATTAGGACAGCGATCATTAAGCCTCTCAGACCTGCATGTAAAAGAAAAACAAACACAATGGCATGAATCATGCACAACCAAGGTTGACAACATCACCCACATATTATCATTTACCAATGTAAATGTATGTATTATATTATCTATGTGATTCAGCACCAATGCCAAAGCTTTAAGAAGCAATATGTAGGCCAAAGAGTGAATGGACATGATTTAGGAACCATATATCAGCAATGATTAATAAGAAACTTGACCAGCATGTAGTCAATCATTTTAACCTTGTGAACCATTTCCCAGCAGATCTGAAGATTTTCCCTGTGGAAAATGTCTAAATGGAGGAACTAAAATAGTTGCACCCAGATTGACTGAACATACCACCTGATTACTGCACATCTCAATTGATCTCAGGACTGCACTTCTTCCACATTCAAAATAGAATCTTCACTCTTGTTGCTTCTTGAGCTGCATGCTCAGCAGGTCCTTCTGTAGAAAAGCAATGCTGGTTCCCACAGAACATGGGGAACCAGCAGGGACTGCAGGACCTTCAGGCTCCCTGCAGGGACCTTCAGGCTCCCCAACAGTCCACAATGTGAGAAACTGGGTGACCTGGGTGAGACCAGGGCACCAAGAAGTGTGACCAAGCCCTGGGGCATGGGGTCACTGGGGCCAGAATCGGCCCAGGAGAGGGGGCAGAGCTGCTCCCCTTCCATGTTTAAAACAAAATTAAGGGCAGGCCCAAGAGATGGGGTCCCTGGGCTAAAATAGGCCCATGGAAGGAGGACCACCACATGGCTCCCCTTCCTTAATGTGAAAGGAAATGAAAAAAAGAAAAAGCCAGGCCCCAGGGGATGTGGTCCTTGTGCCATAATTGCCTGAGGAGGGGGGCAGCACAGCCCCCTCCCGAAAATACTTGGCCCCAGAGGGGTCACACGGCCCCCCTTCATTTATAATTAACAAAAAAGACAAGAGAAAGCTGCTGGCACGATGCTGGAGGCCCCACACCCTTTCTGCATGGCTCTGCAGTTGTGCCTCCTGCGAAGCTGCTGGTTGGTGGATGAAGTCCTCTTGGCTGCTATTGGTCCTTGGGGGCCAACATGACCTCCTGTTACCTCCAGTACGTCCCTCACAGTGGGATTGCTGAGAGGTGGTTAAAGCCCCCTCTTTCTCCTCCACTCTGCAAATGTGCCTCCTGGCACACTACTCATTGGGGGAATGAATTCCACTTTACTCCTGAGGGCCTCAGGACTAAAGTGGACTTCTCTCCCAATCAGTAGTTCATCAGGAGGTGCATTTGCAGAGTGGTGGAAAAAGAAGGCATGGCCTCCGAGGAACTCTCAAGAATCCCACTGAGTGGGACTTACTAGAGGTATCAGAAGGGGTAGTTGGCCCCCATCACCAATAACATAAATGTTGATATCACTGATAACATCATCCACAAACTCACTAATGTACCCACATAGAACCTTTCATACACCCACTGCCATACAGCCATACACAAACCCATTCGTAGACCCATACCACACCCACTCACAGATTTATGGATCTACACACATATCCACTCACCTTATTCATGCAGCCATTCAGACACAAACTCATTCGCTAATACAGCCACTGACATATCCATTCATACAACATTACTTACTCATACAGATACTAAGACATATTCATGCACCTATACAGTCACTGACACAAGCATTCACTCACCCATATAGCCACTCTCACATTCTTTCACTCACCCATACAGTCACTCATACACCCCATGACTCACCTATACTGCCTTTCACATACCCAGTTACTTACTCATATATCACTGACATATCCACTCAACCACCCAGCCATACACACTCACTCACCCATACAGCCCCTCACACACACACTCACTAACCCATACAGCCACGCGTAGCCGTTTTCTGGGCAAACTCTTGTCTCCTGGTAATTTGGAAGACCTCGGGGGACCCTGCTCTCATCCCTGGTGATTTGTGACCGGCGAAGGAGGGCTGCTGCCAGCGTGTTTGACGGAGTGGGACTGCGAGTCCCAGGCGGCAGTGCGCAAGCTGATCCAGCACACCTGGGACTCTTCCCGTCCCCCTCCCCCTTGGCAGTACTTCACGGCTCGGGGCCCCTGCTCCGCGGGCGCCGCTCGTAGCCGTTTTCTGGGCAAACTCTTGTCTCCTGGTAATTTGGAAGACCTCGGGGGACCCTGCTCTCATCCCTGGTGATTTGTGACCGGCGAAGGAGGGCTGATGTCAGCGTGTTTGACGGAGCGGGACTGCGAGTCCCAGGCGGCAGTGCGCAAGCTGATCCAGTGCACCTGGGACTCTTCCCGCCCCCTCCCTTAATTCAATCTAACCAACTATTTATTTATTTTATTTTTTATTTATTTCACTTCTATAGCGCTACAGCTACCCAACAAAGGGTTTCCCGGCGCTGATGATTCAGTGCATTGAGATATTCACATTTTTTAGATGTTGAACAGCCAGGTTTTTAAGGCCTTCCTGAATTTCAAGTGATTTGTTTCCTGCCTAAGGGTCAGTGGAAGAGTGTTCCAGAGGGAGGGTCCAAGATATGAAAAGGATCTGCCGCCCATTCTCGCCAGCCTGATTTTGGGAATCACAAATTGGTTGGCTGTAGCTGAACAAAGGGTACGGGATGGACGGTAGGGATGTATAAGATTTTGTAGGTACTTGGGTGCCTTGTTAGTTGAAATCCTGTGCATAAGACATAAGGATTTGAATTTTACCCGGTTCTCGATTTTCAGCCAATGCAATTCGCGGATGTACTTGGTGGTGGGTGTGGAGATGGGAATTTTCCACAGTAATCTTGCGGCAGCATTTTGCACTGTCTGTAGTCGTCGGGTTGTGGCCTTGTTTGCTCCCAGGTATAGCACGTTGGCGTAGTCGAGCCTGGAGGTTATCAGAGCATTGATGACCGATTTTTGGGTATTTTTGGGCAACATCCAACAGATTTTCTTCAACCACTTTAGAATCGCAAAGCAAGTAGCTGATGTCTTAGTAGCTTGCTGGTTAAGACTAAGTGATTCATCAATGATGACTCCAAGATTGCGGGCTGATTTGACTGGGACCGGGGGTGTACCCATCACATCATCAGGCCAGTGCTGGGGTCCCCAGAGTTCTTTGTTCTTGCCCAAAACAAGTAGCTCTGTTTTCTCGCCATTAAGTTTGAGAAAATTTTTTCTCATCCACTCTGCGATGTTAGTGAGGCCGATTTTTAATGACGAGATGTTGTTGGAGTCCGAGGATGATAAAGAGAAAATAAGCTGTGAATCATCAGCATACGAGAACATGAGTAGACCAGACTCTTCTATCATTTTGGCCAGTGGGCTCATGTAAATATTGAAAAGCAGCGGGCTCAATATAGAGCCCTGCGGCACTCCATGTTTAAGGATCATAGTGTCAGAGCATGCTGATTGGGAAAAAACTTGGAAGGTGCGTTGTTCTAGTAGGGACTTAATCCAGTTGCAGGCGGCGCCCCTAATACCGGTGGCGTGGAGAGTTTGCTCAAGTACAGCATGTGACACAGTATCAAATGCTGCACTGAGATCCAGTAACAGCAAGGCAACCGTTTCTCCGCGGTCCAACAATAGACGGATGTTCTCAGTTACGCCCAGCAGGGTCGTTTCCGTCGAGAATCCTGTGCGGAATCCTGACTGATGAAGAGGTAGTAGATCCTGGGTGGTAATGAAATCAGTGAGGACTCTGTGAACATGTTTTTCCAATATCTTTGCAAAGGTTGGCAATAATGAGATAGGCCTAAAATTGGATGGCAAGTTGGGGTCTGTTCCAGCTTTTTTCAATAAAGGGTGAATCATTGCATGTTTCCACTCCTTCGGTACGGTTTCTTCCTGTAATGATTTATTAAGAAGATTGGTAATTGTCTCTAGGGCTCTATCATTTAGTTTTTTCAGGATAGAACAAGGTAGTGGATCGTTTGGTGAACCTGATTTGATGGAATCCAAAAGTTTACGAACCAGGTCTAAGTCGAGCGGCGGCCATTTATCTAGAATAGCTGGGGGTGTTACATCATGTGGGAATATGCAGGAGGACAACTCTATTTCCGTAGAGATAATGGAGGCTAAAGTATTAGTTTCAAGGTCAATGTTGATAGAAGGCGGAATCACCCTGGACTTGGCAATTTCCTTTGTGGTTTGTTCTATACCCTGATAGATCTTATCAACTTTTTCTACAAAAAAGGCTGCAAGAGTATCACATTGTGATTTGTTTAGATCTGGAGGAGATTGTAAGGTGAGGAAACCAGCTAATTCTCTTACAGTTTTAAAAAGTGTTTTGGACTGGCATAGGGCTTCGGTGATTTTCGTGCAAGCATGTTCAGCTTTAGCTTTGGCACAGAGCCTCTGATAGTTAGAGAGTTTATTTTTGTAAGCCAATTTGGCATCAGGGCAATAGGATTTCCTCCATTGACGTTCTGCAGTTTTGCATGTACTTTTTTCTTGTTTCAAGGTCTCAGTGAACCACGGAGCAGGGGGACGGTGGGAGTTTTGTTTTAATTTAGTTTTAGGCAAAATGGAGTCAACGGCTTCTAAGAGGCAAGTTTGGACTGATGTTGAGAACTCTTGTACTGTTGATTTTGTACAGGGGAGATGGCCCTCAAGAAGGGAATTAAGAATTTCTAGGTCAAGCTTTTTCCATTTCCTGATTAATTGTGTAGGTGCTGATGTTCTAACCCAATTAGAGGTTTTTACAAGAAGGGAAAATTTAATCAGGAAGTGGTCAGACCAGGGCACTGGAATAGCCGTGGGTTTAGATATGTCATTTAAGTTGGAGAGGATAGGATCCAACAAATGACCGGCTCTATGTGTGGGGCCAGAATTCTTTAAGGTCAGATTAAGGGATGCAAGATCCATTTTAAAGTCGCTCACTATGGAGCAGTCATCTTTCTGTAAATGTAAATTCATATCTCCTAGAATAGTAAATCCAGCCATTTTCATAATTAAAGGTCCAAGAAGTCTGACAAGATGAGATATCCATTTAGAGGCAGTTCCTGGTGGCCTATAAATAAGCGCTCCCGAGAAAGTAAAGTTCGGTGTGAGTGAAAGTTTAAAAATTGCGCCTTCACAGCCCTCACATGGGAGTTTGTTGAATTCGCAGTTATAGCGTTTAAAAAAAATAATTGCTATCCCTCCTCCTGGTGGTTTTTCACGATCAAGTCTGACAATAGCATAAGTTTCAGGGAGTGCCATAGCTAAGTCAGGTCCAGAACTGTCTTGAAGCCACGTTTCAGTTAGGAAAACTGCATCGGGAACCTCATCCAAGAGTAAATTGAAGATTTCAGTTCGATGCTTAGATAGTGAGCGACAGTTAATACTAAAGAATAAGAACTGTTCAGAAAGCATCTTATCAATGTTTGTAGGATTTTTAACCTGTAAGGCGTTTATTTGTACGTGGTCAGTGGATAAATGGCAACATTGACATGTAGTTTTCTTTAGATCAGGATCTATTGTCCTGCATGCAGAATTACGAGTAGGTCGAAGGGCTAGTAAACATTCAGAAGAGTATTTTAGGCGTAAATGACTGATTGTGTTGGTTAATGCTTCGGTTATGGGGGGGCAAGTAACTAGGTCCCTGATACCTGAAGGAAGAGGTGCCATAGTGCCTGGCACGTCCGAGGCGCGGACGGGCGCAGACGGGCTGACTCTGGCGTGACTCCGGCGCTGGCGAGGCGCGTCCACTGTACGCGTCCGCTGTCGCGGAGGGTAACCGTATCCTTTTGTAGGAAAGGCTAGAGCGCTGAACCAGCTGCCGCCTCCCACTTAAGATGTCTGCCGTGAAAAATGCTACCCTTCTGCTCGGTAAACAGCCCTGAAATCGGCTGTTACCGGCGAAAAGTGCAAGGGGAGTAATTTGCAGGGGTGGGGTAAGTGCTAATGGTATTTCAAAGTGAATTACGCAAATAGTGAAATTTTAAAAAAGTTTTGGCGTCTAAAAATGCAGCTAGTGTTCCTATGCAATGCGTTTTCGATCAGCGACAATTGCACACACAGCGATAATCACACAGTTAGCACAACAATAGTATTCTACCTCCCGGCTCAAGCCTCAGGAGGGGTCCAAGATTAATGCAGGTAGCACCAGTGTCAGCGCATTGAATCTCGCGTCTGAAGTCCCTGGGCTCCTTTTGTAGGAAAGGCTAGAGCGCTGAACCAGCTGCTGCCTCCCACTTAAGATGTCTGCCGTGAAAAATGCTACCCTTCTGCTCGGTAAACAGCCCTGAAATCGGCTGTTACCGGCGAAAAGTGCAAGGGGAGTAATTTGCAGGGGTGTGGTAAGTGCTAATGGTATTTCAAAGTGAATTACGCAAATAGTGACATTTTTATAAAGTTTCGGCGGCTAAAAATGCAGCTAGTGTTCCTATGCAATGCGTTTTCGATCAGCGACAATTGCACACACAGCGATAATCACACAGTTAGCACAACAATAGTATTCTACCTCCCGGCTCAAGCCTCAGGAGGGGTCCAAGATTAAAGCAGGTAGCACCAGTGTCAGCGCATTGAATCTCGCGTCTGAAGTCCCTGGGCTCCTTTTGTAGGAAAGGCTAGAGCGCTGAACCAGCTGCCGCCTCCCACTTAAGATGTCTGCCGTGAAAAATGCTACCCTTCTGCTCGGTAAAAAGCCCTGAAATCGGCTGTTACCGGCGAAAAGTGCAAGGGGGGTAATTTGCAGGGGTGGGGTAAGTGCTAATGGTATTTCAAAGTGAATTACGCAAATAGTGAAATTTTAAAAAAGTTTCGGCGTCTAAAAATGCAGCTAGTGTTCCTATGCAATGCGTTTTCGATCAGCGACAATTGCACACACAGCGATAATCACACAGTTAGCACAACAATAGTATTCTACCTCCCGGCTCAAGCCTCAGGAGGGGTCCAAGATTAATGCAGGTAGCACCAGTGTCAGCGCATTGAATCTCGCGTCTGAAGTCCCTGGGCTCCTTTTGTAGGAAAGGCTAGAGCGCTGAACCATCTGCCGCCTCCCACTTAAGATGTCTGCCGTGAAAAATGCTACCCTTCTGCTCGGTAAACAGCCCTGAAATCGGCTGTTACCGGCGAAAAGTGCAAGGGGAGTAATTTGCAGGGGTGGGGTAAGTGCTAATGGTATTTCAAAGTGAATTACGCAAATAGTGAAATTTTAAAAAAGTTTCGGCGTCTAAAAATGCAGCTAGTGTTCCTATGCAATGCGTTTTCGATCAGCGACAATTGCACACACAGCGATAATCACACAGTTAGCACAACAATAGTATTCTACCTCCCGGCTCAAGCCTCAGGAGGGGTCCAAGATTAATGCAGGTAGCACCAGTGTCAGCGCTATATAAGCAACTAATAACGCGCTACGCGCGACGCGCCCGTGAGAAGCCCGGGCAAAGGGCGGGCCGTTTGAGGCCGTTCGAGGACGGCAGAGACCGGACCGGGCCACCCCCCTAAACTCTTATTCCCCGGAATTCATACTGAAATCGCAAGTACTGTTTCACTACTAACTTTGCATTTGTGAATCCCCAAAGATCCAGCTTAACTGATCTCCTGCTTATCCGAGATACTAACTTCCCGTACCGGCCTAACAGGAACAATGGTACTAACTTGAGGTAACAAAACCAAGGTCCCGGGGGGTGGGGGCAAGCTGCTAGGCCCCATGGATGACTTCATAACCAAGGCAAACCTATGTATTGATCAAAGCATCACTTTGATGGAAGGTAGGGTGTCCTTGGACTTAGCGCACGCTAAGAGATCCTCAATGGGTAACCTAGCGAACGCAAGAACCCCTGTAACAGATAGCAATTCTGGGTAAAGGACCCTTTGTGAGGGTAGACGTAGCCTACCAAATAACGTGGACCTGTCGGTTTCCCAGCTCTCGGATGCCCAGATAAGTTTAGACTTAGAAAGGACCCCAGAGCTCTTACCCCAAATTACACCGGATGAAATAAGGCAAGCAAGAGGGAGGAGGGAGGGTGCCATAAGGAAAAGAAAGAATGATCAGAATTTTTTTATCCCCAATGAGATTGGAGACACGGCTAGTACGACAGAGAATGCACCTTCTAGAGCTGAGCAGGTGGCAGCTTCTGCAATAATACTCCACTCAGCACATGATTCCTCTGACCATATTAGCATAGAATCCCCTATCCATCTATCCTGTAGTAAAGAAATAACTGTAAATAGTAACTCACAGCTGCTAAATAATTTAGCAGACATACTGAAATCCTTCTTTGAGCCAGTAGAAGTAAGACTAGTGCACATAGAGAACCAGCTATCAAATCTCACAAATCTCATAAAACCCATGCAAGCCCCGGGGGCCCAAAAAACGGGGGGAAATAAACATAACAAACAGATCCTTCCCAAGCATTCAGTCACACAAAACAATGCACCTACATTGTCAAATGTAACATCTAAACCAATACCCCCTGACACACCAAATAATAATAGACTAGCGAAACCCTCCAGTAATGTTGCCATAACTCTACCCCAGGGTAACGCCCGTCAGTAACAACATCGGCGCCTAAGACATCGGCGCCTAAAAAATCGGCGCCTAAAACTCCGGCGCCTAAAACTCCGGCCTCCAAAACTCCGGGTTCTAAAAACCCTGCTCAAAAAACCTCGGCCCCAGTATCCAACAGAGGTGGCCTTAGAGGACCTCCCGAAGTTAGATTTCCTGTTGAGATGCCACCGGAAGCATCTCCTTTCGTGGTGGTAATGACAGGCGTCCCCGAGTTAGCGGACTACAATGTAGAACCTACGTGGTCACTGAAAAACAAGGCCCAACATTGGCTAAATATCAATCGTCCCATCCCACCAACCTGACCATCCAGGATTTTGATGGTACGCAGGACTCCCTGGGTGGGAAACGGTAGAAAAACAATTCCGGGAGACTGTATTGTTATCACATTCGAAGACCCCCGAGTAGTAGACTACATTTGCTCCTGGGAGTATTTGAGTGTTAATGGAGGTATAAACACCAAGCCACTTTCCTTTTTCTACCCTGCAAGACTGTTTAATGGCCCCTTCAATGATCATGACACTCCTTGGGAAGTAGCAGCACCCCGTCCGTTTGATTATGGTAACACAAGGCAAATAGCGGGCCCTCGTCGCCATGACTATGATAGCTCCTGGCACGCTGTGGGCCCACGCCATCGGGGAGGTGGATGGGATGACTGGGGACCGCCCACGCAGAGGACGAATCATAGACAACCGCCCAGCTGGGACTCCTGGTTCAGTATTCCGACGAGGAATAGATTTAGTGGCCTCGAAATGGTCGATTGACCACTAACAGCGACTGAACCTACTAATCTTAACCCACCCTTTCTAATGTCAAAAACAAAAACAATTTCGTCAGTAAACGAAGCTGTGGCGGTTAATCCAGAACCACCGCCCTTACCTATTCTCTTCTGGAATGTTGCGGGTCTCCGTCCTAAAATTGAGGATGGAACTGCCTTACACTTTCTGGAGCAGGGTAAAATTATCTGCCTCCAGGAGACATGGTCCACGACGGAGCTACACCTCCTGGGCTATAAAACATACTTTATTCCAGCTCTGGCCAGTAATGTAGGCAGACCGAAGGGAGGGCTGACTATCTATATTGCAAACACTGTGAACCATCTAAAAGTGTCTATAGTCAATTCTGATCCAAATTTGCAATTATTTTCCCTTTCCTTTAAGAACAAGGAATCTATCCTTCTAATTAACCTGTATAACAACTTAGAAGAGGCCCAATTCCTAACCCTTCTCTCTAATATCCAGGAGAAAACTAACCCAGTTTCTACAATCTAAGGCAGGAAAAGGGGCGATTCATCTTCTATGGGGAGGGGATTTTAATTTGCACCCATGCCCACACGTTGATAATAATCGATGTGGGATAGTGGATGAACATGACGCTCCACTCATGCATTTTGCACATACTAAGGCGGGGACTGCTATGAACAACATGTTATCGAACTTAGATCTCATAATAGCAAATAGGTTAAGCTTGGGTTTAAACTTCCTACAACCAACATATGTGGGAAGGGGATGTCAAACGACAGTCGACTACATTCTCCTGTCGCCTGGATTGCTACGTATAGCTAGATCTTTTGAGGTCTTGATTAACACACTAAGTGATCATTCTGCCCTGAAGATGGATCTTTACTTAACTAATCCCAAACCCCTAACTACAGCTATAGTGAAAACTCTTGCCCAGAACAAACTAGAGATAGGTAAAAAAAACGGTTTTACATTAAAATGGGGGAAGATAAATCCGGCCGAAATAACCGGAAAATTGGTAAAAGTGGCATACCCAAACATAATTAAA
This sequence comes from Lissotriton helveticus, assembly GCF_964261635.1. Lineage (NCBI taxonomy): Eukaryota > Metazoa > Chordata > Amphibia > Caudata > Salamandridae > Lissotriton > Lissotriton helveticus. The sequence continues at coordinate 213,008,289 of NC_136058.1, forward strand.
TGTTTGGATTCACTAGTAACAGATGAAGAAGTCCTAAATAATTGTATCCAGATATTGGAGAAAATTAAGGGACTTCTTACAGTAAAATCAAGGAGTTCGAACCCAACCACCAAAGGGTGGTTTAATCATAGTTGTACCGTGGCCCTAACTAACCTAAAGCTGGCTTTAAAAAAACACCTGGAGAATTGGACCAGGTCCAACTCTTTAGACAGCAATATGGAAGGGCACGTAAACTAAGAATACAAGAATTAAAACAGAAAGTATGGGACGATCTCCATACTAGTGCTGCTGCCAAAAACAGTGAGGCTTTCTGGCGAACAGTCAGATCTCCCTATTTAACTGACGATAACAGTCCCAAGATAGAAGTGGCTATAGGGAAGACACCTGGGTGTCCCACTTTTCTAAAATCTTTAAAAACACAGTAACACCAGTAGGGACAGAAAACACACTTTCAACAGTCGAATACCCAATATCCCTGCAATTTGACATCTCTGAGGTATTAGTTGCACTGGAATTAAGTAAAAATGGGAAAGCTCCAGGCCCAGGTGGTGTCCCAGTGGATCTTTTTAGATACAATCTGGATCTCTGGGCCCCCATTCTTACTAGAGTGTGTACCGCAGCCGCAAAGGTGGGTCTGATAGAATCTTGGACCAATTCTATCATGGTCCCAATCTTCAAAAAAGGGGATCGTCAGGATGTCACATGTTACCGCCCCATCTCACTGCTGGACTCTCTGGGCAAGGTAGCTGGCAGGGTAGTCCTTGAGAGGCTCCAGCAGTGGGCTGAGGAGAAAGGCATTATCTCCGATCTTCAGTTTGGATTTCGGGAGGGGTTTGGTACGGTGGAGCAGGCCCTTAATCTTAGCCTCATAGTGGGAAAATATACCCAAGCAAAGAAGGACACGGTCTATATGGTGTACGTAGACCTGTTCGCCGCCTTTGATTGCGTCTCGCACGCTAAGCTCTGGATAGTTCTGAGTCAAATGGGAGTGTATCCCCCCTCTTAGATTTTTTGAGAGAACTTTATTCTAAAGCCTCTGCGAGGGTGCGCTTCGGAGTGAGGGGAGAGTTGACAGCATCTTTTGGAGTGGAGCGTGGAGTCAGGCAGGGGTGTGTCCTGGCCCCCTTCCTATTCTCACTGTATACGAACGGCCTGGAGGAAGAGATGCTGAAGGGGGGCCAGGATCTCCCACGGGTAAAAAAGCGCCTGATTCCCGCTCTGCTCTATGCAGACGATGCTGTCATTCTGGCGCGCACTCCGCGTGAACTACAGAAGTTCTTGAATAGGTATACGGACTTCATGTGTGGGCTGGACCTACATGTGAATGTTAAAAAAACGTTTGTCATGGTAGTAGGTAGGGGGAAAAAATGAGCAAAGGATATCTACCTCAAAGACCAAAAACTTGAGGTTACTGCCCAGTACCCGTACTTGGGTATTATGATTGATGAAAGGCTGAATTGGAGGCCAGCAGTAGAGGCAAGGTGTCATCTTTTTAAAAGAGCTATAGTGGCCTTGATGAGCTTCTCTCAGAGACTGGGGAGGAGGGCACCAGTGGAGCTATAAAAAATTTATAGTGCAAAGTGCCAGGCGATTGCACTATATGGGGCGGGAGTCTGGGGTCACGTAGATGTTAGCCCCCTTAGGTGACAGAAAACTCTTTCCTCAGATTTCTCCTAGCAATACCGAGATCCACCTCAATCTACGCATCCCATCTGGAACTTGGTATCCCCTTTGTAGAGGATTTGTTAAAGATCCAACCCTTACTGCTTTGGCGACGCATTTCGACCTCAGAAACAAATGCGCTAACACAGACAATTATGGCTGATGCAATGGCTCTCGACCAAACTTCAAAAATAACATGGCTTCTGTATATTAGAAATTTCCTCAAGGACCTTGGCATTGAGAGGTATTATCTCCAACCCGAAGGTATTATTGATATTTCGAAGAGAGCGCTGAAACAACTGGCTCTGAGCCATCTATAGTCCTTGAGGTTGACCTCTGAGGCTACAAAACCCTCGGTCCTCCATGCCAATATGATCCAGGTTACATACCTTATCCAGCCCTATTTAACATTACAGATCAGTACGTATGATAGAATGTTACTGACAAGTTTCAGGTTAGACTTTTTTCATAGACTAGTAGCTTTCCCCGACAGAAATAGGTGGGATACAACTCTCCCTGCCTGCCCCTGTGATGAGGAATCAATACAGACTAATCTACACACAATATTATTTTGTAAATTCCATCATCCACATCGGAAAATCTGGCTATTTCCACTATTAAGGCGATGGGGACTTAGACAATGTCGTCCTGCAATGCTACGTCTTCAATTGTTAGAATCTGAACCTGTTTGCTTTCATGTCCTGAACTTTCTAAAATGTGTCATGAAGCACAGGAAAAACTTGTAAAACCCATACCAGACGTAGTTCTAGATGACGCAATGAAATAATTCGCTCCTCTGTTCTAAATGCATTAACTTGCCTCTGTCTGAATTTTAACTTGTAATATGATCTTTTTAATTCTCTTTTTATATGAAATTGTATTATCAAATGCTGCTTTTATGGTTTTCCAATGTGTAAAGCCGAATAAAGAAATTTATTATTATTACATACAGCCACTGACTGACACACTCACTCATCCATACAAGTAGTTAAACATCCCCTCACCCACCCACGCAAGCAATCAGATACTCATACCAGTCAATTACCCATATAGCCACTCATGTACCCACACCCACACAACCACTTAGACACCAACAGACAGACTGACTGATACAAACATTCACACAAACAGTCACTGACCCATACATTCCTTTGAGACAGCTAATCACTCATGGATACAACCAGTCACGTACCCACTGAATCATCCATACAAGCACTCATACACCAACTGATTCACCAATACACCTTGGTATACATATTTAACACTCCTAAACATTTTAAAAACACTCACAGTTACTGAATGATGTCATCACTGATGTCATTAGTGATGCCTTTCAAGATTTCATCACTGATGTCACTGACCATGTCAAGAGTGGTGTAATATGTTAGGTTATAAGCAGTGCATTGCAGGGGCGTGATTTATAGTTGCTCAGCTAACTATAACTGCTGAATCTCACTGGTTTTGTATGAGTGAACCATGAGCCTAACTAATAACATCCCTGAAAGCTTTGTTTTTTTCAGTGAATTTGTAAGGTGTTTTCTAATTTAATTTCCTAACTATAACGTCCCTGTTACCTTTGTTTTTTTCAGAGAATTTCTATGCTTTTTATAATGCTAATTCCTAACTATAACGTCCCTGTTACCTTTGGTTTTTTCAGTGAATATGTTCATGACGATGCTGGGACTGTTAGTGTGGCCCCCCATGTGTAGTGGGGAATTTGTGAATACTGATGTCATCACGACCTCCGTGTCGCTGCAAGCAAGGAAAATGCTTTTTTCCCATTTTTTTCCCATTTTTTTATAATAATAAACATAGCAAACTTACATTAATATCTTACTAAACAGCTAGACTCAAACTTTACGTAAACTATATCTATGTATTCTACACTTTGTCAAAAACACGTGGTATCCGCATGATATCCGCGTGGTACCCACTGCGATCGCGACATTGCTGCGGAGACCAAAAATATCTTAAAATAAGATGATGAATGTACTTTTTAAAGAAATAGATAGCAAATAAAACAATAAGTGGTGCACAATGTAGATGTAATGTTCAATTTGTAATTATAAAAAAATAGAAAACTTATAGAAATTCAACAAAAAAAGGTAATATGGACATTGAAGTTAATTAATAAAATCTTAGAAAATTACTTTAAATCCAAAGGTTATAGAGATGTTATAGTTAGGAAATAAATTTAAAAAATTTGTAAATTCAATGAAAAAAACTGAAGGTTACAGAGACATTATAGTTAGCTAATATTTCACTCATACAAATACAGGGAAGTTCAGTAGTTATAGTTACCTGAGCTAACTATAACTCAAAATCCCACATTGCACTGCTTATGAACTCACACATTACACCACTCATGACATGGTCATTGACATCAATGATGACATCACTGATGACATTTCAAATGACATTATTGATGAAACAATGCAGAATTGCTTTTGGGCAAAGGGAGCTGCATGTTAACAGCTCCCTCTGCCCATAATCAATGCCGGCTCCCGCAGGAGGTGGGGAGCCAGCATGAGGGAATTGGGGCCCCCCCTCCATGGTCTCCAACGTCAAGGCCATATCCTGGGGATACAATCCCTGGGGTTGAAAACAGCACTCAGCCCCCCTCCCTCTTCTTAATTAGAAAAATATGCCTGGGCCCCGGGATGGGCCTTGGGAGGGTGGGCACGCAGCCCCCCTCTTTCGGAGAAATTTTTAAATGGCCAGGCCCCAGGGGATGGGATCCCCTGGGCTCAAATCGGCCTGGGGAGGGAGGCTACATGGCCCCGCTCCTTTTAATAGAGTTAAAAAATATACAATTGGCCATGTCCCGGGGATGGGTTCCTGGGAAAAATCAGCTTCAGGAGAGGGGTCCTTTCCCTTTTAAATTTTTTTTTAATGGCTCAGCCCCCTTCCCGACTCTGCAAACGTGCCTCCTGGCATGCTCTGGGTTAAGGGATAAAGTCCCCTTCATTGGTGAGAGTCCTTACGTGCCAACTAGCCCACCAGGTACCTCCAGTAAGCCCCTCGCAGTGGGATTGCTGAGAGGTGATAGGAGGCCATTACCCTTTCTCCACCGTTGGCAAATGCTACTACTAGTTAAACAGGCATTTGCAAAGCAATGGGTCTCACATTTGTGAGAGTAAGAGCTATTGGTATTGTAAAGGTAAAAGTTTTTTAGAAATGTTTTTTGGAGTGGTGTGGAGTGGAATGGAGTGGATTGGCATTGTGTGTAGTGGAGGTATGTGGTATGTTGTGCAGTGAAATTATGTGGATAGAAAGTATGTTGTATTTATTGTATAGAGAATTATGTGGAGTGGGATTATGTGTTATGGAGAGTAATTATGTGGTATGGTAATCTGTGTTGTGGAGTGATAACCTCAGGATAAGACTTCCTTGTTTCCATTGAAGCTTAACTATAAATTCGAATAGACATAAAAAAGAAACAACCACACAGGAGCACTTGTGGACCTAGTCAGAGGTATAAGAAGGCCACTGGAATTATGCGAATGTTCCGCTGCGATGATTTTCACATGATTATACATATCTGCTGCATAATCTGCAATTCTGAACAAAAAACCTTGTTTCTAGCTGAAACGGCTCAATTGTTACCAAAAATGCACCAACACTAGTTACAGCATGGTGGAAGGCCCTTTGCAAAGCTAGAATGGTTACGGGTTACTCATTCCTAAATGTGGGTGTTAAATAGGTACTAATGGTGTGCAAACCTCTCTTGCTTGTTTCTGAGCCTCTTCCCTCTTTCTGCATTTCTCATGCTTCTTTCTGCATCTTCTTCCTCTTTCTGTACTTCTTTTGCCTCTTACTGTACCTCTCTTCCACTTTCTGCAAATCTCTTGCTTCTTTCTGTATCTCTCCTGCTTCTTTCTTCTGCACCTCTCCTGGCTCTATCAGAACATTTGTTGATTCTTTCTGTACTTCCCGTGCCTCTTTCTGCACCTTTCTTCCTCTTTCTGCAGATCTCTTGCATCTTTCTATACCTTTATTTCTCTTGCTTCTTTCTGCACTTCTCTTGCATCTTACTAGACCCCTCTTACCTCTTCCTGCACATTTCTTCCCTCTTTCTGTACTTCTCTGGCCTCTTTCTGCAACCCTCTTGCCTCTTTGTGTGCCTTTCTTCCAATTTCACACCTTTCTTCCTCTTTCCCTACGTCTCACAGGCACAAATATGGTGACAATCACATAGAGATGCTTCAACATGCACCTCCAGACAACAAATGGCATCAGATTTCACGCGTAACATACAGACCAGGTGCTGTACCTCACTTGCCTCTTTCTGTACCTCACTTGCCTCTTTCTGTAGTTCTCTTTATTCTTTCTTCACGTTTCTTGTTTCTTTCTGCGACTTTCTTCCTCTTTCTGTAGTTCTCTTGCTTCTTTCCGAACTTCTCTTGCATCTTTCCGCAACTCTCTTGCTTCTTTCTGTACTTCTATTGCCTCTTTCTGCACCTTTCTTCCTCTTTCTGTAGATCTCTTGCTTCTTTCTGTACTTCTCTTGCCTCTTCCTGCACCCCTCTTGCCTCTTTCTGCACACCTCTTCCTTCTTTCTACACCTCTCTTGTATCTTTCTGTACCTTTCTTGCCTCTTTCAACACTTCGCTTGCCTCTTTCTGCAACTCTGTTGCTGCTTTCTGCACTTCTCGAGCGTCTTTCTGCGCCTCGCTTTTCTCTTTCTATACCTTTTTTCTTCTTTCTGTGTCTTTCTTTTTCTTTCTGTACCTCCCTTTCCTCTTTCAGCACATCACTTTTCTCCTTCTGCACTTCTCTTTCTGTAGTCATTTGCTTCTTTCTGCTTCTTTCTTCCTCTTTCTGCATTTCTCTTGGTTCTTTCTGCACCTTCATTCGTGTTTCTGCGCATATCCTACCTATGTAGGCATAGTTAGAAAATAGCATGTAAAAAACCTTAGAATTTCACTGAAAAAACAGAGGTTTCATGGACGTTAAGGTTTAGTAATTTGCATTTAAAAGACCTTAGAAATTCATTGAGAAAACCACAGGTTTCAGGTATGTTACAGTAAGACAGACAATTCACTCATTCAAAACCAAAGAAATTCAGCTGTTACAGTTAGCTGAGATAACCCGCGCCCCAGCAATGCACTGCTGATGAAGTCACATATTACATCACTCATGACATGGTCAGCGACATCACTGATGACATCACTGATGACATCACGGACGACATCACGGATGACATCATCCACTTAATATCTGTTGCACCTCCAACCATAGAAACACCAATACTCTGCACTTTATGAGTACTTTTGCACATCAGTCTGCAGAAGTTTTCACAAAATTTGATTTTTGTATAACATGCCAATTTGTTCATGCACATTATATTTTTGAGTAAAGGGCCATTGCCCTTGATGTTGTTTTGCTGATTGAATGTCTCTGATTGAAAGAGGCAATTTGCCAGACACTGATCTACAGTGTGAGCTGTTATTTTAAGGTATCAGACTGGCCTGTGTCAATGGTGCTGTGTGACCTGGACTTTGTAACATTGATAATGGACTGTCTAAGAGTATAAGTTATATTTTAATTTGCTTAGTATTTTATTATACTGGTATTGTCCCCTGTAACAATACATTGATACAGTAATTTTATGGTTCAATGAGGTGTACCATGTCAATGTGCACATATTGCGAGTTAAAGAACACTGTTGCTGTAAGTTAAAGAAAGGGTAAACATAAAAAATATCAATATGGCGACTTGCAGTTGTTGTGAGAAATACCACGCTGACAGTCATAACCCGTCACCAGAGACACAAATAAAGTCTGCTTCAAGGCGAGCCCGAGCATGCTGGAGCCTGTTTTCAGAGTGAGAATGGGCATGTGGAAATATATGTCCGAAGGCTGGCATTGAAATCTGGCATGCCCTCTCATTTTGATGCACCACAGTGACTGGCGACAAGGAAGGTTCTAAGGTGTACACAGCTCCAGAGCTCCCACCAGCCAGAGATAGACACATCAGCTGTGATCTGAAGGTCGAAAGATGCCCGGGAGAACGGTGAGCTGTGTTGCTTATGGGAAAGGCAAGGGGGAAAGAGGAGAAATAGGACAGAGGCATTTATCTGTGAAAAGTGATGCTAAGATTAGTAAGATGTTGTGTTAACTGTAATGAAGCAATGAACATAGATTGGCTGAGAGAGAACGCAGCTGAAAAGTTAATCAGCGATGTTGATGCCTGTGAGGACTTTCGGGATTAGGGATGGATTAGACAAACCAAAAGAGTGCAAAGATATTATGAAATCACTTGAAAAATTTTTAAAAAAAGGGAAGTTCCCAACTGGTGGGAGATCAGGTCCCTCCAATGCTACCTAGATGTTGGTCGCATACCAAAGTGCCTCCCGATTCTCATTGCACTGACATATGAAAGCCCAACCCTGACATGGTATATTGAGTGGGAATGAGAACAGTGCAGAGTCAAGCAAATGTATGCTGGCTGCATATTGATCAAATATGGCAACATAGATTGCCAGGCACTTTTGAAAGAGATGGAACTCTTGAAAGAACAGCTGAGCAAGCTGCCGGAACAGGAGGTGATTAGGAAATTTGAACTCGAGATGCAGGGTTAACCAAATATGAGCAAACCATTAAAGATCGAAAAGCAACAACATTGCGAAGAGATAAGCTTGAATGCCAAAGAGGGCAAAATCTTCACTTCCTCCAGATGATTTGATAGCATATGGCACCAATAATTACCATAAAATGTTCGAGTATTGCTGTGACAATTCATAATGAAACAAGCTCAGAACTATGCTCTGAAAAAAATAAATGATAATCATCAAAATGTATCAATGCTGTCGGTAGAGGATGAGCTGCATTTTTTACGCTGGGACCACAATCTCAATCTCTGACAAACCAGGACAGAAATCCTTGAGGAGGTGGCAGAGGAAAAAGAAGAACAGGAGATTCAGGCAAAAGAAGTGGCAAGAAAAGCACTGTCCAGAAAAAGAAAGGAGTGACAACCGAATTATCAATGTCATCAATTTGACTGATGTAGAACTCAGCATGGGAGAAAACAAAATCTTATGTAAAGGACTCCCATATTGTGTCCCAATAAATCTTGACAATGACCAAACAAGAATTTATTGTTTCAATTTTATTAGAAAATTGAGATTATGCAAATTATTCAACAACAGGAGGACAACTATGTTGGATGACTCTCAGGATAAGGAGGATTTGGGTAATCTTCCTATTTCTGATTCAAACCTATTGACAGATAGGAATAGTTTATCCAAAGGAGAAGCAAGTGAGGTCACTGATGATAGGCTCATTCAGGAGCTGGGTCTTTGTACCCGTGGTTCCACGTGATTCCATAGATATATTTGCAGATTTATTGATACATGATCTTAAAGCACTGCAGAAAAATGAGCACACTATCAATGCAACAGCTTTCACAGATTTCCGTGCCGCGAGAGGTAACAAGACCTGAGAACACTTTTGGCAGCCAACGCAGCAGCCCCATACACACACCTATTCCCTGCTGATGAGAGGTAACGACCTCGAAACACGTGTCCAGGGATGGCCAGCACAACGGTCGATACACTCGATTTTTTTCTGAAAGCACACACGCTGGAACTAACTGCATTGACCATGATGCCCCGAGGGTGAACCCGCTGGTAGGAGGAGCAATGTGCGACCATATGGATTTCTGTTTATTAAGGCTCCCTTGAGCCTGTTCGAGCTGACGAACTCATGGTTACGCACCTGCGCGCCGCGACAGGTATCAAGACCTGAGAACACTTTTGGCAGCCTACGCAGCATCCCCATACACACGCCTATTCCCTGCTGATGAGAGGTAACGACCTCGAAATACGTGTCCAGGGATAGCCAGCACAACTGTGGATACACTCGATTTCTTTCTGGAAGCGCACACGCTGGAACTAACTGCATTGACCATGATGCCCCGAGGGTGAACCCACTGGTAGGAGGAGCAGTGTGCGACCATATGGATTTCTGTTTATTAAGGCTCCCTTGAGCCTGTTCGAGCTGACGAGCTCATGGTTACGCACCTGCGTGCCGCGAGAGGTATCAAGACCTGAGAACACTTTTGGCAGCTTACGCAGCAGCCCCATACACACGCCTATTCCCTGCTGATGAGAGGTAACGACCTCGAAACACGTGTCCAGGGATGGCCAGCACAACGGTGGACACAGTCGATTTTTTTCTGGAAGCGCACACGCTGGAACTAACTGCATTGACCATGATGCCCCAAGGGTGAACCCGCTGGTAGGAGGAGCGTGTGCGACCATATGGATTTCTGTTTATTAAGGCTCCCTTGAGCCTGTTCGAGCTGACGAGCTAATGGTTACACAACTGCGCGCCGCGAGAGGTATCAGGACCTGAGAACACTTTTGGCAGCCTACGCAGCAGCCCCATACACACGCCTATTCCCTGCTGATGAGAGGTAACGACCTCGAAACACGTGTCCAGGGATGGCCAGCACAACGGTGGATACACTCGATTTTTTTCTGAAGCGCACACGCTGGAACTAACTGCATTGACCATGATGCCCGAGGGTGAACCCGCTGGTAGGAGGAGCAGTGAGCGACCATATGGATTTCTGTTTATTAAGGCTCCCTTGAGCCTGTTCGAGCTGACGAGCTCATGGTTACGCACCTGCGCGCCTAGAGAGGTATCAAGACCTGAGAACACTTTTGGCAGGCTACGCAGCAGCCCCATACACACGTCTATTCCCTGCTGATGAGAGGTAACGACCTCGAAACACGTGTCATGGGATGGCCAGCACAACGGTGGATACACTCGATTTCTTTCTGGAAGCGCACACGCTGGAACTAACTGCATTGACCATGATGCCCCGAGGGTGAACCCACTGGTAGGAGGAGCAGTGTGCGACCATATGGATTTCTGTTTATTAAGGCTCCCTTGAGCCTGTTCGAGCTGACGAGCTCATGGTTACGCACCTGCGCGCCGCGAGAGGTATCAAGGCCTGAGAACACTTTTGGCAGCTTACGCAGCAGCCCCATACACACGCCTATTCCCTGCTGATGAGAGGTAACGACCTCGAAACACATGTCCAGGGATGGCCAGCACAACAGTGGATACAGTCGATTTTTTTCTGGAAGCGCACACGCTGGAACTAACTGCATTGACCATGATGCCCCAAGGGTGAACCCGCTGGTAGGAGGAGCGTGTGCGACCATATGGATTTCTGTTTATTAAGGCTCCCTTGAGCCTGTTCGAGCTGACAAGCTAATGGTTACGCAACTGCGCGCCGCGAGAGGTATCAAGACCTGAGAACACTTTTGGCAGCCTACGCAGCAGCCCCATACACACGTCTATTCCCTGCTGATGAGAGGTAACGACCTCGAAACACGTGTCATGGGATGGCCAGCACAACGGTGGATACACTCGATTATTTTCTGGAAGCGCACACGCTAGAACTAACTGCATTGACCATGATGCCCCGAGGGTGAACCCGCTGGTAGGAGGAGCAGTGTGAGACCATATGGTTTTCTATTTATTAAGGCTCCCTTGAGCCTGTTTGAGCTGACGAGCTCATGGTTATGCACCTGCACGCCGCGAGAGGTATCAACACCTGAGAACACTTTTGCAGCCTACGCAGCAGCCCCATACACACGCCTATTCGCTGCTGATGAGAGGTAACGACCTCGAAACACGTGTCCAGGGAAGGCCAGCACAACGGTGGATACACTCGATTTTTTTCTGGAAGCGCACACGCTGGAACTAACTGCATTGACCATGATGCCCCGAGGGTGAACCCGCTGGTAGGAGGAGCAGTGTGCGACCAAATGGATTTCTGTTTATTAAGGCTCCCTTGAGCCTGTTCGAGCTGACGAGCTCATGGTTACGCACCTGCGCGCCGCGAGAGGTATCAAGACCTGAGAACACTTTTGGCAGCCTACGCAGCAGCCCCATACACACGCCTATTCCCTGCTGATGAGAGGTAACGACCTCAAAACACGTGTCCAGGGAAGGCCAGCACAACGGTGGATACACTCGATTTTTTTCTGAAAGCGCACACGCTGGAACTAACTGCATTGACCATGATGCCCCGAGGGTGAACCCGCTGGTAGGAGGAGCAGTGTGCGACCATAAGGATTTCTGTTTATTAAGGCTCCCTTGAGCCTGTTCGAGCTGACGAGCTCATGGTTACGCACCTGCGCGACGCGAGAGGTATCAAGACCTGAGAACACTTTTGGCAGCCTGCGCAGCAGCCCCATACACACGCCTATTCCCTGCTGATGAGAGGTAACGACCTCGAAACACGTGTCCAGGGATGGCCAGCACAACGGTGGATACACTCGATTTTTTCCTGGAAGCGTACACGCTGGAACTAACTGCATTAACCATGATACCCCGAGGGTGAACCCACTGGTAGGAGGAGCAGTGTGCGACAATATGGATTTCTGTTTATTAAGGCTCCCTTGAGCCTGTTCGTGCTGACGAGCTCATGGTTACGCACCTGCACGCCGCGAGAGGTATCAAGACATGAGAACAATTTTGGCAGCCTACTCAGCAGCCCCATACACACGCCTATTCCCTGCTGAAGAGAGGTAACGACCTCGAAACACGTGTCCAGAGATGGTCAGCACGACGGTGGATACACTCGATTTTTTTCTGGAAGCGCACACGCTGGAACTAACTGCATTGACCATGATGCCCCAAGGGTGAACCCGCTGGTAGGAGGAGCAGTGTGCGACCACATGGATTTCTGTTTATTAAGGCTCCCTTGAGCCTGTTCGAGCTGACGAGCTCATGGTTACGCACCTGCGCGCCGCGAGAGGTATCAAGACCTGAGAACACTTTTGGCAGCCTACGCAGCAGCCCCATACACACGCCTATTCCCTGCTGATGAGAGGTAACGACCTCAAAACACGTGTCCAGGGAAGGCCAGCACAACGGTGGATACACTCGATTTTTTTCTGAAAGCGCACACGCTGGAACTAACTGCATTGACCATGATGCCCCGAGGGTGAACCCGCTGGTAGGAGGAGCAGTGTGCGCATATATGGGTTTCTGTTTATTAAGGCTCCCTTGAGCCTGTTCGAGCTGACGAGCTCATGGTTACGCACCTGCGCGACGCGAGAGGTATCAAGACCTGCGAACACTTTTGGCAGCCTGCGCAGCAGCCCCATACACACGCCTATTCCCTGCTGATGAGAGGTAACGACCTCGAAACACGTGTCCAGGGATGGCCAGCACAACGGTGGATACACTCGATTTCTTTCTGGAAGCGTACACGCTGGAACTAACTGCATTAACCATGATGCCCCGAGGGTGAACCCGCTGGTAGGAGAAGCAGTGTGCGACCATATGGATTTCTGTTTATTAAGGCTCCCTTGAGCCTGTTCAAGCTGACGAGCTCATGGTTACGCACCTGCGAACCACGAGAGGTATCAAGACCTGAGAACACTTTTGGCTGCCTACGCAGCAGCCCCATACACAAGCCTATTCCCTGCTGATGAGAGGTAGCGACCTCGAAACACGTGTCCAGGGATGGCCAGCACAACGGTGGATACACTCGATTTTTTTCTGGAAGCGCACACGCTGGAACTAACTGCATTGACCATGATGCCCCAAGGGTGAACACGCTGGTAGGAGGAGCAGTGTGCGACCATGTGGATTTCTGTTTATTAAGGCTCCCTTGAGCCTGTTCGAGCTGACAAGCTCATGGTTACGCACCTGCGTGCCGCGAGAGGTATCAAGACCTGAGAACACTTTTGGCAGCCTACACAGCAGCCCCATACACATGCCTATTCCCTGCTGATGAGAGGTAACGACCTCAAAACACGTGTCCAGCGATGGCCAGCACAACAATGGATACACTCGATTTTTTTCTGGAAGCGCACACGCTGGAACTAACTGCATTGACCATGATGCCCCGAGGGTGAACCCGCTGGTAGGAGGAGCAGTGTGCGACCATATGCATTTCTGTTTATTAAGGCTCCCTTGAGCCTGTTCGAGCTGATGAGCTCATGGTTACGCACCTGCGCGCCGCGAGAGGTATCAAGACCTGAGAACACTTTTGGCAGCCTACGCCGCAGCCCCATACACACGCCTATTCCCTGATGATGAGAGGTAACGACCTCGAAAAACACGTGTCCAGGGATGGCCAGCACAACGGTGGATACACTCGATTTTTTTCTGAAAGCGCACACGCTGGAACTAACTGCATTGACCATGATGCCCCGAGGGTGAACCCGCTGGTAGGAGGAGCAGTGTGCGACCATATGGATTTCTGTTTATTAAGGCTCCCTTGAGCCTGTTCGAGCTGACGAGCTCATGGTTACGCACCTGCGTGCCGCGAGAGGTATGAAGACCTGAGAACACTTTTGGCAGCCTACGCAGCAGCCCCATACACACGCCTATTCCCTGCTGATGAGAGGTAACAACCTCGAAACACGTGTCCAGGGATGGCCAGCACGACGGTGGATACAATCTATTTTTTTCTGGAAGCGCACACGCTGGAACTAACTGCATTGACCATGATGCCCCAAGGGTGAACCCGCTGGTAGGAGGAGCAGTGTGCATCCATATGGATTTCTGTTTATTAAGGCTCCCTTAAGCCTGTTCGAGCTGACGAGCTCATGGTTACGCACCTGCGCGCCGCAAGAGGTATCAAGACCTGAGAACACTTTTGGCAGCCTACGCAGCAGCCCCATACACATGCCTATGTCCTGCTGATGAGAGGTAATGACCTCGAAACACGGGTCCAGGGATGGCCAGCACAACGGTGGATAGATTCGATTTTTTTCTGGAAGCGCACACGCTGGAACTAACTGCATTGACCATGATGCCCCGAGGGTGAACCTGCTGGTAGGAGGAGCAGTGTGCGACCATATGGATTTCTGTTTATTAAGGCTCCCTTGAGCCTGTTCGAGCTGACGAGCTCATGGTTACGCACCTGCGCGCCGCGAGAGGTATCAAGACCTGAGAACACTTTTGGCAGCCTACGCAGCAGCCCCATACACATGCCTATTCCCTGTTGATGAGAGGTAACGACCTCGAAACACGTGTGCAGCGATAGCCAGCACAACGGTGGATACACTCGATTTTTTTCTGGAAGCGCACACGCTGGAACTAACTGCATTGACCATGATGCCCCGAGGGTGAACCCGCTGGTAGGAGGAGCAGTGTGCGACCATATGGATTTCTGTTTATTAAGGCTCCCTTGAGCCTGTTCGAGCTGACGAGCTAATGGTTAAGCACCTGCGCGCCACAAGAGATATCAAGACCTGAGAACACTTTTGGCAGCCTACGCAGCAGCCCCATACACACGCCTATTCCCTGATGATGAGAGGTAACGACCTCGAAAAACACGTGTCCAGGGATGGCCAGCACAACGGTGGATACACTCGATTTTTTCTGGAAGCGCACACGCTGGAACTAACTGCATTGACCATGATGCCCCGAGGGTGAACCCGCTGGTAGGAGGAGCAGTGTGCGACCATATGCATTTCTGTTTATTAAGGCTCCCTTGAGCCTGTTCGAGCTGATGAGCTCATGGTTACGCACCTGCGCGCCGCGAGAGGTATCAAGACCTGAGAACACTTTTGGCAGCCTACGCCGCAGCCCCATACACACGCCTATTCCCTGATGATGAGAGGTAACGACCTCGAAAAACACGTGTCCAGGGATGGCCAGCACAACGGTGGATACACTCAATTTTTTTCTGAAAGCGCACACGCTGGAACTAACTGCATTGACCATGATGCCCCGAGGGTGAACCCGCTGGTAGGAGGAGCAGTGTGCGACCATATGGATTTCTGTTTATTAAGGCTCCCTTGAGCCTGTTCGAGCTGACGAGCTCATGGTTACGCACCTGCGTGCCACGAGAGGTATGAAGACCTGAGAACACTTTTGGCAGCCTACGCAGCAGCCCCATACACACGCCTATTCCCTGCTGATGAGAGGTAACAACCTCGAAACACGTGTCCAGGGATGGCCAGCACGACGGTGGATACACTCTATTTTTTTCTGGAAGCGCACACGCTGGAACTAACTGCATTGACCATGATGCCCCAAGGGTGAACCCGCTGGTAGGAGGAGCAGTGTGCATCCATATGGATTTCTGTTTATTAAGGCTCCCTTGAGCCTGTTCGAGCTGACGAGCTCATGGTTACGCACCTGCGCGCCGCAAGAGGTATCAAGACCTGAGAACACTTTTGGCAGCCTACGCAGCAGCCCCATACACATGCCTATTCCCTGCTGATGAGAGGTAATGACCTCGAAACACGGGTCCAGGGATGGCCAGCACAACGGTGGATAGATTCGATTTTTTTCTGGAAGCGCACACGCTGGAACTAACTGCATTGACCATGATGCCCCGAGGGTGAACCTGCTGGTAGGAGGAGCAGTGTGCGACCATATGGATTTCTGTTTATTAAGGCTCCCTTGAGCCTGTTCGAGCTGACGAGCTCATGGTTACGCACCTGCGCGCCGCGAGAGGTATCAAGACCTGAGAACACTTTTGGCAGCCTACGCAGCAGCCCCATACACATGCCTATTCCCTGTTGATGAGAGGTAACGACCTCGAAACACGTGTGCAGCGATAGCCAGCACAACGGTGGATACACTCGATTTTTTTCTGGAAGCGCACACGCTGGAACTAACTGCATTGACCATGATGCCCCGAGGGTGAACCCGCTGGTAGGAGGAGCAGTGTGCGACCATATGGATTTCTGTTTATTAAGGCTCCCTTGAGCCTGTTCGAGCTGACGAGCTAATGGTTAAGCACCTGCGCGCCACAAGAGATATCAAGACCTGAGAACACTTTTGGCAGCCTACGCAGCAGCCCCATACACACGCCTATTCCCTGATGATGGGAGGTAATGACCTCGAAACACGTGTCCAGGGATTGCCAGCACAACGGTGGATACACTCGATTTTTTCTGGAAGCGCACACGCTGGAACTAACTGCATTGACCATGATGCCCCGAAGGTGTACCCGCTGGTAGGAGGAGCAGTGTGCGACCATATGGATTTCTGTTTATTAATGCTCCCTTGAGCCTGTTTGAGCTGACAAGCTCATGGTTACGCACATGCGCGCCGCGAGAGGTATCAAGACCTGAGAACACTTTTGGCAGCCTACGCAGCAGCCCCATACACACGCCTATTCCCTGATGATGAGAGGTAACGACCTCGAAAAACACGTGTCCAGGGATGGCCAGCACAACGGTGGATACACTCGATTTTTTCTGGAAGCGCACACGCTGGAACTAACTGCATTGACCATGATGCCCCGAGGGTGAACCCGCTGGTAGGAGGAGCAGTGTGCGACCATATGCATTTCTGTTTATTAAGGCTCCCTTGAGCCTGTTCGAGCTGATGAGCTCATGGTTACGCACCTGCGCGCCGCGAGAGGTATCAAGACCTGAGAACACTTTTGGCAGCCTACGCCGCAGCCCCATACACACGCCTATTCCCTGATGATGAGAGGTAACGACCTCGAAAAACACGTGTCCAGGGATGGCCAGCACAACGGTGGATACACTCGATTTTTTTCTGAAAGCGCACACGCTGGAACTAACTGCATTGACCATGATGCCCCGAGGGTGAACCCGCTGGTAGGAGGAGCAGTGTGCGACCATATGGATTTCTGTTTATTAAGGCTCCCTTGAGCCTGTTCGAGCTGACGAGCTCATGGTTACGCACCTGCGTGCCACGAGAGGTATGAAGACCTGAGAACACTTTTGGCAGCCTACGCAGCAGCCCCATACACACGCCTATTCCCTGCTGATGAGAGGTAACAACCTCGAAACACGTGTCCAGGGATGGCCAGCACGACGGTGGATACACTCTATTTTTTTCTGGAAGCGCACACGCTGGAACTAACTGCATTGACCATGATGCCCCAAGGGTGAACCCGCTGGTAGGAGGAGCAGTGTGCATCCATATGGATTTCTGTTTATTAAGGCTCCCTTGAGCCTGTTCGAGCTGACGAGCTCATGGTTACGCACCTGCGCGCCGCGAGAGGTATCAAGACCTGAGAACACTTTTGGCAGCCTACGCAGCAGCCCCATACACATGCCTATTCCCTGTTGATGAGAGGTAACGACCTCGAAACACGTGTGCAGCGATAGCCAGCACAACGGTGGATACACTCGATTTTTTTCTGGAAGCGCACACGCTGGAACTAACTGCATTGACCATGATGCCCCGAGGGTGAACCCGCTGGTAGGAGGAGCAGTGTGCGACCATATGGATTTCTGTTTATTAAGGCTCCCTTGAGCCTGTTCGAGCTGACGAGCTAATGGTTAAGCACCTGCGCGCCACAAGAGATATCAAGACCTGAGAACACTTTTGGCAGCCTACGCAGCAGCCCCATACACACGCCTATTCCCTGATGATGGGAGGTAATGACCTCGAAACACGTGTCCAGGGATTGCCAGCACAACGGTGGATACACTCGATTTTTTCTGGAAGCGCACACGCTGGAACTAACTGCATTGACCATGATGCCCCGAAGGTGTACCCGCTGGTAGGAGGAGCAGTGTGCGACCATATGGATTTCTGTTTATTAATGCTCCCTTGAGCCTGTTTGAGCTGACAAGCTCATGGTTACGCACATGCGCGCCGCGAGAGGTATCAAGACCTGAGAACACTTTTGGCAGCCTACGCCGCAGCCCCATACACACGCCTATTCCCTGCTGATGAGAGGTAATGACCTCGAAACACGTGTCCAGGGATGGCCAACACAACGGTGGATACACTCGATTTTTTTCTGGAAGCGCACACGCTGGAACTAACTGCATTGACCATGATGCCCCGAGGGTGAACCCGCTGGTAGGAGGAGCAGTGTGCGACCATATGGATTTCTGTTTATTAAGGCTCCCTTGAGCCTGTTCGAGCTGACGAGCTCATGGTTACGCACCTGCGCGCCGCGAGAGGTATCAAGACCTGAGAACACTTTTGGCAGCCTACGCAGCAGCCCCATACACATGCCTATTCCCTGCTGACGAGAGGTAACGACCTCGAAAAACACGTGTCCAGGGATGGCCAGCACAACGGTGGATACACTCGATTTTTTTCTGAAAGCGCACATGCTGGAACTAACTGCATTGACCATGATGACCCGAGGGTGAACCCGCTGGCAGGAGGAGCAGGGTGCGACCATATGGATTTCTGTTTATTAAGGCTCCCTTTAGCCTGTTTGAGCTGACGAGCTCATGGTTACGCACCTGCGTGCCGCGAGAGGTATAAAGACCTGAGAACACTTTTGGCAGCCTACGCAGCAGCCCCATACACACGCCTATTCCCTGCTGATGAGAGGTAATGACCTCGAAACACGTGTCCAGGGATGGCCAGGACAATGGTGGATACACTCGATTTTTTTCTGGAAGCGCACACGCTGGAACTAACTGCATTGACCATGATGCCCCGAGGGTGAACCCGCTGGTAGGAGGAGCAGTGTGCGACCATATGGATTTCTGTTTATTAAGGCTCCCTTGAGCCTGTTCGAGCTGGCGAGCTCATGGTTACGCACCTGCGCGCCGCGAGAGGTATCAAGACCTGAGAACACCTTTGTCAGCCTACGCAGCAGCCCCATACACACGCCTATTCCCTGCTGATGAGAGGTAACAACCTCGAAACACGTGTCCAGGGATGGCCAGCACAAAGGTGGATACACTGGATTATTTTCTGGAAGCGCACACGCTGGAACTAACTGCATTGACCATGATGCCCCGAGGGTGAACCCGCCGGTAGGAGGAGCAGTGTGCGACCATATGGATTTCTGTTTATTTAGGCTCCCTTGAGCCTGTTCGAGCTGACAAGCTCATGGTTACACACCTGCGCGCCGCGAGAGGTATCAAGACCTGAGAACACTTTTGGCAGCCTACGCAGCAGCCCCATACACACGTCTTTTCCCTGCTGATGAGAGGTAACGACCTCGAAACACGTGTCATGGGATGGCCAGCACAACGGTGGATACACTCGATTATTTTCTGGAAGCGCACACGCTGGAACTAACTGCATTGACCATGATGCCCCGAGGGTGAACCCGCTGGTAGGAGGAGTAGTGTGCGACCATATGGATTTCTGTTTATTAAGGCTCCCTTGAGCCTGTTCGAGCTGACGAGCTCATGGTTACGCACCTGCACGCCGCGAGAGGTATCAAGACCTGAGAACACTTTTGCCAGCCTACGCAGCAGCCCCATACACACGCCTATTCGCTGCTGATGAGAGGTAACGACCTCGAAACACGTGTCCAGGGATGGCCATCACAACGGTGGATACACTCGATTTTTTTCTGGAAGCGCACACGCTGGAACTAACTGCATTGACCATGATGCCCCGAGGGTGAACCCGCTGGTAGGAGGAGCAGTGTGCGACCACATGGATTTCTGTTTATTAAGGCTCCCTTGAGCCTGTTCGAGCTGACGAGCTCATGGTTACGCACCTGCGCGCCGCAAGAGGTATCAAGACCTGAGAACACTTTTGGCAGCCTACGCAGCAGCCCTATACACACGCCTATTCCCTGCTGATGAGAGGTAACGACCTCGAAACACGTGTCCAGGGATGGCCAACACAACAGTGGAAACACTCGATTTGTTTCTGGAAGCGCACACGCTGGAACTAACTGCATTGACCATGATGCCCCGAGGGTGAACCCGCTGGAAGGAGGAGCAGTGTGCGACCATATGGATTTCTGTTTATTAAGGCTCCCTTGAGCCTGTTCGAGCTGACGAGCTCATGGTTACGCACCTGCGCGCCACGAGAGGTATCAAGACCTGAGAACACTTTTGGCTGCCTACGCAGCAGCCCCATACACAAGCCTATTCCCTGCTGATGAGAGGTAGCGACCTCGAAACACGTGTCCAGGGATGGCCAGCACAACGGTGGATACACTCGATTTTTTTCTGGAAGCGCACACGCTGGAACTAACTGCATTGACCATGATGCCCCAAGGGTGAACACACTGGTAGGAGGAGCAGTGTGCGACCATGTGGATTTCTGTTTATTAAGGCTCCCTTGAGCCTGTTCGAGCTGACAAGCTCATGGTTACGCACCTGCGTGCCGCGAGAGGTATCAAGACCTGAGAACACTTTTGGCAGCCTACGCAGCAGCCCCATACACATGCCTATTCCCTGCTGATGAGAGGTAACGACCTCGAAACACGTGTCCAGCGATGGCCAGCACAACAATGGATACACTCGATTTTTTTCTGGAAGCGCACACGCTGGAACTAACTGCATTGACCATGATGCCCCGAGGGTGAACCCGCTGGTAGGAGGAGCAGTGTGCGACCATATGCATTTCTGTTTATTAAGGCTCCCTTGAGCCTGTTCGAGCTGATGAGCTCATGGTTACGCACCTGCGCGCCGCGAGAGGTATCAAGACCTGAGAACACTTTTGGCAGCCTACGCCGCAGCCCCATACACACGCCTATTCCCTGATGATGAGAGGTAACGACCTCGAAAAACACGTGTCCAGGGATGGCCAGCACAACGGTGGATACACTCGATTTTTTTCTGAAAGCGCACACGCTGGAACTAACTGCATTGACCATGATGCCCCGAGGGTGAACCCGCTGGTAGGAGGAGCAGTGTGCGACCATATGGATTTCTGTTTATTAAGGCTCCCTTGAGCCTGTTCGAGCTGACGAGCTCATGGTTACGCACCTGCGTGCCGCGAGAGGTATGAAGACCTGAGAACACTTTTGGCAGCCTACGCAGCAGCCCCATACACACGCCTATTCCCTGCTGATGAGAGGTAACAACCTCGAAACACGTGTCCAGGGATGGCCAGCACGACGGTGGATACACTCTATTATTTTCTGGAAGCGCACACGCTGGAACTAACTGCATTGACCATGATGCCCCAAGGGTGAACCCGCTGGTAGGAGGAGCAGTGTGCATCCATATGGATTTCTGTTTATTAAGGCTCCCTTGAGCCTGTTCGAGCTGACGAGCTCATGGTTACGCACCTGCGCGCCGCAAGAGGTATCAAGACCTGAGAACACTTTTGGCAGCCTACGCAGCAGCCCCATACACATGCCTATTCCCTGCTGATGAGAGGTAATGACCTCGAAATACGGGTCCAGGGATGGCCAGCACAACGGTGGATACATTCGATTTTTTTCTGGAAGCGCACACGCTGGAACTAACTGCATTGACCATGATGCCCCGAGGGTGAACCTGCTGGTAGGAGGAGCAGTGTGCGACCATATGGATTTCTGTTTATTAAGGCTCCCTTGAGCCTGTTCGAGCTGACGAGCTCATGGTTACGCACCTGCGCGCCGCGAGAGGTATCAAGACCTGAGAACACTTTTGGCAGCCTACGCAGCAGCCCCATACACATGCCTATTCCCTGTTGATGAGAGGTAACGACCTCGAAACACGTGTGCAGCGATAGCCAGCACAACGGTGGATACACTCGATTTTTTTCTGGAAGCGCACACGCTGGAACTAACTGCATTGACCATGATGCCCCGAGGGTGAACCCGCTGGTAGGAGGAGCAGTGTGCGACCATATGGATTTCTATTTATTAAGGCTCCCTTGAGCCTGTTCGAGCTGACGAGCTCATGGTTAAGCACCTGCGCGCCACGAGAGATATCAAGACCTGAGAACACTTTTGGCAGCCTACGCAGCAGCCCCATACACACGCCTATTCCCTGCTGATGGGAGGTAATGACCTCGAAACACGTGTCCAGGGATTGCCAGCACAACGGTGGATACACTCGATTTTTTCTGGAAGCGCACACGCTGGAACTAACTGCATTGACCATGATGCCCCGAAGGTGTACCCGCTGGTAGGAGGAGCAGTGTGCGACCATATGGATTTCTGTTTATTAATGCTCCCTTGAGCCTGTTCGAGCTGACAAGCTCATGGTTACGCACATGCGCGCCGCGAGAGGTATCAAGACCTGAGAACACTTTTGGCAGCCTACGCAGCAGCCCCATACACACGCCTATTCCCTGCTGATGAGAGGTAATGACCTCGAAACACGTGTCCAGGGATGGCCAACACAACGGTGGATACACTCGAATTTTTTTCTGGAAGCGCACACGCTGGAACTAACTGCATTGACCATGATGCCCCGAGGGTGAACCCGCTGGTAGGAGGAGCAGTGTGCGACCATATGGATTTCTGTTTATTAAGGCTCCCTTGAGCCTGTTCGAGCTGACGAGCTCATGGTTACGCACCTGCGCGCCGCGAGAGGTATCAAGACCTGAGAACACTTTTGGCAGCCTACGCAGCAGCCCCATACACATGCCTATTCCCTGCTGACGAGAGGTAACGACCTCGAAAAACACGTGTCCAGGGATGGCCAGCACAACGGTGGATACACTCGATTTTTTTCTGAAAGCGCACATGCTGGAACTAACTGCATTGACCATGATGACCCGAGGGTGAACCCGCTGGCAGGAGGAGCAGGGTGCGACCATATGGATTTCTGTTTATTAAGGCTCCCTTTAGCCTGTTTGAGCTGACGAGCTCATGGTTACGCACCTGCGTGCCGCGAGAGGTATAAAGACCTGAGAACACTTTTGGCAGCCTACGCAGCAGCCCCATACACACGCCTATTCCCTGCTGATGAGAGGTAATGACCTCGAAACACGTGTCCAGGGATGGCCAGGACAATGGTGGATACACTCGATTTTTTTCTGGAAGCGCACACGCTGGAACTAACTGCATTGACCATGATGCCCCGAGGGTGAACCCGCTGGTAGGAGGAGCAGTGTGCGACCATATGGATTTCTGTTTATTAAGGCTCCCTTGAGCCTGTTCGAGCTGGCGAGCTCATGGTTACGCACCTGCGCGCCGCGAGAGGTATCAAGACCTGAGAACACCTTTGTCAGCCTACGCAGCAGCCCCATACACACGCCTATTCCCTGCTGATGAGAGGTAACAACCTCGAAACACGTGTCCAGGGATGGCCAGCACAAAGGTGGATACACTGGATTATTTTCTGGAAGCGCACACGCTGGAACTAACTGCATTGACCATGATGCCCCGAGGGTGAACCCGCCGGTAGGAGGAGCAGTGTGCGACCATATGGATTTCTGTTTATTTAGGCTCCCTTGAGCCTGTTCGAGCTGACAAGCTCATGGTTACACACCTGCGCGCCGCGAGAGGTATCAAGACCTGAGAACACTTTTGGCAGCCTACGCAGCAGCCCCATACACACGTCTTTTCCCTGCTGATGAGAGGTAACGACCTCGAAACACGTGTCATGGGATGGCCAGCACAACGGTGGATACACTCGATTATTTTCTGGAAGCGCACACGCTGGAACTAACTGCATTGACCATGATGCCCCGAGGGTGAACCCGCTGGTAGGAGGAGCAGTGTGCGACCATATGGATTTCTGTTTATTAAGGCTCCCTTGAGCCTGTTCGAGCTGACGAGCTCATGGTTACGCACCTGCGCGCCGCGAGAGGTATCAAGACCTGAGAACACTTTTGGCAGCCTACGCAGCAGCCCCATACACATGCCTATTCCCTGCTGACGAGAGGTAACGACCTCGAAAAACACGTGTCCAGGGATGGCCAGCACAACGGTGGATACACTCGATTTTTTTCTGAAAGCGCACATGCTGGAACTAACTGCATTGACCATGATGACCCGAGGGTGAACCCGCTGGCAGGAGGAGCAGGGTGCGACCATATGGATTTCTGTTTATTAAGGCTCCCTTTAGCCTGTTTGAGCTGACGAGCTCATGGTTACGCACCTGCGTGCCGCGAGAGGTATAAAGACCTGAGAACACTTTTGGCAGCCTACGCAGCAGCCCCATACACACGCCTATTCCCTGCTGATGAGAGGTAATGACCTCGAAACACGTGTCCAGGGATGGCCAGGACAATGGTGGATACACTCGATTTTTTTCTGGAAGCGCACACGCTGGAACTAACTGCATTGACCATGATGCCCCGAGGGTGAACCCGCTGGTAGGAGGAGCAGTGTGCGACCATATGGATTTCTGTTTATTAAGGCTCCCTTGAGCCTGTTCGAGCTGGCGAGCTCATGGTTACGCACCTGCGCGCCGCGAGAGGTATCAAGACCTGAGAACACCTTTGTCAGCCTACGCAGCAGCCCCATACACACGCCTATTCCCTGCTGATGAGAGGTAACAACCTCGAAACACGTGTCCAGGGATGGCCAGCACAAAGGTGGATACACTGGATTATTTTCTGGAAGCGCACACGCTGGAACTAACTGCATTGACCATGATGCCCCGAGGGTGAACCCGCCGGTAGGAGGAGCAGTGTGCGACCATATGGATTTCTGTTTATTTAGGCTCCCTTGAGCCTGTTCGAGCTGACAAGCTCATGGTTACACACCTGCGCGCCGCGAGAGGTATCAAGACCTGAGAACACTTTTGGCAGCCTACGCAGCAGCCCCATACACACGTCTTTTCCCTGCTGATGAGAGGTAACGACCTCGAAACACGTGTCATGGGATGGCCAGCACAACGGTGGATACACTCGATTATTTTCTGGAAGCGCACACGCTGGAACTAACTGCATTGACCATGATGCCCCGAGGGTGAACCCGCTGGTAGGAGGAGTAGTGTGCGACCATATGGATTTCTGTTTATTAAGGCTCCCTTGAGCCTGTTCGAGCTGACGAGCTCATGGTTACGCACCTGCACGCCGCGAGAGGTATCAAGACCTGAGAACACTTTTGCCAGCCTACGCAGCAGCCCCATACACACGCCTATTCGCTGCTGATGAGAGGTAACGACCTCGAAACACGTGTCCAGGGATGGCCATCACAACGGTGGATACACTTGATTTTTTTCTGGAAGCACACACGCTGGAACTAACTGCATTGACCATGATGCCCCGAGGGTGAACCCGCTGGTAGGAGGAGCAGTGTGCGACCACATGGATTTCTGTTTATTAAGGCTCCCTTGAGCCTGTTCGAGCTGACGAGCTCATGGTTACGCACCTGCGCGCCGCGAGAGGTATCAAGACCTGAGAACACTTTTGGCAGCCTATGCAGCAGCCCCATACACATGCCTATTCCCTGCTGATGAGAGGTAACGACCTCAAAACACGTGTCCAGGGAAGGCCAGCACAACGGTGGATACACTCGATTTTTTTCTGAAAGCGCACACGCTGGAACTAACTGCATTGACCATGATGCCCCGAGGGTGAACCCGCTGGTAGGAGGAGCAGTGTGCGACCATATGGATTTCTGTTTATTAAGGCTCCCTTGAGCCTGTTCGAGCTGACGAGCTCATGGTTACGCACCTGCGCGACGCGAGAGGTATCAAGACCTGAGAACACTTTTGGCAGCCTACGCAGCAGCCCCATACACACGCCTATTCCCTGCTGATGAGAGGTAATGACCTCGAAACACGTGTCCAGGGATGGCCAGGACAATGGTGGATACACTCGATTTTTTTCTGGAAGCGCACACGCTGGAACTAACTGCATTGACCATGATGCCCCGAGGGTGAACCCGCTGGTAGGAGGAGCAGTGTGCGACCATATGGATTTCTGTTTATTAAGGCTCCCTTGAGCCTGTTCGAGCTGGCGAGCTCATGGTTACGCACCTGCGCGCCGCGAGAGGTATCAAGACCTGAGAACACCTTTGTCAGCCTACGCAGCAGCCCCATACACACGCCTATTCCCTGCTGATGAGAGGTAACAACCTCGAAACACGTGTCCAGGGATGGCCAGCACAAAGGTGGATACACTGGATTATTTTCTGGAAGCGCACACGCTGGAACTAACTGCATTGACCATGATGCCCCGAGGTTGAACCCGCCGGTAGGAGGAGCAATGTGCGACCATATGGATTTCTGTTTATTTAGGCTCCCTTGAGCCTGTTCGAGCTGACAAGCTCATGGTTACACACCTGCGCGCCGCGAGAGGTATCAAGACCTGAGAACACTTTTGGCAGCCTACGCAGCAGCCCCATACACACGTCTTTTCCCTGCTGATGAGAGGTAACGACCTCGAATCACGTGTCATGGGATGGCCAGCACAACGGTGGATACACTCGATTATTTTCTGGAAGCGCACACGCTGGAACTAACTGCATTGACCATGATGCCCCGAGGGTGAACCCGCTGGTAGGAGGAGTAGTGTGCGACCATATGGATTTCTGTTTATTAAGGCTCCCTTGAGCCTGTTCGAGCTGACGAGCTCATGGTTACGCACCTGCGCGCCGCGAGAGGTATCAAGACCTGAGAACACTTTTGCCAGCCTACGCAGCAGCCCCATACACACGCCTATTCGCTGCTGATGAGAGGTAACGACCTCGAAACACGTGTCCAGGGATGGCCATCACAACGGTGGATACACTCGATTTTTTTCTGGAAGCGCACACGCTGGAACTAACTGCATTGACCATGATGCCCCGAGGGTGAACCCGCTGGTAGGAGGAGCAGTGTGCGACCACATGGATTTCTGTTTATTAAGGCTCCCTTGAGCCTGTTCGAGCTGACGAGCTCATGGTTACGCACCTGCGCGCCGCGAGAGGTATCAAGACCTGAGAACACTTTTGGCAGCCTACGCAGCAGCCCCATACACATGCCTATTCCCTGCTGATGAGAGGTAACGACCTCAAAACACGTGTCCAGGGAAGGCCAGCACAACGGTGGATACACTCGATTTTTTTCTGAGTGCGCACACGCTGGAACTAACTGCATTGACCATGATGCCCCGAGGGTGAACCCGCTGGTAGGAGGAGCAGTGTGCGACCATATGGATTTCTGTTTATTAAGGCTCCCTTGAGCCTGTTCGAGCTGACGAGCTCATGGTTACGCACCTGCGCGACGCGAGAGGTATCAAGACCTGAGAACACTTTTGGCAGCCTGCGCAGCAGCCCCATACACACGCCTATTCCCTGCTGATGAGAGGTAACGACCTCAAAACACGTGTCCAGGGAAGGCCAGCACAACGGTGGATACACTCGATTTTTTTCTGAAAGCGCACACGCTGGAACTAACTGCATTGACCATGATGCCCCGGGGGTGAACCCGCTGGTAGGAGGAGCAGTGTGCGACCATATGGATTTCTGTTTATTAAGGCTCCCTTGAGCCTGTTCGAGCTGACGAGCTCATGGTTACGCACCTGCGCGACGCGAGAGGTATCAAGACCTGAGAACACTTTTGGCAGCCTGCGCAGCAGCCCCATACACACGCCTATTCCCTGCTGATGAGAGGTAACGACCTCGAAACACGTGTCCAGGGATGGCCAGCTCAACGGTGGATACACTCGATTTTTTTCTGAAAGCGTACACGCTGGAACTAACTGCATTAACCATGATGCCCCGAGGGTGAACCCACTGGTAGGAGGAGCAGTGTGCGACCATATGGATTTTTGTTTATTAAGGCTCCCTTGAGCCTGTTCGTGCTGATGAGCTCATGGTTACGCACCTGCACGCCGCGAGAGGTTTCAAGACATGAGAACACTTTTGGCAGCCTACGCAGCAGCCCCATTCACACGCCTATTCCCTGCTGATGAGAGGTAACGACCTCGAAACACGTGTCCAGAGATGGCCAGCACGACGGTGGATACACTCGATTTTTTTCTGGAAGCGCACACGCTGGAACTAACTGCATTGTCCATGATGCCCCGAGGGTGAACCCACTGGTAGGAGGAGCAGTGTGCGACCATATGGATTTCTGTTTATTAAGGCTCCCTTGAGCCTGTTCGAGCTGACGAGCTCTTGGTTACGCACCTGCGCGCCCCGAGAGGTATCAAGACCTGAGAACACTTTTGGCAGCCTACGCAGCAGCCCCATACACATGCCTATTCCCTGCTGATGAGAGGTAACGACCTCAAAACACGTGTCCAGGGATTGCCAGCACAACGGTGGATACACTCGATTTTTTTCTGGAAGCGCACACGCTGGAACTAACTGCATTGACCATGATGCCCCGAGGGTGAACCCGCTGGTAGGAGGAGCAGTGTGCGACCATATGGATTTCTGTTTATTATGGCTCCCTTGAGCCTGTTCGAGCTGACGAGCTCATGGTTACGCACCTGCGCGCCGCGAGAGGTATCAAGACCTGAGAACACTTTTGGCAGCCTACACAGCAGCCCCATACTCATGCCTATTCCCTGCTGATGAGAGGTAACAACCTCGAAACACAAGTCCAGCGATGGCCAGCACAACGGTGGATACACTCGATTTTTTTCTGGAAGCGCACACGCTGAAACTAACTGCATTGACCATCATGCCCCGAGGGTGAACCCGCTGGTAGGAGAAGCAGTGTGCGACCATATGGATTTCTGTTCATTAAGGCTCCCTTGAGCCTATTCGAGCTGACGAGCTCATGGTTACGCACCTGCGCGCCGCGAGAGGTATCAAGACCTGAGAACACATTTGGCAGCCTACGCAGCAGCCCCATGCACACGCCTATTCCCTGCTGATGAGAGGTAACGACCTCGAAACACGTGTCCAGAGATGGCCAGCACGACGGTGGATACACTCGATTTTTTTCTGGAAGCGCACACGCTGGAACTAACTGCATTGACCATGATGCCCCGAGGGTGAACCCACTGGTAGGAGGAGCAGTGTGCGACCATATGGATTTCTGTTTATTAAGGCTCCCTTGAGCCTGTTCGAGCTGACGAGCTCTTGGTTACGCACCTGCGCGCCCCGAGAGGTATCAAGACCTGAGAACACTTTTGGCAGCCTACGCAGCAGCCCCATACACATGCCTATTCCCTGCTGATGAGAGGTAACGACCTCAAAACACGTGTCCAGGGATTGCCAGCACAACGGTGGATACACTCGATTTTTTTCTGGAAGCGCACACGCTGGAACTAACTGCATTGACCATTATGCCCCGAGGGTGAACCCGCTGGTAGGAGGAGCAGTGTGCCACCATATGGATTTCTGTTTATTATGGCTCCCTTGAGCCTGTTCGAGCTGACGAGCTCATGGTTACGCACCTGCGCGCCGCGAGAGGTATCAAGACCTGAGAACACTTTTGGCAGCCTACACAGCAGCCCCATACTCATGCCTATTCCCTGCTGATGAGAGGTAACGACCTCGAAACACAAGTCCAGCGATGGCCAGCACAACGGTGGATACACTCGATTTTTTTCTGGAAGCGCACACGCTGGAACTAACTGCATTGACCATCATGCCCCGAGGGTGAACCCGCTGGTAGGAGAAGCAGTGTGCGACCATATGGATTTCTGTTCATTAAGGCTCCCTTGAGCCTGTTCGAGCTGACGAGCTCATGGTTACGCACCTGCGCGCCGCGAGAGGTATCAAGACCTGAGAACACATTTGGCAGCCTACGCAGCAGCCCCATACACACGCCTATTCCCTGCTGATGAGAGGTAACGACCTCGAAACACGTGTCCAGGGATGGCCAGCACAACGGTGGATACACTCGATTTTTTTCTGGAAGCGCACACGCTGGAACTAACTGCATTGACCATGATGCCCCGAGGGTGTACCCGCTGGTAGGAGGAGCAGTGTGCGAACATATGGATTTCTGTTTATTAAGGCTCCCTTGAGCCTGTTCGAGCTGACAAGCTCATGGTTACGCACGTGCACACCGCAAGAGGTATCAAGACATGAGAACACTTTTGGCAGCCTACGCAACTGCCCCATACACACGCCTATTCCCTGCTGATGAGAGGTAACGACCTCGAAACACGTGTCCAGGGATGGCCAACACAACGGTGGATACACTAAAAAAGAATTCTGGAAGCGCACACGCTGGAACTAACTGCATTGACCATGATGCCCCGAGGGTGAACCCGCTGGTAGGAGGAGCAGTGTGCAACCATATGGATTTCTGTTTATTAAGGCTCCCCTGAGCCTGTTTGAGCTGACGAGCTCATAGTTACGCACCTGCGCGCCGCGAGAGGTATCAAGACCTGAGAACACTTTTGGCAGCCTACGCAGCAGCCCCATACACACGCCTATTCCCTGCTGATGAGAGGTAACAACCTCGAAAAACACGTGTCCAGGGATGGCCTGCACAACGGTGGATACACTTGATTTTTTTCTGAAAGCGCACACGCTGGTACTAACTGCATTGACCATGATGCCCCGAGGGTGAACCCGCTGGTAGGAGTAGCAGTGTGCGACCATATGGATTTCTGTTTATTAAGGCTCCCTTGAGCCTGTTCGAGCTCACGAGCTCATAGTTACGCACCTGCGCGCCGCGAGAAGTATCAAGACCTGAGAACACTTTTGGTAGCGTACGCAGCAGCCCCATACACACGCCTATTCCCTGCTGATGAGAGGTAACGACCTCGAAACACGTGTACAGGGATGGCCAGCACGACGGTGGATACACTCGATTTTTTTCTGGAAGCGCACACGCTGGAACTAACTGCATTGACCATGATGCCCCGAGGGTGAACCCGCTGGTAGGAGGAGCAGTGTGCGACCATATGGATTTCTGTTTATTAAGGCTCCCTTGAGCCTGTTCGAGCTGACGAGCTCATGGTTACGCACCTGCGCGCCGCGAGAGGTATCAAGACCTGAGAACACTTTTGGCAGCCTACGCAGCAGCCCCATACACATGCCTATTCCCTGCTGATGAGAGGTAACGACCTCGAAACACGTGTCCAGCGATGGCCAGCACAACAGTGGATACACTCGATTTTTTTCTGGAAGCGCACACGCTGGAACTAACAGCATTGACCATGATGCCCCGAGGGTGAACCTGCTGGTAGGAGGAGCAGTGTGCGACCATATGAATTTCTGTTTATTAAGGCTCCCTTGAGCCTGTTCGAGCTGACGAGCTCATGGTTAGGCACCTGCGTGCCGCGAGAGGTATCAAGACCTGAGAACACTTTTGGCAGCCTACGCAGCAGCCCCATACACACGCCTATTCCCTGCTGATGAAAGGTAACGACCTCGAAAAACACGTGTCCAGGGATGGCCAGCACAACGGTGGATACACTCGATTTTTTTCTGAAAGCGCACACGCTGGAACTAACTGCATTGACCATGATGCCCCGAGGGTGAACCCGCTGGTAGGAGGAGCATTGTGCGACTATATGGATTTCTGTTTATTAAGGCTCCCTTGAGCCTGTTCGAGCTGACGAGCTCATGGTTACGCACCTGCGCGCCGCGAGAGGTATCAAGACCTGAGAACACTTTTGGCAGCCTACGCAGCAGCCCCATACACATGCCTATTCCCTGCTGATGAGAGGTAGCGACCTCGAAACACGTGTCCAGGGATGGCCAGCACAACGGTGGATACACTCGATTTTTTTCTGGAAGCGCACACGCTGGAACTAACTGCATTGACCATGATGCCCCGAGGGTGAACCCGCTGGTAGGAGGAGCAGTGTGCGACCATATGGATTTCTGTTTATTAAGGCTCCCTTGAGCCTGTTCGAGCTGACGAGCTCATGGTTACGCACCTGCACGCCGCGAGAGGTATCAAGACCTGAGAACACTTCTGGCAGCCTACACAGCAGCCCCATACACATGCCTATTCCCTGCTGATGAGAGGTAACAACCTCGAAACACGTGTCCAGCGATGGCCAGCACAACAGTGGATACACTCGATTTTTTTCTGGAAGCGCACACGCTGGAACTTACTGCATTGACCATGATGCCCCGAGGGTGAACCCGCTGGTAGGAGGAGCAGTGTGCGACCATCTGGATTTCTGTTTATTAAGGCTCCCTTGAGCCTGTTCGAGCTGACGAGCTCATGGTTACGCACCTGCGCGCCGCGAGAGGTATCAAGACCTGAGATCACTTTTGGCAGCCTACGCAGCAGCCCCATACACACGCCTATTCCCTGCTGATGAGAGGTAACGACCTCGAAAAACACGTGTCCAGGGATGGCCAGCACAACGGTGGATACACTCGATTTTTTTCTGAAAGCGCACACGCTGGAACTAACTGCATTGACCATGATGCCCCGAGGGTGAACCCGCTGGTAGGAGGAGCTGTGTGCGACCATATGGATTTCTGTTTATTAAGGCTCCCTTGAGCCTGTTCGAGCTGACGAGCTCATGGTTACGCACCTGCGCGCCACGAGAGGTATCAAGACCTGAGAACACTTTTGGCAGCCTACGCAGCAGCCCCATACACATTCCTATTCCCTGCTGATGAGAGGTAATGACCTCGAAACACGTGTCCAGGGATGGCCAGCACAAGGGTGGATACACTCGATTATTTTCTGGAAGCGCACACGCTGGAACTAACTGCATTGACCATGATGCCCCGAGGGTGAACCCGCTGGTAGGAGGAGCAGTGTGCGACCATATGGATTTCTGTTTATTAAGGCTCCCTTGAGCCTGTTCGTACTGATGAGCTCATGGTTACGCACCTGCACGCCGCGAGAGGTTTCAAGACATGAGAACACTTTTGGCAGCCTATGCAGCAGCCCCATACACACGCCTATTCCCTGCTGATGAGAGGTAACGACCTCGAAACACGTTTTCAGAGATGGCCAGCACGACGGTGGATACACTCGGTTTTTTTCTGGAAGCGCACACGCTGGAACTAACTGCATTGACCATGATGCCCCGAGGGTGAACCCACTGGTAGGAGGAGCAGTGTGCGACCATATGGATTTCTGTTTATTAAGGCTCCCTTGAGCCTGTTCGAGCTGACGAGCTCTTGGTTACGCACCTGCGCGCCCCGAGAGGTATCAAGACCTGAGAACACTTTTGGCAGCCTACGCAGCAGCCCCATACACATGCCTATTCACTGCTGATGAGAGGTAACGACCTCAAAACACGTGTCCAGGGATTGCCAGCACAACGGTGGATACACTCGATTTTTTTCTGGAAGCGCACACGCTGGAACTAACTGCATTGACTATGATGCCCCGAGGGTGAACCCGCTGGTAGGAGGAGCAGTGTGCAACCATATGGATTTCTGTTTATTAAGGCTCCCCTGAGCCTGTTTGAGCTGACGAGCTCATAGTTACGCACCTGCGCGCCGCGAGAGGTATCAAGACCTGAGAACACTTTTGGCAGCCTACGCAGCAGCCCCATACACACGCCTATTCCCTGCTGATGAGAGGTAACAACCTCGAAAAACACGTGTCCAGGGATGGCCTGCACAACGGTGGATACACTTGATTTTTTTCTGAAAGCGCACACGCTGGTACTAACTGCATTGACCATGATGCCCCGAGGGTGAACCCGCTGGTAGGAGTAGCAGTGTGCGACCATATGGATTTCTGTTTATTAAGGCTCCCTTGAGCCTGTTCGAGCTCACGAGCTCATAGTTACGCACCTGCGCGCCGCGAGAGGTATCAAGACCTGAGAACACTTTTGGTAGCGTACGCAGCAGCCCCATACACACGCCTATTCCCTGCTGATGAGAGGTAACGACCTCGAAACACGTGTACAGGGATGGCCAGCACGACGGTGGATACACTCGATTTTTTTCTGGAAGCGCACACGCTGGAACTAACTGCATTGACCATGATGCCCCGAGGGTGAACCCGCTGGTAGGAGGAGCAGTGTGCGACCATATGGATTTCAGTTTATTAAGGCTCCCTTGAGCCTGTTCGAGCTGACGAGCTCATGGTTACGCACCTGCGCGCCGCGAGAGGTATCAAGACCTGAGAACACTTTTGGCAGCCTACGCAGCAGCCCCATACACATGCCTATTCCCTGCTGATGAGAGGTAACGACCTCGAAACACGTGTCCAGCGATGGCCAGCACAACAGTGGATACACTCGATTTTTTTCTGGAAGCGCACACGCTGGAACTAACAGCATTGACCATGATGCCCCGAGGGTGAACCCGCTGGTAGGAGGAGCAGTGTGCAACCATATGAATTTCTGTTTATTAAGGCTCCCTTGAGCCTGTTCGAGCTGACGAGCTCATGGTTAGGCACCTGCGCGCCGCGAGAGGTATCAAGACCTGAGAACACTTTTGGCAGCCTACGCAGCAGCCCCATACACACGCCTATTCCCTGCTGATGAAAGGTAACGACCTCGAAAAACACGTGTCCAGGGATGGCCAGCACAACGGTGGATACACTCGATTTTTTTCTGAAAGCGCACACGCTGGAACTAACTGCATTGACCATGATGCCCCGAGGGTGAACCCGCTGGTAGGAGGAGCATTGTGCGACTATATGGATTTCTGTTTATTAAGGCTCCCTTGAGCCTGTTCGAGCTGACGAGCTCATGGTTACGCACCTGCGCGCCGCGAGAGGTATCAAGACCTGAGAACACTTTTGGCAGCCTACGCAGCAGCCCCATACACATGCCTATTCCCTGCTGATGAGGGGTAGCGACCTCAAAACACGTGTCCAGGGATGGCCAGCACAACGGTGGATACACTCGATTTTTTTCTGGAAGCGCACACGCTGGAACTAACTGCATTGACCATGATGCCCCGAGGGTGAACCCGCTGGTAGGAGGAGCAGTGTGCGACCATATGGATTTCTGTTTATTAAGGCTCCCTTGAGCCTGTTCGAGCTGACGAGCTCATGGTTACGCACCTGCACGCCGCAAGAGGTATCAAGACCTGAGAACACTTCTGGCAGCCTAAACAGCAGCCCCATACACATGCCTATTCCCTGCTGATGAGAGGTAACAACCTCGAAACACGTGTCCAGCGATGGCCAGCACAACAGTGGATACACTCGATTTTTTTCTGGAAGCGCACACGCTGGAACTTACTGCATTGACCATGATGCCCCGAGGGTGAACCCGCTGGTAGGAGGAGCAGTGTGCGACCATCTGGATTTCTGTTTATTAAGGCTCCCTTGAGCCTGTTCGAGCTGACGAGCTCATGGTTACGCACCTGCGCGCCGCGAGAGGTATCAAGACCTGAGATCACTTTTGGCAGCCTACGCAGCAGCCCCATACACACGCCTATTCCCTGCTGATGAGAGGTAACGACCTCGAAAAACACGTGTCCAGGGATGGCCAGCACAACGGTGGATACACTCGATTTTTTTCTGAAAGCGCACACGCTGGAACTAACTGCATTGACCATGATGCCCCGAGGGTGAACCCGCTGGTAGGAGGAGCTGTGTGCGACCATATGGATTTCTGTTTATTAAGGCTCCCTTGAGCCTGTTCGAGCTGACGAGCTCATGGTTACGCACCTGCGCGCCACGAGAGGTATCAAGACCTGAGAACACTTTTGGCAGCCTACGCAGCAGCCCCATACACATGCCTATTCCCTGCTGATGAGAGGTAATGACCTCGAAACACGTGTCCAGGGATGGCCAGCACAAGGGTGGATACACTCGATTATTTTCTGGAAGCGCACACGCTGGAACTAACTGCATTGACCATGATGCCCCGAGGGTGAACCCGCTGGTAGGAGGAGCAGTGTGCGACCATATGGATTTCTGTTTATTAAGGCTCCCTTGAGCCTGTTCGAGCTGACGAGCTCATGGTTACGCACCTGCGCGCCGCGAGAGGTATCAAGACCTGAGAACACTTTTGGCAGCCTACGCAGCAGCCCCATACACATGCCTATTCCCTGCTGATGAGAGGTAACGACATCAAAACACGTGTCCTGGGATGGCCAGCACAACGGTGGATACACTCGATTTTTTTCTGGAAGCGCACACGCTGGAACTAACTGCATTGACCATGATGCCCCGAGGGTGAACCCGCTGGTAGGAGGAGCAGTGTGTGACCATATGGATTACTGTTTAATAAGGCTCCCTTGAGCCTGTTCGAGCTGACGAGCTCATCGTTACGTACCTGCGCGCCACGAGAGGTATCAAGACCAGTGTTCCCACGAAGCCGCTCGGCTGTGCGCCCGCGCACCTCCGTGCCCCGGAGCACGCACTTCTGTGTCTGTGGCGCGCACATCCCCGAGGGCAATGAATCATGCCTCATGCCGCTGCTGCATTTAGCAAGTGCTCCCACTTGCTATATGTCTTTTGCTTTCTAGAGTGCGGCTGTTGGATTCATTGTGTTAAATGCAGAGCCCGTCACAAGCTGCAAATAACATTAATTCTTTAAACAAAAGCACAAATCTGCCCGCAGCCACACTCTAGAAAACAAAAGAAATGCAGCACTAAACACAGCGTGCGCCTTTAGAATTACTTAAAAGCACACGCTGTTTTTGTAACCTTGCTGCATTCCTTCTCTAAATAGAGCTGGGCTGCGGTGTGATAGTGTGCCTTTTTTAAAGTTTTCATGTTAATTGCAGCCCAAGAAGGGCACTGCCATTAACATGAAAACGTTAACAGCAGCGCACAATCACCCCGCAGCTGTGCTCTATTATGAGAAGAAATGCAGCAAGGTTACAAACGCGGCATTTGCTTCCAGGTCACGCACTATTCTACAAGAAGGGCTCCTGCAGTCTGCCCCATCGCCCCATCCACCACAGGGACAGCTCTTGCCTCCACCTCAAGGACCCCTACTCACACCCCCCTCCTACAAGAAG
The DNA here is from genome assembly GCF_964261635.1 of Lissotriton helveticus. Taxonomy (NCBI): domain Eukaryota; kingdom Metazoa; phylum Chordata; class Amphibia; order Caudata; family Salamandridae; genus Lissotriton; species Lissotriton helveticus. Next base: position 213,045,222 of record NC_136058.1, read on the forward strand.
GGATACTACCCCAATCCAGTTTCTCCCCGGCCCCCTCCCTGAGTGATCACTGACCGCCTCCAAAAGGAAGAGGGCCCTTTTTCTACTGGGCCTTCCGCAATGAGGGCTCGTTTGGTGTTCCCACTCCCTCCGCAAGATGGGCCTTTGCACAACACCCACCCAGGCCTGTCCACAACAAGTCTCCCCCACCTTCCGATTCATACATGGGCCTGTGCCCCCTGCAAGTAAAGGTTTACAAGTCCCAGCTTGACACCTGCTGCAAAGCCAGGAATAACTGAAGGTGTAACCCAGAACATGGGGCCACTACGCTGTAATCTGCACACAGAAGAAGGTTCCCTGACACGAGGAAGTCTCCCTCTTAGCAGTTTTACAGACTCAAAGTTCAAATAACAAAATTCCAATGAAACTAAAACAATGGGCAACTAATTTCCTTACACTGGATCCGTGTTCTCCCCACCAATGTTGACAGTGGGACAAAGAGATGCATTTGTGAATCTATATAAAAAGTATGCAAATTGCAGGCATCACTTTGTGGATGGCCTAGATGGCACATTCTTACTGTAAGCATCCAGGGACTTCCTTTTACCTAGGCGCATCTGTCCTTATAATGAGAAAGGGATATGGTCAAGGACTTGCCATTTTGTGCATGGAACACTCACTTACAATGCGTCGATGATATACATGCTTCCCCACAAAGGGCAGCCCTGTCAACTTTCCCAGGTCGGTGTGTGGTGTGCTGTTCCATTCCAGGATTTTTCTTTGAATTTTGGGACATGTAGTCGTGTTTACTCCATTATAAAATAGGAATAGAAGTCCCAGAAATAAAAAAAAATTAAAAACCCTGGACTGGAGTAGCACATCTCTCATGGACCCGAGAAACTTGGCAGCTATAAAAAAGGGTATTGCAGCACGGTCTCTGCAATCATCGGGGGCCCCTTCTGCAATATTAATTGATCTGAACACCTGTTTCCTCCAAAGGCAATTTCTAAAATACAGCACTTTGGCATTCATTCACAATGCACTTTAGTGCAAGTGCTTTGATTAAGGTGAACAAAGACTGCAACTCCCAGAATGCCATAGCATGTTACTTTGATTAGTTAGTCTAAGAGGAATGACCCAAAACTGCACTGAGCTGTTAAATCAAAATCCAAGAGTGGAAACCATGGAGCCAGGGTGCAATTTCTTAACCCTTCGTGTACATGCATAATTTAAATATATTATAATAATCGCTGAAGATGAAAATAAAAGCTTGGCCACATTGTGTGATCTTGTGCAAATCAGTGAATGTATTTTCTTTTATCTGACATAATTGAGAAGATGCAGAAAGAGTACTAGCCACGGTGGGCCATGTCATACATAAATAAAACTGAACATTTACATACATGTTCACAACTCGAACAAAGGAAAACACTGCAGTTTGGGTGGTAAACATGACTTTTCCTCCTCCTTCCTGCTATCTGCCTCTAGTACAAAGTGTTCTTGTACTATCAACAAGGAAGTGTAGGCACAGCTCTTCAACTCCTGTGGGGCACACAGCATGGCACTTTAAAGGATACCCCGCCACTCCAGAGGTTAATACGGCCTTATAAATGTTAATACAACCCTCTGGATATTGCACTGTACTATCGCAGAGCCTGATATTTGACTTTCAAATGTTAATAGAAGCCTGGATAAAAAGAAGTGCAACCCTCAAAATGGCTGCTTGGAGGTCAAAATGCTATTGCAGAGGGTGCTACTAACTCGGAAATTGCAAATAAGTCAAATTATGCTGGAGTTTTTTTCATTTGATAGTTTTGGCCATTATTAACAACATTCAAACCGTGGATTTACTTTCAAAATTGTATGTGTACACTGACATGAGGGTATTGCACTTCAAACACATGTGCTACGTCATATAGAAGTGTGGTTTTCTGGCTCTTGTTAACAAGGCCTGAAGTTAGGTATAGCCGCCATTTTGCTCAAAATGGATGTATCTTTCGGCATATACACTACTCCTTATTTCTGCAGCACACAACCAAGCAGAGTCATGTTTGTTCATTTCCATTGGCTTGCTCTTAAGTACACAGAAATGTTGTATCTTTCAAGGACTTTCTGCTAGCTCACTGTACCCTAGTCATTCATAACAGATTGCTGTTGTTTTGGCATCCCGGATAACATTAGGAAAGAGTGGGCAGAATAAATATTCATGAAGTGTGATAATGCTTAGGTGCTGCTAAGTCAATATATCATTTAATAAAAGTGTGCTCTGATTTGCTGAAAATGCAATACATCTTGCTAACGTCATGATAAATCTGCACTTTCGATTCTGTTCTATGATAAGATTTCTTATATTATTCCCTGATTTTGGACATGAGTAGAAGACTTTTCGCTGCTACTAGGTATGTTGTCCGTTTCTCTATTGATTTTGCTGCTCACTTGGGACTTAAAATTATTTTGATTTCCACATTATTCTGTAATGCCCTACTTTGGGAGCCTTCATAGAACTGACTTCATTTTGTAATGATTTCTGAGCCACAGCTTTTCGATTGTGATCTAGTGGGTTATTTTCCATCTTCTCTACAACTGGATCTTAAGACTTCGATCTTTTTGCCTTCAGCTTTATTCTTATGAGTTTTTTTCTGGACAAACACTCACGTTGTTCCAAGACTTTTCCTTAAGGAGGATCCTACAAGGGAGTAGCCAGCAAGTGAAAATATTCCTACTTTGCACCATAATCTGCAATTTTTCTGCTAGCATGTCACCCCACCCGAAGTCAGCGCCCAGTGCGATTGTACCGCCCTAGAGCCACCTTGCTCAAGGGTCCTGTGACCTCAGTGACTGTCACTCTAGGGTGTGCTGCTTCATAGGCCTGCCAGCAAGACTGAAGGTGAACTTCGGTATGGATTGTGGTTGACAGGCCTTTACAGTTAAGCCATAGTTGCCAACATTAGGGTACGCATGATGGTGCAAAGACACCAGGGCTTCTAAGGTATAGCAAGGGAATGTGCTCTCTCAGGAGAGTGGTCTGGTGGACTGGTCATGAAGGCTGAACCTGGTTCCTCAGTTCCAAACTCGGCAGCTCTGACCATAGTGCCACATCCTCTCCTCCATTGAACACCATTCTGCCCCATTGATAGAAACTTGCACTGCCTTCAGCTACAACACAATTGTGGACTGCTATAAACTCCTGGATGTGACACAATTCAAATTACGCATTAGACAAGAGTTATATGCTTCCAAAAAAAAGTTACAAAATCATGGAGAAAGCAAATTCTCATAAGGAATGCAAGTTTAAGTACAGCTAGTGAAATGTAAGCAGGAACAACATGGTTACCTTGACGCTTTTACATTAATTGTTCAGATATCAGTGAGTGCTTTTGCCAGCGGCAGAGCAGAAGTAAACACTGTCCTTGTCTTCTCTGGGCAAGAAGGAAGAGACAGAGTCCTTTTCCTTCTCTACCCGCCCTGCCCCTTATCTGTGGGTCTTGACTATTTCTGCCATCCTGGGACACATGTTTAAAATAAAAAAGCAGGGGAATGGAATCTACCAAATTAAAGAAGTAGACTCACAGGAAGGCTGGTTGGGGCACGGCTAATTGATCTGTTAAATTCTGGCCTGCCCGCTCAGCGATGTTCATGAATATCATATCTCTGACGCATAGCATTTTAAATTTGAAGGCACAGTTGCATGCTCACATATGTTAGACAATTTTAGCATGCTGGTGCTGCCTCATTGGCAGTGTGCCTCAATTGCAGTATTGTCAGAGGGGCGCTAGAATACGTGACTAATATGCATTTTAATGCGGTGATGCGAACTCTAGCATTAAAATGTGTTAGTCAAAAGCCTACCCTAACCCAGCCCTGAAACTGCAAAAAGTAAAATTATAATAACGTTGTTATAATTTTATTTTTCCTGCTCAAAGAGAGCATTGGTTAAAGTTTTCATGTTAATCACAGCACCCATCATGAGCTGAAATCAACATGAAAACTTGAACAAATGCACACAATCACCCTGCAGCCCATGTCTAATAAGAAAAGAAAGGCAGCAAAATATCTGTTAGGGTTTCAAATTGCTATGTGGGACGGTTTCAAACCTGCCTTAACATCGTTCACATGGATCTGTATGTGAGGAAATGCACCGTCTTTTCACTTTTTTAAGCAAAAGTTTGGAGTGATATTTAGCCCTGCACCCACACGCGTGCCTGGTTACTGGCGCACACAGCCTTGGTTGCAGCGCACATAGAACTTACACTGCCGCACACAGAGGAAAAAAATTAGAGGGAACATTGATCAAGACCTGAGAACTCTTTTGGCAGCCTACGCAGCAGCCCCATACACACGCCTATTCCCTGCTGATGAGAGGTAACGACTTCGAAACATGTGTCCAGGGATGGCCAGCACAACGGTGGATACACTCGATTTTTTTCTGGAAGCGCACACGCTGAAACTAACTGCATTGACCATGATGCCCCGAGGGTGAACCCGCTGGTAGGAGGAGCAGTGTGCAATCATATGGATTTCTGTTTATTAAGGCTCCCTTGAGCCTGTTCGAGCTGACAAGCTCATGGTTACGCACCTGCGCGCCGCGAGAGGTATCAAGACCTGAGAACACTTTTGGCAGCCTACGCAGCAGCCCCATACACACGCCTATTCCCTGCTGATGAGAGGTAACGACCTCGAAACACGTGTCCAGGGATGGCCAGCACAACGGTGGATACACCTGGAAGCGCACACGCTGGAACTAACTGCATTGACCATGATGCCCCGAGGGTGAACCCGCTGGTAGGAGGAGCAGTGTGCGACCATATGAATTTTAGCTTTCACAGATTTGTTTGAAACTCAATACAAGTGCCTAGTGAGTGGATTATGCCTGTGAAACAACATAATAGTGAGATAAGCCGGCAAGGGTGGCAATAGGGTACTATGGCCACTTTCCATCTACCTAGAGGAAGCCATACATCAGTTGGAGGATGGCCAAGGTTATTGTAAAATTGATAAGAGTGAGGCACTCAACATTAAAGTTACATAACATATTGAATTATCTAAGTGGAGGTCATAAGGACTCATTCGTTACTTAGGCAGAATTTCTATTTCTTAAAACAGAATCACAGATTTTACATGAGTGATGTAATATATGAGGTCATAAGCAGTGAACTGCAGGGGTGTGAGTTATCGTTAGCTCTGTTAGCCAAAACTTCTAAATTTCTCTGGTTTTGTATGAGTCAAATGTCAGCCTATTTATAACATCCCTGTAACCTTTTTTTTCCAGAAAAATTCTAGGTGCTTTAAATCCTATTTCCTAACTATAACATTTCAGTAACCTTTGTTTATCTAAGTCAATTTCTAAGGTATTTTTAATTCTATTTCAGAACTATAAAACCCCTGTAATTTTTCATTTTTTCACTGAATTTGAACCTTTTTTTAAATGCTATTACCTAACTATAACGTTCCTGTAACATTTGATTTTTTAGTTATTTAAAAAAAAAAAATTGTATTTCCTAAATGTAACCTGGAACCTTTGAAAGTGGGTGTGTGAGTGTGGAAGTGGATGTATAGGTAGCAGAGTGGGTGTGTGCATTTCAGAGTGCATGAGTGCCTGAGTGAGTCTGTGAGTGTTTGCGTAAGTCTCAGAGTGAGTCTGTGAGTGGGTGTGTGAGTCTCTGAGTGGATCTGTGAGTGGGTGCATTTTTCCCTGAGTGGGGTTGTGAATGGGAAAATAAGTGTCTGAGTGGGTCAGTGAGTTGGTGGATGAGTGTCTGAGTTGGTCTGTGAGAGCATGCAAGAGTCCCTGAGTGGGTCTGTGAGTGTATGCAAGAGTGTCTGAGTGAATCTGGTGTGAATGCATCAGTGTCTGCGTGGTTATGTGAGTCTCTCACTGGATCAGTGAGTGGATGCATGAGTGAGAAAATGGGCGTGTAAGTCTCTAAGTGGGTCTGTGAGTATGCATTTGAGTCTCTCAGTCAGCCTATGAGTAGGTGAATAGGTCTGTGAGTGGGTGCATGAGTGTCTGAGTGTGCCTAACAATGGGTGTTTGAGTCTCCGAGTGGGTGTGTGAGTGGGTCTGTCAGTGGGTACATGGTAAAAAAGTAGGGGGCCCATGGGAAAAGTTACTTGTGCCAGCTCCCCCGATGACAGTCCTCCTGTCCAGCTTGCCTGCAGTCTCCCACCCTCTGCTGCCTTCAGTTTTGTGACTCTTCCGCTTGTTTTCTGCCTCTACTTGCTCCTCCTATCTATTTGGCCTTTTCTGCTTGTTCTGGCCATTATTTTGCCTCTTTCTGCCCGCTCCTGACCTTTATTGTGCCTCTTGATGCTCGTTTCTGACCTCTATTTTCCCTCGCGTTTCTGACCTCTTTTTGTCTCTTTCTACTCGCTTCTGACCTTTATTCTGCATCTTTCTGCTCATTTCTCGTCTTTATTTTGCCTCTTCATGTTCATTTTTTACCTTTATTCTGCCTCTTTCTGCTCAATTCTGATTTTTTTTCCAACTTTTAATGCTTGTTTCTGACATCTATGCTGCCTCAGTATGCTTAATTCTGACCTCTATTATTTCTCTTTCTGCTCATTTCTCACCATTATGTTGCCTCTTTCTGCTCATTGCTGACCTTTATTCTGCCTCTTTCTGCTTGTTTCTCACATTTATTTTGCCTTGTGCTGCTCTTTTCCCCCATTACCGTGGGGGAAGCCTCAAGGCCCTGTCACAGCCGGCTCCCAGCCTCCTGTGAGAGCTGGCATTGCTTTCGCATGAAGGGAGCTGCTGTAAATGCAGCTCCCTGCATGTGAGAGCAATCTATTTAATCTCTTTCCCTGCCTGCTGGTCTGCGGACAGGCAAAGAGATGTAGGTGGGAGCATTATCACTTCTCCCACCATCTGGAACTGGAGTGTTTGCTTTGGCTTAGCGGGAGCTGTGACAGCTCCTACCAAGCAAAAACAAACATCTGTGTCCCAGAGAGGGCACCCAAGACATAGCTGGAGCCAGCCCTGAGGGGAGGTGGTCCCCAGGGTCATTATTGGCTCCAGGATGGGGTTACCATGCGGACCACATGTTTAATGTTAACTGTAGCCCAGGGCAGTTGGTGGTCCATGGACCTCATTGGGTTCATATAGCCCACCTAATCATTTCATTTATAGCCCTGGGAGATCTTAGTCCCCGGGGTGGTCTGTGTGATCCCGGGATTAAATTTAGCATAAGCCCCGTGTAGGTGGTGGGTTCTGTGGTTTCACGCAGGCCCGTATTCATCCTATTTATAGCCCCAGGGAGGTTGGTGGTTCCTGGGGCCAAGGGCAGCCTCACTGCATCAAGTAGGGCCTGCCTTGGGGAGGTTGTGGTCCCCGGGGCTGTGAAGGGCCTGGGTTGGGGGCACACAGTCACCCTCCCACTTTAAATGTTGTTTTAGCTCCAGGAAGGTTGTGGTCCATGGGATTTGGGGGTCCGCTTAGGCCACAATTACATTTAATTTAGTAATGGGGTGGTGGTGGTCCCCGGGGGGTCTGAGCTCCCCGCTTAATTTACATATTAGCCCTGGGGAGGTAGTGGCCCCCCTCCTTTAATTCCCCCATGCTCCAGGACCTGAACCGCCCAAGGGCCTATTAGTAAAGAAGCATTTTTTATCATTTTTCGTCAGGAGCTGTAACTCCATCAGGCCTCCGGGTGATTTTTTTAACGTTATTTTTGCTCTGGCAGGGTCTCTCTGGGGGGCCCCCAAAAGGCCTAGGGGGACCAGGGTAACCCTACTTTCCCCCCTTCTCTTTTTATCACATTTATTGCGGTACTCAACTTAAGCGTATTCCCAAGAATGGCTGCCAATACTTCCTGGCTTGAAGTGTTGGCAGCCAATCAAATCTCAGCATGAGATCTGTAAGGTTCACTGAGCCTTTATATCAATATATATACAGGTTTGGATTTCGGTTAGTATCTCTAATTCACATCGAGTCGCGTTTTCAGATGACGCAGTCCAGAAGGCAACATACATTGCTCAAGTCAACAACACGTGGCTGTGGGCCCTTCCTCACCTCTGCCTCCGGACTACACTGCAGTGAGTAGGGCTCACAATTCACATCGAGTCGCGATTGCAGATGACGAAGTCCAGTAGGCAACAGACATTGCTTAAGTCAACACGACGTGCCCGTGTGCTCTTCCTGACCGCTGCCTCCAGTCTACACTGTGGTGAGTAGGGCTCACAATTCAGATCGAGTCGCGATTGCAAATGACACAGTCCAGTTAGCAACAGACATTGCTCAAGTACATGCCAAGTGCCTGTGAGCCCTTCCTCACCACTGACTCCTGCCTCCACTGCTGTGAGTAGGGCTCACAATTCAGATCAAGTCACGATTGCAGATGACGCAGTCCAGTAGGCAACAGACATTGTTACCAGTACAGCCTGCCCGGACGACGCATCATCGGCACAGTAGATCCCACATGTGCAACTGTGTCCTGAGTCCTGAATGGCAGTGACCCCAAGTCCATGGCAGCGGCCACGGCACCAGACTCCCTTCGATCAGTGAGGCATATTTCCATATGCAAGGCAGGCGACACATGGTGCCACTAACCCTGTACAACACAAGCCGCGACTCGTGGTACCACTAACCCTGTTCAACACAAGCCAGCCAGAATTCAATAGACAAAAGACATTGGTTTGACTGCGCGCCCCCCTGAACCATGCATCACTGCAGGATACGTACACGCTAAGCGCCAAAGGTACTACTAACTCAGTGCACCATAAGTTATCGCAAGGAAAACTAAACAGTTTTATGTCAGCAGTGAGACATACTATCACTCAAAAATCACCCAAAAATACTTCTAATATAAAAAGAACAGAACAATCACAGTACATTGATGATGAAAATGCGGTGATTCAGAAGAAGTAGAATACAAATATGGACATACAATATGTTGCAGAGAACTGAATTGCTGTTTCTCGCTATGTCACATCATATATTACCAAGTCTGGAAAGACAGAATTGAAAGAAATGTGGGAAAAATTTTCACAGAAGACACTTAGCAAAAAATGGTACACCTTCAGCTTAAAGATGCTTTCACATCGAGAAATTAGATCTTACGAATTTTCGCATCGATACACATCTGCAAATTTATATTGAAAGTCAAGAGGAATCATCTGGATAAGTCTAGGTTTTGCTGCGGCACGAAATGGAGTTTTAATATAAATGATATAAAACAACTTTGTGATGATATAGAGTTACGTTTCTTTGGTAGTCAAGAGAAGTGTACAGAAAATAACAATTTGATAAGTGTAGGTGTTGACGAAGAGATGGAAGATAATAGTGAAGTCAAGTTTCAAAAAGAAATAACAAAATGTAATTTGTTTCTGGTGAAAATCCCAACTAAGTATAACGTCCCTCAAATCTACACAATATCCTTTTAGTATCCTTGCTTCAAGAACTTGTTTTATATCACGTGGTGTCACTGAACCTGAACTACCCAGCCTGTGGGGCCACCAACCTATGCATGTGGCTGTGGGCCCTTGCTCATCGCTGCCTCTGGCCTACACTGCGGTCAGCAGGGCTCACAATTCAGATAGAGTCCTGATTGCAGATGACGCAGTCCAGTACGCAAGCGACATTGCTCCCAGTGCCGCCCGTCCACACCAAGCATCATCACAGGCTCATATATTCGCAATGCTTCTGTTGCCACTAACTGTGCACCTCTTCTCAACGCCACGTGGCTATGGACCCTTGCTGACCGCTACCTCTGGCCTACACTGTGGTCATCAGGACTCACAATTAAAATTAAGTCTTGATTCTTTAATTACAGAGTCCAGTAGGCAAGTATCTATCACAGGCCTAAAACCTATATAATATTCTTTTACTATCCGTGCTTCAAGAACTTTTTTTTATCGGTTATAGCTTTAGTACAATCACTAAATTCATCTTCAAGTGCAAACAAACACTCAATACAAGTCTACACTGCGGGCAGCAGAGCTCGCAATTCAAATTTTGGACACGTGGTGCCACTGACCCTGTACAACACAAGCCAATCGCACATGTGGAACTATGTCCTGAGTGCTGAATGGCAGTGACCCCAACTTCATGGCAGCGACCACAGCACCAGACTTTCTTCAGTTTAATTTATTGTTATTTTCTTTAAATAAAATGTTTTATATGTAAATCTATACATGACTAAGATACTTGTTTGTCCAACCGCACAGGGACACTTCCGGGCCCAAAATTGCTGTTGGGGGTATGTTGGTAATGTGGGATGAGTGTGCATTACATCCTGTATGAATGTAGCTAGAGAAGTTAATGTATGGATTAAAGGTTGTCTGAGCAATCTTGTGAGCATTTGTGTCCATTGTGCGAATGTTTGTGTTTGGAAAATATTGTGTTGGATGTTGGAGTGCTCTGCTTCCTGTGTGTGAGGTCAGTCAGTCAGTCAGTCAAAGAATCTTTATTCGATTTAGTTAAAAATCATACAAAGAGAATAAAACATTTTTGTACACAGGCAAAGTAAAACACAATTAAACAATTTCATATCAATTGAATTCATGTGACAAAATATTTAAGCTAAAAACAGGATTATTATTATTTTTTTTTAAAGGATGTTAAAATGCAATTCATATGGGGGAATCTTATGATATCTTGCGTGATCTTGATCTAGCCGCCGCCACTAAAAAGTTTGCCATACAAAACATGATGCGGATGTTACACAATGATTGAAGATAAATCATGGCTGGTCTCACCTGGGAGAAACCAGCTTCCCTTAGAACAGGTAACAAATATCTTTTTCTATGATCTAAAAAGAAACCACAAAACATAACAAAATGCAGGGTATCTTGCACAGAAAAATTATCACAGGTACAGGGCGGTGCTGACTCTGGTTTCACCCATGTATTAAAACTTCCCAAATAAAAATGTATAAGGTTGAATCTAAATTTGGTCAAAAGAAACATGTGAAATGGCTTGGTGACAAAACATAAATAGGGTTCTAGTGCGATGGAATTCACTAACAAATAGTGTTGTCTCACTGCTGGCTTCTGCAGTTCCCTTTCCTCTCGGCACGTTCTTGCCCTTAGCATAGCATAAAATGATTTTTAACTATGTCTACATCCTGTTTCTTGATACCAGAGGGGTCTGCAAAGAGTTCCGGGCGCCCCAGTTCCGTAAAGGACTTCTTTAGGTAGGCCATCCACGGTACTCTACTACTGTGATCTAAAGACATGACATCTTTCATTATCAGGTGGTTAAGAGTTAGTTCTTTATTGAGCCATGTCTTTAGCCAATAGGTTAAAGGCGCTAGGTTTAACCTATCACAAACATAATCCAGACCCAATTCTGCATGAATGGAAAAAGTTGGTGTAGACTGGGGAACAGACAAAAGGGAACGTAAGAATCTATTTTCCGCTTTTTGAATAGGTTCCAGACATACATAACCCCATAATGGTGCGCCATACAATGCCACTGAAAAACATTTACTGTTGTAAACCTTAAGGCGGGCTTCCATCGGTCTAGAGCCCAGCCTTTTTGAAAAACCCAAAAGGTATGCTATTGTCCTGGTCACCGCCAGGCTTTTGGCCCTTACCTGTGGGCCCAGGTACCCCTGTCATCAAAAAGCACCCCCAAGTAGGGAAAGGCTGAAACGCTAGTAACAACTTCGCCCTTGCATCTAAAAGTTTTTACTAAAACCTTTTTCCTATGGTGTCCAATAACCATGGTGTGTGACTTGTTCGAATTAACCTTCAAGTCTAGTTGGTCCATGAAGGTTCCAAAGGCGTCCAAGACAGACGCCAGTGTGGGCTATCAGCACTGCGTCGTCCGCGTATAGGAGAGCAGGAATCTTAACTTCTCCTACACGCGGAACGTCTCTGGCCACTGCATCCAGGCAGGCACCTAGGCCATTGATATAAATTGTAAAAAGCAGGGGGGCCATTATGCAGCCCTGCCTGACCCCTCGCATGGAGTTAAAACGGGACGTACATCTACCCTCTTTTGTGACCCGCACAACTGCGAATAGCTCTTGGTGGAGTGAAGTCATAAACCTAACCAGTGCCACATCAATCCCAATCCTCAAGAGGATATCCCACAACTTAGACCTGTTCACCAAGTCGAAGGCCGAGGAGAGGTCCATAAACGCTATGTACAGAGACCCCTCCCCAGCCACCGTATACTTTGAGATCAACAGGTGTAAGTTGGAGCACTGCTCTATTGTGCCTCTCTTCTCTCTGAATCCATATTGGATATCAGCCAAACCTCCACAACCCTCCAAACTATCCCTTAGCCTGGCCAAAAGGACTCTGCCTAAGATCTTGATTGCAGAGTCCAAAAGGGATATGGGCATATAGCACCCTGGGTCGTCCCGATGCCCCTTCTTAAATATGGGAACGAGTGTAGAGGTTACCCATGTGGTTGGTAAAGAGTTGCCATTTGCAGCTGTAAATACATTGGCTAGAATGGCCGCCCATAATTTTGGAGAGTGTATGTAGAAATCTGCCGGCACCCCGTCTGGCCCAGGGGCTTTGTTCTTGGTAGTGGCCAGAATGGCTTTCTCCACATCAGCCCTGTTAAAACATATGGGGGGCCTCTGGGACAGTCATGTTAATCGACTGGACGGCCGTGCCAGTATCTCCGTAGACTAATCTGAAATGTGCCAAACATTTATCGTCCGGGATGACACAGTCCATGACTTGATTTGGCGAGTCAGAGAAGAAGGGCTGATTAATTACAGCCCAAAATTGCCTGCTATCCCGTAAGATATCAGTAGAGAGTAAGTTCTCCCAGGCCTCGTTTTTGATTTTGTCATGCCTGAACTTGATGGCTTGCTTATATTCCTTTCTTAATATTGCGATTTCTGTCCTCACCCTTGGGTTTGCTTTAAGAGCATCCTTTAAAGATTTGTGGGCTTTCGAACATGAAGCATCGAACCAGCGGCAATGTTTGCTTCCGCCCTTCCTCAATTTAACCATGGGGTGAGAAGAAATTTGGCTACAAATGGTTTGAAAAGCATCCATTATCTCCTGATCTGGGGTATCTGGGTTCTGGCAGGTCGTGACCTGGACCTCGATTAGTGGGAGAATGTCACCATAAAAGTTGTCCGGGACCACATTTGCCCCCTTCTACCGTCTACCTTGGTCTATTGTTCGTAAAGTAAGCCCTGTGTTAGCTTGCCCCGGCATCGGTCCGATGGAGTCCCCCCAAGATACCTCCAAAAGTACAGGGTTGTGGTCACTGAGGGGGGAGGGAACTGTACAGTAAGAAATAGCACTATTGAGGATAGCTGGGGTCACGAATATATAATCAATTATTGTACCGGGGACTATCCCCTTAAAAGTGGGTGTTCTAGACTCCTCTTCCGTGATTATGGGTTCTGAGAAGTTGAAATTAGCCAGAAAATCTTCCAACTCCTCACCTGCTTTAGGGTGCTCAAAGTGGGGTCCCTCAGGTCCCGTACACCCCACAAGGTCGCTTGAGTCACACATGAGTTTGCAGGGATGAATATATATATATTTTTTTAACACCTTTATTAACATGGTCCAAGTCATACACAGCATTTCGCCTACAACCCGCCGGGCCGGCCATGCGGTAATGATTTAATGATGCACATAGACAATAATCAGTCACTCTGAAGTACACAGCCTGATGCCGTCAACCCGGGGGTACGGCGGCGCTACATCCCCTGACAATAGGCAGTCCAATCGCGAACTTCTGTCGATGTTATAACGGTGCATATGGTAGTGCCTCCACACTCACAGAAGGAAGGATATGTAGGCCGTATGCTGTGAAGTAAAAAATGCAGGTGTATTTTGTAGTTTATACCCCCCCCTCCCTCCTCAGTGGACTTCCCTCCCCCCCAAATTCAAACAGGAATGAAAACTCCCACAGAACTCCCCCCCCTCTCCCGTTGTCCCACCCGTACACTGACCCGTTCGTTAATTTTAGAACCATGTATAGTCTTGTGTTGGTGTCCGCCTCTCTCACCCCAGGTGTATCTCCTTCTGAGTATGCCGGGTGAGTGTCGACCTAGTTTTGTGGAGCCTCCCCTGTGAAGTATCATCTGTCCCTCGCTACAGGACAGCTAGGTTTCAATACTCCACCCAGCCGTCGCCGTGTCCCCCCACTCAATGTAATCCCCTCCTCGACTGAGGCCTCGGGAGTGTATTGTGTTTGCAGGGATGAATATTAAAATCGCCCATGAGTACACATTAGAAATTGGTATGTGTATTATGACTGACTAAGTTTAAGAAGGAATCTAGGGCAACTTTGTTATTATCACAGCAATCCCTGTTTCCTGAATTATAAAAATTTATTAACAAAGTGCTCTTTGTGGGACTAATTTTCCTTTCAACAATTAAAAGATTTGGAGAAACATTTTTAATCTGCCTTAAAGGCCCTTTAAGGTCTAGTGAAAATAGGGTTAGAAGACCTCCCCTAGCCCTGCCTGCATTACTGGGGGTGGCGGCTACAGCGAAACTGGTAAACCCATCGAGCCAGAAGCAGGATAAGGTGTCCCATGTTTCTTGTAGGGCGATAACATTATGCTCAGAAACAAAGGTAGACCATTCATTGTCGCCAATTTTAGATCTAATTCCTGCCACATTCCAACTAAGGATTTTACAAACTGCGATCCCATTTGCATTTCTACCCCCCTCGACCGGTATTGATGCTTCGTTTATTAGTCAGTCTGTGTCGTCTAATTTATTTATTTATTTATTTATTTAACTTATATAGCGCGTTATAACCACCGGGGTCTCTAAGCGCTGTTTGTCCAGATTTACATAATGCGGTATGGCATTCACTTGGTCCCACTTCTGCGCCTAAGATCTGCTCCATGCTTGCTTAAAAAGTACAGTTTTTAATTTTCTCCTAATGGATAGTAAATTACTTTCCTTCCTAAGTTCTGGAGCCAATTTGTTCCACAGGGCTGGGAGTGTGTTAGAAAAAGCACGACCCCCACCGTGGTCAATTTGAAGCGGGATTGAGACAAAAGGGTAGCATCCGACGAGCGCAAAGTCCTGCCAGGTATGTAGGGGAATAGACGGGATTTCACATATCTTGGTGCTTTGCCATACAGCGCCTTGTGTACGATGCACATTCCTTTAAAGACAACCCTCTGACGAATCGGGAGCCAATGTAGCTCCTGCATCAGGGGGGAAGAACGGGCAGTTCTGGGTTTTTTATAGATCAACCTGGCTGCATCATTCATAACCCCCTGTAGTTTGTCCAGCAGCCGCTGGGGTAGGCCTATGTATAGGGAGTTCCCGTAGTCCAGCCTAGCCAAAATTGTGGCTGAGACCACGTGTCTCAAAGTAGAGAATGAGAGTAAGGCAGAGATCTTCCTTAGTTGTCGTAACAGGCCTATGCAAGTGCCCACTACCGTGGTGACTTGTTTGTTCATGGATAGTTTGTCATCCACGTAAAGGCCTAGACTTTTGACTGCGGATGCCGGTTTCGGTGGCACACCCAGCTCCACAGGCCAAAATTTCTCACTCCAGGGGTTGCCCGAGATAGAAATGGGCAACACTTCCGTCTTATCCGGGTTGACTTTTAAGTGGTTCTCGGACATCCAGTTGACCGTAGCTTTTAGTATGTCCTGCAACCTGGTGGACGCTCCCAGACCATCGTCCAGCCGAATGATTATCTGAGTATCATCGGCGTAATTGTACACCAGGCAATCCATCCTGTTCAGGAGAGCGATTAATGGCTGCAGGTAGATATTAAAAAGTAGGGGTGACAAGGCCGATCCCTGTGGAACCCCGCAGGTGATCGGAGCAGAGGTGGAAAGTAAATCTCCCAACTGTACTCCTTGCATCCTGCCCTGCAAGAATGATGTGAGCCAGGCATGTGCTGTACCCCTGATACCAAAGGCTCTCAACCGCGACAAAAGCTGTTCATGACACACGGTATCAAAAGCCGCTGAGAGATCCAGTAGTATCAGGGCACTCGGTGTTTTTACATCCGCCCGAGTTCTCAGTTCATCTAGGATAGATAGCATAACTAATTCCGTGCTATGGTTAGCACGGAACCCTGCCTGATTGGTCTCCAGCAGGTTGTTACTCTCTAGATGACCCGAGAGTGATGTTAACACATGCTGCTCAATCACCTTAGCCAAGAAAGCAACTGGGAGATGGGCCGGAAGTTTTTCAAACACTTCGTGTCCGATCCAGGTTTCTTTAGTAGGGGAATCAAACGAGCCTCTTTAAAAGCTAGAGGGACCTGTCCTGTACGAAGGGAGGTATTCAATAAATGCAAAACCTCTCCCTCAATTCCTGGTACTGCCAGCTTGAATACATCAGGAGGGCATGGATCCACCAAGGAACCCGATTTAACTCGGTCCATGATTTTGAGTAGTTCCTGTGTAGAGATTGGGGAAAACTCCACTAATAGTGGAGTATCTAGCGGGGCAGTGATTTCCGGTGGACAGGGACATTCGAGGGGTATAGTTGCAGCAATTTCGCCCAGAATATCGGAGATCTTATTTACAAAGAAATCCTGAAACCTCTGGCAGTCCTCCTGGGTGAACTCAGCACTTTGCTCTTTGTTTATCCTGAGCTCCGCCAGGACCCGAAAGATTTCCTTCTGCGGATTTCTCGCTGCAGCTATTCTTTCCTCGAAGAACACAGCCTTCCTGGTTTGTATGGCTAGCTTATAGTTAGCTAAGGATGAGATATATTCTTTCTTGGCAATGGCGTCATACTGTTTGCGCCATGCCCGTTCTTTCTTCCTCACCCTAAGCCAGACAGGGGGGCAAAATGGTTACTCATAGCCAACCCCCCGCCCTCTACTTGACCCTGAGGAGCCTGCTGGGGGGGTATTTGCGGGGCCGTGGATCGCCTTAAAGATTGTGTAATTGTAGGGTCTTGTGCGTTTCTCCCCCCCTGTAATGACCTCACACTCTGCCATCTAGCTTGGTAGTGAATTGTTTGTTTGATATGGGCTGGGGGTTGATAGAAAAAACCCAAGGGATCCGGTCTCAGATGGTCCCTAGATGAAATTGCGGAGCCGTCCCAGAATAACCTGTCAACCAGGTCAGCCCTACAAAAATGTATTACCACACAGTCTCCCTGCGTGGTTTTTGGTAGTTTACCAATCCAGCCCACCCTCCTTGCATGGATAATCGTATCCGCAATATTCTCCCCACAACATTTCTCTGAGCACCACCTTTTCCCCTTGACCATAAGAACCCGGGTTGATTCCATCTCCCCTTCCATAAGTGGGGGGACCCCAATAAACACTGCAACTAATGGGGACGCCTCTGGGGGTAGGTTAAGTTTTTATGTACTGGGGGTAACTTTCCTGTGGGCAGGTGGGCCAATCTGAGGTGGAGAGGATATTTGATCCGTCATGTTAGAAGCGCTGGCCATTATACAGGGGGGATTAGCTTTAGTAACCTGTGGACTGACACCCACATGTAATGCCCTGCTTGAAGACTGTGTGAATAGCCTATTACCAGGAGCCTCCAAGCTCACTGCACCATCCACAGTCGATCCCTTACTAAGCGAGACAATATTGGGAGCTATAGAGTTTACAAGTCTGTCTATAAGGGAACATGTCTTTAAAAGACCTTCCAGACAGGTGTTTATTGTGTCCACAATGTCTTTCGCAATTCCCACAAGTAGAGGTTCGATCCTGGCCACAAAAAATTCCTCCAATTTATCTCCCAGAAAGTCAGGTTGTACACTGGAAGTGGTCATCATGTTAGCGCTTTTCCCCTTCTTCCGCCTAACTGGTTGAGGTACAGTCTTGGAGTTCTGTCTTGTAGGATTCATGGGCGGGACAGGGACGGTATCCTTGCTCATGGGGCAGGGGGGGAGGGGATTTACAATAGTCACAGCTGGTTCCAAGGGTACAGAAGGTGTGTCGGTTGGGGCCAAGGCATCGTCCTCCAGAGGATGAGCTAATACAATATTAGAGGGGGAAAGGGATGACAGACCCAGTTCATGCTCGGCATTAGCGATCTCCTTGGTTAGGGCCCCAACAACAGAGGAGAGATAAGTCATAATAGAGTTTGAGTGTCTAGGGACTTTAGCATTTTTTCCGCCCTCCTCCATAGTCAATGCTTTCTTCCGCTTACCCATTAGTAGCAGCAGAGGTTGGGGTGTCGCCCTGCCCTGCCTCTTCCTGCCCCGGACGGCCACAGACGGCCCGCCCTCTGCCCGGGCTCAGCCCGGCATCGCCCGCGCGCGTCCCGCGGGACGGGAGGCGTGTCCTTCTCTTAATGCGCCGCCAGGCGCGTTGGTGACGTTGCTCCCACTGCGCCCGACCCGGGGCTGCTGGGAGTTGTAGTTTGGCCCGGTTTCCCTACGCCGTTTCCCTCACGGCAGGTAAGGGAGGAGCAAGTGTGGCAGCCGTTCCCCTCACGGCAGGAAAGGAAATAGCAAATGTAGCAGCCGTTCCCCTCACGGCGCGATGCAGTGTCCTGCGGTGAGCCCCCAAGTGTGTGAGGTGTCCCTTTATGTGAGGTTTTGTTCACCCTTCTCCCCTTCTGGCAGTGTGGTTTACACTTCTATGCTTGTTCAATTGTGTGATGTTTGTGGGTTGTGTGACTTGTGCTCCTTGTTGGTGTGTTTCATTTTGGCCATGGTTTGTCTGTAGTTGTGCTGTACTTAATTGTGTATGTGTGCCACTGTGCCCATCTCCCCCCATCCGCCCACTGCCTGCTTGTTCCTCATCCTGGTGCTGTTATGTCTGTAATATTGTTCCTCCACACATAAATACATGTAAAGAACAAATTATAATAGTTCCTTGATTCTTTTAGATTTCAAAACTTCTCTCTATTGTTTTTTTTAATTTTCCATATAAACAGTTTTTTTATTATTCAAGGACACATAGAAGTCAGAAGGGCAACGTATTCTATCAACAAACTTTCTAGAACATTCTACAACACGGGCAGGTTAAAAGTTCATACATTTTTTTAAACCCTACGATATTTTTTTGCAACATTTTCTCGAACACTTAACAGCACGTGCAGGTTAAAAGTTCACGATTGTTTTAAGTTCGAACAGTGCCTTCCAAATACAAGTAGCAATATTGTTGAGTTGAGCAAATGTTATCCTATGATATATACTCCACGTTTGAACTGCTTTTTCCTAACCAATCACAAAGATGCTTTTCCACAAAACGAATGCGCATCCTACTTAAAAAAATAAATTTTTTTCATCTTCCAATCAGTCATGCCCCATCAGCATGGACACGCTAACTTGTGAATCCATGGCTCAGTGCCCATTTTCTCTGCGCCTCGCATCGCTAATGAGATGCGAGGTAGGCATTCCCGACTGAAATTCAGTGAAAATAATCGCTAACACAGATTATCGCTCTCTGCAAGGAAATCGCTAACCCGCTTAGCGACATAAAAAGTAGCGCTAACTGGGTATATCGCCGTTTTCTTATGCCTGCTTATGTTATGACTTAGCCATAGGTATCATGGGAGGTGGATTGTATTGCTAAGTCCACATCTCCTTATTTACAATGTTTTCCGTAACGCTGTTTTCTATCGCTGAAAATCTTGCGATATTGCCGATTTTCACTGTTATTGCCGGGATTTCTATCGCCTCTGCAATGTGCGTTGTTAATAGTGCCCTAACCGGGCGATAGAATCCGGCGATAGACGGCGTTAGATTTGTGCACGCTAAATGATTCGAGGAAGAATGTCAACAAAGCTGTGTCTGCAACCTCAGAGACCATAGGGCCTTATTTATGAAAAGTGACGCATCGCTGCGTGAAAACAGCGATGCGTCACTTTTCACTGCGCTCTCCCTGCGACATGATTGATGCGTCATATTTATAATATGACGCATCATGTCGCAAGGAGTTACAGATACGTCAGTATTTCTGACGTATCTGTAAGCGAAACAGTCACGCATTGCTGGGGTGTGTCACAAAAGTGACGCAACTCCAGCAATGCGTCCTTTCACATGGGGAAAGCCCCATGTGAAAAGGCTTGCATCAGGCTCACGCCTGCTGTGAGGCAGGCGCAAGATTTTGACGCAACCACGTCCTAAAAGTGACACAGTGAAATCTCATAGATTTCACTGCGTCACTGTTACGAGGCTTTTTGCGGGGGAACGCCCCCTCTGCAAACATTATACCTGACGCAGGTATAATGTAGCGCAAGGGTTTACAAAGTGACGCATCTGCTTAGATACGTCACTTTGTAAATAGTGCGCAACAGGAGGCATGTTTTACGCCACCGATGCGTCACAAAAAGTGACGCATCGGAAGCGCAAAACTGACGCAAGGCCTCATAAATGAGGCCCATAGAATGGGGTCGATCCACAACAACAACATACTTTTTTAATATGGCTGATATCTACAGAAGTGATGGAGTATACTTCACAAATCAGGGAAATCGAGTTTTTCTGAATACCGTGAAGCTGTGCATGCGCACTTATATGTAGTTCCAACTAATAAACACAAGGGCTCTTTTTAGAGCCGCCTTATATTCCCAATATCGGTTTGCAGAGTGCCAGTTGCGATCCGGCTACCACAGGGAGACCTGCAAGCCTTTGAGCAGGCTTGCAAAGGGAGAGTTGCGGCCCGTCGGCTCGGCTCGCACAGTGTGAGCTACGGGCCATCGGCTCGCAAACGCACACCAGCGTGCTGGCTTGCAGAGGGAGAGCTCGGGTCTAACTCGCAAAGGGACACCAACGGGCCAATGGCCCTGCTACCAGAGACACACCTATCACCTAACGGACTGACATGTACAGCTAGGGACACCACGGCTCGCAAACGCACAGCTGAAAGCCGACGGACTGGTACTGTTTTATGCTTTAGGGTAGTATAGTAGTGTGTGTGTACTGTAGGGGGTTTGTGCTTGACGTTGCATGTTAGGGTTTATTGTAGTTTAGTGGGGTTTGGGTAGTGTAAGAATTAACCCTGGGCGTAGTTTGCGTAGCAGCACTACACGTAGCTTCACGTAGTATACTTAGAATTTCACTAGTACACGTAGTCTGTGTAGCATAACTGATGACACTGTGTACTTGTCTACACTGTGAAAAAGTTGCTAAATAATTGCAAATGCACAGTGCCAATTATGATTAAATAAGTATCTCTATCTTTATATGTTAAAGTGCATATAGTATTTTCACAAAAGTGAAACTGAAAAATTAGCAAGCAGGGAGAGAGGTGATGATTTTGGGATCCTCCCTAACCTAGAGTACCAAACAGATGCCTTGAAAACAAAAAAGCACATCTTACTGAATGATTTGGTGGTGGTCCCATCCTCTTAGGACCACGCCAAGCACAGTTATTGGCAAAAAAACATTCCCAACCAAAGGCCCTGCAAAGCATTATGGGATGAGATTAGCAGTGGGCAGTGAATATTATATAGTATCCAATATCAAAATAATTCTACAAAGAGCTGCAGTTCAACTGGTGGTTACTAGATGTCCCTCACGAGTCAAATGCAAATGCTTGATGAAAGGGTTTCAATGGTTTTGCATTTGACTCGTGAGGGACATCTAGTAACGACTAGTGGAACTGCAGCTTGATGTAAGAATAATTTCAATGCTTTGTATTTGACTCTTGAGTGACATCTAGTAACGACTAGGTGAACTGCAGCTCTTTGTAGAAATATTGTGATATTGGATACTATAATATTCACTGCCCACTGCTAATCTCGTCCCATAATGCTTTGCAGGACCTTTGATTGGGATTGGTTTTTTGCCAATAACTGTGCTTGGGGTGGTCCTAAGAGGATGGGACCACCACTGAAGTTCAACAAAATGTGTATTTTGTTTATGCTCTTTTTGTTCAATGCATCTGCTTGTCCTCCCCCTAGGTTAGGGGGGACCCCAAAATCATCAGCTCTCTCATTGCCTAATGTTTAAATTGTAAAAGTTCACTCTTGTGAATTGGTTATATGCTTTTAAGCATGTAAAATTGTTTTTTCAAAGCATCTGAAGATGTTGTTTAATATCTGCTATGCTACACCTGTAGTCTTCTGAAAAGTTTAGTATAGAAATTGGATGGGGAAAACATGTTTTAGAACCCTCTTTTTCTCTGCCCCTCCTACACCATTCACCCCCAAACTTTCAATATAGGAGCTAATAAAAAAAAGAGAAACTTGTTGGATAATTTCATAAAGATTCAAAAGACACCAAAGTTACAAGCACATAGAAGACTCCAGGAGGGGGGCAACGCAACCCCCTCCCAACAAGAGTGAAGCCCGGGGGCTGCGTGGACCACAGTGGACCCCCGCAACCCCTGCGAGCCCCTGCTATAATGTTTTAAGAAATACCCCTGGAACCTAGCTCATCCAAGGGCCTCTTTAAAAAAAAACACGAGAACCCGCAACCCCAGCGCAGATTTTTGCCGATTTTATATTTTTTTTTAATGATTTTTTGGGACCCCTTGAGCAGACCTAGTGGGTCGGGTTTTTTCTACCCTGGCCCCTTCTCTTGTTTTATACCTTTGTTTCTCTGTTGTTGGGTGTCTCGCTTCTACCGAGCCAAAAGATGGCTGCCAACACTTCCTGGCTTGGATTGCTAGCAGCAAATCACAGTGAAGCTCGCGCACATGACTTTGGCCTTGCTCAGATATCAAAACTTTTATTTTTCTAATTTCTCAGAAACTACTGAAAGGATTTACACAATTTTTTAAAAGGTCCCTTTCTGACCCACGCACTACCTTTCTGCCAAATTTGGAGTAATTCAGTAGTTTTGGCTGTAGCCTTGCACCAAGTTTCCTATGGTAAAATGATTTATTCACTCTTATTTTTTTAATTTCTCAAAAACTACTTTAAAAAAGGTTTGTTTCTGAACCTAGCTATACCTTTCTGCCAAATTTAGGGTAATTCCGTTCAGCAGTTCGGGCTGTAGCTCGTTGCAAAATTTCCTATAGAAATGAACATGGAGAAAATGAGTTTTGGGACCCCCCTTTTTTCTCAGCCCACACTTGACGAATCACCCCCAAACTTTTAGGATAGGAGTTGACCTGGATAGACTTTTCTTTTGAGAATTTCAGAAAGATTTTTTAAACAACGCTAAAGTTATTGGCATATCAAAAAATGTTTTTCCTATGGAAACCTGGGGGCATATTATCAAGGGGGTTTATCTCCGCTTTTTTGGCTTTAAAAGCCAAGAAAGCGGAGATAAATTATCTCCCTATTACCAAGCTGTCGCTAACACCAGTTAGCGACAGCTAGTAGGAGATAGCGAACATCTTGGGCCCCACTTTGCATGTCAGTGATATTTATCACTAATGACATGCAAAGTGGGCGTGCCAAGATGTTAATGACTGGAAACAGTCGCTAACATCGCTATCTCCTATTACCAACTTTTGGAGATATTCGCGCTAAGCGCGAATATCTCCAAAAGCTAACACCTGCCCTGAGCAGTTCTTAGCCATGTTATTCAATGGGAGGTGGATAACATGGCTAAGAGCATTAGCTCGGTAATACATGAATATCGCTGACTTTTCAGCGATATTCATGCACTGCGGCCGTTTTTTATCACATTTGCGATAAACCTTGGTAATACCAAGGTTTATCTGCGATAAAAATCGCCGCAGCTTAGCGGTAAAATTTTGTCTCTAACCAAGCAATAGCGATAATTATCGCTATTGCTTGGTAATATGCCCCTAGGTTCTATCTATAACTACCTAATGGTGACCGCCAGTAGGTAATATATATATATATATATATTTTTTTTTTTTTTTTTTGGGGGGGGGAATGGGAAGCGATCAAGTCTCTCAAGGATGACAACACAATTGAGATTAAACCCTCGGACAAGGGGGGGAACATTGTTATCTTCAGCAAGATACAGTATAAAAAGGAGGCCTTGAGACAACTACAGGACAAAAACTGTTATGCAAAAGGGGTTTTTCAAATTGTGTAACAGATTATCATGCACTATTGATTACTTGGAAGGAGGAGGGCATCCTCAATAAAAGTGAATATGATTATTTATTTTGTGAGCATCCAATCATTCCCACATTTTATCACCTCCCCAAGGTGCATAAGGAAACCCCCCGGGAAGGCCTATTGTCTCCTCCATAGGAAGCTTGCTGGAGAACACATCGAGATTTATTGACAGCTATCTGGCCCACTTTGACAGAGACTTACCTTCCTATGTTAGGGATACCCAAGACTTTATACGACAGATTGATGGCATCAGGTGGGAAGAGTTAATAACAAAATCAAAGTAGACAGGGAACAAGCTCAATTTGAGAGTAGCAGGTGAAAATTGTTGCGTGCACCGGAGGTATCACCTAGTCGGACTTTAGGTGTGAATTACTAGAAATCATAAAGCGTTCCCTCAATCTAGGGAACGACCCTCTGGGCACTGCCGTTAAGGATCAGTCGATCTCTAAATGTTGTACGTCCTTATTAATCAAGACTTTCTCTGTTGCGATCTTCAAATTTGGATTTTAATAAATCATGTTCATGAGTTTCCAATGTTGTATATCACATCAAAAAGTTATTGTTATATTTTTACATCCATAGAAAACACTCAAAAAAACGTATTCCCTAAGGCATCATCCCAATGCATTTCATGCCCAACAGGCACTTCGTCAGGGGAATCTGTTGAATAAACAATAAACCACTATGAGGGTCCACAACATAAAGAAAATGTCACAATCTAAGTAAATGATTCAAACGCTCGACAATATCATTGCCTATTCTAAGTAAGGTATTACTTCGTATAAGGAAGAGTGAAAATCGTAAGCTGGTGTCCTAAAGACGTGAACTATTAATTAAAAATCACCGCGTGTAAACTTCTGTGTGTGCTATGACAGATAGAAAATAGTGCCCAGAACGGCCAGGAGAACGCCGTAACATCTCTAAAGTGCGGAAGGTAACATGGAAAAGCGTGATCATAGATACCACCACCATAAAACGTGACTTCGCCCGTATCCCAATATGATCAAGTTCGCGTCTTACCGCTCTTCGAAGTATAAAGTCTCGGTTTGTCTCTAAGTCGGATTAAACTCTAAGACGCGGCAAAGCCTGTTAGTATATGCGAAAAATCAGCGTGATGTCAGCGTGATGTTTAACAGTAATGACGGACTGCTAACCCAGTTGTGAAAACTAGGTTCGGCCATTTTGTAACGGGTTCATACTGATGACTATGGTGTCGGCCATATTACAAGAGTGTAAGAGTATTACATTGTCCCAATGTTTATAATGTTCTAATGTTCTAATGTGTACAAATGAAGTGTACAATTGCACATTGTAAGATGGCCACGAATAAGATCATGGCGAGCTTTAGTCCTAGGAATGGCTGACACTGACGAAGCCTAAAGGGTGAAACGCATTTGTCAAGGGGGCAGGGGGGTCTGCCAAATAAACCATCTTTGGTGAAAACGCTGACTTGGAGTGCTGTCTATTTTTCACATCCGAACATTTTGGAAGTGCGTGGCGATATATATATATATATATATATATATATTAGACGTAGAATCCTGACCGCCAGAAGTAGCGGTTACACCAGGCGTAGACCTCCACTCCAACTCTAGGTGTTTAGTCCAGTAAACAACACCAATGAAGCCACATCACAAAATTAGTGCCAGCAATCCATTTTATTTCCATAAAGTGCAAGAGCAAGTGCCCTCCCTGACGCGTTTTGCTCCGCAGGCGGAGCTTGATCACATGACGCGTCAGGAGTAGGCGGTGCAATAAATTCACTTTAAAAGCGCAAGCGCCTAAAGAAACAGAACGCAAGGGTTGCAACATGCCAAATAGGCTGAAAAAACATGATTTAAAGCAATAGTGCCAATCAGTTATCGTTCTAATCATTATACAAAAAGACAAAGTTAAGAGCTTAGTGCTCTAATAACATGTAAAAATAGAGCCTCAAGATTTGATCTGATATTCAAACATAGGGCGTGGAAAAGATATTTTTGAATTCATTGTCGTCAACAAAATAACAGACTATCAAAGTTAACCAGAATGGGAAGCACTCATAAATAGTCGCCAATGGAAAATAAACAATGTGCTTAAAAAATCAAATGCAAGTGCATCGACATTCTAATACACTCTGGTCAAAAAAGATTATTCAAACTACTCCCTGAGAAAATTGTCAATGACCACTATCATAAACTCAATACATGTTTAAATGTCAAAAAAAGTGCCTAGGTGCTAAAGTGCAAGTGCTTTAAAAACAGTTTCATTATCAAATGAAATACATTATTATGGCTACAAAAGACTTGTATTGAAAAACCACACAGATAAGCAAGAAAGTCAAAATTCAACATTCAAATGTATCAAAGTTCATTGAAATAATCAAAAATAGACCAAACAGAAAAGGAGAAACAGCTAAAGAGAAAAGAATTTTTTTCCTTCTAAACAAAGGGAGGGTTAAGACCAGGTACATACAATTTATAGGTAATGATGTAATTCATCAAAAGCATTTAACCCGTTGGGGGACCGGGTATCCAGCAACAGAATGAAATATGCCTCCTTTTGGCGCAAAAGTTTTTCACGATCCCCACCTCTACTTGGGTTGGCTATAGAACATAGTAAAGTATATGAAAGGTCCTTCAATTTTTTATCATGTACTGCTTTAAAGTGGCGTGCCACTGGGTAGTTCATATCTGAGTTAACTATTGCCCGGATGTGCTGTAAGATACGTTGATGTGCAGGTAGTTTGGTGCTGCCAATATAGGAAAGAGAGCATGTGCAAGTTAGTTTGTAGATTACAAAATCGCTGCGACATGTCAGATGTTCTTTTATTGGAATCAACCTATCATTGAAAGCAGAAACATAATGTGTGCCATTGACCGCAAATGTACAGGCACGACATGATGTACACCTAAAAAAAACGGGTTTATTAAGCCAATTCGTTTTAGGTGGAAGTTCTGGTTGGGTTCTAACTAGTGAATCTTTCATAGAAGGAGCCCTCCTGAAAGTGATGGCTGGCAATTTAGGTAGAAAGGGGGCAAGAATAACATCAGTTAGTACTATTGGCCACTCTGATCGAATGATGTTACTAATCTTAGATGATTGGGAGCAATACGTGGTGATAAATCGGGCAGAACCCTGTTCAGTAGATTCAAGGGTTTCCTTGTTTTTTTAAATTAAAAGTTCCTCACGAGGACGCGCACATACTTTAGCCATAGCCTGATCTAGAATGGTTTTACTGTAGCCTCGTCTAAGGAATCTAGATCTGGATTCCATTAGACATTGGTTCAAAATATCGGGACTACTACAGATGCGTTTAATCCGGATAAATTCACCCAAAGGAATGCTGTTAATTGTGTGTAAAGGATGAGCACTGCGGGCATGCAAGATGGAATTGCCCGCAGTGCTCTTCCTATGAAGTTTAGTTTGCACGGTGTCATGATCAATGTAGACCTGGACATCCAAGAAATCTGCACAATCAGATGTAATATTAGCAGTGAACTTGAGATTCCTGTCATTAACATTAATCTCGGTGACAAAAGCAGCAGCTTGTTCCTTAGTGCCCCTCCAGACGATAAAAATATCATCAATAAAGCGCCAATAGTGCGCTAGGTGGGGGAGCCAATGCGCATGAGTGACCCCGAGAACATGCCCCTCCCACCAGCCAACATGTAAACATGACTAGCTGGGGGAGAAGCATGAACCCATGGCCACCCTGCGTTCCTGGTGATAGAAATCTTTTCCAAATTGGAAATAGTTGTTATAGAGGCATAGACGTATCATGTCCAAAACATGAGATTGTGATCTCTAAAACCTGCCTCTCGTCCATCCAGAAAATATTTGACTGCTTCAAGGCCCTGGAGATGGTTGATGCTGGTATAAAGTGCCTCAATATCCATCACCAGAAAACAAAAATCGGGACACCATGTGATTTGACTGATCTTAACCAAAAAATCCGTGGTGTCTTTCAAAAATGATGGGAGGGAAAACATGTGTGATTGCAGAAAAAAATCTACGTACTTGGAAATGTTCTCATTCATACTGCCCTGAGCAGAAATAATAGGGCGACCGGGAACAGGAACAGTGCATTTATGGATTTTGGGCAACAAATAAAAGAGTGGGGTGATTGGATGTGATACATTTAGAAATTTAGATTCATCTTTTGTCAATAAGCCAGTTTTATACCAGAGATTGATGTCTTTTCTGGTTTTTTCATGGCTTTTAAGCATCACAAATTTAGTGCATTTTGTGTAGCACAGGGGGTCACATAATTGACGGGCCGCTTCAGCGATGTAATCAGTTTTGGCCCATAATACCGTGTTTCCCCCTTTGTCAGCACTCTTCACTACAACCATAATATTACCCTGAATTTTTTCCACAAGTTTGGTATATTGTATGTTGTTAAAATCCTTTTCTGTACCGATATGTTCAATGCCTTTAATTCTGTTATGATCCTATCGCTAAAGACATCCAATGCATCTTTAGGCATCAAGGGCAAGAATGTAGATTTGCCTCTAAACATGGTGGGAGGAGAACAATTTACCTTAATAGCTTGACTCACAGTCAAATCAGTTTGTGAGGTGTTTTCGTTATCTAGGGACAGTAATATCTGCAAACCCTGCAAAATGTTTTACTTGAAGAGATTCAACATTAGAACTTTCAACCTCAGATTCAACATGCACAATTGAAGTATCAGGGTGTAACAAGAAATATTTCTGCAATTTAATTTTCCTGATAAATTTAAAAACATCAATCCGTGCTTGAACATAGGAAAAATCATTCGGTGGACAATATGAAAGTCCTAAAGAAAGAAGTTGCTCTTCCGCCTTAGACAATGTCAAATCTGTCAAATTGATCACTGTGTTATCTTGCTCACTGGCTAATTGTTCCAGTTCTTGCGAGTTTTGCTTAGCCCTCCACCTCTTTTTGGCAATACATTTCCTACGGCGGCGTTTTTGGCTGCCGCTTGGTCTGCTTTTGGAGGAGTGTTCCGTGAGCGCAGAGAGTATCTCCGGTCCTCGCTGACAAAATTTAGTTCGTCAACCATAGAGAATTTTGTCAAATCATTAGAAATGACATCAACTCGCGATATACTGTCCTCAGAACCACTGAAAGACGCTACTGATAGATTGTCTTCATTTGTTGATACAGGACACATAGCTGCCCCTGAATCAGTAACCGTAGGTGTTTTTTGCTGAGTGGACATGGCTTTGCGCTTGTAAGAGTCGTATTTTCATGAGAAGGTAAAAATACGACCTGTCGCATAGTCCTCTTTGTCTCTTGCAAACTTATTTATTTTCCTTTCTTGAATTGTTTGCTCCAATTTGGCGAGTCTTTGGTCAATTTCTTTACGGGTGCTTGCTATTATATCAGTGTCACCAGTTGCTTCCAGGAGCGCATTGACCTTTGCAATTTCTAGTAATAAAGATTCTCTGTCAGAGTGGGCAAATTCAGTCAAAATCAATAACATATTTCTGGACGATTGAAGACTGTTTTCTGCCCACCTCTGAAGCATTTTAGGGTCCGGATTTTCATAAGTAGGAACAATCATCACTCTCAGACCCCGGGGCACACGATTGACCTCCAGATATTTGTCTAATGATTTCTTTTCCCACCACTTGGAAAGTTCACTGCGAAGCAGTTTCTCCAAAGTCTTTAATAAATCCTTGGTACTGTTGTTAACATTTGAAGTGCGACTATCTTGAGTAGTTGAAGAAATAACAGTAGGTAGATTTTCATACAGAGCCTCTGCCGCCATTTCCCTACTCCTGAGTGCGTCGGTGGACAACATATTTTATGATTAAATTCAGCGGCCAAAATATGCCGCTGGATTGCTACTGTGGCTGCAAAAATGATAGTAAAAAAGTTTTTGGGGAGTCTTTAGCCCAAACCTGCTTCTCTCGCTTAGAACAAGCTGGTACGCGCAGACAGTGCCTTACCGGAATCCGCTCCGACTCGCCGAGAAAAGCCAGCCGGCTCCCTTAGCTCCGAAGCACACCCCCCGGAATGGGCTCTGAACAGCGTCGACCAGTCCAATCGTTGCAATAAATGAGTAGGCAGGGGGCACGGTATGCCGTACTTATCCAAGTCCAATTAGAAAAACGCCAAGGCGTTCTAGTTTGCAAATTCACCGTGCCTCAGATCATGGGCGGGTCCGCGAAACCGGAAGCAAACAAATCCCGGCAATGAAATTAGACGTAGAATCCTGACCACCAGAAGTAGCGGTTACACCAGGCGTAGACCTCCACTCCAACTCTAGGTGTTTAGTCCAGTAAACAACACCAATGAAGCCACATCACAAAATCTTAGTGGCAGCAATCCATTTTATTTCCATAATATATATATATATTTATATGTATATATTACCTACTGGCGGTCGCCAGTAGGTATATATAGTTAGGATTTTTTCTCTATGGGTTTTTTGAAAATTCTATGTCTAATAACTTTGGCGTTTGTGGACGGAATCGGCTGAAATTTTCAGGAAAATGGCACATTTTGTTTCTGAGCAGCCCTTGAAAATTTGGGGGGGGTTCATCCAGTGGGGGCCGAGAAAAAAGGGGGGTCCCAAAACGTGTTTTTAACATTGAGTTTTCCATAGGGCGGTTGGCCTCACTTTTAGCCCGAACGGCTGAATGGATTTGCACGAAACTTGGCAAAATTGTAGGGACTGGTAGCCCGATGTGCCTTTTGTAGGTCTCAATATATGTGCTCCAGTGGATTTTGAGAAATTAACGTTTAAAAAAAGATATATATCTGTAACAGCGGACCGGTTAGCGCTCTGGTTCGCGGACTTTTCGCGCAACGGAGCTTTGTGAAGCGAAGCTGATTGGTTCTCCGGCGTCTGTCAACATTCCAAACAGTCCGTAGCGGCCGCCATCTTGTCTCTCGGTAGGATCGAGAGACAAGAGGAGGTCAAAACAAAGGGGGAAATAACTATAAGGGGGCATAGTAGATCCTCGCTGACCCCCTAGGTTTGATGTGGAGGTTTTAAAAGGGCCCCGCGGGGCAAAAAAAAACCAAAATAATAATAATCGAACGGCTGAATGGATTTGCACGAAACTTGGCAAAATATTAGGGACTGGTAGCCCGATGTGCCTTTGCTAGGTCTCAATATATGTGCTCCAGTGGATTTTGAGAAATTAACGTTGAAAAAAAGATATATATCTGTAACAGCGCTCCGCTTCGCGTACTTTTCGCGTTACGGAGCTTTGCGAAGCTGATTGGTTCTCCGGCGTCTGTCAACATTCCAAACAGTCCGTAGCGGCCGCCATCTTGTCCCTCGGTAGGATTGAGAGACAAGAGGAGGCCAAAGCGAAGGGGGAAATGACCATAAGGGGGCATAGTAGATCCTTCCTGACCTCTTAGGTTTGATGTACCATTTTGCCAAGTTTGGTGTAATTCCGTTCAGCCATTCAGGCTGTAGACGTATGTAAATGTCCTATGGAAAATTGCATGGGGAAAACACATTTGAAAGTGTTGAAATTTAGAACCAATTAAAATGTTACTTTGGTTTTGTATTTGTGTGTGATGAAAGTTAATTGGTTATGTATATATGTCAAATGAGAGGAAACCACAGCCATTTTGTGATACTACTGTCTGAGGTACATTTGTGAGGAATTTTTGGTGGTGAATTTCTGGTGTTTGATTTACACAGTACTAACACTTCTGCTACTTTTAAAAAGGTGAGTTGTTAATTTGTAAGGGGAACTATGTTGTACACTTGAAGATAATTTGAAAAATGTTTTCTGTTATTTATTTGCTGTCCTTCTGTTATACTAAATACTTGATGAAGTTAGTTTTATATTATGTATTACTAAAAACGATAAATGAAAGTGATTATTTTTTTCTGCAATTTACAGCAAGCAATTTCAAAATAAAATGGCTCACAATGAAGAGACCGTGGCAATTTCTTTTGAATTGTCCACTACATTGATTGAAATTGAGAGCACCAATAATGAAATATTGTCACAAGGAGGACATGACTTGTATGATTCCATTAGATTGATTGAAATGGACAGCACCAAGAATGAAATATTGTCACAAGGAGATGACTTGAATGATTCCACTACATTGATTGAAATTGAGAGCACCAATAATGAAATATTGTCACAAGGAGGAGATGGCTTGTATGATTCCATTAGATTGATTGAAATGGACAGCACCAATAATGAAATATTGTCACAAGGAGGAGATGACTTGAATGATTCCACTACATTGATTGAAATTGAGAGCACCAATAATGAAATATTGTCACGAGGAGATGACTTGAATGATTCCACTACATTGATTGAAATTGACAGCACCAATAATGAAATATTGTCAGAAGGAGGAGATGACTTGAATGATTTTTTTGATCAATCTCTTGATGGCGAATTTATCGAGTGTTTGGAGACCATAGAGTTACAAGAATCATCATTGCAGACTTTTAATGAGGAGATTCCAGATGAGATGATTGAAGAGGAAATTACTGATGAGGACATGTTAGTAGTTGTTTCAAATTTAGAAAATTCTGAAGAATAAATTTATATTTAGAAATCAAAAATTGTTTGAGACATTATTTATTTTTATTTTTAATTTATGAGGTTGTAGCGAAGTGATTGTAGTATAAAATGAGACTTATAGTATAGAGTGCAACATTTTTATGTTACATGGTAAGTTTACTCATATTTACTTCCCTTCTGCCACTATATTATCTCCAATGTGTATTTGACATGTCTTCTTCATCTCCGGCCTCCTTTCTCTCACTGTGTGTCTCCGATGCATCTTATCGCTGCTATTTTGTGTAATTACAGAAGAGAGTAAAATAAAATAGTTCGGAACGTGAAAAGGGGGCAAAGTAGAGTACTCCTCACCCCCTAGGCCTTTTTAGGCGGTTCCAAAAGGATCAGTTTCTGCTTTCCTGAGAGATTATGGTATGAGTTCCATATACCACAATAACTTGCATTACAACATGCAAGATATCTATCTCCTATTACCAACTTTTGGAGATATTCGCGCTAAGCGCGAATATCTCCAAAAAGTAACACCTGCCCTGAGCAGTTCTTAGCCATGTTATCCAATGGGAGGTGGATAACATGGCTAACAGCATTAGCTCGGTAATGCATGAATATCGCTGAGTTTTTAGCGATATTCATGCATTGCGGCCGTTTATTATCGCATTTGCGATAAACCTTGATAATAGTAAGGTTTATCTTCGATAATTTCTGACGATGCTTAGTGGTAAAAAATTGGTTGGTAAGCATCGTTAGCGATAAATATCGCTTAACTTTGGTAATATGCCCCAACGTCTGTTAACGTTCGATTCGAAGGAAATGAGGAAGTGTTGAAAAACATTGTCTGCGCCATCTTGCCTTTTTTGAAATGCCACACTTTTGTCGTGCACGGCAGCCATTTTAGATGTCTTGACCAGACCCACTCTCTGCACGCTGTCGATTCGTAGCATGGCTCCTCACCCTCGTAAGCATCTCCCCCAGGCACTGGTCACCACCGCTCTCTGTCTTATGCATGGGCAATAAACCTTCCCCCATCTGCGCTGCTCTTCCCTGAGAATCACACTCTGTGCCCGCCCGACACCTCCCTTTCGCCCTATTCACTACCGCACCCTCTGACACTCCTCTTCCTCTGTGTCCGAATGTCCAGGCCGGTCCTAGGCTATCAGCTAGCCCTGCAGATGTAGTTTATGGCCCCAGCTGTAAAGAATCACCCCTCTTCAAAGGAGTTATAGTAGATCAAGGCCCACACCCGATGTGATCCGTCACAGCACACGCGTTCCTACTATCTGAAAACCATCCTGTATTGTGATTGGGGAGAGGACCGAGCCTGAAGCGGAAGATTCCAGGAATGACTCTTTGTACATCAAAGTTTTTACAATTATGTGTCACATTAAAAATATATAGCACTCCAACAAAGTAGTAGGAATATAAAACTTTAATAACATATAAATATATACAACAAAACAAAAACAGTAAAAACATTTAAACAACGAAGAGACCGTGGCAATTTCTTTTTAATTATCCAATAGATTTATTGAAATTGACAGGACCAATAATGAAATATTCTTGTCAGTAGCGGTCTGTTGTGCGAATAGTTCCAAGGCAGCAGAACGCGCTGAAATCTAGATGGCACGAAAGTGATGTCTAGCAAGTTGCCGACCAGCAAATAACGGCGTGGGGCGCCGCGGGGGTGAGTGAGTCCAGTAGGCACCACAGCTATTCTTACCGGCATTGCAGAATTACTGCTGGGGACAATGCCTGTGCTGTAGCAGGGTCACAGCAGAAACAAAAAGGATTCTGTTGAAGATGTTGTTGGTTTTCAATTTGAAAACAGTTCTGGTGTCAACTGCTATGCTAATGTAGTGGTTAATGTTTTGTTTTCTCTAGAAAATGTAAAAGAGGGGGAGGCAGTCCAAAGTTCCGTTAAAAGGGCAAAGGAAAGGATCGGTGGTTTGAACTATCAGTCAAAAAGGGGAGGGGGTGCAATAATTTTTCCTACCGGGTCACACTGTGCTTTCACCGGAAGTGAGGTCTGCAGGATTGTAGTAATTCAAAGTGAGGCTGGCGCCAGCATGGGAGCGCCGACGTCCCGCGGATACAGTTTCGTCACTCCACGGGCGATCATGGCAGTCATTCCCCATCGGGGGTCGGAGACTCCCGCGGCTCCTCTAGAATCTTCAAGGTCGTGGAGGACTACGGTGGTGGAGTCAAACAGTGACCGGGCCATTTCTTTATGTTGGGCCCGCTCTTGCCAGGTCGACCGCCATTTTGAGAGTTCGGCAGCTACCGGCGATCGCGGGGTCACATGAGCGGACGGGCTCCACCCTGCCGGGCGAGACGTTGCAGCATGGCCACAGTGGAAGAACCGTTATCTAGGTCGTTCCGAAACTGTGCAGCACTGGAGTTGTTAGGATGCCACCGCCTGGAGCGCTGAGGGTGCAGCTGGGAAGCCTCCACCTGGGGAGGCGGGAGAGGCCTGTTCGCACCGTCTCTCCCTCCCAGTGCACCCCACGGCGTCTCGCTTGAGATTTGTTATGGCCGGACCAGGCGATGAGGACGAGGGGGGGGTCGGAGGCATGTGCAAGACATCCCCCTCCAGTGTTGTCGCAGCCATTATAAAAGAAAGAAGTGTCCCGTCCGTCTTCGGGCCGGGCTTCCGGTGGATGTCGGCCGGACGCCCCTGGCTCTGGCCCCATGAACGGGTTTCTTGGTTTATCGGCTGCAGCCGGATCCCGTCGGCCTCGGCCCCCCGACCGTTGGTGGTCGGACCGGAAGAGCATGTGGCGGGACTACCTGCAACTCTCAAGGGCCACCGCGGCCGGACTGGGAGAGAGAGGGGAGGGTCGAGGAGACATTCCCCCCCCCTGCAACTGTTCAGCGTTGTAAAGGCAATCCCCTGGCCGGGTCCCGCTGGTCTCGGCCTCTCCTCCGGCTACACCCTACGTTAGGATCTCCTGGCCGAGGCGTGGCAGCAGGACCTGCCTTATATGGGCTGCTCCCGGCTGGGCGTAGCCGGAACCCTGCCCCACCTTGGAAGTTTCCAGAGTGGGGGTGGATGTTCTACTCCCTAGTCTATCGATTTTTTTGGCGTGGCAGGCGGTGGGACAGCGAGGGGTGATTTGGTTTCTCTTACTGTTTTTCTGGTCTCTCACCACTGGCATATTTTAACGTTTTCTTGTTTCTAGGACATTAATAGGTTTTATCATTACGTTATGTTATCGTTTCTTTGTTCGTTGTTTAATAAAAGTTCATGTTCATCAGTGGCCTACTGATTTTCGTTTTCCTATTTTTTTCTTTCCAGGTTGTTTCATGGTAAAGTTTCTGTTAACAGGATACAGTGATCACTTCGTTATTATTGCATATGTCCTTTTCACTAGGGGTGCTCTCTGGTCGGGCCAGATGACGTATCTCTAGTAAATGGTCCGGGTGAAAAAGGTGCATCAATCAGTGGGGAGTAGATAGGCATGACAGATTACAACGGGGGAGAACGGTCCGCATTACGTACCCTTTCACTACTTGCAAAGATTTTCCTACGTTTATTTGCAAACAGGGAATACCTCCAAAAAGAACTAATTCCCAAACAGTCAATGTTCGGACAATCAATCAATCAATGAGGAATGAAATAGGTACGACGTGTTAAAGGCTTGCGTTACCTACCCTTCACTATCTGCAAAGGGAGATAGAATATTCCTATTCTTCCTCGTTTGCAGGTAGAGAAGATCGTTAAGAGAATTAACTTCGAACAATTCAATGCTCGATTGAAACAATCAACAAGGGGTACTGTGAACACAAATGAACGCCGCTTATATACATACGCATTGCTATTTTCAACAGGTTGTTCCTAATGTTTCTATTTTAGCGAGGTCAAAAGAGATCCCATTAGTGGCCTACTGATTTTGCTCGATTCCTTTTGTTTTTTTACACGATTTTTCGCTATCTGCAAAGACTAAACAGAGTATTGCGACTCTGTGCTTGTTTGTAAATAGAGAATGAACCAAAGAGAACAATCAATCAAATGGAGAGAGAAGCAGGCACGACGGATTACAAAGGGGGAAAGGGCTGCGTTAACTACCCTTCACTATCTGCAAAGAGAGAGTACTCCTAATAGAAATGAGGGGTGGGGGGCAGCAATCAAAGCAGATCAGTGTGCATAAACACGAAAAAAAAAATTCTTACCACGTACTTGACATTCGACAGCTTATGATATTTGCTATTAAAAAACCATTGAAATTCACTGAAAAAACCATAGGTTATAGACCATATATAGTTAGGAATTAGCATTTACAAAACCTTGAAAATTCACTGAAAAAACCATAGGTTATAGACCATATATAGTTAGGAATTAGCATTTAAAAAACCTTATTTTACTCACACAAAACCATTGAAATTCCATATATAGTTAGTTGCACTAACTATATATTGCGCACCCGCAATCCACTGCTGATGATGTCACATATTACATCATTCATGACATGGTCAGTGACATCACTGATGACATCACTGATGACATCTCAAATGACATCACTGATGACATCTCACTTGACATCAATGATCACATCACTGATGATATCATTCATGTGACAATACAATGCATCTCCTCACATTTTAATATAACCTCTGTTTCACCCAGTGTTAAAAACAGAGTATAATTTTTGAAACCATTGACACACCAATACTAGTTACTACATACGTACTCACTGATTCCTACGTCTACACACACATTCACTCATTCACCCATACAATCATTCATACATACAATCACTCATGTTTACAACACAATCATATGCACTCATACACCTATACAGACACTCACACTCTGCCACTCATCCATGGAGTTACTCACACACCTAGTCAGTCCTGTAAAGAATCAATCACACTTCCATTTTCTACTCTATACAGTTAAACATAGAGCACCTTACGTTTTCAACCATATACTAACACATACTTACTCTCTTATACAATCATTGATACAAGTACACATTGATCTGTACAGAGTCACACACCTCCCATCCAGCCACACACACACTCAGTCTCCCATGCAAATACTTGGGCAATCAATCAATAACCCATATAGTTACTCATATAGCTACTGATCAACACATGCAGCAGTTTACAGAACAACAGACATAATGATGCACAAATTAAGACAGTTTAGTCACTAACCCATGCACTCAGTGAGACACATTTAATCACTCACTCATACATTCAGTCATGCACCTACTAAATCCTTCGTCCAGACACTTATACATCCACTCATTCTTCAATATGTAAGACATATTTTAACTTTACAGAAACATAGTCACTGGATGTTGTCATCAGTGATGTCATTTGAGATGTCATCAGTGATGTCATCAGTGATGTCACTGACCATGTCATGAATGATGTAATATGTGACATCATCAGCAGTGGATTGCGGGTGCGCAATATATAGTTAGTGCAACTAACTATATATGGAATTTCAATGGTTTTGTGTGAGTAAAATAAGGTTTTTTAAATGCTAATTCCTAACTATATATGGTCTATAACCTATGGTTTTTTCAGTGAATATACATATATATATACACAATAGTCACAAATGTATATATATATTGTCACTGAAAAAACTCCAAGTTAAAGGAATGTTATAGTTAGGCTGACATTTCAAAAATACAAAACTAGAGAAATTCAGCCGTTATTGTTCTAACTCATGCCCCTGCAATGCACTGCTGATGTCATCAGATATTACATCACTCATGACATGGTCAGTGAGTTCACTGATGAAATCTCAAATGACATCACTGTTGAGTGAATTTCTAAGGTTTCTTTAAATTCTAATTTCCAACTCTAACTCCCTGAAACCTGTGGTTTTAAGTGAATTTCTAAGGTTTTTTTTAAATTCTAATTGCTAACTGTTTTCTTTAGTAAATATATGTATTTATATATATATAAATATTTTTAAATATATTTTCATGTTTTTATACAATTGTTTTATATAATTTATATTTATATGACATAAATAATTTTTAAATATTGAAATGGACTGCAAGACGCTACCTTGGGAAAACTGCTCTCGCTCCCAAAAAGAAAAGCATATCTCTTTTGCACAACGGGAGCTGCATGTCAGCAGCTCCCCTTTTGCAAAAGCAATGCCAGCTCCCACAGGAGGCGGGGAGCCGGCTAGGACCATAGGAGCATTGGGGCTCCCCCCACTGTCCCCAATGCTAAGGGGGGGGCCTCTAGGATGGTGTCCCCAGGGTGAGAAGTGGCCTGGGAGGGGGGCCATGAGGCCCCACTCCCCTTTAATAAAAAATAAAAAATTGGAAAGGCCGGCCCAGGGGGATGGGGGCCCCGGGGGATAGGGTCCCAGGGCCATAATTTGCCTGAGGAGGGGGGCCCCTCCCAAAACAATATAAAAAAATAAGGTTGGCCAGGCCCTGGGGAATGGAGTCCATGTGGCCATTATTGGAATCCGGAGGGGGGTCACGAGGCCCCCTCCCCAAAATAAAGAAAAAGGCTGCCAGGCCCCGGGAGATAGGGTCCCCGGGGCCAAAAGTGGCCCAGGGAAGGTGGCCCACACTGCCCCCTCCCACAAAATAATACATTTATAAAAAAGAAAAAAGAAACCCGCAAATTGCCGGAGGATCGCCCCCTCCCTGCAAGACTCTACAAACGCATCCCCAGCACATTCTAAGTTGGGGAATTACGTACCCTTAAATAATGAGGGTCCCTGGGGGCCAATTAGCCCACCAGGTACCTCGAGTAGGTGCCACAAAGCTGGATTGCAGAGAGGTGGTCCGAGGCCATGCCCTATGTTCACCACTATGCAAACACACCTCTTGGCACACTTCTGGTGGGGTGGTGAGGTCCCCTTGTGTCCTGAGGACCTCAGGATCCAAGTGGACTTCATCCTACGAGCATCAGCACACCAGGAGGTGTGTTTGCAGAGTGGTTTAAAAACGGGGGTGGCCTTGGACCACTCTCAGTAAACCAGCTGTATGGGGCTTACTGGAGGTAACAGGAGGGCTAGTTGGTCCCTAGGGATCCTCCGGAGGAAAGGGGACTAAGTCCCCCAGCTTAGAACGCATCAGGAGGTGCGTTTGCAGAGCGGTTGGGGAAGGGGGCGTGGCCTGTGTCAACCTCACAGCAATCCCACTGCGTGGGGCTTACTGGAGGTAAGAGGTAGGCTAGTTGGCCCCTTGAGGACCCCCAGCACTGAATGGGACTTCAGAGCATGCCAGGGAGCATGTTTACAGAGTGGTGGGCAAAGGGGGAATGGCCGGTTATGAGAACTTAGCAACCCTGCTGTGTGGTACTTACTGGAGGTAATAGGATGGGTATTTTGCCACCAAGGATGTCCTGGGGAGCCAAGTACCCCTCTTGTTACCTACAATAAGTCCCACATATTAGGATTGCTAAGACGTCTTTGGGGGCCCAGCACCCATTTTCCACCACTCTGCAAATGCGACTACTAGTTAAAGAAGTGTTTGCAATGTAATAGGTTTAGCATTTGCGAGCGTTAGAGCTATTGGCATTGTAAATGTGAAAGTTTTCTACTAATGGTTTTGGGAATGGAGTGGCTGTACGTTGTGTGTAGTGGAATTATGTGTTATGTAAATGTAAATGTAAATGTAAATGTACAGGAATTTATATAGCGCAAATCACCAAGCGGTTTCTAAGCGCTTGCTTAGGGAACCCGTCCTGGTATTCCCCTGTGAGATAACCCCGGCAGGGTATCCGCAAGGTGAAAGCCAGGCATCCCGCCGCGAGGGGCCGTTGTGGAGAATAAGCAAGCTATTGCCCAGAGTCGCAGAGTGTGAACCCGTGAATCGAGTAGGCACCGGAGCGAGAATTGTCGAGTCCATGGACATTTAGGACTCAAGACCCCG
Source organism: Lissotriton helveticus (assembly GCF_964261635.1). Classification (NCBI taxonomy): domain Eukaryota; kingdom Metazoa; phylum Chordata; class Amphibia; order Caudata; family Salamandridae; genus Lissotriton; species Lissotriton helveticus. The sequence continues at coordinate 213,085,344 of NC_136058.1, forward strand.
CCGAGCCGGGAATTGAACCCTGGTCCCGGGCTGAATTCTGCTTCCAGGTCTGCCTCCTCTAACCAGTGAGCCACACTTCTCCACGTTATGTTGTGCAGTGAAATTATGTGGATAGCATGCCAGGGAGCATGTTTGCAGAGTGGTGGGCAAAGGGGGAATGGCTTGTTATGAGAACTTAGCAACCCTGCTGTGTGGTACTTACTGGAGGTAATAGGAGGGGTATTTTGCCACCAAGGATGTCGTAGGGAGCCAAGTACCCCTCTCGTTACCTACAATAAGTCCCACATAGTAGGATTGCTAAGACGTCTTTGGGGGCCCAGCACCCATTTTCCACCACTCTGCAAATGCAACTACTAGTTAAAGAAGTGTTTGCAATGTAATAGGTTTCGCATTTGCGAGCGTTAGAGCTATTGGCATTGTAAATGTGAAAGTTTTCTACTAATGTTTTTGGGAATGGAGTGGCTGTACATTGTGTGTAGTGGAATTATGTGTCATGTTGTGCAGTGAAATTATGTGGATAGAAAGTATCCAAATACTCCTATAATTCCTATACACTAAATACCACAAGGTATTTAGTGTATAGGAATTAAGTAGAGTGTGATTATATATTGTGGAGAGTAATTATGCAGTATGGTAGTCTGTGTTGTGGAGTGGTAACCTCAGGTATAGTCTTCCTTGTTTACATAGAAGCTCAACTATGAACTCAGTTAGACAAAAAAAGAAGGAATCACTGAGTAGCACTTGTGGAACTAGTCAGAGGTGTGAGGAGGGCCACTGGGATTATGTGACTGTTTGGCTACACCAACTTTTGCACAATTGTACATTTTCTGAATTAGACACATAATTCATCATCTGCTCCCTAATCTGCAGATTTGAACAAAAAAAGCCTTGTTTCTAGCTCAAACGGGTCAAATGATGCCAAAAATGCAGCGACAAGTGGACCTTTGCAAACCCAGGATGGTCACCTGTGAATTATTGCTAAATGTGGGTGTTAAATTGGTACTAATGGTGTGCAAGCCACTCTTGCTTCCATCTACAATTCTATTGCCTCTTTCTGCATTTCTGTTGCTTCATTCTGCACATTTCTTTTTCTGCACTTCTCTTTCCTCTTTCTTCAAATCTCTTCTACTTTCTACACCTCTCTTCCCTCTTTCTGCACATCTGTTGCCTCTTTCTGTACCTCCGTTGCTTATTTCTGTACCCCTCTTGCCTCTTTCTGCACCCTTCTTCCATCTTTCTGCACCTCTCTTGCCTTATCTGTACCCCTCTTACATCTCTCTGCACCCTTTTAGCCTCTTTCTACACCTCTGTTACTTCTTTCTTCACTTCTCTTCTTTCTTTCTGCACCTCCCTTGCTTCTTTCTGCATCTCACGTGCCTCATTCTGTACCTCACTTGACTCTTTTATCACCTCTGTTGGTTCTTTCTGCACTGCTCTTGCTTCTTTCTGCAACTTACTAGCCTCTTTCTGAACTTCTCTTTCTTCTTTCTACACCTCTGTTGCTTCTTTCAGCAATTCTCTTGAATCTTTCTGCACTTTTATTACTTCTTTATGCACCACTTGTGCCTTCTTTCTGCACCTCTGATGCTTATTTCTGCACTTCTCTTGCCTCTTTCTGCACCTATGTTGCTTCTTTCTGTACTACCTTTCCTTCTTTCTGCACCCTCCTGCCTCCTTCTGCACCTCTGTTGCTCCTTTCTGCACTTCGCTTAGTTTTTTCTGCACCGCTCCTGCCTCTTTCTGCATCCCTCTTGCCTCTTTGAGCACCTCTTTTGCTTCTCTCTGCACTTCTCTCTCCTCTTTCTGCACCCCTCTTACCTCTTTTTGCAACTCTGTTGCTTCTTTCTGCACTACTATGGCCTCTTGCTGCACTACTATTGCCTCTTTCTGCACCTCTCTTGCTTCTTTCTGCACCTCACTTGCCTCTTTCAATACCCCTGTTGATTTTTTCTGCAGATCTCTTACTCTTTCTATACCTTACTTGCGTCTTTCATCACCTCTGTTGGTTCTTTCTTCACTGCTTTAGCTTCTTTCTGCACCTCACTTGCCTCTTTCTGCACTGCTCTTTTTTCTTTCTATACCTCTGTTGCCTCTTTTAGCAGTTCTCTTGCCTCTTTCTGCACTTTTCTTCCTTCTTTCCATACCACTCTTGCCTCTTTCTGTACCTCTGTTGCTTATTTCAGCACTTCTCTTACCTCTTTCTGCACCTATTGTGCCTCTTTCAGCACTGATGTTGCTTCTTTCTGCACTTCTGTTCCTTCTTTCTGCACCGCTCCTGCCTCCTTCTGCACCTCTGTTGCTTCTTTTGTCGTGTATTTCTATAGGTTCTGAATCGATCCCCCTATTCCTGACCCTATTCTGGTTAAACTACCTAGCTAGTTAACTAACAGTCAGCCCATGAGGCAAGAAAACCCCCATGATGCAGATACCGTTATCTGACGCAGTAACACTACGGCACAGGAACGTGTTATCTGATTAGGTCATAACGCTTGAGATCTAATTAGACAAGCGACATTCCTCCAGCCCCTGATAAGGCATACGACGTTCTCATAACAAATCAAACCTATGACAACCTGGAAAATCCGTGCGGCCATTGTTTTGATTTCACAGAGAACTTTTGCAAAAGAATGTGCTAACGAGCAAGTCGTATGACATCTTTATTGACGTACCTATGTCCATCCTTACGTCAATCTCGGCACCTTTAAGGTATAAATATTGCCGACCTTGCCCTATGCAAACACACGCGTGGTGACAAGACGGAGCAGCCATACTTGCCGAAGCCGAGAGCAGAAGCAGACCTCGCAGGCAGCAGCCCCGCCTTCCTGACGCGCTGAGAGACGCGCTGCTATCTCAAGCCGAGAGACCCAGCACCGGCGCTTTCGGGCAGCCCTCGCAGGCAGCCTGGAATATCGAGAGCAGAGAAAGAGATACCATTCCTCATTCATCCTAAATTCCAGGTACAGAACTGAATAACCCCTCACAGAGAATTCTTTAGTTATTCACTTGGCAAAAACAAACTTAACTTAAACTGTAACTTTCTATTCCCGCCCACGCATTAGACTTAGGTCAGGTACACGGGGTAGGCGTGTTTAGAAACACCAGTTGAGTACGTTTAGTCAAATGTATATGTGTATGTAAATATATTTTAATCATTTTAAACATCATATGGCTCAGAAACCATATCAATGTTTTTACAGTATTATTTTATACTATTGCTTCTAATGTATGCACTTTACTTAACTATAAGTATCGCAATAATATCGATCCATTTCTCTTGTACGAGAAAAGAGACTGATCAATAAATTACACCTTTTATTGAACACGCCCGTCTCTTCCTTTTCTCTACATTCTGATGAGACTAAGAATGCACGTACTGACTGAGTAAAATAACTGCCTTGTGCTCACACGACTCTTGAGATTGACTCTTGATTAGGGGAGAGCAAAGTTGTCATGTTCTATGGTTGTCAGAAACTAAATCCCTTCTTGTCTAATCAGGGGAGTTAATCCTTCCTTGAACATTCGAGAAAGTTTCTAGCGAACTCTGAGCTTAGCTGGCAAACCCAAAAATTAAGTCTAGTATCGACAGTAGTAGACCTAGTTAACGTCTGGCCTAGGCCTTTACTGCTGTAGGTACTATTCCAATGCGCAGAGCCTATTGGGAAAATAGGAGCTACACTACATGGCGCCCAACGTGTTTGGAAAGGGCGATAAAACTAACGTAAGACATTTAGAGTAACTCAGTCGTGCTTTCTCACTCAGACCCCTTTTCCCAAATACTCCAAAGACGTCTGGAGTGGGTGAAAGGTTATTATATCCTCCAAAACCTCGCAGGAGGGAACTCCTATGTATGGTTTTTGGTCTAGTCAACGTTGAAGGATAAAACAGTTCCAGAATATTGTGCATCTAATCTCTGTTTCCATAAGAAACCTGATCTGCAAACAAACATAATACCATCCTGTCTGTAAAATGGCAGAGAGTGATGATGAAAGAGAGGCAATTAGATTAGCTACTGAAATAGCAGATGCTGATGCTACCATGCAAACAGCAGACCCGGATATAATACTCATCCAGGTCGCCAAAAGGAGATCTATAACCTTAAAACTTATAGAAAATGGACTGACACCTAGAGGTGGCACAGTCATATTCGTAATTGAGGCACACGAATATCGGCAGACAGAGGTATACTATACATGGATACATTTTCCAGCAGCAAATGCTGTAACAAAGTACTTCCACTATTACAAAGTAGAGGAACCTCCTGAAACGTACACTCCTTTCGAGGAGGTGGAAGTACCACTCAAATTCCAAGAGCATTTGCTCTTATTTGATGGCGCCCTAAAACATAACAATCACATTACAAGGCTCGGTCCTTTAGGAAGACCAGGAGCAACGTGGCCGGTCTTAGCCGGATACACACCACATCCAGACATCGAAAGAATGCCTGCAGCAGAGCTGTTAATACAGCTAAAACAACTACTAAAAATTCACAGACAATTAGTTCAGTATGTAATGCGGACTTCAACAATTCAGCCAGCGATTAAACTTCCACAGCTGACCCCTCACCAGGGGAACACAAATAAAATTACACCACAGAACATCCAATCCTGCCTAGGTAAAGTTCCAGCTAAACGGGAACAGATACCATTCTGGTTGGCACAGAAAATTACCCAAATAGAGGCGGTGTTTCCTGACACCACCCCGCTGGAAAAACACAGGATTCTGACTATATGTCTCCCAATGGGAATCGCACCACACATTGAGGACTGTGACACTTGGGGTACAGTCTTTGCTTCCATCTATACAAAAACGCACGGTGTTCCATCCATTTCGGTAATACCAGATGTGCTTAAACAAATTCAAGATGAATACGGTCCAGAACCTGCTTTAACTCTTGGTATGAAATTACTGAAAGACTTCAAGCAGGTCTCGGCTATATTACTAGCCAACATAAAGGGTGAAGCAGCAAACGTGGCGATCCGCCAGAGGTTAAAAGAGACAGATATAGCAGACCAACCAGCTGAAATTGCCAGAATCATAGAAAAATCCTATGAAGAACTAGGCAGAGATAGTCTAGGTGGAATACCAGTAAAACCGCAACTGACTACAAGTCCAGAAAAAATGTTTTTTAATAATAATAATAATTCACCAAAAAAGAACTGGGATGGGAACAAACAATCCAATCCTAAAGAAAAGAAATTCCAGTCCAGAGGAAGGTCTCCTAGGCGAAGAGAGAAATCTCCAAACCCGAGACAAAGGTCACCCCAGAGTGACCCCTCTGGGAATAGATATAACCTTAGAAATAGGGATAATATTAAAAAACCTGATAGATATCAAGACATTGATACACGTCCCTCTCAATCTTTTCAGAATTCCTCGCAGAAATCGGAAAGAAGAGGACGATCAGAAGAGCACGCCAAGTCCAAAGACAAGGAACCTGCTCAACTGAAAAAGAAATTACAATTTCCAAAAAAGAAGGTAGCCAGTATCAAGGTAGTTAACAATGCCGAGAATACTGAGGACACAACTGAAAAACGGAGAGTGGGCTCAGACAATGCTAGACAGCGCAGCAGAGGTGAGCATAGCTCGCAAAGTCCTTATGAATCATCAGGAGACAGTGGACACGAATGAATACCTTCAAGTGGAAACTGCAGATACCAGAGTTAGCAAGCCCCACAAAATATACGAGATAACATTACGTATAGAGGGAGATAAGACTAGGAAAATAAGGGGACTATTTTGGGATAACCTATCCAAGGGCTATGACATCCTTCTAGCTGAAAAAGACTGGCCACCAGAGTTTGTCAGGGAGTGCCCTCATGGCGAAGAAGTAATTATGCCTGCCTTCTCGAATCAAATCCCGATTCATAAAAAATACACACTTGCTAGAAAGTGGGCAGTGGCCTTAGCACCTGCTTTATATAAAAATCATGTAGGATGGGATGAGGACTCTCCTCCTCACAAAATCCAGCTAAAATCACAACCAACTGCACAAAGGCAGTACCCAATTAAGCAAGAAGCTAAAAAACAAGTAAATGAAATACTAGATCAGCTAGAATACCAGGGGGTGATTGAAACTTGCACCTCACAAATGAACAATCCTTTGTTTCCGGTCTCCAAACCAGACAATTCATACCGTCTAGTTTTGGATTACCGACACCTTAACACATGTTGCAAAACTTTTGCAGTGCAAAACTCACACAGTGCTGCACTAATGAATAACATAGTGCGCAAAAAATACAAAACAACCTTGGACATCTCCAATGGATTCTTTTGTCAAAACATAGCACCAGAGAGCAGATATTTAACAGCTTTCTCAGTAAATGGCACTCAAAAACAATTCTGTCGGTTAGCCCAGGGGTACAAGAACAGCCCGGGGGTATTCTCAGCAAGAGTAACAGAATTACTACAACTATATGATGATGAAGCATTATCTTATGTCGATGACATTTACTTAACAGATGATGACTTGGAGACTCACTTGAAAAGAGTGAACACCATAATACTTGGTTTCGCTGCAGAGGGTTACAAATTCAACTTCAAAAAGTCCAGAATTGCCCATCTGACAGTCCTATTCTTAGGATATGAGTTATCAAGTGAAGGCAAAAGCCTGGCAGACAATTTCCTAGAGAAATGTGCCGTAATCCAAGCTCCTAAAACACTAAAAAACCTACAGTCAATTCTAGGCTTCCTAAATTTCGGAAGAACATACATTGCAAATTACGCAGAAAGGGTCAAGCCCCTTTATGATCTAATTAAACCAGACTTTAAAAGATCCAGTTGGACTCAAACACACACAGAAATTTTGAGATCCTTACAAACAGACATGCTAATTAAGACAAAATTAGAAACCCGTGATAATACACGCAACCTTGTGATCCGAGTCATCCCAGGGAGATGCGGATTCACATACCTGACCTCTAATGAGGGAGAAAAGGTACCAATTGCATTCAAATCACACTTGTACACTAAGGCTGAAATGAAATTTAGCCCAACGGAAAAAATTCTTACAGCAACACAGACAGCTATAGCAAAAGAACGAGCCCTGGCACAAGGTAAACGAATAATAATCGTGACACCAATACCAGCCTTAGAGGCGGTAACAAAGGCAAGCATTCCAAATGCTAAAGCACTCCATCCAAGATGGATACAATGGGCTAACTCTCTTGCTGCAACAGACGTGATGTACGAATTTGATCCTTATTTAAAAACACAAGAATTTCTCCAATATGAATTTGAATGTCCTCCGCCAACCGAAATTCTGCCTCTAGATGACTACGGCTGTATAATATATACAGACGGATCAGCACAACCCGCAGTAGGGGGTAAACAAGCTTACAGTGCTGCGTGCGCGATTGTTAAAGGTCGTTGGCACGAAGGGAAATTTAAACCAACCCTCACTAAAACACAATCCCTAGGAGATTGTACAGCTCAGCGAGCTGAATTACTAGCATTCAAGATGGCGCTTGAAAATACCGATCGAGAATTCCCCACGCTCATAGTGTGCGATTCGTATTATTGCGTTCAGTCTTATAATGAATACTTGCAGATCTGGCTTCAGAATGGTTTCAAGGATGCGAAAGCTGGCACAATCAAGCATAAAATGCTCTGGGAACAAGTAGCTCTTTTACAAAAAGAACTACCAAAGACTCACGTGATACATACACTGAGTCATCAACGTGATGGCGTTCACGTTGCAGGGAATTCATTGGCTGATGAGGCCGCGAAGGCAGCTGTGCAAACGGCTTCCGTAGCTGCCGTCACCCGGTCAAAAACAAAAATAGACAGCGAAATATTACAAGCTGCAGCGCTTCAGAAAAGGATTCGATAGAACCACTCCCTAAAGGCTTTCCAGTAAAATACTCATACATAACTGATACAAACAATGTTCCTTTTGCTCGAATCCCTGGAGTGGGGGATAGGGCAATTCCAAACATGGAACATAGGTTAGGACTGATAATAGCGGCACACGAAGGGCTTGCTTCTACCCATGCTGGCGTCTCAGCCACTGTATCATTATTAAAACAGAGATACTGGTGGCCACAAATGAGAAGACAAACAAGGAACTATGTTCTAGCATGTGAAATATGTCAAAAAATGAAAGTATCAACTGTGAGACGTCCAGCACAGACGCCCCTTCTAATCTCGGATAAACCATTAGCCTGTGTTTATCTAGACCACTGCGGTCCCTTACAAAGGGATGGTAACTATAAATATATATTGGTCGCAGTGGACTCATGCACGAGATTCATATGGATGTGGCCCCAGCGAACGGCTGACGCCAGAACTGTTATAAAAGATTTGCGAGTCTTTATCGGCACATACGTAATTGGCATTCTGCATTCGGACAATGGTCCTGCTTTTAGCTCTCGGGCTTATAAGGAGGCCATGGTCAGCATGGGCGTGCAATTGCGGTACTCTTGTCCATTTCACCCTGAGGGGAACGGAATTGTTGAAAGAAAAAACCGTGACATAAAGCAATCTATAACGGCAAAGGTATTAGGTTCGGGAGCTGGGTGGGTCAAACATCTAATAAGTGTCCAACGTAGTCTAAATAACTTGCCAAGAAATTCTCTGAAGGGATTCAGTCCGTACGAATTATTATTCGGAACTAGGATGTTGATCTCTGACCTTGATAGTCAGACTTCAGTGGTAATAGAAAAAACCTTTGATGTCAAAGACCGTTTGGCTATTTTGCAGGACTTAAACAAAACAAGAAAAGACCTGAGCAACATACAGTTGAAACAACAGCCAACAACCACTGAAGAATCACCACCTGTCCCAGCAAGACCTGTCTGGATTCCAAAAGTCGGGGATCTAGTCAGGGAGAAGATCGCGGTAAAGAAGGAATTTGGGCCTTCTTACAGAAAAGCAGTTCCTGTCTTGTCTGTCAACGGGACAAGATCAGTTGTACTACCGCCACTTGCTGGAAAAAAGGAGAACCGAGTTGTATCCATCGACCTGGTAAAACCACAACATGTGGCCGATAACAAACAGTAGGCCAAGTGGACTCCCAATAAGTAGCAGAACACCAAGGTTTGCTACCAGTACAGAGGTCCTAACAAAGAGGCTCATCACATTCGAAACGCCTAAAGAAGAACAACAAGGACTATGCAACAATGCAATAGAACTCAGACCTCTGAAAACCCAAATAAAGACATTTAGCAGAGACACACCAATCTACAATGAAGTTCCAAGTGAAAATGCAAGAAACAAAAATCCTGAACCAATTGGAACAATTGACAGAACTGCATCTGGTTACTTCATCAACTTCGATGATTCCTCTGAAGGTTTCAGCGAACAAAAGACACAGCCATCATCAAAATCCTTTAAAGACAAAGCTAAGGAACTTTTGAAACAACTGAAAGAAACATATCTGGTTACTCCATGGATTGAATTTTGGGTGGGTTTTGGTGCATTTATCCTCATACTTTGGCTCATCATGGTATTTACCTTGGGACGCTTCATTGAGGGAAAATATGCTAAAATGGACACAGCAAGTCAGAACATCAACTTGGTCCTCAAACCACACACATCTTCACACGTCGAGAAACGAGAACTTTCTTCAGAACTTTCTTCAGCCAACTTCACAGCAATTCCAATACCTGGTGGGGTAGCCTGGGACAACACTGACTATGAAATTTATGGTCCGGTCGAGATCCTGAAATATCCACACCAAATCAAGATCTCCTTGAGTGATTTTGCAAAACCAAACTCATTTGCTGATGATTGGGACTTTGAAAGTATAAACAATATGATGTCTGACTTAGTAATGTCTGCTAAATTTACAAAACATGATTATTTGCAAGGTTCTACAAATTATGATAGTATGTATTGCTATAACCATTATGGTAACCATTTCTTGCATAAATCTGCACAACCTAGAAATGTTTTAAATTATAATCAATGGGAACATTGTGCTACACCTCCAAAAGGGAGCTCTAGAACCATTTATGACAAATATTCATATTTTTCAGGTTTTAACATAACTAATGCTGAAACATTTTATTACAAATTGTCAAACAAGACAGGGATGAAAACCATGATAACCAACACAAAATTGATATATTCAGATTCATTCTTTGAAAAAATGAATACATTCGGATTTGATTATTGGGACAAAAATGTTGATTTGAAAAGTGTTTGGGGTACAAAAGAATGGCAAGTACAGGGTATAGAAGCTTTGTTTAGAGCCTGCATGATCCCAGAACAAATGATATTTTTAAATGACACTGTTCAACAAACCACCTGTCTTGGCTTAGCCAAAATCAAAGATTTAAATAACCTGTCTATTCCAAAGCCAACAATGTTTAGCAATAGCTCTGATACAGATGAAGGAATAGACATAAACCATATACTTAACCAAAACAGAACACATCCTGATTGGAAACAATGGTTGATCTGGCCCACAGATACAAATAACTGTCAAGATAGATTCCTGAATAAAACACAGGGTTTCAAAATGACCAGGCCAGACCCTAGATATCCCCAAAGACATCACCCAGGGATAATAACAACCTACAGTGTGGGCAAATTATGCCTTCAATGGCTACAAACTTCCACACTGCCTGAAATTAAGCAACACCTAACTTTACTTACTGATGGTGCTGACTTGCGTGATTTCATACTGGGACCACGCAAACAGCGTCAAAAGCGTTTCATAGCAGCCTCTGTATATGCAGCATACAATGAGGCCTGGAAGGTTACACAAATTGAAACAGCAGAGAGAATACGTGAAATTGATCGTATTAATTTGGAAAAATCACTTTCTGTAGTGGACAATGGGTTAATGACTCTGTCCTCCAGAATTTTTTCATTGGACAGCATTGTGTCTTCAGCAATCGATATATTATCGCAAGACTTACTGTTATTGCAACATGGTCAGTCACAATTGCGCTCCATTGTACAGCTTGGCTGGACGTTACAAAATCTGCGTTCAGGCTATGTGCCTTGGCGTTTAATCAACACAACGTCACTATTCCAAATCTTTAACCTTACTGATAGACAAATCGGTATGGCGCAGAAGGGTGCTGATTATACAATCTTGAGCATTGAAAAACTAGAAAGATTACCAATGACAATGTCAGAACGACCTGTCAGTGAATGGATAATCCACGGAATCATAAATATTCCAATCTCAACCTTCAGGTTTCAATACTGCCAAAAATATATACAGGCTGGCATGTACGAGAAATTGGGAAAGGGGTACCTTAAAACAACTTGGAACCTGCCCTATTCACATGCATGTGTCAGTAACAAAGGACAGAAAGTGTTTCTTAGTGGCAACAATTGTGCTATGTCACTAAGCGGCACGCTTCTGTGTAACGGTATTAGTTTGCACGGAGCCTGTGAAGGGAATTCATACAACCTTTCATGTCACCAGCAAGGCGCACCTGCAACTGAAATAGAACCATTCTTTCAAAGACTCTATAATGGGAGTTACATTCTTATTGTAGACCGCAGATGTTGTAGTCTTATGCCCGGGACTCCTTATCTCGTCACCACGACGGCGAAGGTCAAGTGCTGTGGACGTTCTTTATTCCCCAGCTCCTTACCAGACAGGGAGGCAAGGGCATGGCCCGGTTTGAAAATTACTTCTATTCGAATAGACACTTTAAGCAGAATGAAAACAGTGCTTCTTCAGACGCCTACAAGGCTCACGTCATCTAAAGAAACGTATGATCTACAAGTCGCAAGGACGACTGCAGAGATACATACATTATTATCAACTAATTCCCCCGTACATTTCGCGGAAATCCTGAGCGAAATCTTAAATATTTCTGATACCACTGGGGTCTCAAAGGTATTTAAGACAGTATTTTCGATGGCATTAACACCATTCAAAGCCATACTGGGTATTTTTCCAGATTTCGTCCATTCGATTTTTGGCGGACTTCCCCTGATCCTGGGACTAATTGCAGGAATCCTATTCCTAGTCCTTATTTTTCGTTATGGCAACCCATGTCACAGATCAAACTCTCGCGACAATGGAAGATACGATCCTAGCCATTGGATACCGGGACCGGATATCAAAAATCCTGGGACTCTCCCGGCTTAGAGACCTAAACATGACTTGGTTTCTATCATTTCGACCAATGTGGCAAAGGTGTGTTTTACCTGTACTAAGGTGTCTGCTATGCGGAGAAGAATGCGTGTTAGACACCTGTCTGACGCTACAATCGGATGCGCCAGTGGATGCAGATACACTGTTGGTTCCTACCAAGGTTCACGCACTGTGCTGCCCTCAAAGGCTGCCAATTCTGATGACGGCATTCCTGGAATCTTCACCACTACAATTGAAGAGTAGTGAAGTTCAAGATGAAAGCAGCATCGAACAGGTACGACCTTCTGTCAGCAATGCAAATCAGAATGTCAATGGAGACAATCATGCGCATGAATGCATGGTTACCCCTATTTCCGACTTAGTGGAACTTTCCCATGAAGCTGTTGACAGTTTTTTCGAAAGCCTGAATGATATGATGTTCTCTCCGGAACAGAAATAGAGACTTTTGAGTAAACTCGCACACGGCGTTCCCTGAATTCGGCCTTCAACTTTAAAAATAAAGTCACATGAACAATTACAATCCAGTTCACGGACAGCAACTTTTTTCAGCAAGCCCTTAAAATATTTTTCTATATATTTTTTCCCCGGGACACTGATCTTCTGCTTAAAGTAAGAAACTTTTCCTAGAGAACTAAGATTTCTATTTTAGATACTTTATATAGACTTTAGCTGCCCGCTGGTATGTTCACAAATATTTTATTATGTGATGAAATGGTCTCGACCTTCCTTTCTGTATAGCTATATTAAGAGCCATTTCATGTGTATTTCTCATATACCAAAAAGCAATAATGCATTACAATGCGTGTTTACTTTTGCATTTCATTCATAGCTTAAGTGCATACAATATATATGACTGCAATTTTTCAGTATATTTGAAAATTTCGAAATGCATTTATGTATTTTGGGGTGGTAAGGTATACACTATACTCTATAGTATGTTGTACTATGTTATACTATGCATAGATTAGTAGATATGACCATAGTTAGCGTGGAGTGGGTGTCGTGTATTTCTATAGGTTCTGAATCGATCCCCCTATTCCTGACCCTATTCTGGTTAAACTACCTAGCTAGTTAACTAACAGTCAGCCCATGAGGCAAGAAAACCCCCATGATGCAGATACCGTTATCTGACGCAGTCACACTACGGCACAGGAACGTGTTATCTGATTAGGTCATAACGCTTGAGATCTAATTAGACAAGCGACATTCCTCCAGCCCCTGATAAGGCATACGACGTTCTCATAACAAATCAAACCTATGACAACCTGGAAAATCCGTGCGGCCATTGTTTTGATTTCACAGAGAACTTTTGCAAAAGAATGTGCTAACGAGCAAGTCGTATGACATCTTTATTGACGTACCTATGTCCATCCTTACGTCAATGTCGGCACCTTTAAGGTATAAATATTGCCGACCTTGCCCTATGCAAACACACGCGTGGTGACAAGACGGAGCAGCCATACTTGCCGAAGCCGAGAGCAGAAGCAGACCCCGCAGGCAGCAGCCCCGCCTTCCTGACGCGCTGAGAGACGCGCTGCTATCTCAAGCCGAGAGACCCAGCACCGGCGCTTTCGGGCAGCCCTCGCAGGCAGCCTGGAATATCGAGAGCAGAGAAAGAGATACCATTCCTCATTCATCCTAAATTCCAGGTACAGAACTGAATAACCCCTCACAGAGAATTCTTTAGTTATTCACTTGGCAAAAACAAACTTAACTTAAACTGTAACTTTCTATTCCCGCCCACGCATTAGACTTAGGTCAGGTACACGGGGTAGGCGTATTTAGAAACACCAGTTGAGTACGTTTAGTCAAATGTATATGTGTATGTAAATATATTTTAATCATTTTAAACATCATATGGCTCAGAAACCATATCAATGTTTTTACAGTATTATTTTATACTATTGCTTCTAATGTATGCACTTTACTTAACTATAAGTATCGCAATAATATCGATCCATTTCTCTTGTACGAGAAAAGAGACTGATCAATAAATAACACCTTTTATTGAACACGCCCGTCTCTTCCTTTTCTCTACATTCTGATGAGACTAAGAATGCACGTACTGACTGAGTAAAATAATTGCCTTGTGCTCACACGACTCTTGAGATTGACTCTTGATTAGGGGAGAGCAAAGTTGTCATGTTCTATGGTTGTCAGAAACTAAATCCCTTCTTGTCTAATCAGGGGAGTTAATCCTTCCTTGAACATTTGAGAAAGTTTCTAGCGAACTCTGAGCTTAGCTGGCAAACCCAAAAATTAAGTCTAGTATCGACAGTAGTAGACCTAGTTAACGTCTGGCCTAGGCCTTTACTGCTGTAGGTACTATTCCAATGCGCAGAGCCTATTGGGAAAATAGGAGCTACACTACACTTTCTGGACTTCTCTTTGTTCTTTCTGCACTGCTCTTGCCTCTTTCTGCATCCCTCTTGCCTCTTTTAGCACCTCTTTTGCTTTTTTCCGAACTTCTCTCTCCTCTTTCTGCACCCATCTTGCCTCTTTCTGCACCTCGGTTGCTTCTTTCCTCACTTCTATTGCCTCTTTCTGCACCTATCTTGCTTCTTTCTGCACCTCACTTCCCTCTTTCAATACCTCTGTTGCTTTTTTCTGCAGATCCCTGGCATCTTTCTATACCTTACTTCCGTCTTTCATCACCTTTCTTGGTTCTTTCTGTACTGCTTTTGCTTCTATCTGCACCTCACTTGCCTCTTTCTGCACTTCTCTTTCTTCTTTCTGCAACCCTTGTGCCTCTTTCAGCACCTATGTTGCTTCTTTCTGCACTTCTTTTCCTTCTGTCTGCACCCCTCCTGCCTCCTTCTGCACCTCTATTGCTTCTTTCTGCACCTCACTTGCCTCTTTCAATACCTCTGTTGCTTTTTTTCTGCAGATCTCTTTCCCCTTTCCTCACCCCTCTTTTTTCTTTGTGATCCTTTCTTGCCTCTTTCTGCACCCCTGTTCCCTATTTCTGCACCTCTCCTGTCTCTTTCTGTACCTCTGTGACCTCTTTTGTACTTATTTTGCTCTTTCTGCACCGTTTGCCCCACTTTCAGCACCTCTGTTGGTTCTTTCTGCACTGCTCTTGCTTTTTCTGCAACTCACTTGCCTCTTTCTGCACTTCTCTTGCTTCTTTCTTCAGCTCTGTTGCTTTTTTTTGCAATTCTTTTGCCTCTTTCTGTACTTCTCTTCCTTCTTTCTGCACTCCTCCTACCTCTTGCTGTACCTCTCTTGCCTCTGTGTGCACCCCTCCTTCCTTTTTCAGCACACCTCTTGCCTCTTTTTGCACCTCTGTTGGTTCTGTATGCACTGCTCTTGCTTCTTTCTGCATCAAACTTGCCTATTTCTGCACTTCTCTTGCTTCTTTCTACACTTCTCTTGCTTCTTTCTACACCTCAGTTGCTTTTTTCAGCAATTCTCTTCCCTCTTTTTGTACGCCTCTTGCTTCTTTCTATACCTCTCTTACCTCTATGCACCTATCCTTCCTCTTTCTGCACCCCTTTGACCTCTTTTTGCACCATTGTTAGTTCTTTCTGCACTGCTCTTGCTTCTTTCTGCACCTCACTTGCCTCTTTATGTACTTATCTTGCCTCTTTCTAAACCTCTGTTGCTTCTTTCAGCTATTCTCTTAGCCCTTGCTGCACTTCTGTTGCATCTTTCTGCACCTATGATGCCTCTTTCTCTACTTCACTTGCTTCTTTCTATTCCTCTCATGCCTCTTTCCGCACCTCTGTTAATTCTTTCTGCATCCCTCCTGCCTCTTTCTCCACCCCTCTTCCCTATTTGTGCAACTCTCCTGCCTCTTTATATACCTATTTTACCTCTTTAAGTACCACTGTTGCCTCTTTCTGCACCTCTGTTGCTTCTTTCCGCACTTCTATTGCATCTTTCTGCACCTCTCTTGCTTTTTTCTGTACCTCACTTGCCTCTTTCAATACCTCTGTTGCTTTTTTCTGCAGACCTCGTGCCTCTTTCTACACCTTGCTTGCATCTTTCATCACCTCTGTTGGTTCTTTTTGCACTGCGTTTGCTTCTTTCTATACCTCACTTGAATCTTTCTGCACTTCTCTTTCTTCTTTCTACACCTCTGTTGCTTCTTTCAGCAATTCTATTGCCTCTTTCTGCACCTTTCTTCCTTCTTTATGCACTTCTCTTGCCTCTTTCTGCATCCCTCCTTCCTCCTTCTGCACCACTTTTGCTTCTCTCTGCACTTCTCTCTCCCTATTCTGCACCCCTCTTACCTCTTTTTGCACCTCTGTTGCTTCTTTCTGCACTACTATTGCCTCTTTATGCACCTCTCTTGCTTCATCCTGCACCTCACTTGCCTCTTTCAATAACTCTGTTGTTTTTTCTGCAGATCTCTTGCCTCTTTCTACACCTTACTTACGTCTGTCATCACATCTGTTTGTTCTTTCTGCACTGCTTTTGCTTCTTTCTGAACCTCACTTGCCTCTTTCTGAACTTCCCTTTCTTCTTTCTACACCTCTGTTGCTTCTTTCAGCAATTCTATTGCCTCTTTCTACACTTTTCTTCCTTCTTTATGTACCACTCTTGCCTCTTTCTGTACCTCTGTTGCTTATTTCTGCACTTCTTGTGCCTCTTTCTGCACCCTTTGTGCCTCTTTCATCACCCCTGTTGCTTCTTTATGCACTTCTCTTGGTTCTTTCTGCACTGCTCCTGCCTCTTTCTGCACCTCTCGTGCCTCTTTCAATGCCTCTATTGCTTGTTTCTGCAGATCTCTTGCCCCTTTCTGCACCTTTTTCTCTTTTTGAACCTTTCTTGCCTCTTTCCATACCCCTGTTCCCTATTTCCGCACCGTTCCTGTCGCTTTCTGTACCTCTGTTCTCTCTTTTGTACTTCTTTTGCTCTTTCTGCACCGTTTGCCCCTCTTTCAGCACCTCTGTTGGTTGTTTCTGCACTGCTCTTGCTTTATTCTGCAACTCACTTGCCTCTTTCTGCACCGCTCTTGACTCTTGCTGTACCTCTATTGCCTCGTTCTCCACTTCACTTGCTCGTACTACACCCTTCACGCCTCTTTCAGCACCTCTGTTGGTTCTAGTGGTTCTTTCTGCACGTGCTTTTTTCTGCACCTCACTTGCCTTTTTCTGCACTTCTCTTGCTTCTTTATACACCTCTTCATTCAGCAATTCTCTTGCCTCTTTGTGCACCTCTTTCTGCACCCCTCTTGTTTCTTTTTACACCTCTGTTGGTTCTTTCGGCACTGCTCTTGCTTCTTTCTACACTTCTCTTGCCTCTTTCGGCACCTCTGTCAATTCTTTCTGCACCCCTTCTGTCTCTTTCTGCACCACTCTTCCCTATGTGTGCAACTCTCTTGCCTCTTTCTACACCTCTCTTCCCTCTTTCTGCACTATGCTTGCATCTCTTTGTAAGTCTGTTGCTTCTTTCTGCACTTCTCTTACCTCTTTTTGCACCCTTCCCGCCTGTTTTTGTACCTCTGGTATCTCTTTCTGTACCTCTGTTGCTCTTTCTGCACTTCTCTTGATCTTTCTGCACCCTTCATGCCTCTTTCAGCATCTCTTTCTTCGTTCTAAACCTCTGTTGCTTCTTTCAGCAATTATCTTAGCTCTTTCTGCACTTCTCTTGATTGTTTCTACAACTCTCTTGCGTCTTTCTGCACCCCTGTTACCTCTTTCTGTACTTCACTTGCTTCTTTCTACACCTCTCTTACCACTTTCCGCACCTCCGTTAATTCTTTCTGCACCCCTTCTGCCTCTTTTTGCACCTCTCTTCCCAATTTATGTAACTTTCTTGCCTCTTTCTACACCTCTCTTCCCTCTTTCTGCACTACTCTTGCCTCTTTCTGTACCTCTGTTAATTCTTTCCACACTCCTCTTGCCTCTTTCTGCACCCTTTGTGCCTCTTTCAGCACCTCTGTGGCTTTTTTCTGTATTTCTCTTCCTTCTTTCTGCATCCCTCGTGCCTCCATCTATACTTCTCTAGCTTCTTTCTAAACCTCTGTTGCTTCTTTCAGCAATTCTCTTATCTCTTTCTGCATCTCTCTTGCCTCTTTCTACACTTCTCTTGCTTCTTTCTAAAACTCTATTGTTTCTTTCAGCAATTCTCTTGCCTCTTTCTTCACTTCTCTTGCTTGTTTCTGTACTTCTCTAGCGTCTTTCTGCACCTCTGTTGCTTTTTTCTCCACCCCTCCTGCCTCTTTCTGCATCCCTCTTCCCTATTTGTCGAACTTTCTTTCTTTCCTCTTTCTATACCTATCTTCCGTCTTTCTGTACCACACTGGCCTCTCTCTGTACCTCTGTTGCTTCTTTCTGCACTTCTCTTGCCTCTTTCTGCACCTTTTGTGCCTCTTTCATCACCTCTGCTGCTTCTTTCTATAATCCTCTTTTTCTCTTTCTGCATCCCTTGTGCCTCCTTCTGCACCTCTGTTGCTTCTTTCTGCACATCTATTGCCTCATTCTGTACCTCTCCTGCTTATTTCTGCTCCTCACTTGCCTCTTTCAGCACCTCTGTTGCTTTTTCCTGCAGATCTCTTACCTCTTTCAGTACCTCACTTGAATCTTTCTGCACCTGTTGCTTTTTTCTGCAGATGTCTTGCCTCTTTCTGCATCCCTCATTTCTTGTTCTACACCTCTCTTGACTCTTTCTGCACCCCTGTTCCCTGTTTCTGCACCTTTCCTGCCTCTTTCTGTACCTCGCTTGCCTCTTTCTGTACCTCGCTTGCCTCTTTCTGTACCTCTCTGTTGCCTCTTTCTACACTTCTCTTGTTCTTTCTGTACCCTTCACACCTCTTTCAGCACCTCTGTTAGTTCTTTCTGCCCGGCTCTTGCTTTTTTCTGCACCTCACTTGCCTCTTTCTGCACTTTTCTTGCTTCTTTCCACACCTCTGTTGCCTCTTTTGGCACCTCAGTTAATTCTTTCTGCATCCCTTCTGCCTCTTTCTGAGCCCCTCTTCTCTCTTTCTGCACTACTCTTGCCTCTTTCTGTACCTCTGTTGCTTCTTTCTTCTCTTCTCTTACCTATTTATGCACCCTTCCTGCCTGTTTCTGTACTTCTCTTGCTCTTTCTGCACCCTTCACGCCTCTTTCAGCACCTCTGTTGGTTTTTTCTGCACTGCTCTTGCTTCTACACCTCACTTGACTTTTTCTGCACTTCTCGTCCTTCTTAATGCACCTCTGTTGCTGCTTTCAGCAATTCTGTTGCCTCTTTGTGCACCTCTACTACCTCTTTCTGCACACCTCTTGCCTCTTTTTGCACCTCTGTTGGTTCTTTCTGCACTGCTCTTTTTGTTCCGCACCTCACTTGCCTCTTTCTGCACTTCTCCTGCTTCTTTCTAAACCTCTGTTGGTTCTTTCAGCAATTATCCTAGCTGTCTCTGTACTTCTCTTGCTTGTTTCTGCACTTCTCTTGCATCCTGCACCTCTGCTGCCTCTTTCTGCACTTCACTTGCTTCTTTCTGTACCTCTCTTGCCTCTTTCGGCACTTCAGTTAATTCTTTCTGCACCCCTTCTGCCTCTTTATGCATCCCTCTTCCCTATTTGTGCAACTCTCTTGCCTCTTTCTACACCTCTCTTCCCTTTTCTACACGACTCTTGCCTCTTTCTGTACCTCTGTTGCTTCTTTCTGAACTTCTCTTGCCTCTTTCTGCACCTTTCATGCTTCTTTCAGCACCTCTCTTGCTTTTTCCTGTACTTCTCTTCCTTCATTCTGCATCCCTCATGCCTCTTTAATTACTTCTGTTGCTTCTTTTTGCACTCCTCTTCCTTCTTTCTGTACCCCTCATGCCTCCTTCTGCACTTATCTTGCTTCTTTCTAAACCTCTGTTGCTTCTTTCAGCAATTCTCCTAACTCTTTATCCATCTCACTTGCCTCTTTCTATACTTCTCTTGCTTCTTTCTAAACCTCTGTTGCTTCTTTAACAATTCTCCGGCCTCTGTCTTCACTTCTATTGCTTGTTTCTATACCTTTCTTGCATCTTTCTTTCTGTTGCCTCTTTCTGCACTTAACTTGCTTCAGTCTGATGGACAGAGGGGTGGGGTTTACAAGACGTATGGCGAATGCGACATCCACTACATAGAGAATACTCATATTATTCTGTGGTACACAACCTCCTCACGAGAATAGATAGGCTTCTCTGTTCCAGCAGGATAGCAATGTAGGTGACTGAATCCACTTATCTCTCCAAGACCTTCTCCGATCATAACCCTCTGGAATCCATCATCACATGGGGTAGGGTACCCACACCGGTCCCCACATGGCGCCTCTGGCTGCAACTCCTGGAGGACCAAGTATTCCAAAATACCCTTTCCACCACTATCGAACACTATTTTATAGATAACAGTAATACAGCCACGAATAAACTGATAGAATGGGATGCTTTTAAGGTGGTGGTACGTGGGAAGGCTATTGGTGCGACGGTGGGTGCAAGGCAAGAATTGCATAAATCACTAGTGGAGGTGGAGGAGACATTGGGCAAGCTAGAAAAAGAAGCAATTACGGATGTGGAGCAAAAGGGCCCTCTACAAGAGGCGCAAATCCGTCATGCGGAACTGTTGGAATCCCTGAGGGTCACAGACTATACGGCATTCACACAAAGTACTCACAGCGAGGCCGACAAGGCGGGAGCACTGTTGGCTCGCATTATACGTGATGACCCTCCATCGGTGGTCTTACCTCGAATTATTAAAGACAATGGAGACATAGTTACCACTCAAGGGGAAATTAATGCGGCGTTTTTGCGACTACTACGCCACATTATATGGAGTACCTGATTACCCCACTGAGAACCAAACAGTGGATTTTCTATCCACCCTAACCTGTCTGACAATTCCAGAACCGGTGCGTAAGGGACTTATAGGACACAGTACACCACAGGAGATCAGGGTAGCAATGAAGGGGCTGCCGTGCAACAAATCACCTGGCCTTGATGGGCTCCCTATTGAATTCTATGACACATATGCAGATGCTTTGGTGCCCCAATTAGCGGACCTATATAAAGAGGTATGGGAGAAGGGCTCTCTGCGACGGCCCAAGCCCTGGTCATTACACTGCCAAAGCCGGGCAGAGAACACACGGATATGGCAAACTACCGGCCATTGTCGTTGCTGTCCACAGAATACAGGATATTGAGCAAAGTACTAGCAAACAGACTGCTCCCACATCTGTCAAAGTTAATGCACATAGACCAAACAGTTTTTTTGCCTGCTCGCAGTACTTCCCTTAACATAAAGAAATTATATTATTTGCTAACAGAGGCCCGAAGCGCTATCCACATGCTGGCTGTCTTTCGCTTGACCTAAGGCAGGCTTTTGACTCCATACACTGGGAATATATGTTCCAGGCACTGGAAAAATTTGGAATCCCGATAGAATACATAACTTGGATACGAATATTGTACAGTGCCCCCACGGCACGCACTAGGATGGGAGGACATATATCAGAGGAATATACCATACATAAAGGGACGAGACAGGGCTGCCTGCTGTCCCCCTCCTTTTTATATTAGCATTGGAGCCGTTAGCACTAAAGTTACGACAGGATTTTCTAGATTGGGGGATACGAATAGGTAACACGACTCATTTATTTTCGGCATATGCTGATGATATCCTCATGTACAGTCGGGACCAGGGTGGGTGGCCTAGGAGTACCAGGTTTTCGTGCTTATTATTATGCTGTCGTATTGGACGGCGGGCCGTAACCTGCAAGAAATCAACTATACTGACGCAGATTTGGAAAATGGGTCACTACACGCTTTATTACTGCCGGGTAGCAGGATCCCAACAGACCTTCCCCCATTACTGCAGATGGCACTAGGGTGCTGGAGAGCGGCATTGCAATATACACAAACGACACAAAGATACGCAGGGAATATACCATTATAAGGGATTGCGCTAGCAAGTGATAGGCTAACAAAACGCAAATTGACTCCCTTACTAGATGCGGGTATAAGTACGGTGGCGGATTTGTTCGGGGAAAAGACACTAATGGACCATGACACATTTATAAATCAGACTGGTGCCCCGGCACATTTGTACTTAATACATACGGCACTGATTAGATTATTAAGACGCATTGGGCTCCACAGAGAACAGCCTCTCCCGAGAACGAACTGGTTAAGATGGTATATTACATGGGCGGTGGACGTCATCTGAATTAATGGTTGTATGCTGGGATTAGTACACATACGAGAGTTTCCATGGAAATGTTGAAGACCCTGTGGGAATTGGATATGGGAAAAGAAATGTCAGAGAAGGAATGGTCGATAGTGTTGGAACACCCCAGAAAGATCGTCCATAATGCCAAATAGAAATTTATTCAAACAATGGTGCTACATCGTGCATATCTAACCCCAAACAGACTAGATAAGATGTTTCCCCAAACACAGCACTTATGTCCGAGAAGCCTTTTAGAAGGAGCAGGCTTTATACACATGATATGGGAATGCCCAAAACTACAGAGATATTGGGATACAGTAAGACACATGACGGAGTCGGCTACGATGCTTGCCATCACTGATACACTGGGGGAGTACATTTTGGGGCTCTATACTCGTGCCACTACCCATAAAGTGCAATACCTATTTGTAAAGCTTGCATTTATTTTGGCTATTAGAAATATAACTATGAGGTGTAAATCTCGTAAATCCCCGGAAGTGCACGCCTGGCACACAGAATTATTACGCTGGGGCGGCGAAGAAGGTGCGGCACTACGACAGGAAGAGATCAGAGGCCTGTGTAAAATCTCGATCTCCCTCGAATGGGAAGTTATGTTAGAGGGGATGCGATCACATGATTTGGATTCTGTGACCTAGGACAGGATATTTGGTACGGTAAAGACTCAGGCAATGTATGTGCAGTAGAACAAGGCTGTGCCTTAGTGCAAGGCTGAGTGTGCGGATCAGACACTTTTATTGATAAAGCTGCCCACTGATATTTTTTTTTCGGTGCAGTGTGTAACGGGTGGACAGAGACCCTGACCTTAGGGAAGGGGGCAGTTGGGGTGTTGTTTTGGGTTTTATTGTGTATATTGCCTTATATTACACTGTTGGTACTACATAGTTTGACGGAATGTATAATGTGTAATGGAAAGCTGGAAGTTTGTGTACATACCTGTGCAAACTGTGGATTTTGTGATGTAATGCATTATTATACATGGGTATGAAAGAAAAGCCCAGAACAACTGTATTGTAGGAATTGATATTACAAAAACTCACTAAAATATGTTTAAAAAAAAAACTTGCTTCGGTCTGTACCTCTCTTCCCCCTTTCTGCACCACTCTTGCTTCTTTCTGCACTTCTCTTGCCTCTTTTTGCACCCTTTGTGTCCCTTTCATCACCTCTGTTGCTTCTTTCTGCACTTCTCTTTCTTCTTTCTGCATCCCTTGTGCCTCCTTCTGCACCTCTGTTGCTTGTTTCTGCACTTCTCTCCCTTTTTTTGGCACCCCTCTTGCCTTTCGGCACCTCCGTTGCTTCTTTCTGCACTTCTATTGCCTCTTTCTGCACCTCTCCTGCTTCTTTCTACACCTCATTTACCTCTTTCAGCACCCCTGTTTCTGTTTTTTGCAGATGTCTTGCCTCTTTTTGTCCCCCTTGTTTCTCTGTCTGCACCTCTCTTGACTCTTTCTGTACCCCTGTTCTCTGTTTCTGTACCTTTCCTGCCTGTTTCTGTACCTCTCTCCCCTCCTTCTGTACCTCTGTTGCCTCTTTCTGCACTTCTCTTGCTCTTTCTGCACCCTTCATGCCTCTTTCAGCACCTATATTGGTTCTTTCTGCATTGTTCTTGCTTTTTTCTACACCTCACTTCCCTTTTTCTGCACTTCTCTTGCTTCTTTCTGCACCTCTGAGTAAGAGATAGTTTTAATCCCCCTGCCTTAATATGTACTAGAGCCTTACAGAGGAGGGCATGACAATCACAGGGATACCCCAACCCATAGTGTTCCCTAGTCTATGTAGGTGTTTTCACTGTTTTCTAAGTGTCTTTCAGCATAGCACTGGCTCTGGGCCTGGTAAGTCAGAGTCAGTTACCAACAGTACCAGTCAGTAAAAAGTTGGGGGCACAGGATGACTTTGCAACAAGGCCTTTTTCTTCACCTCTGTTGGTTCTTCCTACATATCTCTTGGTTCTTTCTGCACTTTTCTTTGTCTTTCTGGACTTCTATTGCCTATTTTTGCATTTCCCTTGCTTCTTTATGAGCCTTTCTTCCTCTTTCTTCACCTGTCCTACCTCTGTAAATATAGTTAGAAATTAGCATTTGAAAAACCTTAGACATTCACTGAAAAAAACATAGGTTTCAGGGACATTATAGTTAGAAATTATCATTTAAAAAAAACCTTTGAAATTCACTTAAAATACCAGAGGTTTCAGGGACGTTATACATAGAAATTAGCATTTAAAAAACCTTAGAAATTCACTGAAAAAAACATAGGTTTCAGGGATGTTATAGTTAGTTGGACATTTCACTCATACAAAACCAGAGAAATTCATCCGTTATAGTTAGTTGAGCTAACTATAACTTACGCCCCCGCAATGCACTGATGGTGATGTCACATTTTACATCATTAATGACGTGGTCAGTGACATCACTGATGACATCTCAAATGACATCACTGATGACATCACTGTTGACATCACCCACATGATAATCTGATGCACCTCCTTACACCCTAACATAACCTTTGATAAATCAACTCTAAAATACAGAGTGCCATTTTTGAAACCATAGACACACCAATACCAGTTACTTCATACCCCCTCACTGATTCATAGGTCTACACATACACATAACCACTCATTTACCCATACAGTCACTCATACATGCAATCACTCATCAATACAGCATTATAATTTTCACTCATACACCTACACAGACACTCACACATCGCCACTCATTCATAGTTGCTCACACACCTAGTAAATCATGCAAAGAATTATTCATACTCCCATTTACTCACCTATATAGTTATACACACACTACCTCACTTATTCATACAGATACTAACACATACCTACTCTCCTATACAATCACTGATACAAGCGGACACTCATCCATACCGCCACTCTCACAATCACTGACTCTCACATAAAGTGATTTATATACTCCAATACTCACATATACTGCCTTTCACATATGTAGTTACTCATACATTTACCACTGAGATATCCATCCATACATAACACACCCATACACTCGCTCACCCACCCATACAGCCCTTCACAGATGCACTCGCGAATCCATACACCCAGTGAATTACCCACTCATATCTATGCACAGAGTCACACACCCCCCACCCACCCACACAGACACTCAGGCCCCCATACAGATACTCAGACAACCAATCAATAACCCATTTTTTGTAAATCTTAGTTTCTATTTTTGAATATGTGTATCAAGGGTTATACTAGGGTAAGAGGAAGTCTGATGTCATCAGTGATGTCATTGGAGATGTCATCAGTGATGTCATGAGTGATGTCACTGACCATGTCATGAGTGATGTAATGAGGTGAACTAACTATAACGGGGGAATTTCAAAGGTTTTGTATGAGTGAAATGCCCAGCTAACTATAACATGTGTGAAACCTATGGTTTTTTCAGTGAATTTCTAAGGTTTTTTTAATGCTAATTCCTAACTATAAAGTGCCTGAAACCTATGTTTTTGTCTGTGAATTTCAAAGGTTTTTTAAATGCTAATTCCTAACTATAAGATGTGTGAAACTTCTGTTTTTTTCAGTGAATTTCTAAGGTTTTTTAAATGCTAATGTCTAACTATAACAAGGCTAAAACCTATGGTTTTTTTCAGTGAATTTGCAAGTTTTTTAAATAATAATTCCTAACTACAAGATAACTAAAACCTACGTTTTTTTTCAGTGAATATATATATATATATATATATATATATATATATATATGCGCACTGGAAAACTAAACACCCACTTCCCTTACAAAGACATGGAAAGTTTGCATCTCTGCAGCCTCTCTTATTTTTCACCTTATTCGTTTTCCGCTCAATCAACACATCATCCACAAATACACACACCTACTTACTGCCTTTCTTGCTGGGCTTATACATTATTCTTCTTTAATTCAGATTCAAAGTCATTATTCAGCCTTCTTCGTAACTACTACCCATCAATAGCAGTGGGTAATTTCCACACTTCCGTCCTTTCTTCCGTCCTTACTACCGCACACTATGTGTACTTTATGCACTAGCCTGCTTCCTTAGATGTGCTACTCGTTTCTCTTGCTCCCACTGCGGAATTCAACACCCTATCTGTGTAATGAGCTGGAAATCCAAAGATTCTCTTCACTGACAAGGCAGTGGGTAGTATGCGTGTCTCCAACCTTTATTTTTCACCTTTTTCATCTTCCACTCAATCAACACATCATCCACACATACACACAACTTCTTGCTGCATACTTTAGCTGTGATTATCAACTATTTTTCTATTTCATATACCTATTCAAAGTGCAGGCCTTTATCGAACATTTTTATTGTAACAAGTACCCCAGCCGAAGACATTGTAAATTTGCACCTTTATCGAGCCTTTTTGTTGTAACTACTGTTGCAGGAATTCTGCTCCTACACAGAACTGTGCATAAAGACTTAGGACCTCAGTGAATTACGGTGTACCAAAACCCACCTTAGTACCCAAACCCCCTACCAGACTAGCAATCAGTGACTCATTGGTTCTTCGTCCTATAGCAAAAACACCAATGACTAGTCAACCCAGAATATGCGACTTAGATTACCTCAAGTGAGGTAGATAAAAAGAGCACTCTTTTGTTATAATCTCACACCAGTCCAAAACAAGGAGTAAATAAAGACATGTGCAAGTTTGAAATGTTTATTTCTAACGCCGTAATCTCATGCACAGTACCTTAGATAATACAACCACACATATTATCAGAAACAAGGTTGTCAGCATTGTTACTATTCCATAAAATACAAAATGAGAAAGCATCTTATATTGCTAACAGGAAACAGGTTTAAAATATACCTACATTTTAACCTCCCTACCTACCAGGTTAGTTTATAACTACAGAAGGTCTCATAGAATTACATGGACGGTCCCATGCCTCTAGTACTCAGCAGTAGTGGATCACATTGACTTCTGCATAAACTGTCAGGATACCAATGTTCTCCAACTGTGTCTAATTATGCCTCCACAATGCATTATTAAATGCGCCAGTATCAGACGTGGCCACACCTGCATATGTGTTATAGGTCGAACGTGCGAGGATCATTCCGAATAACAGACATCCAAGATAACCTTGATGTTCCATGCTCTCACTATACACACTAAACTAGCGAAGGAGTCTAGAAATGTAGCATAACCAATTATTCTCATGTGAAACAAAATACTCAGCCTTCTCTAAACAATATCAAAATTGCGTGTCATGTGCAAAGCAGAGCAGGAAAGCAAAAATGGCGTTTAAGATTCTAATGAACCCATGCTAACTTAACACGGTGTGAGTGCAAGGCTCAGCCCACGACACCCTCCCTCGATAGAACCACGTGATATAAACGTGGGTGAACTAGGAAGCAGAGTCCAAGCCTGAAAAGCAGAGTCAAGTTCAAATTTGCATAAAAAATTATTCGCTGTTTGATAGAAAACAGTAACTAAATATTAAAGAATAGGTAGAAAAATCAAAGAGTCTTAATCCAACAGCGCATAAGCACAGTATGTAGCAACAGCCTCCAAGAGGAAGTCATTGTTCTCATCTGAAAACATTTCAGCCATCCAATTCAATAGTGAGAATGAACATACATGTTCCTCAACGACCGGAGCCTCTATCACCATCAGAGGAAAACTCGGGTCATCTTCAATGTAACTGCATGCCAAGAAGTCATGCGCCGCTGCAAAAACATTCCAACGTTCCATTATTCCATGTGTCGCTGCTAAGGCCATAATCCCGCCGCCAGAACAGAGCAAGTCATGAACCACTAAGGGGCTCACCAGCTGGTCATAATCCGCGTTGGGAGACACCATACAGCAGAGACACAAATCCAGGGCCCAGTCGAAATCGCAGCTCAGGCAATGGAAGACAGGTTGAATGCATGTGAAAAAGGAAAATCAAAACGATAATCCATAAGCTGCACTCAATGTAGCCGGAGGCAGCGCTCCGTAATAACTAAGAATTCGGTTGGCCACCAGTAACGACCGAGAAATAGTGTCGTGTGCTGGAGGATGTGTATCCATATTTAAGTAAACAAATTAATAGAAGCACACCAGCAACTAATGCGACTATTAAGGGGAATCCACCAAAGATGCTGGAAAACATCGAAAAAAAAATGCTGAAAAGACAACAAATATAGTTTGAAAAGAACTCACAAGACCACTGCTTTTAACTTTAAAAAAGTAAGAACCCCATAGTCAAGGACGCATTAAAGATACTCTGAATTAACTCCCCAAAATACAAAGGCACGTCTCTATTTAATAAATCATACACTTCTGTGCGGGTGTTTACTACATGAAGGACAAATGTTTCTCTAGCAGATGTAAGAGCGACCTCTTTTTGAGACAATGGCGCTCTTATATGTCTCACTTGGTTGACGCTGTTTTCAAGGTCGGAATCGACGGCCAGATGGAAACATCCAGCTTCCCATGCAGAGGAGTAAACACAACTTTTTTTTAGCAAACCACACGCTCAGTTACCGTAATCATGTAACCGATGCCTGGTAACATTGCACAACAATCTTCATTATTTCAAATTAAATAACTCACGTTTCCAGTAAACTGAACGATGGTATGATAGCAGGTGTCGCAGTGCCTTTCAAAACTCACACCAAATTAGGCGCATCTTGATTACAAGAGCCATGCAATTGTATGTATCTACAAATTGAGGAGTGATGTGGTGCTATTGCGCAATCCTCGCCATTCACATAGACTTCTTTTCCCTCCCTCAGACACCTATATGTAAATGATAATAACTAATCTTAATGGAGATAAGTGCTGCCTAAACATCCATATCTGCCTATACCATAGTATTACATGCAAACCTCAAACTTAAACAGCCTAAAAGTAACGTTATGATACCGTGGATAAGCCACACAGCTAAATCGGATTTCCAATGAGTGACCACTTCTAACCGTTCTCATAGCGCGCCCTGAGCTCTGATTTGACAGTGAGAGAGTGATCGCACCATAGTTTGTACTGCTAATCATTCTCAGCATACGCTACGAATATGCTTTCACGTTACGCGTCACATCAAAGCTTCCGTGTGACGTCATGTATGGCGCCTCGTACGCAAAGACGCAAATGTTTTTCATTGTTTAAAAAAATATATTTATGTATTTATTGAACATACTAACAGAACACATCATTTAGGAATAATTAGGAAAATATTATTTTTTAAGTTCCAATAATCCTACATTACTTTTAAAAGCGATTACTCCAATCGCGGTGAAAAGTCATACGTACTCGCATCCTAAGAATACCTTAATAACAGCGTAACCGTATGCAAAGTCATGTGACTTTAAAAGAAGACATTTTATTGATTCATAACACATCCTATTACAACTGTTGAAACTTCCGTCCCATTTTAAAAATTCTACTTTGACTTTCTAAAAAGAAACATCTCTTCTGAGAATCTTGTCAAATAGAACACAGTTTACCATATTAACAGCAATGGACTCATCTTCCAGCCATTCTTCAGAAGAATATTTCATTCCTAAAGAAACTCTAAAGAAGAGGAAAGAAGATCTAATTTGGCAGTTTTTTACTTTTCCAGAAGGGCAAAAAAAGTTTAATGCTCCAAAAGTAACCTATACAATTTTCCAAACTCTTTCAAGGTGTGATCCATCTCAAAAATACTCCTTTAGCACAGCAAATATGGAGCGACACGTAAAGAACTTACACTCCAACAACTTTGCTCGAGCTGCAACACAGAGGTTGAAGGACAACCCACCTGCTGCTGCACCAAGCACATGAACTGCTGCACTAGCATTTACAGCAAACAGTCCACGCACACAAATTCATCCTGATCTTGCTCAAGTTAAAATTCTATACATTTATTGCAATAAACTTTCTGTGTTATTGGAAACAATCTATTCACCTGATAAAACGCAGGAAGCAGGAGCATCACTGTCCTCGACATTACATTTTTTTTCATTCTCTTCTTCCTGTTGGACACTACCAAGCCCCCCATTAAAAAAAAAATTGCCCCCGGGATTTGCCCCCCACCCCCGGGAGCTAATTAGGAATACAACGAACTTCTAGTTTTTTTTACATTTTTCACCGCGTACGAGTACAATACGCGTACAACGCGTTTTTTTATTTAAAAAATAAATAAATACATTTGCGCCTAAACATCCATGTGAGACCCCCTGAGCAGGCCTAGAGGGTCAACATGTTTCTACCCTACCCCCTTTCCTTATTTTTCAACTTTGTTTTACTGTTTTCATGTGACTCGGTGCTACCGAGGCACAAGATGGCTGCCAACACTTCCTGGTTTGGAGTGTTGACAGACAGTTGACATCCAATCAGCATGCAGCTTGTGCTCGTAATTGTATGGAATCCCGTACTCGTGCTGTACTTCGTCTCTAGATATCGCTATGATTTTCTCAGGAACTACTGAACGGATTTACACCATTTAACAAAAAGCACAATCTGCGAACCGAACTCTACCCCTCTGCCAAATTTGGTGTAATTTCGTTCAGCCGTTCGGGCTGTAGCCCTGGCTAAAGGTCCCTATGGAAAATTGCATGGGGAAAACAACTTTTGGGACCCCCTTTTTTCTTGGCCCCCGCTTGACGAATCAGCCCCAAACTTTCAGGGAATGAGCGGAGCCAAGCAGGCCATTTTCTTGGAGAAATTCGTCAAGATTCGTCCACCAGCGCCAAAGTAAATCCAAATAGAATGTTGTGGATTTCCTATGGAAAGTAGGTCCTAACTATAACTACCTACTGGCGACCGCGATGACGTCATCAGTGATGTCATCAGTGATGTCATCAGTGATGTCACTGACCATGTCATGAATGATGTAATATGTGACATCATCAGCAGTGGATTGCGGGCGCGCGAGTTATAGTGAGTCCAACTAACTATAACGTGGGAATTTCAATGGTTTTGTATGAGTAAAATGCTCAGCTAACTATAACTGGTGTGAAACCTATGGTTTTTTCAGTGAATTTCAAAGTTTTTTTAAATGCTAATTCCTAACTATAACGAGTGTGAAACCTATGGTTTTTTCAGTGAATTTCAAAGGTTTTTTAAATGCTAATTCCTAACTATAACGTTTGTGAAACCTATGGTTTTTTCAGTGAATTTCATAGTTTTTTTAAAAGCTAATTCCTTTGTATATCGACTTTGTAACCTACGATTTTTTTTTATTAGCTGTTTGTTACAACTATTAATTATATTTATTTGTTCAATGTATATATATTTTTTTATAATTTTTTCCTGGTGTGCTCAGGGTGCGCACACCGGTAAGCTTACCCGTATCATTTTGTGTTTGAGCGCTCAGGGTGCGCGCACCGGTAAGCTCTCCCGAGACCGCAGCGAGAGCGCTAATTCTGCGTTCGTAAAAAAATATGTATGAAAACTAAATAATAATGCAAGACATTCAGTACCATACTTATAAAAGCAGTATTTTTGATTTTCCGAATGAAAATGAATTTGCATTTCCGTAAAGCTACCAAAACGTCACTCAGGCGCGCCGCGTAAGCGCACCCGGAAGCGCCTATGTTCGTGCCGCGTAAGTTCCCCCGGAAGCGCTCCGGTGCGCGCAGCGTAAGTGCGTCAAGTCATGTGACCTTAAAATAACAATTTTCATTGGTTGCTAACAGTTTTTTCACAAAGAATGAAAACCCCACCCTTTTCCTTCACTTCTTCTTTCACTTTGGTAAGAGCAAGACCTCTTTTTTTCTGTGCTAACAATTTGTGGTTAGAATGGCTGCCAGAGCATCCAGCAGCAGTGAGGAGTCAGATGGTTTCATAGATGAAGAGCCTCCTCAGCCGAAGGTGAAAGAACATTTCATTTGGAAAAAAAAAAAATTCTATACCTGAGGGACTTAAAAAAGTAAATGCTCCAAAGGTGGAGTGTAAGATCTGTCATACTGTACTTTCCCGAGGAGACCCCAGAAGGAAGTACAGTTTTGGTAATTCAACTATGATTCGGCACGTCCAGAGGAGGCACCCCCAGAACTATGCCCGGGAGAGTGTCAGGGCTCTGGCACGAGAGGCTCCAAGGGATGGTGCCTCTACTTCAACTGGAGGAGAAACTGCAGCGGTGAGGGGGCGACCAGAACAGCTGATCCCAAATATTCAGCCTGTTTTTAATGAGGCCTCAATCAAATGCAAACATTGTGATGCACTACTTTGTTACAACCTTGATTTATCAAATGCGGACATTGTATGGATTGGAAAGAGAGGATTGAGAAGTCACCAATTGATACCATTGGTAAAATCCTTTATGCATTTACCACACCCTGACCTTATAATTGTGCACTGTGGTGGAAATGACTTGGGCACTTTGACTGGGGTAGGTCTGGAAATGCTTTGGAAGTGTATATTGGTCCCAAGATGGCTACCAACACTTCTTGGATGAAGAATTTGAATTTTGAAAACAATTTTTACCTCACCCTGACCTTATAATTGTGTACTGTGGTGGAAATGACCTGGGCACTTTGACTGGGGTAGGTCTGGAAATGCTTTGGAAGTGTATAGTGGTCCCAAGATGGCTGCCAACACTTCTTGGATGAAAAATTTGAATTTTGAAAACAATTTTTTTTTTGCCTGCGGGGTCCTTGTGGGACCCCCTGAGCAGGCCTAGGGCGTCAGGTTGCTTCTATCCTGCCCCCTTTTTGAGTTCTACATGTTTGTTTGTCTGCTTTCCTGTGCCTCAGTCTACTGAGGCACAAGATGGCTGCCAACACTTTCTGGTTTGGAGCGTTGACAGACATTGGCAGCCAATCAGAATGCAGCTCATGCTCGGAAAGGTAAGCTTACAGTAGGCTTACACGTAAGCTGCTATAGATGTATATATTTTTTCTCTTTTGATTTTCTCAGGAACTACTGGAGGGATGTTCACCAAATATAGCAAAGGCACATCTGCGTACCAGTCCCTACAATTTTGCAAAGTTTGGTGTAATTCCGTTCAGCGGTTCGGGCTGTAGCCGTGTCAGAACGTCCTATGGAAATTAACATGGGGAAAACACGTTTTGAGACCCCCCTTTTTTCTCGGCCCCCGCTTGACGAATCCCCCCCCAAGACTTTCAGGGAAGGAGCAGAACTGAGCTGGGCAAAATTTTGGAAAATTGCACGCAATTTCTTCAATCGACGCCAAAGTTATTCCCAATAGAATGTTGTGGATTTCCTATGGTAACTAGGTCCTAACTATATACTCAGTTAACTAATCAATAACTAATATAGACTTTCACATAGCTAGTAACCAACTGTAGAATCAGCTTACACAACAACTGACAAAGTGATACAGATATTCACACAGTTTAGTCACTATCCACTATATTTAGTGAGACATTATAAATTGGTCAAGTAAACAGTCAATTACACTGCTACTAAATCCTCCATCCAAATATTTATTTATATATATCGACTCATTCTTCAATGCAAATTGCTATGTATATAATACATATTTAAATAACGAAGCAAACCACATTCACTGGATGATGTCATCAGTGATGTCACCAGTGTTGTCATTTGAGATGTCATCAGTGATGTCATCAGTGATGTCACTGACCATGTCCTGAATGATCTAATATGTGACATCATCAGCAGTGGATTGCGGGTGCGCGAAATATAGTTAGTACAACTAACTATATAGGAGCAATTTCAATGGTTTTGTATGAGTGAAATGTCCAGCTAACTATAACACCCCTAAAACTTATAGTTTTTGAGTGAATTTCAAAGGTTTTTTAAATGCTAATTCCTAACTATATAAGGCCTGAAACCTATGGTTTTTTCAGTGAATTTGCAAGGTTTTTTAAATGCTAATTCCTAACTATATAAGGTCTGAAACCTATGGTTTTTTCAGTGAATTTGCAAGGTTTTTTAAATGCTAATTCCTAACTATATAAGGCCTGAAACCTATGGTTTTTTCATTGAATTTCGAAGATTTTTTAAATGACAATTTTTAAATGTATTAATTGTTATTTTTTTTATACTGATTTACTAAATTTTTGCAGGCTGGTGTTCAGAGGGCACGCCCCTTTTTTACAACGTTCTGCAGGGCAACCCCTGGCGCGTTTGCAGAGGAGGAACTAACTCCCCTTGCATACTGGGGGTCCCTGGGGGGCAACTAGCCCACCAGGAGCCTCCAATATAAGACAGGGAGCTGCATTACAGAGAGGTGTAATGAGGCCACACCCTTTTTTACACCTCTCTGCAACGCAGCCCCCGGGCGTGTTTGCAGAGGGGGAACTAATTCCCCTTGCATACTGCAGGTCCCTGGGGGCCAACTAGCCCACCTGGAACCTGCAGTATGCGCCAGGGGGCTGCATTGCAGAGAGGTATAATGAGGCCACACCCTTTTTTACACCTCTCTGCAGCGCAACCCCTGGCGTGTTTGCAGAATAGGAACTAATTCCCCTTGCATACTGGGGGTCCCTGGGGGCCAAGTAGCCCACCAGGAGCCTCCAGTATGCGCCAAGGGGCTGCATTGCTTTGCCCCGGGGGCGGCGGCCCCCGGTGCAGTGTTGGGGGGATTGTGGACCCCCCCACACTTCTTTATCACTATGCTGCCGCGATTTGGTCCCCCCGGGGCGGTCATGTTTAAAAAAACAGACCAGGTTTTTTTTTTTTAAATGTGGGCCTTTTTTGTCCTTGTGGGACCACCTGGGCAGGCCTAGGGGGTCAGGGTGTATCTACCCTGCCATCTTTTTGTGTTCTCCATGTTTGTTTTTCTGCTTTCTTGTGCCTCGGTCTATCTACACGCACACATATACACTTATATATATATGCATATATACATATGTATGTGTATATATATATATATATTCACTGAAAAAAACATAGGTTATAGACCATATATAGTTAGGAATTAACATTTAAAAAACCTTATTTTACTCACACAAAACCATTGAAATTCCATATATAGTTAGTTGTACTAACTATATATCGCGCACCCGCAATCCACTGCTGATCATGTCACATATTACATCATTCATGACATGGTCAGTGACATCACTGATGACATCACTGATGACATCTCAAATGACATCACTGATGACATCACTGATGACATCTCAAATGACATCACTGATGACATCACTGATGACATCTCATTTGACATTACTGATCACATCACTGATGACATCATTCATGTGATAATACGATGAACCTCTTCAGACTCTAATATAACCTTAGATACACTCAGTGTTAACACAGACTCACAGATTGTCATTCATCCATGAAGTTACACACACACCTAGTCAGTCATGCAAACAATCAATCACACCTCCATTTTCCCAACTATACAGTTATACACACCTTACTTATTCAAACATATACTAAAACATATTTACTCTCTTATACAATCCCGGATACAAGTTCACAATGATGCATACAGCCACTCACACATTCACTGGCTCTTATGCACAGTTATTTATATATGTCAAGTCTCACATGTACTGTGTTTTACATATGTACTTACTTTGACATGTAGCACTGAGATATCCATTCACTCACCAATACACTGATGCACACAGTCAACCGCCCATACAGCTGTTTCCACATGCACTTTTGAACCCATACATCTAGTGAATCAACTGCTCACACATCTATGCACAGAGTCATACACCTCCCAGCCACCCACACACACACTCAGTCTCCCAAACAAATACTTGGGCAACCAATCAATAACCCATATAGTTACTCATATAGCTACTGAACAACACATGCAGCAGTTTTCAGAACAACAGACATAATGATGCACAAATTAAGACAGTTTAGTCACTAACCCATGCACTCAGTGAGACACATTTAATCACTCACTCATACAGTCAGTCATGCACCTACTAAATCCTTCATCCAGACACTTATACATCCACTCAAGACATATTTTAACTTTACAGAAAAATACAGTCACTGGATGTTGTCATCAGTGATGTTGTGGTATATAAATAAATAATACCGGATCTAGGTTTGACTGGACATAGCAATAACAGATAGCTCAATAAATAAGAGTCAAGATTCGAGGTAGTAGGAGTTTGCAGGTTTAATACAGCATAAAGGACAGGAACAGGACAACCTGCACAGGAATAGGATGGCAGCGCTGCCTGGGACAGGATTGGACTGGCGTAAGGGAAAAAAGGATCGGCGTAACATTTAATAACAGTGCACAAGCATATATACTAAAACAGTTGCATTGCAATACATATGATAGGCGGAGCAGTGGGTGTGGTCAATAGCAGTCGCGAAAGATAAGGGTGAAAGTAGGTGTAACAAGAGGCGTGTACATAGACATGTGATGTAAACGTAACAGAATATGTCATAAATGGGGCGGAAACATGGAGTGGGCTACCTAAGGAGCCGGGACCTCTAACCTAATGGTGCGCGCAAACTAACAATGACGTGTTACTAGGAGAAGCTGGGGGCTATGAACTCTGCGCTAGGAGCAGAGACTGAAGTCTGGAGAGTCAGGGCGACATGTGCCTAAACACTATCTGATGTTTAGAGAACATGTTGATAGAATCCAAAAGCTATCGGGGTAAAGGCTAACAGACTCTAAGACTGGTGCATGCATTATTCTACATGTAGTGCGTGTTGAGGAATATTAAATGACCATTAATACAGTATTTCTCTTGCATGGAGACGTAAAGGCTAGACGATGACGGAAACTATTGATGCGATTCAGTAGCTTAGGAATGCAGAGAAGGAGGGCTGGACTGATAACTAGAATCATAACATACTCTTGGCAGACTCGTAGGCAGAGCCAGGCCGAGCCGGGCACTGTGAGGCAGGAAGTAAGTGAAGGGTCGAGGATACAGGTGGGGGCTGTATCGCTCCTCAGCGAGGGCTCAGGAGACAGGAGCTGAATCTGGTGTCCGGGCCCTTTTGAGGCCTAGAAACGGGGACTTTACAATGAAATAACGTGCACACTGAGAAACGTGGCAACGTAACTTTACATAGGCCTAATACTCGTAGCTTTCACGAGAACTGGAAACTGGCATACTAGGGATGGACACAACTATAATTGCGTCTTTAATCGATCATGGGGAATACATATGCATATTAATCATGCACACATAACATAAGATGGGGGACACGTAGGGACACAGAACATGGCAAAATTTACTTTTCCACATTCCCTCCTTGTCACTACGTTTCCATCAGGAAACATCAATATTCATGATACCATCTATCATTTCATACAGTATCATTTGTTCGTCTCGAATTTTCTTGGAACGGGATTTGGAACGGGACTTGGGACTAGGAATACAAGAGGTAGCACAAATGCCACAAATCGCAGGGCCACATTGTATACAGAGGCAGCAACTGAATATGATCGCTACTGCAATACCTAGAAAAGACAATACTTTCCATCCCCAGGCGGAAATTATATTCCAGAACCAACCGGACCATGTCCAGGTGCCTGGATCTTGGTGTAACATATGGGCAATTTTATGGAGTCTGGTTATAGCTGAATAAACAGACGGCGCGTTATTTGGAATGAAAATGCAGCAACTAGATCCGATGACTCTACAAGCCCCGCCCCTCTCGGCCAGTATGACGTCAAGGACGAGACGATTCTGGAGCACGACAAATCTCATAAAGGATTGCTCCTCGGTTAAGATACCTAGAGCAGAAGTAGTCTCAATCACTACTGCTTCAAGGGTTCTCGTTAATCTACGTATCAGTTTACTATTCACAACAGTACCTAAATAAGGGAAGACACCTTTATTGATATCTATGTATTGTTCTAGAGCAGTTTCAGTATAATCGACAATCGGGAGGTCTCTCTTGTGTCTAGTATGTACTAGGTGGGAGTTCCTATGGTAGTCAGGTGGGGCTAGAAAAACTGGTGGCAGTAGGAAGGCAATGTAACAGGTTCCCTCCCAATCGAGGGGCAGACGGACATATGCGGTCTGACCACAAACAAAATAAGAATGACGTGAAGCTTTAAAAATAGATTTCCCACTGTCACTATACTTGACAATAGTAGTACAATCACTATGTCCTACATGTACGGAACCATTCTTTCGGACACATAATTCACCTTTGACTGGTAATACTGACATAGCAGGTAAGTCTGGAGTAGTATCAGACTGAACATTCAGGACCATGAAATTCGAAGAATAATTACCCAAATTGTAAACTTCATTTTCTAGATCTAACCCTGTTCTGTGGGGAAGACCTTGCTTGTCTGGGAAACATGTACTGTTAAGAAAAGACTTATCTGTTGAGGATGACGTTAACGTGGACCATGCTCCACACGAACCATTATGTGAAAATGGATAAGGAAAGAGTGGCAGAACTCCCTTCGGTGTCTGGAAAGGGGGGAGTCGACCACACACCCAACAATTAGTGGCATTGCTGGTCTGGTGTGAATAATGTAACATGCGGATAAAGGAATTATTACGCATAGCAAGACGATAAGATAGTTCATGAGAAGGCAGATCACTAAACGTGTGCTCTACTGTAACCATAGAAGACTTATTTACATGAGAAACTGAAAAACACAAATAAAATGCATAACTTGTGCAGGTAAACATAAGGCTGAAAAACAATATGAAACTTAGAAAAACGATACATCGGATTGAGTTTTGACTAACTCTCTCACTATGGGGGTCTATTTTATACATGTCAGAAACCGGTCTAACCGTTTCACCTAGGGGAGGACTTAGACAATCAAACTGGCTGACTTATTTTACTAGACCTTAATTTTAGCTTGTACTCCTGCTGCGGAGTGTTCTCTAACAGGGAGGAATCTGTATCATTGTCTTTTGCGGGACAGTCCTTGAGAATAGTACTTTGGCAATCCTTAAAATCCTCAGAAATGTTCTTTGAAACAGTCTTTAGTCCGTAAAATCTTTTCACATGAGACAGGTGGACCCAGCCCTTCCTGCCTTCCAGCTTGACGGCAGTACGGGTGGCCAGGAGGACCTGCTTGGGCTCCTTCCAGCTGGGCTCCAGCGGACTTGAACGATCAAAGTTCCTCACAAGAACCATGCATCCGGGAACGATTTCATGCGGTGCCACCTCGGTATTGTCTGGAAATGCGGCGGCAACCTGTGAACGACAAGAGTGTAGGGCAGACATCAAGGAAGCTAGGTAATCTGTCAGCATATTACTTGAAACATCTGTAATACTTCGGGGTCTAGGTGTACCCCACATATTAGGGGGCGGCCGAATACGACCTCGTACGGGGACAGACCTGATCTGGAATGTGCGACCATGCGCATATAAAACAAAGCGACTGGCAGAGCTACTAGCCAGTCCACACCTTTCTCTTTACATATTTTGGCGATGCGGATTTTCAGGGTCTGGTTATGTCTCTCTACGAGACCGGCTGCTTCAGGATGGCGTACACAATGGAACTTCCACTGGTACCCTAACAAAAGGGAAACATGTTTCATGAGTTCAGATGAGAATGGCTGGCCGTTGTCAGAATATACGACCCTAGGGAGTCCATAACGGGGGAAGAACTCACGAACCAACTGCTTGGCAGTGGTCGCGGCTGTGTAATCTGGGACTGGATATGCCTCTGTCCACCTGGACAAAGCGCATACAACTACAAGGACATACTTGAAACCTCGACATCGCTCCATCTGAATATAATCCATCTGGAGGACTTCAAAAGGGTGGTCAGGGGGCTGGAATCCACCTTGTTCCACCGGGACACTTTTACCTGGATTAAACTGGCAACATATCATACAGGTACGGACTTTCTGCTTGGCTGCAGCTCGTAAATGCTTGTTGAACCAAATGTTCTGGATACTGTCTAACATAGCTTTTTCTCCTAAATGTGCTGGACTATGTGCGGTATTGATAATGACTTGAACCATAGAGTCGGGGAGAAACCATGTTGCTTTTCCCTTCGTTACCCATCCCTGATCTGTCTGGACCCCTCCTTGTTCGGACCATTTCTTGATTTCATCGGGAGTAGCATGTAACTGGATATCTATGACATCTTGAGTAGGGTCCTTAACTGTCATACAGGTAGTCGGATCTGGAGTATATGTCTGTGTCGGATTAACTGAAATGTCTGGAGTCTGTGCTGTAAGTTTGGCTGTGCGATCTGCTAGATCATTACCTTGGGAAATAGTGTCAGTAACTTTCGTATGTGCTTTGCACTTCATGATAGCAATAGATGTCGGTAAATGTATGGCATCTAACAGAGCTTGAATAAGGAGACCATGCTGAATCTTGGTTCCATGAGAAGTCATGAAACCTCTCTCCTGCCAGAGTACTCCAAAGTCGTGTACGACTCCGAATGCGTAGCGTGAATCTGTATAAATATTAACTTTCAGGTTCTTGGCGTGTATGCAGGCTTGTGTCAGAGCAACTAGCTCTGCTGCTTGAGCAGAGAGGGTGTCAATACGGTGCGTTTCTATAACGTCAGTGTCAGTAGTCACTGCATACGCGGCTACTAGTTCTCCTGTACTTGTTCTCATACATGAACCATCCACATAAAGTGTCAGGTCGGGATCTGGTAATGGGATATCTGTCAGATCTTGTCTTGGCTTAGTCATAGTATCAACTACTTCCACACAGTCGTGTGTGGCAGGATTCGAAGTAACTGACGGTAACAGTGTAGCAGGATTTAGAACGTTGCAGCGTCTGATTTCTATGTGTGGCTGGAACAGTGTCAGTTCATAACCTGTTAAACGTGCAATTGTCAAGTGCTGAGTCTGGGTTCGGTTTAAAAGAACTTCCACGGAGTGTGGAACTTGTACTGTCAAGGAATGTCCTAATACTATGGAATCACTTTGTCTGATAGCTAGAGCTGTGGCTGCAACTGACTTGAGGCACGCAGGCAGAGCCTGGGCTACAGGATCTAATGTGCTCGAAAAATAAGCACAGGGTTTGTATTGACCTGCTTGATCTTGTGTGAGAACAGATAATGCTGTACCTTCACGTTCAGTGACGAAAAGTGTAAAAGGCTTACTGTAGTTCGGTGTAGCTAGAACTGGAGCTTGGCATAAAGCTTTCTTTAACTCATTGAAACTAAGTGTATGTTCAGATGTCCAAGGGAGGACAGTCGATACGGCTGCCTCCTGTGTCGTTAACTGTATCGGTGGCTTAGCTAGAAATGCATACTGAGGAATCCATTGTCTGCAATAAGAAGTAAGGCCGATAAAAGCACGTACCTCCTTCTGGGTCTTGGGCTGAGGAAGACTCGCTATTAACTGGATACGGTCTGGTGTCAACTGCCTACCCCACTTGGACAGTAAGTGGCCTAAATAGATCACTTCCTGGACACAGAATTGAAGCTTTGAAGGGGACACCTTGTGCCCCATCTCGGCAAGGAAATATAAGACTGTAAGTGATGCTCGCTCGCAAGCACGTTCAGAACGGGCTGTGATCAGTAGATCATCGACATACTGGAGCAGGGCAGTGTCTGTTGGCATGTGAATGTTGTCTAGTTGTCTCTTAAGTGCTTGACTGTAAATACTAGGACTTTCTGTGAAACCTTGAGGAGCTCGTGTGAATTTATAGCTCCTTCCATTTAAACAAAATCCGAAAAGAAACTGGCTGTCTGGATGAATGGGGACACTGAAAAACGCGTTCTTGAGGTCTATGACTGTAAAAAATGAGGCTTCGGAATCAATGGCTGTCAATAGGGAAGAGATATCTGGGACAACTGGGTACTGGGGAATAATACATTTATTGAGTTCTCGTAGGTCAATCACTAATCGATATACTGGGGGTGCATTTGGATCAGTACGTTTCATGACTGGAATGATCGGAGAATTACATACATTGGAGTCAGTTTCTACAACTACTCCTTGAGCGATGAGCTCGTCAATAATTTTGGATAAGGCTGCTACAGCCTCAGGTGGCAATCTGTACTGTCTGGTTCGTGGCAGGACTACACCTGGTTTGAGAGTCACACGATGGGGTGTGATTTGCATATAACCTACATCAGCTGGACCTTGCGCCCATAAATGCTGTGGAACATTGGACAATCTCGGATCAAACTCTCGTAATACATAGTGACCCTTGAAGTCACGTAGAAACAGTCGTATTCCCTCTGGGGAACAGCAAATAACTGCACCTAATTCTTTCAGTGTTTTTAATGCCTAACAAATTTTCTGGACATGACTTCGTAAGTAACAGATCAGTAGTGCGGGACAATGGACCTACTTCTAGAGTAACTGGCTTAGATATCTCGTTTACAATAGGCTTTCCTGAAAATCCAAGGGAAACATTTCTAGAGCCTGAGAGCGGAGCCCCTGGAACTTCGGCGTGACTAAT
Organism: Lissotriton helveticus; assembly: GCF_964261635.1. Classification (NCBI taxonomy): domain Eukaryota; kingdom Metazoa; phylum Chordata; class Amphibia; order Caudata; family Salamandridae; genus Lissotriton; species Lissotriton helveticus. Next base: position 213,127,750 of record NC_136058.1, read on the forward strand.
GGTGGTCCTACTTGCCCCTGTATCAATCAGAAACTTTCTGTCTTTCCCTAGTACTTGACTATGAACATAGGGACCTTCTTGATCTACAGGTATCTCGATGAGAGGCAAGCCTACCTCCCTCTCTAGGCTGTTTCATGAATATGGCTGATACTCTGGGTACTCGGACTGCGCATACTGGTACATCTGCTGTGTAACATGCTGTGTTGCAGCAATAGGCTGCGGTGCTGGAACTGTCTGTTGTGCATTCTGTGGCTGAGAAGTCTGTGAAACTTGTTCTTGTCTAGGCGGACGTGGTCTTTCTTTAGTCTTACCAGTAGCTATATTATGTTTCAGAACTGCACACTCGTTTATAAAATGACCTGGCTGTTTACAATAATTGCATGTCCCTTTAACGGGAGCTGCAGAATGACTGGCTTGATTCGTACCCCTCTTCTGACTGTCTTGAGGAACAGATTGTGCAACTAGTACTTTCATTTTCGTGTCTTTCATACGTTTTCTTTCATGATCTTGCTCTTCTCTGATTCTATTCTGGTGATACTGAAGCATCTGTAACATTTGGGACGGGGTACTAGCTTGCCATGTACTTTCGACCTTCAAAACTCGATTCTTAACTTGTGGACTTGAATTCTCGACTAATTTAGTAACAAAAAGATGAGGGTATGACTCCCTACTTGTCTTGAGGCCACTGTTTATAATAAAGCATTTCTCAAATCTAGAATAAAAATTACTAGTATCTTCGTCTTGTTTCTGTTTACAGGCTGAGATTGCATCCCAGTCTTCCTTTTTAGTGGCTAATAATCTGGGCAAAACTTGTATTAACAGTTCAGGTAATTCTTTACATTTCTCTCCAAGACCGGTACCTGGTACTCGTATCTTATCTTCAGCTTCTAGAACTGCCCAATCGATCTTTTTCTCTCCCACCTCCCAATCTTTTTCCTTGAGTTTCTCGTATACCCCTGCGGGCAACAGGACCTTTAACATTTTAATAATATCTGGATACGTATATTCTCCCATACGGAGCATGTCTTTTAATTCTCGGTGGAACCCTGCTGGATCTTTGTCATGACAGGGAATTAATTTCTTCATCTCTAAGAGTTCCATCTTTGTAATCGGAGTGTAAACAAACACTCGTTGCATTTCACCATCCGCTGTCCTGACTGGGTGTACTTCTCGTAACGGATTCTGTCTGTCTATGTAAAAGGGTTTACTTTCTGGAGGTGAGACATGAACAAAATGCGGGTTCAAAAACGCACTATATTTGTGACGCTGTTCTAGAATGACACTAATTAAATCGGTACCTAAACCTTTCCATCTATACTGGAGTAACTCGTTCAGGACATCGTGTAACGGACCTGGATCAGAATGTTGACCCTCATACAGAGTAATGAGGTGCTGGATCATATACATACCCACCAGTCGTTGCTCGGCTGGGGGCAATTTCAGAAACATGTGTGCCACTATTTCGTCTGGAAAAGTGGTAGAATCAGTAATCCATCGGACTGCTGATCGGACTAGTTCTTGTTCATGCATAGTACTTAACTCACTGTAACCGATTCGTGATTTCAGAATATGATCGGTAGCTTGAAATACTTGTTCTAGAGAACCTTGTTCTGGTGCTGGGTAATGAAAAACTGACTTGTGTTCCAGGCGTAAATGGCGGTCTGGAAATCTAGATTTTCCTACATACGCTATTCTGGCGGGATTCTCGTCGTCTACCTCTTCAGTAGAAGAGTCATTCTCTTTCTCGCTTACTTGTGCTGCTTTACGTTGTTCGTGTAACTTTATTATTTCCTTACGAATTCTCTTATACATACTCTCTATACTACTGATAGTTCTGTGTTTACCCTCGGCTATATTATCACTCCACCTTGTCAGGATTCTCATTTCGGCCGGATCTTTGGTCGGGTAATCTTGTTCCCTTATTAAACAATTAATCAGAAACTTTAATAGCATGAGCTGGATTTCAGCTTTCCTTTGAGACATGGCTTCACCAATACTTTCTGGATCATCCCCTGTACGGATGAAACGATATATTCTGTCTAGATCTTCTTTCATATTCGGTAGGGTGTCCAAGTACCCGGTCACCCGTCTTACACGGATGGAATATATAACTGTACTATCATCACCTGCGACTGAATCATAGCGGCATTCAGTAAGAGCTCGTCGGATATCTGCAACGGACTTATATTTGGGCGTACGCTGTAACGCACATTCATGTAACTCGACTAACGTTACTCGTTGGTGTGGTGGCGGGGTACCAGGAGGACCTCCTCCTGCGGCCCCTATACTGGAATCGTCGACTGATACTCTTCGTGCTGGCAGAGTGGGAAATTGTAATGTAGGCTGGACCGGGGGTACCGTAGCAGGTACTCCGGTGTCTGGAGGAGTAGGAATGGCATGATTTACAGGGACTGGCGGAACAGGATTTGCATATTCTGGAACCGTGTCGTCCAAATAGGACGAAATAAAGATATCAGCTGCGGTCGGTTTGTGACGTAGCTTGGTCGGAACTAATGGTGGCGGAAAATTACTGGATGCCTCCGGGGTTGCTTTTGGCAAGCCCTCGGCAAGAAGAGGATACATACCCTTAATGAGGGCATTCCTCTGTCTGTCTGACTGTTCGGCTTTGACTCGTTCACCTATCTCGATTAATTCCCTTTCTTGGGCTCGTTCTAAGGATTCTCTACTTAATTCTGACTTTCTGATTTCTTTTTCGGTTCTTTTATGAGATTCTTTGCGCCATAACTCGATGGCATCTTTCTGTGACTGTCTGGCTTTCTTTTTCCATAATGCTTCTTCTACTCGCATGATGCACTCGGCATCCCATGTACCCGATACGGGCCATCTATACTTTTCTTCTAACTGTTTGGTATACTCTACCCATAAATCTAGATACAATATGGCACTTATGCCATGCTTCTGATACATAAAATGACCTGGACTGTCCCTAGGCGGGACAGGAACTGCTTCTTCTAACAGACCTTTTCTAGTTCTTAACTGACGTAGTCTGGAAAATAACGGCATGACTGAACTGTAATCTGGACACAATACAATACACAATGAACACGATAATTACACCACTCTCATACCACGACATTAAAATACATGAAGAACATTTAAAAATAACAGTTCGGACAGAATACTACCTGGAATACGGAAAACAGAATACATGAATCTTCTTGAGAACAGAACTGACTAGAACAGAAACTAGATGCACTGCTGAAACAGTACGAAACTTACCGGTCTCATAAAGAGACACGTCAGGACCCGCATCCACCGAAGTGGACACTTCGTTTTGGGTCTGTGTACCACCAAAACCCACGGACCAGAGACAATTAGATTGACCCTGTCTAGATACTACCCCAGCAACGGTACTCACCGGGCAGCAAGAACGGAAGGCCTCGGACTGGACTGGACTGCTTCGACGCCGGACGGACGAACTTCGGACTTCAGTTACGGGTGGGCCTCCGGATACCTCGGACCTTGGACTCTCGGCTTGGGCTCTGGTCGGGACTCGCCGCGTTCCTCCACCGCCTCGTCTGGATGCTGGACCGCCACCTCCGTCTCCTCCGTGGGCCTGAGGGATACTTGAAGCAGAAATATCTGCACGTGCACGGTATGGTTCCGTCACGGCTGCAGAGGGTCAGGGGGCCGGCGTGGCCTCACCGGCGCGTGGGGAAAGGGCAAGTCCCTGTTCGGGCGCCATTATGTGGTATATAAATAAATAATACCAGATCTAGGTTTGACTGGACATAGCAATAACAGATAGCTCAATAAATAAGAGTCAAGATTCAAGGTAGTAGGAGTTTGCAGGTTTAATACAGCATAAAGGACAGGAACAGGACAACCTGCACAGGAATAGGATGGCAGCGCTGCCTGGGACAGGATTGGACTGGCGTAAGGGAAAAAAGGATCGGCGTAACATTTAATAACAGTGCACAAGCATATATACTAAAACAGTTGCATTGCAATACATATGATAGGCGGAGCAGTGGGTGTGGTCAATAGCAGTCGCAAAAGATAAGGGTGAAAGTAGGTGTAACAAGAGGCGTGTACATAGACATGTGATGTAAACGTAACAGAATATGTCATAAATGGGGCGGAAACATGGAGGGGGCTACCTAAGGAGCCGGGACCTCTAACCTAATGGTACGCGCAAACTAACAATGACGTGTTACTAGGAGAAGCTGGGGGCTATGAACTCTGCGCTAGGAGCAGAGACTGAAGTCTGGAGAGTCAGGGCGACATGTGCCTAAACACTATCTGATGTTTAGAGAACATGTTGATAGAATCCAAAAGCTATCGGGGTAAAGGCTAACAGACTCTAAGACTGGTGCATGCATTATTCTACATGTAGTGCGTGTTGAGGAATATTAAATGACCATTAATACAGTATTTCTCTTGCATGGAGACGTAAAGGCTAGACGATGACGGAAACTATTGATGCGATTCAGTAGCTTAGGAATGCAGAGAAGGAGGGCTGGACTGATAACTAGAATCATAACATACTCTTGGCAGACTCGTAGGCAGAGCCAGGCCGAGCCGGGCACTGTGAGGCAGGAAGTAAGTGAAGGGTCGAGGATACAGGTGGGGGCTGTATCGCTCCTCAGCGAGGGCTCAGGAGACAGGAGCTGAATCTGGTGTCCGGGCCCTTTTGAGGCCTAGAAACGGGGACTTTACAATGAAATAACGTGCACACTGAGAAACGTGGCAACGTAACTTTACATAGGCCTAATACTCGTAGCTTTCACGAGAACTGGAAACTGGCATACTAGGGATGGACACAACTATAATTGCGTCTTTAATCGATCATGGGGAATACATATGCATATTAATCATGCACACATAACATAAGATGGGGGACACGTAGGGACACAGAACATGGCAAAATTTACTTTTCCACAATGTCATCAGTGATGTCATTTGAGATGTCATCAGTGATGTCATCAGTGATGTCACTGACCATGTCATGAATGATGTAATATGTGACATGATCAGCAGTGGATTGCGGGTGCGCGATATATAGTTAGTACAACTAACTATATATGGAATTTCAAAGGTTTTGTGTGAGTAAAATAAGGTTTTTTAAATGCTAATTCCTAACTATATATGGTCTATAACCTATGGTTTTTTCAGTGAATTTTCAAGGTTTTGTAAATGCTAATTCCTAACTATATATGGTCTATAACCTATGGTTTTTTCAGTGAATTTCAATGGTTTTTTAATAGTAAATATCATAAGCTGTCGAATGTCAAGTACGTGGTAAGTAAAAACATTTTCGTGTTTATGCACACTGATCTGCTTTGAATGCTGCCCCCCCCCCTCATTTCTATTAGGAGTACTCTCTCTTTGCAGATAGTGAAGGGTAGTTAACGCAGGCCTTTGCCCCCGTTGTAATCCGTCGTGCCTGCTTCTCTCTCCATTTCATTGATTGTTCTCTTTGGTTCATTCTCTATTTACAAACAAGCACAGAGTCGCAATACTCTGTTTAGTCTTTGCAGATAGCGAAAAATCGTGTAAAAAAACAAAAGGAATCGAGCAAAATCAGTAGGCCACTAATGGGATCTCTTTTTGACCTGGCTAAAATAGAAACATTAGGAACAACCTGTTGAAAATAGCAATGTGTATGTACATAAGCGGCGTTCATTTGTGTTCACAGTACCCCTTGTTGATTGTTTGAATCGAGCATTGAATTGTTCGAAGTTGGTTCTCTTAAGGATCTTCTCTGCCTGCAAACGAGGAAGAATAGGAATATTCTCTCTCCCTTTGCAGATAGTGAAAGGTAGGTAACGCAAACCTTTAACACGTCGTGCCTATTTCGTTCCTCATTGATTGATTGTTTGCCCGAACATTGACTGTTTGGGAATTGGTTCTTTTTGGAGGTATTCCCTGTTTGCAAATAAACGTAGGAAAATCTTTGCAAGTAGTGAAAGGGTAGGTAATGCGGACCTTTGTCCCCCGTTGTAATCTGTCATGCCTATCTACTCCCCACTGATTGATGCACCTGTTTCACCCGGACCATTTACTAGAGATAGGTCATCTGGCCCGACCAGAGAGCACCCCTAATGAAAAGGACATATGCAATAATAACGAAGTGATCACTGTATCCTGTTAACAGAAACTTTAGCATGAAACAACCTGGAAAGAAAGGAATAGGAAAACGAAAATCAGTAGGCCACTGATGAACTTTTTATTAAATAACAAACAAAGAAACGATAACAATACGTAATGATAAAACCTATTATTGTCCTAGAAACAAGAAACGTTAGAAGTAAGCCCGTAATAAGAAACCTGAAAACAGTAAGAGAAACCAAGTGTGACATTGCAACGGCCACAAGGCAACGAGGCTTCATCGCCCCTCACTGCCCCAAAACGTGTCTGTCCCACCGCCTGCCACGCCCAAATAACGGCAAACTGGGAAAGATACAAGTCAGCAGACATCCGCCCCATTCTGGAAACTTTATCGGGATTGTACTTGATTGAGTGTGATGTCACAAACATTTGTGCGGATCTAGATTGTGTTAAGGAATACAATAGGTTAAGAAGAGAGTATGCGCCACATTTGCCTCAATATCCTTTGTTTGAGAAACAGGTTTCCGGCTACGCCCAGCCGGAAGCAACACATATAAGGCGGGTCCTGCTGCCAACCGTCGGCCAGGAGATCATCACGTAGGGTGTAGCCGGAGGAGAGGCCGAGGCCAGCGGGACCCGGCCAGGGGAATTGCTACGACCACCCTGGAGAGTTGCAGGGGGGGGAATGTCCGTGTCCTCGACCCTCCCCTCTCTCTCCCAGTCCGGCCACCATCAACCAGAGGCAAAGGCCGACGGGATCCGGCCGCGGTGGCGGTAACCCTGGAGAATTGCATGTTAGACCCTCTCTCTCCCAGTCTGGGCCAGCATCCATAGAGGGCCTGGGAGTGGAGAGGCCACTGCACGAAAGGCCCAGGAGAGGCACCACACGCCAAGGCCTGCCCCACCGGATGAGCCAAGGAACCCGTTCATGGGGCCAGAGCAAAGGGCGTCCGGCCGCCATCCACCGGAGGTCCGGCCCAAAGACGAACGGGACATTTCTTCTTTCTTTTTTAATGGCTGCGACAACACTGGGGGGGGATGTCTTGCACATGCCTCCGACCCCCCCCCCTCGTCCTCATCGCCTGGTCCGGCCATAACAAATGTCAAGCGAGACGCCGTGGGGTGCACTGGGTGGGAGAGACGGTGCGAACAGGCCTCTCCCGCCTCCCCAGGTGGAGGCTTCCCAGCTGCACCCTCAGCGCTCCAGGCGCCCGGAAAAGGGTTCTTCCACTGTGGCGATGCTGCAACGTCTCGCCCGGCAGGGTGGAGCCCGTCCGCTCATTTGACCCCGCGATCGCCAGTAGCTACCGAACTCTCAAAATGGCGGTCGACCTGGCAAGAGCGGGCCCAGCATGAAGAAATGGCCCGGTCACTGGTTGACTCCACCACCGTAGTCCTCCACGACCTTGAAGATTCTAGAGGAGCCGCGGGAGTCCCCGACCCCCGCAGACACCCCCGATGGGGAATGACTGCCATGATCGCCCATGGAGTGACAAAACTGTAGCCGCGGGACGTCGGCGCTCCCATGCTGGCGCCAGCCTCAGTTTGAATGACTAGAAACCTGCAGACCTCAGTTCCGGTGAAAGCACAGTGTGACCCGGTAGGAAAAATTGTTGCACCCCCTCCCCTTTTTGACTGATGGTTCAAACCACCGATCCTTTCCTTTGCCCTTTTAACGAAACTTTGGACTGCCTCCTCCCCCTCCCCCCCCCCGCGGCGCCCCACGCCGTTATTTGCTGGGCGGCAACTTACTAGACATCACCTTTGTGCCATCCAGATTTCAGCGCGTTCTGCTGCCTTGGAACTATTCGCACAACAGACCGCTACTGACAACCCACCCCCCGGGACGCCCCACGCCGGATACCCAAATCAGTGCGGCACCCAGGCAACATCTTCTGAATTTTCATAATTTGAAAGAACTAGTAACATGTCCTCATCAGGAATTTCCTCTTCAATCATCTCATCAGGAATCTCCTCATGAAAAGTCTGCAATGATGATTCTTGTAACTCTATGGTCTCCAAACATTCGATAAATTCGCCATCAAGAGATTGATCAAAAAAATCATTCAAGTCATCTCCTCCTTGTGAGAATATTTCATTATTGGTGCTGTCAATTTCATTAAATGTAGTGGATAATTCAAAAGAAATTGCCACGGTCTCTTCATTGTTTAAATGTTTTTACTGTTTTTGTTTTGTTGTATATATTTATAAGTTATTAAAGTTTTATATTCCTACTACTTTGTTGGAGTGCTATATATTTTTAATGTGACACATAATTGTAAAAACTTTGATGTACAAAGAGTCATCCCTGGAATCTTCCGCTTCAGGCTCGGTCCCCTCCCCAATCACAATACAGGATGGTTTTCAGATAGTAGGAACGCGTGTGGTTTGACGGATCTCATCGGGTGTGGGCTTTGATCTACTATAACTCCTTTGAAGAGTGGTGATTCTTTACAGCTGGGGCCATAAACTACATCTGCAGGGCTAGCTGATAGCCTGGACAATCGGACACAGAGGAAGAGGAGTGTCAGAGGGTGCGGTAGTGAATAGGGCGAAAGGGAGGTGTCGGGCGGGCACAGAGTGTGATTCTCAGGGAAGAGCAGCGCAGATGGGGGGAGGTTTATTGCCGATGCATAAGACAGAGAGCGGGGGTGACCAGTGCCTGGGGAAGATGCTTGCGAGGGTGGGGAGCCATGCTACGGATCAACAGCGTGCAGAGAGTGGGTCTGGTCAAGGCATCTAAAATGGCTGCCGTGCACGACAAAAGTGTGGCATTTCAAAAAAGGCAAGATGGCGCAGACAATGTTTTTCAACACTTCCTCATTTCCTTCGAATCGAACGTTAACAGACGTTGGTGCATATTACCAAAGTTAAGCGATATTTATAGCTAAGGATGCTTAGCAACGAATTTTTTACCGCTAAGCATCGTCAAATATTATCGCAGATAAACCTTGCTATTATCAAGGTTTATCGCAAATGCTATAAAAAACGGCCGCAATGCATGAATATCGCTAAAAAGTCAGCGATATTCATGCATTACCGAGCTAATGCTCTTAGCCATGTTATCCACCTCCCATTGGATAACATGGCTAAGAACTGCTCAGGGCAGGTGTTAGTTTTTGGAGATATTCGCGCTTAGCGCGAATATCTCCAAAAGTTGGTAATAGGAGATAGATATCTTGCATGTTGTAATGCAAGTTATTGTGGTATATGGAACTCATACCATAATCTCTCAGGAAAACAGAAACTGATCCTTTTGGGACCGCCTGAGAAGGCCTAGGGGGTGAGGGGTACTCTACTTTGCCCCCTTTTCACGTTCCGAACTATTTTATTTTACTCTCTTCTGTAATTACACAAAATGGCAGCGATAAGATGCATCAGACACAGACAGTGAGAGAAAGGAGGCCGGAGATGAAGAAGAGATGTCAAATACACATTGGAGATAATATAGTGGGAGAAGGAAAGTAAATATGAGTAAACTTACCATGTAACATAAAAATGTTGCACTCTATACTATAAGTCTCATTTTATACTACAATCACTTCGCTACAACCTCATAAATTAAAAATAAAAATGAATAATGTCTCAAACTATTTTTGATTTCTAAATATAAATTTATTCTTCTGAATTTTCAAAATTTGAAAGAACTAGTAACATGTCCTCATCAGGAATTTCCTCTTCAATCATCTCATCAGGAATCTCCTCATGAAAAGTCTGCAATGATGATTCTTGTAACTCTATGGTCTCCAAACATTCGATAAATTCGCCATCAAGAGATTGATCAAAAAAATCAATCAAGTCATCTCCTCCTTGTGAGAATATTTCATTATTGGTGCTGTCAATTTCAATAAATGTAGTGGATAATTCAAAAGAAATTGCCACGGTCTCTTCATTGTGAGCCATTTTATTTTGAAATTGCTTGCTGTAAATTGCAGAAAAAAATAATCACTTTCATTTATCGTTTTTAGTAATACATAATATAAAACTAACTTTATCAAGTATTTAGTATAACAGAAGGACTGTAAATAAATAACAGAAAACATTTTTCAAATTATCTTAAAGTGTACAACATAGTTCCCCTTACAAATTAACAACTCACCTTTTTAAAAGTAGGAGAAGTGTTAGTACTGTGTAAATCAAACACCAGAAATTGAGCACCAACAATTCCTCACAAATATACCTCAGACAGTAGTATCACAAAATGGCTGTGGTTTCCTCTCATTTTAGATATATACATAACCAATTAACTTTCATCACACACAAATACAAAACCAAAGTAACATTTTAATTGGTTCTAAATTTCAACACTTTCAAATGTGTTTTCCCCATGCAATTTTCCATAGGACATTTAGATACGTCTACAGCCTGAATGGCTGAACGGAATTACACCAAACTTGGCAAAATGGTACATCAAACCTAAGAGGTCAGGGAGGATCTAATATGCCCCCTTATGGTCATTTGCCCCTTCGCTTTGGCCTCCTCTTGTCTCTCGATCCTACCGAGAGGCAAGATGGCGGCCGCTACGGACTGTTTGGAATGTTTACAGACGCCGGAGAACCAATCAGCTTCGCAAAGCTCCGTAACGCGAAAAGTACGCGAAGCGGAGCGCTGTTACAGATATATATCTTTTTTTGAACGTTAATTTCTCAAAATCCACTGGAGCACATATATTGAGACCTAGCAAAGGCACATCGGGCTACCAGTCCCTAATATTTTGCCAAGTTTCGTGCAAATCCATTCAGCCGTTCGATTATTATTATTTTCTTTTTTTTTGCCCCGCGGGGCCCTTTTAAAACCTCCACATCAAACCTAGGGGGTCAGGGAGGATCTACTATGCCCCCTTATGGTCATTTGCCCCTTCGCTTTGGCCTCCTCTTGTCTCTCGATCCTACCGAGAGACAAGATGGCGGCCGCTACGGACTGTTTGGAATGTTTACAGACGCCGGAGAACCAATCAGCTTCGCTTCACAAAGCTCCGTAACGCGAAAAGTACACGAACTGGAGCGCTGCCCGGTCCGCTGTTACAGATATATATCTTTTTTTGAACGTTAATTTCTCAAAATCCACTGCAGCACATATATTGAGACCTAGCAAAGGCACATCGGGCTACCAGTCCCTACAATTTTGCCAAGTTTCGTGCAAATCCATTCAGCCGTTCGGGCTAAAAGTGAGGCCAACCGCCCTATGGAAAACTCAATGTTAAAAACACGTTTTGGGACCCCCCTTTTTTCTCAGCCCCCCCTTGACAAACCCCCCCAAATTTTCAGTGGCTGCTCAGAAACAAAATGTTCCATTTTCCTGAAAATTTCAGCCAATTCCGTCCACAAACGCCAAAGTTATTAGACATAGAATTTTCAAAAATCCCATAGAGAAAAAATCCTAACTATATATACCTACTGGCGACCGCCAGTAGGTAATATATACACATACATATATAAACATATATAATCTGCATATCTATATAAATACAAATATAAATGCATGCATACATATGCATATATGCATACATATGCATGTTATTTACATGAAAGTTTGAAAAACACTATTAAAAGCAAAGCTAAAAAGCCACCTCATTACAAACAGAATGGCTTTAACTTAAATGAGGGCGAGATCTATTGCATTTTCAATGCTTGTTTACTTTGGTTCCATCAAGAAGGCATTCAGATGTGTCACACATTTGCCATAAATTCTGAATGTTAGCACTCTAGTTCCTCATTATATCACTGTAGTAAAGCTACTGCTCACCAGGGAAGTCTGCTGCTGGTATTCAAAGTGCATGTTTCAGTCTGCATGTCAGAATTATTTTAATGAATTAGAAGAGGATTTGAGAAGTCACTCAAAATGTGCCCTCATTTTTCTTTCTGAAGCACTAATCATACTTTCGATGGCAAAATGAACCCCCTCATTTTGTTCCTTTTTAAATTAAATGTTTTCAGACTTACCGCTTCATTCCAATCATGATGGCTTCTGTTGTTGCATACTTTTGTCATAAGTAAGACTGTTAGCGCTCTAGTTGTTCTTTAGAACACTCTGGTACATTCTGTCATTGGGCTATACTTGGGCTACATCTGGGTGATATGTGGGCTACATTTGGGCTCTTTTGTCTCTGGTGGCCATCTTGGGAGACTGCATGTCAGACTTTTTTATTGAAATAGAATAGGATTTGAGAAGTCACTCAAAATGTGCCCTAATTTTTCTTTCTGCAGCACTAATCATACTTTCTATGGCAAAATATATCCTCATATTGTTCCTTTTTAAATTAAATGTTTTAAGAGTTACCACTTCATTCCAATCAAGATGGCTTCTGTTGTGCCATACTTTTGTCATAAGTAAGACTGTTAGCGCTCTAGTTGTTCTTTAGAACACTCTGGGACATTCTGTCATTGGGCTATACTTGGGCTACATCTGGGTGATATTTGAGCTACATTTGGGCTTTTTTGTCTCTGGTGGCCATCTTGGGAGACTGCATGTCAGAATTTTTTAATGAAATAGAATATGATTTGAGAAGTCACTCAAAATGTGCCCTAATTTTTCTTTCTGCAGCACTAATCATACTTTCTATGGCAAAATGAACCCCCTCATTTTGTTCCTTTTTAAATTAAATGTTTTCAGACTTACCACTTCTTTCCAATCAAGATGGCTTCTGGTGTGCCATACTTTTGTCATAAGTAAGACTGTTAGCGCTCTAGTTGTTCTTTAGAACACTCTGGGAAGCTGCAGTAGAACACAAAGGAATCAACTGACAGTCTCTGTCCTTGTTGGATGTACATGTTTTACTGAGAATGTCAGACTTCATTCTCACATGACTGAGAAAGATAATGTGAATTTACAGAAAATATGCTTTCAGTTTAGCTTATAGATCCCCTTCCAAACCACTGTGGGAAAAGCATGAGATAATAGTTTTCTTTCAAGCATGATTCATGATATCCCAGCAGAAGGCTTTTTCACATGGTAAAATCACCTTAGAACACACCACAATTCCTAAAATGAGTATGGTACCATCAACAAATGATTTATAATGTAACTAAAGTCCTAAAACCTTCTATTAACTGCAATGCTTTTTAATGAGGTGCCATCATGTATATTGGTCCCAAGATGGCTGCCAACACTTCTTGGATGAAGAATTTGCCTTGGGGGTCCTTGTGGACCCCCTGAGCAGGCCTAGGGGGTCAGGTTGATTCTACCCTGCCCCCTTTTTGAGTTCTACACGTTTGTTTTTCTGCTTTCCTGTGCCTCAGTCTACTGAGGCACAAGATGGCTGCCAACACTTTCTGGTTTGGAGTGTTGACAGACATTGGCAGCCAATCAGAATGCAGCTCATTCTCGGAAAGGTAAGCGTACAGTAAGCTTACACGTAAGCTGCTATAGATATATATATATTTTTCTCTTTTGATTTTCTCAGGAACTACTGGAGGGACTTTCACCAAATATAGCAAAGGCACATCTGCGTACCAGTCCCTACAATTTTGCAAAGTTTGGCGTAATTCCGTTCAGCGGTTCGGGCTGTAGCCGTGTCAGAACGTCCTATGGAAATTAACATGGGGAAAACACGTTTTGGGACCCCCATTTTTTTCCAGCCCCCACTTCACGAATCCCCCCAAAACTTCCAGGGAAGGAGCAGAGCGGAGCTGGCCAAAATTTTGGAAAATTACACACAAATTCCTCAACCGGCGCCAGAGTTATTCCCAATAGAATGTTGCGGATTTCCTATGGTAGCCAATCCTAACTATAACTACCTACTGGCGACCGCCAGTAGGTAATATATATATATATATATATATATATATATATATAAAACCGAAGGTTACCAGGATGTTATAGTTAGGAAATTCTCTGAAAAAACAGAGGTTACAGAGACGTTATAGTTAGGCTCAAATTTCACTCATAGAAAAACAGTGAAATTCAGCAGTTATAGTTACCTAAACTAACTATAACTTTTGCCCTGCAAACCAACTGCTTATGACCTTGCATATTACATCACTCTTGACAATTGTCAGAAACTCAGGCCTGTTCAGTCCCACTGCAGTAGTTCAAGCAGCTCTGCGTCTCATTGACATAATGTCAGAGATTATTTTATCAGATATGGCATGACCATTGGGCCAGTACTTGCGTGGACATGCTAAAGGGTTTCCCCAATTTTGACAACTCCTGTGGCCGGCAAAGGACATTTTCTGTGATACTGAAGATATTCTTTCAGGCCAATGAGACACCCTATGGCAGCCCATACAGGGGTGCATTTCTGGAAGAGTGGACAGACAAATAACCATCTGTGGGTCACTATTTGTTATCCATATCAGGTCTGATAAATACATATTGAAGGCTGGATTGTTAACATCTACAATTGCTGAATTACATCAAACAGACTAGTACGGATAAAGACAATTGACAAACACTGATTAACATTGCACTTATTGATGCATTCTGTGAAGGGACCAGCAGTTCTCTCACCATGCCAATTAGCAATCCTCCATTAGGAGCACTATTTGATGTATTTAATTATAACAGTCTGAAGGGTGTCTGTGTTTTTCAAACAAGCATTGAGAAAGGCTGACAGCCGAAACATGACTGCTGACCGAAATACAATTGAATGGAATATTTGAACCCCACGAGTGCCTCTTTTCCATTGGGAATATTTGGTGATATATTAGTGAGTCATCATCACTTAGGGAGCACCCACTGTGAAGAAAGTTCTGCAGCTATTGATGGAGCTGAAGAAATGTATATATTAAATATATATCAACAATTCTCCAATGAAAGAATGGGAAGGTTATAAGTAAGTTCTTATTTCATTCAGCTTATTTCATGGCAAGTTGTCCAAACAAAAGTAGTATCAACGTGTTTCAGCCTCCACTGAGACCTTGTTCACGATAACACTTGTGATGTGGTCTTAACCAATAATATACATTGTCAGATGGTATTACCCATTTGCACAATTAGTATAGCTGGAGTGCAAATTGATAGAATGGTTCATTTTTGTGCATGGTATACCACCATGAATAGGAGAATGTTTGACAAATTACGGCCTGGTAGACAATTGCACAAATCTGATGCTGGCCTGGATAATTATTCGGGCTATATACTTCCAGTGCAAGATTTCATAAGGGCTTATATAGAATGTTGTGATAAACTGTGTCATGGTAAGGTTTATATGGCCACTAAAGGTGCTATGATTTCGGGTTGGCCCCATACAATGGAGCTGGGTATAATAGATCTCAGTGTTTACCCCACAGTGTATTCTGCATGTGATGAAATACAGGCAGCAAATGTGAGGAATGAAGGGTATCGGGATTTAAAAAACAAAATCCTGATGTGTTCAGTGACGTTTGGGCAAACTTAAAGGGTTCGAGCACAAAAACATGTTGAGTGATAATGTTGTGCCAATTAGACCGAAACTGAGGAATGGGCCTTTGAATTATAGATAAAAGTTGAGAGGGATGCTACAAAATCTATGTAAAAAATAGATAATCAAACCCATTGAAAGTTCTGATTGGCTTTCACCAGTTGTGATATTGTTGACGATCAACAGTGAGTTAAGACTTTGTGTAGATTTGACATGCTTGAATAAGGCTATTTGGGTAGACACGTTTCCAGTGCCTAATTCATAGGAATTTATGTTTTCAATTGATGATACTATTATTTTTTCCACAATTTATGTTACGAGTGCTTATCACCAAATTAAGTCGGATGATGAATCTAAGCACTGCACACCATTCATAACACCAGAAGAGATGTTCCTATACAAAAGAATGCCATTCGGTCTTGCAAGTGCTTCTGCTGAATTTTGAAAGGTGTAAAAGGTGCAAAATTATTTCAAGATGATATTCATATTTTTGGTAGGGATCAATACAATCAATATCTGAATCTAGAACTGGTTTTGTCAACACATATGAGGAATGGCTTAGCTATAAAAAGAGAGAAATGTGTTTTTAGAAAACAGCAAATTGAATATTTGGGCCATGAAATATGGAATTTGTCCTAAAGTAAGCCATGTGGCAGTGATTGTAAATGCACCAGACCCCAAAAACAAGGACCAACTAATGTTGTTTCTAGGGCTAACAGAATTGTATTAATACTTTGTGCAGAACTATACCACAAAAGCAACGCATCTATGAATGTTACTGAAGAGAAATGCTAAATCTTGTTGGTCCCAAGATCAAACAAAATGTTTCAGGGCAATTAAGAATGACATTTTTCAAACACCGTGTTTAAAATCATTTGTCATGGGAGTGGACTGCATAGTATTGGTAGATGCCATTGGGTATGGGATTGGTGCAGTATTGTCTCAAAAAATGAGCGATTTGATGTATAACGGCATATGCATCTCATACTTTGTCTCCAATGGAGCATGACCGCCAAATCCGTTCCGCTCGCGGATTTCACGGATTTTCGGTAAATCCGCAATCCGCGAACTCCCGCGAATTTACCGAAAATCCGCGAATCCGCGAGCGGCGGATTCGGGGGGCAAAAGTTCAAGCCTTCAAGCTTGAAGTTGTAACTATTTTAGGATGGCGCCGGCAAGCTGCCAGCGCCATCCTAAAATAGTTACTAAGTCAGCTAAGTTAGCTTCAACAGGAAGCACTAATAGATAAAATAAAGCAGGTGCTCGAGCACCTGCTTTATTTTATCTATCTGTGCTTCCTGATCGGTCTCTGACCTTTTATACACACAAGAGGCATGTGCACTCGCATGGAAGCCCCGCACATTTGGTCCCGCTCACACACTCGCGGTGTGCACCGTCTTCCCGCCATTGACCCACTATGATGGACAGCTCACCCAAGGGACCCCTACGCCCTTCGGCACGATTGCATAGTAACACACACATGGTCGCTGGAACATTCATCAGCCCAAAAACAATCGTGCGCGTCATTGAGGCTGGGCAGGTGTGCCTTCTTCCCAAATCTACCGTCAAAAATCAGCTGTGATGCTGGATAGAGGCCTTTGTATCCTTGACTTTCACGAGCGCAATCCCTTTGCTGTTCCTGTGACCAGGAGCTTCTGTCTCTTCATCTACTGCTCTGATCGGTCTCAGACCTTTTATACACACAAGAGGTATGTGCACTCGCATGGAAGCCCCGCACGTTTGGTCCCGCCCACACACTCGCGGTGTGCACCGTCTTCCCGCCATTGACCCACTATGATGGACAGCTCACCCAAGGGACCCCTGCGCCCTTCGGGGCGATTGCATAGTAACACACACATGGTCGCTGGAACTAGTTGAAGCTCAAATTCAGTGACTCATTCATCAGCCCAAATCCGCAAATCCGCAAAATCCGCGGATTTTGCCGATCCACGATCCGCAAATCTGCAAAATTCGCGGATCGTGGATCCGCAAAATCCGCCCATGCTTAGTCATTTTTCTGTCATTAAGAAGGAGTTACAGGCAGCTAAGCTACGTGGGCTGTGGAATGGTTCAGGTTATATGTATGGGGGGTATGAAGTCCAAAATTTGCACAAGTCACAAGCCACTATTAAATTCATTGTTGTGTTGAACGACGGAGAGAAGTAATAACAACATTTTTCCAAAGTAGTGGATGTGGGAAATGGAGAAGGATGTGGTTCTGAAGGTGATAAATAATATATTTCAGCATTTTGGCCTAGAGAATCTCAATTGCTTGGAGAATGCAGTGCAGTTAGGAACATTCAAGTTGAGCTGTCCATATGCAATAATATTGTGTTGAGAGGAGACAAGATTGTACCCTGAGTGGTGTGCATGAGAGTATCATCAAAATAAGACACAAGGTACATGGAGGGATGTCAAGTAAAAGGAGAAAAATAAAAGAGAACTTTTGGTGGCCGAAGTTAGATGCCATGATTGATTGGTGGGTGAGGAATTTTAAACATTGTAATGCAAGTGTTAAGGCTGTCATACCTTTCAGTGTACCCTTGACAACAGTGGAGTTACCGAATGGACCGTGGAGTAAGTTAGTCATAAGCTTTATGGGGCATTTCTCGACTTTGTCTGCCAGAGAAACATATGCCATATTACGTATTGATTATTACTCAAATTGGCTGGAATGACACATGGTGAACAAGTTTATAAATTATATGGTAATTGAATTTCTTGAGAATGCTTTTTGTGGGAGCATCTTCCTTAAGTTCTGTTATCTGATAATAGGGTGCAATTCATGTGAGACAGAATGCATTTATTTTTTTCATTTCAAAATCAAACATGTAAATGTTAAAAGAGATGTAGCACAGAAATGGAAGGCAACATCCCCACCTAGCATAGCGTGGTGGAAGAAGGCAATGAATAGGTTGATGGGGGCCGAAATTGTGGTCTTTCAGGCGAAGTGATGCCCACAGAAACACAGAAAAATCTGGTCCCGCTGGGCGACATATAGGGGCATAGACTTACACCCATTACCACATTCAGACTCTCATGAGTCCACTAGGTGATACATGGGCTATTATCCACTATCATAGTCTGACAAAACAGACTGCTAACAGACACGTTTTTGACAAAACGCAATTAAGACTCTCTTGGTGGGTTTGTGTTGTTTGCTACCTTTTCGGCCTGGTGTTCTGCGCGTCAAGCTGTTTTTGAATGTTAAAACCAGGTACTGTATGTCTTTTGCCCAATATGTATTATTTTTGCAGGGCTCTGCCGACTCCTTACCTTCCAAAACAAATACAATTTGTTGTAAAAAAACCATCAAATGTTTCCTTATACCAACAAGAAGGTAATGGTCAAGTTGAATGCTTAATTATGTCATAAAATGAACTATCCAACTAGCTTTGAAATCAAGGTTGTCATGCATGAAAACCCTTTCACAACATGTTATTGTCCTACAGACTTACTACTCATTTTGTGACAGGCAGTATGCGTTTTGGGTTTTTGAGAGTGAGAAAACTACCTTCCAAGTTGGTTTCATCGTGGTTAACAAGTAAAAATGTAGTAGAGTCTGATACACTTGGTAATCAAGAAATAAGAAGGAAGGTAGAATTGTTCCAAGAAAAACCAAATGTAGTCAGAATGTTTATAAGAAAATAATAAGAGTGGGACAGAATGTACGAGTGAGAAAACCAGGATTTGTAGAGAAGGGGGCATCACTATGGTCAATACCTTTGAAAGTTATCAAAGTTTTGGGTGGTGCAGTCAAATTGCAGTAAGGAAGAATGTGGAATTTACAACGTGTGAGTCTTTGTAATGTGAGGAATATGAGGAAATCCACTAATGGGAATTTCAGCTGCAGAGAAGTTGATGACTGTAGTGGTTATATGATGGGAAATGGCATATGTTGTATTGACTCGGAGTTTGTGTGTAGGTGAGAGAGATGAGAATTAGTATGGTGAGAAAGCAGTAGTTAAAGACAGACAAGAAGTACAAGACATAGAGGTACGTTGGAGTACAAAAGTGAAGAAATGACTGTCACTGCAATAGCTTTGTGATGGGATAGTATGACATTGTTGATTAGCTGGCTACATGTATTGTAAGATATGTTTTAGAAAATGTATTTGTGTTTTGTTATTTTCATTTAATATTGTGGTTAAAAATGTTGTTGGGTTGTGCTGTTAAGGGAAAGATGTGTGGGACACACACTGCCCTCGGTGGAATGTTGGTGGTGTTGAATGGAACAGTATAGGCAAGGAGATTTGGTGGGGTGGCAGTTGGAGTAGTTGTCATGTGGGTAGTGGTGAAGGATCCTGCGCCTCTACTGTTGTCCTTTCTACTTTGTTAATAAAGTAAGGTATAAGTACATACCAGTGTGCATCCCATCTTTCATTACAGGTACCCATAAAATACTAAAATACGCCAGTTATAGCTTAGTGACCAAATTATAACGTTTGCCCCGTCATGCATTGCTTATGACCTCATGCATTACATCACTCATGACAACTTAAATGAAATCCAATTCTATGCTAAAGTGTGCCCAAATCACCAGATAATATCCCACACAGCCTCCTATGATATGGAGTACGTTGGAGTAAAATATTTCTTTGTTTTATATTAAGGGTGCTCACTTTAACATGAAGATAAAGCTGCAAATATGATAATTTTCATTTCTCTCTGTATGTGGACTCCAATCTGAATTGATTTTCCTATTATGGTCTTGGATTAGGCTGTCAAGTTAAACTGTAGGCCCTCATTATGATGTCGGGCAGACTGCCACTAACAAGCCATCAGTGGCGATCCACCCAACATCCAGGGCAACAGCCCAACCACCGTATTATGATTCCAGCAGTCAGAGACAAAGGGTGTGGGGAAATACTGCCGCTTCCGACAGGCTCAAGGAGCCCGGAGGCGATACCTGCGCCGGCACCATAATAGGGATTAGGATGTTTTTTTCTCACAGCCTTTTCATGGCAGTCACACCACCAAGAAGAGGCTGTTGGAAAGGGACTTTAAGGGCCCCAAGCAGTTTCCCTGTTCCCTGTGGGCCACTGCTAAGTGGCCAGGGGGGCACATGCGGTGCCCTACCATACATCAATGCACAGTTTGCCAGGCACCACATGGTGCTTGGCACAAGATACATGGAAGTTTGAAAACATACTTTTTTCTATTGCGGCTTGTGCTGCGGCCCTTTACTGGGCCACAGCAGAAGCCACAGTAGAAAGAGACATGTGTCCGACCACCTACACAGTGGTCTTCTCTAAATACGGCAGGTACTACTTATCGGGCGGCCTCAATCCTGCTACAATGGTGGTCAGGAGCAATCGTAATGAGGCCCTAAGAGTGTCATAAACTAGAATGTGCATCTTTTGGAGCATTACTACCTGAGCTCCTTTGATATATAAACATATGAAAGTGTTTTTCTATTTATGGGGTAGTTTAGGCCCTCTGCCTTTAATGTGACAGTAATGTTCATTTGAAAAGCTACCATTGCTACAAGTTAGAAGCAGTAATGCATCTCTAACATATTCTTTCCACGCCCTGTAATCTCTAACATTAATTGGTGGGACTGTCAAGAATGCATCCACTCGAGCCAATCCTACTTCAATTTCCACATAGTGACCTTATCCATATTTTTAACCATTTGTATTCCAATCATGGGCTACCTGGTATAGTAATTTTATGAACATAAGTTAATTGAAACTAACATTTATAACCAGCAACTTTCTAAGCAAAAGATAATAATCAAGCAAGGCTAATACAGTCATAAAAAGCTGTAAAACATGTAAAGCAAGTGGTAAATAGCACACCCATTATGTTCTGGTGGCTAGCTTCATGGGTAACTAAGGTTTCAGTGTCCCAGTAGCAGAGAAAAACCTGACTCCACTTCCTTGTGTGGTTTGTATGCATTGATGCTACCACAATTAGAACTTCTTGTGAACAGTTAGCATCAGAGATGCCTGACCACTTTAGAGTTTACATGCCACGCAAAGAAACATAAGTGTCAGCACCTCATCGTCACAGGTTTAATAGTGTTTGCTCTGCAGTCAGGGTAATTGTGAGTTCAGGTCATTCTTTATTCTGTCCTCTCCATGATGTTCACACTCTGTTTTGACCAAAGGCATTCATTTGCAAATTTCAGGAAGTTCCTTCTTACTAGGGTGGCTGCTGATATCTGTAATCAGTTTATTCTTCACTTGAAGTGCTTCATCGACACTAATCAGCTCTATGATCAAATTAGTAGACATTGTATAAGTGTGCAAAGAAAATCCTGTACAAAGATTTCATATTTATTGTGCTGGATCTCAGCAGGGATTCCCCTAATGCAAAGTTAACTTCACATTGACCTATTTTGCCCTTTATCTATTTTGTCCAGAAGATCTTGCTGTTGCTTTTCAAGTTCCACCACCCTGTTCTCTTGTTCATTTTATACTATCTAGGTCTGAAGATTTACTTGATTTTGTGAATTCCTGATGCAGAGACCTTACTTATTTCTGGAGTTCCTGTACTAAAAGGAGCATATCACGTATTGAGGCCAGTCCTTCCATGTCACCTGATGTCACCAATTTGAACTCCTCTGTTTGTATCTGTTTGGGTCCACTATTTTGGGCATAGATTTTAATATGACTGTCGTGTCCCTTATGTTAAGAGGTTTTGTTGTTTTAGACTGAATGACGACATGTCCAAAGTGCCTCTCCAGTGGGTTTATTCCAGGACCCACAGTTCATCTAAAGGTCTTGTGATTTATTTCTCCGCAGGGGGGCTCCCTCCATCCAGTCAATGTACTAAGGGCCTCATGCGTCAACATTTGGATTTGTGATTTCTAAATAGCGATTAGTAAGGAATCGCTATTTGGGAATCACACATCCTTATGCATGCAGTAATTGCAAAATAAATTGTGATTCCTTAACATTATCTATTTGCGGTTTTCAATTCGGAATCGCTATTATGTAATGATACTCCATTCATTCCTATGGGCCTACAGCCCCATAGGAATGAATGGCAATGCATTCGCAAATTGCGATTTCCAAATTGGTAATCACAAATTGTGAATGCAATTCCAAGGGTGCCAAGGGGCCTCAGGACCCCCTGCTGCACCCACCAAAAAAGGTAAGTGTGCACATGTGACACACACACATGCCATAAGGGCACATGTGTGTGCCTCTTGTCACTTTGAAAAATTCAGTTTTTTGCATTTTTCAAAGAATGTGCAAATTACCATCAACTTGAAGTTGATGGTAATTAGCATTTCCTAAATGCACAGTTTGCATTTAGGAAAGGCCTAATGCATCACTTTTAGGGAATCGCAAATTGCGATTCCCTAAATGCATTTGTAATTTAGGTAATTGCAGAAAATTGCGATTCCCTAATTTGCAAATGGAAATGGGTTCATGCATCAGAAAAGGGCTTTTTCTATTCGCAAACGGGCTGATTCTGCAAATCGGTCCGTTCGCGAATGGAACCAGCTGGATGCATGTGGCCCTTACTGTCTCATATGGAGAAAGTATCATGGAGTATTAGCCTCAATCTCATGAGGGGACAATGGATAATATCATGTGACTTTCTAAATCTGTGCAACAAGGGCATCACAAGCCCTGTCAATGTAATCCATTTTGCTTCATAAATGTTGGATTTAATGGGACTGATCATCTCTTCCTACTTTAGATGGTCCTTATGCATCATTTCCCTCTGTCTGAAGTTATTGCTGAGGATTTTGTCATGGTCCCAACTCCACACTGTTATTCCTGAGAGAAGCAGGTATTCAATTTCTGACCTAGTGCCACATGCCTACCTTATTTAGAGTGTCTGTTGCCTTCATATCATCACTCCAGGTCAGAATTATCAGACAGTAGTTGTGAGCATTTCCAACACCTGCCAGATGTCTTTGTCTGTCCTTCAGAGTCATGTGTATAGGCCAGCTGTTTCAGCCTTGCTTGGGGTTAGGTTTTAGAATCAAGGCTGTGGGGTTAGGTAGGTGGTAATGCCAGAGTGATCCATGATGGATGACCGCTGCACATCCCTGTTATTTTTCAGTGTTCAGAATGTAGCACTTTGCTTCCTTCACTCATTTCTTTACTAAGCTTGGGTTGCTAAGTTAGTCAGTCATCCACCCTGGGAACCTGCATGGCGGCTGACAAAGAGACATCTACATGAGTCCATATTGTAGTCACACCCCCTATTTCTTCCTTAGGGTTTACAAATGATTCACTATTCTTACCCTAGAAGGTGAGATTAAGTCCCATAAATTAATTTCTCCAAATGCTCTTTTATCCCTTCCTCCTTCCAGTAAATATCGGACCAAACATTCCTAGAGACTTGTTCGGATACCGGGACACATCTGTAAGATATTTACATCCATGTTCAAATATTTTAAATGGTAATAATTATGTCTTTCTTCAAATGTCTAATGCATTCCTACAAATCATAGACAGGCAAAGTGCACATGATAGAGATTGTAGATGACTCTCACCTTCAGGAAGCAATTCCATTATGAGTTTAGGATAAGCAATGTTGCTACAACCCACTTTAGTTCCACAAACATTGTAACAGATTTCTGGATCCACACAGGCAACTTCATCTGGCAACAAATAATATAATCGATTAAATGAAAGTTGAAAGTGCCCACATTTTATTTTCAAACGAAACAGACAATATATTTATGTTTTAATTGCTAAGAAATGGGGAAAGGAGTAATACTTCTGAAGGTCAAGGACAGGAATAACACATCGTATACTATGATTAACTTTGGGAAAAATGCAAACTATTGACAGAGATATTTTGTATTTATGATTACTTCTTTCAGAATAAAGCTAGTTACCAACGAGACCTGTGACATCATCAGTGACATCATAAATTCTGTCAACATCTATGGTAATTGTAAAGTAAAATTATAATCATGCACCCCTGCAATTAAGCATTACGACTTCATCAATCTCTGTGTGGGCCCAAATATTTAACCTTTTGCCCTCTATTGTTTACAATGAATTGAATGTAAGTTTCCTGGTAAAGGCTTAGAACTATTTGAAGGATGGAAAAGAGCATTGATGTAAATGTGTAAAGCAAGTATACATACTAACTAGCGATTTGTGCGTAATCCTAGCTAGTCTTCTCTTCAATTATCATTGGGCTGGATGGTTTTCAAGTGGTTAATGTGGCAGAAGCACCTCCTCTACCAGACCAGCAGCAGCCAGCCCAACCAATTTAGAATTGCCTGCTTGTTCAATGGCAATCTTTCATCCAAAGTGCATCCACAACAAGGCCAGGGTCTTTTCATAAACTCAGACAATGTAGGACAGCACTCAATGCCATGATGTCTTGGTAGATCAGACCACAGTTTGTGGTAGTATGTCAAAATATCAACTACAGAAACGTCGTTTTTTAAATTTTATTTTTACAGTTTGCCATTTCTATAGTTGATATTTTGACATACTACCAAAAACTGTGGACTAATCTACATTGGTGTTGGTGGTGTGATTAAAGAGTTTGATTATTCAACTTCTGGAGTGCGGCATAATTTCTTTGGTGTTAATATATATATATATATATGTTAATATATATATATACACACTCACTGACATCACCAACTGGATGACGGCGAATTTTCTCCAACTAAACGCCGGGAAAACGGAGATTCTCCTCCTGGGCAAAAACACCTCGTCCTGGGGTGACAACTGGTGGCCGGATGTGCTAGGCCCTCCCCCTACGCCTAAGGAATGTGTCAAAAACCTGGGAGTTTGGGTGGACTCTGCTTTAAAGTTCACGCACCACACCAAAAAAGTTGCCGCCACATGCTTTGGCGTCTTGCGTAACATCAGGCCCATTCTGAAGTTCTTTGATTGCCGCACGCGCCAACTTATCGTCCAGGCGACCATTCTCTCCAGACTGGACTATGCGAGCTCCCTTCTTTTGGGAGCGAATCTAGCTGAAATCACTAGATTGCAAAGAGTTCAGAATGCGGCCGCCAGGGCTCTGGTTGGTCTCCCGCGCCATTCCTCTATATCAGGAACCTTGAAGAAATTGCACTGGCTCCCGGTGGGCAAAAGGGTCCAGTTCAAAGCATTGTGCTTCGCTTTCAAAATTCTGAAAACCTCCTCCCCCCCAATGCTTCGCCCACTTCTGTCAGAGTACATCCCTAGAAGATTGCTCCGGACAGAGGGGCAGCATCTTGCGATCGTCCCCCGCACCAGACTGGCTAGAGTGGGCGGCCGCTCTTTCAGTTTCCTAGCGGCCAAGCTATGGAATAGTCTCCCTGTAGCTATCCGCGGGATTCAGGATCTCTTAGTCTTCAGAAAGGCTATCAAAACACACCTCTTTCAACAATAGTTCCCTTCTTAGCGTCTCCACCTCACTGTATTTTGTCCTTCCGCAGCGCCGGGACGCCCCTTTGCTGAGGCAGCCGTGCGCTATATAAATCACTATAGCATAGCATAGCAAAGAAATATTTATATATATATAATATATATAATATATATATATATATATAGTAATGTATTCTTGCATTCGTTTTATCAGGTACACAGGCACACACCCAAAGTGTTTCGGTATTTCGTTATACCTTGCTCACGGTCACGATTTTGACCGTGAGCAAGGTATTACGAAATACCGAAATGCGTTGGTTGGGGCCTGTGTTCCTGATAAAACGGATGCAAGAATAAATACATTTTGACAAACGACCTGCGAGAGTGCAACCCAGTTCTTTTGGAAATGAAGGATGTGATGTCATATGTAGCGGTCTGGTGTGTAAATATCACCATTTAGGAACGATGAAAATATTTGTGGACCTAGACATCTATTGTAAACATCAATGCAATCCAATCCAATAATATCAAAAATATTTTTATTATTTGTTTTAAATTTATAAATATACATTAGTAACGGTGAATACAAAACAGTTGAATAAAACAATTACATCCTCTGATATCAGTAATTGATTCAGACAATCACATTTCTGTTTTTTCAGTTGAAAGAGAACTAACAGGCTGGAGGTCATTGGGAGTAGGTAGGGGCTAAGAACATTGATGAGAACCAAATACCACTCTTGGAGTGCTCTTGCCACTTCCCTGAGGGTCACCACCTTGACGGACCCATCGGTGAGCACTTTGTTACTGCTTCGGACTTGGCCTGCGATATGCACGGTACTGGTTCCACCAATCCAAAGGAGTTCCTGGTTCTTTGTCAAAGGCAGGCATGCCTGCCGGGTTTCTGGAGTACAGCTGCAGGACAAGTTGGCTGTGGTGCAGGAGTTAGAAACAACAGGCAGGCTGGCAAGTTTGGAGGCAGGTCGGTCACATGTCCTCTTCTCCTTGTGGCTCTTCAGAGTTCTTTTTCTTCTTAGGTCAGCAGGATCTGAAGTTCAGGGACAAGGAGTGCCACCTAAATACTAAATGTAGGAGCTTTAAAGGGAGCAACAGGTAGTAACCAATGGGCTACCTACCTTTAGGGCAACTCAAACTCCTCTGACCACTTCTACTGGAAAGTAGGCATACGCCCAACCGTGGGCGGCTAATTCTCTTCAACCCAAGATGGATGAATTGGAAAAGAGGGGTCCATACCACCTGTCCCACCTTAGGCTAGGTGCTGTCTGAAAGTGGGCCCACCTCCTAATCTAACTAATTTTCCTGCCTGTCCTCCCACTAAAAGTGGAGCAGGACGAGGGGTTGGCATCCTCCACTAACTGGAGATGCCTGAGTTGCACTGAAAATGCACCAACAAATATTTCATTCTTGGACATTTTGAAATATTTATTACAAGCTTAATTCATTGATGAAGTTAACTTGTCCCTGCATAAAGCACCTGAGGGTCCATTTACATGACACCTGGTAGCTGAATAGTTGCCTTGAGGAGGTGTGAAATCTGCTCCGGAGGCAGATTTAAAGGCTTGGGTGTGCGGAGGTGTTTTCTGTTATTGTGGCAGATTTGACTATCTGGACTGTATCCATGAACTTGGTTAACTTCAAAGATGCTTATTCTATCCCAGGCAAATGTTAGCTGACACTTGGTTGTTCCCCAGGCAACCAGGCACCAAATCCCATTGAAAGAGGACTGCCACAGAAACTGTTCAGGGTAGCCTCACAGGGGTTGCTCATTTTCCCTACACTACTTCTGGGGTGGGTGCTGGAGCTCTGTCCAGAGGAAGGAAGGTTCTGCCATTTTGGTGTTAGAAAGAGGGGGGCTGTGGGATTGTTTGCAGTAGTTCAAAGACAAAATGCTAAAAAACTGTGTAGGGATTAGGGAGGAGTGAGGGGTTTCCTGCAACTACAGGCTGGTGCCATGTATAAATGTGGCATCTGCAGTACCCTCCTCAGAACTAAACCTGCTGGCTGTTAGGACAAAGATGTGAACACCAAGGGTCATAAGGCTGAAATCCTGTTCAAGCAACAGGGATGCAACAAGCTACTACCTTTTCTGCAACTGCCCAGCGGACCAGTTTCAACTGGAACTGCCCTGGACCCTTCAGCTGGCCTCTGGTTAATTGTGACCCCTAAGTGCTGTTCCCAAGGTCCTAGACCCTTGGATGGTGTCAAAGTTTACTCCTCCTAACATATCCTGAAACCTTTTGACTCCAAGAACATTCAGAGGATCGAGACCAGTCAACCAATCCGATCCAATAAAGGTGCACAGCTGCTGGTCCAAAGATTCAGGTTGCTTCCAATCTGCACCTTTCCACAACAGCAACTCTAGTTCAGCAGCACCTCAAAGAAAAGGTATCAGGCCTTGTGTAGCCCACTTTAGCTACAGCCTGCAGCCTTGTCCCACTTGAAAAATCTGAGCTCCAAAAAAGTGACTGGGTCTGAAGGTACAAAATTCAAATTTCTCTTGTTCAGGGTTTTTCTTTCAAAAGTCCAAGACTTCATGAGGCTTCGCCCTGTGAATATCCAACAATGTGGAGCCCTCTTCAGCTGCAGCCTCCTGTTCAGCCTCGCTGAGGATTTGCGACTTCTATTGCAGATACCAAGTCCAAAGTTACAACTTCTGACCAGTTTGAACCTGGTTTTGTGTACACTACCTGTTCTCCATCACAGTCAACTTTAATTTACATCCAGGGAACCTTAAACTTAGAGAATGCATACCCCGTCTCCCTATTACATGTACTTGATTTTTCTAAATGTGTTTGAGATTTTTCTTGTGTTTTGTTTTAACTTGTATTACTGTTTGGTTCTTCATGAATACTTTACACATTGCTACTAAGTTATGTCTCCAAGACACCGATATGACAGGATCTACTGGGGGGATATGATACACCTTAATTTTTCTAAATCCCAGCGGTGTGTTAATTATCACTGTTCCCTTAGGTCAAGGTGTATGTTCTATATAAAAAAACGTGTCAACAGGCCACTTCTCACTGTGAAACAAAAATATATAGGGCCCGATTCACAGAACTAACTTAAGACAAAATCCTAAACTTACTACCATTTTGCTATTCACTGAAGGCACCTACTCATTTTGGTATTCACAGAAGGCACTTACTCATTTCGGTGTTCACAGAAGTTAGTAGTCCTAACTTTAGGACTCCTAAATGTGTTCTGTGAATACCGAAAGTCTTAAAGTTAGGATTTTTCTCAATTTAGTAGTAGTAAAGTTAGGACTCCTAACTTTCGGACTCCTAAATACCTTCTGTGAATACCGAAAGTCTTAAAATTTGGATTTTTCTCAACTTTACTACTACTAAACTGAGAATATCTTAATTTTAAGACTTTCGGTATTCACAGAAGGCATTTAGGAGTCCTAAAGTTATGACTCCTAACTTTACTACTACTAATTTGAGAAAAATCCTAATTTTAAGACTTTGGGTATTCACAGAAGGCATTCAAGAGTCCTAAAATTAGGAGTCCTAACTTTACTACTACTAAATTGAGAAAAATCCTAATTTTAAGACTTTCAGTATTCACAGAAGGCATTTAGGAGTCCTAAAGTTAGGACTCCTAACTTTACTACTACTAAATTGAGAAAAATCCTAATTTTAAGACTTTCGGTATTCACAGAAGGCATTCAGGAGTCCTTAAGTTAGGACTCCTAACTTTACTACTTCTAAATTGATAAAAATCCTAATTTTAAGACTTTCGATATTCACAGAAGGCATTTAAGAGTCCTAAAGTTAGGACTCCTTACTTCTGTGAATACCGAAATGAGTAAGTGCCTTCTGTGAATACCAAAATGAGTAAGTGCCTTCTGTGAATAGCAAAATGGTATTAAGTTTCGGATTTTGTCTTAAGTTAGTTCTGTGAATCGGGCCCCATAGTGAGCAAAGAGAGAGTGCCTCACGGTAGCACCACCACTACAGCGACACTGTGCCTTATGATGAGCTGAGCTCATCATGAGAACCCAAGGTGTTAATAATTAATTAGCACACCGAATGTATACATCCACGGTGGCTCCAGTGTACATACATACACAGTGAATACCTTGCATTATACGGTCAAAACCTTAGAGAAGGCCATCCTTTGCCTCTCTTGTTTTTAACTCCAACGATTTTATTCACCAGACAGATTGCAGACTATCATCACCTCTGCTGTTTTTTAGGGACTTTTTTTGTTTCATAATTTTACTGTCCACATTAATCATGAAGAGCGGCCTATATGAGTCACAGCATTGGGGTCTTTATATGGTTTTAAAATTGTGACTCTAAGCGCCTCTTGGAGAGGCAGAGGTAGTTCACCATTTTCCATCAATTCACTATATGTATTAATAAAGTGAGGGGTCAACAAGGGTACAAAGTCCTTATAAAAAGCAGATCTGAGTCCATATAGTTAGGCTGTGTTTCAGGCTCAGGAAAATTGCACACACATTAAGTTCTTACAGTGTGCCCCCAGCACCTGCAGCATCCAAGGGGCTCCATGTTGGGAAGTATGTTGTGTTCAGGGGTGTTTCCTCAGGTAAAAAGACAACTTGTGCTGCCCGGAATCTGGTTTCCCCATGGTGCAACATCAGTCAGTCTGTATGAGATGGTCTAGTCTCTCTATTGGCCTTTGCCCAGCTGATCCTGCCACCCCCCAATCCTGTCCACCTCAGGGGACCCGAGTGGGCTGCAGAATCATAATATATAAAAGTGGCAGCAAATGGCAGGCACAGCATAGAAGAAATCATAAGGCCAGGCGGTTTACTAGAAACAGTATAGTGGAAAGCAGGTCTCACACTGCTATCTCAATCATTGTGTAATATCACTTACATATCAATTTTCAAGGGTCCGGGGCCTCCCCCTCTACGTTTTGCAGCAAAACGTCCCAAATTGGAAATGAGGCCTACCGACTGGGCGAGGCAGCTTCCCCACCCCCTCTGGGGGTGGGGAAGCTGCACCTATAGTGTGCCCCACTAAGTCCTGGATCCTCAACATGATCGCAACCAACCACCTACTAGGAATGATGTTCACCTATTAGAGACCTCGATGGTCATTCACCTTCAGGGTGGGCTCTGTTCAGCAGCATCACATCACTGGCTGTGGCTAAGTCCAGTCTTGACTATCAGCTCTTGCATGGTCCCCTGCCTCAAGGGACGACTTGCAACCTGTGGGCTGCCCAGTCGAAACACTGGATCACGGACACGGCCAATATGTGCCAGCCTCAGACACAGCTGCATCTCCACGTACGACCTGTTCTGAGTGCTCCTGTGGCTACTCAGGATTGTAAAGCTCCGCAGTCACAGAAAGCTCTCCAGCCAGGCACACACTGCTCCCGCACAGCCAACCCCACAGCTTCTGAATGCAAATGGGATTGTAGGCTGCTTCCTCTTCTCCCGGCCGCTGACTGTTCAATCGTATCCTAAAGGTAAAAAAAGAAGGATTGGACCGACAAATTTCCACAGCACCGATCCGTCTTCTCTTGGCGTCCCCGTCTCACCCATGAAGGCCCTTTCTCCCTCTGCTGGCCGGCTCCCCTCATGCCTGTTTCAGGGCTAGGCCTCAACTTCTGGGCTGGCACCATTTCCACCTTGGCCGCAACTACATGGTCATATCCGAGGTCCCCTGGTGCAGCAGAACACGGGGAATCCCTCCAATGATCGGCGGGCCATCGGTATAGATAGATAATTGCAGGACTCACTAGGTGATGGCCATTTTGTGGCCAGGCTCTCTAACGCCCCCCATTATTGTGATATGTCAGTGGCACAGAGGCCCATTCTCCTGACCTAAAAGAAAGTGGGCGGTAAAGTGAAAACGCTGTTGATAGAACTACTGCCACTATAATGAGTGGAAGCAAAATAATATTTGTATTATTTTTTTTTAATTGTTTCTTTCTTAAATTAAACATACAATTTTGAAGAGTCTGTGCTGACCAGCTGCTTCGCAAATAATGTTACACGTGAGTTTAAGAAGTAAAAAGCCACTTTTTAATGCTTTCCTCGAGATAGAAGAGGAGAATGCATTCTAATTGTATATAGTATTTGTTTCCAGAGTTTAGATTCCTGGTACTCAAATGATCTGCCACCTCATTTCAGATATTTCAAATTAGGTATATAACATGTTTTTAGAAGAGGAATGCAAGGTTCACATGGGGTATATTTTATTTAATTTGCTAATTAGAAATAGGTAGGGGGTGGGGTGCTCTAGAGTAATTTTGGGCTGGACTGTTCCCATGAGGCACAGGGTCAGACTGATTTGCATATAGCCATGTCTGAACTGGGGTGGCAGAGTGGGCTAAAGAACGGTGATGGATCAAACCCAGATCTTTTGACTGGGTGCGAGTGTTTGATTGTTTCAGATGCTTCGTCCATCACCACCCCCTTTTGTACCGCTTTTGGCCGCCATAAGTGTGGCAGGGTATGCTCAGGCGTGAGTCCCTTGCTCACTTTGCCACTGGATTCAAGCAAGCCGGGCTGAAGACGGCTGGAATGCCAGAAACCGATCCCCGGAAGCTTGTTTCCCGTCCAGGGAAGACATGGCTTGGCAGTTCGGGCTGGACTGTTCCCATGAGGCACAGGGTCAGACTGATTTGCATATAGCCATGTCTGAACTGGGGTGGCAGAGTGGGCTAAAGAACGGTGATGGATCAAACCCAGATCTTTTGACTGGGTGTGAGTGTTTGATTGTTTCAGATGCTCCGTCCATCACCACCCCCTTTTGTACCGCTTTTGGCCGCCATAATTGTGGTAGGGTATGCTCAGACGTGAGTCCCTTGCTCACTTTGCCACTGGATTCAAGCAAGCCGGGCTGAAGACGGCTGGAATGCCAGAAACCGGTCACCGGAAGCTTGTTTCCGGTCCAGGGAAGACATGGCTTGGCAGTTCGGGCTGGACTGTTCCCATGAGGCACAGGGTCAGACTGATTTGCATATAGCCATGTCTGAACTGGGGTGGCAGAGTGGGCTAAAGAACGGTGATGGATCTTATCTTAGGTGCAATTTGTAGAGCGCACTGACGCCGAAGCTTCCTGGCGCTGATAGACAGAATGAGGGGGGAGGGAGCGTGAGTTGCAGAATTCTAGCCAAGGGGGGGGAAGGTGAGTTTTTAGCAGTTTTCTAAAATTCAGAAGGGAAGAAGAAGATTTAATTGAGAGAGGAAGGAGATTCCAGAGCACGGGAGCTAAGTGGGAAAAACGGCGACCGCCGAATTTCTTAGTTTTATTCTTAGGAGTGACCAGCAGATGACGGTGGGCGGATCGGAGGTTACGTATTGGACAGTGAGGGCGGATAAGGGATTTGAGAAACGCTGGGCCAGAGCAGTGAAGGGCTTTGAAAGTAAGACATGCCACCTTAAAAGCTGCCCTTTGTTCTATTGGAAGCCAATGAAGGCTATGGAGCAAAGGTTTGGCCGATTGCCATCTGGGGATTCCATGAATCAGGCGGGACGCCTGTTTCTGGACGACTTGGAGGCGATGTGACAGATATTGTGGGAGACCCTGGTAAATGGAGTTGGAGAAATCCAAACGAGAGAGTACAAGGGAGATTACGGTTTGGGTAAGTGCCGCAGGGGGAAGGAGATGGCGGATTTTGCGGATCCTCCTAAGTTGGTACATGCAGTATGAGACTACCACTCCAACTTGGGCTTTGAGGGAGAGTTCGGCGTCAATGATTATCCCCAAACTCTTTACTGTTTTTGCAGGGACAGGGGGAGAACCGAGCTCCAGAGGCCAGAACTGCGGGCCCCAGTGGACGTGGCTGAGTCCAGGGAGAAGGAGCTCAGTTTTACCGGGGTTCAGCTTCAATTGGTTCTGGTTCATCCAGAGTTGGATGGGATTCATGGCATCATGGAATGTGTTGATGGCATGTGGTGAGTTGAGTGAGAGGATGATTTGTAAATCGTCAGCATAATTGTAGACGATGATATCCCATTTCCGAAAGGATTGAATGAGTGGCCGGAGGTATAGATTAAATAAAAGCGGGGAAAGGGAGGAGCCCTGAGGGACTCCGCAAGATGTGGGGATTTGTTTGGCAGTGTAGGGACCCAGGCGGACCGCCTGTGTTCTTCCGGTGAGGAAGGACCTGACCCACTCAAGAGCAACACCTTGAATGCCAGCCTGCCCGACACGGTGGAGGAGGATGTTATGATCCACCGTGTCGAACGCGGCCGACAAATCAAGTAGGATGAGGGCTTGGGTGAGTCCCGCGTCCGCGTTGCTCCTGAGTGTGTCAAGAACTGCCAGAATGACGGCCTCTGGAGAGTGGGCGGGTCTGAAGCCGGCCTGATTAGGCTCAAGGTTACACGGAAGATTCAATAAAATTTGACAGGCACCGGGTGCCGTGGGCCTCCATTAGTTTAGAGAAGTATGGGAGGAGGGAAATGGGACGATAATTTGACGGCTCTGCGGGGTCGGCACTGGGCTTTTTGAGGAGGGGCACCAAAATGGCCTGCTTGAAAGAAGTGGGAAAGATGCCACTACTGAGAGACCTGTTAGGTAAAGGTAGAATGCAATCTGGCAGGTTAAGGCAGATACTCCGCAGAACAGATGATGGACAGCAGTCGATCGGGGAGCCTGACTTCACGCGGGTAGCAAGTTCCGCTAGAGAAGTAGGGTCTAATGTAGGAAAGGTGGGGAGGGTCGAGGAGTTATTAGAGGTGATAGCCAGTGAGTGTGACATGGGGAGGGAGAGATAGAATTTTTAATTTTTGTAATCTTTTCCAAGAAGAAAGAGTTAAGGGTGTCACAGGCCTCCTGAGTGGGGGTCTGGACAGGGAGGGTTCTGTCATCTGTAGTTAGCTCGTTCAGAACTCTAAACACCTCCTTAGATTTATCGACCGCCGAAGAGATCCTGTTGGAAAAGTGTTCCATTTTAGCTAGATTGATGGCTGCTTTGTAATCTTTTCGCGCGGCCAGATAGGATTGTCTGGCTAAGTCGGAGTAATCGCGTCTCCAAGTGCGTTCAAGCTGGCGCGTTTTTAATTTCTGAGCCCTAAGGTCGTCAGAGAACCATCTATGGGATTTCCGGTGCCTGGTGCGGGGAAATTTGACGAGAGGGGCAAACAGGTCACTGGCCGATTCTAACCAGGAACCGATGTCATGTTCTAATCCGTCAAATGTCGTTAGAAGGATGGGAGGCTGGACGGGTGCCGGCCAGGGTAGTAAGGAAACCCTAAGAGTCATATGTGCTCCATTTCCGTGAGAGGCCACCAGCCATCAGGGGGGCAGAAATCTGACCGGCGACTGTGATGGTGGTATCCACTAGGTGGCGGTCAGACCAGACACAGGGGAGTATGTCTGGTGGAGACAGGGCCAAATTGCAAGTCCAAATCTGGTCCAGTATATGTCCCTTGATGTGAGTGGGTTGGGTGACCTGTTGAGTGAGGTTCAGACTGTTAAAGGTCTCGAAGAGCTCTGTGGCATGGGGGCCGGCATTTGTATAGCTGAACCAGTAATTTAGATCACCGAAGATGGCGAAGCTGGAATGCAGCGTTACCAGAGTGGATAATTGTTCACTCATAATGGAGGAGAAGTATGGCATAGAATAGGGAGGCCGGTATAGGAGGAGGAAAGTGAGGGTGCCGGTGTCGGTTTGCACACTGATAAGTAGGTTCTCCACCTCGGGGAGGGGAAGAGAGTAAGAGGAGACAGAGTTCAGACGTTTAGACATAATGGCTGCCACCCCACCCCCGGGCCGATCACCGGGGCGATCGGCGTGAAGAATATAATAATCAGGGGGGAGGGCAGCCAGGATGTCTGGGAGGGACTCTGTTGTTAGCCAAGTTTCCGTAAGTAGGAGCATGTCCGGATTGTTGTTAGATAACAAGATGAAGATGTCCTCAGAGTGTTTCACTAGCGAGCGAGTGTTCAAGTATAACACCCTGATGGACGTGGTGTTCCTAATTGGCATAGCTGGAGGTGTGCGACCGCATAGATGGGGTTGATCAGGGCGCGCGAGGCCAGCGGTGAGTATGCGGCGGATAGCCGTTGGGAATGGCTTGGTAGCAGTGTATCGTAGATCTCTGAGTGATTGAGGTGAGTACGTGATGAGATGGTCAGCGTGGCGTGCCCTAGGGCCCGGTCTGGCACGGACGGGCGCAGACGGGCTTGCCTTAGGCGCGCCTTTGGCGCGCAAACGGCGCTCCCGCTGCGCTTGTCCGCTGCGCGTCCTGAAATGGCACATGATTTATAGAGAGAGATCATACCCAGATCTTTTGACTGGGTGTGAGTGTTTGATTATTTCAGATGCTCCGTTCATAACCACCCCCTTTTGTACCGCTAGAACATTTTAAGCATGATACATGTCGTTTTAAATTGAATCAGTTAACACACAAGCAGTGTTTGAAGCTGCTTCAGTACATTTTTTTTAGATTGTAAATTACTCTAACCGCTACATTATGGATCTTTTGGAATTTATTTAGTGAACATTGGGGTAAGCCCATATTGCCATACTCCATTTAAGCTTGAAAAAAGGCATTAGCCGTCATAACCTTTTGAGGGGAAGTGAGAAATTATACAGCACAGAGTGAGGAGATAGAACAAGCATTTACCTTCTAGACAATGAAAGAAGTCAATACGTTTAGAACAGTATATGCCTCCTCTGGACGGCCTCCCAGATTCGAAGGCCATAGGGAATATTTCTATCAATTCACCATGCTGAAGATTGACAGGATTTCAGATTCTTTTAGGATTACATTTGGGGAGATTTTGCTTCATCCATGAAGCTACTTAAGATAGCGTGGCTTGAACCTCAAAAATTGTATAATACTTAATGTTCATATTAATTATAGTTTGTGTGGGATCTACATAAAGACAATTACTGATATCCTGGCACGCTAACAGCCTATCACACTCAGGAACCATTGGAAAGCATACAGTGGGGCTATTGCGGTGGCACAGGGGCCTACAGGAGTGAGTGGTCTACTATACTTCAGATAGGACTACCTTTCATTACCCGACCAAGGAACCAAGGGCACATTTTTATTGTTTGAATTTAGGTTCATGTTCCCTGCACTATGCCACTTTGGTGAAACGTCATCAATTCAGTATTTAGTTTCAGACCATACAAATGTAATAACTGTGTGTATGTGTAAATAAGATATAGTAAATACACCCTTACTTGGATAAAGTGCTCTGCTGATCATGCCAGGAAATACCACAAAAAAGGTGGGCAATATTTTCAAGTAACCACCTAACACTGAGCCTCCTTTTGCATGTGAAAGGTTCTTGGCTGAGAGGGACCTCTGGACTAGTACCTGAAACAGACAAAAAACGATAAAAAGGACACAGCTCTGTTATACATCAATGATCAAGCAAGAACTTGGAGATAGTATCTGTAAAATGACCACCATTCAAATTTCTCAAACTAATTTGAAATTAAGTCACTTATCTACATGCACAAATGGTAAGAGTTCATGGTAACCTGCTTGCTGTAAATTGTAGAGGCCTGATTCACAAAGGTAAACTTCCACTGTTGTGTAAGTTTACACTTGATGTAGTAATTTTTCTACGTGTTGCTATTCGCAAACTATGAGTGTGGTTTACTACTAGTAATTTTACTAGTAGTAAAACTACACTTGTAACATTTTTGGCAGTAAAATTGCACTCATGGTTTGTGAATACCAAACAGTAGTAAAGTGAGGTAAACATACAATTTTGAGTAAGTTTACAGTCCTGTGGTAACTTTTTGATTATTTTGTTATCCACAAACTATGAATGTCAATTTACTGGTAGTAACTTTACTGGTAGTAAGATCACATGAAAATATTGGTATTAAAATTACACATATTGTTATGTGATTAAGGTCCTTTGGAGGCCGAAAAAGTGTCAAGGAGATTTTGTAATCAATTGTCTGGAACAACTTTGTCCTGAGTGAACGTCTCTCCTTAATACTACTGTGGAGTAGTGGCGTTTGTGATATTGGAAGCCGCTACACTGTCGTAAGGTCCGTTATTGAGATTGGCAGTGATTTGTTCTGTTATATATATTTGTTGTCCCTTTAATGCAGTCGCCTCTATAGTAAATGCTGGCAGTTGTATAGCTTTGATTCCTTCAAAATGGCATTCATGTGTGCCCAATTTTGGTCATAAATCCACCATGTTTGTGCTCTAATTGGTCATTAGAACTCTTTTGTGAATTTGTAGTTGATCAATTAGGAATTAACTGACTGGCTGATGATGGTGTAGAGAAGTACATGTATCAGTCTGAATGATTTTCTGACATCGATGAGAAATCTGTATGAGGTAATATAGAGAATGTGTCCTCATTTTAGCTTTCTAGAGCACAAACCATAATTTTTTAAAACAAAATTAACCCCTTCATTTTGTCGATTTCAAATGTAAATGCTTTACATTTTACAGTCTTGAATCCATCAGAATA
Organism: Lissotriton helveticus; assembly: GCF_964261635.1. NCBI lineage: Eukaryota > Metazoa > Chordata > Amphibia > Caudata > Salamandridae > Lissotriton > Lissotriton helveticus. The sequence goes on from NC_136058.1 coordinate 213,165,858, forward strand.
GTGTCCACATTTTTGTTGTAAGAATGTGAGCACTCTAAATGTTCATTAGAACAGTCCTGGAAGCTGGAGTAGACCATTGGGAGATCAACAGACAGGCTGCTGATGCAAGTGCACATTTTACTCAGAATATCAGCATTTATTTTCAAATTGCTGAGGAAGATGGTCTGAACTTATGGGAAATGTGCTCCAATTTTAGCTTCTGGAGCACCTTCTGTAACCTCTATGAATAAATCTCAGCATTTGTTTTTGGGGTATAATACCCTAAGAACTCACCTGAATTTTGAATATGAGCATAACACCACCAACAAATGATTACATTGTGACTAGAATCTGTAATCACATTAAAAAACAGGCTTTCAAAACGATTCATTTTAATGGGTGCATGACCCTGATTCCAGCCATTTAAGTAGTGTTCACTTGGACCCACTGAAATGCCCCAGGCTTTCTGAGGGTGCTCACCCTCCTCCTTTATATTTTTTTTAGAACACAATTACCATGCCCCTGATTCCTATAGTGTCTACCTCAACATATTGTTCATGTTGTGGTCAGCCAATAAGGATTGACTAATTGCTTTCAAATTGGTGAGTCAGAGCATATCTGGACACCAATAGTTTAGATTAACCCACATTTTAATTACTTTGTGCCCAATCCGAGCCCAGCTGTAAATGCTAATGTCTCAAAATTCACTGAAAGAATTGGCACCAAATCACAAAAGCATGCTTTCTGAGCAAATTTCTATCTTTTGCCAAATTTGGTTTAATTCTGATTAGCCATTCTTCTCTGTATTGGAGAGTAAAGCTTCCTTTGGGAATTAACATGGGGACTCCCACTTTTAGGACCCACTTGCCTTTTTCTTGGGTCCCACTTGACAGGTCAGTGTGAAATGCTTTGTGATAGAGCTGCAGTAAATGAACTTTTTTTGGTCACCACTGGTTAGTTATTGTTTAGTCAGCTGTTCCTTAGGAAAAGCGTTTTTTTTTGCCAATGAATGTGGCTACATTCGATGAATCTCACCAACATTTTCCTAAAAAGTGCTACTGTTTGACTAGTTTGTGCATGGAAAGTTATGCAGGTTTGAGAAAAAAGGGGGTCCCAAAACACAAACCCCCCATGCATTTTTCATAGACTCCTTTAGGCAGGCATACAGCAAACATTGCTGAACAGAATTACACTAAATTTCGTTCTCCCCCCCGCAGTTTAATTTGTGTCCATACATGGCATGATTTACTAGCAGTGTTTGCTACCAGCACCAGTCAAAGAGCATAAAAGGTGTTGATTCTGCCTGAGGCATGTGTCCGCGTGAGTGCATTCTGTGCCCATGGCACTTTATTGCTATTTTAATGTGATTGTTAGTCATTCACAATTCACACCACTCTTTAGTTGCCTACAGGACATACAGTTAAGTGGTTGTTTCGTGCCGCCATTGTTACCCACCGCTGTTATCGCTCACTCCACGCTGCTGCTATCTACCCCCGTTCTTTGTAGGGACCCAGCCAACAGTGATGTGTGTATCAGGGTTTTCTGGGTTGCGCTTTCGAAGAACACAGACTGTAACATTCTTTCGGTGAATTGTGTGAGTTTATAAACATCAGGCGCATGAAGTCAACAAGTGCCATGTTTAGTCAGAACCTTGTGACTCTTTCAGCCTAGTATCACAAGATCGGGTGATCAGACTTCAACATTTTGGCATATGTTTCATAATCAGTAGGTACTGATAAACTTTACTTCTTTGCTTTGAAAGGCAGATTACAAGTACCTGCACTTCTCAGCAGAGGTTCAGTAATTTCATTGGAAGAGTACAGACACTTACTTCTGTCAGTAGTATGTAAAAGAAATCTGCAAATAGAGAGCATTTTGATTCTGCTATGATCAAAATGTAAGTTACATTCATATAGAGCAAATACAGCAAACTTTCTGCCATATTCCTCTCTTTTGAATGAAGTGACTGGAATGTGTCTTGTGGTGAGATAACGCGCGTAGTTGTCCTAAAGGCATAATCCTGTTTCTCAGCACCAGAAGCATCCGCACCTTAGCAGCAACTCAGCACCAATGCATTACCAACCCAGGAGCAACTCAGCACCAATGCATTACCACTTCAGCACCTATGCAACACCACCTCAGCACAACACCAACTCAGGATCACTCAGCACCACCTAACTACCAGATCAGCACCACCTGTCACCAGCCCAGCACCACCGCCTCAGCATGACTCAGCAATACCACAGCATCACTCAGAACCACCTCAACACAAGCCCACCACCGCCTCAGCACCACTTCAGTATCAATCAGCACCAGTGCAACACAACCTCAGCACCAGCACCAGCACAGCACATACACATCAGCACAGCATTAGTGCAGTACCACCTCCGCATCAACAAAGAACATCTTAATGTCAGCACAGCAAAATCATAGCGTTAGCACAGCACCACCTCCACATCAGTGCACCGCCACCACTGCAGCACCTACTCAGTATCAGTGCAGCACCACCTCAGCATTAGCACAGCATTACCTCAACACAGCACCAACTCAGCATCACTCAGCACCACCTAAGCACCAGCACAGTACCACCACTTCAGCCTGACTCAGCACTACTTCAGCATGTCAGCACTCACTCAGCATCACCTGAGCACCAACACCGCACCACCTCAGCAGCATCAGCACAGCACCCTCTCAGCATCAGCAAAGCAAAACCCCCACAACAGTGCACAACCACCAGTGCAGAACCAACTCAGCAAGAGAGCAGCACCACCAGAGCACCAGCGCAGCACCACCTCAACATCAGCACAGCATCATCTCAGCACAGCACCACCAGCGCAGGCCCATCTAAGCACCAGCGGAGCACTTTCAGCACAAGCTCAGCACCACTATAGCAACACTTCAGCACAGCCCCACCTCAGCAGCAGCACAGTGTCACCTCACCACAGCACCAACTCAGCATCATTCATCACCAGTGCAGCACCACCACCACAGCATCCCTCAGCACCAGGACACCACCGGATGTCTGACATAATATCGAAGTCGAAAATATCGACGTCAAAAATATCGGTGGCGGAATATCGGCGTCAAGAACATCGAAGTCCTATTTACATTAAAATAAGTACAAAAATATCAGAAAAAAATATCGGGAAAAATATTATTTTTTAATGTTTTAAAATAATAAAAAATTAAATAAATAATACATATAATTAAAATAAACATAGTTAAAATATGTTTTAAATGATAAGTAATACATATAATGTAAAACAAATTAAACATATACATATAAAATATAATATATATATACTTACTTAATATTTACAATTCATTACTCTAATAACTTATAACTTGTTAAAAAACATTTTATAAATTTTAAATACATACATACACATACAACAATAATATAAATACAAATATCATACACATACAACAATAATATAAATACAAATATCAAAACTAACAAATAATAAAAAATAATTTTAAATAAATTATACACTAAATTAACTAAAACAGTAAAGATTGGATAGTGTAGGGGTAAAAACTCCAGAGAGTGCAACAGAGACCACTGTGCCCTCGGCCTGGTCACCCCCACACCTCCCGCCTGCTCCTCCTTACCTGCCTGAGCCTCGCAACCAGCGACGCCCCAGCCGCCACAGGACCACCCAGAGACGCCCCAGCTGCCACAGGGCCGCCGCCGAGCCCCCAGGCTTCCCGCCGGGTCCCACGAGACCCCGCCCCCCGGCCGCCGATTGGTTCCAGCGCTCCCCGCCTCCCCGCAGACCCTCCCTACCGGATCCCCTCTTAAGGGGTCCCGCACCGCTGCCCTGGAGTGACCACTGTGCCCTCGACCTGGTCACCCCCACACCTCCCGCCTGCTCCTCCTTACCTGCCTGAGCCTCGCAACCAGCGACGCCCCAGCCGCCACAGGACCACCCAGCAACGCCCCAGCCGCCACAGGGCCGCCGCCGAGCCCCCAGGCTTCCCGCCGGGTCCCACGCGACCCCGCCCCCCCCGCCGCCGATTGGTTCCCGCGCTCCCTGCCTCCCCGCAGACCCTCCCTACCGGATCCCCTCTTATGACGCCCCCAGAGCGACCGCGCAGCGGACGCGCGCAGCGGGAGCACCAATTGAGCACCGAAGGTGCGCCAAAGGTAAGCCCGTCTACGCCCGTCCGCGCCTGGACCGCGCCCAGCGCCAGGACCCCTGGCCCTCGCAGACCCCAGCCCACCAGCCGGACGTACGACGCCGCCACCCTCAACGCACTCAACGCCGTCCGAACCCCTGGATGCTACCGAGCCACCCCGAGACGCACCCACGGACCCTTCACCTGCCAGTCCTGCAAGTTCTCCTGCATCCGGACCTGCACTGCACCAGCATCCACCAAGCCGAACACCAGCAGCAACCACCTGAAGTGCATCCTGCTCAACACCCGCTCCGTCCACAGACACGCCGTCCAACTTTGGAACCTCCTCGACACCACAGCTCCTGACGTTGCCTTCCTCACGGAAACCTGGATGAACGACTCCTCAGCACCCGACATCGCCATCGCCATCCCAGAGGGATACAAGATCATCAGGAGAGACCGCGACAAACAGACTGGAGGAGGCATCGCCATCATCCACAGAAACAGCATCCGCATCTCGACCAACACCGACGACACCCTGACAACCGCCGAACACCTGCACTTCCAGATCCACACCGACCCCAAGACCACTCTCAGGGGCACCCTGATCTACCGACCCCCGGGACCATGCACTCAATTCAGCGAAGACATCGCCGACTTCATCAGCCCGCACGCCCTCCCCTCCGCTGACTACATCCTCCTCGGGGACATCAACTTCCACCTGGAGAACAACAACGACCGCAACACCACCACCCTGCTTGACAACCTCGCCACCCTCGGACTCAAGCAGCTGGTGACCACCCCCACCCACCTCGCCGGACACACACTCGACGCCGTCTTCTCGTCCAGCAAAGACATCGCCTTCAGTCACGCCACTGGACTCCACTGGACGGACCACAGCTGCATCCACTTCACCTTCAGAAGGACCACGGTCCACCACCACCAGCAACAGGCTGCACGAAGAAGCTGGAACAAGATCACAGCCGACCAACTCGCCGCATCCCTAAACCAGCACCCTCCCGCCAGCTCAGCGAACCCCAGCCAAGCCGCCGACAACCTCACGAAATGGATCTGCACCTGCGCCGACGAACTCGCCCCTCTGAGGACCCCGCCCAGCAGACCCGGAAGCAAGAAGGCCCCGTGGTTCACCGACGAACTCAAGAGCTCCAAGAAGAACTGCCGTGCCCTCGAGAAAGCCTGGAGAAAAGACCCCACACCGGACAACATGACGACCCTCAAGCTCGCCACCAGAAAGCACCACCAACTGATCCACGCCACCAAGAAAACAGCATTCAAGGACCGGCTGGACAACAACGCACACAACAGCAAGGAACTCTTCAACATCGTGAGAGAGCTCTCCAACCCCAACGCCGGAACCAACGACATCACCCCATCGCAAGACCTCTGCAACTCCCTCGCCTCCTACTTCCACAACAAGATCGCGGACATACACAACAGCTTCAACACACAAACAACGCTTCCCACGACCACACCAACGCCCCCCACCACCACCCTCAACGCCTGGACACCGATCAACCTCGAAGACACCATCAGCACGATGAACTCCATCCACTCCGGATCTCCAACCGACCCCTGCCCCCACCACGTCTTCAACAAGGCCGACGCTGTCATCGCACCCCACCTGCGGGACATCATCAACACCTCCTTCGACACCGCCACCTTCCCTGAGAGCTGGAAGCACGCCGAACTCAGCGCTCTACTAAAGAAACCAACGGCGGACCCCACCGAACTCAAGAACTACCGCCCCATCTCGCTCCTCCCGTTTCCAGCCAAAGTCATCGAGAAGACCGTCAACAAGCAACTGGCAGCCTTCCTCGAGACGACTGGATCCCTCGACCCATCTCAGTCAGGCTTCCAGGCCAACCACAGCACCGAGACCGCCCTCATCGCTGCCACTGACGACATCCGAACCCTGCTGGACAACGGAGAAACAGCGGCCCTCATCCTCCTGGACCTCTCCGCGGCATTCGACACTGTCTGCCACCGCACCCTAGTACAGAGCCTCGGCAACGTCTGAATCGAGGAGAAGGCACTGGAATGGATCATCTCCTTCCTCGCCGGAAGGACACAGAGAGTCCGCCTCCCCCCGTTCAGATCAGAAGCCACGGAAGTCATCTGCGGCGTCCCTCAGGGCTCCTCGCTCAGCCCCACCCTCTTCAATGTCTACATGAGCCCCCTGGCGGCCATCGCACGCCAACACAACCTGAACATCATCTCCTACGCCGATGACACCCAGCTGATCCTCTCCCTGACCAACGACCCCGCCGCCGCCAGAGCCAACCTACACGAAGGGATGAAAGACGTGGCTGAGTGGATGACGACCAGCCGCCTGAAACTGAACACAGACAAGACGGAAGTCCTCATCCTGGGCTCCTCACCCTCCGCCTGGGACGACTCCTGGTGGCCCCCCGCCCTGGGCAACGCACCCAAACCGACAGACCACGCACGCAACCTGGGCTTCATCCTGGACTCCTCCCTCTCCATGACCAGACAAGTCAACGCCGTCTCCTCGTCCTGTTTCAACATCCTGCGCATGCTACGTAAGATCTTCCGGTGGATCCCCACCGAGACCAGGAAGACGGTCACCCAGGCCCTCGTCACCAGCCGTCTGGACTACGGCAACGCCCTCTACGCCGGAACCACCGCCAAGCTCCAGAAGAGACTCCAGCGTATCCAGAACGCCTCGGCGAGACTCATCCTCGACGTCCCCAGACGAAGCCACATCTCCAGACACCTGAGAGACCTGCACTGGCTCCCGATCAACAAGAGAATCACCTTCCGGCTCCTCACCCACGCACACAAAGCCCTGCACAACCAAGGCCCGACTTACCTCAACAGCCGCCTCAACTTCTACGCTCCCAAACGCCATCTCCGCTCGACCAGTCACGCCCTCGCTGCCGTCCCCCGCATCCGAAGAGCGACAACAGGAGGAAGGTCCTTCTCCCACCTGGCCGCCAAGACCTGGAACTCCCTCCCGACTGACCTACGCTTGACCCAAGACCACCTCTCCTTCAGGAAGAAGCTCAAGACCTGGCTATTCGAGCAGTAGCGGACCCCCCCCCCTAGCGCCTTGAGACCCTCCGGGTGAGTAGTGCGCGGTATAAATGCCAATGATTGATTGATTGATTGATTGATAGGGAAAGTGTTGGATAACATAGGGATTAAAATGACTATTCCAACTCCAGAGGGTGCAACATTAGGCAAAATGTTGGATAATGTAGTGGTTAAACTTACTATTCCAACTCCAGAGGGTGCAACAGTAGGGAAAGTGTTGGATAGCGTAGGGGTTAAAATTACTATTCCAACTCCAGAGGGTGCAACAGTAGGGAAAGTGTTGGATAGCGTAGGGTTTAAAATTACTATTCCAACTCCAGAGGGTGCAACAGTAGGGAAAGAATTGGATAGTGTAAGGATTAAAATTACTATGGTGGCCTGCAGACCCCCAGGGGTCCTTGACACATCCCCAGGGGATCCGCAGACAGCAGTTCTAAAAACACTGCAGAGTTCCTTGTATAATTAGCCGTTTTTGAGCAACAATAACAGTGTCAAGATAACGCCAGTGATTAATGCACCTACTGGAGAGAGATGAGAGTTTTGTCCACTGCAGCTTTGACTTATCTAATGTAGCACAGAGGTTTAATATGCCTACTGCAAAGAAAGTGTACAATGCATTTGAAAAACAGTATTTTATGTACATAGGTCAATGGGTTACTGCTTTTTTCACAGATATTCTTTTGTTACTGTGCAGTTCAAAAGTGACAATCGTAATCTAGCGCAGTGACCTATAAACTGTTAGCAAAGAGCTGCTTGCAAAATGGTACAAGTTAGTAACTTATGTTTTTTTCCCAGTCTTTTATTACCCTGATGCTTCTAAAAAGGTTTGTTTGGGTGGAAATACATTTTTATTGTTAAAGTCAATGCTAACCACTGTGTTATGCTCTGAATCCTGAGTTTGTGCTTCTCCAGACGAAGCCTTCCTTAAATATGCCTACCAGTATTTCTGGCACGTGAATCCTACACCTTGTAGTCCCCCTTTGCCTTACGTAACATTTTCAATACGCTGATTTACATATGTATGTATGTTTCATTTTCTCTATATGTGTGTGATGTAAAGTGCTCTGACATCCTACAATGGTATGTGAGAGGCTATAAAACAAATGAAATACATGTGACAGAGGGGCTATGGAGAGATGAGAGGCCCTGTTAAAGGGTGATAATAAGGGAATAACCCTAACAAACTTTGTTGTATCCTGGTGAATAGTAAGGTTTTCATTTATTATTCTTTAAGAGCTAATACAATTCAATATATAATGATAAATATGATGTAGACTGCACCATTGTTTCTTAATTTTTTTTGGGGGGGAGAGCCTCCCAAAGCCCCCTGTGGGTGGTCCGGCTCACTCACTGCCCTTGGTGTGCACCATATGGGGACTGGTCTGCAAACATATGCCAGGGCTGCTTTGGGTTTCCAGTCTGGCCCTGGCAAGAGCAGGACCCTTGTACTGCGAAATAAAACCAACCATTTAAAAGTTAATCACGGAGATGTAGCACCAACCTTCCCATTACCATTGGGAAGGCGAAGGCGCGCCAAAGGCAAGCCTGTCTGGGCCCGTCCGGGCCCAGACGGACCCAGGCCCAGTGACTCTGCCAGATGGCCCTCATGACCGTGTGGTGTATACTGGAGACGCGCTCCGCGCACTCCAACCTAAGAAAGTCCTTGCCTGCTACCACACGCATATTGATGGTAAACCCTTCTCTAATTGTATGCGCTGCAATCCGACTCCCTTGAGCTCGACAAAACCCGGATTGAAGATAGGACTTCTTAACTGCCGCTCCCTTCCTAAACATGCTCTCGAAACCAACCTGTTAATCCAAGATCAGGATTTCGATTTACTGTTTTTAACGGAAACTTGGCTATCAGATAGCTCCGACTCGGACATCGTCACGGCCCTTCCCACAGGGTACCTCTGCCAAGCCTTACATAGACCCAAAGGGAGGGGAGGGGGGGGTAGCCATAATCTTCAGGGATCAATTTACCTGTAGAACCTCCAACGCCCATATCGAGGATTGCGAAAGCTGTCAATTCTCCATCCAAACCTCCCCAGCTCACTCCCTGTCAGGGCTACTGATCTACCGCCCCCCAGGTGCTCCTGGCAATTTCATTAATGCCGTCATCGAATCAGTGTCACAACTAGCATCTTCTACCTCCAACTTCCTTATGCTAGGCGACCTAAACCTCCACTTCATGGACCCTACGGACCGGATAGCCTCTGACCTCCGGCAAGACCTAATGTCACTCAATATCCGACTGGTCAACAACGAGCCTACCCATGAGAAGGGACACCTACTGGACCCCATCCTCACTAATGTAGCAACTATCACCACCAGACCACCCGTGACCCTCCCATGGACGGACCATTTTCTGGTCCCTATCTCCTGGGAAATATCCACCACGAACCCCCTAACCACTAAAATTCAGGTAACCGACAGACGGTGGCATAAACTCACACCCGGGGAATGGGCCGCCGTCCTTGCAGACTCCATCCCCGAGCTCTCCACCGATCCTGCCACGGCTGACAAGCAGTTTAATGAGTGGATTACCTCTTCTCTAGATACACTTCTCCCCAAAACTGCGACCCTCAAACATCCCAAAAGACTATTCCCTGCTCTATGGTACACCCCAGAGCTTAAAGCCCTGCGCCAAGAGTGCAAGAGAACGGAACGCTCTTGGAGAAAAAACAAATCGGAAACTAACAAAGACATCTATTCTACCTCCCTTTTAATCTATAAAACCGCTATTCGAAAAACTAAAAGTGCTTTTTTCCAGGAGAGAATAGAGAAAGCGGGATGCTCCAGTAAGGAATCCTACGCCATCCTTAAAGAGCTTCTGAAAACCCCAGAACAGGGACCGACATACCCCACGGATCCTAAAGCCGATCAGGAAAAATGCCAACAATTAGCTAATTTCTTCCATGATAAAATCCAAACAATTCTTGATTCAATCCCCCTCGCGAATCCGTGTGAAGAAAACGATCTCCCGTACTCCTCAACACCTACTTGTCTCTCTTCTTGGGGTCAAGTTACAACTGAAGAAGTAGGAAACACGCTGAAATCCATAAAGAGCGGATCTCCCAGGGATCCCGCCCCACTCCGGATCTTCAAGGAGGTAGCCCCCACGATCATTCCCCCTCTGACATATCTGATCAACGCCTCACTCCAACAGGGAGTTGTACCCCCGAGCTGGAAGACGGCCGTCGTAAAAGCTCTACTAAAGAAACCTTCCCTCGACCCCGAAAATCTGGCTAATTACAGGCCCATCTCCCTACTCCCGGGAGTCAGCAAGATTGCTGAAAAATTGGTTAATAGGAAACTCTCTCAGTTCTTGGAGAGCAACAATAAGCTAAAAAGTTCCCAGACGGGCTTTCGTCCAGGGCAGGGCACTGACATCGCCCTCCTGGCAGCGGTAGAGGAAGCCAGAGCACTACTGGGCGGAGGAGGATCAGTGGCAGTGATCCTCCTCGACCTAAGTGCGGCATTCGATACCGTCAACCACCAACTTCTCATCAAAAGACTTAAGAGAGTTGGTGTGGAAGGCTCGGCCCTTTCCTGGCTCTCATCCTTCTTAGCTCAACGGACCTATCAGATCTGGGAGAAGAACGCCTGCTCCTCCGAAATTCCCCTCCAATGTGGTGTGCCTCAGGGCTCCTCCCTGAGCCCCACTCTATTTAATATCTATATGTCCACATTGGAGGAGGTTATCACCCCATTCGGAGTGAGCGTCGTCAGCTATGCTGACGACACACAACTAGTGGTGTCTCTATCTCACCCCAGACAACAATCAGCAGACCTATTTAACTGCCTTACGCAGGTCCACTGCTGGATGAACAATTCAGCCCTAAAACTAAACGGGACGAAAACTGAAGTTCTGCTCCTCGGCCCGAAAGGGCTAACACTCTCCCCGAACATCTGGCCAGCTTGTATGGGCCCCCCCTGATCCAAAAGAAGAAGTAAAAAGTCTGGGTGTGTGGCTCAACACTAACCTCTTATTCACTGTGCAGGCAAAGAAAGTAGCCGGGACCTGCTTCGGGCTCCTGAAATCGCTGAGGAAAGTCCTGCCCCTCCTGCCCTTTAACTCCCAAAAATTGCTAATTCAAGGCCTAATACTTTCGAGGCTCGATTATAGCAATGTGATCTATCTAGGCGCCCCTGAAGCGACCCTTAACAAGCTTCAGAGAATCCAGAATACTGCAGCCCGGATTATCACAAATACCCCTGCCAGAACTTCCGCTAAACCTGCTCTAAAACTCCTCCACTGGCTTCCCATAAGGGAGCGGGTCAAATTCAAGGCCTTGTGCCTAGCCCACAAACTACTACAAAATCAAGGCCCCCCTGTTCTCAGTAAACTCATCACACCCTATAAATCCACAAGATCCCTCCGTTCGGACACAGAAAATTTCATCACCACCTCCAGATTCAAGAAAGCCCGCTCGGGTGGAAGACGTTTCTCAGTCCAAACTGCACGCCTTTGGAACTCGCTCCCCCGCGACCTGCGACTCGAACCACAATACCTTCGCTTCAGGAAGCGGCTCAAGACTCATCTTTTTCCACAATGATTCATGCTTACTCTTAACACTGATCTTCTGTCCCCCCCCCCCTTTTTGCTTGCCCTCGGCCCGCTGAACTGAAGAGATAGGGTTCCTAGCGCTGGGATACCTCAGGGTGACTACGTGCTCTACAAAAATAAATAATAATAATAATAATAATAATTAAACTGTTTAATTTTTTGCAAATTCTTTCAATATAAAATACTAAGGAGGATATTTACAACAGAAGTGGTGGACTGTGTGGTTAGCCTCCTTACCTTAATGACATGCTCCGCTACTTCAGAAACGCAGGGCTGCACCATATTTACAAGAATGTGGTGCAGCCCTGTGTTTTCCCCTGTGCTGGACCTTCACTTACTTAGTGTAGCGCCGAAGTAGGAACCTTTGCACAATAGTGCAAGGGTGTCTGCATGTAGGGGAAGATTGTTTATGTACAGGAAGGTCCCCCTTCCTGCACATAAACAATCTTTCAAAGTCGTTTTGTGGCTTCTAGGTGTGCTGCACACATTGAAGTTACAAAAGATTGTTTATATGAAGGAAGGGGCACCTTTCTGAACGTAAACAATCCAAGGTGTTTCGCTTTTCCTATGTGTGCTGCACCACACATCGAAAAAGCAAAAGCGAGGAGAAATAAAGCATTTCTCCTCGTTTTGGCAAGTTAAGACTATGTTTTCCCTGGTCTTAATTTTTGCACTGCCTCCTATTCATGCTACCCTTGTAAATAGTGGCAGCATCAAAATCAATGGATGTTGCAGTGGAATGCCCACCGCAACACCCACCGCCCACCCCTTTCACGCTAAGCATTGCGTGAAAGGGGAGCTTATTTACAAGGCAGCGTAAAGATGTCTTGTAAATAAGGCGAAGCACCTATTGCCACGGGAACGTCGCAAAAAGTGACGTTCTCATGGCGATAGGTGATTGTGAATATGCTCCTAAAATTCTTAGAAATTTGAGTACTCGTTTTGTGTGCACACGTTTGTTTATTTTTTTAAAATACTGTTTCAATGTTTGAAATTTAAATTATACAAATTGCGTGGGGGCCCCGGCTTCCAGTGGTGACTCAATGGGGGTCCTCAGGAGTCAAAAGTTTGGGAACCACTCGCATAGGGATTTTGATTAGGAACGGCACCGCCAGAGTATTTGCTATTGCCTGCCTGGACGCGAGCACTAAAAGTGCTCCGATTATTGGTACTTACCATTTTACTTCCAATTGCTCTCACCACTGTGTGACTTACTCTAGAGTTATTGTTATGTACATGAGATACTTGCAGTATCAATACTGTTAATAAGGATTACGAGTGCACAGGCTACTTGTACAATTGTATCAAGGACTTCGGTCCATTTTGGGGGTTTTTGGTTATCCCCTTACCTGTAGCACCGTTCATTGTTTAATTTCCCTTTACAACAAAGACGTTTACGACTGGAGGCACCAATGCATACCGCATCACTACAAACCCTCTGCTGGTATTAATTACCCTTGTTAACCATCCCAGAGGAGCTGGGTGCATAGGGTTCAAGTGGTGTCAGAAACCTTCGTCTTTTCCAATGGCGTGATGCGAAGAAGTGCTGCTGCCGGGAAGATGAACAGTGTCCAGTGGAATCCAAGCCTGCATCCGTGGTGAGAAGAACCTGAAAGCAGAGGGTGACAAGGGGCACAGTATACGAATGCCCACTGATGTTGGGTGCTTCAGGTGAGAAGATAGGATGCTTGACTCTGCAGCCATGGGGACCAGGAGATGTTGACGACAACCAAAGTCTGGAGGTGAGCTTCCCACAAAGGATGTCGAGAGCTGGGGGATCAGTGTCCGGATCAAACATCAACAAGCCTTGGCAATTTCAACCCACGTGGGCAGAGGAAATAAGCTACGGTGAGGACCAGCAAGGTCAAAGTTACCTTCACAACGACCCCCAGGTCAACGGACCAGGGATCGCGAAGGAACCTCGAGCTGAATCACAAAATACCAGCCCATGGAACACTTGTGGAGTATAGGCTGGAAATCTTCAGTGGAAATACTGCTCGGGGTCAGAACTACAAAAGCCAAAAGTACAGCCTCAGGGATCGCCAAAAAGCATATGCTGCTGCAAATGTACAGAGTGCACAAGGGTTCAGGTTGCACGGTCCCCACGAGGGATATTGGTCTCAGAATTACTGAGAGGTCAACCTCAGGGACCTCCAAGCCGCAAGCCCTGCCTCCGGGCCGCAAGCTCTGCCTCCAAGTTGAAGCTCCGCCTCCCGGCCGGAAACTCCGCCTCCGGGCCGGAATCTCCGGCCCGAGTGCGGACATAAAGTTAGTAGACTTAAAGCTATTCTGTGAATACCGAAAGTAGTAAGTTCATTTTGTGAATCCCGAAACTAGTAAGTTCACTCTGTGAATCCTGAAAGTAGTAGGTGCATTCTGTGAATACCAAATTGTAGAAAGTTTAGGATTTAGTCTTAAGTTCATTCTGTGAATCGGGCCCAACATGTTTCTAAGAAGCCGTTTTAAAGTTAGCATTTACCGCAAGGTTATAATGCACTTAAAATATATATGGTTGGCTGCATCACAAACAACCCCGGAAAATAGGTTCCGAAGCCTGAGGGGGGCTCTGCTCATGCACGGGCACCATCTCACATAAAGCCCAGCACCCTGCCATCAGGATTGATAAGGCTAGGTTTATATGTGCAGTGATTTAGAATAGATAAAGTGAACTTATATCTAAGTAAGAGGTTCATGCACCACCTTACACAGGTTGCTGTAGCAGACCTGTGATGTCAGTTTGAATGGTCTCACAGGGGTGGCATGATGCATGCTACAGCCCTTAGGAGGCATCTGGGGTACCTATGCCCTGGGTACATAGTATACCATATACTAGGGACTGATAAGGGTACCCCAGTATCCAATCTGGAGTGTACCTAAAGTACATGCAATCAATTTAGAGAGAAAGCGGATAAACTAGGGTCCTTATTAGCAGGATCCCAATCAGACTAGTCAAAAACCAGCAAAACACCAGGAAAAAAGTGGGGGTAACCATGCAGTCAGATTATACCTTCCTACATACATGGGTTATTGATTGGTTGTCTGAGTATCTGTATGTGTGCCTGAGTATCTGTGTGGGTGGGTGGGGGGGTGATTTTTTGCATAGATGAGTGCGTGGCTGATTCACTGGGTGAGTTCAAGAGTATATCTGTGAAGGGCTGTATGAGTGGGTGAGTGTATGTATGGGTGTGTTGGTGAGTGTTTAGATGTCTCAGTGGTACATGTGTGAGTAACTACATATGTGAAAGGCAGTATTTGTGAGTGTTGGAGTACATAAATGACTATATGTGAGAGTGAGTGATTGTCCAACACAGCAGGAATGCTAATTTCTTATAACAGGCCATGCCCCCTTTGCCCACCACTCTACAAACACACTCCCTGGCGTTCTCTTGGATGGGGATTGAAGTCCCCTTCGCTTCTGAGGGTCTTTTAGGATCCAACTAGCCTAGTCTTACCTCCAGTAAGCCCCACACAGTGGGATTGCTGAGCGGTGAACAAAGGCAATGTCCCCTTTCACCACCACTCAGCATACACGCCTCTTGGAGCGTTCTAAGTCTGGGTATTAAGTCCCAACTAGCCCACCAGGTACCTGTTATATCTATTTAAAGTTGTATTTATTGTTTCTAGACATTTAACAGAAATGTATGTGTATTAATGTTGGGTTAGAAGATGGAAATGCATCTTTCAACTAATGTTGTTTTATGCATCTTTCAACTATGTGTTGCTTAGCAGGATTAGAATGTTTGGGCTCTGGCTGGTCAGTTGAAGGCTGGAGCTGAAAGAAGAAACACTCTGCTTGGATCTGAGTGCTGTACTTTACTAGAATAAATTGTATTCTTCAATTATACTTCTATTTGTCATCATTGGATGTAACATAAATTTGGCGATGAGGTGGTCAAGTCAGCACTCTTGGACCCATCATTTCTCATCTCTAAGAAGATCCCCCAAGAACTACAGTGTTTCCTCATTTAAATCATCACCTACATCTTGAAGATTTTTCTTCTCCAATTGATCTAGCCTTCATGAAGAAAATTATTAGTATTCCAGAAAAGTCAATTTTGAATTTATTACATTCTGGAAACATTGTTACTATTACTTAATATTCATTGATACCATTTTTTTTTAAACTAAATTATCCTTTACATTGCGCATTAAACCTAGTCTTAAATCTACTGGAAGCTTTGCTGCATATGCTTAATATCATCGATGCAGGCTCGTAGATTCTGAAATATTTATAACTGTATTTTTACGCTTTGAATCCACATTTTTGAGTCTACTCGGAGCTTATGATTTGAGACTGAATTGCTCATTCTCTTGTGCATGAATTGAGGGTTTTGAGTCTACTGGGAGCTTTGCTGCATATATTTAGTAATTTCGATGCAGGCTCATAGAAACTAGCGCTGACGGCTTTTTACTCAGAGTTTATATTCCGAGACTGAATTGCTCATTGCCTTGATATTGAATCTTGATTCTACTGGGAGCTTCGCTGCATACTTTTAGTAATTTCGATGCAGGCTCATAAAGACTAGCAGACGTTCTCTTTGCGCATTGTGTTTGTATTTTGGATCCACTGGGACTTTGTCTGCATACCATATTTGTTAATGCGCGCTTGAGAAGGAAGATGAGAAGAAAGAAAGGAAAGAGTACAGACTTGTAAAGGTTGCTGAAACTCAGGAATGTCATTGAAATTTTTCTTTTAACAATTAATTTACCGCATTGGAATATCGTTAAGACTCTGAGGCGACTTTCAAATATTGTTTAACGCTCACCAGTTAATTGAGACTTACACGAGGCGAGCCTTCCATTTTTGCCATTCTGTTCCTTGATTCTCCTGGAACTACTTCGAACTGCGTCATCACGCCACGTACAGTCATCACGCTATGCACGTTCAACGTGGTAGCCATCTTGTTTACTCATAGCAACCACCGTTTGCATTGTTTTGACGCGAAGTAGCTTCTGAAGCCGTATTTACTATTTAAATTAGACGCTGATCTTCACGTCTTCAACTTGAATTGTGCTGATCTTCTCGTCTTCATCTTGAATTGTGCATCACTACGCTGATGCACACAGCTGCCCTAGTACACGTTGATGCACACAGCTTTTTAACTAGCACGTAGCATTATAAATTGTGCATCTTGGCGCTGATGCACATAGCTTCTTCTAAATACGCGGATGCACTCAGCTTTCTGATTAATACGCAAGTATTTATATAATTATTTACTATTTAGTCACAAGGTTAATAATAACTTTCATTTTAATTAATTTTTAGTCACTTTACTGTTTTATTGATTTTCATGGCTATCCAAACAGCAGTCCGTCCTGCACCTTTTCTTGCAGAACCTGGTACACCGAAAATAAAATGGTCTCAGTGGTACAAGTCGTTTAACAGTTATATTATAGCTATTGATGGTGGTAAATTTTCTCCTGTCTGGAAAAATGCCATGCTATATAATGCTTTAGGTGCAGAAGGACAAAGGATATTTGATCATCAACCTCAGATTATTCGTCCACCCTCCGATGATTGGAATGAATATACTCAAACTTTATTAAGACTAGAAAAACAATTCAAAGACAAACCAAGCATTATTGTTGAAAGACACAAGTTTTATACTCGAAAACAAAGAGAACATGACAGTGTTGATACCTTTTTAGCAGAGTTAAGAATTCTTGCTGCTTCTTGTGAATTTGAAGGTCCCATTGAGCAATACTTAAGAGACCAATTAGTTGTTAATTGCTACAACAATGAAGTTCAAAAAAAGATATTATGCTGTAGGAATCCTTCACTCATTGAGACTTTAGAAATAGCAAGGGGCATTGATAGGTCTGTTTCAGCTTCTAAAGAACAAACCTTCCAATTCAGAAACAGTGAATAAAGTGTCACAACAAACATCGCAAACCATTATGCATCGGGATAAATCTACTAACAAAAGTGAAGGGAGAAAGACTGACAAATCTCTTCAATGCTTTAGATGTGCCTTTAGATGTGGCTCAAAATCACACCTTGCTAATTCTCCTACTTGTACAGCAATAAAGAAGCAGTGTACCAATTGTAAGAAAGTTGGACATTTTACCTCAGTTTGTAAATTTAAATCTAAAACAATGTATGTTGAAGCTGGGAATTCTAATGAACTAAGACTAACGAGGGAAGAACATTCTGTAAAGAAAATATTGTTATCTGTTGGCATGGTTGATTCACAACAAGACTCTGATGGCGCTGATCCTGTATGTGATGTAAAAATTGGTAATGTTCCGGTGAAGGTCACAGTTGATTCTGGATCTCCTGTTACCATCTTTTTGGACGTATTTTTCTTTAAGGAATGGCAAGCGGTTGATTTAATACCACCTGACATACGTACAGTGGCCTTCGATGGGCAAGAGATTGACATGATGGGGTACTTCATTGACAATCCCACTTTTGAAGATAGAACAATTGACTCCAAGTTTTATATTGCAAATAAAGTATATAATATTCATGGCTGGAAGGATCAAGGAAAATTCGGAATGGTACTAAGACTGGGTACTGATAATCCCATTTCTTTAGATCGCTCCAAGAGTGTTAATTCAATAATTACTGATTGTTCTTCTTTAGATGCTATTATTCATAAACACCAAGCTGTATTTTCAGATAAGTTGGGTTCAGTCAAAGGATTTGAACATAAGATAATATTGAAGCCAGGCGCCATTCCAATTATTCATAAAGTCAGACATGTCCCTCTAAGTATTAGAGATAAACTGAAAAATCATCTTGATCAGTTATGCAATGAAGGTGTTATCGATCAAATTGATTTGTCATTATGGATTTCTCCCATAGTGGTCGCACTTAAAAAAATTGCGATGAACAGGTTGTATATTGATCTGAGATCCCTCAATAAGAATATTCAAATTGACTGCTTTCTCTTGCCTCGCATTCAAGACATGTTGGCTCAACTGAAAGGTACTAAAGTATTTTCCACAATTGACTGAAGGGCGGCTTACCATCAAATCGAGTTGCATGATGAGTCGAAAGATTTAACTGACTCCGTTTGGTCCTTTTAGATTCTTAAGACTACCATTTGGTCTGGCCTCTGCGGCCTCGGTCTCAATGTCTCAACGTTTTTGTAATGTTAGAGATGTTTTGGCATATCAAGATGATATATTAACATCAACCAATATAGTACAAGAACATCTGGCCAAGTTAGATCAAGTTTTAGGTATTTTAAACAAATATGGCATGACTGTCAAGAAACAAAAATGTTAATTTCCACTTAATAGGGTAGAATATTTAGGTCACGTAATTTCACAGAGAGGCATTGGTCCTAAACAAGACAGATTGAAGGCCATTCGTGAGTGCGCTAGACCCTCCAATAAAGATCAGTTGAGGTCATTTCTTGGGTTGAGTGAGTTTTACTCGAGATTTGTTCAAAATGTTGCCCTCATTAGTGAACCATTAAGACTTCTGACAAGGAACAAAGTTAAATTTATGAACAGAATGTGGTGTTTGAGAAGCTAAAAAATGTAATTATAAGTGCTCCTGCTCTTAAGTCCTTCAATGAAACTTCTACTTCTTACATTACTGTAGATCCAGTAATGCTGGACTTGGTGCGGTGCTTAGTCAAATGGTTGATGGTAATAAAAATATTATTGCCTTTGCTTCCCGCCAGCTTTCTTTGTCTGAAAAAAACTATAGTACTATAGAAAAAGAAGCCCTGGCTCGTGTGTGGGGTGTTAGACACTTTTCTACTTATGTATGGGGAAGAGACTTTGTCCTCATTTCAGATCACAAGCCACTAATTTTCATTTGGAATGATAAAGGGTTGAGGAACGCAAGTCTTAGGTTAGTTTGCCTATTTTCCAAACTCTATGATTTAAATTTTGTAATGCAGCATATTCCAGGCGGAAAAAAATTCAAAGCAGATTTTCTATCAAGGTGTCCCTTAAACGGTACTGAGTTTGATACTGTGGTTGATGACAAAGTATTGGTAGTTAGTTTGGTTGAAAGTTTGAGATTAACAGAGGGAGTTATTTCTCAATCTGATTGAGTGAATCTCAATGGAGTGGTGTGGCTCACTGGTTAGAGGCGGTAGATCCGGGAGTAGAACTTGGCCCGGGACCAGGGTTCAATTACCGACGCGGCAGGGTCCTGGACCAGGGTCAGCGGACTCGACAATTCTCGCCTCGGTGCCTACTCTAACCTGGGGTCCCACTCGGCAACTCTGGGCATTAGCTTGCCTAATCTCCACAACGGCCCCATCAACGCCGGGGATGCCTGGCTCCACCTTGGGGATTCCCAGTAGGGACCATCCCACAGGGAAAGCCAGGACGGGTTCCCCAGCGGTATACAGCGCCGGGACGCCCCTTTGCTGGGGCAGCTGTGCGCTTTACAAGTATACGACATTAAACATTGGTTAAAAGCTCCTGCTGATGATAATTCTCAAGTGATTTAATTATTTTTTTTATCTCTGCTGGGTGGCCAAGAGAAGGACAAATTGACAGTGAATTACTTCCTTTTTCAAAAGTCAAAGATGAATTGAGTCTTGAAGACAACCTTATCATGAGGGGCTCTCTACTTATTCCTCCAATTTCTATCAGCAATAAAGTAATTACCCTGGCTCATAAGGGGCATGGAGGAATTACTAGTACAAAGAAAAGATTGAGGTTACATTACTGGCGGTCTGGTGTGGATATTTGTGTTGAAACATTATTGAACAATTGTATTGAATGTATGCATGCTGAGAAATCTTTACATACTGTTAATTCTCCTTTATCTCCGGTCAATTTTCCTAAAAATCCTTGGGAGAAACTAGGCATAGATTATTTGGGGCCTGTTGCTGGATTGAACCACGGCTTCAGATTTATTTTAACAGTTGTAGATTATCATTCTAAATGGGTGTCATTTAAATTAATGAGAGACCCCAATACTGAAAATGTAATCACATTTTTAACAAAACTTTTCAGGTCTGAAGGTGTCCCTGGTCTTCTCGTATCAGACAATGGTGTGCAATTTGTTTCACACAACATGAGAGATTTTTTAAGTAATTAAACATCTTATCACTGCCTTATATAGTCCACAAGGAAATGGATTAGTGGAAAGAGTGAATCGCATTTTAAAAGATTCTGTTCAATTAGCTATATCTTCAGGTTTGCAAGTACAAGAGGAAATAAGTGATAGCGTTTGGTCGTATAACAACACTCCTCACTCCACTACTGGAGTCACTCCGTTCGCTATGTTGCGAGGGAGAGAATCTTTTAATGAATTAGCTCCGGAATGGGTTGTGAGCAAAACTCGGTTCGACAAAAGTGTACCTAGTTTAGATCAAATCAAAAGTAAAATAGAAAGATCTCAAATTAAATCAAAAATTAGTTATGATGAGAACAAACATGTAAAAAATTAATGTTTTAAAGTTGGAGATAAAGTTAGAATTAGGAGGCCTTTAAAGTAAAAGGTTCAAAATGTTATCCTGAGACCACAATAATCAAACCGGGGAAGCATGCTGTCATGGTATCAGGTGGAAAATGGTGGAGTAACAGAAATGTTGCCAAAGTGAGAAATTCTGTGAAATCAGATATTGTGATGCATTCTCGTAATGGTCTTTTTGACATAAATGATTCATTTAGTTCTACAGGGATGGTGTTATTCAAACCTGGTGATTTAACTGTTCCAAGAGATACCTCACAATGCCGTGATTTGTTCTCGAGTGAAAATGTGGAAATTGACTCTTCTTTATATCCTGAATTGTCAAGCTCTTCTATTAGAGCTAGTTCTAGGTTAAAATTTACACCTAAGTACCTAGAAGATTATGTAACTTAATTCAGTTTTGTTTATTATAGGAGAGGAGGTGTGTTATATCTTATTTTAAAGTTTTATTTATTGTTTCTAGACATTTAACAGAAATGTATGTGTATTAATGTTGGGTTAGAAGATGGAAATGCATCTTTCAACTAATATTGTTTTATGCATCTTTCAACTATGTGTTGCTTAGCAGGATTAGAATGTTGGGGCTTTGGCTGGTCAATTGAAGGCTGGAGCTGACAGAAGAAACACTCTGCTTGGATCTGAGTGCTGTACTTTCCTAGAATAAATCTTATTCTTCAATTATACTTCTATTTGTCATCATTGGATGTAACAGTACCGCAAGTAAGTCCCACACTGTTGGATTGCTGATAGTGGTCCAAGGCCACGCCCCTTTTTTACACCATTCTGCAAACGCGGCTCTTGGTTGAAGTCCACTGTGTCCTGTGGTCCTCAGGACACAAGTGGACCTCATCACCCCACCAGCAGTGTGCCAACAAGCGCGCTTGCAGAGTGGTGTAAAAAGGGGTGAGGCCTCGGACAACTCTCAGCAATCCAGCTGTGTGGCGCTTACTGGAGGAATCTGGTGGGCTAGTTGGCCCCCAGGGACCCATAGTACTTGAGGGTACATAATTCTCCATTTTAGAACGTGCCAGAGGGTGTGTTTGCAGAGTCATGTAGGGAGGGTGCAGGGCCTCAGGCGAGTTGGCGGTTTCTTCTTTCTTTTTTCCCTTTTTATGGGAGGGGGCTGCGTGGCCCCCCTCCAGAGGCCAATTATGGCCCCAGGGACCCTATCTCCTGGAATCTGGTCAGCCTTCTTTTTATTTATTTATTTTTTTGGAAGAGGGCGAAGTGGCCCCCCTCCTCAGGCAAAATATGGCCCCAGGGACTCCATCCCCATAGCCGGCCTTTTTCTTTTTTAATAAAAATTTTTAAAAAGGGGAGGGGGCTGAGTGACACGCCTCCTGGTTCACTTCTGGCCCTGGGGAACCCATTCCCTGGGGACTGGCCTCTCCGTTTGGGACCGTGGGGGGAGCCCCAATGCCCTATGCAGACATGTAGCTCCCCTTGGGCAAAAGCAATTCGTCTTTAGTTTTTAGGAAGCAAGAGCAGGTTTCCTGCTCACGCTTCCAAAAACCAAGGCAGAGTTTGCTACGACATGGCAGGAGCTGTGCTCCCGCCCTGCCACAGCAAACAGCAATGTCCCGGGGGTAGGCACACCAGGACATTGCAGGAGCCTGCCCTGGGGATGGTGGTCTCCAGGTCCATCAAGGGCTCCAGGAGGGGGGCGTGTGGCCCCCCCTCCCAGCATTATTAAAGCCACAGGGAGGTGGTGGTCTCCGGGGGTCCATAACGTAACTGATTCGTAAATAATTAGTGCTTTGGGGAGGTGGTGGTCCCCGGGGCTGCGGGGGGCGCATAGCCCCCGCATTCAAATCAGGTAACCCCGGGAGGTGGTGGTCTCCTGAGCTTAGGGGGCCTGCGAGACCCCCCCAAATAATTAAATGCCCCGGGGAGGTGGCGGCCCCCGGGACTGCGGGGAGCTGCGTGCCCCCATATATGATAAACAAAGCCCAAGGGAGGTGGCAGTCCAGGGTTATGGGGGCCCTTGCAGACCACCACTCCATTATTAACAATTTCCCCAGGGACCTGGCCCTCCCGGGGGCTTGAAACAAATGAAGCGTGGAAGACCGCACTTCAATTTATTTATAATTTCAGCCGGATTCGTGCACCCAGCACGAATTCGGCCAAAATTATTTATTTAAAAAAAGCTTTTTTTGACCCTGGGGGATCTTGTGGGACCCCCTGAGCAGGCCTAGGGGGTCAGGGTGTTTCTACCCTGCCCCCTTTTCTTATTTTTCACCTTTATTTTACTGTTTTCTAGTGACTCGGATCTACGAGTCACAAGATGGCTGCCAACACTTCCTGGTTTGGGGTGTTGGCAGCCGATCAGTACTCAGCTTGTGCTCAGGAGGAGTCGGGACTCAGATATTGCAAGTTTTCTTTTTTAAATATCTCAGGAACTACTGAACGGATGTACACCATTTAAAAAAAGGTCGCTGAACCAAGAGCTACCTTTTTGCCAAATTTAGTGTAATTCCGTTCAGCAATTTCGGGCTGTAGCAGTGTCTAAAGTTTCCTATGGAATTAACTTGGGGAAAACGCATTAGGGACCCCCCCCATTTTTTCTCGTCTCTCACTTGACGAATCACCTAAACTTTTAAGACAGGAGCTGACCTCAAGCGCACCATTAGTTACGAAACTTTCGTGAACATTCGTCAAGCGGCGCCAAAGATATTGGCAAATCGAAAAACGCTTTGCCTATGGAAAATAGGTTCTAACTATAACTGCCTACTGGCGACCACCAGTATTTTATGACTTTCTTTGCTGTATGATAGAATCAACCTTGGTTTCTGTTGGCTTTTGTCCTGTTCAGATGTGATTGGTGATTTCGTTTTTTGAATCAAAATTTCAGTTCGAGTTATCTTCTCCACTTTATTTCTACAGTTTTGTAGATCTCTTTTCCGATACCCTCTTTTCCTTAGCCTGTTAGAACTGTTTTCAATTTCTTTTCTGGCATTCTCTTCTTGTGAGCAATTGCGTTTCATCCTAATGAACTCCCCATAGGGGATGCTCCTAATGAGTGTATGCGGATGAAAGCTGTCAGTAAGGAGGATGCTATTGGTGGCTGTTTTTTTCCTAAAGAGTGTAGTTTGTATTTGTCCTTGGTCGATGTATATACAAATGTCTAGTAAATCAATTTTATGGCGATTGATGTTTATATGTGAAGGATAGTCCGATTTCATTCTGGTTTAGTGACTAAAAGTATTGGAGGAATTCCTCCTTACTTCCATCCCAGATTAAAAACAGATCATCTATGTATCTAGTCCAAAGTATGATTTTATCCAAAACATTGCCATATTCCGGACTCCATGCCACCTCCTTCTCCCACCAACCCATGGTTAAGTTGGCATAGCTGGGAGAGAAGGACATACCCATTGCACAGCCACATAATTGATGGAAAATTTCATGATTGAAAAAGAAAATGTTGTTACTAAGGCACATCTGAATCATAGTGAGAAGCATGACAGAGTGTTCTAATTCTGTGATGTTTCTTTGTTTAAAAAAATAGGCACATGCATTAGACCAACTGAATGTTCGATGGACGTGTATAAGGAGATTACGTCTATTGTGACTAATAGATAAGATGGGTTCCATGATGTGTTTGATAGGACGCGGAGGAAATCCCCTGTATTTTGAATATCTTTGGCGCCGATTGATGAATCTTTGAGAAATTTTCCAAACTGTTGGCCAGCTCTGTTCTGCTCCTATCCTGAAAGTTTTGAGGTGATTGGTCAAGTGGTGGCCAAGGAAAAAGGGGGTCCCATAACGTGTTTTCCCATGAAATTTCCCATCGAACGACTGAACGGATTTACACCAAATTTGGCAAAGAAGGTAGTCCTCAGTTCTGACTTGTGCCTTTTGCTTATATGGTGTCAATATGTTCAGTAGTTCCTGAGAAAAATACAGTTAAAGTAATTTATATATCTATGGGCGCAGTGGATCCGCGGAGTGTGCAAGGATTGTCATCGTACCATAAGCGCACCGTCCCGATCACACGCTGAATGCTGAATGGTTGTCAAGTGGTTGTAAACCTTCGAAACCAGGAACCGGTGGCAGCCATTTTGTGCCTCGGTAGAAGCGAGGCTGAGGAAGTCAGTGGAATATGTGTGTAAAATGGAGAAAGGGGGCAGGGTAGAAATAATTTTACCCTCTAGAACTGCTTAGGGGGTCCCAGAAGGACCCCCATGTCCCACATTTCTTTTTTAAACCCAGCAGGTGTATGTAGGGTGCGCGGACAGTGCTGTCAAATAAATAAAATAAAACTGTGTTTTTTTTAATAATTAGTCTCCGGGTGGTTAAATACCAGGGGCAACATTATTACATATTATGTGGGGCCCAGAGGGCCCCCCTCCCCCCCAGCCTCGGAGATTTTCACCCCTGGGGCTAAAAAAAAAATGGTGGGGGGAGGGGTTGAAGGTCCTCAAACATGCGAGGACCACCACCCCTCAGAGCCTTATGTATTGTGGGAGGAAGACTGTGTGGCCCCCCTCTTGGAGCGCTCGAGGGCCCCGTTACCCCCCAGGGTTACAAACAAAAATGGTTGGGGTGGCTGTAAGGACCACCACTCCTCGGGGCTTTATGTATTGTGGGAGGGCCAGTTCCTGCAGTGTCCTGGGGTGTCCATCCCGTGTTGCCCCATCATTTTTCTTTAAATGTTTGGGCTTTTTTTTACTTTCAGATAAAGTAGAATAGAAGTGCTGCAACAAATTCTCCCTCACTACTTCATCATTCTTTTTTATGTATATTTCATTTCAATATTACATTTAACAATTATTTTTAAAAATGGAAAGAATTATTAACATTTGAAGACTTAATTATATTATTTTTTTCAAAAAAAGTGCTTGCAAAGATAATCCTCCTGTTCTTCACGAGTGAAAATTAGTGAAAGCACTACTCAATATAAATACTTTTAGCCCATTTTCACTCTAGAAGATTCCAAATTATTTAGTTTTTTTGTCAATACTTTCTTTATACTACATTTTTCAATCATTAAGAAATACTTGCATACTAAAAAAAAATATTATCTATTATGTTTTGAAATCCTCTGTTGAAAGTCAATCAACTCCAGTTGAAGGATCATAAAGTTATTTATATATTAAATTATACATTAACAATATGATCCCTCTGTGGAAATGAAAGATAAATTCAAGATGATGATTTTGCTCCAAATTATTACTTTGCACGTAGTAATTCGTTAATTTACTTATATTTCTTGTAATAGTTGTTTTGTCAACTTGTTATTATATTACATTTAAACGTAATCATTCCACATTCTATAATCATTTACATTTTTTTGCTTTCTTTTTTAAAAATATCAAACATATACCCATTCAGATAATTTACCTCTCTTCGATATGCTTTCCTTCCTCCATCAAAATTCATCCAACTCCTCTAGAAGGAAGATAATGTTTATTGTATTTTTAAATATACATTAACAATATATTCCCTCTGAGGAAATGAAAGATATTCTCAAGATGCTTCCGCAGCCCCGAATCATTACCTTGCTCATAGTTTCTTCACCCGTATTAATTCTCTGAAACAAAACTAATTTTCCCACGGGTGTGGTTTATATACTTTTTGGGTACTTACCACTCTATGGGATCAAGTCATTGCTCCTCCCACTTTTAAGTCACGTTTTTCAGTTGACAGGTGGTCTCATTTCCCCTGTTTTAGTGTGTCATGTGTTTATGTAAACATGCCTTTTTTCATACTTTTTAACTTTTGTATAATTTCTAAAATGCTTTGTTTAAATTCGTTTTTCTTAATAAAGCATTTCTATAGGTTACTTTTTTTTAATGCGAGTATTAACATTCATTCCCCTTTTTTTTTTTCGACTTATCATTCTAGTAACTTCTGTTTTTTGTAAAGCCTTTTTTATTATTCCTCATTACCCTAAACCCCTATTTTCCCTGTGTCCTGTGCCAGAGATACTCTGTATTAAACTTTGAGTATTATAATTTATATCTGACTATTAATTTATTTAATTCCATTGTGCGAGTTTTAATACATTTGTTTATCTAATATTTTTAATCTTTCTTTGTACACTACAAGGGTAACTGTTATTTGTCTAGAATCACACTATGAATCAGTGTCCATTTAGCAAAATTGAGAGAGAATGATTTGGTTGGTTGATGTGTTCGCAGTTACATAAGTACGTACACTCTTGCAGTAAGCCAGGCTTCAGGGTATGCACCGCTACTATGCATTATGCATGCAGTGGAGTAACCAGCTTCACACTTGTGCTTTAGGCCTACAATTCCCCAGTCAGTATCTATATGCTCCAGCAAATACAGTGTGACTGCTGTTGCAATTTCAAAATGAGTTTTTCAGACCATGTAGTAATTCATTCACTAAAGTAAAAATCAACCAATAAAGAATTCACCCAGTGTCTTTACTAATATTAATGTAATCATTCAGTCAGTAAGCATGTACTCATGCAGTGAGCCAGGCTTTAGGGAATGGAGTGGTATGTATTATGCATGTAGTGGTGTAATAACCTTCACATTTGTGCTTCAGGACTACAATTTCCACCTCACTAGACATACCAGGGGTCTCCAACCAGTAGCTCGGGAGCTACTGGTAGCTCACCAGCACTCTGAAAGTAGCTCTCAGAGGTGAAGTCAAACCAAGCCAATCTCAGAGATTCTGTGTATATTAAATAAGGTAGAACAGCTCACTTCCCTACCCTTTAGAGTTACAGACAGCCAAACGAATGGCAGGGCCTGTTGAAAACAGTCAAACACACACTGTGGTGGCGTATCAATTAATCAATTAGGGATGTATAGAGCGCAGTAATCACCTGTGAGGGTTTACAGGCGCTGGGGGAATATGTGGGGGAAATTTGTGCAGCTTTGGTGATTCAAAAAGCCAGGTCTTATAGTCTTCCTAAATGCTTTCAGTGTGGGGGTTCATCTGATGCTGAGGGGGAGTTCATTTCAGGTCCTGGTCATGATGTAGGAGAAAGGTGTGCCTCCTGTCTGGTTCTGTGGATACAGAGAATTTCGGCCAAGGCCTGGTCAACTGAGTGGAGGTTTCTTTTAGGGGTGTAGAAGGAGATTGAGGTATTGTTGTGGAGGGCTTTATAGGTGTGTGTGAGCAGCTTGAAAGTCACTCTTTTTTCGACGGGGAGCAAGTGGAGTGCTCGTTTGTGCTGGGTAATGAGGTCTTGTTGTGGGATGCTGAGGATGAGTCTGGCTGCGGTGTTCTGGACAGTCTGAAGTTTATGGAGTAGAAATGTGTTGATTCCGGCATAGAGGGCATTCGGGTAGTCCAGCCTGCTGGTGATGAGTGCTTGGGTGATGGTCTTCCTTTATTCGGGGTGGGTCTATTTGAAGGTCTTGCTGAATATGTGGAGGGTGTTGAAGCATGGAGAAGCTGCCGCGTTGGCCTATGGGTCTGTCACATGAAACATGTTTATCCACTTTAAATGTAAGTTGGGGAGACTTACTGTTGTGGTATTATTATTTGTGGGACACTGCATGTAATGATTTGAAATGTACTTAATTAGAAGCATTTAATATTGATAAACGTTTTCCTAGCAGTCTGCTAATAACTTCACCTGGAATTTTTGGGTGGTTAGTAGTGATAATTGTGCTTTGGGTTGTCACAGTGTAATGTTAATACATACCCCCAGCATAACCCCTACACTTCACAAACACCACAACACTACCCTAAACACTAAAACACTACTCCCAGCATGAACTTCTATAGTACATAAACACCACTGCACTTCTTTAAACCCTAAAACACTATCCCCTACAGTAGACAAACACCACTGCACTATTCTAAACCTTAACACACTACCCTCAGCACGACCCCTACACTACACATACACCAGTGTACTACCCTAAACACTAAATCTACCACCAACACAACCCCCGACTCTACACAAAGACCAATGCACTACCTTAAACCCTAAATCTTTCCCCAGCATAACCCGTTCAGTACACAAACACCACTACACTACCCTAAACCCTAAAACACTATCCCTAACACTTATAAAAATAGCACTTCATTTACTCATATAGATAGTAACTCATAGTTAGTGTCATAAAATCACTATTACAAGTATACAGTTACTGATGCAATCACTTAGTCATAAGTATACTTCTTTATATACAACAAATGTCACACACACTGCTTTTTATTTTTTTACTTTATTGTACATGTAGCATTGGGAGATATATTTGCTCATTACCACACCCATAAAGATATTAACTTACCCAAACAATTGTTATAACATGTAGTCTTAACGTCAAATACCTACAGTCAGTGCGAATTTTGCGGATCTGCGGTCCGCGAATTTGCAAAAAAATCTGCGAATTCGCGGATTTTCCTGCAAAACCGCGGATTTTTTTCCGATTTGCACTGGAGTACTTTCTACTGGCTAATCCAGTAAGTGCTACCTCGTTTGGTAAATGTATAGTGCTTTTCCTACACTGCAGCTGCGTAAAGGGCCAGATGATTTGTCTCCAGTGACCATGTGTGCCACCGCGCCAAATCAAGCCGAGGTCCCTTGAGTGAGCTGTCCACCATAGTGGGGAAAGGGTGAGAAGACGTTTGATACCGCTAGTGTGTGGTGCGGGGCCAAACGGGCAGCCTTCTGGTCACAGGAACTACACGGGGTCGCGCTCGAGAAACTCATGGCTGCAGAGAGTGACCCGGGGCTTCTATGCGTGTTCACAGCCTCTTGTGTATAAAGGGTCAGAGAGTGAGCAGGGCAGCAGATGAGGAGAAAGTAGCCTCCTGGTCACAGGAACTACACGGGGTTGCGCTCAAGAAACTCATGGCTGCAGAGAGTGACCCGGGGCTTCTATGCGTGTTCACATGCCTCTTGTGTATAAAGGGTCAGAGAGCGAGCAGGCCAGCAGATGAGGAGAAAGCAGCATCCTGGTCACAGGAACTACATGGGGGTTGCGCTCGAGAAACTCATGGCTGCAGAGAGTGACCCGGGGCTTCTATGCTTGTTCACATGCCTCTTGTGTATAACGTGTCAGCGAGCGAGCAGGGCAGCAGATGAGGAGAAAGCAGCCTCCTGGTCACAGGAACTACACGGGGGTTGCGCTCGAGAAACTAATGGCTGCAGAGAGTGACCCGGGGCTTCTATGCGTGTTCACATGCCTCTTGTGTATAAAGGGTCAGAGAGCGAGCAGGGCAGCAGATGAGGAGAAAGCAGCCTCCTGGTCACAGGACCTGCATGGGGGTTGCGCTTGAGAAACTCATGGCTGCAGAGAGTGACCCGGGCCTTCTATGCGTGTTCACATGCCTCTTGTGTATAAAGGTCGGAGAGCAAGCAGGGCAGCAGATGAGGAGAAAGCAGCCTCCTGGTCACAGGAACTACACGGGGGTTGCGCTCGAGAAACTCATGGATGCAAAGACCTCCCTCAAGTATTACAGCTAATTTTCGACGGCAGATATGGGGTTAAAGCACACTTGCCCAGCCTCGACCATGCTCACTAATTTTTTGGGCTGATTAAAACGTTACTGAATTTGAGCTTCAACTCGGGCAACTGCTTTATTTATATCTGTAAGTGCTTCCTGTTGAGGTTTAATTTTTGTGACAGGAGCCTCGTGCCAGAATGAATCCTGCACTGCATAGTTATCCACGAAGATGCCACTGTTTTGTGCAATATCTCTACTCAACTGGAGTACTTTCTACTGGCTAATCCAGTAAGTGCTACCTCGTTGGGTAAATGTGTAGTGCTTTTCCTATACTGCAGCTGCGTAAAGGGCCAGAAGATTTGCCTCCAGTGACCGTGTGTGCCTGTAACTTTGGTCCCTTGAGTGAGCTGGCCATAAAAAAAATAATAATCTGCCCGCAAGCGAATCTGCTGCAATTTCCCGAGATTCGCGGATCGCAAAGTAGCCAAAAATCCACAAATTTCGCGAGCGGAACGGATTATTGGCCCATGCTTACTACTGAATCAACTATTCACTCATCTTTGGGCAGTCAGACACCCCCCAGCGACCCACAAAAACATTCACTCTCACATACAAATACTATGTTAAGTAATCAGTAAGTAATATAGATTTTCACGTTGCTAGTAACCAACTGGTGTAGCAGTTTACAGAACAACTGACAAAGTAATACAGATATTCACACAATTTAGTCACTATCCCTTATATTTATTCAGACACTATAAATTATTCAAGTAAACAATCAATCACACTGCTACTAAATACTTTATCCAGATTTTTTTATATCCAGTCATTCTTCAATGCAGATTGCTATATATATAATACATATTTAAATAACCACATTCACTGGATGCTGTCATCAGTGATGTCATAAGTGATGTCATATGACATGTCATCAGTGATGTTATCAGTGATGTCAATAACCATGTCATGAATGATGTAATATATATTCGTAAAGAGTTGCGTATGAAGTGGCCGTATTTAGAAGGAAGGGAAAAGGCATGCAGGGTAACTTTCTGTCTCCTTGTAAATATGGAGGAGCCACCTGCGCAACCAGTACGTCACAAAAAGGGACGTTCTGGTGGCGCACAGAGCCTGTAAATATGCCGTAGAATTTTTTTCATTTCTCCTAATTTTTTTCTTACAATATACGCTACAATGCACAGCATACATTGTAGGAAAGAAATGCCTTCGCTGATTGTTTTTGTGCAGGAAGGTGTGTCTTTCTGCACAAAAGCAAACTCCACACGACACAGATATTGTTGCACCATGGTGCAAGGGTGCGTGTATCACCACATGCCTGCAGTTTAAACAGCAGTGCAGAGGGTAGGACAGACTTTCAACAAATGTATGTACATATGTTACATCTTTGTCCTTCGGAAGTAGCTGAGCACGCTGTAGCTAAAAAGCTTACAGTGTCATGCTAAAGTACTTCCTTATAGTTCTGCAGTTTTACATTCGCCATATATGACAAATGCATTCTTTACTGAATTATGCAGCATGCATACATTTATGTAAACTTTCACACACTAGCATATACATTTAGCTCTTTCTTTTACCAGAGTAGTTAGTTCTGAAAATAACTTTTTTTTTTGAACTTTTATATTTTTGGGGGATTTTTAGAACGATTTTTAGTTTTTTTTGTTTTTTTAGAAAGAAAAAAAAGTCAACTGGACGAACAAAACCATGTCCTTTGAGGGAAATAAAAAAAAAAGAGCATTGATGGTTATCAATTGCTCTGCAAACTAGGTCTACTGATTGCTCCCCATAACAAATTAAATGATTGCACTTCACGCAGTTCCTTCTAACTTTCATGAATTGGGGACGTATGTCTGGTCGTGATGTTGAAGGTAATGCTGCAGAGGTACCTAGTATTGCCAGTGCTGGAGGTACATTTTGGCACAGTCTTCTACATACTTCGTGAGCATACTTCACATGATGTAGGGATTGGAGGTGCTTGCGCATACTATGAGTGCCACAGGAATATTTATTGTTTGGATCTCCTCTGGTCAGTACTGCCTGGCAAATCTTGCTTGTTACTTTGGTGGCATTACATTGCTTTTGCCCCTACGAAAAAGTAAAAAATGTCCATACGATGGATGTGTAGCTTTTGGGGCGGTGAGGTTCTCGTACAAATTGTTGAGTAACAAAATCATCAGAATTAGATGATTCTTGCAGTGGTGAAGCCATTTTTTAATCCAAAAGAGAAGTTCAGGTTTCCAATGAACAAAAAGTGACGTTCTTTTCATGATAAGTCTTCTCGTAAGGAAGGTCTAAGAAGAGTAATTGAAATGGGTGGGGTTCTTCAATAGTTGGAACAGTAAGTGTTATAAACCAATGGAATCTATTTTTTTTGGTCACATTGGATCCGCGTTGGGTGCGTTCACGCAGCACACATCTAGTTTAAAAGTAATATAAGTTTATTAAAAGTAAAAGAATATTATTTTTTCCCCTTAATATTTATATTAAATACATATATGAATATCATTTTTTTACATCAAAAAAATGTGCGGAAGTCGCGCGCTCACCGCGTTGAACACGTACATGAAGTCATGCGGAAACACGCGGGTGTGGCGTGATAAGTATATGTTGCGTATGTGCTTGAAGTCACGTATGGGTCGTATAGCAATCACGCATGAAAATGTGTACCCATCGCACACCCTACGCGGATCCTACAGAAAAATTGTAAAATGGCAGCTACATTCTGCACAGCAATCGAAAGAGGTGCGCTCTGGGTGCGAACTGCTCAAAAAATAGTTAAAAAAAAGAAAACTGAAAATATCATAAAAATATTTAAAAAAATATAATATATATATATATATATATATATTACATTAAAAAAATCTATAAAATAAAAATGTGTGATGCAATGTTAAAAATAAGATATCTAAAAATTAATATATTTAAAATAAATTTGTAAATCAGTATCAATGAAATATATATAACAATTAATAGATTTAAAAATTGTTTTTGAATAAATCTTTCAAAATCACTGAAAAAAACCTTGTGTTTCAGGCACGTTTTAATTTGAAATTACCATTTAAAAAACCTTTGAAATTCACTGAAAAAACCATAGGTTTAAGGGATGTTATAGTTAGTCAGACATTTAACTCATACAAAACCATTGAAATTCCTCCATTATAGTTAGTTGTACTAACTGTAACTCTCATGCCCACAATTCACTGGTGATGATGTCACATATTACATCATTCATGACATGGTCAGTGACATCACTTATGACATCACTGATGACATTTCAAATGACATCACTGATGACATCAATGATGACATCATTCAGTGAATGTGGTTAAGTTTGTTATTTAAATATGTATTATATATTCACCAATCTGCATTGGAAAATCAGTGAATATATAAATATCTGGTTAGAGGATTTATTAGCAGTGTGATTGGTGGGATTAATAGATTAATATGTAAGCCTTTTCAAGCATGTTGCTTTCTATGATTTCTAGGTGCTTAGCTCAACTATGTGCAAAAAAAAAATAAGCAATACAAGATCTCAGAGATCAATACTGCCAAAATGGTAAAAGAGAGCTATCTCCATAACATTTATTGAAACAGGACAAACTGACACAACATTATGTGTGCGATTGGACACATCTTGAGCACGAGTTAGATGACTATCAAATGAAATTCCCAAATAATTGTAATATGATACAGCTTCAAATTTGATCTTCTCTCTTGACGATGATTTAGAATTCTGGCTGTTTCCAAAACTGACTTTTTTATAGGGTTTATTCTCGAACAATGTTCTTACCTGTCTAAATTTAAGACATCCAAAAAATGTTGTTGGCTAATCAACGACTGGTTGATAATAATCAAATCATCTGCACAGACAAAAATATAAATGTAAGCACTGCCAAGGAATTGCGGAAGGCATCTGGGGCACGCTAAATTGGCAGCGAGCTTTGCAGTATACAGCACCCTTGAATTAATCTATTAGCAGTTTTAAGTTCGGTTGGAAGAGTGCCACCTCTGTCCACTTGCACCTATATGCCAGAATGTAAAGCACAAATGAGTACTAGTAAAGACTGTTCAATTCACATACCTCTGTGTTCCTCCAGGGCTGAAATTTAACTCATCTAATGAATGTTGCAACATACTCAATGAAACAGCACTCCATCCTTCTGTGGGCAGCTAGAGGTGAAGATGTCATCAAATATATGGCAGTTATATGAACCACCATTTATGCCCCTTTCCTAAAACCAGCCTGAATGAATAAAAATCATTTATTTTTGTTCAATCAAGTTCATTAAGTAGGTATACAGTCGGTGGTCAGCAATAGGCAAAATGGCGCTCTAAGGTCTATCACAAGGACAAATCAGTTAAGGCAGGTAATCTGGCATGGTCCATAAGGTAGGGAAAACCACCAAATCCCCATGTCTGTGGCCAGCTGACCACTCTTCTGCACACATTTAAAAGTAAATACATAAGCCTTCTTAGCCAACACGTGTTTTGTCGCTGTTACACGGGATTCCCCCGTGACTTCTTCAGGGCTAAGGGATGTATAAACAAGTACTTGTCAATTGCTGATCTGATCCAGCTCTCAGTTAATGGTCTTGCCTTTGTATCTTTTCCACATGAAATAAACCTAGCAGATTTATTTGGAGCTGTTGGACCTTAGATTCAGGTGGAGGTGCCTCAGATGAAACTTTGGTAAATACAATGGTCCTCTAAGATTAGAGGTTTTGTGTCATCCAGTTGTTACCTTGTTCACGATACATATTTTAAAGTTCTGTTAGAGTGGTGAAAGTTAACAGTACATATGTTATACCTGAAACGATTATTTCCATATAAAGATAGGCTTCACCCTAAAATTGATAATTTTATACAATCAACAAAGAAAGTTTGTCTAAAAAAAAATCATATTTTTACTGTATTTGCAGGAATTTACAAAGGTTTGTTATGCCATAATCTGCACTGTCTCAACTACAGCTATTCATGAACTTGTGAAGTTCCAAGAATCATACATCTAATACAGAGCACTGTTGCAGAGCATCATGGGATTTAAATGATTTATCAAAGTGCTTCCCACTTTAAAATGCAGTTACTAACTCTCAAACATATAGTGATAGGATTGATAACAATTAGTTAATTTATTATTAACACCACATAAAATCCTCCAAATGACAACTACATTGATCTCAGGGATCAGTTTGTTGTGGTCATCTGTCCCGGGTACAGATTCAAATTAGTTAGGTTACGAACTCCATTGCTTGTGTGCCCATTGTTATAGAACATAATTCTCTTCCCCAAAGCTAAGTTGTTCTTGGAAATTCAACAGAATCTTAAAAATGAAAAGATGTTCATAAAAGTGTGCAAAGAGTATAGAATCCTCAGAAGCCAAATGAATAGGTCCCATTGTGTCACTCCCAATTAAGCACTGTCAATGCAAATAAAGTTCAAAGTGAACAAATGAATCAAGGATTATTGCAGTTCCTTAAATCAATGCATGACTGAATTGAAGATTTTACATAAGTACAAAATTTGTAAAAGAAGTTGCCTTTACCTGGTCCGCACACCAAACCCATGTCGCAATTACAGTAAGGCCAAATATCAGTCCTGGCCAAGGAAGGTCACCTGTGACAGCATCCCTGAACATGTGAAATGAATCAGCACGTGGAAGGTGGCAGGTGGTGTTAGGTACTGTCACATTGGGAATTGCTGTCATGTACTTTTCCGCAAGTCCAGGATACCAACCAATTTCATTAAATGCTGGAAAAAAAAATTGAATGAACTTTGACACAGAAATACAGACCTATACCTAATGTGTGTAGAAAATGAAAATCAGGTATGGCTTGTATTCTCTAAACTTCAGAGTTGATTTTTGCGAAAAAGGATAATTTTATAAAAAGAATGTTTACCTTTTCACAAACCCCACAAATAGATTTTCTTGGAATAGATACTTGGCTGATATTTCTAAAATACTAAGGACCTTATTATGAGTTTATTACGATGGACCGCCAAACCCATGGTGGCAGTTCAACAGCCCTAATACAAGTAGAACAGTGGGACCACCATGGGACTGCTGCTGTCGCAAGGAATCCGTAATCTCTGGTGGTCTTGCAGCAATTTGAGGTCCCTCATATGCTGCCGGTGCTGCTGCTGCACCGCCAAGCATTTTGGAGGTTCCTCACACCCACAGTTTTCATGGCAGTGAGCAAACAAAGGGGGCCCTACAGGGCCCACTGTTGCCTTTGTGCCAGGGGATACATGTAGGGGGGCACGTGGTTTGCTTCGCTGTATGCATGCACATCCAATTACTGCAGGGCATGGACTTGACAGTCCATGCCCTGCTGGAACTGCCTTTGATGCTCCAATTGTGGTGCATTTTTAATAGGCACAGCCTGGAGCACCAAAGGACTGCCCGCAAGAGCAGGAGTAAACTCCTAATCAGGCGAGCGGTCTGAATATAGGTTTGGCTGTCCGGGAGAGGGGCGCTGGCATGGCAGCTCACTCCAGGAACACCAAACTCGTAATCAGGCCCCAAGTCATAAATATAAAGATTGTTATACATATATGTGGAATGGGTGTTATTTAACTAGCATCACACAGCTATACCATCCCAAAAAATCACAAAAACTAGTGTTTACCTGCAACACTGTGAGTTTGGAAATCTGGCCTCTTAGGTTATGGTGAATAAGAAGACCTTTCTCCCATCATCTCGCCCTTATCTTCGATATCTGACCTAAATTGTACCTTCCTGGAAATAATTGTTAGTTTGCTATAGTGAAGGACAAT
Organism: Lissotriton helveticus; assembly: GCF_964261635.1. Taxonomy (NCBI): domain Eukaryota; kingdom Metazoa; phylum Chordata; class Amphibia; order Caudata; family Salamandridae; genus Lissotriton; species Lissotriton helveticus. Next base: position 213,203,168 of record NC_136058.1, read on the forward strand.
CTCTACTTGCAGAGACAATCTATGCAAGATGGATAAATGTTTTCTTTCAGCATTTGGAGCACTTGCATAATCTGAAACCTTTCATAAAATATGTACATAGAGCATTTTTATATCTATTCCCTCATAACTAAGCCTTAGCAGACTTCAACTTTTACTGATTTTTATAAATAAAAATACTCAAAAACTATGTTTTTCCTGTTAAAATATATTTTTATTAACAAATATGAAAAAATAGTATTCTTTTTGGTGACTAAAGCCTGCTATCATTCAGGATTACCAAGCCAATACCTGAGCAAATTGACAGGATGAAGTGCAACAAAAAGTGATGAATTGCGATTTAATGATTTTGTATAAAGAAGTATTTCTGATTTCCATTGTTTAATCCTTGAAAGAGGAGGTAGGAGCCCTAAATTCGCTAGTTTGACATTTAACGTTGATAGTCAAGTTATCTCCTACTAGGCCTACAGTAATCCCTAATCTTTGCCCGAGCTCTGCCTCCTTTTCCTCTGGGCCCTTATGCCCTACACATAACCCATCAACCAATTTGGGAAATCGCAATCTAGAGAGATTCTTGCCTTCTTCCGAAGCACAGACCCATTTAACTGAAGGGGATAGCTCAATTGCAGTTGCCTCTAGTTCAACTGGCATCAAGCACTAGCCTCAAAGGGAGAATATGTCCATCACTTATCCAGTTTATGCACCCAGGAGCCTGCATGCTAACCATGCAAAGAGTAATCTATCTCTAAACAGAGGAAACATATAGTTAAGGGCTATATTACAATTATAAACATCTCCAAGCTAACCTCCTGCTCAACACCGGAGACAGTAGAGAATTTAAAAAACAAGATGATCAATTGGATCAGTCATTTTTGGAGGTGTTGCTCTGTTATATGGGATAACATTGTTAGTGTCAAAAGTTTCAGGCTGTTCTAATTCTGGTTTAGACATGTTTGACTTAGTTATAGGTTCTTTTGACATGGCTGACAATCTGGTTGACGTTGATCACAGAAATAATCTACCAGTTAATTCCAACATATAGTTCCAACATATAGTTCAAATATACTAGACCTCAAGCCCCTTTTAGTGTTGTGTGGCATTTTAGAATCCAAGCGTAGTTTACTGATTCATGCACTTATATAAGTATAATTCACATTGCCCTTATATAGACATAGAAATCATACCCATATTTAGATATAACCCATCCAGTTCGAATACAGGCATGGCTACTTCCACTAGTTTCAAAAAGCCACAACGATTTCTGGGAAAACTTGGCTACAGCAGACAGGGACATCCCCTTGCTTGAATATAGATTTGTCCTAGAAATCATGGAGTTTTCAAAGAACTACCATTCCCTTGGGGTTCTTTGATGATGTTATTATGTCCAACTTTACGTCAAACTAAGCCCCTTCAAGGTATAAATATGACTACACTTGCCCTAGCAAACACACAGTGGTTCGGAGCAGCTCGACTATCTACTTGCCCGACGCAGCTCGCTACAGCAAGTGCCGAAGGAAGCCGACCCTTCAGCTGAAGCACTGATCGAGAGGCTGCCTTTCTCTTGCTGAGAATCCAGCTCCAGTGTTTCCAAGCTCCCCTCGCGGGGTGTTGGGAAATCGAGTCCCGAGACAGAGATACCAGACCTCATTCCTTCTAAAACCAAGGTGCGCAGCTGATTAGACCCTAAGAGAAATGTTGGATAGATTCTTGGCAAAGACAAACTAAACCTATGCTACACCTCACTTACTTCATCCCTCGTGCTAGACTTAGGTTAGGAACATTGGGGTAGGCATATTTTAGAAGCACCAGTTAAGTACTTTTTAGCCTTTGTCATGTATGTATGTATTTATCTTGGGTCTAGGAACCATACAATGCTTTTACAGTATTATTTCATAATACTCTTCTTACTGTACGTATTATACTTTGCAACCAGTATTACGATTGTAGCAGTTCACTTTACTTGCTTGAGAAAGAAGATTGTTCAATAAACCCTTTTTATTGAAAACGCCCGTCTCTCTATTCCTCTGCATCTCTGATGAAACGAAGCATGCACGATTGACTGAGTAAAATATCTATCTATTGTTTCCACAACTCTGAAAATCAGTTTTATTCTTGGGGAAACAAAGTTGTCATATTTATGCGGTTGTCAGAAACTAATCACTTCTTGTGTATTCGAGAAAGTTTCTAGTGACTTCTGAGCTAGCTGTCACTCACATTTAAGTCTAAAATATTCAATAGAGACCTAGTCGACCTAAGTCCTATGTCAAATCTATAGTATATACTATTCCAATGCGCAGAGCCTATTGGGAATATAGGATCTACACTACATGGCGCCCACCGTTTGGTAAGGCACTAATTTAACGATAGATACTAGAGTAACTCAGGTGTGCTTTTCACAGAGACCCCTTTTTCCCGTAAAATACTCCAATATACACCTGGAGTGGGTAAAGAGATAAAATATCCGTTATAACTAAGTAGGACTAAAATCCCATGTATTCCTTTTTGGTTTTATTCAACGTTGAAGGATACAGTGTTCCAAAATTTTGTGCACCTTATCTTTGTTTCCTTGAAAACCTGCTCTGCAACTTTCATTAAACAATGTCGCTTGACGGCAATAAGGGAACGGTGGACCTGCTGCAGACAAACCGGGTTTAAACATGACAGGTTTCCAAGAAACCGACCCGGATGATATAATCATCCTGGAAAACTTAAGGAAAACCATTGCTATAAAGCTTATAACGAATGGCCCATCACCTAGAGGAGGTAGTGTTTTTTTTGTCATAGAGTCACATGAATATCGGCAGATAGAGGTATTCTATCCTTGGATAGTCTTCCCTGAAGCAAACGCAGTATTGCATGTGTTTCACTTCTACAAAGTAGAGGATAATCCAACGGAATATGTTCCTTTCAAGGATATTGAAATTCCACTAACATGCCAAGAGCATCAGCTCTGGTTTAAAGGCACCCTACAACATCAAAATCACATTACCAGGCACGGTCCACTAGGTAGTCCAGGAGCAACATGGCCGGTAGTAGCCTGCTATACACCACATCCTGACATTCAAGAAATGTCAAGTGAAGAACTATTAGTTCAACTAAAACAACTAATAAAAATACATAGACAATTGGTTCAATATGTCATGCGGACTCTAACAGTGCAACTTCCTATAAGGATTCCATAACAAACCCCCCACCAGGGGAACACAAATAAAATCACACCACAGACTATACAATCAGTCATTGTTAAATTACCCGCAAAAAGGAAACTAATTCCATTCTGGATAGTTAAAAAAAATTTACTCAAATTTAGGCAGCATTTCCTGACAGTACAACTCATGAAAAACGCAGAATTTTAACAATCTGTTTACCAATGGGGATCGCACCATACCTGGAAGACTGCGACACTTGGGGTACAGTCTTTGCTGCAATCTACACAAAAACACTTTGTGTTCTGTCTATGGCAGTAATACCAGATGTTCTGAAACAGATTCAAAATTAATACGGGGCAGAGCCTGCTTTAAATCTGGGTATGAAATTACTGAAAGATTTAAAACAGGTCTCAGCTATAATATTAGCTAATATTAAAGGTGAAGCAGCATACGTGGCGATCCGCAAAAAAATAAGAGAAATTGATATGCCTGAGCAACCATATGAACTGGCCAGAATAATTGAAAAATCCTATGAAGAACTAGGTAGAGATAGTTTGGGTGGGAAACCAGTAAAGTCCCAACTAACAGAAAGTCCTGAAAAGGTCTTTATTAAAAACACTCTCACTACTCCTAAAAAGAAGTGGGAAAATACTAAAAAACTTCTAATGAGAAGCGTTCTCAGTTCCAAGGAAGGTCTCCTCAAAAGGAGCCCTCTGAAAAGTTGTATAACCTCAGGAACAGGGATAATTTGAAAAAACCTGATAGATATCAAGACACTGATACAAGTTCCTCTCGTACCTTTCAGACTTCCTCACAGAAATCGGAAAGAAGAGGACAGTCAGAATACAAGGAAGAACGCGTGAAGTCCAAAGACAATCAAAACGTTCTAAAAAATAAGAAAACCCAATTCACCAAAAAGAATGTAGCAGGTCTAAAAATCAGACATGCAGAGGATCTTGAGGACACAACTCAAGAATGGAGAGGGGCCCAGACAATGCTGGACAGCGCAGCAGAAGTCACCATAGCTCGCAAGATCTTGAAGGATCATCTGGAGACAATGGACTTGAATGAGTACATTCAAGTTGAAACAGCTGATACCAGGGTTAGTGTACCCCATAAGTCATATGAAGTAACGCTCCGGATGGAGGGGGACGTAACTAGGAAAATAAGAGCACTCTTTTAGGAGAAGCTCTCTAAGGGATATGACAGCTGAAAAAGACTGGCCGCCAAAATTTGTCAGGGAGTACCCACACGGCGAAGACATCATTATGCCATCGTTCTCAAATCATATTCCAATTCACTTAAAATAAACCTCCACCAGAAAATGGGCTGTAGCCGAGGCTCCAGCATTATATAAAAATCATGTGGGATGGGATGAGAATTCCCCTCACCATAAAATCCAGTTAAAAACTCAACCAACTGCACAGAGGCAGTATCCAGTTAAGCAAAAATCTAAAACACAGGTCAGGGAGATCTTAGATCAACTTGAATACCAAGGGGTGATTGAAACAAGCACCTCATCAATGAACAATCCTTTGTTTCCTGTCTCCAAACCAGGCAATACATATCGTCTAGTTTTGGACTACAGACATTTAAACTCTTGTTGCAAAACCTTATGCCCAGCTGTCCTCACTAGGTTTTGACTTTTGGAGTGACAACATAGAAACAAAAACTGTCTAGGGCTCAAAAGACTGGCAAGTGCAGGGAATAGAAGCTTTATTTCGATTCTGCATTCTCCCTGAACAAATAATGTTTTTAAAAGAGACTGTTCAACAGACATCCTGCCTTATCCTGGCCAAGATAAAAGATTTTAACAAACCGTCCATACCTACACCTACACCTGATAGTAAAATCACTTCAGAGGGAGGGGTCGATGTAAAATTTATTTTTCTAAAAAACAGAACTGATCCTGATTGGAAAAAATGGTTATTCTGGCCCACAGACACAAATAACTGTCAAGATAGATTCCAGAACAAGACACAAGGGTTTACAATAACTAGGCCAGATCCAAGATATGTCCAGAGACAACATCCAGAGGTAGTAACAACATACAGTGTAGGAATACTGTGCCTTGAGTGGCTACAAATATCTACACTTACAGAGGTTAAACAACACTTATCTTTACTTAAAGATGGCGTTGATTTAAGGGACTTCTTACAAGGTCCGGCAAAACAACGTTATAAACGTTTCATATATGCAGGTATATATGCCATTTATAATGAAGCTTGGAAAGCGACACAGGCAGAGACTGCAGAAAGAATACGAGAAATTGATCGTATTATTTAGAGAAAGCACTCTCTGTAGTTGACAATGGGTTAATGACACTGTCATCCAGAATTTATTCTTTGGACAGCATAGTATCCTCTTCCATTGACATAATGGAACAGGACTTGCTCATGCTACAGCATGGACAGTCACAATTACGTTCTATAATGCTTCTAGGCTGGATGTTACAAAATCTTCGTTCTGGATATGTGCCATGGCGTCTAATCAACACCATGTCATTGTTTTCTGTATTTAACCTTACAGATAAACAAATCACTTTGGCACAAAGAGGAGCAGACTATACAGTGCGGAGCATATTAAAACCGGTTAGATTACCATTAACGGTTTCGGATAAATTGTAGCGCCTGGACGCCTCAGGGCAGCTGCTGCGCTTAATAAAACCCCTTTTCATTTCATTTTCATTCATTTCATTTCATAAATAATAATAATAATAAAAGAGATTTATAGAGCACCTGGTTACACCCACTGGTGTGTCCCCGCGCTATGGTGAGAGGCAACCACACAGAGCTAGAGAGCAAAAACAGAGATTAAGGATGCCCTAAATCCACACGAAAAAGCTGAGTTTTCAAGTCCTTCCTGAACTTGGTTTCCACTGCCTCCAGCCTAAGACTCAATGGCAGTTTATTCCAGTTTCGAGGGGCCAGGCGTCGAAATGATCTGCCACCCATCCTGGACTTCGAGATCTTAGGGACATTCATCAGACCCGATCCACAGGATACACATGATAATCACTCTGCCTGTCACAATTTTCAATTTTCAATACTGTTTGAAACATATACCAGTTGCAGTGTATGAAAGGTTGGATAAGGAATACATAAAGTCAACCTGGGAATTACCATACACACACAAATGTTGGAGTGGGGTAAAAGGAGTATTTCCTAGTGGTACACAATATAAAAGTGCACTAAGTGGTACACTTTTATGTCAGGGTATTAATTTACATGGAGCCTGTGAAGGTTCTTCGACCAACTTATCCTGCCACCTGCAAGGTTCTCCAGCAGCAGTGATAGATCCAATTTTTAGGCAGCTTTAAAACGGGAGCTATATAATGTTGAATGATCACAGCTGTTGAGGAATGATGCTAGGAATAGCCTATCTCGTAACTGTGTCAGCCAGGGTCACTTGTTGTATGCAAGTATTGTTTCCTAAAGCTAACACAGACAGGGAGTCACCGTTTTGGCCTTCACTGAACATCTCTTCTATTCGAATTGATACTTTAAGCAGAATGAAAGCGATTCTTTTACAAACAATTGTGCCACTGACCTCGTCCAAAGAGACGTATGAACTACAAGTTGCAAGGTCCTCTGCAGAGATGCATTCCCTTTTATCCACAAACTGCCCCGTACATTTTGTAGAAATGTTAGGTTGTATCTTAAACATGTCTGATTCCAGTGGTATTGTACATGTATTTAAGACAGTTAGCACCATTTGAAGCAGTCCTCGGCATTTTTTCAAACGTTGTGCACTCTGTGTTCGGCGGCCTGCCTCTCATTTTGGGACTCAGAGCAGGAATACTATTCTTGTTCCTTCTGCTCCGATATGGCATCTCCGGTCAGCAGTTACACCCAGATTACCATAGAGAACACTCTCCTGGCAATGAAGTGTCGTGAGCACATGATACAGATCCTGGGCCTGGCTCGGTTAATAGACATGAATCCCACGTGGTTCCTATCATTTTGACCAATCTGGCAAGATTGCATCTTACCTGTTCTACGATGCCTGCTATGTGGAGAAGAATGCGTGTTGGACATCTTTCTAACACTTCCATCAGCACTGCCAACGGATGTTGATACCTTGCTTGGTTCAGTAACGGCCCATGCATCGTGTTGTCCCCAGCGGCTACCAATCCTGATAACGGCATTCACTGAGATCTCACAGACGCAAACTGCTGACGGTGAGATACGTGGATCGACAGGCAGACAGGCACTATCTCCATCTCCTTCGAACATTGCTAACGCGGCTAACGCTGACGGCGTTGTTACACATTTTTGTGCTATCGGTCTACTTAATGAAGTGGTCCAACTTTCAATTACTGTGGTAGACGATTTCTTTGCCAGCTTAGAAGATTTAATGTGTTCTCCAAACAACGAGAATGACTTTTGAAGTTAGCACACAGCATTCTATGGGACTCTGTATTCGACTTTCATTTTTCAAAACAAAACTTCAAACTTTAAGAACTCTATTTTTCTACGATTTGACTTTTTCCAAAATTGAACTTTTTTGGCACAAAGTAATCTGCTTAAAGTAGAACAATTCTTAGAGAACAAAAATTCTTTGAAACACTTCCAAGTGACAATATTTGACCTTGTCCACATCCTAAACAGTTTATATATTCTGTCATGGAATGGTCCCGACTTTTCTTCTGTATTTCAGAGCCATTTCATAAATGTTATTTCATGACTCATTCTGATAAGCGTTTTTTAATGTCACACTACATGCTTTGAATGAAAATATTGCTTTAGACATGCTTTAGATATGTTTAGGAAATGCTGAGAATTTAGTAATATCAAACATAATAAAGTGTAGTGGGTGTTGTGTAGCATTTTAGAATCCAAGCGTAATTTACAGATTCATGCCCTTATATAATTCACATTGCCCTTATATAGACATAGAAATCATACCCATATTTAGACATAACCCATCCAGTCCAAATACAGGCATGACTACTTCCACTAGTTCCAAAAAGCCACAATGATTTCTTGGAAAACTCGGCTTCAGCAGTCAGGGACATCCCCTTGCTTGAATAATAATTTGTCCAAGAAATCATGGAGTTTTCAAAGAACTACCATTCCCTTGGGGTTCTTTGATGAGGTTATTATGCCGACTTTACGTCAAACTAGGCACCTTCAAGGTATAAATATGCCTAAACTTGCCCTAGCAAACACACAGTGGTTCGGACCAGCCCGACTATCTACTTGCCCGACGCAGCTCGCTACAGCAAGTGCCGAAGGAAGCAGACCCTCCAGCGGACGCACTGATTGAGAGGCTGCCTTTCTCTCACTGAGAATCCAGCTCCAGTGTTTCCAAGCTCCCCTTGATGGATGTTGGGAAATCGAGTCCCGAGACAAGGATATCAGACCTCCTTCATTCTAAAACCAAGGTACGGAGCTGATTAGACCCTAAAAGAAATCTTGGATAGATTCTTGGCAAAGACAAACTAAACCTATGCTACACCTCACTTACTTCTTCACTCGTACTAGACTTAGGATAGGTACATTGGGGTAGGCGTATTTTAGAAGTGACAGTTGAGTGCTTTTTAGCTTTCATTATCTATGTATGTATTTATGTATGGTCTAGGAACAATACAATGCTTTTACAGTATTATTTCATAATACTCTTCTTATTGTACGCATTATACTTTGCAACCAGTATTACGATTGTAGCAGTTCACTTTACTTGCTTGAGAAAGAAGTATGTTCAATAAACCCTTTTTTATTGAAAACACCTGTCTCTCTATTTCTCTGCATCTCTGATGAAACGAAGCATGCACGATTGACTGAGTAGAATATATGTCTATTGTTTCCATGACTCTGAAGATCCGTTTTATTCTTGGGGAAACAAAGTTGTCATGTTTATGCGGTTGTCAGGAACTAATCCCTTCTTGTGCATTCGGGAAAGTTTCTAGTGACCTCTGAGCTAGCTGGCACTTACAATTAAGTCGAATATATTCGATAGAGACCTAGTCGAGCTAAGTCCTACGTCAAATCTATAGGATATACTCTTCCAATGCACAGAGCCTATTGGGAATATAGGAACTACACTACATTAGTACCAATGGCCCTGCTTTGCCTCTCAGTCATAAAGATTGACTTGGTGAATCATCCCAGGGAGACTTACAGGAGGACGACTTTTGGGGATAGTACAGAGTCTGACCAACCTCTCAACTTAGGCATCATAAATACCGCTAGTGTACTTACCCCATTCCAGGGGATGCTATCATGATGAGGATGGAAGGTATGGAAGGCATGGTTTCACAGCAGAATGCTATTTATAGGGAAGGCCTCTCAGTTATTTCTTGGAATTTGGCTTGAATCAAATCAAAACTTATTGAGCAAGAACAGTACTCCTTTATCACAACTTATGAGATTTGCTTATTCTAGGGGACCTGGGTACTGGACAAAATCTTCATTGAGAGGTTGAGAAGTGGAGGGTTTATTGATACTGATAAAATCCGACATTATCTGTACCCAAGAATTTCTGAATTTAGAGTTACCTGATTGAATGGGGGTAATGCGTGAATCCCCAACGGGGTATGAAATTGGTGTGGCTAAATATATATTCTAGGTCTATGCCTTCAAATAGCCAATAACTGATTATATCTCTTTAGACTACTTGATGGTTCAGTTCCAGCAGAATCCTAATGAGATTGTAGCTGGTGATTTTAATTCTTCATTTGAACCCTCTAAATTCCTTAGTATGATAACAGAAATGGGGCATCCCTAGCCTTCAGGGTAAATCTCATCACTGTCTCTCCAATGTTGCTCTACAAATTGCCTCTGTGGTGTTAGGGTGGAGCTTGAGAGCATGTAATGGGAGAGCCTGCTCCGAGCAAAGGAGACTTGCCACGTTTAAGAGGGAAGTCACTACTAGTGTAATTGATTGATTATGTTTTCCTTGAGGTCAGTCTCTGGCCAAGGCTTCATGACATGGTGGTTTTGCCAGGTGCAGACAGTGACCTCAACCTCCTGATCGTCACAGTTGTGGGAAATTATTTTATGAGATCATTGTCTGATGACTGCATTGTGGTCCCTGAACCTTCTGTGGCCAACAATTACGCAAGAGTTTCCTGGCCTAGGGTTATGGCTAATTACAACATCGACGCCAAGATATATTTATTTATTTTTGGCATTAGTACAGCGCTCTGTTACGCGTAGGTGTCCTGGCGCTAAGTGCCACTCCTGAAGTAGAGGCGGATCGGGAATCAGTTGATAAACAGCCATGTCTTTAATGCTCTTTTAAAGGCCATAAGGTCCGTCATTTTTCTGAGGGCATGGGGCAAGGCATTCCAAGCTTTGGCTGCGCCCAGCACAAAACTTCTGCCTCCCCAGCACGCTCTCCTAATACGAGGCACAGTGATCAACCCCAGGTCAGCTGATCTGAGATTTATATATATCAGTGGATTATATATTTCTTATCCAATTATGAAAACTTCCCTGAGGAGGCTATACCAATCTTAGATATTCATGGTAGGTTCTTTAACAAATTATAGAGTGGGCCGTAATGCATTTGAGATTTGCACAGCTCATCAGGAATATAAGTACACAACCGATCATGCAAAAAGGATTATAAAAATGATAATTGGCTGGTCCAGGCAGTTAAAATGAACAATGACCAGACATTCTGGCATGGTATTGCACACGGGACAATTGGAAGCTTCAACACCAGATGGAATATTATCTCACCAGAAAGATGGGAAGAACAGTTTGCAAAACTCTACGCTCAGGCTCCACCCACAAAACAGCCCTCCAATGGGGTTAAACAGTATCCCAAGGGTGATGTTCCCAAACTGGCAAATGGGAAGTTCGTTAAGATCTTTTTTAGTCTAGAAGATACCCTCTCTGCTATTAATAGTCTTAAGACACTAAGGGGCATATTATCAACCATTTACGTTGAACATCGCCAATCGCGCTTAGCGCAAATTTTAATATCGCCAGTTCACATCGCCGTGTTAGTGGCGTATTTGCAACGATTTCCAAACAGGCGATGTGAAATCCGGCGATATATGCCGATTTTACAACTGCGCTGATGGACATGTTGTTAATAGGGAGAGGTGGATGTAACCTTACAATCCACCCATCATTATGCACATGGCTAACTCAAAATATTTGTAGACGTTAGTTTTCCCTGATATCAGCTTTTTTCTTCCCTACGCGAGTACTGGCCCGGCATGTAAATACCGCGATGTGCGGTTAGCGAATATTTTCATGTTGTTCCCTGAAAGGTACGCCTACTTTGCATCTCATTAGCGATGCGGAGCGAAGTGATACCAAAACAGCGGCTAACATGCGCTAATGAATGTTAGTGCCACCTTGTTAATCGGGCGATTAAATTATCGCTGCTTTAGCGGCAAAAAGTGCAACTAAAGCGGTGATAATGCCCTTGTAAATATGCCCCTAAAGGCCCCTAGTCCCATTCGCATTCCAGGTAATCTTTATAAATCAGATCCTGGGCTGTGTGCTAGTTATGTGAACATTGTCTTTAATGCAATAGTTAGGGTTGGGGAGATTCCTGATATCTGGAAGGGGGGAGGCGCGGAAATAATCCCAATATTTGAAAAAGAATACGCTAATTGTCTGTCAAATTATAGGCCTATTAGCTTAGTAGACAATCTTCAAAAAATATTCATCAGGCAGGTCTAAAATAGAGTGGATGGAAGATCAGTGGATTCTAATGCCCTTTCAGGCAGGATTTCCTACTAAAGTTAGCACTTTAAATCAGGTTTTCAAAGTTTGCCCTCCTTTACTGGAAATATGGCCTGTTGGGCAACCAGAAACTCTATGTGGCATTTGTTGACCTGTGTTCCGCATTTGTTCTGATATCTGAGAGAGTTTTTGGAGAGTACTAGCAGCCATGGGAGTTTCTGGTGGGTTACCTGAATAATTAGCTAGGATGCATGTAAAGAACTATGTGCATGTCAGATGGGCTGATACAGGTGATCTGACAAAGCTAGCACTTTAAATCAGGTTTTCAAAGTTTGCCTTCCTTTATTGGAAATATGGCCTGTTGGGCAACCAGAAACTCTATGTGGCATTTGTTGACCTGTGTGCCGCATTCGATCTGATACCTGAGAGAGCCTTGGAGAGTACTAGCAGTCATGGGAGTTCCTGGTGGGTTACCTGAATTATTAGCTAAGATGCATGTAAAGAACTACATGATGTCAAGAAAAAACTGTGCTACAAGGGAAGCTAACTTGCTTCTTCTTGGTGGAAAGAGCTCATAGAATACGTGCAAAGGCACCTTCTTTAGGTATCTCTACTTGTGTCAGGAAATCCACTGCCCCCACCCATTCATTGTGAGACTTATGGACCACAAAGATTGTGATAATTAGGCCTGGGTGAAGTTCGCTGAGTTTTGCAACGCGGAACTCTGTGAAGTTACAAAAAAACTCTGAGAAGTTCCGGGAATGGCGGAGTGCAGTGTGTACTGTAGTTTGTGCTGGTATTTCTGCATCTCAGTTAGAAATTCTACCCCAGTGGCAGCTCGTGCTTACCATTCGCGATCGCGGAAAAAACTACGCTGCACATCGCGAAACGGAGTTTTCTGCACTCCGCGAGCTCCGCGGAGTGCAGAGTGCAGAAAACTCTGCATTATGTCAGATGGGGAATGTCTGGTCATTGTTCATTTTAACAATCGACCTACTTGTCTCTAGTGTGGCAAGAGATAATACACAGGGCACTCTGGTACACCTTACTAAGCAGTTCTTGGCATTTAAGCCTATTTCTGCTTTTGAAAGCTATATGGATAATATAACACCACCGCTGGCCAAGATCTTGTTCATTAGATTTTGAACAGGCTGTTTGCCCATTCGATTGTTCAATAATAATTGGAATTAAAATTTCTCGTCTGATTCATGCTCAGCATGTAGCATGAATTTTGAGACTCTTGATAATATTATGTTTGTTTGTCTTGAATATTGTGGTGTGCTCAGAAAATGGTTGCACCCAATCTGTTTGTTCATGGGGGGGTACTACATTGTAGAGAGGCAAAACGAATATTGGCAACTGACATATTGGGTCCTGTTATTTTCTCTGTTAGTCAGTTCTTGTTCAATTGTCTGGATAAAGGAGGAGACGTTTCTGAAACTAATGTAAATTTTGCATTTTAGCGTATGGGTTGTCCTGTGGAACTATTTTAAGTATTTATGCATTATGTACATAAATGTGTTCATATAGTTAATGTTTATTGGCTTATTTTCAGGGAAACACTTTACAACGCCGTCATTACAATGCAATACCTTTACAACGCTGTCATTACAATGACCGAGTTGTTACAATGCAGTACCATTACAATGCAACTCGTTACAACAACTTTCTCTATATGGCGCTGTAAACTAAGGAATAGTATAATTCACTATTCCAACACCTTTCCTACTGTTGCACACACTGGAGTTGGAATAGTAAATTATACTAATCCTAACTCCAGCACGCCATCTAGAGCAAATCGTTGTAACAACTTGTGTTGTAATGGTACTGCGTTGTAACAATGCGTTCACTGTAAAGACTGCGTTGTAAAAGCATGCAATATATTGACTCGCGTTGTAAAGAGACATAATACATTTTCACTAAAAGCACTTTTCTGAGCATTGTACTTTAAAAGACAGCAGGAGTTTTATCTTAGAACTTGATGTTAATTTTAATTAATGATTTAGGCATTACAAAGATAAGATTATCAATTTAAGGTATTACCTTGATATAACAACAGAAACAACTGTAATGAAGTTGCCTTTACATGAGGTCTAATGGAATTAGGTTTTATGATTTCTTGTACTGTTCTATTATATTATATTTATGTATTAAAGATATTGAATGAAGCGAAATCTGCGATATGTATTACATAGATGTTTTGGACCTTTGATGGTTATGAAAGCGAATAAAGAATCTTTGATGATTTTTTATGTGCATGTGTTTGTATTATTTATATAAATAATATATATATATATATATATATATATATATATATACATATATATATATATATATATATGTATATATATATATATATATATATATATATATATATATTTATGCTCATGGAATGCCCCCTTGATGCAAAGTATTGCAATCTCGTTTTGCCCTGGACAGTAAATCTGGCGAGTGGATTTGGTATTGGGTTTGCATTAAAAAAGTAATGCTGGGGTGCATGGCTTGCTCAGCAAGGAAGATGGTTATGCTTAGCCCCAGCAGCCGATTGGGACTCATAGTACTAATATCCTATCCCTAAACGTTGGCCGTCAAAGGGTAAAGTGGGAGAGAGCCCCTGTAACGTGGGGGAATCGCTCCCTGCCAGTCATTGATAGATTGATTGCCCCAAAAAACAAAGTGCTAGCTGACGAGCCACAGATGAGTGGCATGAGATAATGGTGCCGACTGTCTGTTGCGGGTAAGAAAGAAGGGATTGACAGCTGAAGGAAGATAATGCACAAAAGCAGTGTTGGCAAAAGGATCCTGTGACCTGTTTTTCCCCTCTCATCTCCCCCATTGACTGTCTGCTGACCTGCCTGGAGCAAGATTGAGCACTGTTGTGCGGCGACTCCTCACGACTGGAATCGGGCAGAAAACTGCTGCGGTCAAATGGCACACTAGAAGAATGCCCTACAGGAGCAAGAGTCATGCATCACATCTTCAACAAAGCAGACACCATTATCGCACCCCATCTCCGAGATGTCATCAACTGCTCCCTTAACTCCGCCACATTCCCAGAAAGCTGGAAACATGCCGAACTCAGCGCCCTTCTGAAGAAACCCACAGCTGACCCCACCGAACTCAAAAACTACCGTCCCATCTCGCTCCTCCCATTCCCTGCCAAAGTCATTGAGAAAGCTGTCAACAATCAGCTCGCCGCCTTCCTCGAAACGAACAAATCACTCGACTCCTCACAGTCTGGCTTCCGAGCCAAACACAGCACCGAGACCGCCCTCATCGCAGCAACAGACGACATTCGAACACTACTGGACAACGGAGACACAGTTGCCCTTATCCTCCTTGACCTCTCCGCAGCCTTCGACACAGTTTGCCATAGCACCCTGATACAACGCCTCAGAAACATCGGAATTCAAGGAAAAGCATTGGACTGGATCATTTCGTTCCTCGCGGGAAGAACTCAGAGAGTCCGCCTCCCCCCTTTTAAGTCAGAGGCCACCGAAGTCATCTGCGGCGTCCCGCAAGGATCATCTCTCAGCCCCACCCTCTTCAACGTCTACATGAGCCCCCTCGCAACGATTGCACGTCAACACAACCTCAATATCATCTCCTACGCTGATGACACTCAGCTGATCCTCTCACTCACCAAAGACCCAACCACCGCCAAAACCAACCTACACGAAGGGATGAAAGAAGTAGCCGAGTGGATGAAGCACAGCCGTCTGAAACTGAACTCGGACAAAACGGAAGTCCTCATCTTAGGCTCATCCCCTTCCGCCTGGGATGACTCTTGGTGGCCAACGGCCCTAGGAAAAGCCCCCATACCGACGGACCATGCACGGAACCTGGGCATCATCCTGGACTCCTCACTCTCGATGACTAGACAAGCCAACGCCGTCTCATCTTCATGCTTCAACATCCTACGCATGCTCAAAAAAACATTTCACTGGATCCCCACCGAAACAAGAAAAACGGTCACCCACGCACTGGTTACAAGCCGTCTGGACTACGGAAACACCCTTTACGCCGGTACCACCGCAAAACTACAGAAAAAACTCCAACGCATCCAAAATGCTTCAGCCAGGCTCATACTAGACATCCCCCGCACAGACCACATCTCCGCTCACCTGAAAGACCTCCACTGGCTCCCCGTCAACAAGAGAATAACGTTCCGTCTCCTCACCCACGCACACAAAGCCCTATACAAACTTGGACCAGATTGTCTCAACACGCGTCTTTCCTTTTACACCCCCACCCGCGAGCTGCGTTCGTCCAACCAAGCCCTCGCCGCTGTTCCGCGCATCCACAAAGCCACTATGGGAGGAAGATCCTTCTCCTACTTAGCAACCAAGACCTGGAACTCCCTTCCCATCCACCTCCGCCTTACTCAGGATCACCTAGCCTTCAGAAAACAACTTAAAACATGGATATTCGATAAGTAAACCTCCCCCCCCTTCCTCAAGCGCCTTGAGACCCCATGGGTATGTAGTGCGCTATATAAATTTTGACTTGACTTGACTTGATGCAGTGTGGTCAGTGCTCCCATTAGAGCATATTCTATGTGCAGTGGCAGCAGGGGGAGCAGTTGAGGTGAGCTTTCCCCCACAGAACTGTGAGACGAGGCCAGCAACACACAAGGGTTACTTTGTGGCCAGAGGAGCAAAATGTGCGAGCTATGCAGGAAGGGGGAAGTGAGGAATGGCTGCCACTGGTATTATGCAATGTGAATTGTGACTTTCTAGTTGTGAGTTCAACACCTGGGGTGCAATTAAGATGCTTTCAGATGTCAACTAGTGCTAAGGGATCTTGGGGGTGTGGTGACCTTTTCGATAAGGAAGTGAGTGCGGCCTCAAGCAGATCAATTTGTGACAGAGTCTGGAGCGGTGAGGACTCCTTCCTGCCCACAAACGGCTTAAACAAAAGTGTAAATTGGTTTGGATGGACTGTGGAGGCTGAAGGAGAGGTTACGGAAACATAGCCCTTAATTGGGAGGAGTTGGTGGGGGAACAATGCCAAAGGACAATGTGCAGAGAACTCGGAAACTGCTTATATTTCAAATTGAAGAGGACACAACTCTAACGCCCCCAGACATTGTGGAAGGATGGGAACAGAGATCTGGGAGGAGGACTGCAGGAGAATTACATTTTCTAGACTGACCATCTGATGCCTAGAATTGACCGGATCGCTCAAAGATACATGGTCAGCTGCATAGTCCCTGCGCTTTTGTACCCCCTGACAACTTGATTTGCGCCCCCTCATCCCCGCTAAAACTCAGTCCTCCCTTATTTTCTTCACATGACAGATGGAGGTGATGGGAGATGAAACTGGATTACCATGCGGAAACCACAGACAGTGAAATGGAAACCTAACGGCATGCAGGGTGAAGAGGATCAAATCAGACAGTATGAAAAGATACATGATGGAGATCTGTTTGCAAACCACACAGCAGTGATACTGGCAGCAATTAAAGACATTAAAATATCTCTGGAGGAACAAATAGCTGCAGTAGTGACAAAAGTGAAAATTCTAAGGGAATCTCTTGGAACATGTCAAAGAAACTGAAAGCAGCATTGAGACGACACAACTGGGGGTGCTGGCTCTCACAAGGAAGTGTGTGCACATGGAAAGTTCTCTTGGATAGTGTGGAAGATGTAGAAGGCCAGTCCAGGTGTCACAATGTCAGACTGGTTGGTGTTCCACAGAGGGGAGAAAGGGCCAGAATTTAACTATTCGCTGAAGACTGTCTAGAAAAAACTGTGCTACAAGGGAAGCCAACTTGCTTCTTCTTGGTGGAAAGAGCTCATAGAATACGTGCAAAGGCACCTTCTTTAGGTATCTCTACTTGTGTCAAGAAATCCACTGCCCCCACCCATTCATTGTGAGACTTATGGACCACAAAGATTGTGATAATTAGGCCTGGGTGAAGTTCGCTGAGATTTGCAACGCGGAACTCTGTGAAGTTACAAAAAAACTCTGAGAAGTTCCGGGAATGGCGGAGTGCAGTGTGAACTGTAGTTTGTGCTGGTATTTCTGCATCTCAGTTAGAAATTCTACCCCAGTGGCAGCTCGTGCTTACCATTCGCGATCGCGGAAAAAACTACGCTGCACATCGCGAAACAGAGTTTTCTGCACTCCGCGAGCTCCGCGGAGTGCAGAGTGCAGAAAACTCTGCAAATTCCACGAATGGAGTGAAGTTCACTACCCAGGCCTAGTGATAATATGCTACAGCTGTTGTGTAAGCATGGCCTATGGCAAATTGAAGGTTTTCTTTTTAAATTCGAGGAACTATTGAATCTGAAATTACCTATGTGATTCTGATGCTGTACAATAGATTCAATCGAATGAATGCCTCTATGATGACTTTTTAATTTGTCACTTGTTATTGTCTCTTTTTTAATGTTTTATTGATTTGTCGCATGCACGTTTTAGGCTGCTGTACATATGGTTGATATATTTTCTTCATTAATTATGTCATACATGAAAGGTTTTTAAATGTTGTGATATTTTTATATATATATATATATTACTTTATGTCCATAATGTTGCTGGGTTCTCCATATGCTAATTGAATTGATATATAATGATGAGGTTGACATGTAGTATGTATCATTGATGGTGGTTTATATGTAATGCATACCAGGGGAATTGTTGAATTTACAGTTAAATAGATGGTCAAGACATCAACATTTACCCAAATTACCCAATCCAGATCCGGAGACAGAGAGAATTTGTGCCAGTCAAAAAACTGGGGTGGCATGGTGAGCAAAAGAACGATTGATTAAACCCAAATCTTGTGACTTGGGGTGAATTTTTGCATTGTTCGGCATTCTGTCCATCATTTGTTCCTTTTGGTTTTGTCAAAAAAGTCCTGCACAACCTGGGACTGAAATATGCGCTTAATTGCTAAATTGGGAATAGTTTACAAAGACAAGGCACATTTCTTGCTATCAGTGAAGTAAACAAGGGATTAGATGGAACGTCGTAGGCTGTGGGCCCGATCAGCGGAGCCACCGGCCAAGGAGACAGACTGGCAGACACAAACAGGCAGGAACAAGAGGTGCAGTGATCAGAGAACTTCACCAGCAAAACCACAAATGCGAGCAGAGCAGGCCAAAACAGTTGAGGAAATTAAACAATACAGGGATGCATTGGACAATAACAGGTGGAGAGCACTGGCATCAAAGGAGGGGAGCGGGATTGGATCCATTGTGTTGACATCAGAGACAATTGGGAAACCCCTACGGGATGTCACCCTGATGACTGTAGACTTTTTAATATGGGACACTGAGATCTGACACCGGTTGGTAAGAGGTACATGTAAAGGGGAGGCTAAAGAAATACAAAATACACTTGCTTTACAAGAACAGCAGCAATGCCAGAAGGATGAGACTGTGCTCTGGAGCTCAGCAAGGGCAGCAGGGTCTTGGTGGGTGTAATTGTGATTAGTTACATCTTTTAAGAAGCTGCAGGCGTCCTCCAAGCCAAGGGCGACTAAAGTTATGTATTTCTGTTTAGGGGTTACACATACAAAGAGTTGGAGAAATGGTCAGTTTTAGGATCATGGCACGGTAAGGTAGGGAGGGGGTCGTTCACTGGAAAGTTTATGAAGCATCAAAGTCACGAAGACATAAAGGCAGAAGGCAAAAGACCTGGCAGCGATGAGAAGGGTGGAGGGTAATGGAGTACTATGTTACGCTAGGATGCAAGTACAACAGCTGACAATAATTACATGGACTGTTAATGAACTAGGACATAAGGTGAAGAAAGGTCTGGTTGCAAAAGCCCTTAGTCTTTGGTTTAATCCCAACATAAGGATCATCCTTCAGCAATGGATTAGACTCAGGACTAGATGGAACCTACCTGGACATTGCCTTATTGACTACATTGTACAACAAAAGGAAACTAAATGAACACCTTTGAACCCTATTAATGAGCCTTGAGAAAGGCCCAGGCTCATAGGCCACAGGGGGCAAAAGACATGTTGGCTGCTTGTACACATGGTATTTAGTGGTACACGTCATTATTGCTGGATAAATGAAAAATCAATTGGAAAAGTAAAAGATTAAATTACAAATAAAGAAAGGAATTCATGTTAGTTTATTTAAATGTGAGGACATACCTAATCCATCTCTTACTGCTATTACATTGGGTAACAGAAGGCCTAAACCCCTTCGAGTGGTCCACCAGCAGTCAATTTGGGTAACTGTAGTAACAGTAAGAGGGTGCTGGACCCTTTACTGTACTACTATTGGTGGCTGTTACACTGCCCTGATGGGAAAATGGGAAGAGAAGTCATTTCTGCTTGTAAATGTGCATGCCCCGCCCGGATTACAATTAGAAATGTTGGGTAAGGTGGGAAACAACATTCTGCTGGACATTCCTCAACTCTAGTGATCCTTGACAGAGACTTTAATTTAGACACAAAGCATCAGACAGGTTGGAGATGCAGGTAAGCGAAACTGGAAGGGTTTATACAAGAGATGGGATTGAGTGATGTCTGGAGGGCCCTTAATGAGCAAAATAAGAGCTATTCCTCCTACACAAATAAATGCCATATGCAATCTAAACTTGATTAATTCTTCACTGCTGGGGACATGATGCGCAAATTTAAAGGTGCTCACGTCGTAGCACGAGAGATAGGTGACCATTCCCCTCTACGGATAACTTACTTGACCGACAATCAGAAACTCTTTAGGAGTAGAGGATGGCAACATGGCACCTCACGGAAAAGCATGAGGTCTGAAGGCTAGATAAAGTCTCTAAGCTATATTTTAAGGAGGACGTAGGTTCTGTACTTAGACAAATAACAATGAGGAAAGCCTATAAGACCACTCTCAGGTGAAGTGAAGGACAGGAAGTGTAGGCTGGTCTCAACTAGAGGCAGGGCTGACACAGAGGGATAACATGAGGAATCTCAATCCCACTCTGACAGCGAAGATGGAGTTAAAAAGGTAAGAATATTGTATGTAGCAAGGAATTAGGTCAAAATGGCATGAATTGCTAAACTGTGACAGATATTCAGAGTGGGGAATAAAGAGGAGCAACTGCTGGAGTGGATTAGCAGCAAAGATAGAGAGGAATTTCATGTGAGAGAACTAGTCTTGGACAACGGGGAGCGGGTGATGGGAAGAGAGCTGATAGCATAGGTTTTTGCAACCTACATGAAACAATTCTATAGCAACAAACTCTAGGTCCTAGGGGAGAAGGTGCTAGAGTGTTTTCGTAGACTGTCCAGACAAGTGGCATATCCCCTACAGGCTGCCCTAAAAGTGGGGCACTATAGGAAGATCAGTGAACAGAGCCAAATGTACTGCTCCAGAAGGTTAGGAAACCTTGTCATAAATGTGAGTCATGTAGACCAATATCGCTGATCAAATCAGATACTAAGGCCCAGATGTAGGAGAGCAAATACCGGTCGGTAACAGCTGAATTCGGCCGTTACCGACCGGTATTTAGGATTCGGCATGTAGGGGCCATCATTTTACAGAATCGGTAAATTTACCGATTCGGTAAATTTACCGATTCTGTAAAATACCGAATCTGTAATTTTACCAATTCGGTAAATCCACATGTAGGTGTCACTCTTAAGAGTGCCACAGGCCCTTAAGAGTCGGTATTTTACTACCCAATCCTATTGGGTGGTAAAATACCGAATTCAGGTGTGCATGCACATCTGTGCCTGCACACCTGTGCCATGTGACACACAGACATGCCCTTAGGGCATGCATGTGTGCCACATGTTTCACGTGCCTGTATTCGGGGTGCTAGAGGTATTTGCCCTTTGATTCCTATGGGCTTCAAGGCCCAGAGGAATCAATGGGCAATAGCGATTGTTATCGATTCGGTAATTGAAAAATAACATTTTCCTACATCTCCCAACTTCTAATTTACCGATTCATAAATACTGAATCGGTAAAATTCGGTATTTATGAATCGGTAAATTAGAATTACCTACATCTGGCCCTAAAATCCTAGCAAAATAATTAGCTACAAAACTGTATGTGGTAATATCTGATCTAGTACACCAAGACCAGAATGGATTTGTGCCTGGTCACTCAACTAAGCTGAACTTGAGATGCCTACAAAATAACACTGCAATGTTGAGAGGCTTGGGGATCTGAGAGTCATAGAGCCCGATTCACAAAAGTAATTTGAGACAAAATCCTAACTTTATGACTTTTGATATTCACAAAAGGCATTTAGGAGTAGTAAAGTTAGGAATCATAACTTTACTACTCCTAAATGCCTTGAGTGAATAATGAAATTGGTAAAGTTAGGATTTTGTCTCAGATCACTTTTGTGAATCGGGCCCAGAGTGTCCTAGGATGTGAACAAGGCATTTAACTTCGTTGAGTGACCCCCCCCCCCCCCCCCCCCGGTTTGGGATTTTGGTAAGAATGGAGTTCAGCCCTAATTTTATTGGTTGGATAAAACTTGCTATTTAAGCAACCTAGGGCAACGATGAAAGTCGATGGTTGTATCCCCCGACTTTTCCTGATTGGGAAAGGCAGCAGGCAGGAGTTCCCATTATCACTGATGCTGTTCATGCTCGTAATGGAGGCCTGGTGGCATGGGTGCAGGTAGACACCCAGGTGTGGGTTTTGGCTAGGACGTATGGTATGGGAAGATCATAGTTCCCTGTACGCTAATGACATCTTACTCTACCTAACTAATCCAGTGCAGTTGCTGGCCCGACTAAACAAGGTATTTCAGGTATTTGGCAGGTACTCAAGATTCATGGTCATCTTGCAGAAATCCTTAATAAATCCAGTGGGAGGATGGGTACAGACGAAGCTGCTACCTCTTCTATTACCCCAAACATTCAAATATCTTAGGATATGGCTCTCTAGGAGCATGATCACACACTATGACGTCAATCTATTGCAAATAACTAATCTTCTAGAAGGGGATGTGAGAAACTGGTACAAATTACTGCTGTCTCTTTTTTCGGCAGGACTGCTATGTTTAAAATTATGTTTGAAGAAATTGGGCCAGCAAGGGATTTTGTTTAGAATTCTCAGTATCAGCACAAGGGGGACTCAGGTTAAATGGGGTACCCACACTACCGTTGGTTAGTGGCTGAATATGATTGCTGTAATACAGATCAAAAATGTTACCACACTAACACAATGATATGAAAAAATACAGAAACCAGGTTGTTAATTCAAAAGATTATTATTTTCTTTAGAAAAGATAGGTTCAGTCAATAATAAAAATAGGGTACAATGAGATGCATTTGAGACATAGAAGGAGTATCATATGTGCTCCAATCTAACATCACAAAGAAGTCTATACTGCTAGTAAGTATTAACACAATGATTTCAAATCAATATAAGAAAATCAATGATAACTGATAAGTAGTGAGCAGGATTAGACTTAGTAGTCGACGTTTCGGTCTTTTGGAAAGTCGTTTCATAAGACCATCATCAGGACAAGGATTTTATGCATTGTAGTTGATGACCCTAAAGAGAAATGGATTAGGATAAAACAAACACCTCCAAAGATGGTCAGTGATGCTTGGTGAAGTTAATCGAAGCAACAGAGAAACTTTGCCAATTGTCAGGTCAGAGGTTTAAAACAACAGTATTGCTTGTGTTAAGATCTCTGTTATAAAGCAGAATCATGTGGGTATAAGAGTTGGCTTCATAGGCGGCTGGTAGAAGTTCACAACTTTTGAAAGAGGAACGGAGCAACAAAGTTACGACCTCGGCGGCAACAGCACATCAATTTGGAAACAGCTGAGTGTGGTAAAATTTTTGATCTGTATTATAGCAATCATATTCAGCCACTAACCAACGGTAGTGTGGGTACCCCATTTAACCTGAGTCCCCCTTGTGCTGATACTGAGAATTCTAAACAAAATCCCTTGCTGGCCCAATTTCTTCAAACATAATTTTAAACATAGCAGTCCTGCCGAAAAAAAGAGACAGCAGTAATTTGTAACATATTACCTGCCCAAGCCCGCAAGGGTATATTGGGTTGCTCACCCTTTCTATAAAGCATGTTTAAAATTATAGCATTGCAATGGTTACTGCACATTCTCCGGAACTGCCCCAATAAAATCCAAGATGCTTTTTTCTCAGGTATAGATAGAATGATCAGAATATTATTATGGGCAGGGGGACAGCCTAGGATAGCACCAGGGGTTCTTCCGAGCAGTAAATACGATAGAAGCATAGCCCCTCCCAGCGTAAAGTGTTACAAAGTGGCCCATGTCAGGGTGGTAAATGAGAAGGGCCTATTAGGACTGGGGTGACCCAGACTTTCGGTTAGATAGAGAAGGTATGGGTGCTGCAAGCTCTGTAGGCGAGAAAGTTAGGTGCAAAAGTGGATCATGCAACCACATCAGTAGTAGATATATAGTCCAGACTGCAGAAGGAAATGAAGTGGGACAAGTGACTCATCCCCAAAAAACCTCTGTGGGAAGGGACCACACTGTCACAGATGATCACATTGCAGGGCTCTGGGGATGGGACATTATAGGCCCTTCTACCCGCGCTGATGTCTGATATGTGAATGGTGTGATTCCTTTCAGACATCTGCAGGCAGAATACGGCATGCCAGTGACACAATGGCTGCAGTACCAGCAGTTGAGACATGCGGTCTGTGACAGTACAACCACGGAGAGAGAAACATAAGAGGAAATGCCCGCTAGAATGGAGGTTGTTGGATGGCAGACTAGGGAAAAGCCTTATCTTTTAGACATGCAACACATTTCTGAGAAACACTCAGGACCCACTTACATGGCTGAAGGGAAGATTAAGTGTATGGCCCATCGAGGGAAGCTGTTGGAATGCCCATGGCTCTAGAGAAACGGGTGGATCTAATGGGTGATCGGGGTCCCACAGATCTAACATAGGGTCAAAGGTTTCTGGTTAAAACTAGCGACATGCCTGCCAAACAAGATATTTCCTGGTTGGATACCACTCAGCTATTAAGACTAGAAATTATGGATGGAAAAGTGCAGGTTACTGGAGAGAGAGATAGATAAGAGTAAGGGATGTAAGAAGAAATTCAAAAAGATTTAGGGGACATGGGTCGAGACTAGCATACAGTTTACTGTCCTATAAGTGGATGTGGCAGGAAGTTGTAGCTGAGAACCTCTGTGGTGGGTGTGCTATTCTGTTGACTAATTCAGGGGCAATTGTACAAGTAGCAGAAAGCAGGTGGTAGTCTGGTAAATATGATGTCGGGAGATGTATTTCTGAGCAGTGCAAGGGAGGGAGGGATAAGGGTTGGTAGGGAGATGAAGTGGTCAGACTGGGACATGTATGAGAAGGATCACTGGTCAAAAAATTGACCTACAAAAATATTGAAGCAAAAATATCGACATCAAGAATATGGACATCATATCTACAACATGATAAGTACAAAAATATCAACAAAAAAATATTATTGTCAAAAATATCGTTATTAAACATATCGTTTTTTTAGTTAAAAAAAAGTAAAATAAACTAAATAAAAGATAAACTAAAGATTATGTTGGATAGCGTAGGGCTTAAAACAACTATTCCTACTCCAGGGAGTGCAACAGTAGGGAAAGTCTTGGATAGCGTAGGGGTATAAATTACTATTCCTACTCCAGAGAGTGCAACGTAGGGAAAGCGTTGGATAGCGGGAGGGTAAAAATTACTATTCCCACTCCAGAGAGTGCAACCATATGGAAAGCGTTGGATAGCGTAGAGGTATAAATTACTATTCCCACTCCAAAGAGTGCAACAGTAGAGAAAGCGTTGGATAGCATAGGGGTAAAAATTACTATTCCCACTCCAGAGAGTGCAACAGTAGGGAAAGTGTTGGATAGCATAGGGGTATAAATTACTATTCCCACTCCACAGAGTGCAACAGTAGGGAAAGCGTTGGATAGCTTAAGGGTAAAAATTACTAGTCCCACTCCAGTGAGTGCAACAGTAGAGAAAGCGTTGGATAGCGTAAGGGTAAAAAATACTATTCCCACTTCAGAGAGTGCAAAAGTAAGGAAAGTGTTGGATAGCGTAGGGGTAAAAATTACTATTCCAACTCCAAAGAGTGCAACAGTAGGGAAAGTGTTGGATAGCGTAGAAGTAAAAAATAATATACTTATAAATAAAATAACTTTTTCAATGAATTAATGAATTAAGTTATTAAATAACTCTAAACTATTTACAACTAGCAATACAAAATTAATAAAAACATAATTACCAATGAATAAATAATTAACAATAAAATAATCATAAATACCAATAAATAATAATTAGTAAATATTAATTACCAAATAATAAATATTGGTAAATAAAATATGTGTAATAACAAAAAAGAATTATTATTAAACATTAAAACCAATTAATAATTACTTATTAATATGTTAATTAAATGTATCAATAAATAATGTTTAATAATATTTAATTAGCAATTAATGATGACACAACAATACATTAATTTTCATAACCCAAAAATTATAAATTATATTAATTACCAATTAATAATTAATGTCCAGGGGGGGAGGAGCCAAGCTCGCGACCGTGATGGCCGCGTTGTAGCTCGGCTCCGTCAACCTTCCTGCTTGAACTATCTATCCTGCGCCTTATCCTGCCCCGAGAAGTCTTATTTGATGGAATATGGAATTATGACGTTTTGCTGGCACTTACCGTCTGCTCCGGATGATCCTAGGGGCCGCGGATCTTGAGCTGTGCCCTTGTTCGCTTCGGAGCCTCCGGGGCGGGCGGGCCTGGGACTCGTCTGCGGCGCCCGGGCGGGGCGGAGCGCCGGGGCCAACCCCTTGGTGGAGGAGTGGGGTCGGCCGGAGCGGCCACTGTGCGGTTGGACCGGTGGCGACTGACCGGGCCTGGTCTGGCTGTCCGGGGACCTGGTGGTGGAGCGCTGCCTTCCGCGGACGGGGGTTGACCGCATGGGCGACTCGTCTCCCCTTTGTTCTCCTGTCCGGCCATCTTGAAACCCTCCGCCCGGTCTTGGTGGGCGGCGCCTGTGGGTCGGTGGCGCCGGCTGCCTCAATATTCTGGTGGCCCGCCTTTCTGCCCTGGAGGTTCCATTGCTTGTCGCCGGCTGGATTTCATCGAGCCCCGCCGGTGGCCGGATTGGGGTCGGAGATTGCCGAGGCCTCGCCGGGCTAAAAAGATGGCGGCCTGCGCCCTGTATCTATGCCCAGTTGGAGATGGCGACATCGGCTGGCCGCACGGCACGTTTGCTGAATACCGTAAAGGTGAGCCTACAGTTGGCGACGTCTTCGCCGCCTTGTGTTCCTGGCGTGCTTCCATGACTGTACCTGTCGCTGGGCCGGATGGTGGTCTTGGTACCGGGCTCGTTGGGCCGTCCCCTGCGTGTGCGGTTCCACCGCTTCAGTGTGCTGCGGGGTCCTTCCTGGAAATTGAAGACACCGGGGCCACCGCTTGTTTGGACGTACAGATGCCTACTGCCTTGTATCGTCAGGAGTTCTTCCCTGTGGTGGATGTACTGGAGGGCCTCCAGCCGAGATCCGTCCGGGTCTGTCTAGCCGGGTCTCCCGGTGTTTTTTTGCCTCGACCTGCCGAGCGGAGATCCTGTAACTGTTTCACCGGGGCGACTTTTTCCCCTTGGTCGGCGGAGCTACGCTTGAGTTGCTTGCTGCGGTTGCTGTCCTTTCTTGCTCATCCGGTCCGAAGCCGTTATGACTTGTGTGGTGTATCGACGATTGGAATCCCTGCTTTTCACCTCTGGCCCCTCATGTTCTGGTTCTTTGTGCACTCTGTGCCTATGGCACTGGACAGACGAGGACAGGGGTGAGTTACACTTGTACCGCCGGACTATTACTTCGTGGCATGGCCGATGACCACCTTGCAGCTGTACGTGTATGATCGATTCCTCTTCATATTCCTGGTGCCTGTTTTTTTAAATGACTTCATCTTCTCGTGGGATCTAAAATGTGTTCGAACGGGGGGTTGGGAGCTGATAGTTTTGATTATGTGTCTCCTCTCCCACTAGAGATTTTTTTTCCTTTTTTTTTCTTTTTTCCCTTCCTTTCCCCTTCCTCTCTTTTTGCCTATGTGGTTTCTTCCTTACTTTTTGACTCTTCTATATTTCGGGTTTCCTGTTAGGGCGACAGGCACGCTGCTGGGGGGGTAGGCCGTAGCCTTCTGCAGGGGTGCAGGGTGGGGTGGGTGGGGGGGGGTCTGTATTTTTGTTTTTTCTTTGTTCTTGGTTCTATGGCTCTTATGTATCCTATTTTCTGGACGCTGCGTCTACATGTAGGCCTCTTGGGGTGTTTTTGCCAGCGTGGGCCTCATGATCTCCCTGCCACCGATGTTCATTGTTCATCCACTACTCCTATTTCCTTCGGTTCCATAGGCTGGCCTTTTCTTTTGTATGCTTTCCTTGCCAAGGGGCGCATGATGTGGTGCCGCGTTCTCCTTTCCCTGTTTTTTCTACCCTTTTTCTTGATGTCCTTTTCCCCTTTTTTCCCCTTCTTTCTCCCTTTCTTTGGGTTGGTATAGCGGATGGCTCTTTGTATTGCAATCCTGACTTCCTTTTTATGTATTGCTGAGTATTTTCGTAGTAACGGGTGGGCGTTGGGCAGTGGTTGGACTTGCTTGCAGATGTGGGACTTACGTTTTGCTCTTGCTATACTATAGCTGTTCTTTTTTAAATTCGCTGTGTATTGTTTTACTGCTTGCTGACAGCCCGCCACGGACTTTTGGACCCTAATAACTGCACTATTCCTGCTATTCACCCTATTGTATTATAAAATTAACCTTCACTTTTCCTACTCATGGTGGTTTCCTTGTGGCTTTCTGCCTCGCCTTATTGCATCTGTTATATCGGAGACCCGCTGGAGCTTCTTTCCTGGCCTACGTGCTAATACAGTGTGGTGGCCGGCCCGATGGGTTGTAGGCCCGTATTTGTAAGCTACATCTGCACAATAAAGGTTTTCAAAAAAAATAATAATAATAATAATTAATGTCCAATACATTAATTATCAATACCCCCAAACAAATTAATATTGATTTAATTGCATTTCAATTACTTCAAAAACTATTCCCCTATAGACACACTACACATTTCAGGAATAAAAAAATACACTTAACATAATTATCAATTAATCAATTAATTAAAATGAATGACTAATTAATAACAATTAATTACCAATTATTAATTAATTAACAATTATATAATTATCAATACCAATTATTTAAAATAAATTATTACTTAATTACAATTAAATTACTTCCCACCCTATTCCCCTATAATCCCACAACCCACTACAGAACTTAAAAGCAAAGTTTAAAATAAATGTATTATTCCTAAAAATTCATAATTCATTTTGTATAATTAAATTATTTTCCACACTATTCTTCTATAAACCCACAACCTGCTACGGTACTAAATAACAAAAATAACTTTAAAAAACATTATTAACATATAACAATTTTCTACATATATTTTAAAACAAGTAGAAAACTTAACAAATCACATATAAAATATACCTATGAAATACATAATAAAATACATACCAATAATAGAAATATCGATATTAGTAACATCGATATTAGTAACATCGATATATTTGAAATCGATATTACTAACTTTGATATTTCTTACATCGATATAAAGAAAATCGATTTTACTTAACTTAGAGTCGATATTCTGTCCATCGATATTCCTAACATCGATATTCTTTCCCTTCGATATTGTGACATCGATATTAGTGTAGGTCGATTTTTTTTTCCGATATTTAGACTGAGAAGTGTAAATGTTATGAGAGTTGTAATGGCAATCATTTACGGATACTCTGTAATCGATGCCTGCTTATTGTTTAAAATAATAAAAACACTTAATAAAAAAATAATTATACAAACCAGATGCAATGTCATGGTAAATGTGAGCTCTAATCCTTAAGGAGGGTTTGGGAACTTCACAGGGAGAGGAAAAGCCAAATTTACCAAAATTCCAGAAGGCCATAGGAACCTTCTTCCCTCTTGCTTTAATGGAGTATGCATTAGCTCTTCCAATAATTAAACTAATTTCTAAGTATGAAATAAAAGGCAGAGAAAATTTCACTCAGAGTTTAGGTCTGACCTCAACCTAGAAAAAATTCAGAGAATTTTTTTTGAGTAGGTAAAGTTCAGTGGGGCAATGCTGCAGAAGGTGTCCGGGGAAGGTGTATCATTGTCGGATACCCATGGATTAAAGCCATGGAGCAGCTTTCTTTGTTTGGACTTAGTCTCTAAAATGGAAGTCAAAAATCTCCAGTGGAACAAGGCAGAGGTCTGTATCCAAAGACAGTTCACAATGCCATATATCCTTTGGGCATAGACCACTGAAACAGATTTGCTACTGCAGAGTAGAGTGTAGCTGGAGCAGAAGAAAAGTCAATCTGACTGGCTATGCACCTCGGACTGATAGGCAAGCACGTGCTAGTTGGTCACAGTCTCCTCTGGAATCTCAAAGCTATTTTTATAAAAACATTTCTGAGTCCCCACATTTGGATTTTGGCTATTTGGCGAGCTTCAGAACCACCTCCAAGGGGCAAGGGCTGGTGGCGCTACTTGGAGGGTCAGGACTCAGTCAGGCTAGGTTCAGGTGTGGGTCCAGGATAAGGGGAGCTGTTTGTGTCCCAGAGGGCCATATCAGTAGGCCAGGAAACTAGCCCTCTGGAGTCACTCTGGTGGTACTGGGTTCAAGTTGCAAATGTAGTCCTTCTTCCCGAGACAAGAGGGCAGCAGGGCAGAAACTCAACAATTCAGCAAGGTGGAAGTCAGCATTCCTTTCTGGCAGAGTGTCCACATGGACAGACGTGTACTGAAGAGCTGGTGTCTGAGGTCCTTTTTTATACCCTGGTTCCCTCCTTCTAAAAGGTGGGAGAAGCTTCTAGACAGTAGCTTTGAAGTGCATGGGATTTATGCCTCCCTGCCCTGGCTCCATGCTGGCTGCAGTGACAATAGGAAAAAAGAGTACTCATTAATCAATTGCAAATGTGACTGTGCTCTGCCCCCTCATCCTGCCAGCATATGGCCCACTAAGGCACACCTAATCCCCCTATAGTTTGACTGTCTGGTAGGAATTCACAAAGTCTGTCAGTTACACCCAGTTGTTTCCTCCATAACAGGCTATAGGCACAGAAAGGCTAAGTGTAGAAAAATGGCAACTTTCTAAAAGTCAGTAATTGTTGTACCACACACTCTCTCTGGGTTATGGGTGGTTTGGTAAAGTTTTGTTTATTTATGATAGGTTACTGGCATGCAGGAAGGTATCATCTTCTGATATTAGACATGTAACAATATTGCACTATTCCTCTGTGGGAGTGTCCCTAGTATGCACTGTCAAAGTTCCAAATGGAAGGCAATGTTCAAACTTAAGCAAATTTTCTAAATTCCAATTTTATTCAGGTTTTTAAATTAATATATTCTCTTATTTGGAAACGATTATTCAAACATAGCATTTGAAATCACATCATATTTCTTGTGAATGCTTCATTCATTCGCGTCCTTAATATAAAGTGTTCATTCGTAAATATGTACCTTTCTAAAAGTTTCATTTTCAAAATTATAATCATAAACTCAACTTTACCATTAAAAAATGTTTCTCATCACACTTTCAAAGACACCAAACATGTCATAGCTACTTGCTTTCAATTGGAAAATATAGCAAGGGGAGGGTGGAATTTGCAGAATTTGACACAGTTTAATTACTTGGAGTTACATAAGAACTCAGCAAGAATCCACCGAGTTTCCCCAATGGTTGAAAATAACGCAGTTTGTGCTGCTGGTGCTGCAATTTAACACCAGTATCAGGATAGATCAATATGCCAGTTGGGTATAACCCTATTTAACCCATGATTTAGAGGAATGATCACAAGCATGTTAGCACTGATTACCAGTGGTAAAGTGCACAGAGTCCTAAGGTCAACAAAGATAAGTTCATAAGAATTGAGGAGGAAAGGCAAAAATGTGGGGAAAGAGCAGCCTGCATCCGACAGGTGAAACATGTGCCCCCCTCCAGCTGAAAGTGGGAAGAACTACCCAACCCTTTGAGATTTCGCTTCACTATTACAGAAAAACATAGATAGAACATCAGCACTGGCGTAGTCTGACCCAGGGAGGTATTCAACAGTAAAGTCAATTCCCAGAAGGGAGATGGACCATCCCAAAAATGTTGAATTCTTTCTCACCCTTCATTTGTCTTAGCTACCTGAGGGGCCTATGGTCTGTCTGAAACTGGAAGTGAGTCTAGAAACAGATATGATCTCTGCTTCTTCAGTGCCCAGACCACAGCAAAGGCTTCTATATCAATAGCCTTCCACCTCTGTTCCTTGGTGAAGTAGTCCCTTAGAGATGAATGCTATAAGTTGTTCTATGCCCTCCACATTTAGATGTGATAGGACTGCCCTAATACCATGCACTGAATCATCTGTTTGGACAATAAACCCCTGGGAAAAGTCAGGGGTCTTGGGCACAGGAATTGTGCACATGGTCTGTTTTAGGGAGCCAACGGCTTTCTTGCAGGCCTCTCTCAAGATCACCTTCTTGGCCTTCTTCTTAGAAGCCATGTCAGTCAAGGAGGCAACTGTGGTGTCATATTCCTTGACAAATCTCCTGTAATAAAGGAGGCCCATGAACGCTCTGACTTCATTTTGTGTCTTTGGGGTTCCCAGGCCAGAACAGTCCCTATCTTGGCCTGGAGGGGCTGCACCTTACCCTTGCCCAGCATGTGTCCAAGTACACCACAGACCACTGGCCTTGCTGACACTTACTGGCCTGTTCAGCACTCAAGTCCTCCATCCTACTTAAGACCTGGTTAAACAACCTCTGGCTGGAAGGTGGCAGGGGCATTCTTCCACCAGCAAGGCATCACTTTAAATTGAAAGTGCCCCTTTTGGGTAGAGAAGGCTGTCTCTCATTGGCACCCTCAATAAGGACAATCTGCCAGAACCCTGAAGTCAAATTAAAAGTGCTTAGGAACCTGACACTAACCTATCAATGAGCTTATCAGCTTACGGGATGGGGGTAAGCATCAGTCTTGGTGACTAAGTTGAGTCCACTGTAGTGAACACACAACCTATGTTCTGGGGTGGTGCTCATGGAGCAATCTTTGGTACCAGCATCACTGGGATGAACCATGGACTACTGGAGGGATCAATGGCTTCCAATTCCAGCATCTTAGAGACTTCTGCTTTGATGCTGGCCCTCACCTTGTCAGACAGGCCGTACATTTTATTTTTGATAGGAAGGCTGTCCCGAAACAATACAATGTGTACACAGATGTGTAAGCTCAAGAGCTAGGCAAACTGTTCCATCAACAATTGACAGTAACTCTGGTGCTCTGGGGTCTGCTTAATGGAGAGGATGACATTCTCCACTGACCAATCATTCTGTTTGGATGACAGGAAATCAGGGGAAGAGGTCTACTCAACCCCTTCTCCCCATCATCTGTCACCAGCCGCATGGTGACCTTAGAACTCTCATAGTGGATTTGAGGCAGTTGAGATGGGGTACCTTTGAGGGGGTTCTGGGTGTCTTGAGGTCCATCAAGTAGGTAGACTCCCCTTCCTTTCCAATACCTCGAATGGATCAGACCAATGGACATAGAGGGTCTTGGGCTCCACTGGCTCCATCATCCACACTTTCTGTCCAGGCTGGAATTCCAACTAGGTAGTCGCTTGGTCATACCATTGCTTCATCACCAACCTCTAAATTCTTAATAAGCCTTCATCTAGAACTTGGCCATCGGGTTCCGGAGGGATGGCATGTAGCTAACCTCATCCTGGGGAGGTCAACCTTCCTTGACCAGACTGAGAGTTCCTCTCATAGGGTGACCATACAGAAAATCAAATGGGATGAAGCCCACTCATGTCTGCGGCACAACCCTGTAAGTAAAAAGCAGGTATGGTTAGAGGAAATCCCACTTCCACCTCATGGCCTCAGCAAGGCCCATAATAATGCCTTTATGGGTCTCATTGAATCTTTGGTTTGTAGATGGTACGGTGTGGAGAGCATATAAGTAACCCCACTCTCATTTGACATTTCCGTCATATACAGTTGTAAGACATACCCATACAGGCCATTACCACACATGGATTTACAAAGCATGCCTTTACACCAAAATTAGCATTGTTAAGGCATTAATAGTGAGGGGATGTGCATGGTAAAAACATACTAGGTAGGTGTAACCCCAAACTGAATTGTGTACATGCTTCATATCTGTTACTGTTCAGAAGGATCCTGCCGACCTACCCGTCGCTCTGCCAAATCACACAGACTAGTGACCATTGGCACACTCATTAGAATCCTCCCTGACATGTCTGATTGGGGCCCCACGTTGTACCAAGTTTGGGTCTGTCCCCAGGAGATATACTACATATCAATGTAAACTATACAGGGCATGGTTTGCACATACTTTAACTGTCCATCCCTGTTTGAGTAGAAAAAGGTTTATTGGTCCTGATAAAATGTCATAATCGTTCTGGACAATAACTGGCATGAAACATGTTGACCCTTGACTCACACAAACTGTAGCTAGAATAGACCAATATATCTTTTGCTTGCTCAATCCACCTTTTTCAGCATGACAAAGGGAGGGACCCAGGGTGTGTGTGTGTGTGTGTGTGTGTGTATATATATATGTATATTTCACAACAGGATCCCAGGGGTACAACCATCCACAGGAAGGGCACAACACCAGGAAACAGACTCCGTGGGCAAAGTTGAAAGTTAATGATGTTTTTTTCAAGCATCAAATGTCCAAATATATATATATATATATATATATATATATATATATATATATATATATATATATATATATATATATATATATATATATATATATATATATATATATATATATATATATATATATATATATATATATATATATATATATATATATATGTATATATATATATATATATATATATATATATATATATATATATATATATATACTGATGCTCAATGGTAGCCCATTTAGAGAAGCACTCGAAAAACCACAAAGGTTACCGGCCTTTATTGTAGGTACAGGCTCAGTTCTTACAGCCAGTAAAATGAAGCAGCCTTTCGTGGCGCTAGACGCATTTCGAATAACTCTTCTTCAGTGGCTTACAACAGAAAGAGCGTGCTGCGGTGGGTCTCCGCCCGCAAGTTAAGTCTGATGACACGCCCCTGGATGGGGCAGCTCGAATGCGGCTGTGCTGCGGCATTCTGGGGGTTGAAGTGCCCTTTATTTCCATATTATTTTCATGCACTATTTACTGCCGATAAGGCCTGAATTTGGCCCCAGCTGATGACTCAGTCCTTAATCCTGCGTGGATTCTCCGCATTGAGGTAGGTGAATTCATGCCTCGCGGCCCCTCTGTAATCCCGGGGTGGTGCGTTCTCGGCGGCTGGGCTGCCGCCTTCAATTGATGCTCCTCAATGGTAGCCCATTTAGAGAAGCACTCAAAAAACCACGAAGGTTACAGCCTTTATTTCAGGTATGGGCTCAGTCTTACAGCCTTTCGTGTTGCCAGACGCATTTCGAATAACTCTTCTTCAGTGGCTTGCAACAGAAAGAGCGTGCTACTGTGGGTCTCCTCCCCCACTTTAAGTCCGATGACACGCCCCTGGATGGGGCAGCTCGAATGCGGCTGTGCTGCAGCATTCTGGCGGTTGAAGTGCCCTTTATTTCCATATTGATTATCAAGTCAGGACAATTTATCAAAACAACAGAGATTGGCAGTGAAAACCCTACAAATGGACCACAACATTGTAATCTGTCAATTGGACAACGGGGGGGAACGTAGTGATTTTAAATGTGAATGATTATGTAAAAGAGGGAATGTGTCAGTTGGCTAATGTTGAGTGTTATGAAAAATCATCTAAAAACTACATTCAAGAGTCGACTGTACAATATCATCAGATGCTCAAGGAGTGGCATTCATGTAAACTTCTAGAATGGGAGGAATATCAATTCATGCTTAATCGTACACCTAAAGTGGCAATTTTATATCTATTGCCCAAACTTCATAAGAACCCCCAACAACCGCCCGGGAGACCCATTGTTTCCTCTATGGGTTCCCTGCTAGAAAAAACGTCACAATATATAGACTTTTTTCTACGTACTTTTGTAGAAAATTTGCCTTCCTATCTGAAAGATAGTCGCGACTTTCTTAATAAAATCAAAGATGTTGTATGGAAGGATCATTTTCTTTTGATAACATTAGACGTTAGTAGCCTCTACACATCTATCAGGCATTCAGATGGTCTGCAGGCTTGTGACTATTTTCTGAAATTCTGCTCCATCTCTTATTTGGAACATAATCGAATGCTCTTGCACATGATTCAATTCTGCCTTGAAAATAACTTTTTTATTTTCAATGAACTATTCTTCAGGCAGAAGCAGGGGACGACGATGGGCACCTGTTTTGCTCCCAGTTATGCCAACATCTTTATGGGGTGGTGGGAGCGGCAGGTGCCCAATCGCTATGTCCAATACCACAGCCATGTTTTTGCATGGCTGCTGTACATAGATGAATAAATCATCATTTGGAGGGGAAATCATGAACAAGCTGTCGCTTTCCTTGATTTCTTAAATGACAACAATGTGAACTTGCGATTTGAAGGCACAATTAGTGCAGACAAAGCTGAATTTTTGGACCTTGAAATAAAGGTAGTTGAAAACAGGTTAACATCAAGTCTATATCGAGATAAGACAGCCGGTAATACTCTGCTCCATGCA
Organism: Lissotriton helveticus; assembly: GCF_964261635.1. Lineage (NCBI taxonomy): Eukaryota > Metazoa > Chordata > Amphibia > Caudata > Salamandridae > Lissotriton > Lissotriton helveticus. The sequence continues at coordinate 213,239,643 of NC_136058.1, forward strand.
GAAAGCAGCCACCCAAAATCTCTGATTCGTAGCATCCCCTATGGGGAATTTCACCGAGCACGAAGAAATTGTAGTAATGAATTGGAGTATGGTAGGGAGTGCCATGTGATGAAGAAGCGTTTTATTGAAAGGGGATATGGCCTCAAGTCCATCAGCGATGACTGTCTTAAAGCGTCCAAACACACTCAAATTGATCTTTTGATTCCTAATGAAAAAGAGTGTGAGGATGAGGGTAACATCATTAGATACATCTCTACTTTTACCTCTAAATCTGTTGACATACGCCGGTGTCTTAAAAAGCATTGGAAGATCTTAACTACAGAACCTGCAGTTGTAGAGGTGATAAAAGATTCCCCTAGCATAACTTACAGAAAGTGCAAATCCCTGAAAGATAGACTCTGTAAAAATGAGATCACTCAACAGAAATCTATTTCCAGAGATATTCAAGGTTTCTATGTTTGCATGACATGCAAAGCGTGCAAATTTAGCTCTAATGTAAAAACTGTACACTATCCGTTGACTAACTCTGAAAGAAATATCGAAAAACATCTAACATGCTTGTCTGACTATTGTGTCTATGTTCTAATATGCCCCAAGGCGAAAAAATATGTAGGGAGCACGATGTTTCCTGCTAAGAAAAGAATTTTGGAGCATATGCGGGCGATTGCCAACAAAGATAAATTGTCCCCGATAGCCCGCCATTTTGAGGAACTACATAATAGTAATCGCAATCTACTACGCTTTTTTGTAATTGATGGAGTTTCACAATCTAGTAGGGGAGGGGACAGAATTCACAAGTTGCGACAAATGGAGTCCAAGTTCATTTTAGAGCTTGATACTAGAATTCCAGGGGGCCTAAATTCTGAAGAAGAAATCAATTGGTTCCAGGGAGAATAAGTCTCTTCAGATAGACTGTGAATACCGTGTATATTGGGCCATTTTTGATACTGTATGTTTTGAAACTTGATTATTATGAAGTGTGGGGTTCTGTTTTGTCATCAGTTCAGCTTCCAATAGTTTTATAGTGTTTTTAATTCACTGGTAAATAGATCATAATCATGAACTATCCCATAAATAAGTCCTCCACACAAATAAAATTACATGATATTTAACATCTGTCTTATGATTTTAAACTCACTGGTAGCACTTTATATGTATTGTATAATGGAGTTAGGTTTGCAATTTTTGCACAGTGATTATAGCGTATTTTGCACAGTGGTTTCTGCCCACTTGGGCAGTATTCTATCCGTTGATAATGCAATTTTGCACATGGACGTAACTCATCTATTGCACTTTATGCCCACTTGGGCTGAACGTTTGCCAGTTTTAAAAACTTATTACATAGTTTATATATGTTCTGGCATCAATATGTGTTTTTATATTTTCTCTGTTGCTGATACTTAAGCATACGGTAGAATTGTATACACATTGTAGCAGTTGGGGCAATGATTGAGAATATTTATTGTTTTAAAACAGTTTATTTATGTAAGTGTTTCAATATTATTCGTAATTGCCTCTAACTACTTTTCCACTTATACCATATTGTGCAATATTGTGGGAAAACTATCTTGAACTGAATATTTGTATATAAACATTTTATGTTGATATATGGTTCTGGTTGTTAGGATTGGGTTAAGTCTTTGTTTTGTGCAATACGCGATAGAGATTGTGATAGTAACTCATCCATATCCATTATGCAAATTAACAGTTGCACTTTAAAATGGGTGATCAGCCTCCATGTCAGTGTCATGTGATCAAGGCTTGGTGAAGCCGAAACGGGTCATGGCGGACTGGTGTTGGGTCTCTGAATAAAAGAAATTCTGCACTATCTATGGGTCTTGCTTGGTCTATCTATCCAGCTGCTGGCCTTTTGGACGTTTACATACCGAATATATATATATATATATATATATATATATATCAAAGACTACATTCCTGATGAAACAACCTCATCAAATGGGAAATCAGAAGCGGACCACAAAGTATTTTTCAAATATTCCAGTGCTTTATTGTGGATTTCAGCAACATGACGCGTTTCGACGGAGTTTCTCTGGTCTTGATCACATGACATGTCTATATATAGTTACACCATGAGAGCAGTCCATCACAAACCTTTCGGGAAGCTAAACAACAGACTACTTTTTCGTCATGAACATGTGGCTAAATAAACTGAGGCAATATTTTATCAATTCATATATAAATACATATAAATATTTGCTTTCTTCACTGCTAGTAGATACAGATAATTGCACATCCCACTACCAAAAAAAGCGGAAATACAGAATTACTGCATATTCGAAATACAGGGCCAGGGCCAAACAGTATGGTAGTTTCAGTTAACCATAAACCGACATGACACTCATTGTAGTTTACATCAGTCATTCGACTACAGTGCATAGTGCGAAAGTTGTGCCAAGAAAAGTGCAAAAGGTGCTTAACAACAGTAATTGTGATAAAAGTAAATACGAGCCAACTATTTCTTCATAGTTGATTCACTTACTAAAATAATAAAATATCAATGGATGGCTGGACGGATGTTCAAAACCTTAATTTCATAAGTGTAAAGTGCAAATGCAAAATACAATATATATACACATAAATATGTTATGATAGATATCTGAGACCTTAAGTCATTTCATTTCACATATATATCATTAATTTCTGTTTTACCTCTCAACTTATTGTGCAAAAAACAGCAGTGCAAGTAAGCATATTGGAGATGGACAAATTAAAGACATCAGATTTCGGTATACTACATCTCCCCCAAATTGAACAATATTTATTAATACAACTCTATAGACTCAACCAATAATCGCCAGATCAAAAACCTCACAGACACCTAATAAAACCAGTAAAACCAGCTAAAACACGGTAAAAATAAGGGTAAAATACAGCTAAAAATTAGTTACGCTAAAAAGATGCATATTCTATAAAACCTAATTTCATGTGAATAGCAGCAATATAAAACAACAGATAGATGCAGTGCTTTAACTGGGGGATCTCCACATAACTTATACATACTTAATAAAGACTTGCTAAAAATAACGATGTTATAAACAATGTTATAAAAAGTTATAAAAAGTTATAAAACGCTATAAAGATCCTCTCCAGTATTTAGGCCATTTAGTATCTTAGTATCAAGTACTTTCCAGCTGTCGCAACTTTCTTTCCCTGCTACCCCCTCTTAATGACCTGGGGACTGCATCTATTACAAAATAACATAGATCATTCAAGTTATTTTGATGTACAAGTTTAAAATGCCGAGCAACCGGCAGAGGTAAAGGAAAAACCACAGGAGAAACACCAGCATCCTCAAACAAGTCAGGAGGGGTGGTTGGTGGAAAACCCACAACACCAGTACTGGGAGTGTAGAAAAGAGGCCAAATGAAACAACGAGGCAAATGAGGAACATCAGAAATGTGGTAAATCTCCCTGATAGATTATTAACTAACGTTGAATTTGATGTTTTACGTTTTGGTCTTTCCTTCTGCCCGACTACCGCTTTTTCTTATTTCCAAGAAATAATTGATTTGTATAACTTCACCAGAAAATTGAGGCTTCGTAAATGGCACGAACTAAAGGTAAAAAGCACGGTAAAGACTACTAACAAGGTTATACCCAGTGTTGAATCAGTCAATGAAGTTGAGACTTTAATTGCTCTACAGGAATTATGGAATTACGGGATGATTTGGAGGCAACTCCAATAGATGCATGCTCATTGGGTTTCACAAACAACTTGAACTGTCCCAATGAATTTAAACCAAAATCCATTTTCAATCCCACGTTACCACCTTGTGGTATTGACATTTTTGAAACTTTAATGATTGAAGATCTTAAAGGTTTGGTAAAAAAGAGAAAATTGAATCAGGACAATTTAACTAAACAACAAAGGTTGGCAGTGAAAACTTTACAAATGGACCAAAGTATTGTGATCCGTCAATCGGACAAAGGGGGGAATGGGGTGGTTTTAAATGTAAATGATTATATCAAAGAAGGAATGCGACAGTTAGAAAATACTGACTGTTATGAAAGATCAACAAACGTCACACGTAATGCTACAAAAAACTCTGCAAGGGATACTCGAAGTTTCACTGCTGAACAATGGGGTTCTGAATGCCCAAAAGCAATACCTAAAGAAGATAGAGTATGAGTTGACTGGAATTAAAGGACAAATGTCTACCTTGATAAGACCAGTAGGAACTCCCCAAGTGACTTAACAAAGCTTGGGAAGTGATCTGGCAGAGCCTTCAGATAATGTGTATATTTTTAGGCGCCCAATGCTGGTAAGAAGGAAATGTGATCATGTAAGAGCCCACACCAAAGGTAGAGCAGGCAAAAAGCAGGCCAGACAGGTAGCGCCAAAGGGAAAGATTAGGAGAAAGGAAACCGGAGGTACACTAAATGTTATGGCTCGGTCCTTTGTCCAGACCAGACCGTCGGAAATAGAAGTGGTAAGGAAGGCTCCAAACATACAAAAAAAGAGGCAGACTGGCAAGGACCCAAAAGAGATAGTACAAAAGAATAAACCTATAAGCCAGAGAATAACCACCTCACCAAAAAGCCAAAGGCAGACCCCCCCTGAGATACCGTAACCTGGAAGATACACCCCAGTCGCACGAGCTAGAAATGGGTGCAACAGGGAAGAAAGGACCAAGACAGATAATCATAGCGTCCCTAGAGAAGGGAGATGATCAGGGGAACAATAAATGGGTCTACTTAGAACCAGCTGAAGAAGGCCAAAGGGGTAAGAAGTCAAGAAAAATAAAATCCCTAAATAGATCACAAATTTTGGCGATCTTCTCTAAATGTGTAAGCCTGAGTGGGATCGATACAAAAGATCTAAGACAGGTGGGCTTCATAGATAGCATGCCAGGTAGGGAAATAACAAAAGTATGGTTATACTCAGATCTGGTAAAAAAGGCAATTTTGAGGGCAGCCAGTGAGATTCTCCAAGAGGGAGTAAAGGTGTTCACTGAAAAAGACTTAAGGGGAAATGCACTTCCAGGAAGGGACTTCCTAAATTGTCATGCAGGACTGAGGAAGAGACAGGTGAGATTACACCAGGGTAAAGAGGAAGGGGGTAACCAACTAAAGGTAGTGATAAATAACACTGCGAAAGAGGATTGGTGGGGCAATTGGAGTCAGTGCAGTTATTTAGGTGACTCAATTGAGAGCGATCTGGATGGAAATGGGGTAGCTGGGGGACTAAGCGAGATAGAATAGGAGAGAGGGGTGCCGTCTGCCCTAAGTCTCTTAACGTGGAATGTAAATGGGCTAGGCAATGACCTAAAAAGGGAACAAATAAAGAATCGAGTAAACGAAGTAGCAATTGCCTGCCTACAAGAGACGTGGGCATGCGGCGAAACACCTATCTTCGAGGGCTACTACCAGCTAAATTGACCAGCAACGAGACAAAGTTTTGGTCGCCCTTCGGGGGGAATAATGGCGCTTATCTCAACGAAAATTCTAAGAAATGTGACATTGCTAAAAGTAAAGTGTAAAGGGTTATTGGTGTGCAGGATAAACCATCTCTCCCAGGATAAGACATATGAAAAGTTAATTGTCATAAATGTATATATACAGTAGGATAATGTAGGTGACTACATAAGAGAGATGGGAAACTTCAAACAGGACGTAGAGGATATTTTTGAAAGGTACACCTCAGATATAGTATTAATTTTAGGGGATTTTAACCATAAGCTATACCCAATAAAGACCGATCGTTGGTACACAGAATTACTAGACACCTATGGAATAAGTTATGCTAGTTTACAATCTTGTGACCCCTCAAACCTGGATTTGGAATTGGTCAATTATTTGGGGGAAAAGGGACTCTTTTGCCTAAATGGCAGGTTTAAAACAGACTGCCCTGCAAAGAAGACCTTTAGAAAAGGATTACAAAATTCCCCAATTGACTATGTCTTTATGCCAGCTTGGAACTTCCCCTTAGTGCAGGACTTCAAGGTACTTCACGGTGAGGGTAGTGACCATAACCTGCTCTAGGTGAAATTAAAATGGGGAAGGGTGGAACCAAGGGAAAAGGTGATTCACCAAGAAGTGGATTACCCAAAAAGGGCAACAACCAGAGTAACCGAAGAGTATGTGGAAAAGTTAAAATTGTTCCAACAAAAGACAGAATTAGTAAACTTAGGAAAGTTAAACCTAAAATGGTACGAGGAGAAAATCGCCCAATCAGTCCAATGCCTTAGGATAGAATTAAAAAAGATTAAAAGAAAAGGTTTAATAAATCGTGCCAACCATCTGAAATGGTTTTCATTGGACTGCCAAATAAAAAAAAGGGAGATAAGGGCAGAAGCCAGAAAACAAAAGAAAGAATTCAACCAAGAGAGGAAACAATATATTATTTCTCTAAAAGTAGAGTTTAAAAAGATGGTCCTCGACGCAAAAAGGGAGTATAAAGAGAAATGTTGGGGAGAGCTGCTAGAATCAATTGAAAATAAGAACCTGAGACAGTTTTGGAAATTGATAAAAGCAGCATCGTCTCCCCCAGCTGGAGACTTGATTTGCGTCGTAAGCTAGGCAGCCTGGGACAAATACATAAGGGAATTGTATGAAGCTAGATTAGTTTCAGGAGCAATAGTACCCCCGAGTTGGCAGGAAATCTCAAATGAATATAAATTAGACTTTGCAGAAGACCATGTTGCAGAAATAATTAAGAAGCTGAACCTAACTAGAGCGGCAGGGCCGGATAACCTCCCAGCCATAATCCTTAAATCCCAAACAAAATGGTGGGCAAAGTTTTTCTCCCACCTTTTCCAACTAATCCTAACAGAGGGAAAAATGCCAATAAACTGGAAGGGTGCAATAATCAGACCTATCCACAAAGAGGGTAACCCAGGCGAACCGCAAAACTATAGATTGATAAACCTCCTGGACATAGTGGAAAAGGTCTTCTCAAAACTAGTCTTAAACAGACTAAATTACTGGGTTGAGGAGAACTCAATAATACCGATTGAACAGGGAGGGTTCAGAGCAGGACATTCAACAATGGACCATTGCTTCTCCTTATGGGCAATGACAAGGAAGCCGACGGAGAAGAACGGAAAACTCTGCTGCTGCTTCGTGGACTTCCGAGCCGCATTTGACTCTGTGGATAGGGACTGTCTCTGGGAAATATTAATAAAGAAAAACATCCCAAGAGACCTGTTGACGGTACTAAAAGAATTGCACCGGGAAAATTGGGCTCAAGTGATCAGGGATACTGAGGGGGCACTGACGCCGAAAATTCCTATCGGAAATGGTCTGAGGCAAGGCTGCGTACTGGCCCCCCAGTTATTCTCCATCTTCCTATCAGAATTACCGAAATGCCTTGAAGTGAAGGGTAGTGCCAGCCCAAGATTGGATGGCAAAAAGGTGCTGTGTCTGCTATACGCAGATGATCTAGTAATAGTGGATCAAACAGAAATTGGCCTTCAAAGGAAATTAAATTCTTTTAATGAACATTGTAAAAAGTTATTTTTAAAGGTAAATCTAGACAAGACGAAAATGTTATGCTTTGGGAAAAAAGCGATTTAGGGGTATATTATCAAGGGGGTTTATCTCCGCTTTTTTGGCTTTAAAAGCCAAGAAAGCAGAGATAGTAATTATCTCCCTATTACCTAGCTGTCGCTAACACCAGTTAGCGACAGCTAGTAGGAGATAGCCACCATCTTGGGCCCCACTTTGCATGTCAGTGATATTTATCACTAATGACATGCAAAGTGGGCGTGCCAAGATGTTAGCCACTGGAAACAGTCGCTAACATCGCTATCTCCTATTACCAACTTTTGGAGATATTCGCGCTAAGCGTGAATATCTCCAAAAGCTAACACCTGCCCCTGAGCAGTTCTTAGCCATGTTATCCAATGGGAGGTGGATAACATGGCTAAGAGCATTAGCTCGGTAATGCATGAATATCGCTGACTTTTCAGCGATATTCCTGCATTGCGGCCGTTTTTTATCGCATTTGCGATAAACCTTGGTAATACCAAGGTTTATCTGCGGTAAAAATCGCCGCAGCTTAGCGGTAAAATTTTCTCTCTAAGCAAGCAATAGCGATAATTATCGCTATTGCTTGGTAATATGCCCCTAAGTTTAATTGGTTTTTAGGGGATCTTAACTTAGAATCCGTAAATGAATATCGATACCTAGGTGTGTGGTTCGATAAAAAATTAAATTGGCAAACACACCTTGAAGCCCAAAAAGCGAAGTCACAAACTTCAATTGCTGGTTTAAAAATGTTTAACCGGGATTATGGGGATAAGTCTCATCGACCACTATTGAAAGCTTTTAATGCGATGATTCCACCACAAGTCCTCTATGGAGCAGAAATCCTTTATTTGAGCGGTAAGGGAGTCTGGGACTTAGAGGAAGGAAAATGCTTGAAAAAGCTCTTGTCCCTACCCCAATCGGCAATGGTGCAAGCCATAAGAACAGAGCTAGGGACAACTGCTTGGGGGGTCCAGACACAATGTGCAGTAATTAGATTTTGGAAACGCCTTGTAAACGATCAAAAAGTTGCACATTGGTGTCGAAATGAAATACAACAAAGTGACCTAAAATGGGCAAAAATGTGTAGGAAGAGAATGTTACTGACCTGCGAAAATATAAAAGTGGATATATCTTGGGATTCGCTAACAATAGAGTGCTCAAAACATGAGCTAAGAACTAATGGGCAAGCTGCTACTAGAAGCATGGATAGGGAATATCTTGGTAAGAAAATATCGGTGGATTTTATGATGAATGCATGGGGAAAGGAAACCTGGTTCCCTTACTTGGATCTATTGCCTAACCCGTGGTATAGACAAGAGATCCTAAGGTTACGCATTGGGATAAATCCCTAGATATCAAATAAAGAACTCAAAACCAAAATGTTGGACCCTAATGGGCACTGTAAATGCAGGTTGGGTACAACAGGGGGTAACTAAGCAAAAAAAAGGTGGTGATGAGGATAATGTTATTAGATACATCTCCACCTTTAATTCTAAATCAGTAGATATACGCAGGTGCTTAAAAAAGCACTGGAAGATCTTACATACAGAACCTACGGTAGTAGAGGTAGTGAAAGAATTCCCGAGTATAACATATAGGAAGGGAAATTCCTTGAAGGATAGGCTCTGCAGGAATTGTTCAACGTAAATCTACCCTTGTGTAGTGTAGTTCCTATCTTCCCAATAGGCTCTGCGCATTGGAATAATACCTACAGCAGTAAAGGCCTAGGCCAGACGTTAACTAGGTCTACTACTGTCGATACTAGACTTAAGTTTTGGGTTTGCCAGCGTAGCTCAGAGTTCGCTAGAAACTTTCTCGAATGTTCAGGAAAGAATTAACTTCCCTGATTAGACAAGAAGGGATTTAGTTTCTGACAACCATAGAACATGACAACTTTGCTCTCCCCTAATCAAGAGTGTATCTCCAGAGTCGTGTGAGCACAAGGCAATTATTTTACTCAGTCAGTACGTGCATTCTTAGTCTCATCAGATTGTAGAGAAAAGGAAGAGACGGGCGTGTTCAATAAAAAGGTGTTATTTATTGATCAGTCTCTTTTCTCGTACAAGAGAAATGGATCGATATTATTGCAATACTTATAGTTAAGTAAAGTGCATACATTAAAAGCAATAGTATAAAATAATACTGTAAAAACATTGATATGGTTTCTGAGCCATATGATGTTTAAAATGATTAAAATATATTTACATACACATATACATTTGACTAAACGTACTCAACTGGTGTTTCTAAATACGCCTACCCCGTGTACCTGACCTAAGTCTAATGCGTGGGCGGGAATAGAAAGTTACAGTTTAAGTTAAGTTTGTTTTTGCCAAGTGAATAACTAAAGAATTCTCTGTGAGGGGTTATTCAGTTCTGTACCTGGAAGTTAGGATGAATGAGGAATGGTATCTCTTTCTCTGGTCTCGATATTCCAGGCTGCCTGCGAGGGCTGCCCGAAAGCGCCGGTGCTGGGTCTCTCGGTAGGAGATAGCAGCGCGTCTCTCAGCGCATCAGGAAGGCAGGGCTGCTGCCAGCGGGGTCTGCTCTGCTTCTGGGCTTCGGCAAGTATGGCTGCTCCGTCTCGTCACCACGCGTGTGTTTGCATAGGGCAAGATCGGCAATATTTATACCTTAAAGGTGCCGAGATTGACGTAAGGATGGACATAGATGCGTCAATAAAGATGTCATATGACTTGCTCGTTAGCACATTCTTTTACTGAAGTTCTCTGTGAAATCAAAACAATGGCCGCACGGATTTTCCAGGTTGTCATAGGTTTGATTTGTTATGAGAACGTCGTATGCCTTATCAGGGGCTGGAGGAATGTCGCTTGTCTAATTAGATCTCAAGCGTTATGACCTAATCAGATAACACGTTCCTGTGCCGTAGTGTGACTGCGTCAGATAACGGTATCTGCATCATGGGGGCTTTTCTTGCCTCATGGGCTGATTGTTAGTTAACTTGATAGTTAGTTTAACCAGAATAGGGTCAGGAATAGGGGGATCGATTCAGAACCTATAGGAATACATGACACCCACTCCACGCTAACTATGGTCATATTTACTAATCTATGCATAGTATAACATAGTACAACATACTATAGAGTATAGTGTATACCTCACCACCCCAAAATACATAAATGCATTTTGAAATTTTCAAATATACTGAAAAATTGCAGTCATATATATTGTATGCACTTAAGCTATGAATTAAACGCTAAAGTAAACACGCATTTGTAGACATTATTGCTTAATTGGTATATGAGAAATACACATGAAATGGCTCTTAATATGGCTATACAGAAAGAAAGTTCGAGACCATTTCATCACATAATAAAATATTTGTGAACATACCAGCGGGCAACTAAAGTTTATAAAGTATCTAAAAAATAGAAATCTTAGTTCTCTAGGAATAGTTTCTTACTTTAAGCAGAAGATAAGTGTCCCGAAAATTTTGTACAAAATAATTTGGGGCAGCTAAAAAATTGTTGTCCGTGAACTGGTGGGAAAAATTGTTCATGTGACTTTATTTTTAAAGTTGAAGGCCGAATTCAGGGAACGCCGTGTGCGCGCTTGCTCAAAAGTCTCTATTTCTGTTCTGGAGAGAACATCATATCATTAAGGCTTTCGAAAAAACTGTCAACAGCTTCATGGGAAAGTTCCACTAAGTCGGAAATAGGTGTAACCATGCATTCGTGCGCATGATTGTCTCCATTGACATTCTGATTCGCATTGCTGACAGAAGGTCGTACCTGATTAATGCTGCTTTCATCTTGAACTTCACTACTCTTCAATCGTAGTGGTGAAGACTCCACGAATGCCGTCATCAGGATTGGCAGCCTTTGAGGGCAGCACAAAGCGTGAACCTTGGTAGGAACCAACAATGTATCTGCATCCACTGGCGCATCCGATTGTAGCGTCAGACAGGTGTCTAACACGCATTCTTCTCCGCATAGCAGACATCTCAATACAGGTAAAACACATCTTTGCCACATTGGTCGAAATGATAGAAACCAAGTCATGTTCAGGTCTCTAAGCCGGGATAGTCCCAGGATTTTTGATATCCGGTCCCGGTATCCAATGGCTAGGATTGTATCTTCCATTGTCGCGAGAGTTTGATCTGTGACATGGGTTGCCATAACGAAAAATAAGGACTAAGAATAGGATTCCTGCAATTAGTCCCAGGATCAGGGGAAGTCCGCCAAAAATCGAATGGACGAAATCTGGAAAAATACCCAGTATGGCTTTGAATGGTGTTAGTGCCATCGAAAATACTGTCTTAAATACCTTTGAGACCCCAGTGGTATCAGAAATATTTAAGATTTCGCTCAGGATTTCCGCGAAATGTACGGGGGAATTAGTCGATAATAATGTATGTATCTCTGCAGTCGTCCTTGCGACTTGTAGATCATACGTTTCTTTTGATGACGTGAGCCTTGTAGGCGTCTGAAGAAGCACTGTTTTCATTCTGCTTAAAGTATCTATTCGAATAGAAGTCATTTTCAAACTGGGCCATGCCCTTGCCTCCCTGTCTGGAAAGGAGCTGGGGAACAAAGAACGTCCACAGCACTTGACCTTCGCAGTCGTAGTGACTAGATAAGGAGTCCCGGGCATAAGAATACAACATTTGCGGTCTACAATAAGAATGTAACTCCCATTATAGAGTCTTTGAAAGAATGGTTCTATTTCAGTTGCAGGTGCGCCTTGCTGGTGACATGAAAGGTTGTATGAATTCCCTTCACAGGCTCCATGCAAACTAATTCCGTTACACAGAAGCGTGCCGCTTAGTGACATGGCACAATTGTTGCCACTAAGAAACACTTTCTGTCCTTTATTACTGACACATGCATGTGAATAGGGCAGATTCCAAGTTGTTTTAAGGTACCCCTTTCCCAATTTCTCGTACATGCCAGCTTGTATATATTTTTGGCAGTATTGAAACCTGAAGGTTGAGATTGGAATATTTATGATTCCGTGGATTATCCATTCACTGACAGGTCGTTCTGACATTTGTCATTGGTAATCTTTCTAGTTTTTCAATGCTCAAGATTGTATAATCAGCACCCTTTTGCGCCATACCGATTTGTCTATCAGTAAGGTTAAAGATTTGGAATAGTGACGTTGTGTTGATTAAACGCCAAGGCACATAGCCTGAACGCAGATTTTGTAACATCCAGCCAAGCTGTACAATAGAACGCAATTGTGACTGACCATGTTGTAATAACAGTAAGTCTTGCGATAATATATCGATTGCTGACGACACAATGCTGTCCAATGAAAAAATTCTGGAGGACAGAGTCATTAACCCATTGTCCACCACAAAAAGTGATTTTTCCAAATTAATACGGTCAATTTCCCGTATTCTCTCTGCTGTTTCAATTTGAGTAACCTTCGAGGCCTCATTGTATGCTGCATATACAGAGGCTGCTATGAAACGCTTTTGACGCTGTTTGCGTGGTCCCATTATGAAATCACGCAAGTCAGCACCATCAGTAAGTAAAGTTAGGTGTTGCTTAATTTCAGGCAGTGTGGAAGTTCGTAGCCACTGAAGGCATAATTTGCCCACACTGTAGGTTGTTATTATCCCTGGGTGATGTCTTTGGGGATATCTAGGGTCTGGCCTGGTCATTTTGAACCCCTGTGTTTTATTCAGGAATCTGTCTTGACAGTTATTTGTATCTGTGGGCCAGATCAACCATTGTTTCCAGTTAGGATGTGTTCTGTTTTGGTTTAATATATGGTTTACGTCTATCTCTTCATCTGTATCAGAGTTATTGCTAAACATTGTTGGCTTTGGAATAGACGGTTTATTTAAATCTTTGATTTTGGCTAGGCCAAGACAGGTGGTTTGTTGAACAGTGTCATTTAAAAATATCATTTGTTCTGGGATCATGCAAGCTCTAAACAAAGCTTCTAAACCCTGTACTTGCCATTCTTTTGTACCCCAAACACTTTTCAAATCAACATTTTTGTCCCAATAATCAAATCCAAAAGTATTCATTTCTTCGAAGAATGAATCTGAATATATCAACTTTGTGTTGGTTATCATGGTTTTCATCCCTGTCTTGTTTGACAATTTAAAATAGAATGTTTCAGCATTACTTGTGTTAAAACCTGAAAAATATGAATATTTGTCGTAAACAGTTCTTGAGCTCCCTTTTGGAGGTGTTGCACAATGTTCCCATTGATTATAATTTAAAACATTTCTAGGTTGTGCAGATTTATGTAAACAATGGTTACCATAGTGGTTATAGCAATACATACTATCATAATTTGTAGAACCTTGCAAATAATCATGTTTTGTAAATTTAGCAGACATTACTAAGTCAGACATCATGTTATTAATGCTTTCGAAGTCCCAATCATCAGCAAATGAGTTTGGTTTTGCAAAGTCACTCAAGGAGATCTTGATTTGGTGTGGGTATTTCAGGATCTCGACCGGACCATAAATTTCATAGTCAGTGTTGTCCCAGGCTACCCCACCAGGTATAGGATTGGCTGTGAAGTTGGCTGAAGAAAGTTCTCTTTTCTCGACGTGTGAAGATGTGTGTGGTTTGAGGACCAAGTTGATGTTCTGACTTGCTGTGTCCATTTTAGCATATTTTCCCTCAATGAAGCGTCCCAAAGTTAATACCATGATGAGCCAAAGTATGAGGATAAATGCACCAAAACCCACCCAAAATTCAATCCATGGAGAAATCAGATATGTTTCTTTCAGTTGGTTCAAAAGTTCCTTAGCTTTGTCTTTAAAGGATTTTGATGATGGCTGTGTCTTTGATTCACGGAGGCTTTCAGAGGAATCATCGAAGTTGATGAAGTAGCCGGATGCAGTTCTGTCAATTGTTCCAATTGCTTCAGGATTTTTGTTTCTTGAATTGTCACCTGGTACTTCATTATAGATTGGTGTGTCTCTGCTAAATGTTTTTATTTGGGTTTTCAGAGGTCTGAGTTCTATTGCATCGTTGCATAGTCCTTGTTGTTCTTCTGTAGGCGTTTCGAATGTGATGAGCCTCTTTGTTAGGACCTCTGTACTGGTAGCAAACCTTGGTGTTCTGCTACTTATTGGGAGTCCACTTGGCCTACTGTTTGTTATCGGCCACATGTTGTGGTTTTACCAGGTCGATGGATACAACTCGGTTCTCCTTTTTACCAGCAAGTGGCGGTAGTACAACTGATCTTGTCCCGTTGACAGACAAGACAGGAACTGCTTTTCTGTAAGAAGGCCCAAATTCCTTCTTTACCGCGATCTTCTCCCTGACTAGATCCCCGACTTTTGGAATCCAGACAGGTCTTGCTGGGACAGGTGGTGATTCTTCAGTGGTTGTTGGCTGTTGTTTCAACTGTATGTTGCTCAGGTCTTTTCTTGTTTTGTTTAAGTCCTGCAAAATAGCCAAACGGTCTTTGACATCAAAGCTTTTTTCTTTAACCACTGAAGTCTGACTGTCAAGGTCAGAGATATTCATTCTAGTTCCAAATAATAATTCGTACGGACTGAATCCCTTCAGAGAATTTCTTGGCAAGGTATTTAGACTACGTTGGACACTTATTAGATGTTTGACCCACCCAGCTCCCGAACCTAATATCCTTTCCATTATAGATTGCTTTCTGCCTTGGTTTTTTCTTTACACCATCCCGTACCCTCAGGAAGGAAGTGAGAAGATTCCCGCTGGGCTGTGCTCATTTGGCCATGTTTCCCCCCCGGCCGGAGGGCTAGAGTGAAGACTATGGTCAAACGTAACATGCTCTTAGCGTATATGCCATTTAGATTCGCAAATCTTTGTATAACAGTCCGGACGTCAGCCGAGTGCTGGTGATCTACATTATAGGTGGAAACTAGCCTGTATAAGTTAATCGCAAGCCCTGCTTTTTATTGGTCATATTATCTGCCTTGATCTGACGAGGTATTAAACTGTTTCTCTCCCCACTGCGATCTCTGTTGCAGTTTGGGCAGTTTTTTACAAACATGGTGTAATGCAGGCTCATGCCTGGCCACCAGTACCGTGATTGTAATTCTTCCAGAGAATCTTTCAGTTTGAGGTGTCTGAGACCCTCGCCCATGTGTGCGTCTGCGATTAACAAGCTTCTCCTGTCCATGTTTGGAATCACTCTATCCCCCACTCCAGGGATTCGAGCAAAAGGGACGGAGTTTGCATCGATTATGTATGTATAATTGAGTGGATAGTTGATCGGTAACGCTGAGCAGTCGCCTTTTGATGACGTTTTCACCGCCAGCATTGTTTCACCGTCAATGTATTTTAATGTACGCTTTTTTCGATCTACGGGAGCCGGTTTAGTGGCTGCCGCTGCGGCTGTTTCAGCCAATGAATTCCCTACAACGTGAACGCCATCACGCTGATGACTCAGTGAGTGTGTCACGTGAGTCTTTGGTAGTTCTTTTTGTAAAAGAGCTATTTGTTCCCAGAGCAATTTCTGCTTTATTGGTGCATCTGTGTCATCTTTGTAACCGTTCTGAATCCATGTCTGCAAATCCTTGTTATATGCTTTGACGCAGTAATATGAATCTGACACTATAAGTGTCGGGAATTCGCGATCCGCATTATCTAGCGCCATTTTTAATGCTATTATTTCAGTTTGTAGTTCTGAATTAGTTTCAACTGAGTGTGTTTTTGTTAATAGACGTCTTAGTTTACCTCCTCGCCACACTTCTTTTGTAATCTCACATGTGGGGTTGTATGCATGTTCTCCCCAAACGGAGGGTTGAGCATGTCCATCTGTATAGATTACACAGGCGTAATGTCGTAGAGGCAGAATGTCGATTGGCAGAGGATACGTCTTTTCATATTTTAGATTTTTTAATTCTTCTAGTTCTTTAGAAAATTGTCAACCAGGCTATACTTGATAATTCATATCCTACGTATAAGACCGTTAAATGGGCAATTCTGGATTTTTTAAAGTTGAATTTGTAACCCTCTGCTGCGAACCCAAGTATTATGGTGTTCACTCTTTTCAAGTGAGTATCCAAGTCATCGTCTGTTAAGTAAATGTCATCGACATAAGATAATGCTTCATCATCATATAATTGTAGTAATTCTGTTACTCTCGCTGAGAATACCCCCGGGCTGTTCTTGTACCCCTGGGCTAACCGACAAAATTGCTTTTGAGTGCCATTTACTGAGAATGCAGTTAAATATCTGCTCTCTGGTGCTATGTTTTGACAAAAGAATCCATTGGAGATGTCCAAGGTTGTTTTGTATTTTTTGCGCACTATGTTATTCATTAGTGCAGCACTGTGTGAGTTTTGCACTGCAAAGGTTTTGCAACATGTGTTAAGGTGTCGGTAATCCAAAACTAGACGATATGAATTGTCTGGTTTGGAGACCGGAAACAAAGGATTGTTCATTTGTGAGGTGCAAGTTTCAATCACCCCCTGGTATTCTAGCTGATCTAGTATTTCATTTACCTGTTTTTTAGCTTCTTGCTTAATTGGGTACTGCCTTTGTGCAGTAGGTTGTGATTTTAACTGGATTTTGTGAGGAGGAGAATCCTCATCCCATCCTACATGATTTTTATATAAAGCAGGTGCTAAGGCCACTGCCCACTTTCTAGCAAGTGTGTATTTTTTATGAATCGGGATTTGATTCGAGAAGGCAGGCATAATTACTTCTTCGCCATGAGGGCACTCCCTGACAAACTCTGGTGGCCAGTCTTTTTCAGCTAGAAGGATGTCATAACCCTTGGAGAGGTTATCCCAAAATAGTCCCCTTATTTTCCTAGTCTTATCTCCCTCTATACGTAATGTTATCTCGTATATCTTGTGGGGTTTGCTAACTCTGGTGTCTGCAGTTTCCACTTGAAGATATTCATTTGTGTCCACTGTCTCCAGATGATTCATAAGGACTTTGCGAGCTATGCTCACTTCTGCTGCGCTGTCTAGCATTGTCTGAGCCCACTCTCCGTTTTTCAGTTGTGTCCTCAGTATTCTCGGCATTGTTAACTACCTTGATACTGGCTACCTTCTTTTTTGGAAATTGTAATTTCTTTTTTTGTTGAGCAGGTTCCTTGTCTTTGGACTTGGCGTGCTCTTCTCTTTGTTCTGATCGTCCTCTTCTTTCCGATTTCTGCGAGGAAGTCTGAAAAGATTGAGAGGGACGTGTATCAATGTCTTGATATCTATCAGGTTTTTTAATATTATCCCTATTTCTAAGGTTATATCTTTTCCCAGAGGGGTCACTCTGGGGTGACCTGTGTCTCTGGTTCGGAGATTTCTCCCTTCGCCTAGGAGACCTTCCTCGGGACTGGAATTTCTTTTCTTTTGGATTGGATTGTTTGTTTCCATCCCAGTTCTTTTTTGGTGAATTATTATTAAAAAATATTTTTTCCGGACTTTCAGTCAGTTGCGGTTTTACTGGTATTCCACCTAGACTATCTCTACCTAGTTCTTCATAGGATTTTTCTATGATTCTGGCAATTTCAGTTGGTTGGTCTGCTATATCTGTCTCTTTTAACCTCTGGCGGATCGCCACGTTTGCTGCTTCACCTTTTATATTGGCTAGTAATATAGCCGAGACCTGCTTGAAGTCTTTCAGTAATTTCATACCAAGAGTTAAAGCTGGTTCTGGACCGTATTCATCTTGAATTTGTTTTAGCACATCTGGTATTACCGAAATGGATGGAACACCGTGCGTTTTTGTGTAGATTGAAGCAAAGACTGTACCCCAAGTGTCACAGTCCTCTATGTGTGGTGCGATTCCCATTGGGAGACATATAGTCAGAATCCTGTGTTTTTCTAGCGGGGTGGTGTCAGGAAACACCGCCTCTATTTGGGTGATTTTCTGTGTCAACCAGAATGGTATCTGTTCCCGTTTAGCCGGAACTTTACCTAGGCAGGATTGGATGTTCTGTGGTGTGATTTTATTTGTGTTCCCCTGGTGAGGGGTCAGCTGTGGAAGTTTAATCGCTGGCTGAATTGTTGAAGTCCGCATTACATACTGGACTAATGGTCTATGAATTTTTAGTAATTGTTTTAGCTGTATTAACAGCTCTCCAGTAGACATCCCTTCGATGTCTGGGTGTGGTGTGTATCCGGCTAAGACCGGCCACGTTGCTCCTGGTCTACCTAAAGGACCAAGCCTTGTAATGTGATTGTTATGTATTAGGGCGCCATCAAATAAGAGCAAATGCTCTTGGAATTTGAGTGGTACTTCCACCTCCTCGAAAGGAGTGTAAATGTCGGGTGGAACCTCTATTTTGTAATAGTGGAAGTACTTTGTTACAGCATTTGCTGCTGGAAAATGTATCCATGTATAGTATACCTCTGTCTGCCGATATTCGTGTGCCTCAATTACGAATATGACTGTGCCACCTCTAGGTGTCAGTCCATTTTCTATAAGTTTTAAGGTTATAGATTTCCTTTTGGCTGACCGGAATGAGTATTATATCCGCGTCTGCATCCTTTAGTGCAGTATCTGCTGCTGCTATTTCAGCTGCTAATCTAACTGCCTCTCTTTCATCATCACTGTCTGACATTTTACCGACAGGATGGTATTATGTTTGTTTGCAGATCAGGTTTCTTATGGAACAAAGATTAGATGCACAATATTTTGGAACAGTGTATCCTTCAACGTTGACTAAACCAAGAACCTTACATAGGAGTTCCCTCCTGCGAGGTTTTGGAGGATATTACCTTTCACCCACTCCAGACGTCTTTGGAGTATTTGGGAAAAGGGGTCTGAGTGAGAAAGCACGACTGAGTTACTCTAAATGTCTTACGTTAGTTTTATCGCCCTTTCCAAACCCGTTGGGCGCCATGTAGTGTAGTTCCTATCTTACCAATAGGCTCTGCGCATTGGAATAATACCTACAGCAGTAAAGGCCTAGGCCAGACGTTAACTAGGTCTACTACTGTCGATACTAGACTTAAGTTTTGGGTTTGCCAGCGTAGCTCAGAGTTCGCTAGAAACTTTCTCGAATGTTCAGGAAAGAATTAACTCCCCTGATTAGACAAGAAGGGATTTAGTTTCTGACAACCATAGAACATGACAACTTTGCTCTCCCCTAATCAAGAGTGTATCTCCAGAGTCGTGTGAGCACAAGGCAATTATTTTACTCAGTCAGTACGTGCATTCTTAGTCTCATCAGATTGTAGAGAAAAGGAAGAGACGGGCGTGTTCAATAAAAAGGTGTTATTTATTGATCAGTCTCTTTTCTCGTACAAGAGAAATGGATCGATATTATTGCAATACTTATAGTTAAGTAAAGTGCATACATTAAAAGCAATAGTATAAAATAATACTGTAAAAACATTGATATGGTTTCTGAGCCATATGATGTTTAAAATGATTAAAATATATTTACATACACATATACATTTGACTAAACGTACTCAACTGGTGTTTCTAAATACGCCTACCCCGTGTACCTGACCTAAGTCTAATGCGTGGGCGGGAATAGAAAGTTACAGTTTAAGTTAAGTTTGTTTTTGCCAAGTGAATAACTAAAGAATTCTCTGTGAGGGGTTATTCAGTTCTGTACCTGGAAGTTAGGATGAATGAGGAATGGTATCTCTTTCTCTGGTCTCGATATTCCAGGCTGCCTGCGAGGGCTGCCCGAAAGCGCCGGTGCTGGGTCTCTCGGTAGGAGATAGCAGCGCGTCTCTCAGCGCGTCAGGAAGGCGGGGCTGCTGCCAGCGGGGTCTGCTCTGCTTCTGGGCTTCGGCAAGTATGGCTGCTCCGTCTCGTCACCACGCGTGTGTTTGCATAGGGCAAGATCGGCAATATTTATACCTTAAAGGTGCCGAGATTGACGTAAGGATGGACATAGATACGTCAATAAAGATGTCATACGACTTGCTCGTTAGCACATTCTTTTACTGAAGTTCTCTGTGAAATCAAAACAATGGCCGCACGGATTTTCCAGGTTGTCATAGGTTTGATTTGTTATGAGAACGTCGTATGCCTTATCAGGGGCTGGAGGAATGTCGCTTGTCTAATTAGATCTCAAGCGTTATGACCTAATCAGATAACACGTTCCTGTGCCGTAGTGTGACTGCGTCAGATAACGGTATCTGCATCATGGGGGCTTTTCTTGCCTCATGGGCTGATTGTTAGTTAACTTGATAGTTATTTAACCAGAATAGGGTCAGGAATAGGGGGATCGATTCAGAACCTATAGGAATACATGACACTTGGAGATATTCAGGGTGTCTATGTTTGCATGGCATGCAAAGCATGCAAGTATAGTTCGAACGTTAAGCCTGTTCATTATCCGTTGATCAATTCTGAGAGGAGCATTGATAAACATTTAACATGTTTGTCTGACCACTGTGTCTATGTCTTAGTATGCCCTTGTGCAAAGAAATATGTGGGGAGCGCAATGTTCCCCACCAAGAAAAGAATTCTTGAGCACATGAGGGCTATTGCAAATAAAGACAAACTATCCCCGATAGAGTATCTCTATCTAGTCGGGGAGGAGACAGAATTCGCAGGTTACGTCAAATGGAATCAAAGTACATTTTAGGACTCAATCCGAAAATCCCTGAGGGTTTAAACTCTGAAGAAGAGATGAATTGGTTCTTGGGAGAATATAGTCCGCCTTGTTGTTAATGGTATATTTGAAATAGGATTACTGTTGATTTTAATATTCTAACCTTTGACCTCTTCCGATTCTGTATGAATTTTAAGGTGTTTAAATGTTTTTAATTCACTTTTTGAATTTATGTAGTAATTAGTTGGGACAATTGGGGTTAAGCTGCTTTGTATGTTTGATTTCCTTTTAGGTGATGTTCTAAAAAGAAGGTTGATGATAATCTATATTGGAACTATGAGTCTTGGACCCACTTGGGATTTAAATACTATGTCAAGTACCCGAGAGAAGTGAAGTTTGGAATTTATGATACAACAACTTATCTTGGAAATAGGAGTTGCTATATACCCACTTGGGATTGAAATATTGAATATATTGAAGATATCAATTGCTATATTGTGTTACTAGGTCAGAAGTTGACCTTTCAAGCAAAATGTTCATATATGAGAAATGTGAATATTGTAGGAGCTAAGTTGTAAATAGGCACCATGAATTTGATGGTGTGAAATTTATGCCTTTATAGAACTACCCAATGGGGATTATATTATGAATTTTGAAATTTCTCTCGGAGTTCATTGCCATATGATGAATGTAGGGAATGGAAATATCTTTTGCGTAAAGTATGTTTTGCACATTGATTGAATATGATTGTGGTTTGGTAATTCACACCCACTTGGGAACGTATTACGGGCGATATAAGCAAGATATTTATTTTACCTATGATTGAACAAAACTGCATGAGAATTATAGAGACTCCCTAGTTGCAGATAAGGATAGATGAGATTTGACCTGATACTATCAATCACAAAATGACAAATAGTTAAAATATGAAAACAAACATTATTGTGTTTATTTAAGCAAGAAGAGATTGCGTTGTTTACTTTAACTGTGATTTACCATTCAACGATGGCTGACACTAAGGGAGTCCACTTTCCATTCTATTATTGTGCACTGTGTGTTTTTTCGAGCACGTAATCTTTATTTAAAAATGTTTGCTTGAGAACAATAAAATACCCGTGATCAAGGCGAGTGGTTCGCTGAAACGCGTTGGGGTATTTTTGTTGGCTTGATGTAAAATTAAAGTCTTTCAAGCTACTCTGACTTGCGGACTTATTGGAAACAAGTGCACCACGTACTTGGATGGATATATATATATATATATATATATATATATATATACATATATATATATATATATATATATATATATATATATATATATATATATATATATATATATCTATATCAAAGACTACATTCCTGATGAAACATCCTCATCAAACAGGAAATCAGATGCGGACCACCAAGTATTTTTCAAATATTCCGGTGCTTTAATGTGGATTTCAGCAACATGGCGCGTTTCGACGGATTTTCACTGGTCTTCATCATATGACATGTCAGGACTCAATAACGTCTATATATAGTTACACCATGAGAGCAGTCCCTCACAAACCTTTCGTGAAGCTAAACAACAAACTACTTTTTCGTCATGAACATGTGGCTAAATAAACTGTGGCAATATTGTATCAATTCATGTATAAATACATATAATATTTGCTTTCTTCACTGCTAGTAGATACAGATAATTGCACATCTCCACTACCAAAACAAGGGGAAATACAGAATTACTGCATATTCGAAATACAGGGCAAGTGCCAAACAGTATGGCAGTTTCAGTTAACCATAAACCGACATGACACTCGTTGTAGTTTACATCTGTCATTCGACTACAGTTCATAGTGCGAAAGTTGTGCCAAGAAAAGTGCAAAAGGTGCTTGACAACAGTACTTGTGATAAAAGTAAATACGAGCCAACTATTTCTTCATAGTTGATTCACTTACTAAAATAATAAAATATCAATGGATGGCTGGACGGATGTGTAAAGTGCAAATGCGAAATACAATATATATATACGCATAAATATGTTATGCCAGATATCTGAGACCTTAAGTCATTTCATTTCCCATATATATCATTAATTTCTGTAGCAATTTTACCTTTCAACTTATTGTTCAAAAAACAGCAGTGCAAGTAAGCATATTGGAGATGGACAAATTAAAGACATCAAATTCCGGTATACTACATCTCCCCCAAATTGAACAATATTCATTAATACAACTCTATAGACTCAACCAATAATCGCCAGATCAAAAACCTCACCGACACCGAATAAAACCAGTAAAAACAGCTAAAACACGGTAAAAATAAGGGTAAAATCCAGCAAAAAATTAGTTACGCTAAAAAGATGCATATTCTATAAAACCTAATTTCATGTGAATAGCAGCGATATAAAACAACGGATAGATGCAGTGCTTTAACCGGGGGATCTCCACATAACTTATACATGCTTAATAAAGACTTGCTAAAAAATAACGATGTTATAAACAATGTTATAAAAAGTTATAAAACGTTATAAAGGTCCTCTCCAGTATTTAGGCCATTTAGTATCTTAGTATCCACTTGTAAAATGTATTGACTTTCCAGCTGTCGCAACTTTCTTTCCCTGCTACCCCCTCTTAATAACCTGGGGACTGCATCTATTACAAAATAACATAGATCATTTAAGTTATTTTGATGTACAAGTTTAAAATGCAGAGCAACCGGATAACTGGGATCTGAATTTACAATCGCACGTACATGTTGTAAAATGTGATAAAAAACTTGAAGTTTAGTACTGCCTACGTACTGAAGGTGGCATGTACATTCCAGTACATGTACCTCATGGTCGGTTTTACAGGTAAACAACCCCTTAATTTTGCATGGGGTTTGTGCGAATGCATCGATTTATTCCTGTTTATTGATCCCAAACTTGCATGCACTGCAGGAGCTACATTTGTAGAACCCTGTCCTGTTAGAAAGCCAGTGTCCTGTGGTACATACTTCCGGACTAGTTTTAACAAGAGCATCCCTCATAGAGGGTGCCCTTCTAAAAGTGATAGCTGGCATTTCTTCCAATATTGGGGACGAGAGTAATATCAGTTTTCAATATAGGCCAGTTTTTATTTATAATATTTCTAACTTGTTTCTCGTGGCAACTATTGTAGCTATTAATCGAACCGCACTATCCTCATTGTGCGGATTACTCTTTCTCCCTGTTACTGATTTACTGGTATTTTTCGGCAGGACAGTTTCACAACCGGTGTTGTGCACTTTAGTTAAAGCTATTTGCAGGTCTTTTGTTTTATATCCGTGAGTCTGAAACCTTTGTACAGAGTCTGCTAGGCATTGTGTAAGGTCAGTATTATTGCTGGATATTCTTTTGATTCTTAAAAACTCCATATGGGATGCTTTTAATGAGGTGTCTGGGGTGAAAGCTGCTAGCATGAAGCGTTGAATTGCCAGCAGTTACCTTTCTATGAAGGTTAGTTTGGATGGTATTATCATCAATATAGACTTCAACATCTAGGAACTCAACCTTTTCATTGCTTATAGTGAATTCAAGATTCAAGTTGTTGACATTGATAGCATTGACAAAATGCTGTGCCAATTCTTTTGATTCATGCCAGATTATGCACACATCGTCTATAAATTGCCACCATTTAATAACATGGGTGGCAAACTGCTCCCCGTGGGCATGACCGAGGACATGTCTCTCCCACCAGCCAACCTGCAAACACACATAGCTGGGTGTGAAACATGCCCCCATGGCCATCCCACGCAGTTGCTGATACACCTCCCTGTTAAATAAGAAAAAGTTATTCTGCAAACACATTTCAATCATTTTGTTATGTTGGTTGAATTGCACACTCCTACTGGATACAAATTACTGTACCGCATGTTAACCATCACAGTGGTTAATGCTGGTGTAGAGGGAGCATATATCCATGACTATAAAATGATATTCCTCATTCCAAGTAACTTCTCTAAGTTTGCTGAGGAAGTGGCCTGTGTCCTTAATATAAGATGGGAGATTTCCCACATATTCATGTAAATAAAAATCCACATATTTGGACATGGCTTCAAGAAGGCTTTTTGTGCTGAAATAATTGGTCATGCAGGCACTGGAAATGTTTGTTTATGGTGTATGCACCTTTGGAATGAAGTATAGTGTTGGGGGTAGTTGGATGATCATTCCTAAGGGAATTATGCTCATGTTTACTGATCTATATAAATATATATCTATATATCTATATATACATATATATATATATATATTCGCTGAAAAAACCATTGGTTTCAGCGGTGTTATAGTTAGATATTAGCATTAAAAAAAACTTTTAAATTCACTAAAAAAAACAAAAGTTTCAGGCACGTTATAGTTAGAAATTAGCATTTAAAAAATCGTATATATTCACTGAAAAAACCATAGGTTTCAGGGGTGTTGAAGTTAGCTGGACATTTCACTCGTACAAAACCATAGAAATTCCTCTGTTATAGTTAGTTCTGCTTACTATAACTCGAGCCCCTGCAATGCACTGCTGATGACGTCACATATTACATCACTCATGACATGGTCAGTGACATCACTGGGTACCCCTGTGATTAGCATGACCTCCTCTGCAAGGCCCTAGTACATAATAGGGTGGAGGGATTAAAACTACCTCTTAAAATGCGCTACAGGGTGGGTTTGCACAATGGTGAAGAGAGGGGGTGCCTGAAGTGACTTGTGCAAACACGTCCTGTGGCCGTTTTAAGTTGGGAAATTAAGTCCCCTTGAATCCTGACATGTCACCTCAGGTCCCGCCCCCTCCCTTCACCACTGTGCAAATGCGCCCCGTGGGGAATTTTAAGTTGGAGGATTAATTCCCCTTGAATACTAAGGGTCCCTGGGGGCCGACTAGCCTACCAGTTACCTCTATTATGCGCCAGAGAGCTGCGTGGCAGAGAGCTCTCTGCAACGCAGCTCTGTGGTGCTTACCGGAGGTACCTGGTGGGCAGGTTGGCCCTCAGGGACCCTCATGATTGAAAAGGAATTAATTCCCCTACTCAAAACGCGCCACAGGGCCTCTTTGCACACATGCCACCTCAGGTCCCGACCCCACCTTTCACCACTGGGCAAACGTACCCCGTGGTGCGTTTTAAGCTGGGGAATTTATTCCTCTTCAATCATGAGGGTCCCTCGGGGCCGACTTGCCCACCAGGTACCTCCAGTAAGTGCCACAGAGCTGCGTTGCAGAGAGGTGTAAAAAGGGGCTTGGCCTCAGACCAACTCTCGGCAACGCAGCCCTGTGACGCTAACTGGAGGTACCTGGTGGGCTAGTTAGTCTCCAGGGACCCTCAGGATTGTAGGGGAAATAACTTCCCATCTTAAAATGCGCCACAGGGCGCATTTGCACAGTGTTGGTGAGAGGGGACGGGGCCTATAGCGCGTTTTTCTTTTCTTTTTTAGAAGGGTACTGTGTGGCCCCCCTTCCTTTCCTGTTTTTTAGGCCCTGGGGACCCCATCCCCGAGGGCCTGACCCCTATTTTTTTTTTTTTATATCGGGAGGGGAGCTGCGTGGCCCTCCTCCTGAGGCTTCGTTTAGCCCTGGGGACCCCATCCCCCGGGGTAGGCCCTCTCAGTTGGGGACCGTGGAGGGGTCCCCAATGCCCCCAAGGTCCCGCCGGCTCCCCGCGTCCTGTGTGAACTGGCATTGCTTTTCCACATGGGGAGCTGCTGACATGCAGCTCCCTGTGTAGAAAAGCAATGTGGTTTGGATTTTAAAACCCAAACCACAGTATGCTATGACAGGGCAGGAGCCACACGGATCCCGCCCTGTCATAGCAAACTGCAGTGTCCTGGGTGTGTGCACCCTGGGACACTGCAAGGAGCCAGCCCTGGGGGCTGGTGGTCCCCAGGGCCATCACAGGCTTCATGAGGGGGGCACCCTCATAATGTTTGCACATGCCCTGGGAGGTGGTGGTCCCGGGCCTCGGGGGTCCATAACAGACCCCGGCATTTCAATATTAGTGCCCCGGGGAGGTAGCGGTCCCCGGGGCATGTGAGTAGGGCTCGAGCACCCCAAAACAGGTATATATTAGTTTTTTTTTAAAGCCCCGGGGGTGGCGGTGCCCCTGGCAGCGTGGGAGCTGTGTCCCCGCAAAATATTCAATAAAATCCCGGTGTGGCGGTCCCCGGGGCTTGGAGGTCCTTGGAGGCCCCACCCATTAACCCCTTCCATGCTCATGACGAGCTGGGCTCGTCATGCAGTAGCCTCCTCGCACGCTCATGACGAGCCCAGCTCGTCATAAACCAATGAGGATCACGAAATCCCAGCGCAGCAGGGGAATTCCCATAGCATCCAAGAGGTTAAAAAAAAAGCCCCGGGGAGTGGCAGTCCCCAGGGCTGCAGGGGTGCTGAGTGCCTCCCTCAACTCATTAACCAAGCACGGGGAGGTGGCGGTCCCTCGGGCAGCATGGGGGGGATTGGAGACCACTTTTTTTTCTCTGCCCCCGGGACCTGACCCACCCGGGAGCTATATAAAACTTTTTTTTTAAATGTTGGCATAAAATTTGTGCCGGGTGCGCGAATCTTGCCACTTTTTTGGTTTTTTTATGCTTTTTTGGGCTCTGCGGGTCATTGTGGGACCCCCAGAGCAGACCTAGGGGGTCAGGGTGTTTCTACCTTGCCCCCTTATCTTGTTTTTACATCTGTTTCCCTGTTTTCTTGTGCCTCGGTTACCGAGGCACAAGATGGCTGCCAACACTTCCTGGTTTGAAGTGTTGACAGCCAATTAGCAGGAAGCTCTTGATCAGCAGGGTGCGTGGATCCTCCGTGTCTCGATATTTTTTTTTACATTTTCTCAACAACTATTGAACGAATTTACACCATTTAAGAAAGAGAGTGCTTTCTGAGCCAAGCACTACCTTTCTGCAAAATTTGGCCTAATCCGTCCAGCATTTTCAGCTGTAGCTGTGTCTAAAGTTTCCTAAGGGAAATTCATTTTTTCACCTCTTTTTCTTGAATTTCCCAGGAACTTCTGAACAGATTTACAGCATTTAAAAAAAAAAGTTCTTTCTGAAATAAGGGGGCTACCGTTTTGCCACATTTAGTGTAATTCCGTTCGTCTGTTTGGGGTGTAGCCTCGTCTAAAGTTTCCTGTGGGAATTAACACGGAGAAAACACATTTTGGGACCCCCCTTTTTTCTCACCCCCCGCATTCCGAATCACCCTGAAACAAGATAGTAGCTAACCGGAGCGCCCCACGAGTTTTGAAAATATCGCGGAGATTCGTCAACCGGCGCCAGAGGTATTGGGAAAAGAAAAGCATTTTTTTCCTATGGATAATTGGTCCTAATTAGGCCTGGGCATAGTTTGCGTAGCAGCACCACACGTAGCTTCACGTAGTATACTTTGAACTTCACGTAGTACACGTAGTCTGCGTAGCGTAGCTGATGACAGTGTGTACTTGTCTGCACTGTGAAAAAATTGCAAAACAATTGCAAATAGCATCCTGTACAGTGCCAGTTATGATAACTTAAGTATCTCTATCTTTAAATGTTAAAGTGCTTATAGTACTTTCACAAAGGTGACACTGAAAAATTAGCAAGCAGTGAGAGAGGTGATGATTTTGGTATCCTCCCTAACCCAGGGGGAGTACCAAACAGATGCCTTGAAAACAAAAAAGCACATTTCATTGAATGATTTGGTGGTGGTCCCATCCTCTTTGGACCACCCCAAACACAGTTATTAGCAAAACAACATTCCGAACCAAAGGCCCTGCAAAGCATTATGGGATGAGATTAGCAGTGGGCAGTGAATATTATATAGCATCCAATATCAAAATATTTCTACAAAGAGCTTCAGTTCAACTGGTAGTTACTAGATGTCCCTCACGAGTCAAATGCAAATGTTTGATGAAAGGGTTTCAATGGTTTTGCATTTGACTCATGAGGAACATCTAGTAACGACTAGTGGAACTGCAGCTTGATGTAAGAATAATTTCCATGCTTTGCATTTGACTCGTGAGGGGCATCTAGTAACGACTAGATGTAGTAACGACTTTGCAGGGCCTTTGGTCGGGATAGTTTTTTTGCCAATAACTGTGCTTGGGTTGGTCCTATGAGGATGGGACCACCACTGAAGTTCAACAAAATATGCTTTTTGTGTATGCTCTTTATGTTCAAGGCATCTGCTTGGTCCTCCCCCTAGGTTAGGGGGGACCCCAAAATCATCAACTCTCTCATTGCCTAATGTTTTCATTGTAAAAGTTCACTTTTGTGAATTGGTTATTTGCTTTTAAGCATGTAAAACTGCTTCTTCAAAGCATCTGAGGATGTTGTTGATTTAGCTGCTTCACTACGTGATTAAGCACAGTTTTAGTACTGTACTACGTGCAATTTGTGGAGTGCGAATTAGAACAAACTTTGCATGCTCCGTTAACGTAGTGTAGTATTAAGCCCAGGGTAAGTCCTAACTATAACTACCTATTGGCAACCGCCAGTAGGTAATATATACATAAAAAATTATCTCCCCAATGTGCACCTTTTCTATATCAAGTGTTATGCTTGTGACACAACTGTGCTGGTAGTTACTATATTATATACCTTTTGACAATACCAGAGTAGGCAAAGACCACTTGGTTTTTTTAATAGAACATTTATTGCTGGATTCTCTAGACATATGCAGGAGTGTCCACCTTTTTGCAAAAAAGTCTTGTGGTGGGCTTTGTTGTGCATATAAAGAGACTGCACTGCTGCAGCATTCATTCCTATGTTGGGAGATGATTTCAAGTCAATTCTGAGAGGAGCTTAGCCCAGCTGATGTGCGTTTCCCTTTCGAGATAACACTCATTCATGGCCTTCTGTTAATTATAGCTTATAGCTTCTTGCTTTTAATAGGCCTTAGTGCAGTGTTAATAATATTATGTGTGGTTATCTTTCATGTGCTAAGTAGCTGGATAACACTGTTGCAAATAAATGAATATATATATATATATATATATATATATATATATATATATATATATATATAAATACACACACACATTACACACACACATATATATATTTTTCAATTATCCTGCTTGCAGCCCATACTCCACAGACTTGCAATTTTATTCAGTGCTTGAATGCCGCCATGACGCGTTTCGGGCTCGAAAGCCCTTGATCACATGACATGTCAAAGCCTTTTTCCCACATTTAAAGTGACAGTGCATTAGACGACATAAACAACAGACTTACTTTTCCTAAGTCTTTTTTTTAGCTGCGTAATGCTTTTTAAGTTTTTTCATTAAAAAAAATACCATAACCTTTATTTGTATATGTTATTTCACATTGATGATTTCATGATGATAACTTGATAACTGTTTGAATACAGGATAATAGTTTTACTTCTGGCTCACAAATATAATAAATATTTAGTATTTAAAAGCCAAAGCTATTGTTAGTTCTGGCCCATAAATATAATAAATACCTAAAAAGTCAAAAAATTAATTCAATGGTAAATTTTGTAAATATTTACAACTTTAAAACG
Organism: Lissotriton helveticus; assembly: GCF_964261635.1. NCBI lineage: Eukaryota > Metazoa > Chordata > Amphibia > Caudata > Salamandridae > Lissotriton > Lissotriton helveticus. The sequence goes on from NC_136058.1 coordinate 213,270,071, forward strand.
AATGTATCACAATTTTCTCAAACGTATTTTCACACATATCCTATTATTGTACCCAAACAGTTAAAAACAGTTGTCTAAAACAGTGCATATAAACAGTGCTAAACATTTTTAATAAATATGAATTATAAAGTGCCTCAGTGCTATGTACAATTAACACCGTTATAGTGATGTAGTGCTTTTTGTGTTTTCAAAACAGAATCTTTTTGTATTTCTTTCAGTGGAGAAATGCTCAAGGGAATGGGCGTGATGTAAGAACCATAGATAGTCAACTTTATTTCATTCTAGATAATCCTATTTGTTATTGCATTTTTTAGGCAGTTTAACTATCAAATGTAAAACTGTAAAAATTGTTTATGCACTTATATTTTTACAGTAGTGACAGATATTGTTGCTGATATGTTCCCTCGGTTTGACCTATTAGAGCCATGTATATAAATCCTCAGTGGTGTTGAGGCCATTCGGACTCTTGCTGTCAAACTCTAAGATGTAATGAGTTTCCAGTTTTCTCAAATTTGCCTCTCTATTGCCACCTCATCTTAGGGAAGGTATAGTGTCCACAACAAAATATTTTAGATCTGATAATTGGTTGTTGTGGACTTCCCTGAAATGGCGGGCCACTGGATAGCTCGGGTCAATATTGGTAATGGCTCTCATGTGTTGAGGACTCTCCTATGGACTGGCAGTTTAATACTGCCAATGTACAAGTCTGACATTTTCTGAACCCTGTTTGTCCTGAAAGGCAATTCTTGCTAGTGACAATCTCAGGGCTACTCTTTACTAAATAATCACTAGTTGAGGTTGCCCTTCTGTACGTAATGATAGGATTTTTAGGGATTAATTTACCAATTGATGAATCATTACGTAGTATATGCCAGTTTTTCCTTATAATTCTGCATATGTCCTCTCTCTGATAGCTGTCTGTCAGAATGAGTCTAGGATTGCTAGCTTCTGCACTTGGCTTGAAACCAGATTGTAATTTGGTTTTGGACAAAAGGTCTTCCCTGCTTAGTTGGTTGGTTTTAGAAATCGCTGCATCTATGGTTGCGGAGGAATAACCTCTGGCTAAGAAGCGATCCTGGCAATCCTTTTGTGCCTGCATAAGATCTTCTTCTCTACTGCACAGCCCACGCATACGGAGCATTTCCCCATAAGGGATGCTATTTATTGTGTGCTTAGGATGGAAACTAGATGCGTGCAGAACAGTGTTTCCTGCCGTGGGTTTACGAAATACCCGTGTTTCCAAATGATTATTTGCAACCAGTACCTCCACATCTAGGAAATAGGCAGATTGATTACTGATGTTATAAGTAAAATGTAAATTTTTGTTCAAATTGGCAATGAAAGCTTCTGCACATGATATGTCGCCTCATCATATCAGAAACAGATCGTCTATATATCTGACCCATTTAATTACATGACTGGATAGTATCTCTTCATACATGGTGTTGACAATCATCTCTTCCCACCACGCCAAGTAGAGGCAGGTATAACTGGGGGAAAAACTTGCCCCCATAGTCACGCCTCTCACTTGTTGGTAAAATTGGGTCTGGAACAGGAAGTAGTAGTTGTTTAAACAAAATTCAGTTAAACTCACCAACTTCTTGTTATGATTGCGAAATTGGATAGGTCGCTTATCCAGAAAATGTTGTAGTGCTCTCAAACCATCCTTATGGTGTATGCTACATATATATATGTATATACACATATATATACACATCTATAAAGCACTTAAAAGGTAAAAACAATAATACTTACATATATTTACCTTTAAAACTTTCACAATGAACATGCCTTTACCAATCATGCCTTTAGAACCTTTAGTGGCTAAGCCTGTGTGGTAAAGGCATGCGGGGTTCCGACTGTGTGGTAAAGGCTGCCTACCGTCATATACAGGGACATGAAGTTGGTGCCCCTGTCTGACACCACCTTTTAAAGAAACCCACTTTGGTAAAGGTCCTCATCACGGACTTTGCAACTATAGGTACAGTGATGGCTCTCAGAGGGAAGGTTTCTGGGAAATGATGAGCATAGACCACCAAGACCAGGATAAACCTGTTGCCTAAGGCATGGTTTCTAACAGTCCTACAATATCAATGCCCACCCACTCAAAGGCTGTGCCAAAAACAGTCATGGGAGCTTTCAGCTTTTCCTCAGTCTTCCCACTAGCCTGGCTGGTAAGAGAAGACCTAGAGAATGCACCAGAGGCTGTCTTTATCTGTAGCCAATATTAGTGGGTGACAAGCCTGGCACAGGTTTTGCCGTGCTCCATATGCCAGGGGTCTCATGAGCCACCTCCAGTAGGAAAGCCCTGTAACATATGGGAACTATCATGAGTTGCCCCACAGGAGCCTTAGGATCACTCTACATGAAGACATTCTCCTAAAATATATGAGGTGATCTCCAGAGGTATCACCAGCTACTTGGGCTCCAGTTGCTGCCTCAGGTCCTCAAGAGTGAGGCACTCCACTGTGTTAATGCTAACACAGGATTTATAAAAGCGCACAAACACCCGGAGGTGTCTTGTGCCTTGCAAAATTATTTCCTGGTGGATCCACCTTCTACTTACCACCCAGCATAGCAAGTTCAGGCCGGTCACCAAGGGAAGCAATATCCTTCCCAGTAGGATCCGTGCGACCTCCTCCATCACCTCATTCACTTGTGCTGGGAGGCATGAGGATCATGGAGACTGCATATAAACCCAATTAATGTAATGCCATGGAATCCTAAACACACAACTCTATTACTCCATCAGTACTCCAATTATTTACCCACAACATATCTCTTATCATGTGATAGTTACTTACCAATGAACATAAGGACAGATGATCCAACAACCATTATCACAGTCTGAAGTGTATCTGTATAAATCACTGCAGTTAGACCACCTGCAATAAGACATGGATACATTCAGAACTTTAATACAATGAAAATTGAGGTTGCACCATCCAAATTAAATCTTTTATTCACATGCATATTTGTCTTATTTTTAGCCAGTGGCCTTCAGTGATATTTACATAATGAACCTCAGCTTGGAATAGGCAAAAGCAATGACAAAAATGGATTTCAATTTTCCATTCTGCACAGACATGAGACTACAAAGCTTTCCATGTTAAAAAGGAAAATAACATCCAAGTCATGCTTTGCCTTTAGGTTCTCACAGAAATGCATCTACAAAACAGTGTTCTGCTGCTCAGTTAGGCATATTATACTTTTAATTGGTTTAATGCATTATGGCTTTCCGATTGATTAGATAAGATATTGCAACATGTTTGAATCAGCCAATAAGCTCATAGGTAGAGCACAAATCATGTTAAGCAAAGGGACCAACAGAAATGAATATCCATTTGGTGCTTAATGTATGTGTTTGAACCCAATGCTGGCCAGGGTGAGGATGGTCCACCATAACCCTTATGCACTCCTTTTATATCCACACGTGTATCAATAACTCTTAAATTTGCCCTTGTCCTTTTAAACACCCAACACACTTCTACTTATCTGCACTATACAATTATCTCAGTGTCACGCTACAATCCCAAATTTCTATCTTGCCAGCTATAGATTTCCTATCACAGTAGTGCACATTCACCAACAGCATTGTACTACCATCCCTCACCATTACATTACTGCTTCCCCACGAACACAATTTCACCTCAAACAGCTACATTGCTATCTCCATAATCACACTACCACCACACACTTCTATCATCCATCATAACATAAGTAGCCAACCAACACCACACAGTCACCAACTAGCACTCCACTGCAAGAATACTGAAGGATCACAACCTCACATTGCCCTATGACCCACACAAACACCACTGTTGTTCTTAAAATACTACACTACAACTATAACATTTCCCTGTCACCACCTAGAACAATATCACTAGCCTTCTAGCATAACATTTTGAGTATGGCACTCTATATAAACCCACTTCCATGAACTGCTTCCTTCTTTGTATAAATTACAACATTTGAACTCTACACTTCCACTTCCCAAGACTTCACTACCACCACTATTACTGCTCTTCCCCCAGTCAAATCACAGCCAGTTATGACCACTACACAGCTAAAATCATACTAAAGCAAACACATTGGCACTTCACACCACCACTGTCCTCACACAACCTTTTACACTGCACTAACACAATTAACAATGTTATCCCTCTTCATACATCACACTAGAATTCCACAGCACTGATCTTCCACTCGCCTACCATATTATAGTTTCATAGCACTGCAAATGTACAGAACAGCCCAACCAAGCCACTCCTATTCTGCAAATCTCAACCATCACACTGCAAATTAACAGCCCCATACTACATCCTCAAAGACCCATTCTTCTGTGTTCCACCACAATACAACTCCCAGTGTTACTGCATTCCTTCCCACAGGACATCACCACTTTTCACCACAACATTACCACCCCAACTACCAACATCATCATTCATCCCTGTCACCGCTCTGCACAAACAAGCTGAAAGAATGCGCAATCATCTACATCATTGCACAACCTTCTCTACAGTGTCAATGTGATCTCATTTCACTGCACTAGTGCCTCACAGAACCACAATTCCACATCCCACCACCCTCATACCACTCACATTTAACACCACCTTCCAGCATTGCAATACCACCACTGAACAGCACATTATCACTGTCAGCATTCCAGCACCACACTATTACTCAGAAATACCACCTACAGAGTCACACTATCACTCTATGCTCATCACTACCATCCCACACACATATATTAGACATCACAGCAATGCACAAACACTTTTAGCACTTCACTACCACTAAATGTTCCTCACTAGCAACTGCTAATATGTGCCTCACTTCTCCATAATATTACCTTGTCCCACTTCACATGACGGCAACCACGGTGACTGGAGATTTTTCCCACATGAAGAACCACCATCACAGTACCAACCTAAGAGCACTCCACAATTACACAATCACGCTACCAACATCCCATCTGCACTAAGATTCTTACAATAGCCATCAGGCAGCCACATAATTACACTACAGCACCTCAGTACTGCCTCAAGCAATGAACTGGGGGTTTGTGAGAGAAGAAGGGGAGGGCGTCATGTAGTGGTAGAGGGTGACTGGGTTTAGAAAACACAAGAGCAGTCAAGCATCATTTAAACTCCCCCACATCACTACCGACCCCCCCTCCCCCACAAATGCACTATTAGCTCGCACTCACTGTGCCACTGGATATTCCAGACATTTGCTTTGTAGCAGAAATGTCTGGCAAGAACTTTCAAACTGGGTGCATGTCATATCTTTTTCTCATGTTGTGAGACCATTTAGGTAACTAGTGAGGCTTTGTGTGGGAGCACTTACATATCCTTTTTTCTTTCGATTGACTTGACAGTAGAAACACTATGCATACAGCACATTAATGATGTCCCTTTTTGTGGGGATTCATTGTATCTATGTGTAGAAAAACATATGCCGCTTCGCACACCCCTAGCACTCACTTTTATTAAACAAACATCATATTTATTTCCTTCTTTTCATTTAATTGCAATTTTACATAGCAGCCTGAATAGGTGCTAGAGTGCTTTACATAGAAACCATTTATGGGGAATAGGACAATAGTCATAAATAAGGTTTCAGAACATGTAATCTGACAAACTATGACTGAATGTTCATTATGGCTTTTTTCACATCCTAGAGCTACCATGAGTACGATCAGGAACATGGTTCCTCGATTAGCATGGAAAACACTTAAAATGATCTCTCAGTCTCACAAGAAGTGATGTGCAAGCTCTTTTCACTAAGAAACATTAGTGTGAGTATATCTTTGTTTTCATGAGCAAAGACCTGGGCCGCAGATAGTGCTCATGTCAGGATGAGTTATAGCTCGAGTCCATGAGTATTGGATTGCCGCCATAGTGTGGAGTGTCTGTCGTATGCTCAGATCCATAAGTATTGACTTGTTGCCATAGTCTGAAGTGTCTGTCATCTGCAGGTGGGTGTGGACTACAATATTAGGAAGAGAACCCTGGGTAACTGTGTCCAGTAATGTGGTCTGCGTCAAGTGGGCCTATAATGTCTGGCCCCTCAAAAAGCCTGTACTGTTCCCTTTAGAACGTATCCACCTTGGTGTGAGGCAGGAGACATTTCCATGGCAGGTGGTGGGGTGAGAGGAACCATGTCCCCATCTCCTGAGATGTTTTGAATCCCCAGTGAAGCAGGCAGATCAGTTTATCCATATTGTGGTTTGTGATTGTGAACCTCCTTCCTCATCTTGTCACTTTCTTTCTCTTTTCACTTGTTTTCTTTGTCTTATTTCTTTTTCTGACACTTTAGCTCTTAGGGATTTCTATCTTTTCAACTCCTACAGCTTGATATAATAATTATCTCGGTTTCTTTCCTGTGTCATTTTCACTACAATTCACAGGTTCCCAGTGTTGACCAATTATTACACTGCTCCGTCCAGTGTGCCTCTAATCCTTCCTGCAAAATAGAATTTCTTCTACCAGTTATTACAGATAGAACACCAGTAAAATATTTATAGCATTTTAAAGTTGTGCCTAATACCACAGTGGTGCATTTCTAGGTGCTGTACACTACATAAGTAACTAGCTCAAACATTAATCAGCCGCTGCTTGTGCTAGCAACAGCGGTGAAGCAGTGGAGCCATGTTAGGGGGGGATCTCGACAGATAATCACGTGGGAAAATAATTATTTATTTAATTTCCCCTCAAGGTCGTCTGTCAAAATACCCCCTGATCTGGCCTCACAGCCCCAAAGCTGTTACCTGAATGGGCCGCGGCTGAAATTAATACTATTCAATGTACCGATCCTGGAATAATGAAAGATGGAAGTGGCCAGTGGATATTAAAACATGCAAATTGGAGGTCACTCCGGATACCAGCATTGAGCACCTAACTCTCTGAGGAGGGTCGGACTGGCCATAGTGAGGATCAGACATTTCCCTCGGAGGCTGGCATGGTGGGGACAGGATTTGTACCGTGGGGGCCAGTATTATCACTGGGGGCCAGTTTTGCAGCAGTGCTGAAATATTGGCCCCCAATGACAAAAGCATCAGCGCTTCACTCCTGCAACCCCTGGGGGAGATGGTCTGACAAAAATCCTAGGGTTGCTTTGGGCTTCCTTTCCTGCCCTGTCTCTAAGCCATCATACTGACAATGAAAGAAATACAATATAATACATTGGATTCTTTAATTCCTGTATGAAAGCTAATCCTCTAATTTCTTTATAGTCAGCAACTGGTGATACACGCAGTCGCCGATTATAAGGAAAAGAAGTCAGAACTCGACTATTGTGTGTTTTATACAGTTCAGTACTGAAGTCACAATTGACTGCTTTCAGAGCCTGCAGCCGAGGTGTAATGCAGGTCATGTCACAGCAGAATTGAAGCAGAGGTTTAAAGAAACGAAAACGGAACACTACTATTCTTTGTTCTGCTCTATTTTAAATGTTTTCAGTGACAAGCAGAGAGTCAGGGTTGTTGGTGTCCAGCGACTATTTTACTCCTGCCTGTCTATGCACTTTGCCATATTCTGAAGGAACCTTAGTAATGATGTTTTTTTTCTGAATTATCTCCAATCACATTTTTTTAATGTCCTGCACTTTAGTATGCTCGTAATCTTTTTTCAGGAAGTGTTTACTTGACTGGTGGTAATAGTTCCCTCTGGTTCATACTATGTATGAACAATGGCACCAATTATGACTTGTAATTTATATTGATTATTGCTGATGATTGAAAAGTCTTTTTAGAATGTTTTCCCTCTTCGAAATCTGTCTTTGTGTACAATTGCTGCTCAAATTAAGATAAACAGAGAGAATATGTGTATTATTTGCACTCCTTAGATAAAGAAAATCTAGAACCTTTCTGCATGTTTTTAGGCATTCCGAACTGCTTGCAACAACTATCTAATGTTTTTGATGTGTTTCAGTTTGCACTACAGATTTTATTTTTTTTCTTCATCTTTGCAAACATGCTTGCTCTTTCATATAAAAAGAGCTATGCACCGAGGTTTGAAGTTGTTTGTGTGAAAGGTAATGGTGTGACCATGTATTATGTGGAATAAAGTATCCACTGGCATACATGATAAAGATATTGAAAGTCACTTTGGAGTTCCATAACCTTACAAAGGAACTTAGGCTTCAGACTTGTTTTTCTATATTGTATGGAACACCTCAGCGACTTGCACTATTCTTATAATGTATGGTAGGGAATATTTTATCTCTTATATCATTAAATCGTTATATTTATTTATTGGAGAAGTTATGTGCATTTCCAAAGGAACACTTCAAATAGGTTATATCATCTGCCAGCTCCCAGTTATGAGCTATTCTTCTATTATTACATAGTATCCTTTAATGTTGCTATCCAGTGTAGATGTCCGTTCATCAGTTTTGAGTACCAAGTATCACAAATAAAACATTGGTAAAATAATATTGACCTGCTATTGTAGTTCATAATGTACCAATTTTTTCTACTTCTGATTTCTGTGAAGTTCAGCTGTTTCTCCTACCCACTGCATTCAATTAAATAATCTCAGAAGAATATAATACTGAGGGCCTGATATTGACTTTGGCGGTTGTCAAGTGGCGCCACCACCATACCTTCCAGAGGAAGGACAGCCAAAGCCGCTGTGAGCCTGCCCGCCTTATGGGGAGTTAAATCCTGGCCGGGTGGGGCTTCAGAAATCTGACAGTAGTGGGCCTTTAGGCTCATACGTGAGCCTGACATGCAGACAGCAGCCATGATAGCACCTGCAGCATTTTCCTGCATGGTGAGGCATGCATGCCACACTGTGTAGCAGTCCCTGATTTTGCTCTACCTGTTTTTTTATTAACTTTTAGGGGCCTATTATGATTGCGGAATTTCCGCATCCTATGGGCCGGCGGAAGCCACCGCCGGCCCGGAGGATGTGGAAAAACCGCAGCGGACCCACCAAAGACCCACCGCCACATTAGGATGGCTGGTGGGTCCTGGTTTCCGTCCGCCGCTTTTCCGCCGCGGTTGGCTTACAACCGCGGCGGAAAAGCTCTAATATGGTGGCTGTGTCTCTCAGACACCGTCCGCCATATTAGGATTGCTGCCAAGATATGCTTTTCCGCGGCGGGTTTACCGCCGTTGAAAAGCATACGGATCTTCACTGCAGGGGCCCGTTGCGGGCCCCCTAGGTGAAGGGGGGTGGGGGGTGCACATGGGGGGTACCTATGGTACCCCCCTGCATTTGTATGCAGAAAGCAGCAGGCACCGCGCGGTGCCTGCCACTTTCTACATACAAATGCAATGCGTGCATTTTTAACATTGCTGCGGGTGCAGCTTGAAGCTGCACCCGCCGCAATGTTAAAAATAGAGGATGTGACCGCCAGGGTGGCGGTCACATCCTAATAACACAGGAGGGAACGCCGCAGCCCATGTGGACGTTCCCTCATCCTCGGTGATCGCGGACGGACTCAAGTCCGTCCGCGATCATAATCGGCCCCTTAGTCTGGAGGTTACGCCAGATATCAGCCAAACACATTAAACGATTTTGACAGTGACCAAACCAGTGAGTACATAATCTTCAACTCATCATACATTTTTATATAAAAAGTAAACTTCTTCCATGAAATAATAAGTGCAGATGAAAGGTCATAAAAACATGCTCACATATTATATGTAGCTAAAGTATAATTGAAAATACTGTGGTAGCAAAAAGCCTTTGCTGCATGGCATCAGAGCATAGCGTACAGTAGTGCTACCAATTGCAATTTTTCCAAAACTTATTCTAATTTGTATTCTGTTTCATTCATTTCTTATATGTAAGGCTCCTATATATCTTACTGTCTTTCTTTTCACGTAGGCCTGCTCTGAGTTAATGTACATCATTATGTTTATATTTCAAGCATGCTCCAACATATCTATTCTTTTTCACTGAACTGTGATTAGAGATTTTTCTCACATGGACAACTAACAAGTGAGTCAATGTACATAGAGCCACTCCTCCGACATAGGAACCTTTATTCGCGCCAGACAATGAGCCACATCACTAAAACTAAAACATTCACCCCAACACAATCTCATCTAAAAGAAATGTTTGTGTCCGCAGACCCCTGCTGCTTAAAAAAATTACATCACCTCAAAGAGGCCCTTATTAACTGTGGCTGAGTCCCAGCTCACCATTCGAAGCTTCATATCAGGAGTCCTAATCACTGACTCGAGTTGCTGATTGTGACTGACACTTTGTTTAACATTTCCTCGAAACTAACTATTGGATTCATAATTAGATGAGCGTTTCTGCATCAGCTTATGTGTGGTCGGAGGAAAGGAGGAGTCTAGTGATTAGTTCTAGAAATGCCACATTTTGGACACCCATCTCCACTCAGGCTCACACATCTTTTGACTTCGTACTTGTGGACATGTGGCTATCTCCAGCCATGAAATTCAATGAAATCTACTACTCCTTTCTTTCCGTGGTAGCTCAATATTAATCAAAATGTGTGTTTTTTCTCAATTGATATTGATTCTAATGTTATCCATGTCAAAAAGCTTCCTGGGAAACTTAATTTTCCCATTGGAATCACAATTTAAAACAGTCTCTATCCTAAAAAGATTCTGGAATCTGAATTATCTCTCCCCAATCACATGCTGCACCTTGCAGTAGCAGTCCAAAAGCTCCCGGGAGTTTACTTATTTCTTTCATTGATGGAACTGTAGGGATAAGCAAGGAAATCGATTTGCCTTGAGAGGCGACTGTCATTGGGCTCAGCTGAACCTCCGGTAGATCATCCCCCTCACTTGCCTATGGGATCTCTTCAGTCATATCCATCAGACTTCAGGAGACCCCTCTTCATCTGCGGTGAACTCTTCTACTGAAATTGCCTCACTGGCCCTATGTAACTCGTTAACTCAGCTTGAGAGTATGCAAACTACCGATAGAAGGCCACTGGCTTAAAGAAAGAGGAATGTGATGCATGCAGAAACTCAGTCACAGTCTATTGATTTTCAACTTACAGACATCATCCAGCAATTATTGAGTAACCTGCCAAGTGCTATTGGTGCGGCCAGCTGGAACATGGACTTGGACAGGGATGTGTTATCAGTTACTTAGATCACTGATTGAGTTGTGTATTAAAATGGAATAGGATCCCTAGCGGTGGTGACCCGGGTTAGGTTAATAAATATAAAGAAAATAGCTTCCACTGTGTAATAACACTGTACAACTATCAAGTATTAGACCACAATAATAAAACAATTACTATATATTATAAGTCTAACTGTGCAATAACTACAAAAGGGGCTCCTCACAAAGCTGCTCAAAAGACATATTGGATAAAAATTTCACATAATTTTATTACATACAATTGTTTGTAAAAGATACTTTGTATTCACAGTTTCACAGATAAAAAGGGTTCACTGAAGGTCAGTGTACAATATGCGGAATAATAAATACACAAATTCCATCAAATTAAAAAAATACATCAAATTGGAAAATGAACATACAATAATAAAAACACATGAGAAATTTATTTTAAAAAAGTCGACGCGGCGTTTCGGTTTAAAAAACCTTCTTCAGGACAGTGTTCTAAGGATGTTATTAACGTTTCAAACTCAATTTGTCATTTCTGAGCTTGGTTTCTGGAATTGTGTCCTAGTGTGGGTCCACGCTTGAAGTATTGGCTGACCAAATTAATGTGGTCGGGACTAGAGGATTTTTGGCCGTATCTGATAGCCAGACTTGAGAGGTCCCTGCTGTGTAGGAGTTGCCACCGTTTATAACTTGGTGTTCATATTGGGTAGTCTAGATAGTAGACTTTTTAGCCATGCTGTCTCTGCGTGCTGTATTGGCCTCGACAGCTATCTGTTTGTCAATTTCAGAAATTCGTCACAATACGAGGGGAGTTCAGGATTAAATGGATCGGCCTCCCTGCTCCTCCTGACACAGCTATGGGGGTTCTTCTGTTTACAATTGGAAACTATGTGAAATTTTCATCCAATATGTCTTTTGAGCAGCTTTGTGAGGAGCCCCTTTTGTAGTTACTGCACAGTTAGACTTATAATATATAGTAATTGTTTTATTATTGTGGTCTAATACTTGATAGTTGTACAGTGTTATTACGCAGTGGAAGCTATTTTCTTTATATTTATTAACCTAACCCGGGTCACCACCGCTAGGGATCCTATTCCATTTTCATACTCATTCCCCTGGTCCCTGTACCTTTCTAATAGGGGTCCTCCTGTACTTTTTGTCACGTTCGAGTTGTGTATTAGCCCACTAATTGGGTGCATTGGCGCGTTTGAGAAGAAAGCAGGACAATGATCTAGTACTGTGGGAGGGAGGTCTTTTATGTGTAGAGAGATGCCCTAATTAAGTGTCATCCTGTGTGGAGGTTGCTGCTGAGGCTGTTGCCACTGTTGCGCCTCTGCCTCAGTTTAATGCTACACAACCAAATTATTTGGCTTGGGCATTGAAACGACCAGTATTAGTGTCAATCATCAAACATGGAATGCCCTTAAGGGAGGAAGGGGTGAAACGGTATTTGCAGCACGGCCACTGAGCAAGGGACCATGTGATACTATTGATTTGCCACCTGATGTTTGCCCATTTCTTGCTATCCTTAGTCATGTTCCTAACTGAGTCCTGATAGGTCTGAATCAACTGTTCAGTCAAAAAAGCAAAGTGTGCCATTGGCTCACTAGTCATGCCAATTTCAATATAAGGGATTGGAATGATATGTTATTTCTAGGAAAGTGGTCTGGATTGCCTCTGCTAAGAAGTGTTACGAAGGGGGCTCTCTGATTATTAATTGCAGACATCCTGCCCTGGCACATAATATCCTACATCAGAGTGGAATTAGTCTGCCACAACAACCACAACTTGTGTGATACAGCCCGGTTTTTTCTATAAACTGCCACCTCTAATTCCTAGCCCTTTGACTGCCCATCTTCCATTTGAAGAGGGGGAGCTTAGGGTTGTAATAAGCTTAATTGTGGGGTGTCTCATGCCTATCATGAACTCCATCTTATGTAGTGAAATCTTACTGCAGTAGGATGCCACTGACCTGGTCATAGAATGGAGTACCTGACAGGCACGATAAGCCACACTACTAAGCCCATTACAACACTTCCACTTTCGTTCTATAGTACAACAAAAGTTAATGTAATGAACACATTCAATAACAATCTTTTGAAAAAACCCTTAAGAAACAAAAGGTAAGTTATTGTTCAAACAAAACATATTAATACTATAACAGAGACAAAATACAGTACTATTTTCAATTTGAATCTCTCACCTCTCTCACCTCCGTGGTGGTGGGCTGGATCTCACACTCCTCTCAGTCTGCAATCTATTTTCAAAATCACCCCATCAAAATCATGAAATAATAATTCACAAAATATTGCAAGAACTAGGTATCGCCTATTATTACACGCAAAGCTGATGGGCGATTGTGGTTCTGTATAGATTTAAGATCTCTGAACCACAATATTGTAGCAACCTAACATCAATGAATTGGTCCTTATGTTGAAAGGGGGAGGTACTTTTCCAAATTTGACCTAAAAAGTGTGTATCAGCAGATTAAGCTCCATGATGATTCAAAGCCTCTTACAACATTCATAACATTGAAAGGCTCCTTTCAATTCACTTCCATGCCACTTGGTCTGTCATTTGCAGAAAGCATTTTCCAGTGCATGATTGCTGAGGTGTTTAAGGGACTAGAATGAATGAAGCAGCATTTCTAGAGTGCATAGCTACAAATGGGCATCCCAGAACTGGACAATAACTGAGGCTTCCAAGGATCATTTAGGGAAGAGCCATGTTTTCAGTAGCTTGCGGAATGCCAGATGATTAGGTTCCCTACGTATCTGGAGAGGGAGGGAGTTCCAAAGTTTGACATCATTGTATGAGAATAGCCGGCCACCACTTCTGACTCTCTTAGTTCTGGGTATGAGCTTAGGTGCCTATTGGCTCTGTAGGGCTTGACCATATAGGAGATAATCTCTGGTCCATTCCTTCCCATCAGTTTATGAGTAATGCATAGAACCTTGAAGTGGACTCTCTTCTGGATGGGGAGCCAATGGAGAGCTTTCAATGGGGGCTTGGCAGATTGCCGATTCTGGATTCCCCTGAGGATCCTTGCGGCACAGTTCTGTACTATTTGAAGTTTGGCGAAGACCGAGTCTGGGGCACCAAGGTATAGTGCGTTGCCGTAGTGCACAGGCGTGACAGAATGAGCGCTTGGATGATGAGCTTTTTTGCCTGAAAGGGGAGCAAGGGAAGAACTTTGCAAAGCATCCTTATGATGCCAAAGCAGGAAGCCACCACCTTTCTGGCCTGGACTTTGAGGGTGAGGTCTGAGTCCAACCAAAAGCCAACAGCTTCGGACCCCAGACTCCGCCTCCAGTCATCAAACCAACAACACCCACCAACACCCTCAGCGCCTGGATCTTCACCAGCACCGAAGACACCACCAACGTCATGAACTCCATTCACTCCGGCTCCCCCTCTGACCCATGCCCCTACCATATCTTCAACAAAGCCGACACCATCATCGCACCCCATCTCCGGAACGTCATAAACAAATCCTTCACGTCAGCCACCTTCCCTGAGAGCTGGAAGCATGCAGAAATCACCGCCCTCCTAAAGAAACCTACAGTGGACCCCAAAGACCTCAAGAACTTCCCCCCCATCACTCTTCTTCCCTTCCCGGCTAAAGTCATGAAGAAGACTGTCAACAAACAGCTGACTGCGTTCCTCGAGGCAAACAACTCATTCGTACCATCCCAGTCCGGATTTCGAGCTAATCACAGCACCGAGACCGCCCTCATCGCAGCCACAGATGACATCAGGACCCTGATGGACAAAGGAGAAACGACCGTTCTCATACTCCTAGACCTCTCGGCAGCCTTCGACACCGTCTGCCATCACACCCTAATAACCCGCCTCTTCCACAACGGGATCCAAGGAAAGGCCCTAGACTGAATTACCTCATTCCTCTCCGACAGAACCCAGAGAGTCCGCCTACCTCCCTTCCGCTCAGAAGCCACCGAGATCATCTGCGGCGTACCCCAAGGCTCCTCGCTCAGCCCAACCCTCTTCAATATCTACATGAGCCTCCTCGCCGCCATCACACGCAAACACAACATCAACATCAACATCATCTCCTACGCCGATGACACCCAACAGATACTCTCCCTCACCAAAGACCCGGCCATAGCCAAAGTCAACCTCCAGGAAGGAATGAAAGACGTCGCAGAATGGATGAAGCTCAGTCGCCTGAAACTGAACTCAGACAAAACGGAGGTCCTTATCCTCGGACAATCCCCATGGGCCTGGGACGTCCCCTGGTGGCCCACAGCACTGGGCTCCGCACCAACACCCACAGACCAGGCACGCATCCTGGGATTCGTCCTGGACTCCTCCCTCACGATGACCAAGCAAGTCAACGCCATCTCATCATCTTGCTTCAACACCCTGCGCATGCTCCAAAAAATCTTCCGGTGGATCCCCACCGAAACCAGAAAGACCGTCACCCAAGCCCTCGTTACCAGCCGACTGGACTACGGAAACGCCCTTTACGCAGGAACCACAGCCAAACTTCAGAAACAACTACAACGCATACAGAACGCCTCCGCACGACTCATCCTCGACATCCCCCGCCACAGCCACATATCCGCCCACCTGAGAAACCTGCACTGGCTCCCCGTCAACAAGAGGATCACGTTCAGGCTCCTCACCCACACACACAAAGCGCTCCACGACAAAGGCCCCGAATACCTCAACAGCCACCTCTCGTTCTACACCCCCACCCGCCAGCTCCGCCAACCTTGCCCTCGCCACCGTTCCACGAATCCGCAGAACCACCACCGGAGGAAGATCGTTCTCCTACCTGGCAGCCAAAACATGGAATTCCTTCCCGGCACACCTACGACTGACCCAGGACCTTCTCACCTTCAGGAGACACCTCAAGACCTGGCTATTCGAGCAGTAAGCGACCCCCCCCCCCCGCCTTGAGACCCTCACGGGTGAGTAGCGCGTGCTATAAATGTATTGATTGATTGATTGATCGAGGATGGACACATCATATCTGCTCTGAAGAACGAAGAGTTGCCGAGGAGCATAAGCTTGGTTTTATCGCCATTTAATTTTTAGGTAAGAGTGTTTCATCCACTTGGCTGTTTCTTCAAGGCAGGTGCAGAGGTAGGTGGAGGCCATATCTGAGGGGTTGAGTGCAGCCATCAGCTGGGTGTCATCGGCATACATCACGATGTTCACTCCATAAGGTCGGACAATGTCTGCGAGGGGTAAATGTAAATGTAAATGTACAGGAATTTATATAGCGCAAATCACCAAGCAGTTTCTAAGCGCTTGCTTAGGGAACCCGTCCTGGTATTCCCCTGTGAGATAATCCCAGCAGGGTATCCGCAAGGTGAAAGCCAGGCATCCCGCCGCGAGGGGCCGTTGTGGAGATTAAGCAAGCTATTGCCCAGAGTCGCAGAGTGTTAACCCGTGAATCGAGTAGGCACCGGAGCGAGAATTGTCGAGTCCATGGACATTTTAGGACTCAAGACCCCGGCGAGCCGGGAATTGAACCCTGGTCCCGGGCTGACCTCTGCTTCAAGGTCTGCCTCCTCTAACCAGTGAGCCACACTTCTCCAGGGTGCCTTTTTAATGTAGGCATTAAAAAGTGTGGGACTCCGGAAAGATCCCTGAGGAACCCCGCAATGGAGGGGCCAAGGTTTGGAGGTGACCTCACCCTTGAATACCTGGAAGGATCTCCCCTCCAAGAAGGATTGCCACTCCAGACACACCCAGATTTCTGAGTTGATGGACCAGGATGCGGTGACTGACTGTATAAAAGGCCTCCTGAGAAATAACAAAATAACAGCAGAGGAGCCTCCTGCATCGAGGATCTTTCTGGATTCTTCCAGAACAGCTAGAAGAGCCGTTTCTGTTCCTTGGCGGGGGTAGAAGCCAGTTTGAGAGGGATAGAGAAGAATATTAGATTCCATAGAGTGCAGAAGTGACATGTTTCTCCAGTCTTTTGCTAATTTCTGGAAGGATTGAAATAGGACAGTAGTTAGCCAGGCAATCTGGGTCGGTGCTAGGTTTGTTCAGGAGGGATTTGACTGTGGCTTTTTCCATAGGGGGGAACCACCCCTGAGGATAAGGATGAGTTAACCAAATCCAGAATAACCGGACCAACTGCTTCTGCCACCTGGTTCAAGATCTTAGGCGAGGCAGGGCCTCTGAGTGATTCGTTTTTAGCAAGTGCCGAGAGGCATTGGAGTGAATCATGGTTCATTAAGGGGAAGGTCTTTAGAAGAGGTTCCTTACTCCCTAAGTGGAAATCCTCAGGGTGGGGGAAAGTATGGCTATCGGTTGGGGCAAAGGTTCTGTACATTGTTTGGATTTTGTTATAAAAAAATTCCACAATTTCATTGCAACGCTGGTCCGTGGCTAGGGGAGTATCGGGGAGAGAAGGGGCTATCAGTAGTTTCTTTGCAATTCAGAACGTTTCACTGGGGAATTTGCAGCTGAGGATATAATTTCCTCAAAGTAAGAGGCCTAGGCTCTTTTAATTTCGAGCTTGTACGGTTTGATAGCCTCCCTATATTCCTTTTTCTTGTTCAGGGAAAAGTCCCTTTTCCAGACTCTTTCGTTTTTTTTTTACAGGTTTGTTTTAGTTCTCGTAGTTTGGGGGTATAACAGGTCGTTCTGTTAGGCCCTTTGTGCAACTGAGTTGTTGTTGTGGGTGAGATTTGGTCTAGTGTACCCTCAATCCAGTTATTGAATCTATCATTAGCCACCACTGGGTGGTGTCGGGGAGGGGGGCATTGTGGTTTATAAAGCCGGAATCCATTTTTCTGCGAGAAGTTTTGACCTGCGAATGGACTTAGTTTGCGTAAGCTGGGTTGGGAGAGTAGCATGGGTAGGGGACCAACTGAAAGGGATGAGGAGGTGATCCGACCAGGGAACAGGGATCAGTATCTGACAAGAAAGCTCCTTCAAACTGGAATAAATGGGGACTAAAAGGTGCCCTTTTGAGTGAGTTACATGTAGTACCTTATGGGTGAGCTGCTAGGTTCAAAGACAACATTTTGTATGTTTAGGATGACAGTAAGTTTTGGAAAAAACATTGGGGAAGACAACACTGAATTGAAACAAGCTTTGCATAGAGTTGCTGCCATAGGGCTCAACTTGCGCAAAGATAAATGATGTTTTCTGACAGCAAGTGGAATATTTGTGGTACACGTTGTCAACTGATGGAGTTAAACCCAAAATTGTTTTGTTGGATTTGATTGAATTTGCTCCAAGACCCCCGAACAAGGAATAGTTAAAGTTTTTTATGAGACTCATAGAATATTATGCAAAGTTTGTACTGAGATTTTCCGACAAAACTAAATTGTTGAAATTGTTATTGAGGATGTTTTAATTTAATTACGAAAGAGATTTGCGAAGCAGGTATTCAGGTGCCTTTTTACATTGCACTCAAGTCAATCATCACAGTGGATGCAAGTGCAACAGAAGTAGTAGCCTTTCTCTCTCAAAAACATGGTAGCAGTGAGAAGACACTTGCTTTTGTATCAAGGATGTTAACTGACAATGAAAGAACCTACTTTGGTATTGAGAGAGCCGCTCTGGTCGTTGCATGGGGCAGGGAGCATTACCATACGTGTATCTGGGCTACAGAATTCTTATTGCGTTCTAATCACAAGCACTTCCTCAAAGTTCTTTCTCCTGGTGGCTCTGCGAGGTTGGTGAGATTGGATGCTAGGCTGCAAGAGTATTGTTACATCCTGGAGCATATACAGGGCTAGAGAAGCACACAGGTTGACTGCCTGTCTAGGATGTCAGTTGATTGGAAGTTTATGGAAAAACCAAGGGAGTTAGGAGAAAATAGAGAGGATGCTGTAGTCTCTGTGCAAGATGTGTTAGAAGGTGACAGTGCTTTTACGATGAATGAGTGGTCCCAAGAAATGGATACAGATGGCACACTTGAGGAAGTAATGTGCATAATGATTGCTGGGAAAAGGAAAGAGAGTTGTGTGGCAGTATCCGTGCAGCCTTTTGTCAAGGTTTTTTGGTGAATGAACATGTGTGGAGATAATGTTTTGTTGCGGAGAGAAAGATTTGTGACTCCAAGGGGATTAAGACCTAAGTTAATTTACATGGCCAATGAAGGCCATTTGGTGCAGGGTTTAATCAAATGACACCTCAAAGCACATTTTTGGTGGCCGAGCATGGGCGACCGGGTCACTGCATTAGTGGTGAGGTGAAGTATTTGTACAGAGGGATAAAAGAGTCTTTAAGTAGGGGTGCAATCAGGTATGGGATATCTATCAAATCCAAGGGAAGCTTGGCGTAGTGTATGCATTGATGTTATTGGCCCTATGCATGAACAACACCACAGTGAGTTCAGATTTGCTTTAGTGGTTGTGGATGTGTTTTCTAAATGGTTGAGTGTGTTGTCCAAGAAAGAAATCATTACTGAATCCACGATTCGTACTTTGGGAAGTTGTTCTTTGAGGAACGAGTTCCATTGAACCTTATAATGGACAATAGTACACAGTTGGCGTACCATGAGATGGGAATATTTCTGGAGCAGCATTGCATTACGCATCATTGCACCTCTATCTACAATACACAGGGTAATGGAATTGTTGAGAGAACAAGCACGTGGTGACGGTGGTAATTTAAATGGTGGAGGCTTCTTGGCAGGATATTGTTAAGGCTGTTGAGGAATTGGTCTGGGAAAATCAGACCATCAAGCATGAGGACGCTCAGAAATCCCTCTATGAGGTGATGAGTCCGTAGTTCCAAATTGGTACCTTCATGGATGATGGCATGGGTGGCTATGGTGACTTTTAAATGTGTGATTGCAGGGGGCGATTGTGCGGTGAAGGGAGTTGAGGAATGTAATGAGTACATGGTGATGAAAGATGGTCATTTAGAAAATAGTTCACAGACTGAGAGAAGCGTGAGAGCAAACAGTGTTTCCCACCCACCACCACGAATGTGAGAGATTTGGGAAGCTTGCTGAAGTCCTGAGAAGAAAAGAGTGTGAGAGATCGGAGACCATTAGAATATTTAAAGGATTATATTGGCTAGTGCTTTACTATGATTCTCATTGAATCTGTATTTTCTCTCTGTTATTGTTTTCTTATATTTTGTTTGAACAATGACTTACCTCTTGTTTCTTACGGGTAATTCTTTTGTTGCATTTGTTCATTCCATTAACTTTTCTTGTATTATAGAATGGAAGGGGATGTGTTGTAATGAGCTTAGTAGTGGCTTGTCTTGTGCCTGGAATGAACTCCAACTTATGACCAGGTCAGTCGAATCTTACTGCTCTAAGATTCCAAATAGATGTTTAAAGACAAACGTTCCTCAGGCCACAGTTTGTATTGACCAGCAAGGGATAAGTCCGCTCCCTTTTGTTGTCCCAATAAAGTCACTTCCCTGTTAAACCACTGTGTCTCTTGAGCCTCCTTTACATCAGTTAGATTTTTAAAGTCTCTAAGGTTATGTAATAATTTAGCATCTTTATCAGTTCTGCCACGTTGGACTGACACATTTTCTGTTGTTGTTTCACCAAAAATGCAGCAGAAGGAAGGACCTAAGATGCATCCAGTAGAGTGACAGCCATCGGGGGAGGGAATGGTTAAGGAGTCCACTGCCATAGACATAGTATATCGAAACATTGCTGGTTATGTTGTAAAACCTTCTAACAGGGATTGAACAGGCTACGTTGCATTATGATGTAATTATGTTCCGAGAAACATTGGCTCTGAATGATATTGCGTGGGATGGCTTTCTTAGGTTTTGCTTGCTTGTCATTCCCTCCCTATCCTGCAGGCCAGAGGGAGGGATGGCTATACTGTTGTACTCTATTTTATTCTCAAAGGTATTTCCTATTAAGTTCACACATTTTGGTATTCAGGTGGTTTGGGTTGTGCACTGTAATAATTTTACTTTAAATTAATACATTTTTATCATGTGAATAATCAAATAGACAAATCTGGAAGTGTTGTCACTCTCTTCCAAGTTATTGGTGTCCATAGCCAGAGATGCCCCTAAGTACACAATTGCTTCAGAATGATTTTAGGGGGAGATTTTAATGCTAAATGTGGGTTTTGTTCCATGCAGCCCAACCTTTGTTCACTCACGGATGAGATTATTCATCAGGGGAGTTTGGAGAATAGAAGGGAAACTAAGGGGCATATTATCAAGACACGCAATAAAATTATCGCTGTTTTAGCGGCAGAAAACTGCCGCTAAAACGGCAATAATGGGCTTGATAATATGCTCTATGGGATTCCAATTGAAGTCCATGTTAGATGTCCTTCACATCTAACATGGGCTTCAATTGGAATTCCACGGAGCATATTATCAAGCCCATTATGGCCGTTTTAGTGGCAGTTTTCTGCCGCTAAAACAGCGATATTTGTATTGCCTGTCTTGATAATATGCCCCTAGGTTACTTCATCAGGAGTTAGTTAACTACATTGAAGCTTTTTAGGTTGAAGGAAGTCAAATCCCAACTTCTTTTGGCCAGTGCAGGGGCAATACAATTGATTAGATCATTATTTCTCTTACTTTGCTTCGGATCATTGAGTGTGGGGGTATAGTGGGGAACTGTGCTAGTGAACATAACCCTAACACTCTGACATTAAGGGTCCTGAAACTAGAACCCTTATCCCACATTATAAGCCCTGTACATATTAGAGCAGAGGAAAACTGACTCAGCCTTAAATGGCAGGCCTTTAATACTAACTTTCTGTTGACACCCCTGATTAGTTCTAACATATCATTGTTTTTTTGCAAAACTACTGATCGAACCTACACAGAGCTTTAGTAGATGCATTTATTAGTCTGGGGCAACTATTATAAAACCTCTGGGGCATATTATCAAATGGGGATAATGGGCTTGATAATATGCCGTTGTGAATTCCCGTAGCAGCCCAGGTTCTGGTGTTAACCTGGGCTTCTATGGGAATTCACAAGGGCATATTATCAAGCCCATTATCTCCGCTTTAGCAGCAGTTTCCTGCCGCTAAAGCGGCGATAATTTTATCGCCGTTCTTGATAATATGCCCCTCTGTTTGATCTCTTTTGCCTCTTGTCATAACTCAGAACTGATTTGGTTTAACAGTACCTTTAGGGCTTAGCGTTTAAAGACTGCTCTTAATAAAGCCCCCAGAAACAGGCTTACTATCTCCTTATTAATGGACAAATGTAATCTGACGCTTAAAGCAAGGAAGCAGGAAATTAAATCAGACAATTATAATAAATTGCTTAATGCCTGTTCGAGAAGGGATATAGTAGGCTTTTTGAAGATAGTCAATTCTGGAGACCCGCTCATCAGACAGATTGATGCTCTAGGCACTATTATTCCTGCCAACAAGCAGGTTTCATATAAAAAATCCATCTATGAGCTTAATCATGAAGATCTCACGTATAACAAGAACACCCTTAGTAGCAATCCTCTTGTGATCTCTTTTACTCTTGAAGAAGTTTGGTCAGCTATTGTTCAAAGTCCTGCCAATAAAGCTCCGAATCTAGACAGTGTCCCGATGTACATCTATTAAGCCAAGCCAGAGTTTTGGGCACCTATTATTAATAATGTACTTAATACTGCTGCCTGTTCTAAGCTACCTAGTTAATGGCACTCGGTCAACATTGTGGCTGTGGGTAAGAAGGGCAGTATGCAAGATCCAAGTTGCTATCGACCAGTTTCCTTGCTGAATTGTTCCATTAAAATAGTGGGACATATTGTGCTAAAGAAAATTATGACCTAGACAGAGGCTAGACGTGTTATAGCGCCTCTTAAGTATGGTTTTAGAGAAGGCGTGGGTACCATAGATCAGAGCCTTAATCTCACGCTCCTAATCCAGAAATATACTGTAGCAAAGAAGGGAGTTTTATACCTTGCATTTGTGGAACTTAGCTCAGTTTTGACCGGGCTAACCCATCTGTGTTATGGCCTATACTAATTGACATATGGATGGATCAGGAACTGAATGATTCTTCGAACCCTTTATCAAGACCTTAATGCATCGGTTCAAAATGGCCCGGGGAGAATGTACAAATGGTTTTAGTCTGGAATGAGGAACAAGGCAGGAATGTGTGCTGGCCCTGATAACATTTGAATTATATGTTAACAAATTGCATGACTAACTAATGTTCCATGGTCATGACCTTCACAAAAAAAAAAACAACCAATGACAACCTTTTTTTGCATGCCGTTCTGATTGCACTGGACCCTGCTGGCCTAAGAAGTCTGCTTGATAATTTTCTGCCATCCATGCCATGGATAGTCTAAATCTAGAGACTAATTTCACTTAAAAACACAATATGGCTGTGGGGAAATGCCCATCTAAGGTTGGGCTTATTTTCATAAAGGGGAGTGGTTTAGAAAGGGCTCGCAGCTTTCCATATTTGGGCAATACTTTTGACTCTCAGTGTAATTGGGGCCTGTGCTTGAGGACTAGGGTTATTGAATTCATGCAAGCAATGGGAGCCATGTTTCATTATGCCAGGAGAATTGGAATTAAGCCCATCCCTGCATTGTTGGAAATATACAAGCATACGTTTCTCCCTGTTTTGACTTATTGAGCACCTATATGGGGCTGCTGTTCAATTTGAGGAAGTTGGGGAAAATTGGTTTTGCAGGAAACTTTTGTAGTTTTCACCTTCAGTCCCCATTCAATATGCCCTAAGATCTGGGGCCTAAAAATGTCACAGATGATATTAGGCAGGCACTTTTTTCTAATGTTTTGGCTATTTTGTGAATTATTGAAAAAGGTAGCCTCAATAGTGATATTATTAAGGACTGTTTGAGTTCTCTCTACAGTTATAAGATATCCTGGCTGAAGGTGAAGAAAAGTATTAGGAGAGAAGGAAGAGTGAGAAAGAGTATGCAGAATTGAGGAAAGCTGTGGTCCGGGATGATGCTATCATCCACTCTCCTCCCTTATTTGGGTCTTACCTACATTGGGTTAATAAAGTTTGGGAGAGGACTCTCCTGTTGAGATTTCAGCTCGGCAGCATAAGGTTTTTCTTTTTTGTCTTTTTTTTTTTTTTGGGGTTCAAATCTGCTTTATTGTATAATATGAAGCTCAATACACAGCTTTTTGTGCCTACAACCCGGAGGCCGGCAGCGGAGCAGTATGATCAATACACAGCCATGTGACCGTCATCCCGGGGGCCCGGCGGCACTGTATAAACACAGGTATAGACAGTATCATAGCCGGCGTTGTAGGGCATGCAAGGATGAGCAGCAGTAGAACAGAGTTTTTCGAGAATAGTTCTCTTCGTTTTTTGTTGAAGTTCATAACAGTGAACAAAACATCCCAACTAAGCAGCAACTAAGAGGCAATTCACAGCTGTGCAGTAGGATAAGTGATAGTGACCTGACGTGGCAACCCAGGCAAGCAGAGGTGTGTCTAGTGTTCCGTGTCCAGCACAACTGCCCTGGCACAAATAAGAAGCCAGCAAAGACCGGTCGTAATAAGATGTACAACGTCCTGGAACGTCAACCGTCAGTGGGTATAGGAGCACGCAGTGGGAATGGCACAAGGTATATATGTACACAAGTAGGAAGAAGCGTCAGGTCATCTAAAGCGGGAGGATCTGAGATGTCGGTCACTGCGTGGAGGCCTAGGGGGTGTGTAAGGTGGAGGCCATGCGTCTAAGTAGTGTCTATGGTTAGGTCCAGAGCCCAGGTCAGGGCGCTAAGTTGTGACGAGCTGGCCTTCCGACTGAGTGCTGTCGCCTGGGCGTGCGAGCAAATAGCGCACCAGTGGGTCCCAGATGTCACTGGGACGACACGAAAGAGGTATTAGTTCAGCGAATGTAGTATGTTGATCTTGGCAACAAGTCAAGTCTGTTAGCCAGTCTTTGAATTTGGGCGCTCTGCCTCTGCCCCATCGACACGCAACACGTCGTTTGGCCAAGAGCAGGGCAGTGTCGATAAATTTTCTGCAGTCTCCAGGCAGCCGCATCGTGTACCCGAGGAGGGTTATCAACGGATCCGTAGGAACCGTCTCCCCCACCATCTCCGCAAGAGCCTCCGTCACCTGCCGCCAATAGCATGCCACCTGGGGGCATTCCCATGCCAGATGAAGAAAATCGGCATGGTCGGCATGGCAGCGCTCTCAGCGGTCATCATCCGTCAGCCCGAACCTTCGCTTCCGCACCGGCGTGTAGTACACCCGCTGAAGGAATTTATAGTGGATGATTTTCAATCTGCTACTGGCAGAGATGCGGGATGTGAGTGCACAACAATGGTGCCATTGTTCGTCTGATATGTCAATGGCAAGCTCAGTAGACCAGCGCAACCGAGCACTGGAGTCTGGCATTGGAGCAGCCCCTCGAAGTTGGCGGTAGAGGCCGGAGACCAAGTGTGCTCCGTCCTGCGAACCCAATAGGAAGTGTAGCGGGGGTAGGACCTCGGGTTCGTTGGGGAACTCGGGCAAAATGTCTCTCATCCCTGCGCGCAAACATATGTAGTAAAAAAGCTCAAGGGGAGTACGCTCATGCGTCACAAAGAACAGGTCCGCCGATTTGAAGTGACCGTTAGAGAACAAATTGCCCCAGCAGGTGACATGGAGTCTAGCACAAAGGCTACGGAAACCCGGTTCACACAGGAGGGTGAGTTTAGGGTGATAGGTAAGCGGCAACCTGGGCGAGTACAGTAGTGGGCAGGACAAACTCTTGGTTATGCGGCGCCAGGCATCCAGCGTGCAGGAAACCGAAGTGTTCGGCGTGGAAATGGATGATTCAGGGCAGTGCATCAGCCCATTGAGCGGGAGTGGGTGTACTATCCAGTCTTCAACCACTATGTGCGGCATGAAGGGAGTGGGAGCCATCCAGTGGTAGGCAAAGTGTGCCTGTGCACACTGGTAGTATGCTTCAAAATCAGGGATATCAAATCCCCCCCTGTCATAGGGAAGGATCAACGTGGACCACTTGAGCCGGGGGCTCTTACCTCCCCAGAAGAGCCTACGCAACTCCACCCGTAGAGTCTTGAAGAAAAAGGCGCCAGGGAAATAAGGAATGTTGAGGAAAAGATATAGGAAACGAGGGAGTACCACCATTTTTATAAGCGAGGCCCTGCCGGCCATGGACAGTGGCAGTGTGATCCATCTGTCTACGGAGTCAGTCAGTTTGGTTATTGCCACTCCGTAATTGGACCGCAATGTCTCGTCCTTGTCACGTGATATGCGTATCCCCAGATAGCGAAGATCTGACCGACACCACTCCAGTGGGTAGTCGAGAAGGAAGTCAGTCACCGCATCCGTTAAGGGGAAGAATTGTGACTTGGACCAGTTGATGTTAACTCCTGACACTCCACCAAACAGAACAAATTCTCGAAGCAGTGGATTGAGATGTGTCTCAGGGTGCTTAACGTACAGCGTGATGTCATCCGCATAAAGGGACACATCAATTTGACGCTGCAAGCATTGCACTGCCCCACTCCGATGCAGTTGTTGCAAGCGACAGGCAAGGGGCTCCACCGCTATGGCAAACAGTAGGGGAGAGAGTGGGCATCCCTGCCGGGTACCTCTGGTGAGCGCAATAGATTGCGACAGGCGACCGTTAATTAGTACTTTCGCCCTGGGATTAGTATAGAGGAGGCGAACCCAGGAAATAAACAATTTAGGGAACCCCATGCTGGCAAGAACGGAGAAGAGGTAAGGCCATTCGACCGAGTCGAATGCCTTGGTGGCATCGAGGAATACTGCTGCTACAGGCGTGTCAGGGTGAACTGTGCGGAGTAGAGAGAAGAGGGTGCGAAGGTTGTGGGAAGTGGACCTGCCCGCCACGAAGCCAGACTGATCAGGCAGCACAAGTCTGGTCATCAGTAGCGATAGCCGGGTGGCCAGTATTTTAGCAAGTATTTTCACATCGCAGTTTAAGAGGAAGAGTGGACGGTAAGAGTCGCACGATGTGGGATCTTTATCTGGTTTTAAGAGGGAGGTGATCACTACCTCGCGCATAGAACAGGGAAGGATCCCATCAGAAAGGGATTCCATAAACACCTCACGGAGCACAGGGGCCATTATGTCGATATAGGTCTTGTAAAACTCGGCAGGTATGCCATCGAGTCCCGGAGCTTTGCCATTCTTGAGGGACATGATGGCCTCACGGACCTCGTCGAGTTCAAAAGGCGCCGCGAGGAATGCCCTGTCCCCATCGCTGAGCCAGCATAGCGCCACATCACTGAGGTAGTCAGCGTAGGGCGTGTCTGCCTCCGCTGTGGATGTATAAAGCGAGTGGTAGTGCGCTGTGAACGTTTGTAGTATCGCATCCGAGTCTCTGATTGTGGAACCGGAGGCATCCGTGAGTTCCAGTATGGTAGTATGCACTCGTGAAGGTTGCGTGAGCGTAGCAAGCACTTTCCCAGGCCTATCACCTTCGCAGTACTTACGGGCTGTCCAATGTTTACCCCGGAACTTTACTTCCCTGGCAGTCTCCTCTTCGTACCGTGACAGTGTCTCCCTAAAGGTAGCGTGCAGTTCAGGGTCAGTCTCAGACACCATGCGGAGCTCCAGGGCCCGCAGTTCTTTTTCCAATGTGCTGATCGAGTGTAAGATATCGCGTAGCACCCCGTGGCCCTTAGAGATGCAGCACCCCCTAATGGTGACTTTGAACGCCTCCCATATGTGGTCGACCGAGTCAACTGACCCCTTATTTCTAGGAAAGAAATCCGCTATCTCCTCCCCCAACTCAGTGCGAAACTGGTTATCGAGAAGGATTGTGGGGCGGAGTCTCCACTGCGGTCGCGGATTGTCCCATCCAGGTATGTGAAAGCGTAGCAACACAGGGCTGTGATCAGAATAGGTTCTCGGCAGATGGTCCACCCCTACCAGTTCTACAGCTACACCTCTGGTGATCAGGAAGTAGTCTAAGCGCGCCCATGTGCCAGTGTGAGATGTGAAATGTGTACCCTCCCTGCTGTGAGGGTGCAAGTGTCTCCAGGCATCTACCAGACCACCCTCCTCCACAACCCCTCCCAATGCCTCTCTAGCCCTAGGCTTGTAGGAACTCACGCCATCTGCCCTATCTAATGGGGGCACCAGCGCCAGGTTGAAATCCCCACCCCAAACTACGTATTGTGCCCCAGCAGACACAATTTTGCCCCACAGAGAGGTAAAAAAAGCAGGTGTATCGATATTAGGTGCATACGTGTTCACAAATGTGTATGTAGCACGGCCTATCCTACCCCACAACAGTGCATAGCGGCCCTCCCTGTCCACCAGTTCTCCAAATCTTTGAAATGGCACATTACGGGCAATGAGAATTACAACACCTCTTGCATAAGTCGAATACGAGGAGAAGGTACGACTCCCCGCCCATCTGCTTGCAAAAGTGGTGCCACCCTGTGCGGGCAGATGCGTCTCCTGTAACATGGCAACTTGTACATGGTGTCGATCAAGGTAGGTAATAACATTGCGGCATTTCTTAGCATTGTTCAACCCCCTGACATTCCAGGACAAACAAATCAATCGTGCATTTGTAGGCAACGCGGCCATGGACAGAGCATCAATAAATACAGCAGCGTCTGAAAGGACAGCATAAGAAGGCCACCTCCGTCCCTCCAGTACCAGAGCCCACACCAGGTCAGCATACACGCATAAAGTCCAGTCAATGAAAGCCTCCTGAAACCCCCCCTCCCCCACCCACCCCAGCATCCCAATCATGCCAGTGGCCGAGCACCCCCTCCCAGCACGCCCCCCTCCACCCTCCCCCCCAACTGTAGTGGTACGAACAACCAAAACAACAACAGAGCCATGGGGATCACCCTGTAGGGGTAAGACATAGAGTATGCACAGCCACCTCCCGGTCCTTAGCTCCAATACTGTACCGCCCTCGGTGGAGACTAGGGCCAGGAGAGTGGTTCTTGGTTTACATTACCACAGGGACGTAGAGTTCGTGCAGGTCCATCATTCATGAGTCTCACAATGTCTTCACCTCGACCTGTAGGGAGAGTGCAAACCAGTGTGGATGAGGCACGTCCCGCAGGTCATGTGGGCAGTTAGTCGTCGCGTGGCGCCGGTGACAGGTCCACATCCTCTCGCTCATCCGCAGCGTCTCGGTTCTCACTGCGTGCCCTCCGGATCGATTTCAGGAAGTCCTCCGCTTTCTGCGGGTTAGTGAAAAATCTTTGCTTACCCTGATGCGTCACTCGGAGCTTCGCAGGGTATAAAAGTGCATAGTCTATCTGGGCCTCCCGCAACTTTTTCTTCACCGGTAGGAACTTGCGCCGCTCATCCTGAACCATAGGCGTGAAATCTGGGTAGATGGAGAAGGTAACCCCGTTGTACTGTAGCGATCTCTGAGTTCTGGCCGCCCTGAGGGCAGTATCACGGTCCCGGTAGTTCAGGAGCCGAGCAATGATGGGCCGTGGTGGAAGGCCGGGCTTAGGCATAGGCGCCAGGGAACGGTGGGCCCTCTCCACAATGAATTGAGGTGAAAAAGCTTCCTCTCCGATCGAGCCCTTGAGCAGTTTCTCAATGTACAACTCCATCCTACCCGTATCTGTGGACTCCGGCACATTGGTGACGCGTATGTTGTTCCGGCGGCTGCGGGCCTGCAAGTCCTCGTTCTTTGCCGCTATGATCCGGAGTAAGTTATCCATCCTAGTCAGTTGCACCGTAAGAGTCGAGGCGACGTCGGAGTTGTCAGATATTCGTTGCTCCGCAGTCGTGATACGCTCCTCATGCCGGTCGACCTTGTGTACCAGAGCATCCAGCCGGGCAGTGACCCCATCCACCTTCTCAACGACGGTGGCGAAGCCTTGTCTCATTTCCTGTATCAGGTTAGTGAGGTCGACATCACTAGTAGGAGATGGAGTAGTCTGCGGAGACGATGCGCTAGGCCCAGGATTCACCTGCGTCGATTTTGCGCCTTTTTTTGCGCTATCGAAGCTTAGCTTAGTTTGGCGATTCTCAGTCCGTACCATGGCGGCGACTGGAGGCGGCCCCTGGGTACCGCGGTAAGTAGTAATAGCGCAGCCGACCTCTACAGGACGCAAGTGTACAATCCTCCTGGGGGAGGCACAACAAACAGCAGGCAGGAGTAAGCTGACGTGATGCCACCGAGGTGAAGACAGGGGGGGCCGGATTGTGAGTAGTTCCGCGCGTCCCCCAAGCCCTGTAATGGCGAAGGTGGTGGAATTGTCCAGGCCAAGGTGCTCCAAGTGTCTCTCTACTCTGCACCAGTAGGGAGCTGGCGTGGGCGCGTCGTGCCCCAGCAGCGGGGAGGGTCCAGCCTAGAAGAGCAAGGGATGGCGATGTCCCACTGGGCAGAGAGTTGCGGGGGGTCGCATCCAGCAGGGACGCAGTCCAGGATGTTTTCACTAGGCCCCAACACGGATGGAGGAGTTAGACCAGGGCAGTCCGGTGCGCCCGGAAGCGTGGCGGCAATCGGGAGCGCCCCTCACACCGGGGGCAGCACGGGGACGTCACAGCAGCAAGGGTGGCGTGTGGTGATATTGCCAGGCTTGGGGGGCTAGTCCCGACCCCCGATCTCTCAGCCCGCCTGCCCGCACTGCTTAATCCACAAGCGCCAGCCAGCCGGGGGCCGCTCCGAAAGTCTGGGGGGGGTCGATCGGCCCTGCGGCCTCCGTTCACTTGCGGCGTCCGATCCTCTCCACACCCCCAGCGGCGAGAGTCCGCAGCAGCAAGGGGGGGACCCCACGGGGGGAAAGCGGCAGCCGCCTACCTCTGATCCGGGCCCCCTCACAACGTCCTCACAGGATTCTAGCGGCCGCGTTGTACTGCGGCCCGAAGCCTCGTGGCAGTCCCCGGGGTCTCGTATCCAGCAGCAGCCGGTCACTCGCACACGCCAGCTCCAGAGCAGACACCGGAGAAAGTTCAACAGCCCGTATCTCCGGACTCAGAGCTCGCAGAGTCACCGGAGTTGGACCGATTGTGGGCACTGACGTCCTGCAGCCAACACTTGAAGATTGAGGCGATTCTGCGCCCCCTGGTAGAGGATTAATGCAGGATAATTCACCAAGAAGCGGGAGCTACACACCTAGGCAGCCATTCCGCTTGTGCGCCCTCTAGCGCCCCCAGCATAAGGTTTTTCTTATCGTTTCCCCTGGGCCCATATGACTCTTCCATCATTTTAACTTGTACTTGTGAAGAATATTCAACTCAGAATTTATTGTATTTTATAATTTTGTGTGGGCATTACCAACAGTTTACTAAGCAATATTTAATCCCAGTTTTGAAATTGCAAAGTTTTTATCAATGCAGATCGGCTCTATATTTTCTGCAGTCTCTCCTGAAAGTATTTGTTTTCTGTTGGGACTGTTTTTTAAAGCAGCTGTTTGTTATCATAATTGTATGAAGCTAGGATTTTATGTTCGTTGTTTCCTAAATTTGCAATGTTGTAATGATATTTTTTTCTTTTTACTGCATGCACTTTTTATGTATTGTGCACTTTTAATTCATATGTATGATTTATTGTGTTTTATGGCAAATTCTGATTAGCCAAATAAAACTTTGATTGATTGTTTGTTTGAACGATCACAAATTGATCCCATTCAAAATCAACATGAAATGCCTGAGCAACACAAGAAAGAAATTATTTGTACAACAGGCAGAGCTCAAATGCTATTGAGCCTGTCCTATTCTTATATTACAGTGGTATGGATGCATGCAGAACTTGACTCTTTGGTCCCTCTCAAAATGAAATGGAAGGGAGTTAACAAATGTGAGATACAATTCTAAAGCTTTAAACCACCGGAGGAAAGATCAGCACACTAGAAAGAAATCTGACTGAAAATTACTTCTTGCAGAATCTAAACACCCTTAAAGATAGAAGTAGGGCTTAAAAAAGTACCTACAAAATTCTAGCAATTGGGATAGCCCATTTAGCCCCCCCCTTGGTTTTATGCATTTTACAACAGAATTTGTGGACTTTTACTACAAGCGAGTCCGACCACCTGAATCTCACTCTCGTTAATTTGCATAATGGTACTGAGAGTGCTAACCGAGTAACTGTCAGTGTTCGCCTTGAGGTGAGCCTGAAAATGTGAGTGAACATTGAACGAGTATGTCTGTAGTACTTACTGAAGATCAGTGATTCGTATACTATATTACACATTATAGGCAACATCTAATCTAAAATAGAGCATTGCTTCACTTAGGGCTACAGATTCAAGCAAGGTATCAATCTGGGAATAAGCATGCACCAGAAGGGAGAATTTACAGTCCCTCACATCCCACATACACATCTTATGACTAGTTAACATTTGTCATATTTCCATGGCTCAGCTAAAAAAAATCAGATTCCAGGCCTCTGCCTTACGAGATTTATTTTGATCCCCAGCAGTGAGATTGAAGGTCTTCCCACACAATAGACCAAACATACAAAAGATGATGAGAGGAATGCTTGCAATTTCTATATCCAACCTTTTGTGCTTTTGCTCACCATGCCACCTCAGTTCCGACCTATCCATATTTAAATCATCCTTGACCCTGCTCTTCGTAGGAACAGTCCAAACCGAACTGCCGTGCCGGGTTTACACTGAACCAGAACACAAGCAACTTAGGATCAGTTTCACCCTGATAAGGGTTCATCAGCCAGGTATAGCTTGGTTTCAGTGGAAAATTGAGCATCGAACCCACATCTGGGCAAACCCTTGCCACTTAGGGTGGTACATCAAACACACCAAAGGTCAAATGGACCTAGCCTTGCAATTTGTCTAACCACTAGCAATCTCTCAGGCTTGCATCCCAACCCATCGATCTCACCATGCCACCACATAACAGAGCAATTAACAGTGCATGTCCTAGCTCCCTGGAAAAAAAGGGGTGGAGAAGAAATCTGAATCTGTTAACTAATTTGCCAAATGCACCTGGCTGAGGTATCACAGGCCCACCGGGACAAAGGAGTTGGACCAGCCTTCCCGAGCCAACACAGGAGAGGCTCACCAGCAGCTGAAGTGCCCATATTAGATTGTCTCAGAATATTGTGCAGGAGGATTTGTACCGGGGTTGGAGTGATAATGTGGCATCCTAGGATTGGCCAGAGGTCCCTACTTAAAAGGCACTGCATGGAGAGACTAATGAGAAGATACTAGACCTGAAAGCAACAATTTTGAAAGGATACTCAGCTGGAAGGAGAAGCGACCCGATGCCCTGTAAGGATGGACTTTGGGACTTTGGCCTTGGATGACCCCCTGGACTAGAATGGATATCACCAGAGTCCATGGCAATGGCCTTTTATGCCTGCTGAGGAACAACTAAACTGCAGGATGGATACCTTAGGACATATTTCGACTGGCCCTTGACTCTGCTGACACACATAGGTACCCTTCAAGAAGACAGGAGGCTCTAGAGCCTATGGATTGCAGCAGGGGTGGTGATTTATTGTCTGGTTGCACAGGATGCCCCTACAGTCAGGAGAAAACCACGAGGTGTCAAGCTGAGGACAGGTTTGGTGCAGGGGTCCAGGAAGTCCAGCTACCCATAAAACGCACCCATTTAAAGTCCTGGAGAAAACATTCTTGGTGGCTAGAGAAGGCCACCAGAGCAATAATAAGCCTTGGATAATAATAATATGTCATACACTGTTCTGCCCAATTTGAAAAAAAAATAGTCATAGGATGAGGCAGGGTCCAGTTTTCGGTAGAACTGTCATTGATATAATTGCCCTGAGGAGAGGGCATGTGTGAAGTCTCCTCCCGGGGATTTACCACTCCTGGGTACTCCATTCCTTTGGGCCAGGCACAATTGCAAGTGTCACCGGGAATTCCAATCCCCTAGGACAAACAAAGCCACACAGAGTACTACCATGCTCCCATGTTGCTCCTGTGGTGGCCAAAGCCCAGGAAACTATCTCGTCCACCTCTTCCAGCCCCATGCCTGTGTCTGGGGACAGAGAGTGCACATAACTAAAACCCAAACGGGGAACATAAGCCCTAAAAGGAGATCTTTTGGCACTCAAACATGAGTGATTGCTTTCTCTCCAAACGTTGGATCTGATAGCATGATAGACTCACTGGAACTGGTAGTTGCTGACATTTTCAAATCCACTCTGCATTCTATGCAGGAACAAGTGAATGACCTTATGGTTTCTAGGTCCAAGGACTTGGATGACAGAATAAATGGATTAAACCAGGGTCTATTAGAAATGGAAGCTATGATAAAAAAGGGGAATG
Source organism: Lissotriton helveticus (assembly GCF_964261635.1). Lineage (NCBI taxonomy): Eukaryota > Metazoa > Chordata > Amphibia > Caudata > Salamandridae > Lissotriton > Lissotriton helveticus. Next base: position 213,304,229 of record NC_136058.1, read on the forward strand.
ATCTTTTTACGGAATGTTCTAAAGTTTTTGTGGGGATGACTGGGTGTGTTGAAAGATCTAACGAAGTTTCTCCAAGCCAAATGCTACATTACCCCCAGCGGTAGGTGCTCCCATTGAAACAGCTGCTCCAAGCGTAACCTGTCACCCATTAGTTGAGACTGATATGGGTTGCAACAAAACGGGTTTAAGTAGTGGCAAGCGGGATAAAGTATTAGGGAGATTGCCAGATCCTACTAATAGTAAGTTGCCCACACCCAACCCAAAATCGCACGTATCTAACATTACGCCAAACAATGATAACCTGAGATTACCACCAGCAGCGTGTCCATACGTTCTAATATTAACAGGAGTGCCTGCGCTTAGGAGTGGCCAAAAAGAAACTTGGTACACACTTAGAAATAAGGTTGTAGACTGGTTACAAAAGTTACAAAAGTTTAAAGGTTTCAGCCCCTCAAGAACAAATGAGATTATCATGGTTCGTAGAGTGGGTTGGGTTAGCGAGCAGAGTAAAGTCATTGAGGGGGATTGCATTGTTGTAAATGTTAAATGCCCAAATACTGTTCGTCACCTCTTGAGTGTATGTGATGAAACTCAGAGGGCAAACACTAATATTCATGCTCTCTCTCTGGGTTATTTCTATCGCCAATCCTCTCAATCCACTCAAGGGACAGGTTCCAGGGCAGATCTCATTGCCCCTCATTACCTCGAATAGATATGGGGATCTACCATCCCTTGAGTAGGTTGATTGACTCATCAAACCTATGTCCCCGGTCTCCGCCACTATGAAAACAGTTGACATAAGTAGGGGGTATACTGCTTGTGATTGCAATTTTTTTAGCAACCACAAACCTAAAATTACCACACACAAATCGATTTTGGGGGTATCTAGAGTGGGTACAGAGCCAAGCCCAGGACCAGCTATTACTACTGGGGTTTTAGGTCATTTAACAATCCTGTCGCCTGGTTTGATGACAAGTACTCAAGAGCTGACCTTAGCTGGGTCTAGACTTGAGAGTCTTGATACTCTTGCTGGACGCGTTCGTCTCCCAAATTTGGGGGGGTGTTAATGAACGTGTATTAGCATTATCCACAGCCTTAGGGACAGGTTGTCAAGATGTACCACCTGAGGGGACACAAGTAGCAAGACCAGCAACTATTCCTCATAATCTAATATTGATATCTTGGAATATTGCTGGTCTGATGAAAAACCTTTGTGACCCAGATTGGTCTAATTACATAGATTCTAGCGATATCTGTCTCCTTCAGGAAACATGGGCCCTGGAAATACCGCATAGAGTGGGATATAGGACCTCTAACATAGAAGCAGTACCATCTGCCAGAGGAAGGCCGTCCGGGGGGCTTACAATATGGGTAAAAGTGTCCTTGGAAGCTAGTATCACACCATTAAATATTGACTCAGTGGATATACTGGGGCTGGAAGTCAAAATGAAGGATGGTAGGTGGGTCCTTCTATTCAATGTATATAATCGACCATGTGGGTTATCAAAGGAGTCCGCTATCTTGGAGAAACTAGATAACTTTTTAACCAATTGTGTAGACACTCCAAGCATAATAATTGGCGGAGATCTGAATTGCAACTTCGAGCCAATCTTAGGGTTTGGCGATGTTTTTGGAGATGAGAATATGGCTAACAATTTTCCACCCCTACCTTACACGGAGGGTGTGCGTTGTACGACTCTAGCAGTCCAAATTATGAGATTATCAACAGTACACGGTCTGAGGGCCTGCAATGGCCGCCTCCCCTCCGATTCCCCAAAGGCTGCGACCTTTGTCAAAAATAATTCCCAAAGCCGTATTGATTATATACTAGTTTCCTTTGATGTCTAGCCTTACTTGACAGACCTCGAAATCTTGCCTAGATTTGAAAGTGATCATCCCCATAACACTTAACAATAGACCATCGGATATTCCCTAGCACTGGTGTAGTGAAGGAGTATTATCCTGTGGGCAATAGTATTAATGATGCACCATTAATGAGCAACAATAGGCGCTCACTTAAATGGGCTAGTGTATTGGGTAATGGAGAAGCTTTAGCAAGTATTTATTTGCTCTTCGCTGACACATTTGTTAGCTATCTGAGTCAACCGGTAGGAGGAAACGATTTCATTGACTTGCATACTGGTTTTTTTTCATCTTTATTACACTATGTGTCAAAAATGCCAACAAAAAGCGGCAAAAAAAATAAGCTCCGTGGGTGCCCAACCCTGGTATAATAAAGAGTGTCGTTTGAGTAAGGCCCTACTCCTAGAGGCAATTAAAAACAAGACACCAGATGCGATTAGGGCATCAAGGAAGGAATATAGGAGGATTCAGGACATCGCTAGAACAAGTTGGGATGAGGGTTGCTGGGAGAACATGCTATTGGCCGCTAAGTGCAAGGATAATATGGGATTCTGGAAATTAGTCGCAAATGGGAAACTTGTAGGTAAAACACCTGATGACGTGTTCATTGATGAACAGACATGGGTTAACCACTTTACCCACTTATACGATGCCCCAGAAAACTCGGAGGTAATTACAGAGGATTGCCCATGGCTTGTAGCTTGTACTGACACCATAGCCTTTAACCTAGAAGAAACTGAGCTTGCTATTAGCTCAGTTAAAAATGTCAAAGCACCGGGCCTCGATATGATACCCGGTGACTTGTACAAACACGAGATTAGCTCCATACGTTAATCAGCTTTTTAACATTTTAGTTACTGGTGCAAACATACCTGATAGCTGGAGGGGAGCGGAGATTATTTTAATTTTCAAAAAGGGCGATAGAAATGACCCGTCTAACTATCGTCCTATCTGTTTAATTGATATTTTACAAAAAATATTTTCTAGGCACCTTTTATCACGCATAAATTCCTGGATAGAGGAGAACGCTATTCTCACAAAGTTCCAGGCAGGTTTTAGGAGTAAAATCAGTACAATTGACCAAGTTTTCAGATTTTGTTGCCTTTGTTGGAAATATGTTTTTTAAGGAAGGGGCACATTTATGTAGCTTTTGTTGACCTTAGGGCAGCTTTTGATTTAGTTGTACATGATCGTTTATGGAATTGTTTGCATATGTTGGGGTTACCGACTTGTATACGTCAACAGATTAAAAGACTGCATGATAACAACTATGCCAGAGTGCGTTGGGGTCTAAACGGGGAGTTAACTAAACCTGTTCCAATTAAGCGGGGTGTCCGCCAAGGGTGTGTGCTGGCTTCCTTGCTTTTTTCTTTATTTGTTACCGACATCCCAGCTCACCTAGAAGAGTGTAATAACGACTCACCTAAACTGAATGGAGAGAGGGTACCCGCACTCTTATTTGCGGATGATACAATCCTGATTTCGCAGACGCCCATTGGTCTACAAACCCTTTTAAATTCTTTCCAACATTATTGCAATAAGAAGGTTTAGAAATAAACTCAAAGAAGACTAAATGTATGGCCCTTAATCCCCACAAATCCTTTAAGAGTAATGTTTTCCTAAATAGCCAAAAACTGGAACTTGGGTCTGATTTTTTGTTATTTGGGCATTTCCTTAGATTCCAAAAATTCATGGAAAACCCAAATTGAAAAAATCAAAACCATTCTTACTCAGAACACCTTACCTATTTTAAAGAGACATGGGGCAAGTCTTAGTAAATCTATATCACCAGCACTTGAAGTGTTTAAATGTAAGGTAAAGTCTGCAGCACTTTATGGCGCTGAAATCTGGGGCCCGAATGCTGGGAATCTTTTTATGCAAAATTAAAATAATTTTTATAGAAGTATTTTAAGACTACCAAAACGTAGACCTCTTTTACCCTTATCCTTAGATCTCTGCATAAAAAGCACTGACCATCTCGCAATATTACGCCCTCTTTCTTATTGGGTGAGACTCTGGTGTACACCTGAGCTCGCAGTTTATAGAGATGGTCTTTCAGAACTGAAGAGCCTGGACGTTTATAATTCCAATCCCTGGTTGAAACATGTCAAAACCTGGCTGTGCAGAATAGGGTTGTCTCACTTTTGGGTAGACCCATCGTGCTTGACACAAAGTTGCAAACAATATGTAAAGATAACATTTTGGGCTTATATAAGATGCAATTTCCCAAACGATCTGACATGTGGATCCATTACAAGTAGTTTTCTCGCATTTAAGGACTGCCTACAATTTGAAGACTTTTTAGACGAGGTCCAACCGCCGTTGGCAAAAAGTCTATACCTGAAATTCAGGTATGGAATACTTAAATCAAATGTATTGCTAGCTAGATGGTCAATGCGAACGGGGACACTGAAAAGCCCAAAATGTGTGTGCTGTCAATCCAATTCTACAGAGGATGTCAACCACATCCTGTTTTTTTGTACTGCGTATGAGTTGGCAAGGAAACGATGGATAAAGCCTTTGTGTAATGCTTTGGGTATACGATCATATTTGATGCACATAGGATTATCAAAACAGATACTAGACAACCTGTTGTGTTCTGTGTCAGTAGGTTCTTATTATCAGTCAGTTTGTCACGTAAGAGATTGGGTCTGGACTTATAAATAACTTGGCCTTGTGTATCTTTTATGTATTTGCTAGGATTGTTCTGACCGCTATTGATTGTACATTGATGCGTTGATTGTACATTGATGAATTGCCTCAGTAGATTATTATCTTCTGGATTAGTATACAACAGTCTTTTATACTATATCTTTATGTGCCTTTTTAAATAATTTATGAATTTTATTGCATCTCCTGTAAACCCCACTGGTTACCTTGTATTTAATCTGTTTTTCAACATTGTAATATGTGTTCCTTTTTGTTGTATGTATCTTTTATGGCTAAAATGTGCCGAAACAAAGATTAAATAAATAAATAAATAAATAAAACCCCACCAGTACCATACACAGACGTGTAGAAGTGGAATGGCTACTTCACAGCCACAATCCCTGTCCCACCACATTTCACGAAGTGCAATGCAATAACATCAATCATCGTTCTTTTAGGCAAAGTTGGCCTCGCAACTAGGTTTTATACATTGCACGAACCCACGACGAATGTTTGAAGGTACTTCGACATTATCCAGCCTCGATCTTCAAAAACTTTATAAACTGTGTTTACAACACTCTTACTTCAAGTTTTTGTTTTTTTACGTGAACCCCCCTCCCCCGTCGCCTCCATGACCCACCATGAATTCAGATTGGCTCTGTAAAATGTAAAGTAAGTAGTGGACCACTAATTCCATCTTGTCCTTTCAGTCCTTTTCATAAAAAACTCATGACTCCCACCATACAGCTTCCACGACTTGACTAATGAAATTGCTCTGAGATGTTGTTTGTCTCTCTTTTTTCTTTTGTTGTGCTAAGCAGCCACATTGAAATTGACTTCCCAAGGGGGCTTTAAGGGTTTTGGCTTTTAAAGCCCATTCAAACAAAGGCAGTGTTTAAAGTTTTGTCTACTTCTTTATTTTTTCCAGCATCTGGTCCTGAAGAGAACCCCGAGTCAGCAATGGTGGGGTTCGAAGCGCGTCAACCTATTTTGTTGTGTTTGGAAAAAACAAGTGTGATTAACAATAGGAGTTTTTCTACCTAGTTTGACAACTTTGTAAATTGTGTTCATTAATTGGCGCAGTGCAGAAATTATTCTTTTTAAGAACTCACATTGTGTCTTTGATTGATAAATTAATGCTAAGGAATTGTTTAAACAAAAAGATCACCTGGTTGCATCTTATATGTCCTGTCTATGAGTCAGTTGTATTGATGTTGTCAATTTATTTTTTAATGAACCAAAGTCATGTGTCTTGTGTGGTAAATTATTGGTTTTGTGGTGTGCTTTGCAAAAAAACTTTTTGATTTGTGATACATGTTACACGTGACAAGATGTACGTAAAATTATTCTCAAAATGGTTCTTGAAATTAAAAATATATTTTGTTATCATTTTTTAATTCGGGTGACATTAATTAGTTTTTTCTAACCTTGTGATTTGTCTCTTGAAAGAAAGCATCATTACAGGCAAGGTGTTTGTGGTATTTTGATAAGAGGCTCAGCCTTGCTGATTAGAAACCTTCCGTTGTTAGAGAGTCAGAGAAGGACATAGCGGAAGTGCTGTGAAATCAGGCTGACCTGCGATGCATCTTGGGTGGATAAATGGGCAGGTAGGTCCCAGTCTCTGCTTGGTTCTCAGAGCAGTTTTTATCCAAAAGTGCCAAGTTTTGGATTTTAGCTACCTTGGCACCTTTAGCACCACTTTCAAATTTCTAAGACTGGAGAGGCACCACTTGGAGGATCAGGACTCACTTAGGCTGGGTTCAGGTGTCGGCGCAAGATGGTTGGAGCCTTTTCAGTCACTCAGGCTCTGATCATGAGAAAGGCCTACTAGCGCTTAGAGTCAATTTGGTAGTCCTGGGTTTAAGCAGTGGAACAGGGTTCAAGCAGCAGGGCAGGCCTCTAAGCGTTCAACCCAAGTTTCAGGGAGCAGAGCAGGCATTCCTTCTGCTTCAAAGCAGTCTTCTGAAGTACACCATAAGCCACAGCACGAGGCAGTCTTCTAAGAGTCCTTCTGCAGATCCAGAAAGTGAACTGAAGAATGGGTCTTAGAATCCTATTAGTATACCTGGTTTCTTCTCTGAAGTAGGAGTTTCTAGGATTTCCCTATGATATGCTTGGAATTTTCTACCTCTTACCCTGGCTCCAGCATCACTGTAGGCACAAGGGACTAGTGTGAAGTCCTTTGTATGAAGGCGGGATACAGCCTATTGACTTGTAAGTGGGGTTGTGCCCAGTACTGTCCTCTTATCCTGCCAGTGACGGCCCATCAAGGGACCCCTACTCCCTCTATTGTTCGACTGTCTGAGAGGAATATAGAAAGTCCAAATGCAAAGTACATCCAATCATATGACCCAAAACCTGACTGCAGGCACAAAATAGTTAGGGCAGGAAAATGCCAACTTTCTAAAGACACCAAACATGACTTTTCTACCTGCTCCAAATCAAAAGCTAGCACCTAGTAAATGTTACTAGGCAACCCAATGTTATACAAATGAAGAGGTAGGTCTTACAGTATTATAAAAAAATGTGTTAGTTTTTCAATAAGTGGACATGTAAAACTTAAAAGTATGATCTCCCTTAGGGGTGACTTATATGTAAGCCCACATGGGTACCTATGCTCCTCAGGGGTAGTTTACGTAGTTTTGCCTACTCTGCGTTCTGTTGCAAACACAGAGTTTAGGCAAAACTACGACTCCGTGGTGGAGCGTAGTTAGCTGGCTCCTCCACCCTCTCAAAGTAATAATAAAGTAATTAAAAAGACACTTACCTGCCAAAGCAGCCTTGTCATGGCCGTGCTTCTTCCTCCTCCTCACCGTCCTTCTTTACTGATAACCCCTGCGCTGAACGTCTCGCGAGTGCGCATGCGCATCCGCAAGATGTTCAACGTAGGGGTTCTCTAAGAAGAAGGACAGCAAGGGCGAGGAAGGAGAGCGGCCATGGCAAGGAGGAAGCAGTCACGGCAGGTATGTTACTTTTATGCAAAAAAGGGTTAAGACTTGGCAATTGGTCTATTTTGTCAAATTGGCAGTTTACAACTGTATTCAGGCTGCAACTGCAGTCCTGGACATGTTTTAAGGGGCTACTTAAGTGGATTGCGCAATAGGTTCTGCAGTCCCAATAGTAGCATTTAATTTACAGGCCCTGGGTACATAGTATACCACTTTACTTGGGGCTTATAGTTAGATAAAATATGCCAAGTAGGTGTCAGACAATGTTACCATGATTTAGGGCATCAGCATAAGCTTTTTAGCACTGGTTAGAAGTGGTAAAGTGCACAAAATGCCAGAAAAAAAAGTTCTGAAAAATAGGAAGGTGAAGGGAAGAAGTTTAGGGAAGACCACCCTAAGCCCGAGAGGTCTAACATGTGCCCCCAGGTGAAAGTGGGTTGAACTTCCCAACCTCATGGGAGTTCTCCTCACTTAGGCAGAAGAACCAGGACAGACCATCAGCATTGAAGTGGTATGACCCAGGACAGAGTTCCACTGTATTATCCATTCCCACCAGGAAGATGGACCCCCTCAACAGTTTGAGATTCTCACCCCTCATTTGCAAGCACCATCTCAGGGCTTGGAAGTGAGTCCCAAGCTACTTCAGTGCCCAGAATATAGCAAAAGATTCTCTTTTAATATCACTCCACCTCTGTTTCCTGAGATTCAGTCTCCTACTAATGAAGGCTACAGGTTGGTGTAGGCCCTTCTACTAAGGAGAAGGCCTAAACCCTCTATATGTAGCTGTTCTATCGCTGACTTGATGCCATGCCCTATGGCATCAGTTTGTATAATGAACTCCTGGGAAATGTCAGGGCCCTTGAGTACAGGAGATGTACACATGCCATGTGTGAAGGTGTCAAAGACTTTCTGATAGGCTTCTGCCCAGAACACCTTTTTGGGTTTCTTCTTGGAAGTCAGCACAGTTAATGGGGTACCAATAGTGCCATACCCCTAACAAACCCCATGTAGTGTCCAGGGAGGCCCACAAATGCCCTTACTTCTGTTTGGATTTTGGGAGGCTCCCAGGACAGGAAAGTCTCTATTTTGGCCTGGAGGGGCTGCAACTTACCCCCACCCTTGAGGTGTCACAAGTACACCACAGAACCCTGCCCTGTCTGGCCCTTGCTGGCCTTGAAAGGCGGGCCCGCTCGTTAAAGGTCCTGAAGCAATTCCTCTCATCTGTTGAAGTAGATAGCTATGTCATTATGCCATCAAGGTAAGTAGCACCGAATGCCTCATTTCCTGCTAAGACTTTCCTAACCAACCTCTGGAAGGTGGAAGGGGAATTATTCAACCCAAAGAGAATCTCCCTAAACTGAATGTGGTCCTCTAGGGTAGGGAATGCTAACCTTTCTCCTGCCCCCTCAGTTAGGTCTATCTACAATGCTGAGGTAAGGTCGAAAGAATTTGGCATACCCCAACCTATCCCAGAGCTCCTCAGCTCTGGGGTCCTGGATGGGGTGTACATTGATCATGGTGAGTGAGTTATGACCTGTGTAGTCCACACAGAATTTGAGCTATGGGTCAGCGCCTGGTGTGTTTGCTTTGGGAACCAGCACCACTGGCTGGACCAGAGACTACTGTAGTGCACATTCACTCCAAATTCCAAAATTTTTTAGGCTTCCTCCTTAATACCGTCCTTCACTTTGTCTGACAGCCAGTATATAATATTTTTGACAATGAGTATGTCTTCAGTATCTTCATCATGGGTTCACAAGTGTGTAAGCACCGGGGTGAGTGGAAACAGTGAGGAAAACTTTCTCAACAACTGCGATAATCCCTCTGCTGTTCTAAAGTCAGGGCAGGAGATAGGTTGACACCTTCCACTGACCCATATTTTTCTTTTAAAGATAGGAGATCAGAGAGAGGTTCATTCTCCTCCTACACTCCATCATCCATCAGTCACCAACAGCATGGTGAACAGACCTTTAATAGTGGACTTTGAGGCGATAGGCATGGAGTAACCTTAAGGGGCTTCCGGGGTCTTGAGATTCACCAAGTAATTTTTTTGGTTTCTCCCTTCCTCTCTTACTCCTCATAGGACCCTGTCCGACAGTCTTTGAGGGTCCTGGGTACCATAATCCATACTTTCTGGGCTGGCTGAAAATCTATCACAGTCGCCTGGTCATTCAAGAGCTTCATGACCTTCTGGCTGGCTCCCAAGTTCTCACAACCCTGTTTCCCTGTAGGCAAAGATCAGGCATGATAGGAGGACATCCCAATTCTGCCTCATGGGTTTAGGCAGGCCCATAATCTTGCCTTTTAGGGTCTGGTTTAACCTTTCAACAAGCCCATTAGTTTCAGTATGATAGAGTGTGAAGATATCAGCCCACATTCTTCGGACATATGCTTCATGTAGCCAGACATGATGTAATTGCCCCTGTCAGACTCCACTTACTTTGGGTACTTTAGTCAGGTAAAGATCTCTATCAGAGCATATCCACTACAGGTACAGTCACAGTTCTCAGAGGTATTGCCTTTGGGTACCTAGTGGCATGGTCCACCAAGACCAGGATAAACCTGTTGCCCAGGGCAGCTTTGGGGTCCAATGATCCAATAATGTTGCAGCCCACCCTTTCAAAGGGAGTGCTAATGACAAGTTAGGGATTCAAGCAACCTGTAGCTTTTTATCTGTTTTCCCTCTGGCCTGATAGGTGAGACATGTCCTGTAGACTGCATCTGAAGTTTTTTTCATCCAGGGCCAATAAAAGTGGGAGACAAGCCTTCCGAACTCTTGTCCTGCCTCAGATATCCTGCCAGGGGTATGTCATGAGCCAGTCCCAGTATGAAGACCCCATAGAACTGGGGGACCCAAACGCATGTGATGTCCCATGCATAGGTACATTAGACTCAGTATACAGGAGATCATTCTCCCAATAAAGGAAGTGATCTCCAGAGGCATCATTAGAAGCACGAGTTTCAGCTTGCCGTCTCATGCCACCAAGGGTTGGGCACTCCTTCTGTGCCTTGTAGAACTCCTCCTTGGTGGGTCAACTCCCCACTTAGCACCCAGTGCCACCCAGTAAGATCAGGCAGGTTTTCTCGGGAGGCAATGTCTCCCAGGTAGGCCTCCTTTGACACCCCATCTACCTTGACTGTGGGAGTTTCTGCCCTTTCGCTTCTTGGTAGCTGCCTGGGCCATACTTCCAGGCTTTCTTTAGTCTCCTCCTGGGCAGTCATGGACTGTGTGGTTCATGCAGGCACACTCAGGTAACCCCAACATTTCCTGACGTGACCTGAGTTCCACTTCCTTATGCAGTGTGCTGTAGGTCATTTGCTAAAAAAACAATCTGTTGGCATGGCCGGGGTCACAGCTAGCCTAAGAGGATCTGAGACCCCCCCTCATTTATAGAGGAACAGAGCCACTGGGTAGTAGCTCTCATGGCTGTCTGGTACTAAAATCTATTGGCAGGCACTGGGTATAAACTGCTCTGAGGATACCAGAAGCAACTTGACAGTAGTCATGCTGGCTCCTGTGTCTATCAGAGCCTTCACACTCTGCTCATTGATGGTGACACCCCCACCTATACTTTGAAGCATTAAAAGGCACAAGGGCTTTAGGTACCATCTCTCTGTCACCCAGAGACACTAGGGTAACCTCAGCTGTCCCGCCATACTAACTGGGGCCATCTCTTCTGCAGGCATTACACTGAAAAACCCAGAGGTACGCCCACCAGTGAGGGGCTTTTTCCTCTGTGGGCATTTAGCATCTGCTTTGGTATGCCCAAACTGGTAAGAATCGTAGCACTTAGGGACACATTTACCACTGTTTTTCTTTACAAATCCATTATCTTTGGTCAGATTGGTGCTATGTACCTTTCGCCATTGTGAGTTGTTTTGTGGGTCCTGAGAGAATTCCCTCCAATTTTATCTCCCCCCTCTTTCTTCTGTTGGGAATCCTGACAACCATTTTTGAGGGCTCCCCTATAAAACTTCGTGGTCACTATGATACTGACCTAGAGGTCCGTCTCCCTAGCAAGCTCCCTGAGGTCAGTGAGCTTATGATCCATTAAGTGCTGGCACTGACTCTGTAAAATAAAAATTGAGCATGTGAACCCTCAAGATCCAGTTGCACAGCCAAACATAATCATCAACTTTGCTGCCCTTCATCCACCCATACAGTGCCCTTCTAGAAAACGCCATGAAATCCACCCAAGAGTCATTTGGGAGTTTGTGGCTGTTCCTAAACTTCTGCTTGGAAAACACAACAAGATAATGGACGGAGTTCTAAAACTTTTCAACCACTCCCCCAAATCACAGATCTGGGTTTAATCAATTGTTCTTTTGCCACCCCAGTTTGGACTTAAGCCATAAGTAAATCAGTCCTGACCCTCCTTCGTGTGGGAATAGTCCAGCCCGAACTGCCAGGCCAGGTTCTCCCTGGACCGGAAACAAGCATCCTGGGACCGGTTTCAGGGTATCACCCCATATCAGCCAGGCTAGCTTGGATCCAGTAGCACAGAGAGCAAGGGACCCACACCAGGGTTAACCCTTGGCCACTTAGGGCATACATAGCAAACACAACAAGATGATGGATGGAGTGCCAATACTTTTCAGCCACTCACCCTCAGTCATAGATCTGGGTTTTAACCCATCATTCATTTGCTCACTATGAGACCCCAGTTTGGACCCACCCATATGCAAATCAGTCCTGGCCCAGCTCCTCATGGGAACTGTCCAGCTCGAACTGCCAGGCCTGGTCTTCCCTGATCGGAAACAAGCATCCTGGGACTGGTCTTAGGGTTTCAGCCCTCATCAGCCAGGCTAGCTTGAATCCAGTGGCACAGCGATCAAGGGACCTACGTCTGGGCATACCCTTGGCCACTTAGGGCATAGATAGTAAACACAACAAGATGATGGACAGAGTGCTGAAGCTTTTCAACCACTCGCCCCAAATTACAGATTTGGGTTTAACCCATCAATCTTTTGCTCACTATGCCACTCCAGTTTGGAGCCAGCTATATACAAATCGGTTTTGACCCTGCTCCCAATGGGAACAGGACCGGAAACAAGCATCCTGGACCGGTTTCTGGGTTACACCCCTCATCAGCCAGGCTAGTTTGAAACCAGTGGCACAGCAAGTAAGGGACCCATGTCTGGGCATACCCTTAGCCACTTAGAGGGAACAGAGCAAATGCAAACATTTATTGAGCTTTGTTGTTTATAAACAAACTGGGGTTACTATTCAACGCCACTTTGCCTCTTGGACTGCTCTGAGATAGTCGATTGCTACAATGGATTGCTTGATTCCCCATAAAATTACATTTGCAGGCTTATTACCTGTGAAGGACTCTCATCCTTCATAACTAATAACCCAATTCCTTACGCAAATGCATCATTTATCAACACCTGTGATAAAATGACATTCCCAAGCACCTTTCAAATGGCTGTTTTTCTGTCAAGGGTTTTATGAATGGCCTCAACTTATCACTGAAAAAAAACAATTTCAATATTGACTATGACTAATTAGAAACTTTAAGAACATCAGGACTTTAAGAAAAGCAAAAGTGAGATGGTTGACTTATCCACTGACAAACTCGAATCTCCCAAAGCAACTATTAGTACAAACCGTTATCATCTGTAGATGACTATGCCAGCCTCCTTAGCCAAAATAATATGCACTCAACATGAAGTATCCTAGCTTGAGATCCAAGATGCCTTCTTTATTTGAGCTGTGTTCCTGATCTGCTATAATAGACTATCCCAAACTCTTTCTTAAGAAACTTGGTAGAGACTCAGATTCTTACAAGCAAAGGTCAATCACAGGTCTACCTTTCTTGGCTAACTGTCTGGACAGCTAAGTTAGCTTCTCAACTTAAGAGCTATATTTCAGAAAATACCTTTCTTGGTGACCTCTAATCTAGTTTTTGGTCAAGACTTATCACCAAATCTGTTGCTCCACATGAAGTCTGTGATGCGTTTACATCTATAACACAGGTAAGCCTTGTCTCTTGGTACTTCCTGAACTCTCTGCAATGTCCAGCATCATAAACCTTAACCTATTTATGTATAGACACACTCCAAAACCATGATACCAGGCACATAACTGAGTTGCCTTTCTATCTATGCTGGTGATCACACCACCGTTAGTAAATAAGACCAGAGATTCATCCTCAATAAGGCAATCCATGGGGATGAACATATTAAGCTTTTAGCCAAGGTGCACTGAGCTCCAACTGAGCATTTTAAGGAAATCAAAACATTTTATTCCCAACCAAGACTGAAAATATCAGGCCTTGAATTTTAACTGAATTTAAAGCCTGGTTTGCACCTTTGAAAGTAATATTCTATTAAGGCTGATACCGGCCATGTACACTGCAACACAGCAATGCTAAAAATTCTAGAGTGGTTCTTGTTCAAAGCAAGATAATGCTACAAATGTGAGTGCATTACTTCTAATGCACTCTGTCTGCACGCACAAAAATACCTCTCACAAAAAAGTAAAGTATCTTGTGGAGCTTTCTTTTCTAGAGGCAAAATGGGTCTACACATAGTGGTCATTAAAACCATGAAATATGAAACATTGATACAGGGCTTTTCCTGAAAAGTCCTAAAGCTATGAAACTCCCTCCCTCTCTACCTCAGGAAAGCACCCACTGTATACCTAATTCAAATTGGAGCTTGCAAAATAGTATCAATAACTTATGCTCAGCTTGCCCTTTTGAGACATGGGGCTCCATTACGAGGTGAGCAGAATGGAATTCGAGCCCCGTAATATCCTGCACCGATGACAGTGGGATGAAACTGACCCGGGAGTCGAGACGAGGGAGCCTCCAGAACCCACGCCGAGAACTACGTCTGCCTCAGGAGTGCTGACCGGCGGGCTAGGACGAGCTCGGAGCGCCCCTCCCTACCAGCTACCCTGAGAAAGGTAGGAGAGCAAGCGATGTTAATAGACGACCCGGAATAACCTCCGGAGCCCCCCCTCCTCCCCACCTCGGCTCACCGTATGCTGGAGAAGCACTGTTCTGTCCCGGAATCTCGGCGGAACTGCTAAGGTGGGACTCACGAGCCCTTCCAACTGAAAGACTTTACTTCCTAATGAGGTGACCGCTCCAGTTAAATCGTGTTTCTGCCGAGAGTCGCCCCCGACCTCCGTCTCGCTCCATCAATCTCGGGACGCCTGCCCTCAAGATGGCCGCCATCCACCAACAGTACCGGCTAATTCGGCACTCTTTAGGGTTATAATCAACTAAAGTTCCTCTACCAACGCAACGATATGCACAGGACACCATCAGGATTCTAACTAGTATCATGAACATGAAAGCCTTCGGTGAGGTATAACCCCCTCTCCATTATCGATCTAGGGCCGCTTGACCCCAAAATGGCCGCCAACTTCGACTAACTGCATTAACATAGGACGTCCTCTATCTGGATCTCCTTAGCTGTAGAAGAGGAACAGTCCATCACCCAAACGCTTACCTTCTAGAAATAATAGCTGCAGGAGTGGTTCATACCTTCTCCCCCTGCACTCACCACCATTATTAACAAAGACCCTGGCATAAGTGAAATACCCAGTATCACCACACTGATCATTAGCAAAATCAGCCAACTGCAACTCGATCACCCTCGCTACATAGCCCCTTACCCTCTTCACTCCTATAGGGCAGCTCGACCCTCCGGCTGACTTCTTAGCCCACACAACCGTGCTGGCCCCTGGCCTCCCATTTCATAGACTTTTTACAGCCCTTTCACCACCGAGAGAACTCAGCACCTCTCCACTACCTTCTTGCCTCGATCTTCTACCCCCTGTTTTTCTAATTGCGTCCCCCCGCACATTTATCAGTCCCTCTTCCTTCCTATACCGTCACAAGATGCCCCCAGCCATCCACTCCATCGATGATCCCTGCTTAACCACAAACTACCTAACTCCACATGGGCAAAACGCTTTCGCTTTTTCCTACCCCCATAGCCTTTCGAACAAAGCTAAAAAACTCCTAAAACTGAAAACCATCAGACAACTCCCAGAAACACTTATCGTAGACACGTACCACTGCCCATCTAGAGGTCAGCTAAAAATGGACTTTATCTTTTACACGGTCAGACCGGACCACTGGATCAACAGCCTTAATGCCCACCTCCTAGTCGCCAAAACGACCATCACAGCACTCAGCCGCAAACTGACCATCTCCCTGCAAAAACACCAGTCCCTGACCGGCTCCATTTCCACTACCATTTTCGATAATGGCACCATCCTAATCCAGGCTAAAAACGAGAACCTCAAGTTCTTTGATTCCCTTTTCCCCACGTTAAAGAAGACCTTTACCCCCACCCTGCCCCTAGCCCAAAACACTTATCTGACTACTCTCCAACGCCCAAGAAGCCATAGGACCCAACGCGAGCACCCCCTCCCTGCCACCCACCCCCCCACGAATGCCAACCTGCACCAACCGCCCACCACCTTGTTATTTCCTACACCCGCCCGACTCTACACTCCCTCCACTCAGACTCAACCTACTACAATAGAGCCCCACCCGCCTCTCCTCCCCCAAAGCCCCAAAACCCGCCCACCGACACCCCGCCACTTGAATTAACCCCTCCCACCGACCACTCCCTCCCCCCCTTCAATCATAATCCTTACTCTAAAATAGAGCTCGATCCCCACTCACAACTAGAGAGTCCTCCTACTACCGCTTCACCCCACCACACCAACAACGACACCCAGATCACCGGAGAAGAACTCCACCCACATTCTCATCCCCAATGGCTACCTAGCCCACTCACACAACACCCCACATCGCAATCTTCCTCCCAACTAGACAGAACCCCTCCTCCCCCCTGTACCCCACCAAAGATCTCTTCTCACAGGACTCACCCGTACAGATCCCTCTTGTTGACCCGACACCCAGTCTCCCACGCCCTCCGTCCCTTAACATTCATATCGCCCCATGCGCACTCACACCCCCAACACAGAACACCACCCTCCCTCCCCCTTCTACCCACAATAACAATATATCACAACGTCTTTCCCTGCTAGAAGTTCAACTTGAAAAGCTCATACGAGGCATGTATGATACCCTCTCTTCCCTAACCAAAATCAAAGTGCCCACCCAACAGCCCTCACGCCCCCTCACCCCCGCTTCTCCCAATCTGCCCAAATCTCCGCCTCCTATTCCGACCCTCACCTCCACCACATCGCTCCCACACGTAACCATACCTGAGGCTGAAATGCGAACTGACAGACCGAGTAGAGTGAAACCCACCATCTCCCCCCTTGAAGTGACCACTCTCCCCTCTTCTTTCGCTCACCTCACGACCCCTAACTCGAGCACCCCTCAGCTTCCACAGAGTAGGACCCCTCCCTCCCTCACACGGGTCCCCAGGCTATTCTCTTCACCCAAATCCTCTATCCCAGTTATCATAGGAATAGGCAGGGAACATCCTCCCTCGAGACTCCCCAGACCCCCCTCACAGCTAACCTCCCTGACCAGAGCCCAATCCAACTTGGCGCTCCCCGTTGAACAACCTCGCATCAGATGCATGCTCATCAACAGCAGATCTGCTTCAAAACACGCAACAGAATTAGCAGAAGCTATCCTCTCACATGATATTGATGTTGCCTTCATCACAGAAACCTGGCTCAACTCCATGTCAGCCCCCATCATGGACCTGCTTGTTCCACCAGGATTTTCTATCACGCGCAAAGACCGCCATAAGCAGAGAGGTGGAGGTGTAGCCATCATTCACAAGACTAACCTAGACATCACAGAAAGCGCACCCTACCTATACAGCTCCTTCGAATGCCTCTCTATCAATATCAAATCCTGTGCAAAGAGTGTTACACTCTGCCATCTCCTCTATCACCCACCAGGCAATTCAAAGGAATTCGAAACGCATCTATCAGATCTAATCACCCAATGTGCGCTCAACAACGCTAATAACATAATCCTGGGTGATTTCAACATTAGATGGAACGATACTAACAACTCACTCAATTCAATTTCAAAACTTTATTCGGAAACATGTAAATCATGTCCATAAAAGTACATACAACAATACAAATAAAAGAAAATACACTTAGTCAATCGCAATCAGCTACAAATACGGTGAGATACATATAACAAGCAAATAACACACTTAAAAATTTCCCAATAAATAAGATGGAATAAGAATATTGATAAATATATTTAAAAAATCATGCTTTTCCTATAGCTGATGGCCCTGAGTAAAAAACTAGCCGTATAAAAACAGATGTCAGGGTGATGCAAGTTAAAAAGTAATTTCATTGCCGCTTTAACAGTTCTTGCTCCAAATTTAATAAGTAGAGGTTTTAAAAAGAATTTGCGACATTCGCTATACAGGTTGCATGTAAACAAAAAGTGCTCTGTGCTTTGTTCTGAAATATTGTCGCACCGACATGGGCCGGTAGGGCGCTTCTTAATCTCAGGGAATGCAACCAATAGGTGGACCGTACCCATCCTCATCCTGGTGAGAACAAACCGATGTTGCCCTTTGGTCACCTGGGCGAGGTAAGGGTGTAGGCCCACAGATTCATTCAAATGGTTATAACGTATACAAGTAGAAAGTTTAAGATCATCCATAACTCGTCTTTCTGCACAATGATTTAAAAAAGTTAATTTCAGACTCTCCTTGGAGAGATCCGAGGCAGAACAGTGATCTAATGTAACGTTAAGCCCAAATACACTAGAGAAAGAATCAATAGTGTACTTAATCCATGGGATTTTAAGGAAATAGTCTAGACGTAAACAATCCTCGATAATGGCCCTGTTAAATGAGGTTTCGTCTTTTATCCAGACTGAACGCCACAACATCAAAGGCCTCAACAATAATAGATCATTTATATGATGTAGTCCTAGTTCTTTATGGACCAAACTATTAGCAGTAGAAGTCGGGAGACACAACAATTTTTTCAGAAACATATTCTCTTCAACCTGGAGGGATTCAACCCTGGATACCCCCCATACCCCTGCTCCGTAGAGGGCAGCCGAGAGACACCTGGCTTCAAAAATCTTGAGCATTTCTTTAGGCCTTCTACCACCTAACTTACTTGCAAATGCAAATATTCCATTGGCGCTCCTGATCATTTTGTCGCGCACCACCTTGTGCTCGACATCCCAGCGACCATTTTTGGAAAAATTAACTCCCAGGTAGCAGAAGTTTTCCACGGACTGCACCACTTGGCCGTCAATGAGATACCTATAGGGCTTTTTAATTTTTACCTTACTAACTCCGCACTCCATCACAAATGTCTTGCTTTTATTAATGACCAACTTTCTTTTCTCAATAAAGGCCACAAATTTATCAATCAAAAGCTGTAGACCCCGAGGAGTCCTAGAGAGCAGCACAGCGTCATCCGCATAGAGTAACACGGGGATGGTACTTGTGTTTACTCTAGGTGCGTCGGCTGGCGCCCTCTGTAAGACCGAGTCTATTTCGTTAATGAACAGAGTGAAGAGCAAGGGTGCCAATACACACCCTTGTCTGATACCTCTCCTGACCTTGAATTTGTCTGTGCATTCGCCCGAAGGCCCATACCGGACACACGAGCTAAGCCTCTCATATAAACGGGCCAGAAAATATATGATTTCCCTGGGTGCTCCCATTTCTAACAAGGTGGTCCATAATATGGCGTGATCCACTAGGTCAAAAGCACTGCTCAAATCAGCGAAACAGAGGTAAAGTGAACCCTTTTTCGCACGGGTATATTTCCCAATCAATAGCTCCAGATTTAAGCATTGTTCAATGCAACCCCTCCCTTTCCTAAACCCATATTGGCAGTCTGTCATTATTTTATTAGTCTCTGCCCATTCTTCCAATCGAACGAGGAGTACACGACTCATAATCTTAACCGACGAATCCAACAACGAGATTGGCCGGTAGTTTTTGGCGTTTCCTCGGTCCCCTTTTTTATGAATTGGGACTATTATGGATTCGGACCAGGTACACGGAATAGTATAGCGAACAGCGGCGTTAAAAACTTTGGCTAGTACTGGCCCCCAAGTCTCGGGCGCAAATTTATATACATCAACTGGGACACCGTCGGGTCCCTGGGCCTTGCCGCCCTTGCTAGCCCTGATACTACTTAGGACCTCCTGTAAGGTGATATCTAAATTAAGTACTGGCCAAGAGCAACTTTCCGGCAACGTTACCATGTCAGGATTAAAAATGGCAGCAAAATGCTGTACCCATGATTCCTTACCCACGTTTGAGGTTAACGTGGGAAGTTTATCATCTCTTAGAAAAGGGCTATTTACTGCTGCCCAAAAAAGCGTACAGTTATTCGATACAGCCGCCAGATCAAATCGCTCCCAAGCTTCCTCACGTAATTCGGCTTTCCTTTGCCTAAGAGCTAAATTATAATCAGATCTAAGCTTAACTACAACTGTTTTATCTCTAGGTTTTGTGGATAATGCTTTTTTTAATGTTTTCAATGCCACAGTGCATGCATTATCAAACCATCCCCTGGCCTTGGAGTTAAAATTTCCAGCAGACCTAGTAAACTTACTGCTAATAAAAACATTGATTTTTGTAAAATGGAAAATACAGGCCATCATATTTGAATTCTCATCAGTAATAGAAATAATATCATTTAAACAACAGGAGATAATGCAATTTGAAGTTACTTCAGCCTTATCCCCTGCCCACCTTATTCTAAATCCATTTGGCCTATGTACTTCAATGTTTGAAATAGCACTACTATCTGGGATTGTACAAGCTTTCCAAAACCTAGTTTCAATAACAAGACAGTTGTGGTCACTGACCATATGATCTACAACCTTGACATCGGAACTAAAATCAGCTAATTCGGAAGACATGCAAATAAAATCAATCACAGTGTTCGCCCCTCGCCCTACAAAGGTTGGCAAACTAACGCCCTTCCCATCCTGTTCAATCTCTAAAATCTCTAAATCATAGGCGAATAGGAAAGAGTTCAAAGTTTCACCATATGTATTATGTTTGAAGTGCATAACTGGCTCTCCAACACGATTCAAGTTACCACACAACCTTTGATTAGAGAGAGGGCAAACAGAAGTATTAAAATCACCGACATATATGTATTCAAAAACCGTATTGGAGGTTTTCATCAGTTGTTTGATTGCGACATCAAGTTCTACAATAACCGTATATCTACTGGCATCAAAAACGTTATTGTACATATTAATCAACAAAATGTTTTTACCTGCCTCATCCGCTAACCATAGTAATTGAGAATTATTGCCCACTGTAATATATTCCTTCACCCTGATTCGCATTTTCACAGAAATCAGAGTTAGCAAACCTCCTTTGGCCCTCCCTGAAGTAGTTGCCACTGCTGGTAGCTCATAGGCTACAAAACCGTCAAGCCCCTGGAAATTTGTACACCAGGTCTCTTGCAAGCATAAGATATCAAATGTTCTAATTAGTTCTAACCACCCTGGTACATTTAATTTGGAAACCAGTCCTGCTATATTCCAACTAGCAATAAAGCAAGTTGTCGATGATGCCCCCACTAGGATATTGCGGGATATACCCACAGGCTTAGGCAGTATACTACCAATTGTAATTGGAGGCTGATGTAAATCTACTCCTGCAACCACTGCGACAGACTCATGTCTGACCTCTTGTCAATCGCAGTTGTTAAGACCAGACAGGGCATCAAATCTATTATGCAATAGCAGACTAGGTACTAAGGGGGATGCCCAGCGATTATGCAGATTCAGATTATTAATCAAATTGTTATCCCATCCCAATGCTGGCGTTTTCGGTAGGGTTACATTTTGCTGTTCCCCGTGGAAAAATTTTAATGTTAGGGGAACCACCGTACCTCTTCTACGCTGAGGTGGAAAAATATGTGTTAAAACATTGGGAAGTATATTGGGATGAGCAAATGTTATTGCCACGCAGTCCCCTTTAAATCTTTTAGGGCGGTTCCCTATCCAGGGAATACGTTTAACTGTTTTGATATCATGCGCTAATTGCTGTAAACCACCAGGCGCTAACCTCATATTACCAGAGAGCCAGTGAAGGGCCTTACTACTCAGAGAGCTGGCTGACTCGGTGATGCCGTCATCCAACTGGGGTACATTAGCTAACACTAATACAACTGGTGAAGCTTCCTCAATAAATTGGAGAGGGTCTATACCGTGGGCTTGTGCTTGTGGAATATTAACTGACAACGGGCACCCTTCTACTGTTGTAATATTATGATTAGCTTTGGGTGCCAACGTATGGGCTTGATCAGTCAACACGCCAGATATGCCTTCTACGGCATGATCAACACCCTCTATAGTGTTTTTTGCAGATAATAAAGTATTAAGACTACCTATTTCCTCCGTCAGCTTAGTTTGCAGACCTCCAAGCCTTTTAACTTCCGCCTGAAGCTTATCTATTTTTGAGATCAGAGGTTTTACAATTTCGATAAGTTTGCCCTCTACAACCTCAAGCAGTTTAGCAAACAATTCATCCTCTCCATTATTTCTTATAGTCCCATCCCCTACTGCCTTTGGGGGAACTCTCGCGGAACCTGGAGATAATGTTCTTTTCCTTTTCGCTCTTTGTCTTTGACCACCCTGTTTCCGTTGGTTCTTCACACAGGCACGCACAGGTCGAGGAGTGTGCTCAATTAGAGGTGAATCGTCCTCTACAGGACCAGTAACAGTGTCTGGGTCAGAATCAATAACGCTATCAAAGTCTACATTCAAAATAACAGGAGATACTAACGTGATCAGTGGCTGACTGTCAGACTCAATCATAGGTGAATCATTAGTTGATACCCTTGTGTCCACCATCACAAAAGGACTATCCTCAGCTGACATAGGCAAGGTAGGACTTAATCTGCGCAAATCTGGTGACTGGCTTAGCCCTAGTGATTCTCTCCTTTGTTCGTTTATTTTCTTTACAGTTTGCACAACATAATTATCCATGGTATTAGCGGGAACAACAGCAGGTTTCTTTTTGGTTGCCATATATGTAACACGGTATACAACTGGGGGACTGTGTCTTACTTGTGGATATGTCTCTGTAGAAACAGGGGGTCGGGCCCTGCCCCTGCCTCTTCCTGCCGATGAGGGCCGTAGAGGGCCCGCCCTTTGCCCGGGCTTCGCCCCGGGCGTCCCGCTCGCGTCCCGCGAGGCGGGTAGCTGCGGCGCTTATGAGCGCCTCCTGGCGCCTTCGCGTCGTCAGAAACGCGCGCCGCCGCGTAGGCTGCCGGGAGTTGTGGTCCCGGAGCGGCGGCGCGTGGAGTCAGCTGGTTTTTGACTCTTGGCGGTGGCGGCGTGCTGCAGGACTTCCTCGCTGCCTCAAATGACTCCTGGCGGTGGCGGCAACCTTCAGGTAAGTCTTTCCTTGTCTCCCCCCGCTCCGCCGATAGCTGCGGCGCTTATGAGCGCCTCCTGGCGCCTTCGCGTCGTCAGAAACGCGCGCCGCCGCGTAGGCTGCCGGGAGTTGTGGTCCCGGAGCGGCGGCGCGTGGAGTCAGCTGGTTTTTGACTCTTGGCGGTGGCGGCGTGCTGCAGGACTTCCTCGCTGCCTCAAATGACTCCTGGCGGTGGCGGCAACCTTCAGGTAAGTCTTTCCTTGTCTCCCCCCGCTCCGCCGATAGCTGCGGCGCTTATGAGCGCCTCCTGGCGCCTTCGCGTCGTCAGAAACGCGCGCCGCCGCGTAGGCTGCCGGGAGTTGTGGTCCCGGAGCGGCGGCGCGTGGAGTCAGCTGGTTTTTGACTCTTGGCGGTGGCGGCGTGCTGCAGGACTTCCTCGCTGCCTCAAATGACTCCTGGCGGTGGCGGCAACCTTCAGGTAAGTCTTTCCTTGTCTCATACAATCCCTCAACAACCTTCTGCTCGAAAATGATCTGACACAACACTGCGCTGAAGAAACACACTACAGAGGAGCGACACTTGACGCAATCATTGCGGACAACCACACAATCACCATCGACTACACCATTCCAGTAGACTGGTCAGACCACCATTTAATTCTTTTTCACATTAATCAACCAGCGCCAACTCGACTCATAACACAAGCTCCCCCTAAATGGTCAAGGAATATTGCCAAAGTCCCTCAGGCCATCCTAGAAGACGAACTAAACACTCTCCTCCCAAACTCATCGGAGCACCTCTCAACCACTGACCTCACCTTTCTCTACCACTCCAACATGACGACCACCCTTGACCGCCTGGCCCCCTTGAAATTAAAAAAAAACAGAAACATTCCATCGAGATCGTGGTTCACCACGGACATCAACGATGAAAGAAGACTTCCCAGATCCCTTGAAAGAATATGGAGGTCCAATCCATCCTCCCTGCACCGCGAACAACTCAAGACGGCACGCAGAACATACAACAAACTCATCAAGGAAAAAAAATCTTCCTTCTTCTGCTCCGCTCTAGACAACGCAAAAAACCGCCCTAAAGAGCTCTTCAACATCATCAGAAGTCAAACATCCGAACCTAGCAAATCCGTCTCAGTGGCCTCCAAAAAACAATGCGACAACTTCGCCAACTTTTTTAACGAAAAAATCATCAAGATCGACCTTTCTCTCAGCACTATATTTACAACAAGGGGTGGTGATGGACAGAGTCTCTGAATTAAGCAGAATACTCTCACCCAGTCAAGAGATCAGGGCTAGATCCAACACCGTTTTTTAGCTCATTGCACCATCCCAGTTTCAGAACCTGGCTGTATGCAAATTAGTCTGTCCCTGGCCCAGTGCATCATGGGAACAGGGCAGACCAGACTACAAAAGCCAATTCTTACACTGGGAAGGAAACAAGCTTCCGGGGACCGGTTTCTGGCATTTCAGCCGTCTTCGGCCCGGCTTGCTTGAATCCTGATGGTGCAATGAGCAAGGGACTCACATCTGAGTATACCCTTCCACGCTTAGGGTGGACCAAAATATTTACAACAAGGGGTGGTGATGGACAGAGTCTCTGAATTAAGCAGAATACTCTCACCCAGTCAAGAGATCAGGGCTAGATCCAACACCGTTTTTTAGCTCATTGCACCATCCCAGTTTCAGAACCTGGCTGTATGCAAATTAGTCTGTCCCTGGCCCAGTGCATCATGGGAACAGGGCAGACCAGACTACAAAAGCCAATTCTTACACTGGGAAGGAAACAAGCTTCCGGGGACCGGTTTCTGGCATTTCAGCCGTCTTCGGCCCGGCTTGCTTGAATCCTGATGGTGCAATGAGCAAGGGGCTCACATCTGAGTATACCCTTCCACGCTTAGGGTGGACCAAAATATTTACAACAAGGGGTGGTGATGGACAGAGTCTCTGAATTAAGCAGAATACTCTCACCCAGTCAAGAGATCAGGGCTAGATCCAACACCGTTTTTTAGCTCATTGCACCATCCCAGTTTCAGAACCTGGCTGTATGCAAATTAGTCTGTCCCTGGCCCAGTACATCATGGGAACAGGGCAGACCAGACTACAAAAGCCAATTCTTACACTGGGAAGGAAACAAGCTTTCTCTCAGCACTGCCCCTTCCCTTCCCAAGGAGAACATCACCCCAATATTGACTGACTCCACCTTATCGATCCCACCCACTCAATGGTCCGTCTTCACGCCGATTCAAGAAACAGAGATCATCAACCTGATCTCCAACGCCAAACCATCATCCCACTCCCTGGACCAGCTTCCTATAAACTTGACCAAAGCCCTGAAACACACCCTAGCTCCAATCTGGTGCAAAATCATCAACAGCTCGCTGAGCTCAGGAACCATCCCAGATTACCTCAAGGTCGGCCAAGTCACGCCGCTACTAAAAAAACCAGGGTTAGAAACAGAAGATATGAATAGCTTTAGACCCGTGTCAAATCTCCCTCTGTTATCCAAAACACTAGAAAAATGTGTGCTTCCACAGCTAACCCAACACTTAGAGAACATCAAGCTCCTTGACCCCCACCAATCGGGTTTCAGGAAAGGATGCAGCACTGAAACTGCCATCCTCAATGTCATAGACGATCTTCACAAATCTCTCGACTCTGACCAATGCTGCCTTCTCATTCTCCTTGACCTTTCGGCCGCCTTTGATACTGTTGATCACACACTCCTCCTAAAAGCCCTTCAAGACAGAGCAGGCCTGGAACTGACGGTATTGAATTGGTTCTCCTCCTTTCTACACAATCGCTACCAAAGAGTAAAAATCAAAAACTTTGAATCCGACCCCCTACCCGTCAGAAGAGGTGTCCCTCAAGGGTCAGTACTCTCCCCCCAACTCTTCAATATCTACATGGAACCGCTAACCACAATACTCAGGAACTCAAACATCCCCTTCCACCTCTACGCTGATGACACACAACTCTATCTGGAAACCACATGTATGGATGACATTCTCAAACTTAACGACACGCTCAAAGTCGTTCAACAATGGCTCACGCAAAATCACTTAAAGCTCAATCAAGAAAAAACGGAAGTTCTTCTCATTTCCAACAGAGACGAAAACCCACAAATTGAAGAATGTCTCAAAGCCATTGACGCCATCAATGTCACCCTCAAGCCAAAAGACTCGGTCAAATCCCTAGGAATCACCTTAGACCCCAAACTAAACTTGAAAAAACACATTGCTAACTCCGCCGAAAGCGCTTTCCTCAATCTGAAACTTGTCTACAAAATAAAACCTTTCCTGCCTCCCAAGGACCTCCAACAGGCCACTCAAGCTCTGGTGCTCTCCAGAATTGACTATGGAATCGCAACCCTGACCGGCTCAGCCAAATCACACCTTGGCCCCCTGAAAACCACCCTCAATGCCGCGGCTAGAATGGTCACAGGAACCAAGAAATCCGACCACATTTCCCCGGCGCTCAAGGTTCTGAAATGGCTCCCTATTGAACAACGAGCAAACTTTCGAACAGCATGCCTTACACACAAAGCCCTCCACACAGGCAAACCAGAATACCTGGCTGCGAAACTCAAAAGGGCTGGCCAATCCAGGACCCTCAGAAGCTCCAACACGCTTCTTCTCATCCCATTGAAAGCGCGAAAACGCAAAACTCTAAGCAAATGCTTTGCAGGTAATGCTCCCAGGATATGGAACGCCATCCCTTCCCACATCAGAATGACATCCCACTTCCCTACATTCAAGACTTTACTCAAAGCCCTCTTCCTGGAGGACACCTGAACTGTAAGGGGATGCTCATAGTTCCACGAACTCTTGTAGTCATTATGATCTGTATGTTCTTGTTGTTTTGTTATCCTCTTGAACTGTACAGCTATCAAACTTTCTTCGCCATCAAGGCACTTTGTTTTACCTGATGTGAAGCGCTCTGATACCCCCGGGTCCAGCTAGCGCTATACAAAACTTATAATAAATAAATAAATAAATAAATAAAATTCCTTGAAGGGAGTCCACTGCATTCAATCACAACTGACCCAATGTTCGGGCATCCAGATTTCTGAGATGCTGGAACATTGGGTTCAATTTTATCTGTCAGTAAAATCATCTTGGGAATTGACTGCTTTGCAGGCCAGCCCCAATCCCTGTCCCCACCCAAACCTGATTGAAGGCATCAGCAGCATGTAATGCTCTTTCCTCCTGGACGAATATGGCATGTTACTATGCATGCTATTACATCTCGTTCCATTACAACGTGGTTGTTAAAACAACCGCGTTGTTAGAATGCAATACCTTTACATTGCAAGCCATTAGATCGACCTGCTGTAGGGGGCGCCCTAAACTTAGGAATAGTATAATTTACTATTCCAACTCCAGCATGTGCAACAGTAGGGAAGGTGTTGGAATAGTAAATTATATTATTACTTAATTTAGATCACCCTATCCAGCAAGTCAATCTAATGACTTGCGATGTAAAGGTATCGTGTACGAACAACCCGGTCGTTGTATTGACTGCGTTATAAAAGCAAGGAGATGTAATGGCAGCGTTGTAACTGCTATTTCTCTCCCAGACAACATACTCCGCTGCCCTCTCCCAAACTCACCTTCAACCGTCCCTAAAATCCTGCTCACCATATGCACACTCACACCTGCTCAGAACAGTTGGAAAATGTGTGTTAGCTCCACAAATTGTGAGTTCCATGACAAATTCTGCCTGATGAGCCCAGGTCTACACAGTTGTTACCTATTCTGTGGGACTATCTTGCAATTAGAGGAAATATGCATGCGATAACTAACAAAAATATTAATTTAAAGCGTAATTGGGTTCTTTGACTTTTCATTTCAGTGTTGACTGTTCTCAATATAAATATAACCTCTAAATACTCAGACATTATTCCCTTTTGGCTGATACTGCTAATTCATCCACGTATTATATGCATACCTATAACCTATGGTGATACATACATAGTAGGACCTGCTACTTATCTCTACATGTCAAGACATCCTAACCCATTTCAATATACTGTTTCACAAAATTGTCACTGATCCTTTACTTTCTGGAACATGTTTCGTGCTATTGCTTAAAACACTATGACTGTAAAGATAATTTTTGCACTGCACCTAATTACCATATATTTCAAAATATTTTCTTCATAGCACTCTAAGGCCCTTGTTGCATGGTCCATGCATTAGAAAACAATGTAATAAAATAAATTAAAGTACAATAAAAGTAAATCAAATGCAATAAAAATACATAAATGCATAACTGTTTCAGTACATTAGTGCTTGCATTCCGCTTTAAAAAAAAATCGACAGCAGTTTGCTTCGAACTGTTGAGGACCAGCGTCATGAATATTACCTCATCCCAAGCAATAGGTTTTTGAGGGTCAATTGAACATTTTCTTGCACCATGTATGACAAAATTGCAAAAAAATAGCAGAGCCTTTTGGGAGACACAAAACATGATAGGTGCAAATAGCCACCACTGAAACCTTTACCAAAATCACTAGTGAAATTCACTTCTGTGCTGCATATTTGAGGCACTTATGAACATGTTTTAATGGCACTATAAGACCAATAACATAAATTAAACTCAGAAGCCAATTAATTAATTTGCTGCTTTAAAAAAGTGAAACAAACTGTTTAACAAGTATTGATAACCTTCCTTATTTGTCAGTGTATACCACTCATGCTGGAAGAGACCATATGCCCTCTATTTTTGTCTTTCCCATGTTGCAGTGCAGTATGCAGTAATCCCACAAAGTCCTCTTGCCATGTCCAAATGCAGAGTTAGGTGTGTTTCTGGCCTATAGTTCACACAGGTATACTACATGTGTCCTCGTACACTGATATGGGTTTTAAAAAAGGCAGTGCTTAATTTGAGCCTGTGGTTTCAGGTGCTCAGCACCAGCACTTAATTGGCAACACCGGCACTTTGGCAGACTGCCACATGGTGGCGATGTTTGCCTAATGTTCAGATGAGCACAACATCAGTCAATAAACATACAAAATGACAAATAGCTGTCATCCAAACCATCCTCATAGCATTGGGGGCCTGGAATAGTCTGAAGTGTCACAGTTGTAGAAGTATGAAGGCCAGTAGTTGTGTTGGTATAGTCATTAGCACTGCTGCCGGGGACAATGGCTGGTGCAGGCTACTGTGGCCTCCTGACGAGGACCCGGAACTTAATTTTTTTAAACTGAGCACTGTGTGAAGGACATGTAGGAGTCTATCGGACTCCTGTGGAAAAAGGATTAAAAAAATGTGAAATGGGGCTGGTACTGCCCCCTGCAAATTGCAATTATACTACCCCACTCTTCAGAGTATATAATGAGCTACCACCACATAGGAGTTACATATTAAACACAACATAATTTTGCGAAGGAGATTTACTGCCTTGAGATCACGTTAGGGGAGAGAAGTGATAGTAATAGGACCCCAGAGCCAGGTCTGTGCCTCCTTCTGACGTAGCACATGCTTTGAAAGCAAGCAGCATTACCTGCTATGGTGTAGATTGCAGTCACCAACAGCAACAGGACTGTCGACAGGTAGAGGTCCCAGCCCAGGGCTATCTGGATGAAGAGTGCGCCGGAGAAAATATCTGCCTGCAATAAAGACAAGCAACATTTACAGCTGACAGCAAGAGGCACGGCATCAAGGGAATGCTGAATGCATTCATTGTTTGCAGTAATCATTATATATGCATCTTTCATTTATTGGTTAAAATACTTGTTTGTTTAAGAATGTGTGTAGAAAGAGAAGGCAAACAGCCATCACCAAAACATGAAACGGTGCTCCAACAGGCACTGCAGTGCCAGCAAGTGTAAGAGCAGGGAGGAGGGGCAATGCGGTGAGTGCAAGGTAAATTGCTTTGTAAATTCTTTCATTTAATTGTACCTGTCCCGTCATCTGTAAACATCCATACCACCACCCTGTCCTACCTCACCACTCTTACCGGTGCCGGCCGCGCCTGTGCTAGAAACAGCAGTGGGAGCGAAACTTATATTGTCCACACTGGCAAAAAAATGCATTAACTATGGAAATGCCATGAGAAAACAGGAAGATTGTGCGTTATGTACATGAAGAATGGAGAAATGTAGAGCACACCACAGGAATCTGATTTGACCTTGTGGAACTCTCTCCACCAAAAGAACAGTGTATCTTTCCTACAGGCAGTACATTTCTAGTACCCAAATGTCAGCCTGCAGCCAGACCTTTTCATCAGTAGTGTAACTAAAACCCCCACATCTCCAGTAGAAGGGGAGCCCCTGAGGTCCAGGGCCCCCCTCTGGCACTAGCAGGCAGAGAGCTTCTGACTGGGTTGGGAGTGTGGTTGACCCCTGCATGTACTTTGCAGGGGGGCCCCCTCATGTTTTGTTATGCCACTACTTCACATGACTGAAAACCCAGATGCTAACACAGAAATAACTCAACAGGCTTCTCCATCAGTGATCCTAAGAGCAAATATGACCTCCATGTAAGTGAGGCTGTCCTAAGAGCGAGAATGAGCTCTCTGTTACTGAGACGTGCCCTTACCTCATCATGCAATAACTCTCATACCCCCGGCTCTGTCATCACCCCACCAAATGTACTTATCACTCACTGGTAATGTCTGTTGTATTCAGGGCCACATTATCATTCACATCCTTGTTAACAAATGTGTTTCCTGTAAATGTGAATACATCACTCAGGTATGTATCCACTTAGCCTTGCACGACACTCTACTTCTCTTTAGGGCATTTTTAAGTCTTTAAAGCATCTCTGAATAGATGAGGTAAAGAGTGGGCTCAGGCTAAATTTCTGTTGCACCACCATAATTTTGCAGAATTTCATCAATATCTCATTACATTTGCAGCACAAAATGCCTCCAATTGAATCATTATGCCTCATGGCAAAAGTACACAGCATTCAGTGCAAAATGTAAGCATGGGGACAATGTAATGACAAGAATGCAAGTGGCTATTGTTCATATACCCTGTCATTTTGTGCATTTGTAAGAAATTGGATGCAAGGTCTGCACAAGTAATAGGCCCACAATTTTCCCTTTACTGGGAACCAAGAACCCCATCTTAGCACTTGACTCTCTCAGGGCAGCAAAGCAGAACAGTCCAAAGCCCACTCAAGGGTGGTGGTGTAGGCTAGAAATCACCATTCGCTGGCATGATATATTAACACTCAATAAATAATTGTCCAGTGGTTGTTTTTTGTTTAGAAAGGGAAATGTACATTTATTAAACACACACTACAAAATACTATGCATTAATTTTGTAAATATATACATAAGACAGATTCAAAATACATTAGATGACATGTGAAATAACTTTTGACCCCAAAAGGGTCATAACTCCCACAATCACAAAACCCCTCCTACCTATACCAGATAGAAACATCACAAAATAGGGGTGTATTATTTAAAATCTGAGCTCACCAAAACAACATATAAGGGAAGCCTATTAGCTTTGTCAGAAATCACCTGATCAACAGGATAAAGCAAGACTTTTGGCTTTGTTGAAGGTGCATCACATTAAACTGCAATGAATCCACATGTTATACCCATTATCATTTCACTGTAATCCATAACAACCATGTATAAGTGCAATGAATATAGATAATAAAGTATTTCAACATTAACAATCACAGTCAGCATAAATGGTTAATAAAGCATAAAAAATAAACATATGTCTGTGTCTTTTATACACAGGCAAGATACATAAAATTCAGTAATAGAACTAGCCCCTAGAGACCGCTGCACTGTCAGCTGAAGAACAAAAGCTTCAAGAATCGGAGTTCTGAATTTCAGCCTGAAAAGTTGGATGGGTCATAATTTGCTTAACCCTGCAAACGTGGGATCAGTTTTCAAAATGTACTTCTGGTTAGCTACTGTGACTTCTACAGACCACACACAGCACTCGCTGAATGTGTTGGCGGTGCCACTTCTGTCCTGGGGTCACCACTAGGCAAGAGAAATATGCATATAAACCTCCATGAAGCATTGTAGTATGCTTCCAGCCATGGAGAAGTGAATTAGATACCATGGGAGTCTATCCCACGCCCAGCATGTAGTTGGGAGCGTTTGTATTTCAGAAGCATTTCTAGGTAGGCCCTGTGGTATGATTGAGGAAAGTGGGTACGGTTGTGTCTGCAACCACTCCGGCTTCAGGAATTGCAGGCGTGCATCATAACGAAGGGATAGAGTTGGTAGCAGCCGGGTCATAGATGACTGCACCACCAGAACTAGTCACAACTATATCGTATTGCCCGCCTCAAATGATGTGCTGCTTGTAGATCACAAAAATAACTAAACAAATTTGGTTGGATGAGAGGCAATACATAGGCATAGGAACAGGCACTTAGGAACACAACAACACGCAATAACAAGCATTTACAGATGAATGTATTTATGGTGTTTTTATTCTTTGTTGCGCTTCACATGATACATTCAGCCAACGCGTTTCGCCCAAACATGGGCTTCTATATGGCAGTATGGTATTACGGTATTAGCCGCAAGTGAAAACCTGGAACCATTTCGATAAGCAACGTCCTCAAGCCAGCATGGTGGACGTCGCTTACGGACACGGTTCCAGGTTTTCACTTGCAGCTAATACTGTTTTGAAGAACTCCATACTCCAAAATACCAGTACAAACAACAACAAATGTTATTGTTTAAAATTATTAAAAATTATTACAACATGCATTTGAAATCATCGTTAAAAATTAGTAAATATTGTACTGAATTGCTCACAATGTAAATGAATAGACTGTACCATCAATAAAATCTCAAATAATTCATTTTGTTTGTACACTTCTTACTTGGCTAAGCTTTTCAGTATACACTTCCTATTCACTGTTTTCATGGGTCTACTTGTTGTAGGAGAGATTGAACTTTCCTCATGTATTTGACCCCCCTACATGCCAACATAGGAGATGATCCATCCAGCCATCGAATTACAGCTTGCCTGCATGTTCGAATATTCAGTTTATTAAAAATGTTCTTTAAAAACTGTCTCCTTAGATCTATAAGAGCTGGGCAAGCACATAGCAGGTGAGTTAGTGTTTCATTTTGATATCCGCATAGACGACAGTAAAGGTCAGTGTGACTACCTTTCCAGGATGGTAGCAAGTCCTTTGAAAACTGTAGGCCCAGCCGATGTTCTATGTATCTTTGTTTTATTTGTATATTAAAATGACTTTCCAAATATGGCTGTGGTTTTATCCCGGAATAGGAGTTTATTACTGTCCACCCGTGTCGTCGTTTTGCGGTGCTTGATTTGTCTTCCAGGTAGGATTTCCATTTGACCGCATTGTTTGTAATTTTATCAAAGTTATTTCTATCTGGCATCAAGTCCCATGTTGAATTGATTCCTAAACAGGTCAAGGATTGTGACAACAAGTCTCCCCAACTGTGAGTCACGTGCTGTTTCTGCTGGATATCGATTTCTTTCCAACACAGGTTGTCCAGTGAGCCTTCTTCTGATGCACGTATTTTATGACAAAGTTTCGCAAAAGTACCCATACTGCGAAACCTCTGATTCAGCAGGCCAAATTCTAAACGGACCTGCGCCGGTGATGCTGATTTTGGGAGATTTAAAGCTGCCTTGTATACCTTTGTTTGCAGGCTGTTTAACAGCCCCGCCTCTTTGCCACACCAGGTGGCCAATGCGTAAGACAAGGTAGGTAAGGTTTGCGCTTTTATCACTTTCAGCAGGTGTGTGTAGTTTGGGCAACTTAGTTTTTTTTGTAATTGCCGGTATGCATAAATCAGGGAATGTGCTTTTGCCTTCAGGTCTAATTTGTGTTCCTTGTTTGTTGGGCCTCGCCCCAGTTTCAGACCTAGGTACTTGTATGATACTTCCTCCTTTATTGGGGTGCTGTTTGCGTTCCATATGAATGTTGGTTTTTTCGGGTCTACGATGCGGACCACTTTGGTTTTCTCTTTATTCAGTTCCAAGCATTCGTGTTTCAAGTAAGTGACCAATTTGTTGATCATATTTTGCAGGCCTATTGGGGTTTGACTCAGAACAACAATATCGTCAGCGTACTGCAGGAAGGGGATTGGGATTTTTGACAGGTGCGGTGGATGACCTTCCCCGACCTGCATGTGACTGACGATGTCTGCCATGTAGAGATTAAATAAGCTTGGGGCCAGTACACAGCCTTGTTTTAAGCCCTGTTGTGTTTCAACTTCAGCCGTGATGCTGCTACCGTCTCCCAGTTTGACTCGTGCCCGGGTATCACTATACAAGCTTAATATTGCCTCCAGTAGGTTCTCCGGAAGGCCCCATGATCTCAATTTGTCCCATAGTCGGGTTCGATTCACCCTGTCAAAAGCTGCTCGCAGGTCTATAAAACAAGCATACAATCTCGTCTTCTTTATTTCCGCTTTTTCCTTCAGGAGAGCCAGAGTTATTACGTTTGTTAATGTGCCAGTCCTTGGCCGGAAACCCGTTTGAAACATAGGTATGATCTTTGTGTCTTCCATCCAGTCTTGAAGGTGTGACAGTAGGCATGACCCATATAATTTTCCCTCCACGTCCATCAGCGATATCAGCCTATAGTTCCCCGGCACGTTATGATCACCTTGTTTGAAAATGGGATGGATTATACTCCCGTTCCAGGACTTGGGCAGCTTGTTCTGTCTGTAAATTGAGTTAAAGAGTGGTGTTAAGTATTCTGCCCAGAACTCAGGGGAATGTTTGAAGATGGCGTTTGGAAGCCCATTAGGACCTACTGCACCCTCTTTTTTCAGGCGTTTTATTATTAATTTTAGCTCGCCAGCTGTTACTAGGGTGTCTGATACTGTATCTTCTGATTGTTCTAGTGTTATAGTTGATTTGTTGACAAAATTCCCTATATTCCTATTTTCGCAGTCCGGAAATGGCTTCTTTGTGTCTTTAGGTGGAATGTTTCGTGTTCCCAGAATTTTTCCCGCATGTTCAGAGTTTCTAGCTCATATTTCGCACTCTGTTTTACAGAGCCACTTTTGACCCTCCTCCCTGTCAAGAAACATGTTTTTGACGTGCTTGATCCACTTACTTTCTCCAATGCCTGCCTCCTGTTTTAGATAATTGCCCTTTGTAAGTTTATTAATGATACCCCAAAAAGTTCAGGCATTTTTATGTTTCCCGGCAATTAATAATTTTGACCAGATTTCAGTTTGGTATGATTTTTTTGCGTTATTCAGCAGAATCTTGTATTTTTTCCGCATGGCCTTTAATTTCGCCTTATCCGGTATTTTTCCACTTTTTATTGCTATTACTTGCTTCCGTACTTTGCGTGTGATTTTCCTTTTTTCCTCTCGTAAGGTATTATTATACCAAGGCTTCTTCCCGGTGTCATACCGTCTCATGGTCTGTTTTGTAGTTGGCGGGTTTCTGGTTAAGGCCTTACATAGATATTCCCATGTTTTTATCGGATTTTCTTTTTCCTTCGGTGTTAGTCTGAGCAATTCTTTTTTAAATTTGTCCATTGTCGGTTTTATGTCCTTTCCACCCCATTTCAGTTTACGTAGATTGAATTTTTCCGTATACTGAACGACGGTTTTTTGATTTTCAGTCTTGTTGGCCAAAATTTTTATTTTGGTGATTAATGGGAGGTGATCGCTTTCTATGCATTGCTCAACCGAGAACGAGCTTACCATCGGTGTCAAATTGTTGCTTATTATTGTGAAATCTATTGATGACTTCCGATTTCCACTTACAAAGGTTATAGGTATGACTCTTCCCCCATTTCATTCTTGTTCAAAATGAAGAGACCCAGATCTTCGAGATCATGAATTATTTTATCGTCTATTGTTAGGTTGCTGTTAAAGTCTCCTGTAATGATCATGGAATATGATTTGTAAGTGCTTTGCAATGCCCTGATCAAGGTTATCAGTGTTATCAGTTTTTCCTTTTTCTGTTTCTTTTCCGGATGTACATAAACATTAAGCACTAAAAGGTAGTGAGTGCGTGAATTTGAGTCCAGCCTCTCTGTAAGTTTTATTGCTTGTAACCAATTTACCCCAGTGTCCACTTCTTCCACTTGCCACCTATATTGTTGGGTGATGTACGTTGTTAAGCTTCCTCTCGGGTGACCAAATTTAGAGAATTTTTCGGCGAGGACATGAAACTCTATATAACCAGGGATGGAAACTTGGCACAAATTCCAAGTTTCTTGTAGTAATATTAGGTCATGTTTTTCCAAGAAGTTTGCGGTTTCATGGTCTTGCCCAATGTTGTTAAAGCCATGAACATTCCAAGAGCAGAGGCTGATCGTGTGTGTGTTTGAGCCAATGGGTTGGTTATTGCTCACTAGTTTTCCTGCCAATTCCTTTGGGCTACCAACTGTCACCTGTAGATGTAGTTTGTTGTTCTCCTTTGTGTTTTCGGTCTTGCTAGGAAGACTTATCGCTCAAAACCTTTGCGACCCAGGACCAGTCGGTGGTCTGTTCCCGGGTGCCACCTTGCTCCACTGATTTTACCTGTCTATTTTTTTTTGTGATATTTTTTGTGGAGTTACTGAGCGTGCACTCCTTAGGCATGTTTTTTGGCCGTTTCCCTCTTCCAATTTAGATTTTCCCACAGTTGTACTTTTTAAGAGGGGAAATGGATATTTGTTCCGTTGATGACACCTCAGCTCTATGCCCCATGCCTCGAAAGACATACTCGTAGCAAATATTCTATCTACTATGGCCTTGGATGACCAGGTAGTTAACGACTCCTCTATCTCTGGGTTGTTTTTTGTGCATTTCAATTCTACAGACAGGAGGTCTTGGGATGATATGTCGTCCAATTCTGGGATTTCTCTCAGCAGCCGCATTATATTCCCTCTGTTCAAAAAGTCTTTTCCCCCTGTTGTCTGATATTCTGGTATGAATGACAATTTTTCGTTGGTTTCTCCATTTGATTGAGGTGGCACTTTTGTTTCTTTTTTTTCTTGCCATTGTATATCATATGTTATTTCACCCTTTGCGTTTATTGTTCGCCCTTGCCCTTGAGTATTTATTGTTCTTTCTCCAGACGTCACCGCTGTTATTTTAGGATGGGCACTGGGCTCATTGATTTTGCTTGTATTCGACTTAATATCGGTGTTGTTTTTCTGTGTATCCGCAACTTTATCATTCTTTGTATATTTGGATATCTGAATACACGCTGTATGTTGGTCTGTTTGTTGAAGCCTGCAAGTACGCCCGTGTTCATTTGAGTTTATTTTTATCGGCGTTCTTCTTTTATCCCTTTCGTCGGAATGTTTTGTGATTTGCATTTGGTTATTTTTGTCGCCTACATCTTGTTTTGTTTCTTCGTTGATTGTGGCGTTTTGGGTCCGCATGTCTTGATTTGCTGAATTGGCCTCGGGTATTTGGTTTTCGTCTGACTGATGAATCATGACTGTCTGATATACACGGGCCTCTTGGCCTAAAACCCTTTCCTCGTCCTCGACTTGAGGCTTGTCTTTGCCCTGGGATCGTTTGTTTTTTGGTTTTTGAGTATTCAAGTTTTTATTCCCTTGTGTGTGTTTTGGTTTTTCGGAGATAGGACAGATTGATAATTTAGTAATCAGGCTATTCCCATTCTCTTGATTTAGTTGAGCTGATTGGTCTTGGGCCTTATCTGTATGTTTTGAAATGATAACTTCAGTAACTAATTTCTCTTTCCTTGAAGTGGTGTGGTGAAAGATAGGATACATATGAGTGTTTGTCGAAGGTTGGATTTTGAGCTGTACCCTCCCTTTCCTGGCGCGCTTTCTTTCTCGTTTTGTTAACTTTGTTTTTGTTTAGACCGTTGTACTTTTTGTGTCATCTATTTGGCCGGTTCTCTGATCTGAATTTTCTTCACTTGTCTTACTTATCTCTTGTTCCAATTCGCTGTTTTGGTTAAGATCTTTTACTTTGTTTGGACTCTCAAATTCCGCTTCGGCCTTCTTTACCCCACTGGGACTCAGTTTATTTTTAGTTTGTTTTGTTACAGCTGATGATTGAACTGCCTCTAGTATGTCTTTTAGTATTTCCGGTAGGTTTGCCAAGTTGTCCACTAGTTTGCCACATACACAGCTTGGCTGGTTTGTCTCTGTGTGGGGACCCTTATCAACCCTCCTTGGCAGCAGGGTTGCCATGTGGTCCAGCTTGGTATTAATACCTGAAATGTGACCAGCAATAAGGGTTATTAGGTCAATCTGAACATCCATTTTATCAGACTGGAAATTCAAGGCCTTAATTGCCTGGTCCAAGGTGTTTAATAGTGTTTTGCTCCATGGGGCCTTATAGAGCTCTCTGAGCGGTATTTCCAGGACATCTGGCTCCTCTTCTGACCTACTCATGGATTATATTGTAATTGGTGATGCTAGGTTTAGTTTGCTTTTTGACCATCCTTTAGTTTTTTCTTGACTTTTGTCCCGTTTAGTGGGGTTGTCGTCTGGGTGTAGTGGAGTAGATTCCAACCTTTCACTAACACTTGTTCCCTGTTCCTGGTCTTCTTCCAGTATATTTTTTACTTTCGTAACTTGGTATTCTTGTAACTGGGATTGGGTTTGTTTTTCTATTTGTCTGACATGACTTATGTCGTCAGGTAGGGAAAGAGAGGTTAGCCATGTGTCCTCCTGTATAGTGATGGGCCCAGCCCCCATTTTTCCCATTATTATTGGTTTTTCCTTGGCCTGGCCCTTATCCTTATCCACAATCTTTGTTTCCTTGTCTTTTTCAGGAGTTTGGGAATTATTCTTGTTTATCTGGGCTAATACCACTACTGGCTTGCAAGTGCCAGAATTACTCTTTGACTTGACAATGATCCGAGAGGTTTGTAGCTGATCTATTGTATTATTTGTTGAGCTGTTCTCAGTGTAGAATTTTTGAACTTCTTTTTTTTCCTCCTTCTTACTGTTTGATTGCAGCTGCTCGTTCTCTTTTATCCTTGATGCTGGTGATATTGGGCTGGGAAGGAGGGCTTGTTCCTGCGTTTGCCCGTAGATGGCAGCCATGGGGTCCTTTAGAAAAAAGAATTTTTGTATCCCAATATTGTTTTGTTTTGGGCTGGTTATCGCTAGATCAGGTGCAGACACTAGTCTCTCTCTTTGTTGTAGAACCTTCTTCTTTTTTCTACCAGTCTTTAGTGTGCCCTGGTTTGTTTCTTCTTCGTTTCTTTGTAACCTTACTCTTATATCCTGCCGCACTTTCCCGGATCTCATTCTTCCCGGCTTGTTTAACAAGGTCCGTCAGGTTACGTGTTTCCCGGCTCTCCGGTTATATTTTTATTTTCTCTTTCTCTCTCTTTCTCTTCTAATATGGATGATTGACTTATGTTTTGTGTTTTTCTTTTCTTTATATTTTCCGTACTACTCCTCCGGTCTGCTTTAGTTACCGGGCCTCCCAAGACCTTCCACAGTGCTGATGCAGCTGGAGTCTTGAGCTTCCACTCCTAACACTGCTTCTCCCGCTTTTGTCACTGGTGTTGCTGGTGTCGCTAGTATCTGAAGGTACAGATCCACGCCACCTCCAGCTCTGTTTCCCGCTCTGCTACCCGCTCACCTCCCAAGCCTATCTGCTCCTCTCTAACTCCCGCCGCGAGTCCGCTCCTTGCCAAGTCACCACCTCAGCTTTCAACAACCTTGTGCTAGGATATGGCACCAGGAGTTGAGGGGCGGCTAGATCACGACACACATAGAGTTGGAGCAGCTGCCGTCAGGGAGGGACAGCGATGTGTCGTTGCGGTATATAGCGGTATATGGTGGAGTGACTGCTCTCTCTGCCGTTGCAAAGTGCTTTAGCGTCAAATCTCGCCCGGGCAAAGCCCTTCTAGCAATCAGTCTCACCCGGGTATCTGCACTCAAATCTCACGAACATCAACTGTTATCACACTGTCAGTCAGCTTTTATCGGCGCTCCTCTCCTCCTCTCCTCTGCTGCAATGGGCAATTTGGCAATACTGAACAATCCGAAAAGATGATTAAAAACGCCTTCCATACAATTGCGCCGCTTGCTAAGGCTGACCTCTCACCCGAAGTTCTGCTGCATGATGAAGTCCTGCCGGCTGTAGTCCGTAGCCCGGCCCCCGTGAAGGCCCCCACAGGGTTGAAGAACCTGATATTGCTGGTCCTGGCCCTCCTGGCCCCCTGCGGACACCCCTGCGGACATCCCCAGTGAACCGGGAAAATACCGGGAAATGCCAATCAGGCTCCGTCAGCTCAGGTGGACCTCCGCCTCCTCGACTCTTGGTTCTCGCCTTCTGACCTTCTGGCGCCTCCACCACCGTCCACGTCTAGGGGGGGGCACAGAGTCTCAAAGACACGAGCGGGGGCTTCTCTGGGGGCTTCTCTGCTCGTGTCTTCTCTGCTCGTACTGCGGAGTATGCTGGCGTCCCACTCGGCTTCTGCCTCGTTTGCCTCGTTCGCCTCGTCACAGTCCTCTGCTGCCCTCTGCTGTCAGAAAGCCAGTTCCGTCTCCAATCAAGCCAGTTCCGTCTCCAAACCAATAAAGACTCCCCAAAATACCAGTAGAACTTTGCTCTACCATGAGCTTAATGTTTATGCACTAGGATTCGTTTCTAATAATCCTCTTGGACACACGCGTCACAGGGCACGCCTATCGTAATACCATACTGCCCTGAAGAAGCCCATGTTTGGGCGAAACTCGTTGGCTGAATGTATCATGTGAAGCGCAACAAAGAATAAAAACACCATAAATATA
The DNA here is from genome assembly GCF_964261635.1 of Lissotriton helveticus. Classification (NCBI taxonomy): domain Eukaryota; kingdom Metazoa; phylum Chordata; class Amphibia; order Caudata; family Salamandridae; genus Lissotriton; species Lissotriton helveticus. The sequence goes on from NC_136058.1 coordinate 213,344,661, forward strand.
TTCATCTGTAAATGCTTGTTATTACGTGCTCTAGTGCATCATAATGAAACAAGTGGTGTGCAAAGTGCGTCTGCACCACTAAATAGCAGAGGTAAAAATTGGAGACATTAAACCCTTGCATTAATTTGGCAGGGTCAAGGTTTGTCAGTTGACTCTGGGTTGTTTGCGACCCATACCAAGCGCATTAGCATGCCGCGTAGGGTGTCATAAAATACATTAGTCAAGTCTATCGGGATGTTGAGGAATAAGTATAGAAAACAGAGTAATTCCACCATATTTATGATTGCTATTCTGCCCGCAATGGATAGTGGAAGTTTAATCCATTGATGTATTTGGGATGATAACTATCCATTGTGGGACCATAGCTGTGGAGCCCAACCTCAGTACTTTAATGGTGGAGATAGGTGCCAAGGTATCTGGTGGGTCTGTACACCATTTTAAGGGAAATTCTAGGGGACAAGAGGCTGTGGCATCTGTCAAAGGAAAGATTTCAGACTTGTTCCAACTAATTGCAAGACCTGTTAGCGCGCTGTAACGGATTACCTCACAAAGTAAGGCTGATAGGTTGCTCTCAGGGTCCCTGACAAATAGCAATATGTCATCTGCATACAGAGAGGTAGTGAGGTGGCCACTGTGGAATGTAGGCCCCTCATTAAGTGACGCTCCAGGAAATGTTGAACTACGGGGTCCAGGGAGTTGATTAATAGAAGAGAAGACAGAGGGCATCCCTGCATAGCGCCGCAGGTTAATATAAATTGGTCGGTTAAGGTGCCATTAATTTTTAAGCAAGCCAGCTGGGTAGTATAAACTAGGCAGACACGCTTTCGAAACTCATTGGGAACTCTGAGTTCACTCAATATAGCAAATAGGAAAGGCCATTCTAGCAAATCAAAAAAAAATTCAGCGTTGAGTAAAACTGCTGCAGCAGGGAGCTCTGGATCGATCTAATTGAGAATAGCAATATGGTCCGCAAATTAACCGATTCGGGACAAACTCCAATTGTAATGTAGAAATTATTTTGTCCATAAGTAGGGAAAGGGGAGTGGCAAGGACCTCTGCTAAAATGTTATTATCGTGATTCATTAACAACAGTAGCCTATAAAAGGTGCACTTGTATGGGGGTCTGCCTAGTTTGAGCAATTGTCAGAGGGAGGCTTCCATGCATCAGGGACTCTGCGTATACATCAAGCAGGTGTGCGGCCAGTATCATTCTGTAAGTCCTAGAGAGAATTCCAGTAAAACCGGAGGAACGTGTGCCGCTCAGATCGTCGATGGCCTGTAATATCTCTATGCATGAAATAGGGGAAGCAAGAAATTGCTGCTGTCCCGTATCTAGCCAAACCATAGCAACCTCCGCCAGTTAGTTTGTGACTTTGTAAACTAAAGTATCACATCGTGATGTGTATAGCTGAGCACAACAGTTAAAAAAAGCATCAATTGTATTGTTGCAGTTGGTGACGGAGGAGCCATCATCAAGTGGGAGGTGTGTGATTAATGAAGGCTGATACGCGGACGGAGTAATGCAGCCAGAGTACCGCATGGCCTCTCCCCCTCACCATAGAACCGAGCCTGCGCATATTTACCAAGGAAATTGACCTCATGGGTATCCAACTCCTGGAATCCCTGCATTATGGAAGCATGCTGATGTAACAACGAAGGGGAATCATCGGTCAGAGTTTGTCTGTCAAGGGCCTTCAGTGTCATTTAAACTGTTGCCAGCTCCCCTCGTATGGAGCTCAGTACTCCGGAGTGCTTGGCTATGCTTACCCCTCTGATGTATGCCTTAAAGGTACCCCAAAGTGTTGAGTGTTGTTGTACAGTTCCCATGTTGAGTTGGAAATTTTAAATCATTGTGTCTCACACTTCAGCATGGAAAACATCATCAAGCAGCGCATTCGTGGGGAAGCGCCAGGGTGTGCGAGGCAGTGTGGGCTTGGGAAGTTGGAGAGTGAGGAGCACTAGGGAATGGTACAACAGGGTTCTGGTGAAGGGTTCAATGTCAGAGAGTGCAAGTATTTAATTTTGGGTGAGATATCAATGATCAGTGTGAGAACAGGATACATGTGGAGGGGAGAAAAAGTGTAGCTCCTGGTGGACAAGTATTTGGAACATCAGGCACCTGCAAAGGGAGAGGATTGAATGAGAGTGGAGAATGCCTGGAGGGAGTAGGCTTTGGTAATATGGCCTGTACCTGACGAATACACAAAGGGCTCCCGAGTGTGATTAAAGTCCGCCCATAAGCACTGTGTGTGCCTGCATTTGAATAATGGGTGTGGAAATGTCAGCAAATAATTTCAGGGCATCCATGTTGGGGGCGTAAATGTTAGCCAGTAGGAGGGGCATGTTACCTAGCGTGCCAGAAACTAACAGATAGCGACCTTCAAGATCTGCTGTTACTTCATGTTATACAAAAAGGATCACTCTATGCACTAAAATAAAAACACCTCTTGAGTACGGGCAGTAGTTAGCGAAAAAACTATTTTCCCACCAATTGGCAATGTAGCAGTTAAGAGAGCGAGAAGCACAGTGGGTTTCCTGTAAAAAGGCTGTGTCTAATTAAGTACAACAGTACTTGACAGCCCTTCCTTGGGTTGGATAAACCCCATACATTCCAAGTTATGCATTTTAATATCACATTCTTAACCTCAGCAGTGAGCACCAGCATTTAGAAAGGAAGAGAAAAAGATAAGGATATTGGCACATGAGTACTAAGTAAGGCAACTTCCATTGTGTATTCATTCCCTTGCATAAAATTCAAAGCAATAGTAACTAATAATTCAATATAGTAACACCCAAATCCCCGACCCGCATCGGATAACTAATACCACGCTACAGTTGAATCCCATCAAAAACACAACTAACCGGAGGTAGAAACAAATAAATTGAGTCATCCTTGGGGGGGGAGGCAGCACTCAGGGGGGAGCGCCTATTTCCCATGGTATGTTAGTGTAAAAGAAGGCCTTATGAGAAACGGAGGTAGAGTCTGTATAGATTTATGCCAGCACAATAGCAACAAGCAACCGTCCAAGCACCATGTGGTCAGTCATATATGTTAACAGTTCTTAAAAACAATATCAGGCCGGATAAGCAGGATGGGGAATGGGCAGGAGAGCAACCCCTCCCCCACCTTCAGCCGGCCAGACCCATCCAATATAGGTCTGCTCCCAGTACTGAATAGCCCCAGCAGCAGGATAAAAGATGTGGGTCTTGCTGTTTACTTGTACTCGTAGTCGCAATGGTTATAGCACAGAGTATTTTATATTAGACTTCTGGAGAAAGTGTTAAGCTTCAGTAAAGTTATGCCGTGCCTCTTGCACAATTGGAGTGAAATCAGGGAAAAAAGCAAACGTCATACCCTGATATTGTAGTGCAACTTTGTGTAGAATTGCAACGCAATCCTGATTGTTGAGAAGCTTGGCAATATTCAACCGGGAAGGTTCTACAGCCACCGGTCAAACCCCAAGGGTCCTGTGGGCTCTTTCAATTGCAAACGTGTATGAGAGGGCTTCCCTTTCAAAATGTTCAGTGAGTAGATGTTCCACATGTGAGCTCATGCATCCGGTGTTTAGTGGATTCCGCAATTCCAGCTATGCATATATTATTTCTAAGCAATCTTGCATCCAAGTCTTCTGCTTTCGCAGCAGTTTGAGGATCCTCTTGAATTTATGAATGTGCTTGGTGGCTGAGGAGCCTGCAACTTTAAGAACCAAAATGTGGTGTTCAGCAGTATAAATGCATGTTTCATGCGGTTCGGTTTGTTCGTGCATGTTTTCCAGTCAGGCCGCAAGTGTATTCAAGCAGGTGTCCACTGATCTGCACCTTGGGTGCAGTTCGGCTAATATAGTCGCTGTGCCCTCCGGCGCCAGAGGATCCAGCTTAGCGGTGTCCGAGGTTGCCCCACGAGAGACCTCCTCGTCCCCACACATGGGGGTCTTCGCAATATCAAAAGAGAACGGGAGCTGACGAGGGTCAGAGTACCCCAATATGAAGGCAGGTAGTAGAGAATTAGGGGCTGTAACTGTTTGGAGCAGTTGAGGATCTGCAGGTTAGTAGGAGAGAGAGCTACACCTCTGCGTTTGGTAGAGCCAGGGGTTATTAACATTACCGCCAGTTGTCAGTGAATTAGCACCTATTTAAAGTGCCCAATGTGGTGTCCCACCAACAATGGAATCGTCGTGTCAGCATAGATTATAGGTGAGGCTCAGACTTCCAGAGGACAACAGTAAAAAGTAGCAGGTCAGGCAAGTTTTTGACCAGGGCAGCCCGCCAGTATACAAATCAGAATGCTCTGCGAGCCCGCACAGCCAGGACTGCTAGGAGCATGCAGCTGGTCAGCTAGGAAGAGTGTATAGCAGCTCACAGCATCAGCTGGAACACCATGCCACAAGGGTGATGCATCCGGTAAGTTCCAGTCCGCTAAGATTGTAGTGCTTCATTCCGGCAATTATCAGTAGCTAGTCGCCGCCACATATCGCTAGCAGGGCCGAGGCCAGGCTAGCATAGATCGGCACGAGAGCGCACCATATAACACAACGCCATGTTCAGTAGTGCAGCTTATTGGTGTGGAATGGTGGATGGTTCTGACATTCTCGAGCCCGCCAGCCCGAGTGCCATGAACTGGAGTTGCTTAGGCTGCATGAGCATCAATTATGGCAGAGCGGCTAGGAGCGGCTGCACCGCTGCCCTCAGGCTTGCCCGCAAACCCTATCAATGCAGGGCCTCTGAGGGAAACATCAGGCCACCGCCAGCTGCCAAGCCGCGGCACCAGGGCTGGACTGGCTACAGGGCCGTTTGGATTGCTGCCAAATAAATATTTTTGGTTTTTGGAGACGCTTCGTGGAGCGGCGACGGCGGTGTGTTGGGGGCCATTTGCACTACCTGTCCCAGGCGCCCGTGGGAGTGACCATCGCCTGCACCAGCCCTCCCTTCCTGCCCAGGAGCATTGAAAAACAGCTCACGCCTCCTGCTCTGCGGGAGACGCTTCGTGGAGCGGCGGCGGTGGTGTGTTGGTGGCCATTTGCACTACCTGTCCCAGGCGCCCGTGGGAGTGACCAGCGCCTGCACCAGCCCTCCCTTCCTGCCCAGGAGCATGGAAAAACAGCTCGCCCCTCCCGCTCCACGGGAGACGCTTCGTGGAGCGGCGGCGGCGGTGTGTTGGGGCCAGGCGCCCGTGGGAGTGACTAGCGCCTGCACCAGCCCTCCCTTTCTGCTTGGAGTCTCTTAAAGGTCAAATGCCACTTCCGCCCCACAGGACGTGCGCAGGCGTGCGCCAGACTAAGCTCGGGCAAAGGGTGGGCCGTGTGTGGCCGCCCGGTGCCGGGAGAGGCCGGGCCGGGCCACACCTCTGACATTTGATAGCAGCAATGGGTAAGAGAAAGAAGCATTGCCCTGGGGTGCATGAGGGGAACCAAGCTAAGGTCGCTAGGAAATCGGAATCCATCATTACATACTTTATTTATTTATTTTATACCATTTTTAAATGGGGGTTCAATCTAAAGAAATCGCTAACGCTGAGAAAAGAACTGGGCTTGGGCACCGCTAATTTAGCACCTGCGTTAGCATACAATCAGACTCCTACCATACCCTTGGAACCGAACATTGTGATCTGAAAGGCCCCCACAGTGGTTGAGCCCCATTCAGGTCTGTCAGATACACTGGCGGCGACAGAGATTCAGGAGGCACAGGAGGACAAAATTTGCGATGTTCCCTTAAGACAGCCACCCGTTAAGCACAGAGCCGCGAAAAAACTATGAGGAGGCAAAAACCTGTAGTTGCGACCCATTGTTCGGACCCTAGTTCGAGGGACTACCTTGGGAAATTGGCGGAGGACCTGTTCATAGCGCGTTTGGAACCTGCTCTAGTGGCTATCGCCACAGACATTGTGGACACCCTCCATACCTGTGTCGCAGGTCTGCTAAGAAAATGTGATAAAATTGACCGGTTCATTAAACAGTACACAGGACAAGGGGGGTGTTGTTCTCAGCCTCAAGATATTATTGTTAATAGGGCCAGGGCCGATAACGTGAATATGGAGACTCAGGCTCTAAGGGAGAAAAGCCCGGAAAAGTTAACTGGAAGTTTGTTGCCTGTCTCTATTAAGGAGGGACAGGGGAGTTCCAATACTGGAGCGAGCAATACTAGGAGACCTGCTCTAGAGAGAAATAGGCAGTATATTCAGCAGGGCTTGACCCTGGAGTTACCACCGGAGGCTGCCCCTTTGGTGGCTGTCTTCACAGGGGTCCCCCCACTAAAGTACGGCACAAATGAATCAACCCACGATTCCATGATGCAAGCCAGTCATTGGTGTGCTCAACACAGTAATGGAGGCGCAGATATCACAGGATCTATCATCATGGCAAGGAGGGTCAGTTGGGTTGGACGTTGCCCAAAAAGTAACTCGGGGGATTGTGTGGTGGTCAATTTTAATAGCTGGGTAAGTGCGGAAAGATTATTCTGGGATGCCTCAGAGGTAGACAATGAGAGCATTAGACCACTCCCTTTGGGTTACTTCTATCCCTCTGCGAAGCCTCATGCCCAGTATCCGATCTTAACGCGGGCACGGCCCACTCGATGCATCCTGCCAATGACCCCACATCTAAGTCACGATACCACAAAACTTAGATCAGTTGGGGGGGCTGCCACAGAGGGCTGAAAGGGTTCTCACGATGTTAACATCTGTTTCCCCCCCACGGCATCCGTTTAATGCGGAGTTAGGTCTTTCAAATCGTTTCTCCCCTTTGTCACACATGGAGTCTAACGATTGACAATCTGCTAGTATTCAAGGGCAAGGTGTCACAGTCGAAGGGCCTAACCAGACAGCATCATGTAAGATTTTGAGTTGGAATGTGTCCGGCATTAGATCCAAACAAACATATGCCATTTGGGTGGATTTTGTCAGACAGTATGATATTATTGCCATGCAGGAAACCTGGGACGCCGTAAGTAGTTTTAGTTTGGATGGGTACTTAAGCTTCGTTATTCAAGCCGTGGCAGGGACTGTGGGGAGATCTAAGGGTGGTTTACTCTTCCTCTTTTCGCTTAATCTGACAGGTGTTTTTTAAAAACTTGATGCAGACTCCAGTAATATTTTGATTGTTGAATGGAGCTGTAATTACCTGCAGAAATATTTACTAATACATTTTTATAATTCTAATGATGGCTCACAGCACAATGAGCACCTATGTGCTTTGGACTAGTTTTTGTCAGACTTTAAACTCAAACAGAACTGTGTACCAGAAGTGATTCTTTTGGGCGATTTTAACATACATCCATGTAAATGGAACTGTTATCTAGGCGAACCCTTTGGGGCTCTAAGTGGTGGGGTTCCTCACTTTGAGCATAGTAGGCAAGGAGAGGCTCTTGAGGACCTTCTCTCTAACATGAACCTATTCGAACCTAGTAGTGAAGAAGGAGGGGAGAGGGTACCCACTTTTATAGGGCGGGGATTAAACACAGTCATTGATTATATTTTTCTATCCCCCGCAGTCCTGGCCAAGTTCTTATTCTATAGAGTGGTGATTTCAAACTTTAGTGACCACAATCCGGTATTGCTGGAGAGGGGAGCTTAGTGGCCCTAAGGAAACCAGGATGGGGTCTATAGGAGTTTATCCATAAAAGATCAAGGGAGAAGGATCAAAGGGGATAAGGTGGTCCCGGAAGTTTTTTTTGAGGAACTCACAATTAAGGCTGAGACAAACTTTGCAATCTGCCTCAATGGCGCGGCCTCGGGCGCCGAGATTTTAGGTGCCTATATGGCTATATGTAACCTGATTGCCAAAAATTTAGAGGTAAAAAGCAGAGCTAAACCTAGGAAGGCACAAAAATGGTTCAACAGTAATTGCTCAAGGGCTCCTGGAGCTCTACTCCTGGCACTTAAGAAAAGGCCTAGAGATAGAGCTCTAGTGGTATCCCTGCGTAAGAACTATAAAATAGCCATTGCTATACGCAAACGCCAAATTAAAGAGGAGGCGTGGGATAATCTTCAATCCATTGACGTGCTCAGGGATAGTAGGAAGTTCTGGGCAACCATAAATCAGCCGTTCTTCTCGGATCAGGAAAATTTAGAGATGGACTATGTAACCCCCGATGAGAGTTGGCTTCAACACTTTAAGAACATTTATGACGAGGGGCATCTTGAGCCACCGGAAGTTGATACTATTGTTTCTCACCATGTACACCCCGTTAAATTCGATTTGACTGAGGTGGAGAAGGCTATTAGAGAAATGATAAAAAAACATAAAGCCCCAGACTCCGATGGGGTACCTGCGGATTTATATAGTCTTTATCCAAACTTTTGGGCTAAGATTTTGACTAATGTTTTTAATGCCTCATCATCAATAGGCGTCCCACCTTCGTGGGCCACAGCAGTCATAGTCCCAATTTTTAAAAAGGGGGATAGAGGGGACCCCGCTTGCTATAGGCCAAGCTCCTTGTTAGACTCTGCAGTAAAAAATTTAGGCAGAGTGATTTTACACAAACTTGGGGATTGGCTAAAGGACAGGGGGGTGCTCTCTAACCTCGAGTATGGTTTTAGAGAACATAGAAGTACCATGGACCAATGTTTAAACTTACATCTTCTTATAAGCAAGTATACAGTGGACAAGGCAGGGCTGTTGAACATGGGTTTAATGGACCTTTCATCGGCATTCGATTTAGTCAATCGTTCAAAAATATGGCTAATCCTCCGGGAAATAGGTATAGACTCCGCATTGGTTCATTTTTTTAAGTGATTTGCACCAGGACCTCTCTGCTTCAGTTAGGGTCCCTAGGGAGGGGCGGTGCACTGGCCAATTTAGCTCAAGGAGGGGTGTCAGACAAGGATGCATTTTGGCTCCTCTACTTTTTACCATTTACATTAATGCCCTAGAGGAGTCCCTGGGAGTGGCTACCTTGGATATACCGCGTGCAGGGGGATCGGGTATTCCGGTTCTCCTGTACGCAGATGACGCAGTATTATTGGCACGTACAGGTATGGGCCTACTGAGGCTGCTGGATCACTTCGGTAGCTTCGTGGAGTAACTAGATCTAAGAGTGAACATTAAAAAATCTCATGTAATGGTGGCCAGAGCAGGAAGAAAGAACATAAAGGCAAAAACCTTTACGTGCAATGGGGCGGAATTACTGAAGGTTCCAGTTTTCACTTATCTGGGGGTCTTTTTTGATGAGAAGGGTAATTGGGCCCCACAACAGAAGCTTAAGAGTAATGTTGTTGCAAAGATCTACCTCAGCACTCCTGGGCTTCTCGAAGAGGTTAGGAGCAAGACCGATGGAGGCAATGCTAAAGATCTACAAATCCAAGTGCCTAGCGATTGTCTCGTATGGGGCAGCCTTATGGGGGTATACATCTCTTAATAAAATACAAGTTGCAAAAAATTTGTTTTTAAGAACCCTCCTGTCACTTCCACAGTCGACGCCAACCTACACCCTACATACAGAATTAGCTTTGGGTTATATTTCAGACCACCTAAAAATGGCCCCACTGATCTGCTGGGTGAAAACGTGGTTAAATGAGGAAATCACCTTAAACCATTTGATTCTAAAAGATTGTGTAGCTCTGGATAAGGCAAACACGGTTCCCTGGCTGAGGTACGTTAGAGCGGCGTGCTTCAGGCTCAGTTGCCCGGAACTATACACATCACCTGAGGGCCTAAAAAAAGAGGATATAGGTTGGATTAAATGTAACTTTTTGAATATGTTGGAGTTGGAACGGGAAGAGCGGGAGCTAAGGAAACCAGGTGTTAGAAATAATTATGTGATAGTTACTTCCCCATCTATTGAACCGTATTTAAAAATTGTAACCAAGCCTTTCCATCGGTTTCTGCTGGTTAGATTCTGGTTCAATCTAATTCATCTTACTATAGGTACTTTTCCAAAGTGGGGAAAACCGGAAAATTCTGCACCCTGTCCCTGTGACATGTTTTCTACCCAAGATACTCAGCAAATATGAAAAGATACCTCTAGTCTGACCTATACATTTTACTCTAACGATTGAATCACAAAATATTTCAAAAAGGATGCAATATATGGAAGAAATCTTTTTATTTTGTTTAGGCATATTCTTTTTTACTTTTCCATTTCTTTCTTTTTTATCATATCTAGTGCACGTTCATTTTTTATAAATGGATTTTTTCAACATTTCATATGAATAAATCTACCTGACACTCATATTAGTGCAAAAACTCTTTTTTGGCAAGAACCCCATAAAGTCACCCTAAATTCATACCACTCAAACCGCCATGCACTCTACATCACTCATTCTCCAACCTCTGACATTATACTACTAACAAATAAGACACAAAATAATAAACATACAGCAAATAAAACTGCTGAGAATCCCCTATGAATTTTACAGAGCCAAGTGTTCAAGATCTCTTATTCATGGTGTTATACATTTTCCAATCTCTTTGTTCCTTTTCTTCTTTTTTTCCTTTTTTTTTGTTATAACTCTCCGTGTGGGGGTCTCAGACGCGTACGGCCTACGTACGTTTCGGTGATAAGTATAATTTAGTTCACCTTGTTCAGGGCCAACATAAAACTAGACACAGAACAAATATATAGACTCTATATTAAAAGCAGGCGGTTCTTTTATATCTTTTTCTATCAGGAAGAGATCACAGCCAGGCTGTAGCAGTTAAGCAAGCCGGACGCCTCCTCATAGACGTGCTGCTATTTTGAACCAGGATACCTTGCAAGACGCGGAAGTTTACATGCAGTAAAAGGAGAAGAGGAATTGCCATTAGCAACCCTAATATCTGTTTGTTAACAGAGTTCTAAAAATAGAGATATAAATATACGAAGCAGTCTCAAGCTACGAAGCACAGGAAAGCTAAAGGCAAACCTACCTTAGCATCAGAGTCTCTAATACGTAAGACCCTTCCCATACAGGATTTTGGCCATTGCCAACTTGTAAAAGTCTGACTGTTTGTAAGAAAGACAAAGAGTGATCTCTTCCTGATAGAAAAAGATATAAAAGAACCCCCTGCTTTTAATATAGGGTGTATATATTTGTTCTGTGTCTAGTTTTATGTTGGCCCTGAGGAAGGTGAACTAAATTATACTTATCTTCGAAACGTACGTAGGCCGTACGAGTCTGAGACCACCACACGGAGAGTTGTAACAAAAAAAAAGGAAAAAAAGAAGAAAAGGAACAAAGAGATTGGAAAATGTATAACACCATGAATAAGAGATCTTGAACACTTGGCTCTGTAAAATTCATAGGGGATTCTCAGCAGTTTTATTTGCTGTATGTTTATTATTTTGTGTCTTATTTGTTAGTAGTATTATGTCAGACGTTGGAGAATGAGTGATGTAGAGTGCATGACGGAATGAGTGGTATGAATTTATGGTGACTTTATGGGGTTCTTGCCAAAAAAGAGTTTTTGCACTAATATGAGTGTGTCACTTAGATTTATTCATATGAAATGTTGAAAAAATCATTTTATAAAAAATGAACGTGCACTAGATATGATAGAAAAAGAAAGAAATGGAAAAGTAAAAAAGAATATGCCTAAACAAAATAAAAAAAATTCTTCCATATATTGCATCCTTTTTTAAATATTTTGTGGCTCAATCGTTAGAGTAAAATGTATAGGTCAGACTAGAGGTATCTTTTCATATTTGCTGTTTATTTCCTTCCCTCTGGACCTAAAATTGCATTTGGGAGTACCCTTGTTTTTTGTTGCTTTTCTACCCAAGATACTCTACATTTTGTTATGTTCTGTGTGTATTACTCAGAGGCGAGGACATTTTTTTAAACCCTATATTATGTGCGGCTGGTTTCGTACAAGTGAGGCCTGCCCTTCTCTATTTGCAAAAGCTTAGCAGTACGCGTGTCATCTATAGCGTTGCAGGCTTCTTGGTGGCCGCGGCCCGGATTAATAACAAGAAGATAGTTTGTATGTAACTACCCAGTTGGACTCTCAGTGGGAAAATGGTTTTATCAACTGTATTTGACAGAGCCTATGATGAATTTTTGGATTGTAAATGGTATACTCATGAATTGTAATAATCAAACGCATATTTATTCATTTTTAGTCATTTTATACTGTTTTTAGGATGTATGTGTTCTTATTGTTCTTTTATGATTTTAATTAATCGAAATAAAGAGTTTTGACTGACTGACTGACTGGTTTCCTCTTTGGAAATCTTTGAATTTTATGACCTATTTTCTATTAATTTAAACCCTTGGTACTGAACAATATTGACTTATATGTTATAGGTCAAGATAAAGACATAGTCAGAAGTCAGAGAAGGAAAAACGTTCACTTTCCCTAGGTGCCCCTTGGTAAGGGGGGCCCTGGGCAATTGCTCACTTTGCCCATTCTTTAAAACATACCTGTCTACTTCCTAAATACATAGCTGATTAGCATTGTATGTGAATGGTTCTTGTCAGTGGTTGAAGTGGGCGGGATCTGAGAGGGACGACATGCTTATACTTTTTTATATCTAAGTAAACTAGTTCCCCTACTTGTTGTGAAAAGGTAACTGTTCCGGAACGGCTAATAATTCTTAGAGCTGAAATGCTTCAGCCGCAGTACAAGGCAGGGAGTCTCATGTGCTCTGAAACCGAGGGAGGGCCACACAACTAAACAACAAGCCTTCTTGCCAGGGTGTCTGCTTGTCTGAAACAAATGTAAATGTGCAGAATTGGTCAATCTCTCAATATAAAGGTTGCTTGGAAGCTGGTATGGGCTTTAATTCTCTAAACTGTGCCTTAAAAGACCAACATAATTTACAGAATATTCACCCCACCCCATTGTGCACAGCTTCAGAATTTCCGCATTTCTTTAATGTGCTTCGACCATTACATTTGAATTTTCTGTTCAGTACTGATAAACAAAAGCCACCGAAAACAGTTTACTCCGTTGTTATATGAACTGCGGATTAAATACTTGTGGAAGTTACGCACCGGTTTTACACATTATCTAACAAATAAAAAATCATCACAATGGATACTTCTCTTTGCTGCCCACATTTCCCATGATGCCAGCTGAAGTCTAGGATCTTGTTCCAATCTCATTGCAAAGTTGTTAATGAGAAATTAGATTTTCAAATATTCAAAGCAAGTGTAAACATGATGCTTCACATTGCTGTATAAAAGGAAGGCCACCCCTTTTAAATTTTATGGAAAGACTTGGAGGAGTTGGAGGGTAGAGCTGAGCTCAGGGAGTGGCGCTTATGAGATAATTTAATGGTCCAAATCTGTTTAATTGCATTACAAAAATACAAACAGTAAGCCTGCTCCAATAAGAAAGCAAATACAAATTAAAGAAATCAGCAAACCTCAAAACCTCCACCTCCCACTCATGCCCACCCCCTAGAGTACTCACTTCCAATGTCATTGTGTTAGCAACACACTATTCGCCTTCCGAGGGTCCACCCAGGGCTTCCTCCACAATCCATGACAAGGTGTCAGGTTCTGCCAAGCGCAGCAGGTGCAAGTATCTTGGACCGGTCAGCTCCCTAAACTCCACATAGAGGATAGCAATATAAGGACATCAAAGCTCTCTATAGGAGTCACCTTGATTGGTCAGTGTTAGAGTTAGCCTCTCCATCCCCAGTATGTGCTACAGCCTATGCAGCCATCCGAGATGTGTCTGCAGCTTTTCGGTGAAAGAATGTTTTGTAGGACTGCACCTAATGCAAGACCAATTTGTTGTCCCCTTCAGGATTTGAGTGGGAAGGTAAGAACTTTCCGGAACCCCAGGACAAAAGATGCAGGAAAGCAGGGCAACTGTGTGTTTGAGGTCGGTATCCATATCAGACAATATGGTGGCCCAATATCGTGTAAGCCTGGGGCAATCCCACACCAGATGAAGTAGCACCTTGGGAGACTCCAAACCCCTTCAGCAGTCCGCACTATGCAGCCGCACTGGGGTAAGGTACCAGTACTTTATTATTTGAGTAGCGGTCTCAAAGCTGGCACTGTTGCGTGCTATCAATCAATCAATCAATCAATCAATTAGGGAATTGTAAGCACGCAATTCACCCATGAGGGTCTCAAGGCATGGCGGGGGAGGTCAGCAGTGGTGTTCAGCCGAAGAGCAAGGTCTTGAGGGTTTTCCTAAAGGTTTTAAAGGAGGGGGCGCATCTGATATCTGTCGGGAGTTCGTTCTAGGTCTTGGCCGTGATGTAGGAGAAGGATCTTCCTCCTGCTCTGGCTCTGTGGATGCGAGAGGTTTCAGCTAGGCCGAGGTTGGCTGATCAGACATTTCTATTGGGTACATAGAGGGCCACTCTGTCGTTGAGGTATTTGGGTCCAGTGTTGTGTAGGTACTTGTAGGCGTGGGTGAGGATCTTATAAGTGACTCTCTTATCTACGGGGAGCCAATGGAGTTTACCTAGGTGCTGGCTGATGTGTTTGTCTCGGGGTATGCCGAGGAGGAGTCTGGTGGCAGTGTTCTGTATTGAGTTTACGGAGTAGGGACTTGTTCATGCCGGTGTAGAGTGCATTTCCATAGTCCAACCTGCTGGTGATGAGTGCATGAATGACTGTCCTCCTTGACCTGGGGGGATCCATTTGAACATCTTACGGAGGATGCGGAGGGTATTGAAGCAACTGGAGGTGACAGCGTTGACCTGTCGGTCCATGGAGAGGAAAGTGTTGAGAATGATGCAGAGGTCTTTGGCATGGCCTGTGGGGGTCGGGGGGCTGCCTAGGGTGGTGGGCCATAAGGTGAACGGGTGATTCCGAGGACAAGGACATCTGTCTTCTCAGAGTTGAGCTTTAGGCAGCTGTTGATCATCCAGGCTGCGACATTCTGCATTCCTTTCTGGAAATTGAGTCTGGCAGTGGTGGGGTCCTTGGTCAGGTAGAGGATGAGCTGGGTGTAGTCGGTGTAGGATACAATGTTGAGGCTGTGTTGTCGGACGATGGTGGCGAGGGGGGCCATGTAGATGTTAAAGAGGGTTGGGCTAAGGGATGACTCCTTAGGACTACGAAGTGATTTCCATGGTGTTGGAAAGGAAGGGCGACAGTGTGATCCTTTGGCTTCTGCTGGTGAGGAATGATTGGATCCAGTTGAGGGCAATTCCAAGTCTGCCAGAGTGGTGTAGTCTGGTTGCGAGTGTGAGATGGGAGGCCGTGTTGAAAGCTGCTGATAGGTCAATAGGATCAGGGCTTGGTCTTGGTTGAGGAGGGTGTGGATGTCATCTGTGACGGCAAGTAGGGCGGTCTCAGTGCTGTGGTTGCTTCGGAACCCGGAGTGAGACAGGTCAATGATGTTGTTGTTTTCGATAAATGTGATCAGTTCAGCGTGGACAGTTTTCGCTGCTACTTTCGCAGCAAAGGGGAGGAGCAAAACGGGCCAGTAGTTCTTGAGGTCCATGTGATCGGTTGAGGGCTTCTTGAGCAGGGGCCTGACTTCTGCGCATTTCCAGTCATCTGGGAAGCTGCCGGTTTCAAATGTGGTGTTGATGGTGCATTGCAGTTTGGGTGCGATGGCCGCTCTGTGGTAGATGTGTGGTGGGTAGAGGCTAGTGGGGCCCCCAAGTGGATGCTTTTCGTGGTCGAGGCGGTTACTCCAGCCATGATGGGCGTCCAGGAGGAAATGGTGGGCAGGCTGGTGTGGCTGGAGGGTGGGCTGGCTGCAGAGTCCGTTGTCTGGTCGACAAAACTGTCGTAGAGGTTTTTTTTATCTTCAGGAGGAAATAAGTTCTGAGCTTGCCGCAGAGGTCTTGTGACGGGGTGATGTCAGTGGCTTCGCTATGGGGATTGGTGAATTCCTGGATGACACTGAAGAGTTCCTTTGAGTTGGCGAGGATTTTGTTGTGGATGAAAGCCCTTTTGATGGTTCTGATTTGTCGGTGGTAGTCTGTCATACTATTCTTGTAGGCTGGTGTAGTTTTCAGGTGTCTTACTGTTTCTCCAGTTCTTCTCCAGGAATATGCAGGTGCGTCTGGCTTCATGGAGATCAGTGGTGAACCAAGAGGCTTTCCTGGGGCGCTGTTTGTCGAGGTTGCATAGCGGGCGAGAAGTCTCAGCAGTTGGAGACCCAAAAGTGGAATTCCCTGGCTGTGGCGTTTGTGTTGGATGCCGCGATGTGGTTGTCCCGGGTGAGGGTGGAGTTGAGTTGTTCGTTGGTGACTGCTCCAGTTCCTTTGGATGGGCCTGGTGCTGATGTGGGTGTCTTGGGTTTGTCCACGATGAAATGTACACAGTGGTGGTCGGTCCATGGGGGTTGCATTTTGAGGCTGAAGTGGATGCTGTTTCTTCCTGTGAAGATGGGGTTGAGGGTGTGTCCTGCCTTGTGGGTCAGCGTCATGACAAGTTGTTTCTGTCCGATGTTGGCAAGGTGGTCTAGGAGGGTGGTGGAGTTGGGATCACTGGGGTTGTTGACGTGGAAGTTCAGGTCTCCGATGAGTATGTATTCCATGGAGGCGATGGAGTGGGGTGCGATAAGGTCAGTGATGGTGTCGGCGAAGAGGGCCCGAGGGCCAAGTGGTCTGTAGGCGAGGGTGCCACGGAGTGTGGAGTTGGGGCTGGTTCAGATCCGGAAGTGCAGGTGTTCGGCGGCAGGTAAGGTGTTGGAGAGGTGGAGGGAGTTTTTGTGCGCAATGACGAGCCATCCTCCCGGGTGGTTGGGTTAGTCCTTCTTTTGGATCTTGCATCCGTCCGTGATGGAGATGGCAATGTAAGGGGCGGAGGAGGCATTGGTCCAGGTGTCTGTGAAGAAGGCTATGTCGGGTGAGAGGGTGTCCAGGATGTTCCAGATCTCTACGGCGTATTTGTGCATAGAGTACCCGTTGAGCAGGATGCATCTTAGGGTGTTGCCGGTATTGGCAGTGGGGGTGGTGGTGAAAGTCTGGCAGCAGTGGCAGCAGGAGAACTGTCCATGAGGTGTGCTTGGTATGGACCATTGACAGCGGTTGCTGTATGGTTTGCCCTGTAATAAATATCGTCCCATTGTTTGTGCATTAGAACCTGTCCTAATTCAAGCTCCCATCTTTTCTGCCTGGAGGTATTGTCTGCCAGGTAGTGCATTGGAAAATAGCACATAGTTTGTTATAAGGCAGCTTTCAGAGGTCTTGGTTATGAGCTATATCTCAAAGGGGGACAGATGGCATTGTGCCCCGGCATGAACTGTTGGGTGAGTGAGTTAATGGTGGATTTGAAAATAGTGAATTCTTCCCGTTTCTGGCAGTGCATATTCTTAGTGCAACTGCTTGAAGAAGACGGGCCCTCTTCATGAAAGAGGTAGCCAATGGGTATGCTCCTCGCCATGTGCCATATTAGGAAATTGGTGTTAGCCAACCCTGATGTAAACTCCATATTACCTACGATCGGGGTCAGTGGGGATGACAGGGTTTTACTCATCACCACACAATCCCACATTTCATGAGGGGCTTTAGTAACCAGGAAAGAGTAGAGACCCAATGCTTTCTCTGCATGTCGCAGACATGGGATCTTCCACATGTGTTCCACAGCTACCACTGTCAGGAATTAGCCCTCGTGCCTGCCAAAGACTACAGTTCCCAGGTGACAAGGGCCTGGAACTACAAGTCCCATGAGCCTTTGCCCTCGTTGGGATTTAGCGCAGGTGAACGGGATACTCGGCGCTAGTGATTTTGTTTTGTTTCCGCGGGAGCGGCTGCTCTCGGTTCTCCTGCTGTTTACAAGGAGAGAGTGCCTTAAGGAATCCTGCCGCGCTGGAGATACAGCCGTTGGTATCATTAAGACAAATATTAACTTGCCTTTCATGCTTGTTTAAAGGAGCACCGCGCGCTCATGTTGTAGAGCCATTCGAGTCAGTCCTGGCTCCTTTGGAACAGTGTTTGTTTCTTGCCTTCCCTGACTAGGGAGGAACTGGTTGTTTGGTTGCTCCGGGATTACAGTGGCATCAAAGACAAGTGACGGAATGCAGGGGGTATCCTCCACATTACCGTCATGAAGAGATGACGATAATTTAATTACTCGGTGTGGATTATAAGTGCCAAGGCGGGTGGCAGTGGCAGTGCGCTACACCTCACCGTATTTGGTTTTGTTTTGAACTGTGGAGGATTATAAGGCTTTCATGGATATAAATAACGCAATTTATACCAGTTGAATTGGAATAAGCTCCAGCTCCGTTTGTACTATTTTTACACTTTCTTTGCCTGCGGTTTATGGGAAGCAGAACACTGTCCAAGACTCAATTGGCAGTAGTGAAAAGATTTCTTTCACTGATTCCACTCTGGGGGTATGTTACTTATGTGAATAGCTTCTACCTAGTGTATTGTGTTGCCATAGCGATATATGTACTAACTGTGCTTATTGTGTTGTGCAGGGAAAAGATGGAAGGGGGAGTGCCGTCGTTCGGAGAACGAGTCATAAAAAGCACAGGTGATGATCTGTTCTAGGGAGACCTTACGGAGAGTAGACTTAGGAAGTGTTCTAATCTGTTTATTTGTTTTGCAGCTTCCTTTCCCTGCTGTCCCTTCCTTTCCCTCCCTGGGTTTTCCCCTTTTGGGGTTTTTCCCTCACCGTATCGCTCGTGTACCCTGTGATTATACAGTCAAGGTATTTGGGAGGTCCGGAGGTGGAGCTTATCGCTGCAATCGAATCCTGCAAAGTGCTGATCCTGACAACCACCCTGTCCATAAACAGACACGTTTTTTCAGACTCCTTCCTGCTCCATTCCACCAAATAGCGGAGTTGCACCTCCTGGCAGTAATGTAGGAGATTGGGGATCCCCAGACCCCCTCTCGGATGGACCAGTTACTCTGTTCCTCCCAGCCCATGCGAAGCATTCCCTCTGCCCAGATTAAGCGACACATCACCTCCTGCAGGGACTGAAGCATGCTTACAGGAGGTTCTATTGGAGTAGGGTTTGATAATTAAGGGCTGCTGTCGCTTTCACTGTCTGGGCCAACGGGACCCCCAGCTAAGGGATGAAGGTAGTTGATCATTGTATCTGATATTGATTAGTCAGCAACATCTCCATTGCTGTTGGGATCAAAAGGGTGAGGTCTTGTGATTTCTGGAGATTAAGGTAGAATCCAGCAGCCTTCCCAAAGTCCTTGATCTCTTCCAGAAAGGCTGGGTGGACCCTGATCAGGTCATCTAGCACCACTATCACATCATCTTCAGAGAGATTAATGGTGTGTTCCTCCCAGCCAAGGAATACCCTGGTGATGGTTTGATTGTCACATATTGGATGGGCCAGAGGCTCAATATACAGAGCAAGCAGCAGGGGTGACAGCAGACATCCCTGCAACTTCTAAATAGGACTGATGCACCCGGTAAAATACCTTCTCAGCATTCATGTCCAGGAGCATTATTAACCTCCTAGAGCACTTGTCTTTGTCTAACAGGTGAATGATCTGCTGGGTATTGTCAGGGTCAATCAGACCTGGTATATATGGGCCCAAATGCGCTTCCAGGATGCTAGTGAATAATTTATTATCCATATTGAGGAGAGGTATTGGGTGATATGAGCCACATTGCTTTTTGTCTTTACCAAGCCTGGTAATTACAACGATAAATGGATCCAGCATCGAAGGTGGTACAGTTCCTGGTACAGCTAGGGTGTTAAAGATCCTGGTTAGGATTGGTGCGAGAGCAGTGCAGAAAGTTTTATACAAGAGGGCCTGGAAAGTGTTTCTGTTTAGCAATGGCAGAGATGACTTCCTCGAAATGGACTGGGCTGTCCAGAGCATCTACTTGCTCAGACATCAGGTGAGGGATATATACCCTTTGGAGGTATATGGCAGGATCATCTGGATCTAGGTCCTAATCCAAGAAGAGCACCTCATAATATTCCCAAAAGGCATATGTAATGGGATCATCTTCTGTGATGACAGTACTGTCCGGTGCTAGGAGGGTATCCACCCTGTAGCCTGCCTTTGAGCTCTTCGTCCATTGGCTAACAATCACCTACATCTACCCCCACCACGCAGAAGAAGTGTCACAGTCAGAGCAATGGGTATTTGTCCCTATCCAATTTAGTCCGGCTAACTGCGGGCACAATGCCTTTAGCTGCCGCCAGACCCAGGGGACTCCCATGCAATTATGTATATGTTACAATTCTTGGACTTTCTGTTGTAGGATCTCCCTCTTGTCACGATAGAGATTGCCCTCCTCTGTCGATATAGCAATAATCCCCCCCCAAATAACGACCATAAGGGTCTCACAGGAAGTGGTCATGATGGTCTCAGCAGTATTCTTAATGGCGAGGAAGTCGGCTATCACATAAGTAACCCTCTACATCATGTCAGGTCTCTGAAGTAGGATTGCACAGTCTCCATGATCGAGGAACATGCTGCACTGGGGCAGGTCAAGAGTAAGGGTTATTGCGCTATATTCTGATACGGATTTCGGATCTAAAGCTATTGTCGTAACCAAAGTCTGAATATCTCTTGTCCCAAAGAAGTAGTCAAGTTTGGTATACGTCTCATAGACATGTGAGTAGAAATTGTAATCCCCGCTTGGGGTTGTCGATCTTGCTAGATGTGCTGTAAGCTCATCTCCCGCAGCCACTGTGCTTCCTCCCAGGAAAGGGCCCCAATCTGACCATAACGCCGTGCCGATCTGTTCATGTTGTTCCTAAAGACTAAATTATGGTCTCTCTGCAGCAAAAACATCCTATTTGGTTGGTCATCACCTCCACCACAGCTCGTCGAAAAAAAAAGTTCCTGACAACATTTGTTGTGGACAGGGAAGCTAAGGTCCCCTTAGCTCACATTATATGTCAACAGTCGCACTTTGATGTCTGGTAATTTAGAGCCCATCTGGCAACAGAAAGAGTGGGAGACCAAAATGGCCACCCCAGCTATTTTTGTGGTAGTGGAGGAGAACTGTTGTGGGAATGCGCTGGACCAAATACTTTGCCAGTCTCCGGACACCAAGTGGGCATTCTGTAGGACACATAAGTCAGCCCTGGTCTGTTTCAGATAAGACATAATCGCTCTGCACTTGGTTGGGTTGTTAAGCTCCTTTACATTGAAGGTGACAACCTTTAGCCTATTGTGTGTGGAGTGGAATCGAATAAAGTGCGGTAGCAGCTCACCAGGTCTGTGACCGACCCGACCCTAGTAGACCGGAAGTGGACCCAGACATGTCCTATGTATGTGGAAACCTAGAGTGTAGTGAACCTCTGTGGAATGTGAATACTCCCCGCAACAAACACACAAACTGCAACTTACGTGTGAACCTAGTCCCATTAGAATGTAAGGCATAGGTGGGGGCCAGAAACACTCTGTAGGAATCCCGTGTGTAAGGGCACATTAGAGTGTCTCAGACTCCTCCCTGATAGGTCTCAGCCCTCCGTGCTCCACCCCAGTAGCACCCCATACCCCATTAATGATGCATTAAATCGGTGGACCTCGGTGGTTCTCAGGTCATCTCCAGCTGGTCAGGCTCGCCAGCCAGGGTGTCGAACACTGCCCGCTGCTCCATGGCTATTGCTGCTTGGTTGGACATAGTCCCTTAGGGGAGGCAGAAGCCCTGTGCCATCAAAAACAATTTCAGGTTTGTCGCCCAGGGGGACTGGCTTGCAGCCTCTCCTCTGTAGGCTCCATGGTGTTAAGCAAATGGCAGGCCTCAGACAAGGACTGGATCTAGAGTAGTTGCCCCTCCTATCGAAAGACTAATCAGAACGGGTGGACCCATGAATAGGAAATTCCTTTGTCATGGAGAAAGGTGGTCACATGGCAAAAGTCTCTATGTTTCTGCAGGGTAAGGGCTGATAAATCTTGATAAAGTGCCAGCTTATGCCCACGGAACTGCAAAAGATGGGTGTCTCTAGCTTTGGGAAGCAGTGATTCTTTGAGTTCAAAATCATGTGCACATGTCAAAATGCCAGGTGGGCATTCTCTGGTCTTGTTGGGCCCACCCTGTGAATGGTGCTGATCTGTATCTCCTTGTTAGAAGGTGCTTCCTAGATCTGTAGAAACAAGGCCTTCTTGTATGTCCCAATCACAATACCCCCCCCTTTGGTTGGTGCCGGATGTTATTCCATATTGACCGATTTTCTGAATCCTCCTTGTGAGCCTGAAAATTAATCTGTTGGTCACTGAGTTGGATCACTCCTGCTGGAGCTGCTCAATGTCTTCATCACAGCTAGATTCGTGTTCTTCAAGGGTTGAGACTCTGTACCCCAACTCCGTCAGGTCACGACGGACCTCTTTTAAGTCATGAGAGAAGTCTCTTTTAACTGTCTGGAGATCATCCCGGAGAGAGGCAAACAGGACCTCAAGGATCTCCAGCTCAACTTCTCTGAGACAGAGATAGTTCTGTTTGGTAAAGCAGAGGGGTTGTGGTCTTCAGATTGGTGGCCACCTGAGCTAGGAGATGCACCCGCCCCTAGAGGATGGGCCAGAGTTGGGCATAAAAATTGGTAATACTTTATCAATGGAAGTGCAGGTAAAATCAGTGACAGGCACCTGTTTTGGAACCAATCAAAAAAGGAAAAAGGACGGCTGACCAAGGTTATGCACAAGTATTTCGGAGTATGAAACGTAAGTCCATATATTGTGCACAGTACGTCCAGAGTATGCCGCACCAATACTCTCCTGCCAAGCAGATCACAAAGTTCATATATACAAGGACGGTGCACAAAAAGAAAGGGGTGCTCGGAAGCTCCAATGTGTATTCCAAAGTTCCTTTATTTAGTTTCCATAAAACAACCTCTTTAGCCAACGCGTTTCGTTCACGACGAACCTCGCCAGGGCTATCCAATATCCGATTGTGTATTTTCGTTGTCCGAGTTTTTCGGGTCAATATGATAGTCGGCCACTGGTCAAGACAATAGATGTATATACTCGGTAATATAATGAGAAGGTCCCCACTGTATGGTAAAGTTGGGAGGGTCGGACCTAGATCTTTGGTGTATGTTCGTGTACAACTGCAGAAAGTGAATTGCAAAAAAAAAGCTGTTTTGGAACCATGTGAATGCTTAAAAGGATCTTTCCGTGGATTCTGCTTTCGGACAGACAGACTCTGATCCAGTCGCTCTTGGTTAGTCGACTTGATTATGGCAACTCACTGCTGGTGGGGATGAGGGAGGATCTGGCTTCTAGATTACAAGTGGTTCAATACATGGCAGCCCCCCTGGCCCTCAACAAGCCGGCCCGGACCCTCTCCCTACCCCTCCTGCGTCTATTACATTGGCTCCTTATCAGAAAGAGGTCCATTTTTAGGTTTTGCTGGCAATGCATACGAAGTACGCATGCGCTAGAAAAAATCCTTATGTTTCTCTGTTTGGGTCGGGTATCCCGCCCCCTCCTCGCCCCCTCCTCCCATTGGCTAGCTCCATAAATGGAGGCTAGCCATTGGGAGCCGGATCTGTCTGTCAAAGGTCGGACCAGATTCGGGGGCGTTCCCGACATTTTTTCCCTCTCCGCCCCTCTGTGCGCTCATCTCGGCGGTGGGCGTGTTCTTTTTTTTTTTTGGTTGTCAGGGCGTGTTCTCTCATTCCGCCGAAGATGGCGCCGGGGGCCCGTCGACTTCTCTTTGCTCCACGAAGTCCAGGTCAGTGCTCTGCATTTTTATTTGATATCCCGCCCCCCTCCCGCTGCCCGTGTGTGCCCCGTTCCCGCCCCTCCCCCCCCCGTGTTTCCGGCCGTAAATGCTTCCGCTGCCCGTGGCCAGGTCCCGCTGTATGCACTCGTCACTCCTCTACCCGTTTTTGTTGCTTTTTACCGCTGCCTCGGCTCCCGTTCCCGCCCCCTACCACTGCCTCGCTCTCCGTGTCTCCCCGGCCCCGTTCCCGCCCCCCTACCGCTGCCTCGGCTCCCGTTCCCGCCCCCCTACCGCTGCCTCGCTCTCTTTGTCTCCCCGGCCCCGTTCCCGCCCCCCTACCGCTGCCTCGGCTCCCGTTCCCGCCCCCCTACCGCTGCCTCGCTCTCTGTGTCTCCCCGGCCCCGTTCCCGCCCCCCTACCGTCTTAATAATATTAATGTGAATAACGTGATTTACATACTGCGCTACAAAGCACTTCTACAGTTTCCAAGCACTGTACGTAGTTACACATTTAATAATACTTTAAATCCACAATATTAGTAGGCACCCTTTGAAACTTTGGAAGCGCTCGAAGGTAGACAGGGGACAGCCCGTTTCCGTAATTGCAAGTTGAAGGAAGTTTAGATGTTTTTTTTATATATTGACGAAATCCGGGTAAGCTCTTTCACTATATATCACGCGTTTCATGTAATAACACACACACCACGTTTGACAACACGTCTAGGTAAACACTCAGAAGTTGTATTTTTGTTGTTGTTTTGGTGCCTTCACCAGCAAGAGTACTTTCTTTTGTTCACGTTGCGCTGTTTTCTAGTAGAGTGTGCCAGGCTCCAGGTGGCACAGAGCCTGCCAGCGTTGGAGTCCTGGGTCTAGAACGTGCCCCGTAAAGCGCTGCCCACCTTAAAGAGTGTGACTGCCCTTGCGCTACATACCGCGTTTAAGAATGTTGTAACCGTGTGTGCCCCTCTTGCATACGCCATATTTAACTATTTGTGGCCAGGTACACAACTCTCACACTCCTCTTCTGGAGTTCTCTAAATATGTTACTCTCCTCATAGGCAGTGTCTGGCCGCGGGCGCCGCCAGGGTGCGCAACTCTGGAAGTTATCTGGTGTGCACTGGGGGAGGGGTGTTTAGTGTGCACTGGTGGAGTGCACCGTCCTCAAATTGTGGCGGAGTGCGAGCGTGTCTGTCTAACAGTGCCCTCCTCGGGGTGTGATAGACTGTACTGAGAGGGTATAGTGAGAGGCCGTACTGAAAGGGTGTACTGAGGAGAGGGTGTACTGAGAGGACGTTCTGAGAGGGTTTACTGAGAGGTTGTGAGAGGTTGTAGTGAGAGGGTGTACTGAGGGTGTAGTAAGAGGCCCTACTGAGAAGGCGTCCTGGGTGTGTGTACTGAGGAGAGGGTGTACTGAGAGGACGCACTGAGAGTGTGTACTGAGAAGGTGTACTGAGAGGGTGTACCCACTTCCGGTTCTGGACTCCTCTGGAAGAGGGCTCTACTTTCCTGGTCTTCTGGTGTGTGCTGCGACAGGCTGTGCTCTCTCCTCAGAACATTCTAGATCATTCTGGAAGGTTTATCCTGCTTGTTTGTTCTGGGTGTGTATGCGGGGCATTCCACTGTAGTAGAGCCGTAATGTGTGCTGGAAGTAGGGTCTGCCCAGGGGCAGCAGTGCCTTGAAACGCTACTTGTGTGTTGAGGTGCTGTGTTTATGGTATGTGTTGGTTTATGGGACTTTTGCTGCTGGAATTTACTTGGTCATAAGAGATCTCATGTGCATTTCGACTCGTAGGATTGGCCAACGCTTTTTTTAAATTATTTTTTTGTCATCATATATAATTAAATATGCTTTAAATTCAATGCCAATGCTTGTAGTTTGTAAAATGTGCTGTTGGGGGTTCTGCGTGTAGGATCGCATGCTGGCTGCAAAGGCAAAACCGTTGCATTGTAAATGCTTGTTAAGTTGTTATGTCTGGTTTTCAAATCCCTCCATGGTATGGGACCAGCCTACTTCACGAAGAAGATCGAACGGTACTAGCCCACACGACTTCTGAGATCCAGCAGTCGTAACCTGCTCTTTGTACAGTGAATCAGGAAGGCGAGGATGGGTGGTCCAGCTTTTTCGTACTTAGCCCCCACCTATTGGAAAATCTTGTCAGACAAGATCCGTGCTGGCACCAATTTACGCCATTTTAAAAAGCTTCTTAATACCTGGCTATTCAAATGATTTATCTGCAACAGTGTATTATTTTTTCAGGCACCGAGAGATCCCACTGGGCATCGTTCGCTGCACCATACAAATGAGTAAATACAAATATAATACAAGGAATGATTGTGTCACCAGCCCCTCACTGTCCTCTACATTTGCCATGTGCTCCAGTTTCGAGGGTGAGGCCTTTCCACGGGCAGGCCCCCTGTTGGTTTGGTCAGTATCTTTTTAGAGAATCTCTCCTTTTTTGCTTGTGCCGCAGCCATGGTTGCCAAAAGGTAGGTCTTCTTACCCACCCAAGTCCGGAAAGTGTCACCGAGGTGCAAGTAATCCCTCAGGAAGTAGAGATCACAGGGTATCGTGTGGCCCTTTCCCCCACACCTGGGCCTCAGGAAGGAAACAGTTTGCTTGCGTTGCTGTTGAAAGTTCAGAAGGTGTTTAGCAACAGCCAGGGATGCTCTCTAGCCAGTTACTTGGACCGTGCAGAATGCTGCCAGCAGGCAGCAGCCCAGTAGAGGCATTCCTCCAGCATACCATACTCCCCCTAGTTTGGAACACCACCTGTCATTCAACATCACAGCCCCCTTTCACCACAGGTGTGGCTTTCAGGAGAGGGCTGAAAAGGTCTGCCAAGCCATCACACTCACCCTGGGGGACTAGCAACAGCGCTTAAAACAGCACTCTTGACCTGGGGCTTCAGTCTAGGGTTTCTTCACCAGCAGGTGGAGCCCCCAGTCTTGGGACCACCAGTGACTGCATGCATTAAAGAGGGTATTAGAACCCCATTCTAGCGCCGTGAAGTGTAACTCTATGGGAGAAGCATGGGACCCGGCATTGGCAGGCAGACTCCCCATATCCAGGGGTATGCTTTATTGGGGTTACTGCATGCCCCACCACACTCTCACTGCTGCTGTCTCTCTCCAGTACCTGTACAGCCTGGAGTAGCAATCTGTGTCTGCTTGAGCAAAGTGCCAGCGGGGGGCACCAGGCATTCTTTGTCGGGCATACAAAGGACCCTGTATTGATTCATCGTGCAGCTGGGTGTCTGCTGTAGTGCTGCTTCCAGTCAGTAGGCTCACAGCCTTTCAGTTGGGGCACCCATTGTACCTAGGGTGTCAGGACAAACCCCAGCGACTATTATTGAGGCCTTGTGAGCCCAACACGCTCTTGGGTCCCAGTGCAACTGCACATTCTGTGCTAATGATAGCTCTATCCTGAACAGCTTGCTATTTACTCTGCCTCTCTCACCCCTTCCCGACCATGTCTGGTCATCACTCCAATCTTGAAACAAACTGCTTGTCCCGTTCAGAAAGAATTAGCTCCAATGTGTTGCCTACCTCTTTGCATCAAGTGTGCCCTCATCCATAATGCTCTCCTCATGTTCCTACTATAAAGTAAGATATTCATAATTGTGATGCAGTGGGCCCTTCACACTGCTGGGCCCCAATGCCACTTTGCCTGCTACACGAATGAGAGCTCCTGTCTTGAGAAGCGGCAACTCTCCTCTGCCCCTTGCTACAACCCCCATCCTCCATTCTGCCTACTCACTGAAGCCAAAAGCTAAAGTGTCTCCTCTGCTCCAGTCTTCCCCTCTCTTGGGTAATTGGTTTGATGTGAAAAACAATACTGGCACAGCAAGGATCTACTGAGTCCTAAGGCGAGAAAGGAATTAGGAAAACAGCCAAATAGGGGTTTAGTCGGGCCCTCATTCTCACCACTGGACTCTGGTGCACTGCAACTGCAGCACCAATGATGCATACTCCTCTGCCTATCCACTTGGCCAGTATTTTTAGGCCTGGTTCCTAAAACAGACTGTATGCCCCTTTATTTCTAAAATAGGAGAAACATACCCTTGCCCCCTCCTACCATTGTTTGTCATTTGGGCCCTAATGCTAACAAGGAAAAAGACTTCCCAGACCCCAATCCCCACATCTTTTTTTGGGGTGCAGTGGCCCCTCACACGACTGCCCCAGTGCAAGGTGCACCTGCTGAACTAATGGTAGCGATGGCCTTTTAAAAAATAATGAGCCTGAGTTTCTCATCACCTTCTTCAGATTTTCTCTCTGACAAAGGGGATAATCTATCTCTTTTGTAACCAAAGAAATGAGAACCCACATAGTGCCCCCTTCTCTGGGTCATCTCTTTGATCCTATCTTTGAATTGCACTCCTTTCTGAAAGGATATCTGCATGTAAGCAGAGGCAGACTGAGGTTCCGTGACGATTTTACTCGTGTTTGTAACATTGTCGTAAATACATAATTTTGGTATCGGTGAACCGCAAATGATCCATTTAGTATATCCTGGTGTTTTCGCTATGCTACGAGCAAGAGCACTCCTGTTACCAACACATTTGTGATCTACCCATGGCATCCATCTTAGAACACGGAAGCCATTTTGTATTCCTTGCCCTCACATAGTCAATGGACACGCAATGACCTCTTTTCATTAAAGGACACGTAGGCTTTGGCCGGCGATTCACCTTGCAAGTGACACGTGCACCTTAGGCCAGCAACGCTGTGGCAGCATGACTCGGCAAGAGCTGCCTCCCCAGCCTGAGGCCAGTCCTGCTATACTGGTTCTTGTGTTCGTTGGCCTGATCATGATTAGGCGGCCGAAGCTGGTAACCGTGCCCATTTACGACCCACAAACATTTCTTATCCTGTCTTTCTATCTTCCACACCTGGCTCTGCTCCTTTCCTTCTGGGCCTTTAGTAGGGGGTGGTAACGAAATTTACGATGAGGCGGTCCGGGTCTTGAATGAAGAATTGACATGGGATTATGATGGACTAGTGGGAACCCCTCATTTGTAATGTTTTGACATCAGATACTGTCGACGATTCCTGTGCAACGCCAAATATTTATTGTATAAGACACGAATGTTTAGAACTGTGGTAACATGTAAAGAATTTGCCTGAAGCCCAATATTTAGTATATAAGGAACAACCCTCTTTGTACAAATGGAACAGGCTCCTAGATACTGCCCATGTGTAGTTTCTGTGACTTCTGTGTCCCTGCAGTAATAAACCTTTGGTCTTTGACGCCACCATCGAGAAGCCCGTGTTTCTGTTTATTTGTGTACCAAGACAGGTTGAACTCCGGGGTCTTCGGGTGTTGTCCCTGACACCTCTGGACGGAACCAAAAAGTCCAGAACTCCATTTGGCGCCCAACGTGGGGCGACGTCATTCGGTACCGGTCCAAAAGCCTGAAGAATTCGAGGAGCTTCGTGTGAAGATTTCAGAGGGAGGCGCCCCACTTCATCGATCCCGGCATATCGCAAAAGTGGCCCCGACGTCCTCTTCCACGAGGGTTCCCGTTCAGACGGCTGCAGTGGTCCGTTGCCTTGACCGTCGCCCTGTCTTGGACCCGAGGTGCAGTCCTCAGTACGGCGAAACGTGACGGGTTTCTCCTTGGTGACGTCTTCAGTGCCTCAGTTAAGTATTTAGTGGTTGCTAGTTGGTTATTTTGTGAGGGTTGCTCCTATTTGGATAATCCTTTTAGTTCTCAGTTCAGTTCAGTTCTGTAAGGTTATCACTGGTTATTCTAGTTACGATAATCATTCTGTTCAGTTCAGGTATCGATACAATTGTCAGTTCTGGTAGGCCTAAGTTCTCGGTTCAAGTGCGCATCTTTTTGTGTTTTGTTTGTCTTGTGTTCCGGATTATAAAATGGTAAGTCAGAAAAATTGTATGTTGTCTTGTTTTAGTTGCAACAGTGATTCCCAGTTGGAGGACTCGTGTTTGGTTCCTCCGATTGGAACTCCCCTTTATGATCTATATTGCAAATTTGGTGTGGGCCCTATCTCTTATAACGAGATATGGATCCGCTATACAGAAAAAGATGGTGTCCTTAGTTGGCCACTACATGGTAGTTTTGAACCTGAAATTCTCGATAATCTAGAAAGAAGGTTGTTTAAGAAGAAAGCCCGGCCGGCAATGTTTGATTCTTTCCGTTATTGGCGAAAAGAATCTAAACAGAGAGAAATTAAAAAGTTGAAGAAAGAACAGAAAGAGCAAGAGTTGACTTTAGAACAGTCTGCTAGGCAGCTGCAACTCAACGAGTCTGAGAAAGCGATGGAGGTGGCCGATAGAGAGCGTAATTTAGCGATAGACAAGTGCTATCCTGCTTTACCATCGAGTACGGCTAAGATAGTAGAGGACCCTGAAAAGGATCCCCTGTTGTCTTACTTGTTACGATCACCCCCACCGTATGCACAAGGTGCTACGGCTCCACCTATACCGAATGTTCAATTACCGGTTGCTGGACAACCTGGTGTCCCTGTTCTCGCTCCCCTGAATCAAGTTCCTGTACCTCCTGTGGTCAATATTAATGTTCCTTCGACAACCCCTCTTCTAGGGTTGCCGACTTCTTTACCTATGCCTGTGTCGCTCACACCTGCTACTTCACAAGCTAATTTTCCAGCTACTCCTACTGTTCCTGATCTATCTGTTCCAACTGCTACTCTATTCACTGCCTCTGCTAATATTATGACTCCGCTTTCTGTTCGTCGAAGAATCACTGATTCTGTCTCTAATATTCTATCTCCCTTCTATAAAACTCTGATTAAGACTCCTACCTCTGACTCTGTGCAGAGACGTAGTCAGCTTCCCAGTACTGAAGAAAGAGGAATACTAGATTCCACTGCTCTTAGATGGGTTTCGAAAGTTGGAAGATATAATGTACAAAATGTATTAGATACATTTATGCAATGGAACGAACCGACACAACGATATGTGTTCGATGAAATGTGTTTCCTTCTACGTGAGGAATTGGAAGAGGATGACCCTGAATCAAATCTAGGAGAATTAATTAATGTTCAGAAAGAGTTTGCTACAGGTATGATAGTTGGACAAAATATAAAAGAAGCGATGGAACTGGTTCTAAGTTATAGATCCGACTCATCCCTTCTTTCACCGAGAGAGTTAGAGAAACGTAGTACGAAACGAAATCGTCAATATCCAATGAGAGAGGTTCCACCAATTTGGCGCGAAGCTGTGCAAGCTAATGCACCGCTTGGTATTGCAGCCGCTCCGGCCCAATTCCAGAGAGTATGGATACATATTCCATGGAAGCGAGCTGAAGTATTAGCAGTAAAACAGGCTTTGCCAGATCCGCGTAAAAATCCTGCAGGGTACTACAAAGAGTTAGCTCAAACAGTTGACGCTTGTGTATTAAATTTAACTGACATAGATCTGCTGTTTGGTAATGTAGTACCGCAACCAATTTGGGCTAAAATTCGTAAAGAGAATCATCCAGTTGCCCTAGGTGGTGACTGGGCAGCTATAATTGCAGCGGATGGTCAACAAATAGGTGGTTCCAAACCTGAACCTTTAATTGCTAATTTGCCTGGTAGAATAATCGATTTAATGAAAACCTTGATGCCAGCATTGCGCGTTAACTGGGACAAATTGTCCGCGTGCAAACAAAAGAAAGACGAAAGCGTCTCCGACTTTTTCACAAGATTCGAGGAGACTTTCGTGGATCATAGTGGTCAGGATATGAGCACAGAAGGAGGCCAGAGATTATTTGTCGATAAATTTGTGCACAATCTGTTGCCAGAACTTAGTAGTAAATTAAAGAATTCTGAAAGTGCGTGGGCTGTCTCTACGACTGCGCAAATACTTGCGACTGCTCAGTACTATGAAAATAGGGATAAAGAAGAGAAGGAAAAATCAGATAAAAAGACGAAAGATTTAAAAACTAAAGTACTTTTACAACAAGCTTATCCGCCTCGCATGAATCAAACTAATATGCAGCAGGGGTCATATCAAAGAACGGATTATAACTTTCAAAGGCCACAATACCAGTGGAATCAATGTGCTTATTGCAAAAAGGAAGGTCATTACAAAAGTGAGTGTCCAGTTCGAACACAAAATAATGATGCGGCAGCTCAGAGAGGTCGTGGTAGTTCTATGCAAAACTCTAGAGGTCGAGGACGAGGTGCTATGCCTCCACAGACAAGTGATCGCCCCTCTAATTATTTCGACCAGCGAAATGGACAATCTGCCCAACAGAATAGGTCTCCACAGTATCATGTTGAAGACTATTATGAAGCTGGTGAGGAAGGTCAGCAAAGTGAATACTAGGACAGCCATGGACAAAGAGAGGGAGTAGTATCAGTACCAGTAGATCAGAGTGGGCCTTATGTCGCAGTAGCAACATCAGGTATAGTCGAACCGTTTCTGTTGGATACTGGTGCAGCAAAAAGTTCTATCATACATGCAAAACTCCCTGGCGCACCTTTGTCTGGCTCAACAAACGTTTCAGTAGGTTTTTCGGGCGCCCCTGTTCACAACCCTGTTTCTGGTCCTTTGTCTATTTCTGTTGGACCCCGTCAATTGAAAGCACCCCTGATTTTGACGACAGGTTGTAACGAAAATCTGCTTGGTTTAGACTTGTTAAAACGCCTGTACGCGACATTGTACTGTTCTCCAGCGGGAGTACAGCTTACGTTGGGTAAAAGAATCATCTCCCCGATGTACTTGTCGATGGATGCGCTCCCACCAGAGCTGCGTTCACTCCCTGATACTCTTTGGGCGACTGGTCCTAATGATGTAGGTCTATTGGAAATTCCACCCTATGTAGTAACTTTGAAAGCAAATGTCAAACTTCCACGAATTCCACAATACAGAATCTCTAGTGAAGGTGAGCGTGCGCTCCTACTGATAGTACAAGACCTGATCAAGAAAGATGTTGTAGAAGAGACTAGAGGTAATGTCTGTAATAGTCCTGTACTGCCTATTTTGAAACGAACTGACCCTACAAAGCCTCCAGTATATAGGTTCGTAATTGATCTTAGAGAGGTTAATAAAATTGTGATCCCACAGTTTCCTGTGGTACCAGACATTACTGCATTGTTAACGTTGATTCCCGCTACAGCAGCATGGTTTTCAGTTGTCGACTTGAAAAATGCCTTTTTCAGCATTCCGATAGCCGAGGAAAGCAGAGATATTTTCGGTTTTTCTCTAGGAGGACGAAGTTTTAGATTTAAACGCGCTCCACAAGGTTATTGTGAAAGCCCATCCATTTACAGTCAAGCATTAAAAAGTCAGTTAGATTCCTTCGTACTTCCTCGTGGTTCTGCTTTAGTACAGTATGTCGATGATCTTCTAGTGGCTGCCGATGACAAGGAAACTTGCAAAACAGCTACGATTTCTTTATTGCATCACTTGTCAGATTTGAATCACAAGGTGTCACCTTCAAAAATGCAATACTGCTGCCAAGAAGTGACCTACCTAGGTCATCTCTTGTCAAAGGAGGGAAGGAAGTTGACCCCAGAGAGAATAAAAGCAATTACACAGATGAATGTTCCTAGCACGCAGAGAGAAGTGCGTGCCTTTTTGGGTATTACCTCCTATTGTAGGCAATGGATCCCAAATTTTTCTCTTTTAGCAAAACCATTAGTAGCCTTGACTAAGAAAGGTGTTCCGAGTCCGGTACCATGGTCTGTTGAAGGTCAGCAGAGTTTTTCTGAGTTACGAAATGCACTGTGTTCAGCACCTGTATTGGGTACACCCGACTACAGTAAGCCATTTACGCTCTATGTCCACGAGAGAGAAGGTTGTGCATTGAGTGTTTTGACGCAGAAATTTGGTGATAAACAACGCCCTTGTGCGTATTTTTCATCAACATTAGATCCAGTAGCTAGAGCGTTGCCTAGTTGCTTGAGAGCTACAGCCGCAGCTGCAGCTTCCATTCGACAATCTGCTGGTTTAGTAATGAACAACATGCTAGTAGTTATGGTTCCTCATGCTGTGGATACACTCATGAACCGAACCAAGACGCAACACCTTACCAGTGCTAGATTATCAGGCTATGAACTGACACTATTAGCTAGTCATATTCAGATCAAAAGATGCAATGTATTGAATCCAGCAACATTGTTGCCGACTAGCCAAGAGTCGAGTGATTCCGAACCACACGACTGTTGTTTCAGAACTGAGGAAGAAACAAAAGGACGAATCGATCTATGTCAGATCCAGATGGCACGTTGTATGTTGATGGGTCTTGCTTCAAATTGGAGAATGGTGATGTGACTGCTGCCTATGCCGTAACGACTTTGAGTACGATTGTGGAGACTGCAAGAGTGAGTCAGAATTCTGCCCAGGCTGCAGAATTGATCGCGCTAACAAGAGCGTGCGTTTTAGCTAAGGGAAAGAGAGTGAATGTGTTCACAGATAGTCAGTACGCGTTCGGCGTGGCCCATAGTTTTGGCCGTTTGTGGAAAGAAAGAGGTTTCATTACGTCCCATGGGACTAAGATTCAACATGGTCAGCTAGTTAATGACTTGTTGGAATCTCTAACCTTACCGACTGAAGTTGCGATTGTGAAATGCAGTGCTCATAAAGCAATCACGGATGATGTTGGTCGTGGGAATGCTTTTGCTGATGAGATCGCAAAACAGACAGCTAGAAATATGATGAGTAGAATGTATGTTGCAACGTCTGCAAGATGGATTTCTGAGTCTGGAATGTGTGAAGACACAGTGGAAAGCGTGAAGGAAATTCAGAAAGAGGCGACTGAGGAGGAAAAACGTGCATGGAGAGAGAGCACGGGTAAATTGGACTCGAGTGGGTGTTGGATTGATTTGTCGGAACAACAGCGTTGGATGTTGCCTGATGCGTATGTGCTTGCAGTAGTGACGATGGCGCATGGAACAGCGCACATCAGTTCAAAAGGGATTTGTAAGATGTTGGCTCCGGTCTGGAAGAATGACGGAATTAGTAAGTGTGCAGAGAGAGTGGTGAGAAATTGTATGGTATGCTTGATGCATAATCCTGGCAAGGGAATCCCCACACCTGCAGGTCACTTCGCTCCTCCTTCCTGCCCTTTTGAAGTGATCCAGCTAGACTTCATTAACATGGACCGTTGTAATAACCTGAAATACGTCCTAGTGGTAGTTTGTGCTTTTTCCAGATGGATCGAAGCATACCCACTGAAGGACAATACTGCCTTATCCACTGCCAAAATTCTTCTTAAAGAATACTTCCCCCGATACGGAATGCCACGGATTGTATGGTCAGATAACGGAAGTGAGTTCGTAGGGAAAGTTATGCAGAGTGTGTGTGCCGGCCTAGGGATTAGGCAAAAATTTCATAGTGCGAATCATCCCCAGTCCGCGGGTTTAGTCGAGGGTTACAATGGCACCCTTAAACTGAAACTCGCTAAGATACAAGCATCCACGGGTTTGTCCTGGCCAGACGCATTGCCTTTGGCTTTGCTATCAACAAGAGCAACTGTACATTCTAGAGTAGGGCTTAGTCCTTACGAAATAGTTTTCGGTCGTCCTGCAAATGTTTGGGGGGTACCTAGACCGAAAGAATTTAAGCAGCTGGAATACCCAATGTTAATTGATTACCTTTTCGACTTGACTGCTAAATTGAGTCTTATTCACCAACAGGTTTTCGACGCATTGCCAAAGCCACCGGAGAGTCCAGGCCATCAGCTGAAACCGGGTGATCAGGTGGTCATCCGAAATTTTGCAAGAACGAAAAATCTTCAGCCCAGATTTATTGGCCCTTTCCAGGTCCTGTTAGCAACGAGAACTGCTATTCGTGTGGCCGGAAGGAAACATTGGATCCACACGACACATGCTAAACGTGTGCCTCTGCCACTTCCTTACGACAACTGGGTAAAGAAAGGAATCGGTGCCTCTGAAACGGAACGAGTCCCCAGGTTCATACCTTTCAGCGATGCAGAACTGATCACGGATTCACCAAATTCTGACTCTCCTCCTGAAACTGCTCTTTTGAACCCTGAACATTTGCCTTCTGCACCAAAAGAACATTTGCCATCTGCGAACGTGAACATTGCAACGCCAGCTGAAAATACATTGTTTCCAGATCAGACAGCTCCTGCAAAACTGAGATACAACTTACGTTCTCGCGATATGGACAAATAAAGCAGAAAACTGCCTATTTTCAGATTTGCATTTTCTATACATTGCCTCCAGCCAGGAAGTTTGCTAATACTTTGTATTGTTTCTTTTTGTTTTAAAATTGCCTTGCCGTCTGGGTAGCCGTAGGGTCGTGGCTGTGTGCCTAGTTGAATCTGCAGGGGTCTGACACAAGGTCGATCTTTCTGTTAGTTCTGGGAACTCCCAGGGCTGATAGAGGCATTTTCATCTACGTACACATCATCAGTGGTCGCGAACGGTCGTAGAAGATGGAGCTTCCTGAGCTACAACGAGAAAATGTAATTTATGTTCGCAGAAATAGACTGTACAGAATACTACACAGCAAATGCTTTCTAATGCAATGTGCAGTTACATTTTTGATTGTTTTGATGACGCTGGTGGGTGGAATCGTCTTTGGCGTACATTTGATTTTTGTGCCAGTAGCTACAGTACCTCCCCTTGATCCTACTACTTCTACGGTTTCTCCTATGCATTCTTTTCACTCATTTCCTGAACACGAACAAGCTCGACGCTCAGAATTTATTAATAATACATTTGTACAGCTCTTGCATCAACACCAACTGATAGTTAATACTACAAACTGCTGGGTGTGTGGCTTGATACCTCACACTATGGATAAAGGCATTCCCTATCTAGTCTTGCCTTTTAGCTATAATGGATCATTTCAGGCCTTTCAGACCATTTTTTCATATGCCCTTGAGACCTATCCTCCGCGTCCACCACGGTCCACTAAATACAACTCAGCCAACAAAGCTTTAGTCCAGGGAATTATTGATATGATTAAAGACGTCAATAATACTCCATCTTATCCTAGAGATGAATTACTGGTGTATCTGAGTTGGAACTCTACAGAGTATCGCCTTAGTTTGGGAGAAAGCAAGCGTAAAAGCTCCACTTCAGTTTGGGTCGTGCCTCACCGAGGTCAGGTCTGTTTGCAAGGAAATGGGAGAAATCCGAGAGCTCAGCTAGGGAAGAGTGAGTGCGTTGAGACTTACGTATTTCCGTCTAACTCCTCCCCTGCCTTTCTGACTGCTAGGGGTACCTACTTCATTTGTCAGGACAGAGCATATACATGGCTGCCTGCTGACTTTTCAGGTTCATGTTATATTGCTCGATTGTTACCCCCGACATACACTGCTTCTTCAGATTATCATAAACCCAGATTAGCAAGAGGTGTCTTCAGCAAGGAAGATACCGCTGGTCAAGAAGCTGGAGACTTCTTCAAAGGTTTCCTTCCGTTTTGGGGGCCTATGGCCAATAGTAGAAATCTTCGCCAACTAACACGGGTAGTTGAATCTACTATTACAGAAACTGCAGGTGCCCTTAGTAACTTAACAGCTGAGCTTCAGGCGGATCGTCTCATGACGTTGCAGAATCGTATGGTTCTAGACGTAATACTTGCAGATCGAGGTGGGGTATGCAGAATGATCCAATCGAGCTGCTGTGTCTTTATTCCTAATAATGCTCCAACAGTCTATGAAGCAATCTCTAAGCTACACAAGATTTCCGACTCTATACACGTAGATAAGGGAAACTGGTCCTTCATGGAGTGGTTTTGGACTCTGGTATCAGCGTGGGGATGGAAGGTTCTGATGGTTATTGGTGTCATCCTAGTGTTTCTGTTCTCGTGCTGTCTTATTATCCAGTGTGGTCCCGCTCTGTGTAGTCTCTGCGCTGCAACCTGTTTCAGGAAACCACCTGCATTAGGAGAAAAGGCACGAGGCAGGATGATGATACAACGACATGTCGCTGACCTAATGAGCATAGAAATGGACTCTGACTCTGATATAGACTGAGTAATTGCCTATGTAAGGGCAAAAGGAGGGTCTGAGGTTCCGTGACGATTTTACTCGTGTTTGTAACATTGTCGTAAATACATAATTTTGGTATCGGTGAACCGCAAATGATCCATTTAGTATATCCTGGTGTTTTCGCTATGCTACGAGCAAGAGCACTCCTGTTACCAACACATTTGTGATCTACCCATGGCATCCATCTTAGAACACGGAAGCCATTTTGTATTCCTTGCCCTCACATAGTCAATGGACACGCAATGACCTCTTTTCATTAAAGGACACGTAGGCTTTGGCCGGCGATTCACCTTGCAAGTGACACGTGCACCTTAGGCCAGCAACGCTGTGGCAGCATGACTCGGCAAGAGCTGCCTCCCCAGCCTGAGGCCAGTCCTGCTATACTGGTTCTTGTGTTCGTTGGCCTGATCATGATTAGGCGGCCGAAGCTGGTAACCGTGCCCATTTACGACCCACAAACATTTCTTATCCTGTCTTTCTATCTTCCACACCTGGCTCTGCTCCTTTCCTTCTGGGCCTTTAGTAGGGGGTGGTAACGAAATTTACGATGA
Organism: Lissotriton helveticus; assembly: GCF_964261635.1. Lineage (NCBI taxonomy): Eukaryota > Metazoa > Chordata > Amphibia > Caudata > Salamandridae > Lissotriton > Lissotriton helveticus. The sequence goes on from NC_136058.1 coordinate 213,382,582, forward strand.
GGCGGTCCGGGTCTTGAATGAAGAATTGACATGGGATTATGATGGACTAGTGGGAACCCCTCATTTGTAATGTTTTGACATCAGATACTGTTGACGATTCCTGTGCAACGCCAAATATTTATTGTATAAGACACGAATGTTTAGAACTGTGGTAACATGTAAAGAATTTGCCTGAAGCCCAATATTTAGTATATAAGGAACAACCCTCTTTGTACAAATGGAACAGGCTCCTAGATACTGCCCATGTGTAGTTTCTGTGACTTCTGTGTCCCTGCAGTAATAAACCTTTGGTCTTTGACGCCACCATCGAGAAGCCCGTGTTTCTGTTTATTTGTGTACCAAGACAGGTTTAACTCCGGGGTCTTCGGGTGTTGTCCCTGACACCTCTGGACGGAACCAAAAAGTCCAGAACTCCAAGACGTTGGCAGGGTGTATGAGGACTAAGGAGTCCATGTGTTTTTAATTTTACAAAAACAATTCCCCTATTTTTGTTAAAAACATCTATCCCTGATTTTTTTTAATTATCTTTTTCTTCCAACAAAAAGCACATAACAAACAATCAGCGAGTCAATATACTTCCAGTTTTGCGTTAGATGTCATGAAAGAGGCACCAAGCTGAGGAAGTCTTATCATTCGAAATATACATTTCCAGGAACCAATGGTCTCAATTCCCCTCCACTCACACGACAGCCCATTATCATCTGATTGCTCTGCCTTGATGGTGGTATTGACGTACATAACATGCCTCTGTACTCTACTCATTCCATTTCCCAAACCTTAGTCCATTTATCTGGACAGCCCCTACTTTCATATGCTTTTATTCCGGCTATACTAATAATAATAATAATAATCCACATTTGTAAAGCGCACAATCACCCATAAGGGTCTCAAGGCGCTGGGGGCCGTCGGGAAGATTAAGCAAGCTATTGCCCAGAGTCACATGGTGCTGGGCTAACCTGCCGCCGGAGCCGGGGATCGAACCGTGATCCCCAGATTCCAGCGTCAGTCGCCCTGGCCGCGGCGCCACACCTCTCCCCTGTCTCCCGCTATCATGCACCTGTCCATATCCTTCTTTCAGTCAGTCAATTTCGGAGGCGCTTAGGCACCCAATAGCCTTGCAATATTCTGCTTAGCCACCATACACTGTCCCTGAATTGTTAATGGTGAACAGGTGTTACCTCTGTGTGAAAGTGAAAGGAGGGGCTCTAAAGTGCTATAATTTATGGAGTCACTTGAAGCATCATGATGACAAAGAGTTATTATTTTTGAGAGATAATGTATGGTTGCTGGGTTTTGGAAAGTGTTCTTTTAATGCACTTATAAAAATGCCTACACTAAGAACAGTCTGGTTAGCTATTACTAATATGTATTCTTGAAGGCACTTGTTTAATCATATGCAGGTCCACTGGAATCGTGAGATTCTGCAGCCACTACATTTTTGCATAATTATAGATTTGTACAGTTGCCATATAATACACCACCTGCTGCATAATCAGCAGATGTTAACAAAAACAAAATGCTGTTTCTATCTCAAACGGAGTAACAGTTACTAAAAACGTGGTGACGTGTTAGTACACTGTGTAAGCCCCTACACAAATGTTAACTGGTCATTTTTCAGTTGCTTATTTCTGTATTTGATCGTTCAACTGGTACTTATAAGGTGAAATCCTTGCCTAGATAGTACTACCATGTGGAAAAAATGACAACATATTAAAGTAATACTAGCAATAAATGTGCAGCATTATACCACATACTTTGCCTTTTCCAGCTGCATAATTTAGTAAACCGTGCACATTATTTGGTGCTCTTCTACTGCATAATTGCAGTGGTCCTGATCATATACACACTAAATTATTGCATAGCAGGCTATCTTATACTTTGCGCAGTACATTTTTTGAATAATGTGTTGCATATTCCCAGTGCTTTCTGTTTCATGCTGTGACCTATTTGCAGTATAAATACAAAAGTCACAATTCTGCACTGCACCAAGCAGAATTAAATTCTGTGAATCTCTGGTCTGGTATATAACACCTGCAGCGATTAACCAGTTGACATTTCATAATGTGAAAGAGTGCATTTCTCACCAAGTAGTTTAATTTGCATATATTTTATACTTACGATGTGTGCATATTTTAAATACAGTTGCTGTGAGTGAAAACACAACAAAATACTTTGTTGCTTTTAGCCATGTCTTTGACCCCGCCCCCACAGGGCTTAGGATCACAGTTGCCTTATTTTAAAAGGACTTTAAACTTCATGTATGCTCTATGCTATTCTGTGTTCTATCTCTCCTCAAATATATGTGTCGCTCTCTATTCCTTACACTCTCAATAGATTCACCTCAATGACAAATTCAATATCTTCTAACAACCTACTTTCCTCACCCCGCTTTCCTTCTTTCTTTTTCGTTCCTATATTTCTTTTCCTTGCTACACTTTTGCTACACCTACTAGAACTTTGCTTTATTCTTTCCTTTTTCGCTCACTTCCTCTTTGCCCCTTTATCGTGTCTCCCCATAGTGTCTTCTGCCTCCACCGGCGTTATGACCACGCTCCCCGCTGCTCTGGCTGAGGCAACGAGGCATTACCTGCTTTTAGCGTTGGATGCTGGGCCTTTCGGTTCCTGACACCTCAGGCTCCCCTTAATGCAGTCATTAGGTTTCTGAGGTCACTGGGTCTACTGTGCTCGGCCTTCATGCTGGCACTTCATTTGGTATATGCTGATCAGCACTCCTACGTGCAGCAATTGAGATTCTAGCTTTTTGAAGCAGGGCTTTGCACAGTCCACAGTATTCCAGACCCATCCAAGAGGCCTTCATATATATTTTCTAGGAACAGGTCATCATGACTCCAATTGCTTTACGTCCTGGTTTAGAAGTTACTTTCCAGTTTCAAGGGTATAAAAGGCTGCTCAGAAGTCCAGCAGTCGAAGTGTTCATGAGGTTCTTCTTATGTTACTAGCTCCATTCCCTTCCGGCATTCCGGGATTCCGGCCTTCCAATCCAGACATTTGGGAAGTTTTTTTTGCCCATGAAAACACCTAATCCTTTCATGGAAAAATTTAGTGCAGGAATGAGGTGGCTACTGGAATGTGTTGTCTATTTCTCAGACAATGTTGGCCCCCGCGGGAAGTTAGTATTGCAGACTAGTCTTCCCCCGGGGTGCTTCGTGCAAGGGCCGGATGGATAAGGCAGGGATAGGGCTAGTTAGGAGCGGAAGGAGGATCCGGCCTCTTCCTGACACCGAACAGCACTGGGAATGGTAGGGAAAAGTTAGTATGCCAACCCACCCTACAGGTAGCAGGAGTGGGGATATGGGTAAGAACAGTTATAGTGTGCCAGTTTAGGACAGGTTGCAGGTTAGGCGGTACTTTGGACAGATAGTGAGTCACACACGGGCAGATCCACCCCTCTGGGGGGGAGTGCAGAGGTGACTAATGGTGGGGCGCTGGATGCAATGAGCATTGGGAGGAACTTCAAGGATAAATAATTGGATGATTGGAGGACAGTTGAAGGAGAGTTTGGGGTTATATGGAACAAGGCCAGAGAGTGAAACGGAGAGGGGTGAAGATGTGGAAATAGTGACTTGCGAATTGCACGGGGAGACTGAGATAGTAACGATTTATGTTAAGATGTTGATATGAATTGTGGTTAACAGTAATACGTTGATTTAGTCCTAATAAATGGCTTTTTATGCTGACATGGATTGGAGTGTGGTTTATTGCACAATCCAAGATCAAGTTACCAGAATCTCGGCGTCCACCAATTGACAACCCCCCAATTTTTGCTTTTCCTTCTACTTGCCTCTGAATTCCATTGAGGTCTGACGTCTGTATTATTGCTGAGGCTTCTACTGACTTCCGCATACAAGGACCAGACCTTCACAACCGTACAGACCTCACTGGTAAAAAAAATGAGGTCTAACATTAGTGGGGCCCAGTGATAAACATAGAAGGAAGCCTTGATATTTAATATGTGCACATAAACAAGCATTCTTCGTATATGATGACATAATTTGCTGCTAATAATTGCGCTAGATTAAAAGGTGTTTTAAAGAGAAACATTCAACTGCTGTATTTGCCTATTTATGCTGTTGCTTGACAACACTCGTCATGGATGTCAACTGAGCAAAATGTCAGAGATAGCATCAGTGAAATCACTTGCCCTTTAACACTGCAGGAAATGGCATCACATGACTTTCGCAACAATGAGATCCCACAGGACGTTATGCCATATGAAAGATACATTTGAATTCTAATTGTTCCATCAGTAAATTCAGCCAAAAAATGAAACTGTGACTTATGAGATGACGTTTATTTTAGGATTAAGGGGAACACTTGCACCCACCTCACTGTGTGCGTCTCAAGGGAAACTACCTCTTTTGAATATATCTCTTTAGCAAAGACATCATTGTGCAGCACAGGTAAGCGCACAGACGGTGATGGGGCCTAGCACCCTGAAGTTCAAATGATTAGACACAAGCACAAGCTTGTGCTCTATGCGGACTGCTTTTCAGCAGCCACCCTTTCCTCGATCCACCTTCACTTATTAGGAGTGCAATGTCTATAGCAGTGAAAATAAGTAAACATTTTGTTTCCTTCTCTGCCCCTTTATCCCTCAGCAGCCTCTTATTTGGTGTGGGGACACTACAGAAGGTAAACAAGGCTCATGAAGACCCAGGGGCATATTATCAAGACAGGCGATACAATTATCGCCGTTTTAGCAGCAGAAAACTGACACTGAAACGGCGATAATGGGCTTGATAATATGCTCTATGGAATTCCAATCGAAGCTCATGTTAGATGTCCTTCACATTTAACATGGGCTTCCATAAAGCATATTATCAAGCCCATTATCGCCGTTTTAGCAGCAGTTTTCTGCCGCTAAAACGGCAATAATGTTATCGCCTGTCTTGATAATATGCCCCCTAATTCTTTATTGTACTGGAATTTCATTAAAGGTCCATTATCAGGAGTCACAAGCAAGCTGCTTAGGGTCGCAAACACAAGCTAGGTTCCACGGCTGCAACCTCCAAAATGTCGTCCATGTTTGTTATGCACATATTTACAGGCCAATGTGCCTTCTAACCTCAGAATTCAATTCTGAGGGGCAGATTTATGATGACTGGCGCATCCCCAGGGATGCGCCAGTCATCCTGCGCCGCTGCTCCGCCACCCATGGTGCGCGGCATTTATAATGCGGCGCACCATGGGGCAAAAACGGCACAGATGCGTGACGCATCTGTGCCGTAAAAGTGGCGCATTGCTGGAGCTGCGTCGCAAGCGCTACGCAGCTCCAGCAAGGCTCGAGGGTGCCCCATCTCCACAATGCTGTGTCAAGACCTACGCCTGCTTCAAGTAGGCGCAGGGTTTTGACACAGCATTGTCCTGAAAGTGACTGAGTGAAATCTCATAGATTTCACTCAGCCACTTTTAGGAGGCGGTCCTGCGCAGGAACGCCCCCCCCCCTGCGCAGGAACACCTCCTTATGGCGCACGGCTTTACAACATGACGCATCTCCTAGATGCGTCACGTTGTAAATAGGGCGCATTGTTTGCGCCGCCGTTGCGTCAAATAAAGTGACGCACCGGCGTCGCAAGGCCTTCATAAATCTGCCCCTAAGTATAAGAGGGGCGGTTATCAGGTAATTAAAAAAAGCCACATTACAATCACTATGGTGTGTAAATGGATGGCTTTAATCACGGGCCCTCACATTGTGTGAGGGTGCATTGCACAACAGATATTGTCATATGCACAGCTCTTCTTGCCTGGTCCTTGGTTACAACAGCACCTCTGTGAACATTTTTCAAAAGAACACCATACACACACTTGTGGCCAGGCAGCAGAAAACGACTGGGGATCTTCATGTCGCGACAAAGGACAGCATGGGAGTGCTTATGCCGACTGTAATTTAAAAAAAAAAGGTAATGCAGAAGCTTGTAGTCAGTGGAAGGAGAGTGACCACTGGAAGCAGTAATTGGTTCAGGCTCCATAGCATAAAAACAAAGGCGAGGGGGAGTCGCTGACCATCAAGTGAATGAGTGACGTAAGAGCCAGATGGGCGGCAGCCAATGGTGGGAAAAGTGACATGGGAGCCAGCCAATGGTAAGTAAAAGTAATTACTTGGCGGGTTTCAAGCTCCTTTGAAAATGTTTTTTTCATACAAGAGATTTTACAAGCACAGCGCATGCTGTGTGCAGGCAAAACCCAAGTACCAGCATTCAAAAGTGTATATCTTTTTATAAGAACTAAAAAAAGAGTACTCTTAAAAAAAAGTACATTTGTGTACTAGTTATTGGCTCCTAAGGAAGCAAGAAGATAATTAAAATGGCTTTCAAATCATCAAAGGTCTCTTTTGAGATTTAAAGATAATACTGAAGATCTCCAGAGCCCACAAAGTACATACACATATAAGTATATAATAAGTATATACTAAAGTATATACCATATGTCTTGAATACTCGACCTAAAAAATAAGTATGTGCACAGCAAAAATGAGGACGTGAGATGCACTGCAGCACTTTGTAGCTGGCAGGCCCCCATAAAAGATATATAAATAAAAATGAAACGCGAGAACAAATAAATGCATAACTAAGTAAATAAATCAATCATGCTGAGTAAAGTTGGGAATAGGATGGGGAGCCGGTGGGGTACATCGGGAAACAGTGGTGGGGGTTGATTAAGGAAGTGTGTGGAGGAAAATTATAAGGAAGTTCACGTGAAAAAGGCAAACAAGTAACTGAGTGGCCAGGCAGCACTTTGCAGCCACAGGTCCTATATAACAAAATAAACAAAAAAAACATGGGTTGGGATTCAAGGCGTGGGGTGGGTATTAACGGTTAGCAGGTTACAAGGGAAAAAAGGAGAGTGTGGGGAAAATAAAAAGAGGGATAGAGTGCAAGGAAACACATACGTTCCCATGTAATGCTGCATACAGAATAACAAAGGGTCCACTCAGACATGCAGTGGAAAAATACAATTCATCAGTCAGAATACTGTGCAACTAAAATACTCCTGGATGGGACAAACACAAGAATAAGGAGAAAAGCCACTGTATCAAAGCAGACAAGTGGGACAAACCACAAGTTATTGTGAAATTGTGAGTCTTGTAAAGTGCACAGCTACCCAAAAAGGGTCTCCTGGAGCTGGACATAGGCAACAGAAATAGAGTCGCGACGGTCAGCTAATATAAACCCTGGGTGACAGAAAATCTGGCATGAGAGCTTAAAAAGCAATGTATACAGATTCTTGCAAAAGGTAAGCATGGAGTGACAATTCCTAAGAGAAACTGGGAGAGAATTCCAGAGTTTTGGGCCCAGGTAGGAAAGTGAGGGACCCTTTATGTGAGCAAGACGAAAACTGAGCACTGTGAACAGTGAAAGATTGGATGATTACAGCTGTCAGCTGGACACTTAGGGTTTCACCAACCTTAAAGGTATAAAGGGGCCAAGCCATGTCTGGCCCGGAACATATAGCATAAGGCCTTAAATTCGATATGCTTATCAACCCTAGGACAGTGTATTTTGTGACACAGTGGAGAAACTGAAGCATATCGAGGTAGTCGGAACAGAAGGTATGCAGGCAACTTCTGAATGAGCTGCAAGTGACGGGTCGATGATCTGTCTGCACCCAGATGTAGTACATTGCGATAGTCCAACCCGGATGTCACCAGAGCCTGCATCACTGTTCTGTGGGCAGCCGTAAAAATAGCCAGAGGATCTTCTTGAGGCCTTTGAGAAAGGAGAAGCAGGTGGCCGTGACCGTGGACACCTGAGGCTTAGGGGAGAGGTTTTTGTCAATGATAAAGCAGGGATTACTAATCTTGTTTGCTGGAGTTGTTAGCGGTCCCTGACAAACAGGAAAATGATTGACTCTCTACAGTTTGGGGTTATTTCCCAGAACCAAGACCTCAGTTTTATTGCCATTAATCTTTAGTGCATTTTTGTCCATCCAGAGGGAGACATTTCTCAGACCAGGCTGGAACAAGGAGGGATCGTTATGCTGAGCAGAAGATAATGAAAAGATGATCTGAGTATCATCAGTGTACAAGTCCAGATTTCTCAATCACATCTGCCAATGTTGAAGGGCAGTGGGCTCAGAATGGATCCCTGAGGGACACTAGAGGTCAGGGCTAAGGTCTTGGATCTCATACTGGCCGAGGACACCTGAAAGGTGTGATCTTTTTAAAGAGAGTTCACCCACCTCAAGGCCAGAAATTCAATGTCCAAGGTTTCAAGTCTGTCTTTCAAAATGGGGTGCAACACTCTATTGAATGCCACAGTTAAGTCAAGCAGGATGAGAGCGGCAGTACTGTCAGAATCGAGCTGTTGCCTAAGACATTCTGTGACACTGAGTAGAGCAGATTCGGTGCTGTGACCTGCCTTAAAACCGGACTATGACGGGTGAAACAACTTGCTGGTTTGAACAAATGAGCAGAGATGGATATTGTTAGAACTGGAGGTCTCTAGTTGGCAGGGGTAGGTACCACTGTCCAAATAGGGACCCTTGCTTCTAGTCAGGGTAAGGAGGAAACCCTCTGAGATAACCCCTGCTCACCCTCTAGGTAGCTTGGCACGAGCAGTCTAGGCTAACCAGAGGCAATGTGTAAAGTATTTGTACGAACACTCACAGTAACACAGTGAAAACACCACAAACTGAATCCACAACAGTTTAGAAAAATAAAGGTATTTTAATCTAAACTACACAAGACCAAAACGACAAAAATCCAACACATACAGTTCAAGAATATGGTTTCAAAAGAGTTCTTAAGGTTTGCGATAAAGTTCTTTAGGTTGCGATAGAATAATCCACAGATGCGTGAAAAGTTCACAGTTGCGTCACGTTTGCTCACAGTACCTTTTAGTTGCGACAAAGTTCCAAAAGCAGAAGCTGGTGCGGTGGAAAACAAGCGATGCGTTGCTCCTGAGACCCTGGGGAGGCGATGCAACAACCCCGCTGCAGCAGCGGGCGTGTTGCGGCGAATCCGGTCTGTATGGGGAGGAAGGCCACTTGTATGGATTCCAGTGCGTAGGTTCCGTAGGAAGTTTGTTCTCGCAAAGGCACGATGCGACGATCTCGTAGGGGCTGCGACGCTCTCCGGGGCGACCATGCCCGATCCAGTGGTGATCCTCTCTCTCGCAGCTCCTGGATGCGATGGCTCTGCGACGATGCTCGCAGCGACGTGATGCGGTCCGCAAGCAAGCGGTGCGGCGATCTCACCCAGCGACGACAGGCTCTGCGACGACACTCGCAGCGATGTTTGACTTTCCCGCACCGGTCTGGTGCATCCCGCAAATGAAGGATGCGACGGCTCTGGCAGCGGCAATAGACGCTGTGACGATCTCGACCTTCGTAGCGGCGTAATCTTCTCGCACTGTCGGGGATGCGCTCCGCAAGCGAGCGATGTAACACTTTTCAAATGCAGAAGTCTCTCAAGCTTAGTTTCAAGCTTCCCAGCACAGGTACAACTTCCAGAGGCCCCACAACTGGATCAAGCACTCTAGGAAGGACAGAACTCTCTCAGCAGAGTTCAGGGAAGCTGGGGGTGAAGTCCTTTTGTTCCTGGGACTTCAGAACAGGGAGCCAGCTCTTCTCAGGCCCTTGGAGATTCCTTCAAGACAGGGGACACAGCACAACAGCAAAGTCCTTCCCCTCTCCTTGGCAGCAAAGCAACAGGTCAGTCCAGCAGAGCAACAGCAGGACAGTCTTCCTTCTTCAGATTCAGCTTTCTCCTTGGCAGAGGTTCCTTCTTGATTCCAGGATGATCTAATTTTCTGTTGTCAGGGGTCCTGTACTTATACCCGTAAAAGTCTTTGTTCTCTTTGTGCAAGTGGGCCCTGAGCCCGGTCTGAACCAGTTCTGGGGGTTGCCTGAGTACATTGTTTTCCTGGCTTCTCCTTTCCTTTCAGAGTGAGGGGCAGGGTCGTCAGCCGCCCAGCAGGAGGTGGAGCCAGCATTGTGGAAGGCAGGCACAGCCCTATTCAGCCCCAGGTGCTAACTCCTCCCACCACTCCAGTTGCAAATGCAGTCATTCAGCCTAGGGCTGACTCAGCCGGCCTCCTGGGGAATCCCCAGCCCCTGTCACTCTCAAACCAGACAGTCAATCCACAAACAGGCCAAGGCACACAGAAAGGTCAGACAAGAGAACAGCAACTTTCTAAAAGTGTTGTTCTCAAACACAGGATTTAAAAACAACCTTTCCTAAAAGATGTGTTATTAAATTCAGGGATACTAGATACTTATGTCCTATCTTGTTCCTATGGGAAGAAATGCTGGAAGCCACTGTAGCCAGCATCCCCTATGTTAATCCATGGAGCAAGATAGCTTTACAATAGTGAAAAACGAAAATGGCTGCCATTCACTATCAGAGCATGTCACCTGCACTAGTACATGCTCTACCTTTTACATACACTGCACCCTGCCCAGGGGGGTACCTTGGGCCTTCCATAGGGGTGACTGATGTGCACAAAAAGGGAAGGGTTAGGCCTGGTCAGTGATGACACTGACCAGGAGGACATGGCAGTTTCTAAACTGCACATAGGCACTGCAGTGGCAGGCCTGAGACATCATTTTAGGGCTACTCCTGTGGGTGGCACAATCAGTGCTGCAGGCCCACTAGTAGCATTTGTCATCACCAGCCATGGCACACCCAGTGCACTTTACTAGGGACTTCATGGTGATACAAATATGCCAAACATGTATATCCAATCAGAATAGCAATTTACATAGGGAGCACTTACACTCTGGCACTGATCAGCAGTGGCAGAGTGTCCAGAGCATCTAAACCAGCAAAAACGAAATCCAGCACAGCATCAAAAATACAGGAGGTAGAGGCAAAAAGATAGGGGAAACCACGCCAAAGATGCCAGGTCTAACAGATATGAACATGCCTCTCCAGAATCTTAGAGACAAGAGGAAGAAGGGAGATCGGGTGAAAGTTTGACCAATTGAGAGGGTCAAGATTACCCTTCTTTAGCAAGGGGAGGAGCAGAGTGTGTTTCCAGTGCTGAGCCATGTACCCTGCACTCAAGGACGTGTTGAGGATTTAAGAATCACAGTTAGGGCAGCGTTGTCTAAAAGAACAAGTTTTGAAGGAGTAAGAGGATCTAGCATGGAGCTAGACTTAATAGATCCCAGTGCTATTTACAATGTCGCCAGGTCCAGGGATGATCATACCCTGATTTTGGAAGGTTTCTCAGACTTATTATCCGATGGGTTAGCTACCTGGTGTCTATCCGCTTGGGTTGCAGAAAACGCAAAGCTCCCTAATTCATTAGCGTTAATGGCTAGTTGAAGGTGAATTGAGTCAACTTTGCTTTGAAAAAACAAAGCCGGCTCATTACACGCATGTTGAGAAAGAGGGGGGGGGGGAGAAAGGCGCTAGCTGCAGAGAGATTGTTCACAACTTTAAAAAGGGTCTCCTGGCAATGTTGGGATTTAGTAAACTTCTCCATGAAATACGTTGCACGAGCTGATTTACAAAGGACTGACCCGAATCCACTTTCAGTATATGCTACGTCTTAGAATTCATAGGTCTGCATAAATCCAAAACTGTATGTAGCTGAGAGACCTGAGTATTTTTAAAAGCAAAAGCATTGTTGTAAAATACCTCGTTTGCTGGTTCATTAACATATATCATAATCTACAAAATGGAACACAACAATGGTAACTCTCCTAGGAACCACATGTGCGCTCCGCCTTGAAAAGATTAAACATAATATGATCTCTTTTTTCGGCTATTACAACAGTAACCACACAAAGTAACGACCATTGTATATAGAGTTTTCACAAGGCAAGCCAACCATATTGTTATCAACAAGGAAATTAGGGAAATTGCGAAATGTAATAAATCAACATATATAGTATCATTGATGTATAGAACTTGGTCTATGTGAAGCACTCCAGCACAGCGGCTGGAATTGAACATTGTGTTGCCTTGTACATTTTTGCATTCATATATTTGAAGGGGTCAATATACGAGAGGGGTGTGACAAACTATATCTCTTCTCACATAGGGTGCCTGAAACCTCATGTTATCTAAAATAGCACTTGTTTGCTTCCAATGATTTTGGGTTAGCTGCTTTAGTAGCCGAAAAGGTTCATGCTTCTACTGGTTGCCTAAAATAAACAACATTATGCGAATAAATATCAATTAAAAACATTGGCACAGCAAGGGTGCAGGGCCTAAAGACTTGCAAGCAAAATGAGACACTCTGGGATAAGCCATAATTGAAGTGCAGTAACACTTCCCTGTAATCATCCCTGTACACTGGTGCCACTGCACTTTCTGCACTAACTTAGCAGCACGCCTGAAAGGTACACAGCAAGTGTACTGTGGGCCCAAGAGCAAGCAAGGGTAATGGGGGGACCTCTCCCCAACATTTCGTTGTAAAAGGCAACCAAAACTCAGATGTAGTAGGCCCAACAGACTGCTGGCCCCGGTACCACTGCACCTGCTGTGCTAATGATAACTAAGGTCTCTTTTATGAAATAAAAATCCTCCGTCAGGACAGGTCAAACAACAAACCTAAGCACACGACCAACCACAAGGAAATGCAGACACAGGCAAACATATTGGCAGCACATAACACTTGAAAAAGTTCTAAAAGAACACAGTTAGCAGACAAAAGAATATAGCGGGACAAAAAAATTCTGAAAATGATTGCTGGTTTACATTAGCACAATGCTGGGATGAAGCCTGTCTGTGATTTGACGCAAGAAGCTTCATGTTTTTCATACGGAATAAAAGATGTCCCTCAATCATCTAATGCAATGTGACTGCCTTATTGTTGTATCGACGTTTGCTTTAGTCTCAACCAATCTTATCTGCACTAATGGGATAGAATGGTTGCCAGTCTGACTGAAAACCTATAAGCATCAGTTTCTGTCAGATCTCCAGCCATGCATCAGACACTAAATGAATCATATTAAAGACCTCTGTGATGTTGTCCGGGTTGTATACAGGTTCTTATTGATGGCTTGACTGAGTTTACTCGTAAATGAAAAATGTCTAAAACGTTTTAGACCATCTTTAGACAGAAAAACAATTTTGAATTTCTCATTTCTCTTCTGTGGGCTAGTAGTGCAGTCTGGAGATCAGAGCACTGACCCTCTCTTCACATCTAAGAGTATATAGAGTGCTGTGTCCCACCCCTGTATACTGGGACCATATGATAGGGCTGTAGAATGTCACAGACTCCTGACTCAGTGCACAACCAACTCTATAAAGAAAAGTCATTTGTCTTAATTTCTCCATATTTCTCCCGATATATTCTCAACATATTTCCCCATTTGATAGATCACAACCTGTCCTTTGAAACTAAACCCCAGCAATATAGCAAAACCTAATCTCGTCTAGACTATCTATGAATTTCACCAAGCATTTCTAAGCGCCTACATAGCTTTCACCAATGATCACGCTTTGACCCTATACATTTAATCTATCATCATAAATTTGAATGAATGCTTGAAATTGTTTCCTTGGGACCAGACTGATCCTAATAACCAACAATACCATAAGCAATCAATCAATAATTCAGCTATCTTATAAAGCCCAACTACTCACCCGTAAGGGTCTCAAGGCGCTGTGTGTTCTGCAGTTCAGTCGAAAAGTCAGGTCTTCCTGAGGTCATTCCTGAGTTGCAGCAGTGATGGTGATTGCCTGAAGTGCAGAGGCAGGGAGTTCCAGGTCTTCGCAGCTAGGTAGGAGAAGGATCTTCCTCCAGCTTTGTTCATGCGGATCCCTGGGAGAGTGACCAGGGCAAGTTGGGTGAAGTGGAGATGTCTGGCGGAAGTGTAGAAGGAGAGGAGGTGGTTGAGGTATGCAGGTCCAGTGTGCATGCAAGTCCGGCGTTGTGGAGGGTTTGTCAGCATGTGTAAAATGCTTGAGGGTGAATCTTTTGTTGACATGTAGCTAGTGGAGGTCTCACAGGTGGCCGGTGATGTGGTTGCGGCATAGGATGTTCAGAATGACTCTGGTGGAGGCGTTCTGGATGTCTGAGTTAAGCTTGAGGCAGCTGTCCTTCGTCCAGGTGGCAACTGCTTTCATCCCATTGTGGAAGTTGCTCGTGCTGCCTGTAGATTAATCTGTGCAATTAATTTGCCACTGACCTTTGGTTCCAAAGCAGGGGGCTGTGTAGTGTAAAATGCTTCAATGTGTTGTAAGGGACAGTAAGTGGTCCATAAATGCAAACACAATACAATAAAATACAACACCTATTAAGATTGGCCCACTGCTTGTGTCATCCCATGTGCTTGACCCGGTCACTCCACTACCGCACGGCCCCCGTGTGCCCAGATTCTGCTGCCGCTGCCTGCTTGGTCCTCTTGCTGCCGCCTCTCCTTAGGGCCCCTGCTCTCCAGGCTTGCCCTCGCTCTCCAGGCTTGCCCAGGCTTGCCCTCGCTCTCCAGGCTTGCCCAGGCTTGCCCTCGCTCTCCCCCGCTCCGCTTTCACACTCTTTCCAACCCCCCCTCTGCTCCCCGCCGCTGCTCTCCTGCGGCCCCGCTCCCTTCTCCTATCTCCCGCTCCCCATTCGCCGCCCCGCTCCCGCCTCCCAGCTGCTCCTCCCTCCCACTTGGCCATAAATGGCGGGGACCGCGCGGCAGTGAGCTGTGACCCTTGACCCGGTCACTCTACTACCGCACGGCCCCTGTGTGCCCGGATTCTGCTGCCGCTGCCTGCTTGGCCCTCTTGCTGCCGCCTCTCCTTAGGGCCCCTGCTCTACAGGCTTGCCCTCGCTCTCCAGGCTTGCCCTCGCTCTCCAGGCTGCCCAGGCTTGCACTCACTCTCCCCCGCTCCACTTTCCCGCTCTTTTCAACCACCCCTCTGCTCCCCGCCGCTGCACTCCTGCTGCCCGCCCCCTTCTACTGTCTCCAGCTCCCCATTCGCCGCCCCGCCCCGCCTCCCAGCTGCTCCTCCCTCCCACTTCGCCATAAATGGTGGGGACCGCCCGTACGCGCAGCGGCCACGTGCAGCGGGCACGCCGATTGCGTGCCAAAGGCGCACCATAGGCAAGCCCGTCTATGCCCATCCACGCCTGGACCGCGCCCAGTGCCAGAACCCCTGGACCCCGCCAGAGCCAGCCAACCTGACTGAGCTACGACGCCGCCACCCTCTACGCACTCAACACCGGCCGACATCCAGCCTGCCTCCAAGCCACCCCGAAGCGCACCCACGGAGCCTTCACCTGCCACGCCTGCTACTACACCTGCACTCGGTCCTGCACGCGCCAGCCAAAACAGCCGCCAACAACAACCACCTCAAGTGCATCCTGCTCAACACCCGCTCCATCCACAGGCACGCCGTCGAACTATGGGACCTCCTGGACAAAACGGCGCCAGACGTCGCCTTCTTCACGGAAACCTGGACGAACGCCTCCTCAGCCCCCGACATCGCCATTGCCATCCCGGACGGCTACAAGATCATCCGGAGGGACCGCGTCAACCAGACCGGAGGAGGCATCGCCATCGCCCACAGAAACACTATCCGCATCACGACCAACACCGACGACACCCTCGCCACCGCAGAGCACCTGCACTTCCAGATTCACACCAACCCCAAGACCACCCTCAGAGGAACCCTCATCTACAAACCCCCGGGACCACGCCTACACTTCAGCGAGGCCATCGCAGACTTCATCAGCTCACTCGCCCTCACCTCCCCCGACTACATCCTCCTAGGAGACCTCAACTTCCACCTGGAGAACGACCAGGACAACAACACCACCGCCCTACTAGACAACCTCGCCAACCTCGGATTCAAGCAACTGGTCAACACCCCCACCCATTACGCTGGCCACACGCTCGACCCCGTCTTCTCCTTCAGCAACACCACCAGGCTCCACTGGACCGACTACAGCTGCGTACACTTCAACTTCAGGAAAACAACGACCCACCACCACCCTCAACAAACCCCCCGAAGATGCTGGAGCAAGATCACCACCGACCGACTCACTACCTCCTTGAGCCTAAACCCTCCCACCAACACCACGGACCCCAACGAAGGAGCCCGCAACCTCACACAGTGGATCACCGACTGCGCCGACACCCTTGCACCACTGAAAAACCCTCCCAGCAACCTCAACAGCAAGAAAGCCGCGTGGTTCACCAACGATCTCAAAGACTCCAAGAAATCCTGTCGTGACCTCGAGAAAGCCTAGCGCCACAACCAATCAACGGATAACATGACAGCCCTCAAGAACGCCACCCGCAAACACCACCAGCTGATCCACACCACCAAAAGGTCATCCTTCAGAGAACGACTGGACAACAACACCCACAACAACAAGGAACTCTTCAGCGTTGTGAAAGAGCTCTCCAACCCCAACGCCAGCAACAATGACATCACGCCTTCTCAAGACCTCTGCAACTCTCTGGCCCCCTTTTTTCACCGTAAGATCGTCGACATACACGACAGCTTCGGCGCTCAGAACTTGCACCCCACCACCGAACCTACACCCCCACCACCACCCTGTGCACCTGGACTCAGGTCATCACGGAAGATACCACCCACACGATGACCACCATCCACTCGGGCTCCCCAGCCGATCCCTGCCCACACCACATCTTCAACAAAGCCGACTCCATCTTCGCACCCAAACTTTGGGACATCATCAACAACTCCTTCATATCCACCACCTTCCCGGAGAGCTGGAAGCACGCAGTGATCAGCGCCCTCCTGAAGAAACCCACCGCAGACCCCTCAGACCTCAAGAACTTCCGCCCCATCTCGCTCCTCCCCTTCCCAGCAAAAGTCATCAAGAAAACCGTCAACAAACAGCTGACAGCCTTCCTGGAGACGAACGGCTCCCTCGACCCATCGCAGTCCGGATTCCGAGCAAACCACAGCACCGAGACCGCCCTCATCGCGGCCACCGACAACATCCGGACCCTGCTGGACAACGGAGAAACTGCCGCCCTCATCCTGCTCGACCTTTCGGCTGCGTTCGACACGGTCTGCCACCGCACCCTGACAACTGGCCTCCGCAACGCCGGGATCCAAGGAAAGGCCCTGGAATGGATCACGTCCTTCCTCTCCGACAGAACCCAAAGAGTCCGTCTCCCGCCCTTCCTCGCAGAAGCCACCAAGATCATCTGCGGCGTACCTCAAGGCTCCTCGCTCAGCCCCACCCTCTTCAACGTCTACATGAGCCCCCTCTCAGCCATCGCACGCAAGCACAACCTCAACATCATCTCCTAAGCCGACGATACCCAACTGATCCTCTCCCTCACCAACGACCCCACCTCCTCCAGAGCCAGCTTCCAGGATGGAATGAAAGACATCACAGACTGGATGAAGCTCAGCCGCCTGAAACTGAACTCAGACAAGACGGAAGTCCTCATCCTCGGCCCATCCATCTCCGCCTGGGAAGACTCCTGGTGGCCCCCTGCTCTGGGCCCCCCACCCAAGCCCACGGACCACGCACGCAACCTGGGCTTCATCCTTGACTTCTCCCTCACGATGGGCAGGCAAGTTAACGCCGTTACCTCCGCCTGCTTCAACACACTCCGCATGCTCCGTAAGATCTTCCGCCGGATCCCCACTGGAACCAGGAAAACGGTCACCCAGGCCCTCGTCACCAGGCGTCTGGACTACGGGAACGCCCTCTACGCTAGGACAACCGCCAAACTACAGAACAGACTCCAGCGCATCCAGAACGCCTCAGCACGACTCATCTTGGACATCCCCCGACACAGCCACATCTCCGCCCACCTGAGGGACCTGCACTGGCTCCCCGTCAGCAAGAGGATCACGTTCAGACTCCTCACTCACGCACACAAGGCTCTCCACGACTTGGGCCCCGAATACCTCAACAACCGCCTCACATTCTACACGCCAACCCGCCAGCTCCGCTCCGCCAGCCTTGCCCTGGCCACCGTCCCACGGATCCGCAGAACCACCACCGGAGGAAGATCCTTCACCTACCTGGCGGCCAAGACCTGGAACACCCTCCCCACCCACCTACGACTCACCCAGGACCATCTCTCCTTCAGGAAGCAACTCAAGACCTGGCTCTTCGAACAGTAGCAGCCCCCCCACCCCAGTGCCTTGAGACCCTAGCGGGTGAGTAGCGCGCTTTACAAATACTCTTGATTGATTGATTGATTGTACTCTTATTAGAGCGACTTGTGTGACGCACTGCCTCTCACTTTTGTGGCAGAGGTGAACGTCTTCTGTCTAGTATACAATATGTATGAGGAGCATATACTTTAAGGGGAAACAACATTTACAACGCAACTTTTACAACACACAACCATTACAACGCAATCATTACAACGCAACATCCCTTACAACGCATGCCATTACAAAACAACCATTACCACGCATGTCAGTACAACACATACAATTACAACTCATGTCATTACAACGCAGTCATTACAATGCATACCATTACAACGCATACCATTACAACGCATTGTACCCTTACACTATCCAACACTTACCCTACTGTTGCACCCCCTGGAGTTAGAATAGTAATTTTTACCCCTACACTATCCAACACTTACCCTACTGTTGCACCCCCTGGAGTTAGAATAGTAGTTTTTACCCCTACACTATCCAATAC
This sequence comes from Lissotriton helveticus, assembly GCF_964261635.1. NCBI lineage: Eukaryota > Metazoa > Chordata > Amphibia > Caudata > Salamandridae > Lissotriton > Lissotriton helveticus. Next base: position 213,401,142 of record NC_136058.1, read on the forward strand.
TTACGATACATGCAATGTAATGGTATGCGTTGTAATGGTATGCGTTGTAAAGGTAGTATGTGTTGTAATGGAATGCGTTGTAAAGGTAGTTTTTAAAAATTCCTTGTAATGGCATGCATTGTAATGGAATGCGCTGTAATGGATGTTGCGTTGTAAAAAATGCGTTGTAAAGGTATGCGTTGTAAAAGTATGCGTTTTAACATCATTCATTAAGCCTACTTTAAGCACACATTCTTATGCCAAGACAAACTAAGAAGGATCCTATGAATTGGATTTGTGTTGGGCAATTCATCAAACATGCAATGCATTGTTCTTTTTGAAAAATGAAAACATTTCCAGTTGTTCATGCTTGCTTCAAGGAGGCGTTAGTTTTTGATGCAATGTCTAATCTGACTGTCTTAGTGCAATGGGCTTTGCCTCAAAGCCTATGATTGTTTCCACTGATCAATCCAAATAACACTGACAGAAAGGGGTGCAATATTGCAAACAGCACTTTTTGTGCAGAGAAAAGGGCTCCTTTCCAACAAAGCATACCGTTTTGAATAGAAAAGTGAACACACATGCATGGATTTGCTTCACTTTGCAATGGCACAACGTTTCGGAAAATCTGAGCCCTTGTCATATCAAGTTTGCTTTGTCATGTCCATTTGCATTTATAACACCTTTGAATATTATGGTGTATACACTGCAGAGACCAATACACCCTTGTGTAAAAAAAGTAAAAATATCCCTTGGAGCGTCTTTGACTTAATAGTGTCACATTCCTGTTGACAGTTGGGAGGTAGGTGTCCAGAGCATCTACAATGTTCCAACATTAATGGGTACATAAGCCCTCCTGGCAATATCCATCGTACAGTATAATTACATTGGGCCTGATCACAAACTGTATCTTTAGTACCTAAATGAGTACTATATTAGCATTAATTACTTACTACAAAATGCAGTTCACAAGCCTGAGTGTAAATCTCGACCTCTCCTTTGTTTTCTTTGGGGAGATCCTCACACATGTAAGTTTACTACTTACTTGTACATGCGGGAGGGACCAGGGGGAGTGGCTGGAAAAATGGGATCAATTACTACTAAATGTAAGGGTTCTATGCAAGGGAAGACACTCTCTCACAAAAGAGTCCAATGCTTTTCACATCTGCACTTCTAAAGTTACTACAGCCAAAATGGACCCATAACCTTAATAAATGTACTTCAGCTCAGACTTGGAATACATCAAGCACCACAAATGACCAACCACTGATAATGAAGCTTGCTCTCAAGCAAAATAATGGAGAAACGAACCACATAGGAAATTAGGTTAAAAGAAATAGCTTATTTAAATTTGTGAACATTTACATAAATATAATTTAAAGTTAAACTAATTATACATAAATAAAAACAAATATTATTTTATTAAAAAATATTTAAGTAATCTTGGGCCATATGTACAAAACCTTTTTGAGGTCGCAAACTGTACAATTCTGTGAATAGAGTCATTTGAGAGGGCATTAAAAGTTTTAAAAATGTACAAAAGCCAAATTGCGATTCGGTAACCTACAACCGAATAGCAGTGTGGGTTTGCAAATCCGTATTCAGAAGGGGCATGTTTAAGCCATCCACTCCTAATACTAATTTGCAGTGGTATGCATGAATATTTTGCAAACAAATCACAAATGCAAAACATTCATTATTTACTGACACCTCAAGGGTGGTGATAACCATTAGCAAAAGTGAAAGGGTTCCCAGCCCCACTCTGCCGCCCTACTACTACAGGCGCCCGGAAAGATCGCTCAGCTCCTTGGTTCAGTGCTGAGTTGAGACTGACAAAGGCAGACTGTAGGCGGGCAGAAAAAGTCTGGAGGGTGTCTTATGACAACCAGGCCAGGGATCTATTTCTGGAAAAAAGGCGCATTCACCACAGGCTGATAAAAAAGTCTAAGGCAGCCTATTTTGCGGAACAAATTCAGGGGGCGGAAAACTCTGCCAAGGAACTTTTTGGCATCTATAAATCCTTGACGTCGGTGCAGGCATCTACAGAGCCGGAGAGCTGCTCTACGGAGTCTTGTGACCGAATTGCAAACTACTTCTCCGCTAAAGTAGAGAAGATTTATTCAACTTTCCCTATTCGGCCTATAGGGCTGGACTTAGAGGAAGCAATAGGGCACACAGAGACGGCAGGGCATATTACACGCTTTTGCACCCCTCCTCCTGAGGAATTATTAGTGGTGTGCCGCTCTGTAAAAACAGGTTCCCCGTGGGACCCGGTGTCGCCTAAACGCTTGGCAGACAGTCTGGTAGTCCTGGAGCCTTATATAAGGCATATCCTCGGTGTATCTTTCGGGTCAGGGAAGCTGCCGGTCGGATGGAAACAGGCGGTGGTGCTCCCGCTCAGGAAGAAACCACATTTAGGCTTCGAGGTATTAGAAAATCTGAGGCCCATCTCCCTCCTGCCTTTTCTGTCAAAAGTGGCGGAAAAGGTGGTTAATATCCAAATTATGAAGCACGTAGAGGAAAGGGGACTGCTCCATGCGACGCAGTTTGGTTTCAGGCCACGTCATTCCACTGAGTCCGCCCTCCTCATGGCAACGGAACATCTGAGAGAGGGCGTGGATGCAGGCCAAACTATGGCTCTGATCTTGTTGGACCTCAGCGCGGCGTTCGACACTGTAGCACACAACATCTTGCTACAGTGTCTGAACAGAGGTGGCATCTCTGGCACCGCGCTGAGATGGATCCAAGACTTCCTCAATGAGAGAAGTTTTCAAGTCAGGCAGGGAGACTGCTATTCTAGGGGGGTGCCTTTGGGCCAAGGCGTGCCGCAGGGCTCGTCCTTGAGCCCTACCCTTTTTAATTTGTACGTCGCGCCTGTTGCATCGATCGTGGAGAGTCATGGCCTCCAACTAGTCTCTTATGCCGACGACACGCAGCTGGTAATCTCCCTGTCGCAGGCGCCCTGTCTTGCTGCCGATGGCTTCCGTTCGTGTATGAAAGATCTTGCCGAATGGATGGCCAACAATTGCTTGAAGCTGAACGGCAGCAAGACAGAGGTGCTGGTGGTAGGGAGAGCCCAGTCTGCCTGGTCGCCGGCATGGTGGCCCTCCTGCCTTGGCCCCACCCCAACCCCGTGCCTAGAGGCGCGCAATTTGGGGGTATGGTTTGACGTAGGGCTCACCTTTGGCCCCCAGATTAATCGGGTGGTGGGAGTCTGCTTCGGGATTCTGAAGAAGCTGAGAAAGGTCCTGGACTTACTCCCGCTGGAAGCACGTCAAACCCTGGTTCATGCCCTGGTAACAGCTCGGGCGGACTATGGGAACCTGCTGTACCTGGGAGCGCCAGAAAAAAGCATGGCCCGGCTGCAAGTGCTGCAGAATGCGGCTGCACGGCTGATACTCAGACTGCCAAAAAGGGCGCACTCTAAGGCGGCCCTCCAGCAGCTACACTGGCTCCCTGTAAGGAGAAGAGTGGAGTATAAAGCCCTATGTACCTGTCACCGTATTTTGAATGGCAGGGCACCCGTCCCCCTGACGAATTTGATCGAAGCCTACATACCAACACGGGCACTTAGATCAACAGGGGGTGGCTTACTGAGGACCCCAAGAATCAAGAAGGCCCGCATGGGAGGCAGGTCTTTCAGATATTTGGCGGCAACTTACTGGAACAAACTGCCAACGGACCTGCGTCTGGAACTAGATGAGGCCAGATTCCGGGCAAAATTAAAAACCTATCTTTATAGCAAATAAGGGCCCGTGATGTCTTTGCTCCCTGTCATCTGTCTACTCCCACTCTCAGCGCGTGGACACGCCGGTGTGCGTAAGCGCAGCGCTCAATAAATGTCCCAATAATAATAATAATAATAATAATAATAATGTTACCACTTCCGCTTTTCCTTTGTGAATGTTGATACACATATTTTTAAGAGGAGGAAATGGTCCCACAGACCCTTGTCTACTATTAAAAAATGAAACTTAAACGTTTTATTTGTTTTCCTTGTAAACGTATCTTGTGTTCCTCAAAGGACAATGGACTGTATTAAACAAATATATATTGCTTCATTAAAAAGCAATCAAAAACATGGTGGTCTGCAAAACCACAGCAGAAAACGATCCCTGTGATGACAGCAATTCCTAATTGGTTGCAAACTGCGACATACCTCATTAATATTCATGAAGTAGGTCTATTGCGACCCAATTAGGAATCACTATTTCCAACTTCTAGGTTTTTGTACATTAGGAATTGCAATTTCCTAATTGCAATTTACAAGGAATTCTGTAGAATTCTGCCCCTTGTTCTGATTCTAGGTTAGGAGGGACCCCAAAATCATCACCTCTCTCATTGCCTGATATTTTTCAAAGCTCACGTTTGTGAATTGTTTATATGCTTTTTTCGCATGCAAAGGTAAAGTTATTTTATCAAAGGGTTGTGGGTGCAATAACTTACTCCAGAGTGTATGTATGAATTACGTGTTATGAAAATTAATAAAACAGAAACTTAACATACCTTCAGCAAAACTTCAAATAACTTTCTTTACGTGCTAAAATACATATAGTAATCCCACAAAAGTGACAATGAAAACATAACAAACAGTACATATAGTTAAACAATCATTAATTCTATTTTGCCTTGAAAACAAAGAGCACATCATGCTGAATGATTAGGTGGTGGTCCAATCCAATATTTTTCAGAGTTTACTTTTGGGAATTGGTTGTATGATTTTTAGCATGTAAAGGTAAAATTGTTTTCTCCAAGGGGTGTGGGTGCAGAAGAAGCTAACACTGCTAAGTGGTGGAGTCGATGTAATGCATAGTTAACAAGTCTCGGCTAGCGGAGCTCATTGCCCATGGTTAAATGTAAATGTACTGAAACACAGGGCAAATAGACTTGGGGGCAGAGATATAAGGGCAACTGAGACTTTGGAAGGAGACAGGAGGGGCTGGTGATAGTGTTGTGAGACTGGCAGGGACACCAGAATACCAGGAGCGTAGGGAGATTGATGGAGAGTGGACAGACTGAAGGAGAGATTAGATAGATTGGTGAAAGAGTGAGCGAATGAAGGCAGTAGAGGGTAGGTTGGGAACACAGACATACTGACAGTGAAAGCAAACAGAATTGGAGGCTAAGTTAGTTATGGTGGAGAACTGAGAGAGTGGGAGGGAAAGAATAGACTGGTGAGCATGGCGGACAGTCTGGCTGACAGATTGTGGGACTAGAGACAGCAGAGCAGACAGTCTTGGGGTGTGGGATCAATGAGACGGGGGAAAGGAGAGCCTGAGAGGGTTATTTGACAATCTGCAAGGGAAAGTGGATACACTAGGTCAGAGTAGAGAGATTATAAAGAAGAGTGAGATGAATGGGGAGAGTATGTATTTGTATGTATGTATTTGAGCTTGTAAAGCGCACTGCTACCCGTCCGTAGGTTTCCTGGCACTGTATAACTCTGGGGAACCCGTCCTGGCTTTCCCTGTGGGATGGTCCCTGCTGGGAGTCCCCAAGGTGGAGCCAGGCATCCCCAGAATTGATGGGGCCGTTGTGGAGATTAGGCAAGCTAATGCCCAGAGTTGCCGAGTGGAACCCCTGATTAGAGTAAGCACCGAAGCGAGAATTATCGAGTCTGCTGACCCAAGTCCACGACCCTGCCGTGTCGGGAATTGAACCCTGGTCCCGGGCCGACTTCTGCTCCCGGGTCTCCCGCCTCTAACCAGTGAGCCACACTACTCCACAAGGGGCTGTAATGGAGAAAGGAGAGTATTGGTGAAGCAGAGAAAGACTGAGGCAATTGGCGTCAAGCCGAAATGCATTGGATTTGTATTCCTAAATAAATTGCACTTTCTATATCACCAACACCCATGTTGAGGTGACATTTTCTAAATTTGTTTTTCGCTACCGTCCATAGGATAGCAAAGAGGATTCATTATTATATTTAATAAGCTGTAATTCCTAATTGGAAGCCAGTAGATATGTCATGTTTGGTAACTATGAAACTGTAATACGTCCTCTTTAAAGGTAAAATCATATTTTTCATTTCAATTTTGAAAATGCCACTTTTAGAAAGTTGCAGAAAGAACAATTGATGGACAGAATGCTGAAGAATGTCATACATTTACCCCAGAACAGAGATCTGGGCCTAAATACATCTTTTTGTTGCTCCCCATGCCATTTCAGTTTAGACCCAGCCATGTGCAAATCAGTCTTGACCTTGTTCCCCATGGTAATAGTCCAGTCCAAGCTGCCAGGCTAGGTCCTCCCTGGACTGGAAACATGTTTCCTAGGACCGTCTTTGGGGTATCACCCCTCATCAGCCAGGCTAGCTTTACTCCAGTGGCATGGACAGCACAGGACCCACATTTGGGCATACCCATACCCATTCCACTAATGGGTGGCAAATGCAAAAAGAACGATTGATGGACAGAATATTGAACAATGTCATACATTCACCCCATCACAGAAACTATGAGCCTACATCCATTGTTTTTTTGCTCCCCATGCCATTTCAGTTTAGACCCAGACATATGCAAATAAACTTGACCCAGAATTGGCAGTTCAGATTGGACTGTTCCCATGAGGAACAGGGTGAAGGCTGATTTGCCTATGGCTGCGTCCAAACTGGGGTGGCGTGATGAGCAAAAGAACAATGGATTAAACCCAGATTGTTGTGACTTGGGTGAATGTTTGCAGTGTTCAGCATTCTGTCCATCATTTGTTCCTTTTGAATTGGTCGCCCTAAGTGAGAAGGGTGTGCCCAGACATGGGTCCTGTGCTCACTTTCCCACTGGTTTCAAGCTAGCCTGGCTGATGAGGGATGATACCCTGAAACCGGTCCCAGGATGCTTGTTTCTGGTTCAGGGAAGACCTGGCTTTGTAGTTCGGGCTGGGCTGTTCCCATGAGGAACAGGGTCAAGACTGATTTGCATATGGTTGGGTCAAAACTTGTTTGGTGTGATAAGCAAAAGAACAATGGATTAAACCCAGAATGTTGTGACTGGGGTGAATGTTTGCATTGTTCAGCATCCTGTCCATCATATGTTCCTTTTGCACTTTTGTCCAAGTTGGTATTTCCCTACCCTTATCCCTTTGTGCCTGCAGCCTGTCCTGGGTAAAATGACTGGGTGTAATTGGCAGTTAGACTTTGGAATTCCTTCCAGGCAGTCACACAAGAGAGGTATCAGGTGTGCCTGAGTGAGCCATCTGCTGGCAGGATTGAGGGTGGAGGTAAGCATGGTCCCACTTACACCTGAATAGCTTGTGCTCTGCCTCCAAACAAAGGGCCTAACAACCCTTTAGTATCACTGCAGCTAGCTTGGAGCCAAGGTAGGGTAGTCAGAAAATTCCATGCATTTTAAAGGACCTTTCCAGGCAGGGTATTAAGATGGCACTCATGTGACATGCCTCACCTATCACTGCTCTCCTCCCACCTCGCTAGCTCAAAGCTCTGCTACATCAACTGAGCAATGTAAGGGGGAGTTGGTGCTCCTGTGGAGAACCAGGACAGGAAACATGACCAGCAAGAGAATGACTGACTATACGAACGTGGTGGCGCTGGGCTGAGGACGCTGTCTGGTCTCAGTGGTGGTCTTGTGGCTGGCAGAGCACTTTTTCCAGCTTGGGACCAAACTGCTTTGGACTCAAAGAGCCCTCCTGCCTGAGATCATGATGGGCGAGCAACTAAATATTCCAAGTTGTGACGAATCAAAGGGTGTCAAGAAGGGGGACGAAACAGCAGGTAAAGGAAAGCATGAGACCAGCAAAAAACCTTCACAGCGGTTGGCCAGGGGAGTAATATAGCCGAAGTCTAAAGGAACTCAACCCCTAAAAGCTATCCTGTTTGTGGTTTCCAACACTAAAGCATTAAAGGGAGAGGCTCAGGAGTCTGTGTCAAATACTGTTTTACAAACCACAAGGTCTCGGTAATGGAAATCCTGACAGAGACACCTAGAGACCGGAGGGGAAAAAATAGACCTTCATTTTTCCAGAGCAGTCTATATCAATGTCACCGGGGGTACCAAAGACAGCAAAGCTTATAGAGGCTCCGCAAGATGTGTGCTCCCCTCTTGATGCTAGAGGGGGACAGGGTAGTGATATAAATATACATATTAGAAATATTGGCTTCCCCCGGCAACCCAGAGTAGACTCGAGGACAGGAAGCAAGAAACAAATACTTCCCTTGAAACAGTGGGTGAGAAGATTCTTCCTTAACCAAAGAATCTGAGTTTTTGAATTTTGAAATTCTTTTTCAAGTGATGTTGCTCTTTTGGATTTAAGCAGTATTAGCTCAAGAAATTTAATGCATCCCCTTTGGTAGCTCCAATACATTATGGAACAAGCCCGTCATCAGGAGGTATATGCTTACTAAATATTTACATTCATTTTATGCCGACTTAAACATAGCTCCATGTCATATATATAAACATGAAGTTCCCTGAAGATGGATTTGCAGTATTGTCTTTGGCAATAGGGTTCCACATAATTACTGATGATACTAAACCTGGCAAAATTTGGCAACCACCGGCAACCCCAGAACACGGCCTAATCCCTGCTGATGCATCACAGAACACGAACTACACTTACCACTGTCCTTAGGGGTGATCCCGCTGGTGTGTGAGTAGTGTGCGACCCCACCCCCAATTGTAATGTTAAAGCTCCCTTGAGCAGTTGGCTGACGAGCCTGGGACCCCGCACCTGCACGCCTGAGTGGTACTAAACCTGGAAATATTTGGCAGCCACCGGCAACCCCAGAACACGGCCTAATCCCTGCTGATGAGGAGTAAATACCCTGAAACACGTGTCCAGGGATGGCGAAGATAGCAAAGATAGCAGAGAATCGAAAGAAGATGCATCGCGGAACACGAACTACACTTACCACAGTCCTTAGGGGCGATCCCACTGGTGTGTGAGTAGTGTGCGACCCCACCCCCAATTGTAATGTTAAAGCTCCCTTCGAGCAGTTGGCTGACGAGCCTGGGACCCCGCACCTGCGCGCCTGAGTGGTACTAAACCAGGCAATATTTGGCAGCCACCGGCAACCCCAGAACACGGCCTAATCCCTGCTGATGAGGGGTAAATACCCCGAAACACGTGTCCAGGGATTGCGAAGATAGCAAAGATAGCAGAGAATCGAAAGAAGATGCATCGCGGAACACAAACTACACTTACCACAGTCCTTAGGGGCGATCCCGCTGGTGTGTGAGTAGTGTGCGACCCCACCCCCAATTGTAATGTTAAAGCTCCCTCGAGCAGTTGGCTGATGAGCCTGGGACCCCGCACCTGCGCGCCTGAGTGGTACTAAACCTGGCAATATTTGGCAGCCACCGGCAACCCCAGAACACGGCCTAATCCCTGCTGATGAGGGGTAAATACCCCGAAACACGTGTCCAGGGATGGCGAAGATAGCGAAGATAGCAGAGAATCGAAAGAAGATGCATCGTGGAACACGAACTACACTTACCAAAGTCCTTAGGGGCGATCCCACTGGTGTGTGAGTAGTGTGCGACCCCACCCCCAATTGTAATGTTAAAGCGCCCTCGAGCAGTTGGCTGACGAGCCTGGGACCCCGCACCTGCGCGCCTGAGTGGTACTAAACCTGGCAATATTCGGCAACAACCAGCAACCCCAGAACACGGCCTAATCCCTGCTGATGAGGGGTAAATACCCCAAAACACGTGTACAGGGATGGCGAAGATAGCGAAGATAGCAGAGAATCGAAAGGAGATGCATCGTGGAACACGAACTACACTTACCACAGTCCTTAGGGGCGATTCCGCTGGTGTGTGAGTAGTGTGCGACCCCACCCCCAATTGTAATGTTAAAGCTCCCTCGAGCAGTTGGCTGACGAGCCTGGGACCCCCCACCTGCGTCCCTGAGTGGTACTAAACCTGGCAATATTTGGCAGCCACCGGCAACCCCAGAACACAGCCTAATCCCTGCTGATGAGGGGTAAATACCCCGAAACACGTGTCCAGGGATGGCGAAGATAGCGAAGATAGCAGAGAATCAAAAGAAGATGCATCGCGGAACACGAACTACACTTACCACAGTCCTTAGGGGCGATCCCGCTGGTGTGTGAGTAGTGTGCGACCCCACCCCCAATTGTAATGTTAAAGCTCCCTCGAGCAGTTGGCTGACGAGCCTGGGACCCCGCACCTGCGCGCCTGAGTGGTACTAAACCTGGCAATATTTGGCAGCCACCGGCAACCCCAGAACACGGCCTACTCCCTGCTGATGAGGGGTAAATACCCCGAAACACGTGTCCAGGGATGGCGAAGATAACGAAGATAGCAGAGAATCGAAAGAAGATGCATCGCGGAACACAAACTACACTTACAACAGTCATTAGGGGCGATCCTGCTGGTGTGTGAGTAGTGTGCGACCCCACCCCCAATTGTAATGTTAAAGCTGCCTCAAGCAGTTGGCTGACCAGCTTGGGACCCCGCACCTGCGCGCCTGAGTGGTACTAAACCTGGCAATATTTGGCAGCCACCGGTAACCCCAGAACACGGCCTAATCCCTGCTGATGAGGGGTAAATACCCCGTAACACGTGTCCAGGGATGGCGAAGATAGCGAAGATAGCAGAGAATCGAAAAAAGATGCATCGCGAAACACGAACTACACTTACCACAGTCCTTAGGGGTGATCCCGCTGGTGTGTGAGTAGTGTGCGACCCCACCCCCAATTGTAATGTTAAAGCTCCCTCGAGCAGTTGGCTGACGAGCCTGGGACCCCGCACATGCGCGCCTGAGTGGTACTAAACCTGGCAATATTTGGCAGCCACCGGCAACCCCAGAACAGGGCCTAATCCCTGCTGATGAGGGGTAAATACCCCGAAACACATGTCCAGGGATGGCGAAGATAGCGAAGATGGCAGAGAATCGAAAGAAGATGCATCGCGGAACATGAACTACACTTACCACAGTCCTTAGGGGCGATCCCGCTGGTGTGTGAGTAGTGTGCGACCCCACCCCCAATTGTAATGTTAAAGCTCCCTCGAGCAGTTGGCTGACGAGCCTGGGACCCCGCACCTGCGCACCTGAGTGGTACTAAACCTGGCAATATTTGGCAGCCACCGGCAACCCCAGAACACGGCCTAACCCTGCTGATGAGGGGTTAATACCCCGAAACACGTGTCCCGGGATGGCGAAGATAGCAAAGACAGCAGAGAATCGAAAGAAGATGCATCGCGGAACACAAACTACACTTACCGCAGTCCTTAGGGGCAATCCCGCTGCTGTGTGAGTAGTGTGCGACCCCACCCCCAATTGTAATGTTAAAGCTCCCTCGAGCAGTTGGATGACGAGCCTGGGACCCCGTACCTTCGCGGCTGAGTGGTACTAAACCTGGCAATATTTGGCAGCCACCGGCAACCCCAGAACACAGCCTAATCCCTGCTGATGAGGGGTAAATACCCCGAAACACGTGTCCAGGGATGGCGAAGATAGCGAAGATAGCAGAGAATCGAAAGAAGATGCATCGTGGAACACAAACTACACTAACCACAGTCCTTAGTGGCGATCCCGCTGGTGTGTGAGTAGTGTGCGACCCCACCCCCAATTGTAATGTTAAAGCTCCCTCGAGCAGTTGGCTGACGAGTCTGGAACCCCGCACCTGCTCGCCAGAGTGGTACTAAACCTGGCAATATTTGGCAGCCACCGGCAACCCCAGAACACGGCCTAATCCCTGCTGATGAGGGGTAAATACCCCGAAACATGTGTCCAGGGATGGCGAAGATAGCGAAGATAGCAGAGAATCGAAAGAAGATGCATCGCGGAACACGAACTACACTTATTGCACAGTCCTTAGGGGCGATCCCGCTGATGTTTGAGTAGTTTGCGACCCCACCCCCAATTGTAAAGTCACACGGTTGAATGTACCCCCCAACCAGCGGATCACTGCCTGTCTGCATGATCGAATTTTTAGGATGTTAAAAATAGGTTTTAAAAGAAACTTCCGTAGGTCACTGACACTAGGGCATACACACAGAAAATGAGTGAATGTTTCATTAAAATAGCCGCACAGACGGCCGTTTGTAGCTTGTGCTTTCCTTTTCCATGTTGGTAGGAGGTCCTTCGAGTCATGCATTCCAAGTTGGTATTTGATTAAACTTCTTTTTATCTCCGTGTGGAAGTATGAAGACAGGTAGGCGTGAGGCTTTGGGTATGTATATGAATTTATCAGGGGCGGCTGGTGACATTTGAAAGTGGTGGGGCGAATCAGCAGCAGCAGCAGCAGCAATTGTCAGGGCTAACGGGAAGAGCCCCATATCCCTGTACCCCGTGTCTCTGCATTTCACTGGTCAACAGATCAAAATTTAAGCAAGCACAGGTTGCAACAAGAAATGGATCAGGAAAAATGGCACACACAAGCCAATATTCCCATCTCAGTACATTCTCAACCTTCCTACCAGTCCTTGATATGTGGCATCAAAAGCTGGCAAACACTGAACGCAAAAGCTAACACAACAAAGAAGGTGTTACTACAAACTGCAATCCAATGCTCAAAAGTGAAATTTATGAAAGATATTCCAGTAGATTCAGCCGAGACGTAATTGTGAAAGGGAGCTGACCCTGGGCCAAATTATTTCTTTCAATGGCTCCGTTGCCTTATGTACTCAGTGCACCCACTACTGCTCCTCCTCCCCAAGCTGAAGTATTCCGCAAGGTCACACAAAGTGAAGAGGAGAAAATTACACTACAATAATGGTGTCTTGATTTGAAGGCAACAACCGGACCTATAGACCGCCTTCCCAGCTTTGCTGTGTGGCTTCAAAAAAAGTAAATGATAAGAAAATGTGCGAACTGCAACCTTCTCCAACAATATCAAATGTACCCTCCTATGTGTCGTGTCTAAAGGACAACATGAGGCTTCCTCCGTTGGAAATACTAATGCAAAACACTCAGAATACATATTTCCGGTGCTTGGTTCCCGTCACCATAAAAAGCAGTGAAGAAGAAAAAAGATCAGCGTTTAACATAAGAAACAAAAACACTTCTTGTTGTAATGAAAACAAAGCCCGATTGCTGGTAACAAAGCCCAATTGCTGGTCCGTCTAACGCTCACGGTAGGAAGAGCATATTCATATTTTCAGGAAGAACGGTGACTCTGTGGTCCCCGCAATCGAAGGGGCCTGTTTATTCAGCATGCATTACACATATGAAAACATCACTTGTGCCCCTTTCCAGTCCCATTCTATTCTAAGCACATTCTCCTTTCGACTCTGTCTGAGTGTCACAAAGTCACACCGAACCAAACCGCTCATCAAACCCTGAATGAATTGTGACTAATTGATGCCATTTATTTGTGCGGATGGGCCTGAGATGGGAGGCTGCCTCCCTCTGCTTGATTTTAATATCTAGCAAACGTTCTGAGCAGGTACAGATATCATCTGCACCAAACATATTTAGAGGCACATGCAGTTTGAACAAAATGAGTTTTGAAAGTTTCCATCTTGTAGTGCAAAGGAGGTTTTTTTTCGTTTTCCTTTTCTCTGCATTATATATAGTGCTAACTTGAGCAGAAGGCGAAGTTATCGGAGCGCTTGCACCAGTGGCATTACAGACGGACACACACATTAATTTTGTTAGGCACGGTGGTTTAAGCACTAGCCGACAGCCCCACATTCGAACACTGTCGATGGCGGCATTGGCATACCATAGAAACATTCACTTAAACATAGAGAGCCCCTGTGTGGTAAAATAACTCTTTTCAGCCCCCTGTTTTAACCCCTCTGTTACAGCCCAATAAACGTTTGTATCTATGATGTGTGGGCAGAGACAATGGCAGTTTGCGGCGTGGTGCGGCCACCTGTGTGAGGGACGTGTGGTCTCATGAATGCCCAGACGTAATGGGAGATAACAAACAAGCATTGGCCGTGGCTTCAGAGTGCTCACAGAAAGATGCATATATTGTATTTGCATGCACACATTCAACACATAACACGGCCGGCATGACTCGGGGGATACGCGGGGGGGGGGGGGGGGGGGCGTCGGGGGGCTAATTTAATGAATAAAAGAACTTACCAGGCATCTCCTCCGGCTCCTGCAACGTGGTGGAAGGAACTTCCCCCCGCTCTTTTCTTTTGCCAATTAGGAGACTGGATGCGACGGGGGGGGGGGGGGGAGATGGGGGGTGGGGGTTGGCGGGCGGCTGAACCTTGCTTACTCTGTCCCGGGATTTGATAGGGCATGGGGCGACTTTGCACAAAATGCATAACCGCCCTAGCAGGAGCCTATCTTCAAACTCCTGCACCACACTGGGCATGCGCAGCATACAATGGTTTGTGAATGTGAGTGAGGGGCAACGCTCCTCTCTCACATGCGCAGACCATCTTCTGAACTCCTGCTCGTCTCTGCCTGCGTGCACTGTGCCTGACGTGCACTTTCACCAGTGAAGACACAGGCGGAACGGAAATGTAAACAGACGAATTGTAAACTGTCAATTCGTCTGCTTACATTTCTGTTCACCTGTTGCCCGATTCTTTTGTGGGGCGCTGCCCCAACGCCCCTATGGACCAGCCGCCCCTGGCTTATCACTGTCCATGTGTGGCATACTTTGGTCAGGCTTAGTTTATCTTCCAAAAGGGATTTCTTCTTTACATAGTTGTTGCAGGACTTGTTAAATACTGCCCTGTCGTTCTCATTATCCTAAAGCTCTCGGATGTCTAGCTCCTCCAAGGATTTACCTAGATGGGCGCCCCAAGAGTTTGGAGGTTTTTAGGCCATTTGCGCCTGGATCTCAGCCCAACACATGCTGTTCAGTGAGCCGGGTTCTGATGTGCGAAGCTTCCAGCACAGCTTCACAAAGGTGTTCATACTTGGAAACTTCTGATTCAGGAGGCCAAATTCTAGACTGACGTGGGCTGGTGATGCGCATTTGGGGAGCGAAAGAACAGCCTGTACACCTTAGTCTGAAGCTCGTTCAGCACCGGTCCTTGCCACACCATGCTCCATGCTATATGGTAAGGTAGATAGTGTTTGTGGTGCCATCACTTTCACAAGGTGGCTAATAATCGGGGCAGCAAAGTTTTTTGTTCAAAAATGTGTATGCAAAAATTAGTGATTGAGCTTTTGCTCCCAAGTCCATTTTATGTTCCTTATCAGTCAAGCCATGCCCCAGAGTGATGCCCGAATATTTGTAAGAACATGTTTCTTCCACTTGGTCGCTGTTGACATACCATTTGAATTTACTGTTCTTGGAGTCAACCAAATGCACAACCTTTGCTTTCTTTTTGTTCAATTCAAGCAGTTCCTGATCAAGGTATAATTTCAGATTGTTTATTGCTCTTTGTAAGCCGATCGGGCTTTGGCTCAGCACCATGATGTCGTCAGCATATTGTAGGTAAGGAATTAACTCCTTAGCCAGAATGTGAGGATTACTCTTGGCTGATAGCATATGACTGACTATATCAGCCAGGTATAAATTAAAAAGACTTGGTGCCAGGACGCAGCCCTGTTTTAAGTCGTGCTGGGTGTTTATCCTGGCTGTGGTCTAAGAGTTTCACCTTCGCCCATATTTTGTTGTGCAGGGCAATCATTGCTTCGAGCAATTGCGATGGAAACCCCCATGTTTTTAGTTTCTCCCATAATCTGTTTCAGGGCACTCTGTGGAACGCAGACTTCAGGTCAATGAAACATGCAAATAGTTGTGTTTTCCTTCTTATCGCTTTTTCCGTTAGAAGTGCTAGGGTTACCAGGTTAGTTGTTGTTCCCATGCCAGGCCTGAAACCCGTTTGGAACTTCGGGATTGCGCATATCTCCTCTGTCCAATCCTGAAGGTGGACTAATAAGCATAATGCATACAATTTAGCCTCTACATTGATCAGTGATATAAGTCTCTAATTTTCAGGCTGGCTGCGGTTTTCATTTTTGAAAATTGGCTGGTGTATGGTGTCTTATTCTGCCCGAATATGTAGTTGAAGAGGGGAGTTAGATAGACTGTCCAGAAGTCAGGTGCGTGTTTAAATAGGGTGTTGGGGAGGCAGTTCAGCCCTGCTGCTACTTCCAGTTCTCGTTTTTTAATTATTTCTCTTAATTTCCTTGCATTAGAATACCTGAAGGAATTCATGGGGGGGGGGGGGGGGGTGCAGCCACATGAGTTAGATAGTTGCAAGGCATTCCGGTGGGAAGGCTGATAGGCCAGGAAGAGTTAAGGAAAAGCAACAAGGATATGATAAAGATAGCCAACACCAATTCCCACTGGAGGTTTTTCGGTCAGGGGGAGATGGGTGGTGGGTATATTATTTAAGGAGCACCTGATTCAGGCTAGGCCTGATTGCTTATGTTTTTGGAGTGGAAGAGGGAGAGGGGAAGGGGGTGGGTGTGGTGGTATCTTAGGTAGGGGATTGGGGCTTCACATGTTGGTGGGGTAACAAGATGGAGATTTGGATGTTACAGGGTGAAAGGCTCAGAGATTTGTGCTTTACCTTAAGTATGGGATATAGAATATGGAGAGGAGTTAGCCTAACGGCTAAGGCGCTCGACCTCGGACCTGGGGATCTGGGATCGAGTCTCGGTAACGACGCCAAACACCTCCTGTGATTCTGGGCAAATCACTTAATCTCCCCGTGCCTAAAAATGAAAGTGTGTGTCCTCATGTAAAAACGTAACTTGTGCTATGTAAAGCGCTCTGATACCTGATTCGGTTCGGGTCTAGTTCGCGCTATATAAAACTCTACCAAAAAAAAATAATAGAAGACATATACAGTATTTGGTATTGAAGATGGCCAGATGGTAGGGAAGGAGAAGCTGAGGATTGCTACTAATAATATCTGTGGGCTAAATGATGTTAAGAAAAGAAAGAGTCTCTTCAGGGCTTGAAATATTAAATGCAGATATTATTTGTCCGCAAGTGTCACATATCGCAGAGGCACGGAGGGATGTTATAAACTTACTTGGGTACAGACTGATTGGGGGGTACCTCTCATGAGGCACACGCCGGAGGAGTGGTAATTCTTGCTCAAAATGTTGGTTTGCAGTTTGAAGAAGTGCAGGTAGATAAGCATGGCAGATGGGTCATAGCGAAATGCCCAGTCCTCTAATGGATTCAAATTCACATTATGTTCAGTGTATGGATGCATATCACATGACCCATGTGTTTTTGATTGGCTTTCTAATAAGCTGGCATTCTGGCCCTTGCTAATTAAACTTAGCAGCAGACGCATTTACCCTCTTTCTCTGTGATGGATCAAATCTTCCACTAGTCAAAACTCAGACCTCTCCAGCAAGTATGTTAACTACCACTGTTACTTTGACATTTTTATTATCACCCGATAATTGCAGGTCACACAACGAACTCTGTACCATGTACCTGCAACCATCTCTAAGATAGTTTATAGTTAATTGCTCCTGAACTTGGGGTGCAGTGCAGCGGTACAATTCTAAAGCCAGAACTAGTAATATTATTTAATTTTCTAGACAGATTAGGAGTTACAGACCCCCGGGGTCCGGAAACCACAGGTTAAGAATCACTGGCCTGGCGTGAAGCCCACTGTGAATGTGCTGGGCCAGTGCCTTTGATGAACAAGTGTATTATGTGACAGCTCCTTCCTCTTCATCAAGCAAGTATGGTCCACCCTGACTGCATCCAGAACCTCTATTTTGACATTGTCTGGGACGAATGCACAAAGGCCAATTTCCAACTACACCTAGCCATGTGACCTAAGATACAAGCTGCAGGCACCAAATGGTTATGACAAGAAAATGCCAACTTTTTAAAAGTGTTTTAGAAGTGTGAATAAAAAATCCAACTTTACCATTAAAGAGGGTTCTAAACTACAACTTGTCAGACACCAAACAGGATATTCCTAGTCCGTCTGCTTCCAAACAAAAGTTACTGTTTATCACATGTAATAGAATAACCCTTGCAATACTGAAAAACACATTTGAGAGTTCTTTACTACCAGGACATTTAAAACTTAAAAAACACATGTCCACATTTTTAAGTACAATTCACCCTGCTCTAAGGGGTGTTTTGGTCCCACCCCAGGGGTGAACTATATGTATTAAAAAGGAGTGTTTAGGCCAGGCAAAATGCCTGTTTTTCCAAGCCGAACTGGCAGTTTAAAACAGCACACACAGGCTGCAATGACAGGCCTGACACATGTTTTTAAAAGGCTACTCAAGCGTGTGGCACAATAAGTGCTAGGCCCACTAATAGCATTCAATTTTCCCGCCAAGGTTATGGTATACCATTTTACTAGGGACAAAATAAAATATGCCAATAGGATGTTGGTCAATGTAACCATGTTTTAGAGAGTGAGCACATGCACTTTAACTCTGGTTTGCCGTTTTAAATTTCACAGTGTCCTAAAAGCCAACAAAAATGGCTTGAGAAACCAGAAAGTGGGGGGAGGTAAAAGAAATTTGGGGATGTACCTGCAGAGAGGGTCAGGTCCAACAGGCTGAAATGTATATAAATAGATTAAACCTCAAACTAAGATGTGATGGTTGTAGCAATTTGCAGGTAGAACTACTTTTCCCAGATTCAAGATATGTCACTGATCATGGTATAAGCAAGTGCAAATGTACCATCATTTTATTTACCGGCAGGCTTTCCACATGTTGTCAAAAGCAAATTATACATGATCATTTTGCTGATACATATGGCGATATTCAATTTAACGGCGACAACGGAGACATTGCCCGAGTCCTGAGTCTTCCCCCACCGACAGAAGCCGACACACATTGCCTGCCACCGAGGAATCCAGACATAGGCAATTATCCCCAGCGCACCCAGGAGCACGATATTGAAGCTCTCCTTCCAAAACGATATTGAGTGTTTCAATCCCCATCCTCGGATGGGTCATTCCTGCTTACACTGCGGCATTACCTTTTACGCCTTAAGCGGTCTGGGCTCCTCCTAAACATCGGCTTGAATTTTCGCTGGTTAATCCATTAGCTGACTGTGCCTCCAGCCTCACATCTACCGCTATCCTCGATATACGTGATGACGCTTATTACAGGCAATTGTACACAGGCATGCTTATTACAAATGTCCGGATGATGATCCATTTATTGTCTATATGGATCAAAACGCCGTTGACACCCTAAAACACCCTATGCACTGCTCTGAATTGTTATTTAATGTGTAAAGGTGTTTCCTTGTGATTTGTTTGTCACATTGAAAATTCTGTATGTAACACACCTAGAGCTTTGCCTGAGCCTTCTCTGTGTTTTCTTTTTGTTCGTACTTATCCTACTGGATTGAAAAATATTAAAAATCAGACCTCTGGCCGGCTGGATAAGTTTAATCAATATAGTGCCGACTTGGTCTATATTCATTCCTTTGTTCCCATTGTTGTTTCTCTAGGGACCACTGTTTAAAAGTATGTCAGGCACAATTTATGTTATGTATATTTGTAGAGCATGCCAATCATCCGTAAAGGTATCCAGGCACATGACGCTTCAATAAAATGTGTGTAAATTCCTGCTTTTGCCTGTGGATAGGTATGGGCATTTCTATCTGTCTAATTTTACATTTTGTAAATGTGCATGCTGAAATGACATTGCCTCTGAAAAAAGCCACATGTTTTACTTTTTTATATAGAGGTGTAATATTTTGCCTATGGAGAAACCCATTCCCCTACTGACCACCAATTCTAAAGATATTCCCTTCCTATACACATCATGGTAAACGATTTACTCCTGACTTTGTTAGGAATACATGTTTGATGATTTCCAGGGCGGAAAGAGGTCTTAGCGGAGTCAGATCATACCAAAAGGAAGAGAAAAACCAACTCTTGAATGCCAACTCCATACCTTTTTCAGTCTGATTTACTCATGGGTAAAATTAAACAATTATGGGGTAATAGTGTGCCTGAGTAAATGGATTTCTGAGCCCATACCTTGCACTTGTAAATCCAGCTGTTTATTGAAGCTAGATTTACACACCAAATTGGCTCTGTGAATTGATCCATAGTTTTAGATCCTGTGGGAAACAAAAGTTAATCAACCATGCCTTGTCAAAGACTCAAATAACCAATGGTAGACTAACTGTGTCTCTATGTAGCTTGCCTTATATGAAAGATAGAGTCTTTCATTTATCAAACACTAATTATCCCTCTTTCAGCCTCCAAATTCAGGACCTTTACAAGCATTTAATAAGCCACAATGCAAACAACATTTTGTCGCCATGCAACAGTGGATCACTGGATTCCTTTTGGTGCAGTCTGGAGCCGACTGCTGGAGACACCCAAAATGGCCAACATGTATGGCTTTGATGTATATACAGCGAGGTGTAAAACAAACGTGCAGTGCAAAGAACAAATGCGAATACCATAAAACTCATATACTCTCATTTAAAGTATACTTACAGAGATCTTGGTGAATATGTAGAGGATAAGCGACATGACAGACATATATATCCGGATCCTCTGTCCTCCAAAGCGTTTCCTCAGGTACTCTGGCAAAGTCCCCGCTCCTGATGCAATGTAAACAGGAACAAAGATCCACCCCAGGGCAACGAGTACCCATGAAGCCTAGCAAGAAACAAAAGACGGTGCAGTTATCTCACATGCAAGCAACATTATTGTCAATCTAACACTGAGAATTGGCCCTATGACACTCAACCATAATTCATCAGTATGCCTCTTGAGAGGTCAACTAAAACCAAAATCACAACAATGAAAAATTAATATAAGACAAAACGCAAGGACTCATATTACTTTGAAAGAGCAGAAGGGTCTTTCAAAGTATTTGGGGTTCACACTTGTGGCAGGAGTTATCAATATGTAATAAAGAACCGGCGGAATCTGTATTTGAGTCAAGCATGAACTCTCTGGAAATGGTGCAGTTAGTAAAGGGACCCACTCATATCAAAGGGCATACGTTAGACCTAATCTGGTCCTCTAAATCCTTGGCACGGATAACTGACATCAGTCCTTGTGCCTGGTCGGACCACTTGCTGTTGAGATGCTGGGTCCCCATGGATAGTCCACTTCTGCGACCACCACCTCTGTGGAGGAAAGTTAGACTATGGAAGAATGTCGAGGCAGATTCCTTAGTCGCCTTGCTCCACTCTATTCCCGTCCCTGTGCTAACTGAGGATAATCTGGACCATAAATGTGCAGCCCTATTCTCCCGACTAGTACAGGCCTTTGATGCCTTAGCACCTGAACAGAAAGAAAGGGTTAAAGATAAAGGGAAAGGAGCCCCTTGGTACGACGAGTCCTTAAGGGAGAAAAAACAAACCCTTCATCAAGCCGAGAGGAGGTGGAGACTTAGGTATGATCCTTTAGATAGTGGAGGAGTGTGGCTCAATGGTTAGAGCGGCAGACCCTGATGCAGAGTTCTGGCCAGAGGACCAGGGTTCAATTCCCGCCTCGGCGGGGTTTCGAGCTCAATTTCCTGGGACCTGTTAATTCTCGCCTCGGAGCCTATTCTTATGACGGGCCCCATGCTGCAACTCTGGGCAATAGCTTGCTTAGCCTCCACACCGGCCCCAACAGCGCTAAGGATGCCTGGCTTCACCCTGGGGGTGCCCAGGAGTGGACACTTCACAGGGAAAGCCAGGAGGGGTTCCACAGAGGTATGAGTATCAGCGCCAGGAAGCCGAATAGGCGACACCGCAAGGTGACCATCTGGTGACAGTGCGCTCTATAAATACCATGACATTTACATTTACATTTAGATCTAATAAAATATAAAATCATCCTTGACACATATAAATCAGCTATCCTAGAGAAAAAGGCAGCATTCTACGAAAGTAGGATTAGCTTGGCAGGAAATAAACAAAAAGAAATCTTTGCAATACTGAAAGAACTGAGCCAATTAGGGGACAAAAACGTCACGGGAGACTTGCCAACCTGTGATAGCTTCCAGGAGTTTTTTCTTCAAAAGGTTCGGGATATTGTATTAAAAATCACTGCAAATCCCGTAGACCATAATCTCCTGGACCAGTATGCTCCATCACGCCCCCCCTGCCTGAGTAGTCAGTTGGCCAACTTTCCACAACTCGACCAGGTCACCTTAACTACCGTGGCCAAACAGACTAAATCAGGCTCGAGAATGGATCCCTGCCCGCCGGGCCTCTTTCAAATGGCCCTGCCGGGAGTGGAAAAGCAGGCCTGGAACTACTCAATGAGTCCTTAGATCTGGGTTATTTACCAGAAATGCTGAAAGAAGCAATGGTCACTCCCTGTTGAAAAAACCAGGGGCGGATGCATCAGTCTTAAAAAACTACAGACCCATCTCACAGCTCACTTTTCTTGCTAAAATATTGAAACAACATGTCCTAAAATCCCTTTCAAAATATTTAGATGACCACCATCTCCTACACTCTAGACAAGCGGGTTTCAGGACACATCATAGCACCAAGCTGGTGATGGTGTCGGTTCTGGATGAGCTTAGATGCAGGGCCGATAACAAACATGCGAGTGCCCTGATTTTATTAGATCTGTCAGCGGCATTCGACACGGTCAGATATGATATCTTGCTGTGCCGGTTGTCGAATCTGGGCATAAAAGGACAAGCACTCCAGTGGCTCAGATCCTTCCTGACCAACCGTACCCAGAGAGTCCAAATGGGGGACCAGGTGTCGACTTTGGGCTCCCTGACCTGTGGAGTCCCCCAGGGTTCTGCGTTGTCTCCACTCCTCTTTAACATCCACCTGCAGCCCTTGGTGGAGGCGCTCACAGGCAGGGATTGCCAGGTCTTTAACTACGCCGATGACACCCAACTCCTGGTCCATCTTGACCATACCAGCCAGGTTCAAGAACCCGTGAGAAATCTCCTCAGGTACACTGTTAACTGGATGGCAGCTAACTCGCTAAAATTAACCCGGATAAAACCAAGGTGCTTATTGTCCCAGCTCAAAATAGCCCTTGGTGTGAACTGTTCTGGCCCTCGGAGCTAGGTGGGGCACCAACCCCAGTACCAGTAGTAAAGAGCCTGGGTCTGAAGATCGACTCTGAGCTGTCGATGTCTAGCCAGGTATCGACAGTGGTGGGTATATGTATGGGCCTACTTAGGCAACTACGGAAACTCATCCCTCTCCTCTCCACCTCTGTTCTACAATCAATTGTGTCAGCTACGGTCATCTCCCGGCTAGACTATGGGAATGCTCTTTATTTAGGCATCCCACAGAAGCTACTACGGAGGCTGCAGGTTGTTCAAAATGACGCAGCTAGGTTAATTTTTAGCCTCCCTAGGCACTCAAGAGCCACCCCCCTGCTGCATAAATTGCACTGGCTGCCTATAGAACAGCGGGTCCACTTCAAGAGCCTGTGTATAGCCCACAAGGCCATACACGGAGATTGCAAAAGTACGTGCCGGAACGGGCTCTGCGTTCTTCAGAGACCTGCAGATTAGCCTCTTCTAAATACAACCTTAAGACCAAAGGGGGTAGAGCGTTTTCGATTCTCCTGCCACGGATCTGGAATGACTTACCAGAGTCCTTACGTAGGGAACCAGCCTTGCTCCCCTTTAGAAAGCTGCTAAAAACACATCTGTTCAGAGCAACACTGACATCTGTTTAGCCCGCCGCCCTGCAGTCTTGCAGTGCCCTGCTTCCCCTCTTAAGCACTTAGAGACCAGTGGTAATTTGCGCTATATAAAAGTGTTTGAGTATACATTTGAAGACAATGTTAGCTAGCTCCATTGTGGGCGATGCTCTAAAGATGTTGCCCACAATATTCATATCTCTCTTCAATAAGCTGGATGGGGTGATCACAAGATTCTAGTGGCATAAGAAGGAGCATAGAGTTTGACTGGCTCAACTGAAGTTGGATGTAATGTTGTGTGACATGAATATTTTGTGGTGTAAAATACAAATTGGCTCTGTGGTGTGAGGATGCAATAGTGAGTGCACTATTATGCTTGGCAGAGTTAGAGAAAGAGATGAGACATTGTAATCATTAAAAAAAATCAACCAAATAAAAAAAAATGTTTTACTTTTTTTAGCTATCTGATTCACTAATGAGGGCCACTTTTAACTTGGTGTCCGGCCTTTTTCTGTTCCTGACCCTGTACTGCAAGGTAAAACACCTTCACTCCGTAACTTTCACTCCGCATACCTTCACTCCTCATACCATTACAACGCAAGTACCATTACTCAGCAATACTTTTATAACGCATGCCATTACATTTTATATGCTTTTACCACCCATGCTTTTACAACGAAATTCGACGTAAATGCATGAATGGTAAAATCATATGTTTTTAAGGTAAGTATATGGTTTTAATTTGGGGGTGTTGGGGTATATGTTTTAGGGGTTCAGGGATATTTTAAGGGTGGGTTTGGGTTATGGGGTACAGGGATATTTAAGGGATAAGGGATATGTTTTGGTATTGGGGTACAGGGTTATTTTTAAGCTTCAGGGCTAGGTTTGGGTTTTGGGGTGCAAGGGTATTTTTAGGGTACAGGGCTAGGTTTGGGTTCTGGGGTATAGGGGTATTTTTAGGGTTCAGAGCTAGGTTTGAGTTTTGGGGTACAGGGGTGTTTTTAGGGTTCAGGGCTAGGTTTGGGTTTTGGGGTACAGGGGTATTTTTAGGGTTCAGGGCTAGGTTTGGGTTTGGGGGTACAGGGGTATTTTTAGGGTTCAGGGGTATGTTTGGGTTTTGGGGTGCAGGGGTATTTTAGGGTTCAGGGGTAGGTTTGGGTTTTGGGGTACAGTGTTATTTTTAGGTTTATGGGGTAGGTTTGGGTTTTGGGGTACAGGGGTATTTTTAAGGTTCAGGGCTAGGTTTGAGTTTTGGGGTAGAGGGGTATTTTAGGGTTTAGGGCTAGGTTTGGGTTTTGGGGTACAGGGGTATTTTAAGGGTTTAGGGATAGGTTTGGGTTTTGGGGTACAGGGGTATTTTAAGGGTTCAGGGATAGGTTTGGGTTTTTGGGTGCAAATTATATTTATAGGGTTAAGATGGGTTAGTGTTTAAGGGTGTTGGGGTATTTTAAGGAGTAAGGGTAGGTTATGATTATGGGGTGCAGGGGTATTTAAAGGGACCAGGGTGGGATTAGTTTTTAGGGTGTAAAGGGTAATAATAAATAAATTAAAAAACATAATAATTTAAATAATGCAATTTAAAAGAATAAATGTTTTAATTAAATAAAAACGTGTGTATATATATATATATATATTCTCACAACACACGTTCCCCAATTCTCCAAGAACGACGTCCAGGCCAGCAAAGTTTCAATAAACTGGTGTTTATTTCACAGCCCACTCAACGTTTCGGGAACCACTTCCCTTGCTCACGAGTGATCGTGTCTGTTTACACCCAGTGTTTTAAGGTTTTTCATGTGATCAAAGTCAGAGTAAACATAATAAACAGACTACCGTTTCATTAGTTTTCTGGAGCTATGAAGACAGATTTACATGCTTTATCAGTAGAGCGTGGCACATTCAAACATTTCGTCACATTTTATAAAATACATTTCTGCGTTCTTCAATTGTGACATAATTAAATTAAATATTAGCGGCAAGCTTACTGGCCAAGATAATAAAGAAAATTAATAAGTACGTCAAAATTCATGATTCTACATCACGGTGACCGGTAACATTTCATGGCATTGCGTGTGGTCACATAGTTCGGCCCAAGTGGGCTAACCACAATTGGAGTTCAGTCCATAGCACAATTAGTATATCCCATTTCGGCACACTCATAGTTGACTCACTCGTGATTGATCTTATCAGATCATACTGCTCACGTCGTGTATTCATACTGTGATAAAGCCCTAGTGGGCATTGTTCATTCAGTGTCAGTCCTGGCCCGCCGCTGCAAGCGGCCACCCATGCTTCGCGCCAAGACTCGAGTTGGATATATCTATATATATATATATATATATATATATATATATATATATATATATGTGTGTATATATATATAAATATATATATATATACACATATATACAAACATATATATCATTTTTTAATAATGTACTTTTACAATGTATATGACTTTACCACACATGTATTTGCGTTATAATGGCATGCGTGATAAAGTCATATGCGTTGTAAAAGTTTTAGGAATGATGGCTTTGCGGAGTAATAGTCCTGCGTTATAAAAATTACGGAGTGATGTTATGCGGGATGTTGGATTGCGGAGTATCGTCATATATTCATACTGCAAAGCTTTGCAACAGTTTTTGTAATTGCAAACGATGGACTGATTGGCACCTGCTGAGGTTAGGCAAAAGCCATTGACAAGGTGTAAACTGTTAAAAGTTCACAACTTGCACTGTGATTACGAAGGCTGCAGACATCAAGATGTGCAGTCAGTGGTCTCACAGACTTCTGAATATACTCCCCAATTTTTCATTTTATTATGCCACTGTCTGAGGCATTGTAACAAACATGTCTTCAAGGGACAGGGGTTGCTATTGTGGTTTTCATGGAACTCGGTAAACTTTTTGCACTCTAAGGGCCAGATGTACGACCGAGTCGCAAATTGAGTAGTTTTGTGACTCGCAATTTGCAACTCACCAATAGGAATTTACAACAGTTACAAAGGAGTTCACCTCCTGAAACGCGACTGGCCTAATCAAAATGACTGCCCTCTTGAAGACCGCTCTGCTGGCATGCTGTGAATAAAATGGTTTAAGCGCCACGAAGGTCTCCGTATGGTTCTTCCAAATTTGGTTCTGCAATGGTTGGATTTGTTACGGCCTGACCCAGGTCGAGGAAAGAGCCTGCTGCTTCCAGCTGGTCCCGGGTGACAAACTTTTGCTGCCGACATCGGGACGTAGACAAGCCTGCTCCTTTGCAGATGGGAACATGCTTGAGCTTTTAATTACAGCAGACTAAGAAGAGGCAGAGACTATCAAGTGTGTGTGCAATTTAAATTGGGACATTTGGACTCTGGGAGTTGCACCCACTGAGGCTGACATCAGCGCGGACTGCATCAACCGGAGTGCCGTGTGGCCACGCCCATAGGGGGCAGGTACGATGTTTAAAGAACGGTCCGCGCTGTTTATGCTTCCCCTTGTCTGTCAAAAGCCACTGAAGAAAGGAGTTCACCTCCTGAAACGCGTCTGGCCTAATCAAAGAGACTGCCCTCTTGAAGACCGCTCTGCTGGGATGCTGTGAATAAAATGGTTAAAGCGCCATGAAGGTCTCGGTATGGTTCTTCCAAATTGGGTTCTGCAATGGTTGGATTTGTTATGGCCTGACCCAGGTCGAGGAAAGAGCCTGCCGCTTCCAGCTGGTCCCGGATGACAAACTTTTGCTGCCGACATCGGGACAGAGACAAGCCTGCTCCTTTGCAGATGGGAACATGCTTGAGCTTTTAATTACAGCAGACAAAGCGAGGCAGAGACTATCAAGCGTGTGTGCAATTTGAATTGGGACATTTGGACTCGGGAGTTGCACCCACTGAGGCTGACATCAGCGCGGACTGCATCAACCAGAATGCCAGGTGGCCACGCCCATAGGGGGCAGGTACGATGTTTAAAGAACGTTCCGCGCTGTTTATGCTTCCCCTTGTCTGTCAAAAGCCACTGAAGAAAGGAGTTCACCTCCTGTAACACGTCTGGCCTAATCAAAGAGACTGCCCTCTTGAAGACCGCTCTGCTGGCATGCTGTGAATAAAATGGTTAAAGCGCCACAAAGGTATCCGTATGGTTCTTCCAAATTGGGTCTGCAATGGTTGGATTTGTTACGGATTGACCCAGGTCAAGGAAAGAGCCTGCCGCTTCCAGCTGGTCCCGGGTGACAAACATTTGCTGCCGACATCTGGATGGAGACAAGCCTGCTCCTTTGCAGATGGGAACATGCTTGAGCTTTTAATTACAGCAGACAAAGCGAGGCAGAGACTATCAAGCGTGTGTGCAATTTAAATTGGGACATTTGGACTCGGGGAGTTGCACCCACTGAGGCTGACATCAGCGCGGACTGCATCAACCAGAATGCCAGGTGGCCACGCCCATAGGGGGCAGGTATGATGTTTAAAGAATGGTCCGCGCTGTTTATGCTTCCCCTTGTCTGTCAAAAGCCACTGGAGAAAGGAGTTCACCTCCTGAAACGCGTCTGGCCTAATCAAAGAGACTGCCCTCTTGAAGACCGCTCTGCTGGCATGCTGTGAATAAAATGGTTAAAGCGCCACGAAGGTCTCTGTATGGTTCTTCCAAATTGGGTTCTGCAATGGTTGGATTTGTTACGGCCTGACCCAGGTCGAGGAAAGAGCCTGCCGCTTCCAGCTGGTCCCGGGTGACAAACTTTTGCTGCCGACATCGGGACGGAGACAAGCCTGCTCCTTTGCAGATGGGAACATGCTTGAGCTTTTAATTACAGCAGACAAAGCGAGGCAGAGACTATCAAGTGTGTGTGCAATTTAAATTGGGACATTTGGACTCGGGGAGTTGCACCCACTGAGGCTGACATCAGCGCGGACTGCATCAACCAGAATGCCATGTGGCCACGCCCATAGGGGGCAGGTACTATGTTTAAAGAACGTTCCGCGCTGTTTATGCTTCCCCTTGTCTGTCAAAAGCCACTGAAGAAAGGAGTTCACCTCTTGTAACACGTCTGGCCTAATCAAAGAGACTGCCCTCTTGAAGACCGCTCTGCTGGCATGCTGTGAATAAAATGGTTAAAGCGCCACGAAGGTATCCGTATGGTTCTTCCAAATTGGGTTCTGCAATGGTTGGATTTGTTACGGATTGACCCAGGTCAAGGAAAGAGCCTGCCGCTTCCAGCTGGTCCCGGATGACAAACATTTGCTGCCGACATCTGGACGGAGACAAGCCTGCTCCTTTGCAGATGGGAACATGCTTGAGCTTTTAATTACAGCAGACAAAGCGAAGCAGAGACCATCAAGTGTGTGTGCAATTTAAATTGGGACATTTGGACTCGGGGAGTTGCACCCACTGAGGCTGAAATCAGCGCGGACTGCATCAAGCAGAATGCCGTGTGGCCATGCCCATAGGGGGCAGGTACGATGTTTAAAGAACGGTCCGCGCTGTTTATGCTTCCCCTTGTCTGTCAAAAGCCACTGAAGAAAGGAGTTCACCTCCTGAAACGCGTCTGGCCTGATCAAAGAGAGTGCCCTCTTGAAGACCGCTCTGCTGGCATGCTGTGAACAAAATGGTTAAAGCGCCATGAAGGTCTCCGTATGGTTCTTCCAAATTGGGTTCTGCAATGGTTGGATTTGTTACGGCCTGACCCAGGTCGAGGAAAGAGCCTGCCGCTTCCAGCTGGGTCCGGGTGACAAACTTTTGCTGCCGACATCGGGACGGAGACAAGCCTGCTCCTTTGCAGATGGGAACATGCTTGAGCTTTTAATTACAGCAGACAAAGCGAGGCAGAGACTATCAAGTGTGTGTGCAATTTAAATTGGGACATTTGGACTCGGGGAGTTACACCCACTGAGGCTGACATCAGCGCGGACTGTATCAACCAGAATGCCCTGTGGCCACGCCCATAGGGGGCAGGTACGATGTTTAAAGAACGGTCCACGCTGTTTATGCTTCCCCTTGTCTGTCAAAAGCCACTGAAGAAAGGAGTTCATTTCCTGAAACGCGTCTGGCCTAATCAAAGAGACTGCCCTCTTGAAGACCGCTCTGCTGGCATGCTGTGAATAAAATGGTTACAGCGCCATGAAGGGGTCCGTATGGTTCTTCCAAATTGGGTTCTGCAATGGTTGGATATATATGTATATATTTATATACACATATATACAAACATATATATAATTTTTTAATAATGTACTTTTACAATGTATATGACTTTACCACACATGTATTTGCGTTATAATGGTATGCGTGATAAAGTCATATGCGTTGTAAAAGTTTTAGGAATGATGGCTTTGCGGAGTAATAGTCCTGCGTTATAAAAATTGCGGAGTGATGGTATGCGGGATGTTGGATTGCGGGGTATCGTCATATATTCATACTGCAAAGCTTTGCAACAGTTTTTGTAATTGCAAACGATGGACTGATTGGCACCTTCTGAGGTTAGGCAAAAGCCATTGACAAAGTGTAAACTGTTAAAAGTTCACAACTTGCACTGTGATTACGAAGGCTGCAGACATCAAGATGTGCAGTCAGTGGTCTCACAGACTGCTGAATATACTCCCCAATTTTTCATTTTAATATTCCACTGTCAGAGGCATTGTAACAAACATGTCTTCAAGGGACAGGGGTTGCTATTGTGGTTTTCATGGGACTCGGTAAACTTTTTACACTCTAAGGGCCAGATGTACGACCGAGTCGCAAATTGAGTAGTTTTGTGACTCGCAATTTGCAACTCACCAATAGGAATTTACAACAGTGTCTCAGACATTGTTTGCGATTCCTAATGGGGTTGAAAACTGCCCGCCTCATTAATATTCATGAGGCAGGTGCAAGTTGCGACCCCATTAGGAGTGGCTACTTTTTAAATAAAGCAGTGTTTTTTATGCAGCCTGTTTTCCTCAAAGGAAAAAGGGATGCATTTAAAAAAGAAAAATGAAACGTTTCTGTTTCATTAATTAGAGCCAAGCATCAGTGCACATGTGCTACTTGCTCTGCGAGACTGCTGTAGTAGAGTATGGGACAGAAGCCACTTCCACTGTCCGCGCATATTTGTAATTGGCTTGTGTCATTGTCGTTCCTAAATGCTGCCTTTGGGGTCGTTAATAGACTTGATAGTCCCTCCTTAGTACAGCCTTGTCTTAATTTGGAACCTGTATGAAGGTTGGTGGACAAGTGCACAACTAGTGGGCACCAGCATGGGCAATTGCGCAGCGCCAGTCTTCGCCAATATCTATATGGGAGAATTTGAACACACCAACATATGGTCAAAACCAGAATGGAGCAACAATCTCAAAATGTATGTACGATACATTGATGACTTATTTATTCTGTGGAAGAACACCAAAGAAAGCTTAGAAACAGCCCTTGCTACTTTGAACAACATCAATGACAGAATTAAGTTTACATGGAACATTGAATCCAACTCGATCACTTTTTTGGATGTAAAAATCACATTCAAGGATAACCAGATAACTACAGACATTTTCAGAAAATCAACAGATCGTAACAACACCCTACACTATACCAGTTTTCACCAACCATCCTTAAAAAGACACCTACCAAGATCACAACTACGCAGAGTCAAACGCATAACATCAGACCCTAACATGGTAGAGGTACGCATTAATGAAATGACGGAGAGATTCCGTTCAAGAGGATATCCAGATCAGATTTTGGAATCTGCAAAAACGTCCATCCAACCTATGAATCGTGAAGAGATTCTAAAGAAAACCACACAAAGACCTAAAAGCGACCGGATGGTTGTAGTTTCAAAATTTTCCAATGTAAGTACTACCTACAAGAACATAGTACTTAAATATTGGCCACTACTACAATTAGAAACAGATTTCAATGACTTTTTCAAGTCTTTACCGCTATTTGCCTACACCAGGGGCAAAAATCTGGGAAAAATCCTCAAACAGACCAAAACATTGAACATCCAATCCCGTGGCACCAGACCATGTAACAATTGCAACAATTGTCATAACATAATAACCGGTACAGAAATAACACATCCCATTAAAGGACATAAAATTCATTTACAGGTTACTGCCACTTGTGACACCAACAATTGCGTTTATCTTTTAAAATGTCCATGTGGAAAAACTTTTGTTGGAAAAACTGAGCGCAAAATTAAAGTACGTCTAAACGAACACAAGTCCAACATTCGCACCATGAACCAAAAATCTACAGTAGCAACCCATTTCAATGAAATGAAACACTCTGTTTCTCAACTGAAATACACTATCCTGGAAGTCATCAATAAAGTGGAGGGAAGAGACAACAATAAACACTTACTCCAAAGAGAAAATCACTGGATATACAGACTCCAATCAATGAAGCCATATGGGCTGAACGAACGTATCGAATTCTCATGTTACCTATAAATAACTCTTGTGGACATCCCCGTGCTGGGATTATCAGTTTCTGGACATTTCTCCTTGATGTTATATTAAGTATCCTTTTGATTCCTTCCTTATATGATGTATACATGTTGTATTTGTATTTTGGTTTAATTTCATTTTACGTTTATTAGCAGTCATTCGTTTTTGCACCCTTAGGTGCAGTCACACTGTGTTATTCACCTCGACTTTAACTCATTGACCGATAGTCTTTTGTTTAGCTTTAGTTCCCGATCACGTGACACATACATCCGATTTTTTACACTTCCGTGTCAGCCACGCAACTCATTGCGGAGCGTTTTGAACCTGCGCGCATGAACCCGTCGTGATTTTTCCTGAATGTAAGTTCATAGAGCACCCGTTCTTAATTAGCACGTTAGTTTGAATTTCAATGTATATCAGTCGTTTGCAACGCTGGGTTGAATAATAACACACAAAAATCCGAGCACGTTTGAATGCAGTTTTGTTATGATAAGTTTTTTGCACTGACCCAGTGAACTTTTCACTTTTAACTTTTTCACGTTTTCGAACGCCATAGCAGCGCTCACTTTTCACCCGCCTCAGAAGTTGATTTCATGCTCTTATATTTAAACCACAAAGAGTCACTTATGGCACAGCGTTCACTTCTCACCCGGCTTTAGATTAGTTCTGGTTCACGAATTAGTTGTTACATAATCACGTCCATGAGCACGTTTTTCCAATTAATTGATCGCACTCGTGTATATCAGATTTAACAGGCAAGGAAAATATACAGGTTATTTTTGTATGTCGTTCTTTTAGATGCTCCCCGACGAAGGACAACTGTCCAAAATGCATTGGAGCAGGAAAAACAATGTTGAATGCAATGTCACATGCTGAAATGTGGATTAACATGCTAAAACCAAGTCAATGGATTAAAACTTATTTGTTCAAGAAAATTCATTAATCTTGGTTCTTTAAACTTTGGAGGCAAGAATCGCCATACAGTGTGCCCTAAGGGATGCTAATAGTTTCCAATTGATAGCACTTATGTTTTAATTTGGAACCTCCCATGGCGACTGGCCCCTTTACTTGGTTGTTACACGGTATGTGTACTATTTTCTTTATTATG
Organism: Lissotriton helveticus; assembly: GCF_964261635.1. Taxonomy (NCBI): domain Eukaryota; kingdom Metazoa; phylum Chordata; class Amphibia; order Caudata; family Salamandridae; genus Lissotriton; species Lissotriton helveticus. The sequence continues at coordinate 213,434,050 of NC_136058.1, forward strand.
TTTCTCCAATGTTAGGCACTATGAGGTGCTTTGCTTGCATTCAGCGAGCCATGCCAGCTTTCACTTTCGAAGCTGCCGGGACAATGGCTGGCGCTTGTCTGTAATGCTATAGGTTTCGCATTTAAATGCAAGGCCTATAGCATTGCACATTTTTTCCTTCAGGGGACTCCACTCTCAATTCACTTGGGTTTCTAGTAGTGGAGGATGCAGGCATCTCAGCAAGACCCGGGCCCCTCACTCAGCTTTGACCCAGACCCAGCCCTCTCTTTCCGCAGATACCGATACATGATCTGAGAACTCTCCCCTCAGCCGCCGCTCACCTCGTGTAGGGTGTGTGCTGTATAGCAAGCAGCCTGCAACATGAGGAAAAGTTGTGCCTGGCTGCACCAGATATGGCCTGTGTGATATAGCCCTGGAGCCCGGGACTGAACAGAGAACTAGCTACATGTCATAAAGAGCCAAGTAGAAACAGTAGGACTAGGTTAGCGCAGTGGCACGGCTCATCTGAATGTCATGTTGCCAACTGGGTGTTCAAGCTTGCTATCAACACATTTGTATTGATTTTTATCTACATTTTTTTATTTTCCCATTTGTGTTCAACAGTTTTTGTATATTCTTTGTGGTTCTATGCCTTTCGCTCAGATTTCATTTCTTTGCAACCAGGAGATGTTATCAAGACCAACACATATATTTCACCACTGATGATCGGTCTCACTGCTGCACGATCCCACCCCCATGGTGCTCCAGATCCCCGCATTAGTCTTTAGTCCATGTGGGGTTTTCTTATCCACATAAGACTCTTTTTTCAAATTTCTCAGGACCGAATCATGGGGCATATTACCAACAACTAGCGATAATTATCGCTATGTTGGCTTAGCGGCAATAATTTTATCGCCGTGTTGCGGCGATTTTTATCGCTTAGGAGCCTTGCTATTATCAAGGTTTATCTTCTAAGCGATAAAAATCGGCCGAAATGCATGAATATCGCTGTAAAGTCAGCGATATTCATGCATTACCGAGCTAATGCTCTTAGCCATGTTATCCACCTCCCATTGTATAACATGGCTAAGAACTGCTCAGGGCAGGTGTTAGCTTTTGGAGATATTTGCGCTTAGCACGAATATCTAAAAAAGTTAGTAATAGGAGATAGCGATGTTAGCAATTGTTTCCAGTCGCTAACATCTTGGCACGCCCACTTTGCATGTCATTAGTGATAAATATCTCTGACATGCAAAGCGGGGCCCAAGATGGTTGCTATCTCCTACTAGCTGCCACTAACTGGTGTTAGCAACAGCTAGGTAATAGGGAGATAATTTTATCTCCGCTTTCTTGGCTTTTAAAGCCAAAAAAGCGGAGATAAATCCCTTGATAATATGCCCCCATGTTCTTTCACAATAGGTGGAGTGTAATTGAGGTGTTACTGATCTTGTATTTACGTATCGCACGTAGTTCATTTGGATGGACATGTCGAGTCGTGAGGACCGTTGTGGGAATGCGTTGCTTATTTTATGAGTAATATTTGCGGGATCACTAAATGTTTTACTGGCCTCACATGGCTTATTGAATGGGGTTAACGGTGCATCCTCCTCACGTTATTTTATCCACTTTCTGTATTTTGTACTTATAGTTTGAAGATGATACACTATGCATATAAGTGACTCGTAAGTCTTATCTTAGTATATTTTGTCAGAGCCGGGTTTTCTTTTTAAGGTTCTTCTCATTTCTACAGTGTTTGTTGTGGTATGCACATTTAATCGGACCACAATGTTCTGTGGTGTTCTTCCTCTTTTATGGGCCTCCTCGTATATTTTCCTCACATAGATGGTTCTGTCTTAGTTTGCATACCAAACAGTTGGCTTGGGACTACTCCCAATAGGGCCACTTTCCTTTCTTTTTCTTGTCGGGCTTGAATACTCAGCCTACGGCTTTATCTAATTTACATACTTGGTATTATGTGGCATATGGTCTCTCTGCCATTTCCCCAATTTTGAATGTTGGATATCAGATGAGTTCTTTTTTTGGTTTTCTTGGTTAGCTGACAGGCATCCAGCCATCTTAGGAGGCCTCATTGTCATTATGTTTTTATATTTTATGTTTCCTAGCTACAAGAACTCGTACTTCGAATGGAAGGTATTTGGGAACGCTTGGATGCGCATAAAACACCCTGCACTTCCTTAATTATGCTTAGTTACTATGGATACTTTCAATTCATTACGTTTATAGATTGACTTCCACTTTAATGTGGAATTTGTTTTTTTTAGAGATTGAACATAACGTCATGTATATTTCATGAGGTAGGTTTGATATTTTCTGACGTTACTTTGATAGTTAAAAAGATTAAAAAAATTCTCTGAGCTTATTTGATCTCCCCCTTGTGCTCTTTTGTTTTTCTCTCTTTTTTTTATATTGACTTTATTTCCATTTCCGTGTTTCTCAGTGTCCTCATATTCTACATTATGTATTTGTTCTGCGTTATTTTTGTTTGAATCAAATTGTTATGCTAGTGTTGATTAGTATGATGCTTTATGTACTGTAAGCTATTGGCATTGTAAATAATAATGTATTTTATTTATGTGTTTATAAAACCTGCAAGCGGCATTTATGCACCGCTTGCAGGTTTTGTAAGCATATAAATAAAAGGCATTATCATTTACAATGCCAATAGATCAAACTCCAGCAAATGCGAGACCTATTTCACTGCAAGTGCTTGTTTTTTAAGCGTAGGCGGCAGTGGTCCATTGGACTACTGCATGCTCTTAAAAAATATTTCTGCATACACTCACAAAGGAGAAAAGGTCCCCTGGGGACCCCTTTCCGTTTGTGAATGGCTTCATAACTACTTGGAGTAGGTGGTAAACTGCAAGTGTTTTGCGACTGCAATTGGGGGTCGCAAAACAATCATATATTTAAGTGAGACTCGCTATTAGGAAGGGACACTCTTGGCACATCCCTTCCTAAAAGCGAGTTGCAAACCCTATTTTGCGAGATGGTAATAGGTTACCGACTCGCAAAATAGTGTTTGTACATGAGGCAGGCCAATTTTGCAGTCGCAAAGGGTCATACATATGGCCCTAAATCTTGGGGAACAGTCAGTTGAGAGAAATTCTGAATTCAGAAACCTCGGCATCCTGGTAACTAAGGCCTTCCCTCCTGTAATCTTTTTTGGTACCCCATAAGGTGGGTAGGGGCTTCACATGAATGATCCTCTGATTATTCGAACTATTACTCTAATAACACACTTTTTAATATGTCTGCAACCTCTGTATACTTCTGATACAATTCCTCCAACAAGGTCTCTGATCTGTCACATGTTCCTGAATCTCCCCCTCCTTTTCCATCAAGTCCAGGGAGATCTCAGTAGAGGTTACCTTCGCTCTAATGTCTTTAGAAGTGCATAGGGGTGTGCAAACAGTGCACAATTAGGCAGAATTAAGTGGAAATTGTACAAAATTACGGATCTATATGCAAAATTAAATCTGTCATTTAGTGCGATATTTGTCGCTGATGTGCATTCAATGCTAAAAAAAACAATAAAACATGAAAAACACAATTGCCACGCACAACAGCTTCTTGTGTTCTGGTTGTTCCTTCTGTTCCTGCACTCTTACACTATAATTTTGCATGGAACTGCAGGGTAATTATGCGTCATGGCGAAATGCGTATTTTCACTTATCAAATGTAACCCAAAATTTCTGAAAATAAAGACTGGGTTCAAGCTAGCCTGGCTGATATGGGGTGATGCCCCAAAACCAGTCCCCGGTTTCTGGTTTCTGGTCCAGGGAGGACCTGGTTTGGTAGTTCGGGCTGGACTGTTCCTATGAGGAACAATGTCATGACTGATTTGCAAATGGCTGGATCCAACCTGGGGTGGCGCGGTGAGCAAAAGAATGATGGATTAATCCCAGATCATTGTGACCAGGGGGTGAATGTTTGCATTGATCAGCATTCCATCCATCATTTGTTCCTTTTGCTTTCAAGGATGATTTTTAGCACTAGAGACTTCAAAATGGTTGCTCCGAATGAATCATATTTTTATAATGAGGACAAATGTACAACATTTATTCATGAATATGACAAAACTCTGCAGGAGTTCCATCACAATCTAGTGTCAGCATGTGGGTAACATGAAACTTAGAAATCCTGCCAAAGGAACCCTTAAGAGTACATAAGAACATTGACTCACTAATTCAAAGGCTTCTGGGCACTACAAGGACTGTAATAGGATTCACATGTCTTTTCCATAGACCCAGTAGAGAGGGGTTCATTTGAAAAGAAAGGGTCTCTTTCTGCACCGACGTCAGAGATTGGCCAGGCCATCTATTTCTACTACGAATACTCCTATGTCCTTCGCTCATTTCATGGTACTGGTAATGTTTGCAATTAATATCCAAGTACCACATTAATCCTAAAAAAATCAACTTCTAATGGAGGAAATATCATTGTGTAAAGCAAATATTAATCAGGCAACCCTAACCCTACATCTCTTCCTATTGTACAACGTCTTCCAGATTGACAGATCTAAAAAGGTGGGTGACCAGAATAACCTCCTTTTTAGCTCACCACACATCTGGTTGATTGTTCAAGAATATTTTGCGAGTGACGTAGGCAGGAGTCTTCTCCTTCTATATCAAATCCAAGTCAATGAAGCTATGTTGGCAGGTATATCTCAGCTTGGTACCTGATATGGGAACAAATCAATGTGATCCTTAAGTGAGTCAATTTTACAAGTGCAGTGGGTCAGTAATATCTATCTGTAATCCTGGTATATTTAATCTGGGAAGACCTAAAAGGGGCCATTGTGTCAAAAATATTCCAGGTGGGTTGCTGGGACTCCTGGCATACTGCATTCAGCTTCACCTTGTAGGAACTACTGTATCAGGAGTATTGCAACGTATTTCTCATTGGAAGTACATTTCTGCAGAATGCAGCACACATGCAAAGCAGAAAAAGGAGGAGAAATTGAGATATTTCTCCTTGTTACACCAGTCACAATACTTTTTGGTGCAATCCTGTGTTTACAGAATTGAGTAAATATAGGAGTTCTTCTGTTTCCCTGCCGGACACCAGGTTTTTTGGACTATCGTTCCCTCACGGATCCTCCTTGCAGCTCCTGACCCCACTCCTCGCGGCCCCCGCTCCGCAGGAGCCGCTCGAGAAAGGACTCAAGGGTTTTCACGGACACAGAGGCTTTCGGCGGGACTGCGAGGACCAGCCTGCTGTGCGGCTGATCATCTGCCGCAGCTGGTCCTCTTCCCGCCCCGCCTCCTGCCTGATCAAATACTCTTCGGGGCAGAGCCATTTGGAGTTCTTCTGTTTCCCTGCCGGACACCAGGTTTTTTGGACTATCGTTCCCTCACGGATCCTCCTTGCAGCTCCTGACCCCACTCCTCGCGGCCCCCGGTCCGCGGGTGCCGCTCGAGAAAGGACTCAAGGGTTTTCACGGACATAGAGGCCTTCGGCGGGACTGCGAGGACCAGCCTGCTGTGCGGCTGGTCATCTGCCGCAGCTGGTCCTCTTCCCGCCCCGCATCCTGCTACATAAATATCCTTGATCGCGCGCACGCGGGACGCGCGCGGGACTCAGAACGGGGCTAAGCCCGGGCAAAGGGCGGGCCGTCTGAGGCCTTCCGAGGGTGGCTGAGGTTGGGTTGGGCTACCACCCTTCTGTTTAGTTGTTTGGATTTACCCAGGGAGTCACTATTGTTTACCTGTGTTTCCATTTTTGTTTTTGTTTTATTATATTAATATCGGGATACTGTTCTAATTGTGAACCATGCCCCTACGTTCGGGAAAAGAAAGATCTGTGCAACTGCAGACGTGTAGTGGGGTGATAACAGGTCCCCTCGATGCTTTTCTAACTAGGGCGACTGGTATATTGGAAAAAGAGATAGCCTTTGCAGAGAAGCGGTTATCAATAGATCTAATCACGGGGAAGCGTTCCTCAATAGGTCACCTTGTAACAGTGGCTAGTCCACAGCCACTCTCCTTGATTCCCATCCAGACCTTGGACACTGTGTTGGTGGATGTTCATTCTGAAGGGGAGAGATCGTTCTTGAATTCAACGGAGGGTGGCTCACAATCTAGTGTTTCTATAAGAAGCAGTGGCGGGGATAGTGTGCTAAATATTAGTAGTATCCAACCTGACCCTAATAACAGAGAGTCCCAACGGAATATGCCCTGTAAGAGGAAGAAATGTAAAAATGTAAATTGATCCTTGTATAGCGCACTACTCACCCGCAAGGGTCTCAAGGTGCTTGTACGAATACCGCTGTGAAACCCATCCTGGCTTTCCCTGTGAGGTGTCCACTCCTGGGCACCCCCAAGGTGGAGGCCAGGCATCCTTAGCGTTGTGGGGCCATTGTGGAGATTGAGCAAGCTATTGCCCAGAGTTGCAGAGTGGGACTCCATGATTGGAATAGGCACCGAGGCGAGAATTAACAGGTCCGTGGAATTTTGAGCCCAAGACCCGCCGACGTGGGGAATTGAACCCTGGTCCCGGGCTAGACCTCTGCATCAGGGTCTGCCGCTCTAACCATTGAGCCACACACAGAGAAGTAAGGGTCCTCAGATGGGGGGTACTTCAAAATTACCCAAAACAAATAGTTTTTGCCAGTCGATTCCTGTCCCGGAAACAATTACCAGCTCCCAGCCTTCTCTGGTTACAACTAGTTCTTTGACCCCTGCTCAAGTATCTCCGAGAAACTTAGCCACCAGCTCTGAGAGTTCTAGTAAAGACGATTATTTTTTAAGTAAAATGGAACTACTAATAAAAACACTTATGTTGCCGTTACTAGAACGAACCAGACTTATGAACTCTAAGTTGGACCTTTTGGAAAATCTTGTAAAAGAGAATTCTGGTATACTAAAAAAGCTTGTAGATGCCCAAGCTATTTTACCTACTTCAACACCCGGGTGCCGTAGTTACAACTAAGCGGCTACCCCAGGTCCCTGCTAAACAATCTATCTCTCGGTCTACTGCAAATAACCCTGTTAGTGTATCATCTAGGGGCGGGAGCACGAAAGCTGATACTACGCATAACATCAATTCATCTACTGTTGCCAAAGCTCCGAATCTTGTTAGGGGTAGCTTTAAATCATCAACCACCACGCCCAGAATAAGTACTAGAGCGTTGGGGAGCCATGACAATATTTATCCTGCCTTGGTTCCGAAAGCTCATAAACAGGACGCACCTTGTATCGACTTACCCCCGGAGGCTACTCCCTACACGATTGTCCTAACAGGTGTCTCAACTCTTAGGGAAGATACACACGAATCCCACGGAGACCTCAGAAATAAAGTTGTATTCTGGTTGAATAAAAATAGACCCCTCCCCCATCCTCTTCCCCGGAGATATTGAGTGTTAGACGAGTTGACTGGGTGGGTCGCTGCCCTAAGGACCTGGAAGGCGATTGTATAATCATCAATTTCAGGGACCCCTGGGTAGTGGACTTTATTCGTAGGGAAGCTAGATTTGGGAGGATGGGGGATGTGCAGACATTGGGCCTCAGTTATTTCTATCCCAAAAGAAATAATGCCCCTTTTTTCAACCCCCAAATGTATAGAAGAACTCACGGGAGACTTCCAATAGACAGGAACACACATACCTCATTCACTCCACAACTGTGTAATCGCTTTGAAGCACTCTCTGGTTTGGAGGGTATTGATTGCCTCTGTCCTGTTATTGGTGTAGTGAGTCATCCTGGTAACCTAGTACAAGGGGAAGCTGACCCTCATAGTATAATACGTGTAGTCAGTCAGGATGGGGGTATCCAGAAGATGGATGATGTTGATGGGAGCATTTTAAAGGGTAACTCCCTGGTTGGTATTTCGTCTATTGAAGGTGGTGGTCCAGACCGGGAGAGGATGGTTTTAAATCACGATGTCACATCCCCTCAGGATATGGTACTTAAAATAGCTTTGTGGAACATTGCAGGACTTAAAGGGCGATTAGCCTCAGATGACTGGGCAGATTTTATTGATTCTTTTGATGTTTTATTATTTCAAGGGACCTGGGCGCCTGAGCCAATCTTCAGAGCAGGTTTTCTTAATTTCTACAAACCGGCCACTAACGGTGCCAGAGGTAGAGCATCTGGGGGTTTAGTAACTTGGGTTAGGCAGTCCATCAGTTTTAGACCGGTGGAAATCCCAGTGAAAAACCCCGATATTCTGGGGATAAAGTTAAGTAGGGAAAACCATTCTTATCAATATATATGCTCGAGGCCTCCCGGATGGGAGAAGTCCGTCTCTTATAGATGAGTTGGACTCCTACCTCGAATCGATTGGGAGGGATAACCTAATTCTCATTGCAGGTGATTTAAACTGCACTTTCGAACACCTGAAGAGTGAGGGTGAAGATTTGTGCTCTAAGGAAGATGCTATATGGAACATCCCGAACCTGACATTGAATTGTATTAACAAGGGTTCGGAGGCTGCTTTGCACTGGTTGGGGCTGGGCTTAGAGTGGGGGTTGAGAGCGGCCAACGGTCGCACGATTTCTGATAAAGATGGTCATCCTACTTTTGATAACAGAACTAGTAAAAGTAGAATAGATTATATTCTGGTAAAAATGGAGTAATGGTCCCTCTTGGAAGACATGGTAATTGTGGTTCGCCCGGAGAGCGACCATAACCCGTTGTCTTTAAGCTTAAAGCTCCCTGGAGGTTTAGGCAGATCTCCTGTAGCCACATGTGTCACTACAGAGGCTGTTATGACAAATGATAGAAGGAGGCTCAGATGGTGTAGGGTCCTGGAGGATCCCGCCATGTTAGAGGGTATATCTCTGGAAGTCTTAGCAACTTTGGGTGTTATACAAGATCTACCATCTAATAACGAAGTAGTCCACCTGATTAGTGATTTACATGAGCAGTGTTTTAACAAATTAAAGGCCCTCCTTACCCTACCTCTGAAGCACGGGAAAGAGAAAACACTCTGCCCTAGTAAGAAGAAATGGTACAATAAAAAATGTAGGGAGGCATATAGTGGGCTAAAAAAAGCCATTAAGTCCCGTGTTACCATCGACATTATAATGGCGCGACATCTGTACAAAAGGGTTCAGTGGGAGGCAAAGAGAGAATGGGACGAGTGTTACTGGTCCGACCTATATGAGGCTAGTCTCTCCTCTAACCAAACCAAGTTCTGGGAAGTTGTGAAATGGGGCAGAAACCCAGACTCACAGTCCCTAGTTAATCACGTCTCGGTGGAAGCATGGGTGGACTTTTTTTTATCCCAGTTTAAAGACCCCGAATATGATCTTTGCAATGCCCCGGTGATTCGGGTCCCATCGTATCCATCTCCCTGTCCTCCCTTGGTGTTTACGAATAATGACACCGAGTATGCACTTCGGTCGGTTCAAGCAGGGAAAGCCCCCGGGTTGGATTGTATTCCGGCTGACCTTTTTAAATCTGACCCCCAACTCTGGGTCCCATATATCACTCAGGGGGCCAGCATACCAGAGTCTTGGAAAGGAGCAGAAATCCTTCCCATTTTTAAAAAGGGGGATCGTTCAGTCCCCAGTAACTATCGCCCCATAAGCCTCAGATTCCTTGCAGAAAATCATCGCTAGGATGGTTCTTGCCAGGGTCCAAGGATGGATGGAGATGGAGAGTATTCTCTCCCCCATTACAGGCTGGATTTAGATCAGGCACCAGCACCATCGACCAGGTCTTTCGTTTTGTTATGATATGCTGGAAGGTGGTGCTGTTGGGCGGAGGGACCCTCTATGCCGCCTTTGTGGACCTTAAGTCCGCCTTCGATCTTGTGCCCAGGGCAAAATTGTGGGCTGTCCTTGAAAAACTAGGGCTGCCGTCCGAACTCCTTGAAATCCTGGTAAGAATGCATGAGGGCAACTTTGCTAAAGTAAGGTGGGGGAGACAGGGGCAGGTAACGGACAGCTTTCCCGTCACGAGGGGTGTCCGTCAAGGGTGCGTTTTGGCACCAACCCTTTTTTTATTATTCATTAACCAGATGGTGACATTTTTTACAGATACCCCAACTGATGCTCCCATTTTGGGCGGAACCAAGTTCCCATTGCTCATCTTTGCAGATGATACTTTAATCCTCTCTAAGACGCGTTGTGGTCTTCAAAAGGCGATTAATAGATTTGAGGATTTCTGTAAATTAAATGATCTGCAAATAAACGTGAGCAAGACTAAATTTATGGTTTTTATAAAAAATCGTCCTATTAAGAGCTATATTAGTATGAATGGAGTCGCCCTTGAACAAGTAGATGCTATGACCTACCTAGGAGTGATTTTAGACTACCGCCTACATTGGAACCCACAGGTTGACGCACTCCAACTAAAATCTGTACGCTTATCGGGTTGCTTAATGCAGGAGCAAAGAATGTCTCTGACCAAAAGGTTTGTGCCAGCTCTAAAGATTTATGAAGCTAAAGTTAACTCTGCAATTTTGTATGGGGCTGACCTTTGGGGTCATATGGACTTAGCCCCCCTAGTAAGGGCTCAAAATAAATTTTTGCGCAAACTGGCTGGCCTACCACAATCTACACCAATTAAACCCCTTTTGTTGGATATGGGATGTAAGCCGATTAATGAGATGGCACGTTACCGGCTCGTAGCCCTGTCGAGGCGGATCTGGACGTCGCTGGATCTAAGTCTCTTCGCCAAAGAACTAGCGGAAGTAAGATCAATCATGGGTTATGCCAATATTCCATGGCTCCGGGAGGTGAAAGCAATCTTGGAAAGCATGGGACAATTGTGGGCTAACCCGGGGTCTACAGTATTTCCCTCTAAAAAAGAATTTAAGATCTTGTTCTGGGCTTCCGTTAGAACCCAATTTGTTGCGCTGTCAAATGCTACCACCCTAACAGGTCGATTCTTGGTGCACAAATTGGATCCCCTACTTGAGAACTATTGGGATATTATTACTAGGAGCCTGGACAAAAAGTTATACCATCAGTTTAGAGTGGGGTCCTTACCAGTGAGGGTCTTTACTAAAAATTGGAATGGTTCTCCAACTGTGTATTGTCCCTGGTTTAATGACCAAAAGGAGAGTGTGGGTCATTTTTTCTTTGCCTGCCCGGCCTATTTTGCACCCAGGAACAAATGGATTAGGCCCATCTGCTGCAAGCTGAATGTTGTTGGGAGTGCAGAGGCATTGTGGGTTCTAAGATCTAACACCTCAGAGACAGTGGTCATAGGAGTTGCTAAGTACCTAGGGTGGGCTGGCGGACGAGCTTTAGAGTAGCTCCGTCCACTGCCCGACATACAAGCGAATTATCCTGCCTTCCAGTACTCACCGAACGCCCATTTCACCCCCGTACTGCATTGGAGCCAAAGGGGTACCCGGACCGGCAATCGCTGTCTGCGGGGTCCCCCCTGTGACCGGAATCGAAGATCGGCAGCCGTGCGGTCTGGCTCCCGGCCAGCAGCCGCGGACCACAGTAGGGGCGCCACGCCGCCGAGATAGAGACCGACTGCTCGGCTGCCTGCGGGGCTCGGCCACACGGAACGACACTGAGCGGCAGGTGAGCGACCCCCGAGCACCGGAGCGCTGCCATCACTAGCGGAGCTCTGGGACTGACAGTGAAGCGGAAAGGAGGTGTGCGCCTGGCCGAGGGAGGTGAAATCCGGGCACCACACAGAGGCGACACCCGTGAGACGGGGACGGCGCTGTGGCGACAGAGACCCGACCCGCTCTCGCTCTGTCCTCGGCCGTGGGGCTGGAGGCCTAACTGCAGCGATCCCCACCCGCGGAGACCGACAGAGAGCCCGGAGACCGGCGCCCGATTCCCCGGCTGTGGGACAACTGAAGGGGCCCTGCATGAAAGACTGCTATCCGCCACAAACTGTTGCGACCGCCATTTTGTCTCCGGCGACACCGGGCTTCCCGTAGGGGTGCCAGTGGGGCTGTTAATACACGATATCTATAGCGCTGCAACGTGCCGAAGGTACGGAACCGGCGCACGGTGCCACGCACGGCTGGGTGAACAGAGCACACGTGTCTTCATTGGAATTGCATCAGTTTGAGGCAGCGCACGTGGCAGTGCCAGGCACACCTACGGGGATAACCAGCTTTGAATCTGCGGGCAGAGCCACAACGGGGTGTTCCGGCGCAATGCCAGATGAGGATCCCGGCTAGCTGGAGACACCTGTAATTCGTTGATTGGGACACAGATAACTTCAGAAGCTTGCGCCGACCGCATCGCTGCAGAGCTACGGAACATATGCCCATGCGTATATATAGTTGCATGTTTCGTGACAGCGTCCTATGAGTGCCCGGCCCGTGGAAGATAGCTACGCATCTCCTGACACCGGACGCACGAGTAGTTCACTGAGGCTGCCGTCCTGCCTACGAGAGCCATGGGGAGGAACAGGGCTAAGGCACTAGACACCGGCGCCAACGCTGACCTACAATCTACGGGATCGGAAAATCCACTAGCCTCCTCCAATGTGGAGATCATTCCACCGACGGGCAAAAATACCCAGGACGCTAAACTGAACCTTATACTGGCCGAAATAAAGGCCTCCAGGGAAGCGCTGGGGCTGCGTATGCACAATATGGCGACCGGCCTGTCACTCCTAAGGGCGGATCACAACAAACAGGCAGAGAAGGTCTCTGAGCACAAGATCGCTCTGGATGACCTAATCGCGCAACTCACTGTTCACTTCACGAAGTTAGAAAGCATGGAAAAACAGATTAAGCTGCTGTGGGACAAGGTGGACGACGCGGAGGGGCGCTCCCGCCGCAACAATGTGCGAATTTTGGGAATTCCGGAGCGCAGTGAGGGGAGGAACCCCACCCAATTTGTAGAGGACTGGCTGAAGACGATCGTTGGCCCACAAGATCTTACTCCGCTGTACAGCGTAGAGAGGGCGCACAGAATGCCGGCGACGCCACCTAAGCCTGGGGCACCACCACGACCGCTAATAGCGCGTCTGCTGCACTATAAAGATAGAGACTCAGTGCTGAGGGTAGCAAGGGAGAAAGCGCCGCTACGATATGAGGACAAAACCATTTCAGTGTACCCAGACTTTACCCCGACAGTGCAGAGAGCCAGATCATCGTTCCTGGGGGTGAAGCGCAAATTACGAGACAGAAACCTTAAATATGCCCTGTTGTTCCCCGCTCGCCTCAAAATAATGTATGGCAACAAATCGCACTTTTTTGATTCACCTGAAGAAGCGGCAGAGTGGATGGAAGTAACGCTTACACTGCCAAATACCCAAGACCTATTTGAGGACGAACAGGGCGGTGGACCTTCCCACCAAGAGAAGAGGCACAAGTCTGGCACAACTGAGGAACACGCGAAGGGATCCTCGGCTAGTGGAGGGACTACGCCGGCAAGGTCTGGGAGAACCGCGAAGATTGGACACCTGACGGAGGCCGCGTTAGCAGCACATGATGCAAGAGGACACTCAGCTACAGACAACTGCTCAGACACGCAAACGGAGGTGTCGGGATCAGCCGATAGCCTGCAGCTCTTCCCCAATATCACGGCACAAGTGGCAAATGAACTCTGACTGCGACATAAGAAGACTCCGATTGGTAAAGTATGACTTTGCGCAAGGGGCGATAGTGGGGGAGGGACACACCAGCTAAGGGCGTAACAAAGTACCACCAACAAGCTCTGGACTGGTGCAAGTGGTCCCCTCTCCCCACCACATAGACATGTTTTGGTTCTACCAATGTCCACGTTGGACGGTAAGGTTTGGACCCCGAGAGTTTCCACTTGGGGACCTGAGAGTTATGGGATTGCTAGTTGGTTTGGCACCGCGGTCATGGCAGAATATATTCGCACTCTTAGTGTTGCAGAGCTCACTGACATTGCTTGCTGCAGACCGAAATGGGGACTCTTAATGAATACAAAATGTGCACCTGGAATGTTCGAGGCATGGGGTCCGTCCATAAAAGACATAGACTGCTGGCACAACTCAACCGAAGGAATGTTAAGATTGCCTGCCTCAAAGAGACTCATTTGAACAATGTGGAGGGTGGGAAGCGCCTTAAAAAATGGAAAGGGCAATTGTTTGCTACCTCTTATTCTGTATTCTCGAGAGGGGCAGCTGTGTGGCTGAGAAACTCTGTCCCGTTTAAACTAGTGGAGAAGCGTCTAGACACGGAAGGTAGATATGTCTTTTTCCGTGGGTTGTTGGATGCCTCCCCTGTGGTGATAGGCAGTATTTATGCTCCCAACTCTGGCCAATCGGACTTCTTAACTAACGTCAACAGAGTGGTGGCGGAATGGGCAGACTATCGTTGGATAATAGGCGGGGACTTTAATGCTGTGTTGGATATCTCATTGGACAGGTCACATCTACCCCTACAGGCCACTGAGAGTAGGAAACAAGCGGATGCACTGACGCTGTGGGCCGGGGGATGGGGGCTGGCGGATGCATGGAGAAGTAAACACATGCTAAGTAGGGAATACACCTTTTACTCACCACCCCAAAGATTGCACACCAGGATAGACCACGTCTTTTGCGCTAAAACACTACTGGGGGAGGTCACATTGGCGGAACATATGGGCAAGACTCTGTCAGACCACAACCCAGTGGAGGTTACGTTCCAATGGGGTAGAATTCCAACACCAATACCTACATGGCGTCTCGCACCAGACCTCCTGGAAGACACGGTCTTTCGCACAACACTTGCAGACGCCATAACCTCCTACTTTGACACTAATACTGGTTCGGCGAGTTCCCGGCAAGTGGAATGGGACGCTTTCAAAGTGTCCATTAGAGGCGAGGCGATGAGTGCATGAGTGGGTATGAGGCATATTGTCATGGAGAGGCTCCGAGAGGTGGAGGGGAGGCTGGCTATGCTTGAAAGTGAGGCTGCTGGCACGAACGTACCATTCACGCCACTCCAGGAGGTGCACATACAGCATGCAGAGCTACTAGAGGAATTGCGAGTACTAGATTTGAGAGAGTGCACATGCAGACAACATGCACAAGCGGAAAGGGCCGGACCCCTGCTGGCTCGAATGGTACGGGATGATCCAGTACACCTGCCGATAATGGAGGTCATCGATCAGGGGGGGTCCAAAACATCGACACAACTAGGCATTAACACCGCATTTAGGACATACTATGAAACCTTATATGGCCCACACAGACCATTGTCAGACATGGCATTTGAGGAGTTCATGGAGGGGATGGACTTGCCGCGACTTGTAGATCATCAGAGCAAGGAGCTATCTCGCCCTATCACGGTTGCGGAGATATGCCAGGCTATACGCGCGCTACCACGGAATAAGGCGCCGGGCACGGATGGCCTTCCGGCCGAGTTCTACGGAGCTTTCATCGACCTCCTTGCCCCGCGCCTCCTGGTGGTGTATCGAGAGGCGTTACAGACACGAGGCCTCCCGCAGACATCTCTTCAGGCCCTAATAGTATCACTCCTGAAACCTGGCAGGGACGGCCTACACTTAGCTAATTATAGACCCCCGTCCTTGCTAAACACAGATTATAAAATATTGAGTAAAATTCTGGCAACGAGACTGGCACAATATGTAACGCGGCTGATACACCCTGATTAGTGTGTCTTTGTACCGGGTAGGAGCACTGCTCAGCGGACCGGAGACGCTGAGTAGAGAAGGTTGTATTTCCCTGGACCTGAAACAGGCCTTTGACTCCCTCAGATGGGACTACATGTTGGCGGCCCTTGCACGCTTCGGAATTCCGCCCGAATATATCGCATGGGTCCAATTGCTGTACACCTGTCCAATGGCTCGGGTCCGTACAAATGGCTGCATCTCAACGCCCTGGACATAGCGAAAGGAACAAGGCAGGGATGCCCACTGTCCCCGCTATTGTTTATACTGGCATTAGAGCCACTGCTCTGCAAACTCCGGGGATCGTCACAACACAGGGGCATACGTAGGGACGGAGGGACACATGTGGTGTCGGCGTATGCTGATGACATTATTCTGTACTTTAGAGACTTGGGGGGGAGACTAGACCCTGTCCCCGACATCTTCAAAAGCTTTCGCTCATTATCAGGGCTAACTATAAGCGAGCCAAAATCCTACGGTTTCAACTTCACAGCAACGGAGGCAGAGGCCCACCTGCCCTTCGCACCGCATACCTTCCAAGTGGCGGACACAACCTTCCGCTACCTCGGGATACAGATTTACAGAGGCGCGAGGGACATGTTGGATGGCAATCTGGGGAGAGGAATCATGGCGCTGAAATCCCAGGTGCTCTTTTGGACAGCACTACCACTATCGGTGTCGGGCAGGGTGACCATATCTAAGATGGTGGTACTACCCCGTCTCCTTTACTATTTCACAAGCATGCCATTTACGATCCCCGCCTCCATGTTTAAAACACTGAATACCCTACTGACTGAACTGGTATGGGGTTCCGGGAGGAGACGAATTAGTTTAGTTAAGCTACAGCTTCCCACTGCGGCAGGCGGTATGGGTGTTCCGGACCTACAGGCGTACAACTTTGCCTGCCAACTGCAATGGCTAGCCTATTGGATAGCCGGGTGAACCTTGCATGAAATCAATGTTTCCAAGGCGGACTGGAACAGGGGGAGTATACACACCCTGTTGTTGCCAGGGGCGGAGATCCCCAGGTCAGCGCCTCCTCTACTTAGACTTGCGATTACATACTGGAGGAAGGCGGTGAGATACGCATTGCGCACGTCCTCCTATGCCCCCACGATTCCGCTGCTAGGACTCCCGGTGGGACTGAGACCACTCTCGAATGAAATGCTTACGGAGTGGCACGAGGCGGGTGTAACACAGGCAGGGGACTTATTTACAGACGGTAGGGTCTTGTCATTTGAAGACTTTCGTAATACACACCACACGTCGGGAGGGTCATTCCTGCTACATGCCGGTGTGCGGCGATATATCACACAAACCCACTACTCACCATGCAGTACTTCATGGGGTCGGGCAGTCATCTAACGAGATGGCTGACACACGGTATACGAGAGGGCAGGGCAGTCTCGCTACAGCCACTACGGGACCAATGGGAACAGGACATAGGGAGGCCTGTCAGGGACAAGGAATGGGACAGAATACTCGCATTTCCGAAAAAGGTATCACGAAACCCGAAATTCAAATTCATACAGTGTATGATACTGCATAGAGCATACCTGACACCGCACCGCATACATGCAATGTTCCCCACCGCAGCAGACACATGCCCCCGGTGTGGTGCGGAAAACGCGAGACTGCTCCACATGTTATGGGAGTGCCCAAAACTGGGATATTACTGGACGACAGTACATAATGATTTGGCCAGACTAGTCCCCTCCAAACGATACACTGCACTGGAATACATGTTATTAGGACTGGGTCCTGTAGAACGAAAGAGGAGTGTAGGCACGCGCTTCACTGATCTGGCCCTGTTACTAGCGAAACGCACTTTAACGATGAAGTGGAAGTCGCCTAGGCCGCCAGATCCGGAAATGTGGAGAGCGGAGGTAGTGAGATGGGGTAAGGCTGAAGGCATGACGTTACAATGAGAGGAAGAACCTCATATCACTAGACTGGAATGCATTACTGGGGTCGTTTGAGGCACGAGAAAGCGATGCGTCCGACAACTCTGCTGTGGTGGGTTGATAGCTCCGGAAATATGCAAGCAATTGGTGCTACCCGCTCTTTGGTCGGGACCTGCACATGTACCGAATGTTGTAACTCTCTCTGGGTGCACGGAACGGACACAACATACAAGGCAACTTTAATATAATCCCCTATAGGTTGTACTAGATACATTACAAGTAATGTGATCCCACGAAGTGGGCTAAGAAGCACGATCGTTGATATTTGACCTACACAAGTGCCTAGGGTGGGAGGGGTTGGGAGGAGGGCGTTATGTTGGGATCGTTTAGTAACTTATAAAATGAAAATGTTTACTTGATGTAAAGAAATGGTGCTTAACTACTCACCTGACATGTGAAATTTGCAAATGTAATTGCCATGACATGACAATGTTTCATCATACTGCCAATAAAAAGATTTAAATATATATATATATATATATATATATATATATATATATATATAAGGCCGCTAGGCTGAAACGCATTGGTGTTAGACTGGGCACTGGAATAAACCTGTGGAATTAAATTGCTGTGTG
Organism: Lissotriton helveticus; assembly: GCF_964261635.1. Lineage (NCBI taxonomy): Eukaryota > Metazoa > Chordata > Amphibia > Caudata > Salamandridae > Lissotriton > Lissotriton helveticus. The sequence continues at coordinate 213,452,106 of NC_136058.1, forward strand.
CGGCGTCTTTTGCATGAAAAATTACTTTTTGGCCATTGGTCTGGCCCAACGCCGGCACCCGCTGATGAGCGGTCCTGTGACAAGACCACTTTGAGCAAAAAAAAAAATATATATATATATATATTTAAAAATACATAGAAACTAACTACTCCAATAATGTTTGCGCTGAGAATGTTCAGCTTAGATTTTGTAACTCACATAAACCGAAATATTCCCCCCCCCAAAAAAAAAAAAAAAGTACCTAGGGTGGGCCTGGGTTATTAGGGGCTAGACACCTTCAAGTACATAGACCATAATCTTCTTATTTTAAAACCTGGATAGATTTTTCATACTAAGTCTTTAAAGTTTTTTGTTTTATCCTTGTTTTAAATTTTTCGATGAATATGATGGTGTTAAATTATGTATACATGACTTGGTTTTATTCTTTTTTTGTAAATTGTCTTATATGAGGTAAATAATCGAAATAAAGACGTATGCAACTGAAACTGAGTAAATATAGGTGTGTGTCAAAATACTGGGACGCCCATGCTCTGCCTATGTTACTCCGATCTGTTGAAAAGTAACCAAAGGAAGTATTATGAGCATTCATTGTCTTATTTTGTTTTATACACAGACACGCTTTGTATGGCTTAGTAAATACCCAACTAGAATTTGCATCAGTGCTGCGTACAAAAAAGTTACACAACCCGGACACAAAATCTTAGTAAATATGGGGCTAAATTCTTTATTTTGTCTATAAACTTTATATATAAACTTTATATATAAATCTATTTTTTTTTCTTTATCTGTTAACTGCAGCTTGCTTTTCGTTAATATTTTAGCCTGCACCGAAACTGCAAGCCAGACCTAATGGATTTGTCAACTCTTGCTTCCAGCATACATCATATGGTGGACACTGGCAAACAAAAGTCAGCTTTGGAAGACCTGGACTAAATGCCATGAATCTTGCAACAAACTGCAGGCAGTGGACATGTGGTGTGTGTTCTACTAACTTGGAATTTCTGACAGCGAACCTTCTAACATACTCTTCTGAAATCCAGTGATTTCACAGACTCTAAGGGGTATATTTATCAACAAGTCACTCAGCGCAGCACAGCAAGTGACTTTGCTTCGCTGCACTGTGTGACGGCGAAACGGGAGGGATGCACCGTATTTAAGATTATATGGAAAATTCCGTCTTTTTCCAGAGCTGGCACACAATGTGCTGGCTAGCGCCAACACAAGCACCCTTGCACCATGCAAGGGTGCCTGTGCTGTAAGCAGGATTGTTTTTGTGCAGGAAGGGACACCTTACAGCACAAAACAATCCACGGAGGCATTTTCCTCTTTCTATGTGTGCTGCAGAATGCACCATAGGGATAAATATAGGGAGAAATAAAAATATTTCTCCTTGTTACGCCTCCCCTGGAAACCTGTAGCAGTTTTGATGCAGGCCCAGGTCCACCGTTTATGGTAAATCTGGAAATGCACCAAAATCTATTGGTGTGGCCTGGGAACACCTGCACAACGCCCATGGAACACCTCACAGGCGCAAAGCAATGCAACTCAGTGGTTTTCATTGCCTTGCGTTATTCTAGATTTATCAAGGCACTCAGACCCACACAATGTGGCCTTGTGTACCTTGATATCACACTTAAGGGTTGCGTCACGTTTGTGCCTCGTTGCATCGTGCAACAGCGACAACCCTATGATAATTATTCCCCTAAATGAGGTGGGGAACCCGCCGGTGGGTGGACGAGGATACCCACTAGTTTACAGCAGATTTCCTGCTACAGCCCCAACTCAAAATGAAGCCCTAAATCTGAAACAAAAAACATAGCATGCTAGAGCCAATAAAGCATATTTACTGACAGACTGCATAAGCGCTACATTTAGTTCTCATCTTGTAATTCGTCTCTGTTTCACTCCATGTACTGGTTTGACCGATACAACTCGTTTCTTTTTTCCTAGCAGATGTAATTCATTTATTGTGCAATTGGAGCATCAATGCCACTTTGGAGCGTTATTGACTATGGGATTATAACGCGTTTGATCACAAAAGATAACAGCAACCCACACTTGTTTTCTTTAAATATTTGAGAAAAGACTTGTGTTTTAAATAAATATATTAGTTTCTTTAAGAAAGACAAGAACATTTGATCGTGCCCTTTAGCTCCAACAGCTTTCCACTTTCCAACCTGTTCGCAGAAAAATGAATTGCAGTGTGGCACACCGAACCCAGACGAGTATGCAAACGTTTACTTTATCGTAAACTTTGCCCACTGACCTATATATAAAAGTGCTGAAGGCATGTCACAACAAGTTGCAAGACTTGCAGTATTGACTACGTGACACGCTTCCTGGTTTGTAAGCCAGTTTTTCCCCATTACTGATTAATCAGACAGACAGCGGGACAGTTAAGCCTGGCATGGATTCTTACATTCCACTCGAAGCCTCCGACCGCCAGGCCTCCAGCAGCCGCGGTGCCCGCCATGCCAACGAACAGGCCGCTCCCCACATTGCTCGACATGAGCGAAGCACCGATCTGCAAGAAAAGCACAGAAGAGAATAGAGCATAAAGTTTGGATGTATGGCAGTGCAGTGTACGACATGCGCCATCTTAGACCAAGATTGAACCATTAAATTGGAGCCATTGCACATTATCACTTCTGCTCTACATATAAAAATACATCCACAAGAGCACTAGTAAAAATAATATTAAATGGAAATTGGACCCTAAATGTTGATATTTCTATTCATTTAAATAGTTAAACACGAAACAGGCAGTGTTAGCAATAGTTGACCTCTTGATAAATTAGAGCAATAAAAATGTATCCTTTGTGATCAGTATGGCACTCACTACATTGTACAGGATTTGCGCTTGGATATGCAGCCATATAGTATACTGTGGAGGACTGTAAATGAGTCAGCCTCCTAGTGAAGTAAATACCATATACCTTGGCAGGCTAAACCCTGACTTTGTGTGCATTGGCGCCAAGCTGCTGCTGCTGTCTGCTGACTGTATGTGAGCTATCATGACTTTTATTTTGGCCTTGGCATCGTATTAATCAAATGTCAGAGCAGAAGCCTAGGCTTCACCATGGCTATATGAGATGCAGGAGATGGTCGGCCTGGAAAAGCACCATCAATAAGCAAGTCAAACTTATTTCTCAGTCCATGGATCTGCAGGCTCTAAAGGAATCAACCATTCTGCTCCCCTTGAACTCTTCGTATCTTCCTGGGATTCCACAAGCATATTGCCAGGGAAATTTAAGTAAAGTGGCTCGGAAGAACATAATGTTTATGCGACTTCTAGGCCTGCGTTTGACGGCCTTCAACAAATGGGCCCCAACAAGCGAGGGGGGCTTGCAGGCTGTGCAAATACTACTCTGAATCGTGGCTGCATCTCCTGTGCTGCTGCCCAGCACTAGCAGCCCCCAGAAGGTCCCTTTTGAAACCCTTGTTCTTAAAATGGGGCACTAGGACGTGCTGGGAGGCCTCGGCCTTGTGCTTTACATCTACTGACATTCAAGTGCTCGCAAGACTTGGAAAATTTGTGAGACTTTTGGACAATTTTCTATCACCTCCCTTGGCTGCCACGCTCCCTCCCCCTCAAAGACTCATTACAGACTTTTTTCGTCCCCTGGCCCAGTACTCTTTGCCTTAATTATTTTTATCTGGCCAAGCACAGCAAAATGTTCATACAGGCAACTATAATGCTGTTCCTTAATAAGCTGATCGGTCACTAAGCCTGGTAAATTGGTTTTTAGTCTTGTTTTTATTTGATAAATGTGCTAAAAGCTACATTTTATAATCGTTCTAAAGTAGATTTTGTATAGCAATGGTTTTAAGTAACTGTGCTAAATTAATAAAAACCTGAAACCTGAAACCTGAGATGCAGGATCTTTGCTGTGACCTGGAAGTGTGCTCCACCAAGCATGCTCTCATAGTCGGCAGTGGATAACTGTTCCTGGCTTGGGTGTAAGCATACATCGGTGGTGGACCTGATTAGCTAACAAGTTTCCCAGGTGCATGCATTATGTGGTGCACCACGTCAGGTTTTTTCTTTGATCTCTGAGACTTGTGGTCTTATTTATTCCATTATAAAATAGGATTATAAGTCGCAGAAGTAAAAAAATATCAAACTGGAACAGCACATCACGTGTGGACCTGGAAAACTTCCCAGTGAATATTTAGTGAGACCATGGCAGTGAAAGATTGTGGCCTATTGACCTTTCTTGTGTAAAGGTTAACTGTTATATGAAACCTAAAACGATGGGCTGACATTCTGTGTACATGCTGATTGTGCATCCATGTACAGTCAGTGTGTAACAAACATGGTAGTAGAAGTGTGTGTGTGTGCGTGCATTTGTGCGTGTGTGTACTGAAGCCAGATGAATCTGTTTTGGATACCCCTACTTGCAGCAATGCATAAGATGGAGGATGGGGAGGACGAGGAAGTCTTCTCTAGCTATTGGAAGTGTACTGACTGCATTAACATGGCTGCATATCCAGACATTGAAGGGAAGAGGATGGGGACTGGGTTGTGTTAGCAAGTGTTTGCTAAATAGCTCTTCCTGAACACTGCCATTTGATAGATGTTAGAGATGAGGAGTGGGACTGCAGTTTCTGTTGCTAAAGGTGAGGAAGTTTCTAGACCAGACCTGCCCTTTTGTCTGTCTCTGATTACTGCTTTAGCAAGTCAGAACATGATATACTTGGAACGTTGAAGGATTCATTAAGATACATGCAATGACCCCAGGTTAGCCCTGGGTCCTCAGCAACTCTGCTCAGCAAAAGCCTGCCTTCCACTCCTGGAATCCACAATCTAGACTCTAGTAGAGGAAGCATCCTGCTGCCAAGATACAACACATCTGAAAACAATTTATGTACAACAAAATAGTTAACATTTGAAAACATATATACACAATTAAAAGAGGATAATTAAACTCACAAACACTCTTAGTCCTTGTCTCAAAATGGCTACTAAAATGTTCATAACTAACACGATGAGCATTTGTTTAACCGATAAAGTGCATACATTGACTATATACAACTTAGGTTTCACTCACACACTAGTGTCACATTCCTCCATACAGGTCTTTCCCTTAGTCTCCACTCAACTGGTTCATTTCCTAACTCCGCAGCTCTCCTTGATTCAGACAATTTAGAATAATCCTTCATCCCCGTGGTACCAGTACACACCCTCACATGCACACCTTCCCCAAATTTCTCTCCCTTCATAATTCTTCTAAACATATAAAGCTGGATACTTCTCCACCTTCTTGTTCAACTTCTTCTAATCAATTTCCTGACCAGCAGACTTGACCATCCCTGCTGGCCCCTCCACAGACGGTATTTTCTCTTTATGTGGGCGATACAGGAACTTATTTGTCACCAAGTGCAGAGTAGTTCTACAGTTCCACAACATATCTTTGACGGTTGACCTGTCTCCTCCAACAACCACAACTCGTCACTATTGACTGTAAGCTTTCTCCCAACATGCAGTTAAAACGCTCCATTAATCTCTTCCCCCTGGAATGGTACACGGTCCTACAATGCTGCATTCCCAATTTTTCCAGGAAACTCTCCCAAAAGAAATTGGGGACAAACTTCAGTCAGTATCGAGGCAGGACAATCCTCTCGGCAGAATACATCCTCACAAAAAGCAAATACCTTTGATGCCATTACTTTTATCAATGCCACCTCTGGCCATTTTGAGAAACAGTCCATCTTCACCACTGCATACCTTTTGCCCACACCTGAACACTCAAAGGGACCACATATTTCAACTGCAACTTTTCCCATGCTTTCTCATGTAAGTCTATAGGTGATATGGGGTCTTCAACCACTTGTTTCAAGTGACTGGGGTACAAAAGCATGTATAATGCTCGTTATCCCTTCAACCCTAACAACGATCTCCCCATCTCAACCACATAAACCTTTCTCATAGCCTTCCTACCCTGAAATTCCAATTCTGCATGGAAATGTCCTAAAACTGGCAATTTGTTCCCACAATATCCATTCGGTTAAACATCTGGGGAACACATTCACTCTCATCCAATCCTTCCCATGTCAATTTGTTTATGATCATTAACGGTGAACATGAATCAGCACAAACATGTTCCACTTTGCACTTCAACCTAACTGCACATTTGGTGGGCAATAAATACTCTTCACTAGTCTCTCCTGACTGACCCATAAGCTGTGGTACCATTTCACTTTCCATTTCACACCAATCCGTCTCGTACCCTGGTGCTTCTTGTTCACGCACCAGATTCACAGTTTTTCTCTTGGACTTCAAGTTGTCCACCATCTTGCACACTCTAGAGAAGTTACAACGCAACTAACACAATGCACTACCATTACAACAAAACTTTTACAACGCAAGGTCCATTACAACGCATGCCTTTACAACGCATTCCATTACAATGCAGCTGCTATTACAACGCATGCCATTACAACGTAAGTATGAGTAAGTATTTAATTTAATTTTAACCCTTACACCATCCAACACTTACCCTACTATTATGCCCCCCTGGAGTTAGAATAGTAATTTTAACCCCTACACTATCCAACACTTACACTACAAATTACTTACCCATACTTACGTTGTAATGGCATGCGTTGTAATAGCAGCTACGTTGTAATGGCATGCGTTGTAATGGCATGCGTTGTAATGGATCCTGCATTGTAAAAGTTTCGTTGTAATGGCATGCGTTGTGAAAGCATGCGTTGTAATGACATGCATCCCTAGAGAAGTGACCCCTCTTTTTACATTTGGAACACCTTGGATGCAGGGCTATTAATTGTCTCAGCCATGTGTCCCTCATTCCCACACCTATTACACGCTCTCTTTTTCTCAACATCTTGATTTTTCACTACATTCTTGTCTCCCTTGCTTCCTCTTCATATGAGTTTCTTCATCACTTTCACTTCCCATTTATTCCCCGATTGACCTGCTCCCTTAGCAGCAGCACCACCCAATTCCTTGACATAGCAAGAAGTATTCTCCATACGCCTAGCCTCTTCAATGGTCTTATCTAAAGTGGGGTCTTTCAGGCCTAATAATTTCTCCTTGATCTTCATATTGGTTGTCCTGTTAACCATTTGATATTATAATCTCATCCCTGAGATCTCTGAATTTATATAAAATGGGCAACATTCTCAAGGCTGCTACACACTGCTCAATGGTTTCTCCTTTATATGTGCACGGGGAAAGAACTTGTGTCTTTCTACTATAGTGCTAATCATACTACCATAAATCTCTTCCAGCGCTCTCATTCAAACAGGGTTTCAAACCATCAATCAAACAGAATTCGTCTAGTGCTGCTTATCACCCATTCGTGTTTCCAGGCACTGTGGGGGGTGCTGTTGCTGTAGTTCGGTTCGTTGAACAGCTAGGATTTTAGGCCCTTTCTGAATTCTTGTGGGGTGGGGGCTGTTCGGACGTGGAGGGGGATCCGTTTGTTCGTGAGGTCCTTTAGTGCACACATTATGGTTATCCCTCATTTTCTGCATAGTAGAAATTAGGATGTATTTGCTTTGCACTGCAGTACAATGCATGTTTTCTTTTGTGGCATTATTTTAAAAACTCAGTGCAATGTTGATTGGTATTTATTCTTCCTGGGATTCGGTCTGTACACTGTCCAAGGCCGAATACCAAACAGCATCACATATTATTTTTCCACAGTCAGCAATAGCTCCCAGGCTTTCTTAGACACAACACGTTAGCACATCTTTGTAGCTTTCCACTGTACAATGCTCATTTTATAATCCAGAGCCCGTAGTGTTTAGCTCAGAGAGGGGAATTCCAGCAGAGCTCACCGGCCCTGGAACAGATGTCCGCCTGGGCATGCAGCCTGTGCAAACTGAGTCTACACCACCAGGTACAGACCACCTGACTACGCACACCAGTTATAGGGTTTGTTGCTCCCAGAGACCGTTAATAATAATCTCCCTGCGCGTACATTGTAAGGATAAACTTAGCCCTCTAGATTTACATCATGGTGGCATTATTTGTATTGTACAGTTTCATAATAATAATAATTATGTTGCTTTCTATCATCAGTATACTAATCGAAGCAAGCTGGCTTCATGCAAGACTACTTCTGTTGCAATAAAAATATTGTGAACTTTCTTTGTGTCTTATTTACTGTTTTGCTTTGAACATGCGAGAGTGAGTCAGTGAATGAAAGGTGATGATCTTTTTTTTTTACACGATTCCCCGAGGGGACTAGGGTGTCGTTTTTTTGGGATTCCACAATTACCTCTTGCTCTGTGAATCTAGAAGCACATGTAAGGCGCTGTGAGCTAGCCAGGATTTTGGTTCACGAGATACTGATTTGGCAGAGTCACTCAATCCCTGCATTCTGACGTTGTGGTGTCCCAGGACATAGGTCTGTAAAAGCAGAATCCCTTCACCCACGTTGGGCGTCATTTTGCAGGGATTATGCTCAGGAACAGAACTATGCTTGGGACCATAGAACATCAGTATGTAGGGCATTGAGTCACCATACCACATTACTATCTATGAGCCTGAGTCCGACTAGCTACAGTGCCTAACTTGCCCTTCTAACCTCTCTAGAGAGACAAGTGATTTAGCACCCCAGAACGCAACACTGCCAACCCTCTCAGGGATTATGGTAATAGGATATACCATTTCATTCCCTCACTCGTATTTGTCCACAATAAAATAGAAAAGAGACGCAAAGGACATACAGCCAGATGCATCAACAGATGGAATTGCGATTCCTAAATAGCGATTTTTTAGGAATCGCTATTTAGGAATCGCAAAAGCCTATGCATGTAGGAATCGCTATCAAAATAGCGATTCCTACACTTTCCTTAATTGCGACTCGCAAATTGCGAATCGCAATTAAGGAATACATCCCCATTCATTCCTATGGGCCTAGAGGCCCATAGGAATGAATGGGAAGACATTCTCAATTCGCGATTAGCAATTAGCGTACCGCTAATTGAGAATGCAATTTCAAGGGTGCAGGGGTGTCCAACGGACACAAAAACAAACCAATTAATAAAAAGGCTCCAAGGGTATGTTTAACGACCCAAACTAGAAACATACCCCAATATGCAACATTCATAACACAACCAGTATCTAGGGGTCAACTATCCATAAGGCTCAACTGTGGACTCAAACCTCAACACAATACAAATAAAGCAGTGGAGACCCAAAATACAAGCAAGTGTGACATATAATTTTTGAGTTTAGGACTCAAAAAAATGGGCAAATATTCCCATCAGTAACCATACTGTACCGCCCTTTTTAACATCATTTGGGTTCTCTTTGCCAAGGAGACAAGACAACACAACACAGCCTATTGATGTTTTCGAGGCTATGTGTAGTTCTTAAATGCATTTGTTATCAAGAAGGGTGGTGTGTCAAAAGAAAATGAACATAATTGTGATTACTGAATAAGCAGTGCAAAAAGTGAAATAGACAATGTGTGTAAGTGCAGGTAAAATTGGATCAGCTGAGTAGACTATTAATTTTAATGATATCTCTCAATTGTCCAAATCTAAAAATACAGTGAGAATACAGATTTAACAAAATATCTGCAAGCTATGTTGGTCGACATGTTTCAGCATTTAAGTGGAATAGTTCCAATAGCACTTCACCCCACCTGGCTGCCTCCCCAGACAGCACAGATGACTGTGCGGAGACACCGACGGAGAGAGCGGTGCTCCTACAAACCTGAGCTGCAGCCAGGTGGGGTGAAGTGCTATCACCACTACAAATGGTATGTGGTTGACTATGAAACCTGAACATTGCAGGTGACTTTAATTTTAATTTTCACTTCATAAGCAGTAGTTACCATCAGGTCCTGAAGAAAGCATTGGAACTATTCCACTTAAATGCTGAAACATGTCGACCAACATTGCATGCATTTAAGAACTACACATAGCCTCGAAAACATCAATAGGCTGTGTTGTGTTGTCTTGTCTCCTGGGCAAGGAGAACCCAAAGGATGTTAAAAAGGGCGGTACAGTATGGTTACTGATGGGAATAATTGCCCATTTTTTTGAGTCCTAAACTCAAAAATTATATGTCACACTTGTTTGTATTTTGGGTCTCCACTGCTTTATTTGTATTGTGTTGAGGTTTGAGTCCACGGTTGAGCCTTATGGATAGTTGACCTCTAGATACTGGTTGTGTTATGAGTGTCCAAAGGACACCCTGTTGCACCCCTGAAATATGCATATGGGTACATCTTGCACGCACACATGCCCTAAGGGCATGTGTGTGTGTAAAATGGAACTTTGAAAAATGCACTTTAGTGCATTTTTCAATGTTTTTGCAAATTACCATGAAGTTCAACTTCATGGTAATTTGGTACTCCTATTTGCGAAATCGCAATTTTTTTTTGTTTGATGCATTGCATTTAAGCAATCTCAATTTGGGATTCCTTAAATGCAATCGCAATTGAAGGAATCCCAATTTAGAGATTACTTAATTGCGATTTTTGCATTTGGGATGATGCATCCCAAATGCAAAAATACCGGTCGCAAAGGGGCAGATTCTGAGAATCTGCCCGTTTGCAACCGGTTTTTAGGTTGATGCATCTGGCTGTCAATGCTTATTTGAACTATTGTGCTCTAAAATGCGATAAATGCACCACAATTAGAAAACAAATACATGTCAATAATGTCATCAGTATGGTTAATAAACCATATACAATAAAGAGCCCTGTCATGTTATCTGACATATCTGCCCAAACCCTCCCCCATCTCTGAATCTAAGTGGTTATAAATATAACAAGCATTTCCAATGCAATAGGTCTCGCATTCGCAAAAGTTAGAGCTATTGGCATTGTAAATGGTAAAGTTTTTATCTACGTGTTAGTTTTGAAAATAGATAAAGAAATGACATTGCAAATATAGTTTTAACCAAAGGATCATTTTGACTCTGTGAGCATTTATTGGACTATATGTGATGAACTGCAACAAACAAATCACATATGCTGGAGCTTTGAGCTATTGGCATTGTAAATGATAATGCCTTTTATTTGTGTGTTGTTTTTAAAACAGATAAATAAAAGGCATTGTCATTTTCAATGCCAATACCTTACATTTCGTAAATGCGAGACCTATTGCATTGTAAATGCTTTTTTTCTTACAGGCAATTGAGGGTTACAAAGTTAGGAGATAAGATAGTGGAGAGGGCCTTCGAGGTGCTGAAGCAGCATCACAGTAATTGGCTCTCATTAACATTTTTTAAAAATAAAGGCGCAGACTGAAAGACTTTATTGCCCACAGCTATAAGAGCCCATGTGGGAACATTAACTTGGCCAGAAGTTGAAGGTGTCTACATTTGTTAGAATCACCACCTCTTTAGCAGCATACTGCATATGTTTAAAAACGTTGAAATGTGGAGCAGGATTCTAGAGTTCATAAAATATACTTTCTGCAATTGCTAAAACGGAACCTGACAACAGAGGGACTTAAACCCCCATTCTTCTGAATGGAAGTCAGACGCCTTAATCATCAAGCTACACACTCACGTGGGCAAGAACAACTCATTTTGGATGTATGACGTTACAACGCATACTTTTACAACGCCTACCTTTACAACACATTTTTTACAACGCAACATCCATTACAACTCATTCCATTACAACGCATGCATTTACAACGAATTTTTAAAAACTACCTTTACAACGCATTCCATTACATCGCATACTACCTTTACAACGCATACCATTACAACGCATAACATTACTTTGCATGTAAGGTAAGTATTGGATAGTGTAGGGGTAATAATTACTATTCTAACTCCAGGGGGTGCAACAGTAGGGTAAGTGTTGGATAGTGTAGGGGTAAAAATTACTATTCTAACTCCAGGGGGTGCAACAGTAGGGTAAGTGTTGGATAGTGTAGGGGTAAAAATTACTATTCTAACTCCAGGAGGGTGCAACAGTAGGGTAAGTGTTGGATAGTGTAGGGGTAAAAATTACTATTCTAACTCCAGGGGGTGCAACAGTAGGGTAAGTGTAGGATAGTGTAAGGGTACTATGTGTTGTAATGCTATGCGTTGTAATGGTATGCGTTGTAATGACTGCATTGTAGTGACATGCGTTGTAGTGGTGTGCGTTGTAGTGTCATGCGTTGTAATGGTTGCGTTGTAAATGCATGCGTTGTAATGGATGTTGTGTTGTAAAAGTTTCATTGTAATGGTAGTGCGTTGTAAAAGTTGCGTTGTTAAGGTTGTATACCACTCATTTTTGATGTTCTGTTTTTGTTTGGGGGGAGGGGGAAGAATCAGCTTCAATCCACCGCTGATCTTGAGGTTCTGAAGTCTCACATCCGTCCTGCAGCCTGGCTCAGAAGCCACAGAGTCCACTGGAAAGCTGTGGCTCTCCAGAGCAAGAAGGTACATACTACACTGGAGGAGTAGAGGACTGATCACCCAGTTTGTGTCCAGAAGCAAATGCCGCCTATCTCAAAGTAGAGAGGGTTCCTCCACTGCCAAACCCAGGACCAAAAGAAACCAGTATTAGGCAAAACAGTATGCCTAAATGTCCCCACTCTGAACCACCGTTAAATGTCTGGATGCAAACCTGATCTGGTACCCTTGCTCCAAAGCAAGTTGTCTGTCAGATTCAGACTAAAACTGGGAAATGGCGCAGCGCCAGTTATAATCGTGGACCAGGCGAGATTTCTAATGTGCTGTCGCGACCTGCAGACTTCAATAATGCCATGCTGGCCAATAAATGCTTTTGAAAACTCCTTGGAGATGTTGATCGAATTACTGTTTAGATGATTTTATTCCTTGTACCCATAAGCCTCCCTTCCTCTAACGCTGTTCTAGCCTCTGGTGATGTTGCCGTGCACCAATTATTAATAAATATTCCTCGAACACTTTGGTATGTAGAGAGTTTCATAAAAGCTGGGAGAGACATTCCCCTGACTATATTTCGAGTTATTAAGCACTTTATACAATTTCCCGCCAAACTTTTTCCAGGATTGAACGCACTATTATTGCTGACCTCGTACTTGTAAGCTTTACTTGACCAAAGTTTATTATGGTCTTCAGGAACACAAATATAGGAAGCTGTCTTTCTATAACTTCTGTCGGGCTAATATGGATGTGGTAACATTCCCTTTGTGTTCCATAGCAAGGAGTGTTTATTTTAATGGATTGTTGCTCCTGTAGATGCAGGTGATAAATCCGTGGTATATCCTTTGTGGTGAATAGTCATGTCCTGTACATGCTTTCTGCCATCCTACCTTTTGTTTCCCAAACCACTGCTCCTTTTGACGCTGCCTTGTGTGCCCTTGGTGCCCTTTCCCTCCTAGCTAGCTGTGTTACTTCTGATGAAGCTTTTTGGGCTGGGTTACAAGTGATGTTCTCCTGTTAAATATACAAGCATATTGGTACATTGTCTTTAATATTCGTTGCGTGGGATTTGCGACTGATGCTGTTAACATCCTTGTCCTTGTGTTAATTACAGCCTGATTCATCATTCTCCCGTTTTGCGAGCCCCTAATAGCGATTCATAAGGAATCGCTATTAAGGACTTGCAAAACGAGATTCATGTAGAAATTGCATAAAGAAATGCGATTCCTACACATTCCTTATTTGCGATTAGCAAATTGCTAATCGCAAATAAGGAATACTCCCCATTCATTCCTATGGGCCAAAAGGCCCATAGGAATGAATGGGGAGTATTCCTTATTTGCGATTAGCAATTAGCTAATCGCAAATAAGATAGCGATTTAAAGGGTGCCAGGGGTGTCCAAAGGACACCCTGTAGCCCCCCTTAAATGCAAATTGAAACAGGTGTTGCGCGCACACATGTCCAAAGGACATGTGTGTGTGCAACATGCAACTTAGAAAAATGCTTTTAAAAGCATTTTTCTAAGTTTTCGCTATTTACCACGAGGTTTGACCTCGCGGTAAATAGCGGGCCGAAATTGCGAATTCGCAATTTTTAAATGGATGATAAATTGCATTTAAGGAATCTCTAATAGAGATTCCTTAAATGTAATTCCTCGCAAAATAGCGAAATCGCTATTACCGATTTTTGCATTTGGGATGATGAATCCCAAATGCAAAAATAGCGCTCGCAAAGGGCCAGATTCTCAGAATCTGGCCCTTTGCGAGCCGATTTCGGCTTGATGAATCAGGCTGTTTGCTCCCTGGATGTATTCCACTCGCTAGCAATGCTCACCCTCATTGAAAACATTCCGAGCCCTTTTGCCACAGCTTAAATGCGGGTGGGTGAAAATCTTTGTGTGGTGGGATACAACAGTGTGTGTAGAACATGGTCTTATACAGAGTGCCAGACATGGGGGTTTTAGGCACCGTCATTACTCCGATTCCATATATATGCACAAATGTGGGGACTTCAGGGCACTGAATAAGCCCAGGGAGTATATCGTCTAGGCACGACTGGGGCTTTGGACATAACCAAGGCAGGGGGCTCTCAGGTGGCAGATGGGGATGGCGAAGAATGGAGGCGCACACTGGTGTAAAAGTGAAGGTCCGAGATAACGGGGTCACAGATTGTGATTCAGAGCAGAAGAAGGGTCTTAAAGCATGACATGAGCGCGGCACGCAGAGTGAGGGTCCGCTCATTTGTACATAAATATCCCGTAATCTGTGTTTGAAGTTCTTTGCTGCTATGTTTTGTGACACATACTGACGGCTAAAGTGCTAAACTACCCCTCATGCTGCCCCCCCACACCTGTACCCTAACCAGTGCCAGCCCGCCATTCTGTACTCATCTGTCCACTCTCTCCAAAGGTGAACTTGCTAAGCTGCCCCCGACCTGAGCTCACAGCCCCTTCTCTGTGCCATAACCTATTGAAAACCCCTGGCCAGGGTCGCTCCTAGCCATGGGCGGTATGGGCAGCTGCCCAGGGCCTCGCGCTCAGGGGGGCCCCGCCGCCGGCCCCGCAGTTGCGGGCAGCGGGAATAAATAAATTATAATCATGGGAAAAGCACTGCGCAGTGCGCACAGCACTCTCGTCGCGCTCGCGCAGGAGCCCGGGCCGGGCTGCAGGCAGTAAAAGTAAGGCAGGGAAGGAGGCCGGGAACTAAACACTGTCTGCGCAAGCACCGCACGCACCGTAACGCACGCACCCCACCACCTAGCTTGGTGGTGGTGGTGGTGCCTTAGTGGTGGTGACGTGACGCCGGCCTTGCTCATGATGCGGGTGACAGTGGGTCCCAGGGCCGTCAATCTGGTAGCGCGCGAAAGCGCTACCAATGACGGCCCTGGACATGATTTTATGGCCAGCCCCCACTCAGTGTGACGCACTCAGCATGCGCACACGCCATTCGTGAGCAGTCAGTCACTACTCGGATCGGGCCGCGTGGGCAGGGCTCCAGGCAGGAGTCGGTCGGGCCCCGGCCTCCTCGTTGAGTCGTCGTTAAGCAGTTAAGGTAAGAGACCTGCTTTGTATTTATATTATAATACTTAAAATGTTTCAGACATGCGATTCAAGATGGTTAGTCACCTTTGGCACAACATTAGCAGGAACCTGGAGACATTAAGTGCAAAAATGCATTTAGGTGCAAAAAACGGAGTTAGGAGACTAGTCACCTTTGGTACTTCCATCAACTAGAAGGTGGGGACACTTTAAGGTACAAAAACATATACACAAGTAAAAAAATCAATACAGGTACACAGACACATGTGCATGCAAAATTAGCAGAATCGTGCTGTAATATTTAGGGGGGAAAGCACAATTAGGAGCAAAAATCACTTCTAGGAACAGAAGCACTTTTAGACACAAAAGATGCAGAAGTGTGGTATCCAATTTAGGTGCAAATGAAAATCATGCACAGTCCCGATCAGTCGAAAACCACCAAGATGTGAATGACACAGTCTTAAAAAAGGTCCAAAGCAACCAATATCCGAAGAAGGCTGACCCAAAAGCCCTCTCTGTGTCATTTGTCACAAACAAAAGGGCTTTGCGGTGTCTCACCTAAAAGAAGTTTGGAGGAGCTGTTCTTCTCTGACATGGGAGGACTCTGACACCAACATGAACCCACCTGCTTCTTACATCAGTGTGCCCTTATAGTACATTTCCATAGGCCACTACTTTACATAACTCTTTGCCCTCTGGTTCGCATCATTGTAGGCAGCGAGTGTCCTATGGAGGCGTATCAATTAGTGGTGGCCTGAGTTGCACCACTCAGTACCACCCCGAGGCACATCACCCTGAGCCTTCAGCTATATAGTGTTATGTGTGACTGTTGGGGTGTGTGGATTAGTGAATGTGTGTCTTTAGGCTCTTGAGAAAAATTCTGTGTGTGTGTGTTTTGGCGTGTCTGTGCATATGTGTGTGCTTTATGTGTGCATGTGCCAATAACTGCGTGCTTTATGTGTGCTTGTGCCAATATTTTTCATGTTTTATGTGTGCATGTGCCAATATTTGCGTGCTTTATGTGTGCATGTGCCAATATGCAAGCCTACTTGGTTTGTCAATTCTTAGTTTCTTTATCATGATATTTAAAATGTTTCGGGTTTTTTTTTGATAGACATATGTATTCTGGTGCCAGAGCCTCCCGGGGAACTCATGTGCCCTTTCAAAAGTGGAAACCAGACTCTCACAATCTGTTGGTCGAGAGTATAGTTAATTGAGTGGTAGTTGGTGATTTGCCGTACGTTCTCACCAATTAATTTGCGAAGTCACTTTCTGTGATGTCACTTAGGGGGGCCTCACATCTTCCCTTTCACCCAGAAGGCCTAGGACCATCTTCACCCCTTGGCAAAAAGGTAAGCTTTCCCATTGACGTGCCGGACACCCTTAGCGCCATGTTAGCGTCTGTGCAAAAGTGCCCACCTGGGGGTGTTTAGTTACTGAAAGGACACTCCTGAAGTTGCCGGGCACCTTTCACACAGTGTCTGCGCTCAGCCTGTCTTCTTAGATGTAATTTCCCCTACATTCCCCCAAACTGCCCTTCGCAGAGGTGCCCTTCACCGCCCCATTTTGTGACCCTGCACCAAACTTCCATATCAGGTAGGCGTGAGCCCACTGTCGCGCCTACTCCCAAACTGCCTCCGATGATGGTGCCTGCTCCTACAGCGCCCCCTCATATGTTCTGCTGAACCGACCCCGTCTGTTGGACTCCAGCTCCAAAATGCCATGGACGCAGGGCTTTAAGACGGTTCTTTCCCACTAAAAACGGACCCCCAGCTTTCGGTGTCTCGGTCCCTCGCCAGCGTGTTCCTTCTGGACGCCAGGGGTGGACATGCCCCTATTAAAGTCTGCCAGGCGTCAGTCACACTGCCCGGTGGGATCCGCAGGCTCAACCCTTCTGGCGCTGCCATCTTCGGAACGGCAGCGTCTTTGATGATGCCTCGTCGACAGTGGCTCAGCTTTTCGGCATTTGCCTGCAGTGACATTGGGAAGGGTGTGAAAGCTCGAGAAAAGCGCTTTTCCGCCGGCGGTTTTCCCTTCTTGCCATGCTGGGTCCGATGTGTATAGTTTCACGCGCCAGCAGGGCGCCGAGATGTAAACAGGGCGCCTGTGTGCCGAGAGATTCATTGGCTGCGGGATGAGGGTTCTGTCTCCCCTCGAACCCCCTGTCGACCCCGCCATTCGTCAATGCTTTTCATTGCCGCTTGAAAGGCCTGAGTAGTAAGAAATATAGAGAAATGTGTCCGTGTTAAATTGAATGCATGAATTCGGGCACCTATATATCCTTTAACTTGCTTGCTTTACAGAAAGTGCAACAAAAATAGCGGGAGAAGATTTGCATGTTTTACATGTGCAAATAAGTTTTGTACTTCGCCTATGGGGCCTACCTTAACTAGACCTGCGTTAATGACCCCTGACTTATAATAGCGGGAGGGGGCGAGAACGAGGACATGGACAGAGGGCAGGAGGGGACGGGAACAAAGCCACAGACAGCGGGAGGGAGGCGGGAACGAGGACACGGACAGCGGGCGGGAACAAAGACACGGACAGAGGGCGGGAGGGGGGTGGGAACGAGGACACGGACAGCGGACAGGATGGGGCGGGAAAAAGGATACGGATAGAGGGAAGGAGGGGGGCGGGAACGAGGACACGGACAGCGGGAGGGGGGCGGGAATGAGGACACGGAAAGCGGGCGGGAGGGGGGCGGAACAGGAAACAAAAAAGCCAACACTTCCAAACTCGGCAGCTAGTGGTGAAGGGCGGTGGAAAATAAACAAAAAAGTAGTCCCTAAATGAGTAGATAACGTGGAGCAGCGGAACTATACTGTAATTGGTCGGTGCTGCTTCCTGAAAAACGGAAGCAAAAGGGAAATTACGTTTTGGACCACCAGCCAATGAAAGAGCTACATACAAATAGCAATGCCAGATTTAACCAATGGCAAGCTAAAACACAAATATAAACTCAATGGATGTAGTTTCACCTCTTATACTGACTACTTGATGCCTCGTAGAGGCAGCGCATGTGCTGCCTATGCGAGACCTAAAAATGGCCCTGTACCATAGCATATATAGGTGGATGTTCTAAATCTCAACTGTGCAGCACTCCTGTCTCGGGACCTTCACTCTATCTATGTGTTTTCTAGAATCCCTGTCCTCTGTTCTATGACAAGATATGTGTATTCAAACAGCAGGTGCAATCTTTTATTCTGTCTAGGTGTTATTGTCTGACCAGAGAGAATAACAAGGGTCAATGATGTTTGACCTTGCCTAGACTGTTCAGACTAAATCCCAGGAAAAGTATAAAATGCAAAAATATGTGCTGGTTCTGTGTGAAATTACAGAGATACATGGAAGCCCTGGATCCTGTGTAAAGACTAGAGTCACAGGTATTCATTGTATTGTCATGACTGAACTATCAAGATAATTTCTGTGAAATGTTTTCACTCCAAACTATAAATACGTTTCTACAGCAGATCCGTGCCCTAAATTCATTAGCATTAATTGCTACACTTCAAAGGCAGGTCAACACTCTAGCTTCCCTTACACCCCCTTCCAGCACAGTACAACTTATGCAAGGACTTTTCCCTCCAGAATAATATATGGATAAGGGAACAGTACACAAACTCTGAAAAAAATGTGGAATCAGGGACAAGGAAACAGTAAGCAAATCTGAAAATACACTCAAATGTTTGTAATGGAAATTAATATGTATTAACAAGTACACATCGGCCTCCCCGCCCCAATATCTCCTCGCTTGCGGTGTCACAGGCATTTGAACGTTTTAAACACAAGGTATGATTGTGGAGACAAAGCTTAACTAAACAATACAAATGAACACTCCTCAGTGCAGTCGCACATATCGGTGAAGTATGCTTAACACAAGTATAATAATGCCCACTTAGTTGTGTTCGCACTACAATTTCCAAACATCAGTATTATACTATTCATTCAGTACAATGGAGATTAATATGTTTCGCCCAAATAATGTTGTCTAACAACTGCACACACCGGCAACAGTTCCCCCTGCGCAGCATGCAACACTTTTAAAGCTTTGAGCATCAGTGACTTTTCTCCCCAAGCTGTGCGCATCAGTTACTCTTGCTTATCACCTCCTACAACAGAGCCTATAAATATGGCATCTTTATTGCTGTGCACATCATCCTATTTACCTCCTGAAACTGTGCACCTCAGTGATTTTTCCGGTACACTAACATATGTGGAAACCACAATGAGCGTAGTACGTACGTGGTTCACATTGTTCTGGCTGTCATGGAGAGAGGATCACGCAACTTCTCTGTGGCATTCCATCACAATGTAGCACCACTGTGCGTCTATCATTCAGCGACGGCCCGTGTAGGGCGTTACACTGGGCGGTGACGTGGGGCGAGGTAGAGGCAGGGTGGGGGGGTGTAAAATACAGAAAACGGACAATTACCGGTAAGTAACGTTCAAAATAAATAAAACGAATTTTATTGCGCGCGCTGCAACGCCAAATGTGATGCAGCGCGCGCAACAAAATTTGTTTTTTACGTTACTTACCGGTAATTGTCCGTTTCCCATATTTTACACCCCCCACCATGCCCCTCCCCCTTCCCCACCCCACGTCACCACCCGGTGTAACGCCCTACACGGGCCGTCGCTGCTATCATTGCATTACTAGGATACAAGAGAACAGTGCACGACGTTACAGGATTGAGGCCGTTTTCTCGCGTGACTTTCGTAGCCAAGGTTGATTTGGCTACTCCAACGCTGCTCACATGTCACTGCTAGATTTCATGCACACTTACATTCCTTCCCAATCCTAATCACTGTCCTTTAGTGAACCACTTCAAATGTCAAAACAACACAACTTCACAGGACTGGTGATGTTTATGTCATTGCATCCAGATCTAGTAATACAGCAAGTATCAGTACACCAACAACAAGCCAGGACTATTGGCTTTGTCAATGGCTGTTAGTTGCTTAAAATAAAAAAAGCAGCAACCATGGCTTTGTTGAATATAATATTGAAAATACTTCAGTTAAAAAATGAGATAGTGAAAGAACGATAACCCGTACTTTTTTACTTATTTTACAGTCTTCTTTATAAAAAATGTTTTCCAACCTTGCTAAAGTTGCAGCATTAGCGTTTTATCTTTTAACTAACAGAATACTCTGCTGTACATGGAGGCAGGAGGAGGCCACCACATGCTGTCACACCCCAGACTGCCCCATTGTCATTCTGTATGTGGCAATTAGCCTGCATACAGAATGACAATGGGCGGGTGGAGCTGCTCTTGTGCCCAAGGAGGAGCGCGAGGGGCCAGCATCAAGGGGGGGTGAGGCCTCTCACAGGGGAGCAGTGCTGCTCCCTGTGATGGCCAAAATTACGGACAAAAGGCGTCCGTAAAAGGGCTCCTCACGGACGTGAGGTCCAAATTACAGACTGTCCGTGAAATTTACAGACGGTTGGTCACCCTAAGTGAGCCCTCCTAAGTTAAAATTAGTCAAGGGCCAATTAGTGCCGCAGAGCATCTTACAACTGCTTAATCACACAGAAACTCTCCACAATGGTCACTGAGCCCAATTTGACATTCACCTTAACACAAGTGTTATCTCACCCCAACAACACAAACATGTAGTTGGTCACGTCATTCAGGCTTCTTGGTTTAATTATTCACACAATTATTTTGTTAATACCAGCTTCAATGTATCCTCATGCAGTTTGGGATCACCATACTACAACTGCTATGTACCAGAGGTCGAAGTAACTGCTAGAGTGATATGTTTGCTCCATAAATGACTGCACACTTTCTTCAACCAGTTTGTCCAAACCACCTCTTCCTAACAGTGTCCTCTTCTTTCACATCTTATCCCTGTTTCCACTTTTAGGTAGTCAGAACACAGTATACTTGGAAAGTTGAAGGCTTTATTTAAATAAAATCAATGACCCCTAGTCAGTCTTGGGTCCTCAGCAACTCCTCTCAGCAACAGCCTGCATTCCACTTCTGGAATCCACAATCTAGAATCTAGTAGAGGAAGCATCCTGTTGCTAAGAAGTAACAGTAGATGGTAGGGATGACGAGTGGGACTGCAGTTTCTGTTGTCCAAGGTGAGGACGTTTCCAGACTAGACCTGCCCTTTTGTCTGTCTCTGTTTCTTGCTTCAGGAAGGCTGATGAAATTCAGGTGTAGGAAACTCACATCTCATTGTGCTCATGTTGTGGGTGCTGCTGCTTGGAGCAAATTCCAGTGCTATCTGCTGTGAGAAGCATCACTTTTCATAAAGACTGTGCCTGAAGGGCAACTTTAAAACTACACTTGAAAGTGAACCAACTCAAACATGCTCTGACGTTTGAGACAGTGGGTCTACAAACCCTGTGTTGAAGATATGTATAAAAGTGGGGGCCAAAACTCTTTATTTTGTTCCATTCCAACATTCTTCATGACCACGGAAGGAAGTGCTACAAACATTATAAACAACATTTTCAGTACAAAACCTAGTTAAGGATAGTCAGTCATAAACCTGATCCCAAAATTCTCAATCAGCACATTTTAATTCGTCAAGATTGATCAAGGTTCACTATATTGCTTTTGAGACTTTTCTGTAGTACAGTTTGGGCTCAGGTTTGTGACCTAGAAACCGCTTGACTGACTCATTTTGAGACCCATATATACAACCCTTTCATCTTCCTTAATCACTTATGAATTTATGCCAACCAAGAAACCACATATTGACTTCTTGGTTGTTGTAAATTCATCGGGCCTGATCAATAACTCACAGAAACCTCTGCAGCATCTTAACTGATGCCACTAAAATTGTATCTGCATTTCCTACATAGTCTTAACTTTACATGCCCATTGTTGTGTAATACCTCCTCTCACACTTTTTTGATTGACACTCAGCTTTATTTAAGTTACTATGCTGACTACCACTCCTCAGTTATTGCTGTCCTTAAACACAAGTGGATGTTCTATAAGTTGTAAATAGAGTCTGGCCACACTTTTATTGCCTGATCCAGCTAGAACACAAATCCCATAATGGTCAATGTAAAAGCTTGATCAGACACTAGAGTTATTTTGGAACTTAGATCCCTTAACAAAGAAAGTGTGATTTACACACATCAGAGCATTGATGTCCCATCCACATACAGGGAAACATAATTTAAGCAGGCCATTAGTCCATGCTTCCACAAAAGCGGCAGTAGTAAATTGCTTTACTCAGTTAATAGCACTAACAAAAGCAACACAAAAAATAGAAAAGCATCAAAGTCACAGTAAGAACAAATGCAACGTTGATTTAGCACATGAAGCCATTTTAAAAAAACTTTCAACTGCAGAAAATATGTTTATAGAAGGTATCTTTTGGATATATAAAAACGGTGTACAACAATTAACAAAGTCCAAATCACACACTAAAGGAGCAATGAATTTCATCTTCTGAATTGTAAGTGGAGCAAAAACATAAAGTGCATTGAATCAATTGATTATCAAAATGGAAAAGTGCTAAATCATCATGTAAATTCCATGGTTTAGAAAATGTTACAGAGTGGTGCATAATGCTCACTTTAAACGGTATTAGAAGGTTCTGCTCACATACAATATGCAACTAACCTAAATGTGGTTGTAATCTACTTACATTAATAGTCATATAGTGAGAGTTAACTGTGGATTTCATCAATTCAGATTGTTCACTCAAACAAGGCTATGGAACAAAACAAATATGTTTTAATTTCTAATTTATCTCCTTTTACACAATTTTAAGGAGAAACAGCTAGCTCAGTGTCTCATTAAGGTACCTTTTAACACAATGCAGCCAAGGAATTTTGTAATCCAGACATGTTTTCATACAATCACTAATAATGTAATGGGTTAGTTCTGCAGGTGTATTGGTAGAAATAGAATCCTATAACAATGTAGTACATTACATTATTGGAGTCCAAATTCTTCATGGCAAACAACATGTGACGGTCTCTTGGGCAACCAAATAGAGTACCCAATAAGAAAGTTTTCTTCAACTTTCAGAGAAGGTATGTTAACATTGACCCACACTCCAGCTCTATTGATATCCACAGGCACACATTTACTATTTTAAACAACTATAATTGTGGCAATAAGCTCTTTAACCATCTTCGTAACTTGCTCCACAAGATGTGAATTGAATTGATTTTTAATTACATTCGCATAGTTACTTAAAACCATTGCAATACGAATTTCAGACAATACAATTAAATCCTGCTAAGATAATAATTACTCTTATGCAAAATTCATGTATCCTTAAAAGCTTAAAACAGTTAAATTACTATCAAATTAAATAATGCTTTGTTCTTCATACACATGGCTCTCAATGTAAATTTTGCGTTCTGCCTGGCTTCCTTACTCTGTCTGGGCAGTGCTGTTATCCCAGAAGGGACATTATTGATAGTCCAGTCCAAGTGCTTATATGGAGGTTTCTTAAGTCGACCTTGTAGGTGGCAGTCTTATGTCATAGTAAAAGAGTGCACACAGTAGTCGCGGCTTCCCCTTAGCCTAGGTGGAGTTTAGGCGTTAAATGGCATTTTCTTCTCGACTGCCTCTAGGAATCTCACTGGTCTACAGTTTAATTGAGGTGTTGCTGGATCAAAGCAGGCCAAAACTGCTTGTCTCCTTGAGCGAATATTCCTTTGGTTTAGGGGGACTCTTAGCAGCTGTCTCATTTCCTGTATCAGCTCCTTGCAGGAGCATAATAAATGGATAATGTTGCCCTGGCCATTTTTGCACAGACTACAAGATGTTCGAGATGTCTCCCTCTTCCATGGTGGAAGGTTCTGAGTGCACGGGATCAAGCCAAGGCGAAGTTTTAAGAATTTTTGTTTCTGTGATTTCGGGTGGGCCAGATTGAAATATTTTTGAGAGGCCAAGACTTTGTAATTGTTCACAGTCATCCAGGCATGCGATTTTGCTGAAAAAGCTGTTTTGTCCTCCACCAACGCTATTTTCTTCTAGGTAATCTACACTAATTTCTTAAAAGCTGAGTGGTGTATCTGCGTGTTCCAGAGGGCCATTAGTCCAGTGCATGCCAGAGCCTCCTGAAAATCCTCCCTCTGCTGAAAATCTTGCCATAGAAGCTGGTTTAGAGTTTTGGGGGCCGATAGTCTAATTTTATTCCAGCACTTGATATATACGCCATATCTGGCCCATGATTGCTTCAGTAGGCCAAATTCCAGCCTAATTTGCACCGGGGAAGTGTAGTTTGGAAGGTTACATGTGGTTCTATATGCTTTTAATAAGGTTGTGTCCAACAGTTTCACATCTCTCCCTCTTAAGGCTTCACTAACATAAGTAATTGTGGATAGAAGTTTGCCTGTGCTACTTTTAGTAGGGGACTTAATGTTGGGCCCAGTAGTTTAGATGTTAAGCTTTTCATGGTTAGGGCTAGCACCAACCCCTTTCTTTAAATCTCCTCTAGGTGTCGGACAAATGTTCCTTCTTTGTCCATGTAAACACCTAGGTACTTATAGACTCCAGCTGAGTCTGTTCGTGTGCCACCCAGCTGCCAGCGTGTCTCTCCCTTCCTTTTTGTATTAATTGACATAGTTCTAGTTTTCTTTAAGTTGACAGCTTGTTTGTTTCAGCATAGTCCTGCATACTGTTAAGAAGATGTTGCAAGCCTACTACTGTATGGCTGAGCAAGGTTACGTCGTCCGCGTCAAGGAGATTGGACAGAGTTGTGCCCCCCATCCTGGGTGCGTGACAGTTGCTGGTGTTGATTAAATGCAGAAGGTCTGCCATGAATAAATTAAATAACATGGGTGCCAGCACACAACCCTGTTTGAAGCCCTTCGTTGTTTTTACTTTCCTTGTTAAATGCGTCCCTGTGCCAAGTTTGACCTGTACGCAGGTATCGGTATGAAGGAGCATTATCATTTTTAAGAGAGCATTTGGGATCCCCATCTAGCCAGCTTCGCCCACAGTCTTGATCTGTCCACATTGTCGAGGCGGTGCTAAAATCGATAAAACAAAGTTGCAGCTGCATTTTCTTCGACATTGTGGTGTCTATGAGCAGGGATAATGTCAAGATGTTTGTTGTTGTGCCTGTTTTCTTACGAGAGCCTGTCTGATTTAGTGACATTATATCATTGTTGTCTGCCCAGGCTATAAGCTCTTCCAACAACGTGCCCACAAAGTATTTAGCCTCTTTATCGATTAGTGCCACCAGCCGATAATTGCCGGGCGAGGCCTTGTTGCCACTTTTGTGGATTGGAACGATCGTGGAGCTTTTCCATGAATCAGGTATAGCGCCCTGTTGTCTCACTTCCAGGAATATTGGATGAAGTATTCTTGCCCACTCTGTCGCCCTCTGTTTAAACAGAGCGGGCAGGATTTTAAAGGAAAAGTGCCCATTCCTTTCTTTCCTTTCTTTCTTTTGTGAGCTGCTGCTTAATTAGCAGATGTGCAGCTTTGTATGACATTTCCTCCAGAAGTTGATTTGCTTTTGAGGATATATATGAGACTCTATCTTTTATTGGATTAGCCGCTACACGGTCAGTTGGAGCTGCCCTGCTCTGGTCCTGGTGAATGGAGCCTGCTGTACAGTAGTTGAAGTGGGTCTGCAGATAATTGGCCCAAGTTTCTTATGTGTTTTGGAATTCCTCCATGTTGCGCAATAATTATTGTGTTCACCATTTTCCAGAAACGGGCGCTTTCATTTTGCTTTATGTTTTGAAGAAGTTTGGCCTAGGTGTCATCTTCATGGTTTTTGTTAGTGCCCTATTTCAACTTCTTTAGATTAGTTCTTTGTTGACACAAAGAGGAGAGTAGCAAGAGGTTCCCAGGATAATGGTGCAAGGATTTTGTTGAGCTGTCTATAGTTCTTTTGAGGCTTTTAATTTGCGCGCCTTGTGCTGCAGTTAACCTCTTCGCTTTCTCGAATGGCTGAGTATGCTTCATTTTTATTTGCGACGCGTGTAGTTTACTGAGCGTCTTGGTGAAGCGTTTCCAGATTTGAATGTAGTCCATATTGGTTGGATATGCGAGTATGAGATTCATAGCCGATTCAGACAGGGATTCGATGTTATTTGCTGTGAATTTAATTCTCTTACAGTCTGACGTGTACATGGTGCCCAAGACTGAGGCAAACTGGATACCAGAGGGAGCAGTTGCGACTAAAGTCATTTCTTGTGGGCAATGATCGCTATCTCCCTTGCCCTCCATTCTAAAATTGGTGATAAGTGAAAACAGCGAGAGACTAGTAAAGGTATAGTCCAAAATTAAGGAAGTTGTTGCAGTATAATAACTGGCTACAGACGGAGTGTCACCTGTGAATCTTCTGTTAAGGGCCCTAAGATTGGAGAGTTCCAGGTCCTCGAGAAGGCTTCTGTTTGTCTTGTTGGTTTTCCCGTGGGTGAAGACGCTCTGTGCTGGTATATTGCAGTATGAAGTTTGAAATCTTGCTTCGTATTCGTCTGATGATCCCAATAAATATTGATTCAAGTCCCCCGACAGAATAATATTTGATGATTCAGTGCTGCCTATATGAGTAGTTATTTGGCCAAATAGGTTCACAGAATCTATTGCTAAACGGTTAGGGTTGATATATGCGTTGACAAACGTTGTGGAAGAGGTGTGGCGTAGCGGCCAGGGTGCCTGACTTTGGACTACAGGATTCACAGTTCCATCCCCGGTGCCGGTGGCAGGTTAGTCCAGCACCATGTGACTCTGTGAAATAGCTTACTTAATCTTCCTGACAGCCCCCAGCGCCGGGACACCTTTCCAGAGGTAGCTGTGCTCTTTACAAATGCTGGTATTTACTTCTGTTTGAGCACCCGCCAGAGAGAGAATGAGTTTGTTTGCTAAGGTGACATCTGTTCCTGGATCGACTGTGGCTTCTATAGGTATGGTAGTTGTCGATATGTAAGTAGCCAGCCCACCTGAACAGTGACCAGTTTTTCCGCCTTTTGTAGCTGGTATGGTGAAGCAATGGAACCCGTGTATATGTAATGGTTTAGTCAGCCATGTTTCCTGCAACAGGATTATATCAAACGTTTTGATATATTGCAGAAAGTCAAGATCAGAAGCTTTTAAGGCTAGGCCATTGATGTTCCATGAGCAAAGGCGAAACACACTTCCTTTTTGTTGATTGTTGCTTCTGTCCATTTGACTATGATGTCATTGAGTTGCTGGAAAGAGGGTTAGGGTTCTTGTGATTGGCTCAGCAAACCAAAGACTTTCTCCAGGTACAACTTCTTCACCATGAGGAGCGCAGTTAGAACCCCAGAAGAGAGGCCTCCTTGAGGTAAGGAGGCCAGTGCCCCTCTGAGGATGGAAATTGGGGGTTTTGTGCGGCGATTGCGGCCAGGCCTTGGACTGGGGTTTAGAAGAGGTGCTGGGTAAGCTGGATTTTGGTAAGAGGTGACCTTGATTCCCCAGGCTTCAAAAGTGTGGTGCTCATTTAATATTCTTTGGGCGATAGCAGCTGTTTTCCACGACGCCCTCGTTACCTCAGGCATTGCTGGATTTTCTGGTGCAAGAAACTCTATTGCAATAAGATCAGTTGTATTCAGATCTGCTAGATTAGGAATGGACCTTAGTGGTTTCAATACATTGCCCCTTTTTAGTATATCTTGGAGCCCTTTTGATGTGTACCCGGGTTTGAGCAATGTGAGACTTGAGCTAATTGACAATCTTTTTTGAGGCCTGCACTTGATTTGTAGATTCTCCAGCTTACAATGGGCGCACTTGCTGATAGGTAAGTTGTGCGTCCTCCCTTAGTTCCGGTAGCCGCACCTCTCTGGGGGAGCTTTTATTGGTTACGTTGTTTCTTGTCCGTGATATTTCGCTCGGTGGCCTCAAATCCTGTTAATTAAATAAGCCTTGAGGTGGCTGGTCTGGGGCCTTCCATATTTGTTTTCCTTCTCTCGGTGAAGCAAGTTTTTCGATGTTATGATGTAAGTTGTTATTTGTTTGATCTTTGTTGACACATTGATTAGTGTTCCTTAGCTAGATTCCGTACGTTCCAGAAGCCCTGTGTTCTTCTGACACAGGGTTGGTGCTGATTAAAGATTCTCTTTGTCCATCAGGCCAAATTAAATTATTTGATGGCTTTTGTAATGAGCTTATAGTAATTACACTTGGGTTGATGATAGCATTTCCTCTGTGGAGGGCTGGCATTGCCTGTGGCGAGTTCCTGTTATTTATGACAGCTGGAAACCTATCGATATTGGAAGACCCTGAAGATGCAGCTGTGTTTTAAAGGATGCTTGTTTGAGCCGAAGCTAAGAGTTGCTTGCCCCCCTCTTTGGGGTCAGACTCCGATTTAGAGCACTGCTTGCAGAAGATTGAGTAGGTAACTGCTTGATTGAGGGGAAGTAATTTTTGATTCCGTCCTTTCCGTTTCTGCTGGCGGTGCTGTTTGGCATTTGCTTTGGTGATGGATAGGTCAGTGAAGACTGACTTAGAACATTCCTTGGCAGTACGTGGTGACCCCACTTTGATCTGACTACAGCCGCATCAGAGATATGCCTCCGTCTGTGCTCTTCTAATTAGGCTGTTGAGGTCCCTCAGTTTTTCATCAATACCAGCTGTGAACACTGCCAGGGTGTTTAGTAGGGTGAGCTGTATGGCAATTTTGTCAGACTGAAATTGGAGCGCCTCCACCGACAATTGCATGGTATTTAGGATGGAGGCCCAAACACTTCCATCTTTTTAACCCACCAATCTCCTTTCAATCCCCTGTATCCCTTGGGGGCTGGCTGTTAGCTGAAGTATTTCAAGATGGCTTCGCAAGAGTTATGCCTATTTGACGGCCTGGAGAGTATGCTGCTAACATGTCCTCCCATTCTTAAGTGCTCAAATAGGATAATGCCGCCCTTCCTTCATCCTGCTTGGACTTCTTAGTGGTCGCTGTTGAAGTCAGCGTGTTGATATTAGTGTGGGTAAGATCCGAGATATTGATGTTAGTAATGTCGGTGGATGCAGGCTGCAAATGCCTTTTCCATGAGATGCCGATGGAGATTCCGTCCCGCTTGCCTCATCCGCTGAGGGTTTGGGGGTGCTGTTTGAGGGGCTGTCATCTGTTGTTTATTCTGATTTCTCTTTTCTGTGGGCATTGTTTGACTTCTTCTTGTTGGTGTAAGTGCCTGCTGAATATCCCCTGCTGCTTGGGGCGTGGGTGTTACTGTTGCTGGAACTGTCTGAAGCCTGGTATGCCGATAGTTGAATTGGCTGGGTCCCTGAGTGACCCTCTGAAGGCTTCATTAGGTGTTTGGCTGTCGCCAGAAGTCCAATTCTTTGGGCTAAATGATATGTAGATGACGTAGACGCTGCTACTGTTGTGCTGAATGAGGAGGAGTCTGCCCCGGTGCGTTTGAGATTGAATTTCTGTTAAAGACTGAGTTAGTGTGATTCGCTGCTGGGGGAGAGCTTGGGTCGCTGGCTTTAATGTGTACTAAGGCTGCAGTTAACTGTGGCAAGTAAAGAGCTTGAACCAGTTGAAGGGGGGACTGAAGCCCTTTATGTGCTGTGTTGCTTGAGTAGACACCAGCGCCAATGTTTTTTAGGAAATTGAACTCTGTGTAAATTTTGGGCTGGGTTAGAAAGACCTTAAAGTTGGAGGAGGTTCTCCTCCTTGGTGGCGCAATGTCGGTTAGGTCGACCTCTGCTGAAATGAGGGAGATTTGGTCAGAGGGTTGGGTTGTGGGTGGACCAGATTTCTATTTCTTTCTCTTGTTCCCTGCTTGTCTGGGCTGGACGGCTCCCCGAACACGCCCTGATCTCATGTCTTAAATGTTTAGCAGGCTTAGGCTCTGACTTACTCTCTTCTGCCTCTCCTTTTGCCACTGTTTTGTGTTAGTATAAGGGTTGCCCCCTGTTTTTGTTTGTGTACTTGTTTCGTTATCTCCTCCAGTAGCTGGTGGCTTGATGCCTTGTTTTCTTCTCTTTGTGTTTTCCTTAGGATGAAGTTGGGGGTGAGGCTTGGGGTGCTTAATTTGTATCTTTCTTGCGCTATAAAAAGTTGTTGGTAATTTATTCAGGTCCACTTTTTAGCTATATTAAGTGTGATGAGGTTGACTAAAGTTGACTAAATTTGAGGACTTGAAGGTTTTACGGTGTTTTGTTTGTTATTGGTTGGTTTTGTTTGTTATTGTATCCTATGTAATTCTATGTGATTTCCAGGCCCCTGCAAAGTTCTGAATGCTCTTCACTCAACCGCTGGGGGGGAGGGGCAGTCGTCGTGTTCGATTTTGCTTTGCTTATGCCTGCTTTACTACCTTACCGCCTTACTCTGCCTTACTCTGAGCCTTCTCTGGGTGCCTTTTCTTTTGCCTTGTGATTAATATATTGTGCCTCTGGGTATTGTTTTGCTCCTTGGGGCTTTTTATGCCCCCTTTTTCTCCTCTGGCCCCCTCTGGTCACCACCAGTTTCACCGCCCCCTCACTGCTGCCACTCGCTCACTGCTGTCACTCACTTGCGAATGCTGCTGCTACTGTTGGAAGTATCGAGGATACGAGTGGGCTGCGAAGGCTCAATTGGGGGGCTGAGGGGGGCAGGGCTCAAGGGATACTAAGGATCCATCTGTGGGCAGCTACCCCCCTTTTGATAGTTTCCAGCAGAGGAATCGCTGAGGAATGTGAGATCCAAAAACTGCCCACAAGTTCAGGGATTTGGTAACACAACCGCGGGATGGCAGGGCTTTTATTTTTATTGTTTATTTTTTGTTTTCTTTTGAGTGAGGCTCTGGCATTGACACTTGCAACACCAGGCGTTTTTCAGGCTGCTGCTGCTGTTGGAGGGGCCGTGATTGGGGGAGGAGGGTGAGCAAGGAAGCGTGATATTAGCGAGGGAAGGGTGGGGGCGGGGTGGGTAGATAGTTGATAAACCTCACCTCCGCTCCTGACCATGGCTCCCCTGCCTGCTCCTGAGCTCCGCAGGGCACTTCTTCTCTGGGGCTCCAGCTCTCCTATGGGCTCCTGTAGGCTCTCTCACAGCTATCGCAGTGTTCCCTGTGGCTCCCATGGGTTCGGTGGCTCCAATAGCTCACCTGCGGCTCCCGCGGCTCGGCTCGACCACCTAGCTTTTTTTTTTACAGCCTCTCTCGGCAGCACTGCACTGCTCTGCACTGAGCCTCTCGCCGCAATCTCAACCCAGAACGGGAAGCCTCTGCAGATCAGCAAAATGCAAATCAGTACTACAATGGGGCAATAGAAAGATGTGATACCTTGGAATATCCTAAAATATGATACATTGGACCAATTGAGTATATTATCGAAGAATGTTCCTAAAAAAGAAAAACACATACATTTACTTTTTACTTGACATTTCACTGTACAAGTTCTAGATTTGGTTGATCTAGTTCCCAAAGTCAATATATAAAGTCAGCAAAATAGAACATTTTGTCTATTTTGTCCATTTTACACAAGACTCCTTCAAATGCTTGCTTCCGCAGAAGTGGATATTCTTCAGCCAGATGAAAAACAAGTCTGAACTCCTCTAGTCTACATTAACATAAGAATAAATAAATCACCAATCCACTTACAAAACTGTCCTCAAACAGGCTCTGCAACAAAATAGAAACAACTAGCAACTCTGCAGTACCACCAGCTTCCCATGTTTGGAGAATAAGGTACATTATTTTTACCCTCTTCTGTCCAGGCATCTAAAATGTTCAGATAACAGAAAATGTGTTGTTGGAAATTGTGTTTAACTCTTTGAAACCATATTGCCATCATAACATACACCAAAGGTATCCCCAAAAAAGATTGACTGTACCCTCTTGACTTGTTGAAGGCAATTTAGTCAAATGCTACTTGTCCTCTGCCTGATCTGAATAAAATGATGAGCTCCTCAATAGGCCTGTACACCTTCCCAAAATCTCCTGTATCTTATAATCTAATTTAAGGTTTTAAAAAAATCATGCAACTGTCATCATTTCATCATCTTTACCTTCTTCTGTAAACCTACCAAAATTGCACTGCTGTCTGCTGTCCTAAGCAACCACCTCCACAACCATCTCCACTTGTATTCATGGCATAGCTCTTAGCCTATACCCATAGAATTGCCTCTGTTCCCTCATTTTAATTTGACATCACTGAATCCTCTTGAGCACAAAATCATCTCATATACCTTAAACATATCTTATCTCATATATTTTAACACTACTATAAAATATCCTTCTTCCAATATTCTACCTTTTTATCTAAAAGTTCTCCGTGAGAATTGCACTTACATAGTCCCAAATGGTACAGCATATGCCACATTAACTGGATCTTTCTTCTTGCAGCTATCATGCAACCTTGTTGAGATATAATTATCACTTCTCTAGCTAGTGGAATAATGCCAAAGGCTTAATGAAATCTTTACTGAATATATATATATATATATATATATATATATATATATATATATATATATATATATATATATATATATATATATATATATATATATATATATATATATATATATATATATATATATATGTATATATATATGTATATGTATATGTATATGTATATGTATATATATATATATATATATATATATATATATATATATATATATATATATTTAATTTTTTTACAACAACATGATTCCTCTTGACAGCGCGCTCAATCATCCAGTGATTCCATCGAACAGGCGGAATCCAGTCCTCACATCATATTATTAGAACAAAGAGAGGTTTTATCCACCACTGCCAGGCTTGTTCCCGAAGGAGCTGACCCGCGACCGCTCAGACTACGGCCGCCATGTTCCTCCCAATTGGTACACATTTCTTTTTTTTTTTTTTTGAAAACCTTTATTGTACAGAAGGCGCTCACAGATACGGGCCTACAACCCACCGGGCCGGCCACCACAATAAAGAGACATACGAGGCAATACAGGAGAGACAACAGGATTTCTAAATAGCTCATACGAAAGGCAAAGGCAACAAGTCTTTGAGTCGCCATCACGGACAGGATAAAAATAGGTTAATTTTATAATAGAAAAAAGGGTGTCACAGGATAATGACAATCTGTAAAGTCCAGAGGGCCGTGGTGGGCCGTGAGCAAGCCGAAGTCTCGAATACAGGAAAAGACCAAAAGAATAGTACATTTTGGCAAAGGCAGAACGTGAGTCCCACATCAAGAACAATCACAATCGCTGCTCATCACCCACCCACCACTACCAGAGCACATAATAATAAAACAGCAAAAAATACGCTTACAAAACTAAAAGCCCTCCGTTACAACAACCCAAGGGAGGAAAAGAAAATGGGGGGGGTGAAAGGGAAAACAAAGGGAAGAAGAGGACATCAAAAAAGGGAAGGGGGAAAGTGAGGGCGCAGCGTCAGTGCACACCCCCCACGGCTAACAAAGCACCCAACACTAATTCGGCACATGGAACCAGTGGCAACAGGAGAAATAAATGCGTAGTAGACCGTGACAGGAGACATACCAAAAGGGCCATGCCCGCACAAACACCCCGGGGGGCTACGTGCCGACACCGCGCCACGAAATTAGGGGATACATAAGAGCCATAGAACCAAAAAGAGGAACAGGGAAAGATACAATAAACAGACCCCCCCACCACCCCGCACAGCCCACCCTGCACCCCTGCAGAAGGCTATGGCCTACCCCCCAGCAGCGTGCCTGTCGCCCTAATTAGAACCCGAAATATAGAGAAATATAAGAAAGAAAGAATCACTTAGATTAAAAAGGGGGGGAAGGGAAAACAGGGAAAAACAGCGGGAGAGGAGCCACTTAATCAAAACCCCTTCGGCTCCCACCCCCCCGCCCGAAAATACTCAGAGCCCACGGGAAGATAATAAGCACACGGATAAGCTCCAGGAACGTAAAGACGTATCAAACATAATCATACAATTATGAACGGATCATCCAAACCATACCACAAAATAACAGTCCACAGAGGTAAGATCAGCTCAACCCTGTCCTCGTTTTTCGCAAACTGTAGTCGTCCAACGCACCAGGAACCAGATCACATGGAACCGGAGGTGAATAACAGGGAGTCGAATCAAAAATACACTCAAGTTATAGCGATCGCGACCCGGATGATCCAGAAAGTACAATAACCACTTCAGGCAAAGCAGGCAAAGTTCCGATGAGAATACGGAGAAAGCCGGTCCAGCGGCGCCGTCACAGGATCTTCGTTCGGCCATGTGAGGCAAAAGAGGAAAAGGAGACCCATCGAGGTCGGTCCAGACGGAATCCAGCCGGGGAACCTCCGGAATAGAAGGAGGCACAGGACGAAGAAGGGCAGCGGACTCCCGTACATCCACACCAACAGCAGCCTCCAGGTCCACGACCCCAAGGAAAGTTCCAGCAGCACACAACAGAGATGAAGCCGCACAAACCGAGGGGGGTCCGGCAGGCCCAACAAAGGGACCCCTCTCCAGGATAGCGGTCGGTGCGGTCATGGATGCCCCCCAGGAGCGCAGGGCGGCGAGGATGTCGCCAAGCGTAGGCTCACCTTTACAGTATTCAGCAAACGTGCCGCGCGGCGGACCCGCATCGCCGGTCCCCGCAAGGCCGAGAGTCACGGGGCCGGCCGCCATCTTAGAAGCCCGGCGGGGCCGCTGCGAACACCGACCCCCGCCCGGATATCAGCGGGGAAAAACAGGATACCGGCAACCACCAGCGGAAGTGCCACCAGGGCAGGAAGGGGAGCCACCAGAAGAAGGCGATGCGCCGGCACCCCACACGCCGCCGGCACCGTTCTCCGAGTCCGGGCGGAGGAACTCAAAATGGCCGGGCCGGAGAACAAAGGGGAGACGAGCCAGATGTACGGTTAACCCCGTCCATGGAAGTCAGCTCCCCAACACCAGGCCGCAGGACCGCCGGGCCAGGACCGGGAGGCCGCAATCGGTCTATTAGCACATCGGCCCCTCCGACCGACTCCACACCACCACCAAGGGCCGGCCACCGCGGCCCGTCCAGCCCGGGCGCCGCCAAGGAGTGCCAGGCCCGGCCGCTCCGGAGGCCCCGAAGCAGACAGGGGCGTAACCCAGGATCCGTGACACCCAGGAATCACCGGAGCAAACGGTAAGTGCCTGTGAGTTATCGTCGTTCCACTGCACATCGTGGAATACTTCCCGGGGCAGGATGAAGTACAGGATATTTGTTGCAGACAGGAGAGTCGGTACACATTTCTAATGTGTAACCTCACATGTGAAAAGCTATAGCATTAAAAAAGATAGATGTAGAAATCTTACTCCATTGACCGCGTATTTGTATGGGGAATTCAATTAATTTGTGTACATTTCTAACAAGTAACGTCACATGTCAGAAACTCTTGCGCACAAAACATCAGTGTAAAAATACAATTCTATTGATGACCATAAGTGCATAAGGAACACTCGTGTGCTGGCAACTCCCAATGGTACCCAAGTGTTCTAGCGTGTGTGAATTAATCTGATTGGATGAGAGTGAGCATGCCTCCTACCCACTGAAGCCTAATTGTGCCAAGGGTCACATCCCTAGCAAGGTTGCATGCCGCCCTATGGGTTAAGTCAATTGATTTGATTATAAAGATGAAAACACAAGGAGATGATGGACGGAATGCTGAAACATTTTAGACACTCACACCCGGTCACAGACCTGGGTTGAATCCCTCATCTCTTCTTTAGCTCACTTTGCCACCCCAGGGTCTCAAATCTTTCAGCGCTCCGTCCATCATCTCCTTGTGTTTGCTTTGTTTGCCCGAATTTGGCAGGATATGCCCAGACGTGGATCCCTTGTTCACTTTGCCACTGGTTTCATGCTAGCCTGGCTAATGAGGGATGTTACCCCAAAACTGGTCCAAGGATGCCTGTTTCCAATCCAGGGAAGACCTGGCTTGGCAGTTCGGGCTGGACTGTTCCCATGAGGAACAGGGTCAAGACTGATTTGCATATAGCTGGGTTTTAACTGGAGTGGCGAAGTGAGCTAGAGAACGTTGATTGGTTCAACTCAGATCTGTGACTGGGGGAGAGTGTCTAAAAAGGTTCAGTGCTCGGTCCATCATCTCCTTGTATTTGCTTTGATTATAAAGAATACAGATAATATCCCTCTCAGTGATGAAGAGGCGAACATAGTACCACCCAAGTGACAAAGGTAGGGGGTTGAGATCCCTACATAGGTATTAGGGAGTATTTGTGTACTACATTAGGCATTGTTCAACATCATCAATGGCCTACTGTAGTAAGCTCTGTATGTGTTATCAGTGGCTTAGCATGATCTGTGACTCTATATCATCAAACATCTATCAATGATAAAAGTTCTGCATAGGGATAAATTAATTATAACAACGTCTCTTGACCTAAATAGCAGAATCAATCACTATCAGTTACCATTTGTTTATATATAATGTATTTAATACTTACACAACCGTCCTAGTAACAGTAGACTATTAGGATTGTTTAATTCATATTAAACAAATACATTTATTCAAAAGAACATTACTCATCAGTTCATGATACATTTAATTATTAACAGCACCAAAAACAATAATTCTCTTCCCTATTTCCTGGATTACATTTTTGAGACAAGGTCTGATGTCCATGTTTTAAGCCCAAGTTACACCACTCAAGTTAACCATCCCAGCGATCAAAGAAAAGACTATTATTGAGAGCCTTTCTCAAAAAGTTTTGAGAGGGCTCTCATGTGGGCTGATGTCGTCTTCATTGTTTCTAGAGCCAAGGATTTTATCAATTGGTTGGAAAAATAACCATAAGGGTGCAATGTTCATAGAGTATTGAGGGAGCCTGAACAGGGCACCTACGGTTCTTATCCGCGGGTGGTGCAAACTCAACAAGGACCATTAGTTCCTTAGGGCTAAATGTAAGAAGTGTTTTATCGCAGTTGGCCCCATGGTATGGCATCGTTGAGGCCTATTGTAATCGTGCCTAAACGGAAAACCCATCTTTGCTCCTTTTCAAAGAGGCCTGCTTCAGAGGGTAGCTGCTCGATGACGGTCCAATGTAGATCATTAACACAATGCTGCTCCTCCAGATAGTGGGCTGCCATTTTGTTTGTGGATTTTTTACATCTGACATTGCTCTTATGTTCGTTCATCCTTGTTTTCACGGCCCTTGTGGTCATACCCACATAATCCAAACTACAAGGACAGGTGATCAGGTACACCACGTTCCTACTGTTGCAATTTGTAAAATTGCGTTGTTCACACTTACTCCCGTTTCTGAAAGTACGGTCCCGACTTTTTCTCGTGAGGTGGCAGCTGCTACAGTTGCCACAGGGATGATGTCCTTGTATCCCCTGTAGCCTGGGCTGTTGGTTAAGTACAGTCTGTGGTCTCATGTGCACTAGGATGTCTTTTAGATTCTTCCCTCGCTTGTAGGCAAAGAGGGGTTTCTCTAGATCGAGAGCTCCACTGGTTAGTGTTCTCCAATGTGTATTAATCATTTTGGACACTTGGTTTGAGTGTGAGCTGTATGTGGTGACAGACACTGGTCTAGCCTGAGAGTTGTCTCTGGGGGCCCTGTCTTCCAGGAGGGCCTCCCGAGTGTTGTTTCATGCTCTCTTCATTGCTGAGTTTACTACCCTGTCAGGGTATTGTCTCTGTCTCAATTTCTCTTCTAGGTCTTGGGCTTGTGCTTTGTATTTGCCTATGTCGCTGCAGTTGTGACGAAGGCGAAGAAATTGCCAATATGGCAGATTCTCTCTGAGATGGTGAGGGTGGAAACTATCGAAACGTAGCAGACAGTTCCTTGCTGTCGGTTTAAAATGTGTCTCTGTTTTTAGGAACCCTGAATCATAATAGATGTTGAGGTCCAGGAAAACCATGGACTCATTGGACATGGAGTGAGTGAATTTCAGGAAAACATTCTGATTGTTTAGCCATGTCAGAAAATCTGTAACTGACTGGCTGTTCCCCTTCCAGATGACTAAAACGTCATCTATATATCGTTTCCAGGTCTGGATTCTGTTCCTAAAGGGGTTGTCCGGATGGAGAATCTTGGTGGACTCTAGGTGGTGCACATATAGTCCCGCCAGGCTCGGCGCGAAAGTGCTGCCCATACTGGTCCCGTGGCATTGTAGGTACAGGGTGCCCTGGTATTCAAAGAAGTTCTTGGTTAATGCAGTAGAGAATCCATCACTACCCCTCGCGGAGTTTGGATTTCCAGCTGTTTGAATGTAGTACTTCCTCTATGATAAGGAGAGTCTCGTCGTGGGGCAAGCTGGTGTAAAGACTCTCCACATCTAAACTTATTAGCATCTGGGAGTCTGGGTCAAAAGGGTGGTCTCTCAGTAACTGGAGGACAGCTTTTGTGTCCTTCAAATAGGTGTCCGTGGCCTGGACCAGTGGTCTGAGGAAAGCGTCGGCAAATTTGGACAAAGGTTCCAGGATTGACATGATTCCAGACACTATTGGTCTGCCGGGTGGACTGGCCAAACTCTTGTGTACCTTCGGTATACAATAGAAGTAAGGTGTACGGGGTTTTTTTGTGTCAGGAATTCGGCTTCTTTTTTGGTGAGCCAATCGTGTGCTAAGGCCTCCTCCACCATTGCTCCTATCGTGATGCGTAAGGGTTCAGTGGGGTCACTAGTTAGAATTTGGTAATTCCTCCTATCCGAGAAAAGTCTTCTGCATTCCTGATCGTACGCAGCCGTGGTTTGAATCACCACTGCTCCGCCTTTGTCTGCTGGCTTGATTGTTAGTTCCTTGTTTTGGGAAAGTTCTTTTATAGCCTCACTCTCCTTCCTGCTCATGTTCTGGAAGTTGTTGTTATTGGTGGTGTCTAGCTTACTAAGTTCCACCATCAGGGCTTTTTCAAATGCCAAAACTTCTACTGGGAGCGTATTGTCTGGAGGTGTGAATGTTGACTTGGGTTTTAAACCCGTGTCCGAGCAGTCAGGGGTGGTTTCCCGATTGCTGAAGTATGCTTTCAGTTTTATACTTCTGATGAAGTTCTGTACCTCTGTGTGCAATTGGAAGATGTCTAATTTATTTGTGGGTACATAACCAAGTCCTTTGTTCAGTACTTGGTTCTGTAACTCCGTGAGTGGCCATGGTGTGATGTTGATCACTAAGTTCCCCTCTTGCTCGTGGAGGCTTGGTTTGCTAGGGCCCCTGTCATGCTCCTGGTGTGTACCCTGGGGTCTGTTTTGTCATCTGGTTGCCAGGTCACATTGTTCCCTTTCTTGTTCCTGCCCCGACTGGGTCCTGGGCCTCATCCTAAAAAAGGCTGTTGATTATGGGCTCCTCCCGAGAGATCGGGTGCCCATTTTGTATACAACGGCCTCATTGGAGGGGGTCCGTACTGGTATTGGGGGTACTGGGGTTGGTCTTGGAAGGGGTTGTATTATGGAGGGCCTTGGTAACCCCTCCATCCCCTTTGGCGTGGGTATTGGGGTCTTTGCTGTCTGTACCCTCCCCTCTGGTATCTCTTCTGTCTGTAGTTGTTAGAGTTAGAGCTAGAAGAGCTGCCATCAGAGCCCACACTGTCTGTGTCGCTCGTGTTGTTTTTTGCTACATAGTCAGCTTTGGTATATGGATAGGCCCTCTCTGCTGTAAACCGGTCCTTATCCTTCTTAAGTTTGTTAAACTTGCTCTGTTTTAGTGTTATCTCAAAGTCAGTCATTTGTTGATTCAGTTCCTCTAGTCTCTTTTTAGGGCCGTAAGTGAGATAAATGCTTTTAACTGTACCTCTATCATTTGAATGTCTACTTTTAGGTCTTGTGCTATTCTTGTGGCAGTTTGTACGATCAACACATGCCAATCTCTTGTGCAGTGCCACGAGATTAAGGACCACGCTTTTTTGAATATCAAATCGTCTTGGAAAATGAAGAGGTCATTCTTCACAATAAGACCCTGAGGGGCTATTTTGTTCCTCGGATACTCCGTCATCAGGAGGCCGTGTAATGCTGCCCTAATCTGGGTTTTTCTCAGGTTGGTAAATTCATCCCAATCCGCCACTGTGGGGCCCGGGTCATTCCTGCTCAGTCCTTCAAAAGGGTTTACGGCTGTTAGTATCCTGTCGATGTCTTCCTCCCCAAAGGTAAGACCATGCTCATCTTCCATTTCGATGTGAAGGAGCAATGTGTGGATGGAACATGTGTTTGATGTGTGTCTATTTGTGTCCAAAAAACTCCCACAGCTGTGCGCTGTCTAGGACATATAAATAACAAAAGAGGGAGGGAGAGAAAAGTGGATTCAGTCTCCCCAGGTTTATTTCATAAACAAGATTGGAATCCACTTGGCCGATGGAGGTGATCCCTACTATGATGGGGAGCACACAGTGTTGTTTAAATACCCCTCACACACCAACAGGCCCCTTGGTGTCATGCTTCATCATCGGGGTCTTTGCACCCCTCTACGGGATGCGGCGTGCTGTGAACAACGACTACGTGGGAGCACTATATGTGGACTATGTGTGAATGTGTGTGGGGTAATGGATGTGAGTGGTGTAGTAGTGAAAGGTGATAGTTAAAAAATACCTGGCACGTGGGGTGAAAAATAGACTTTTATTAAGCCCCCGGCTGGTATTATTAAAAGGGGTGCCGTGAGAGGGTGTTAGTGTATAATTATGTACATCAACCTCATTAGTGCGTCTACATGGACATGTTTCGGAGTGAAAAACTCCTTCTTCAGGACGGGAATTGCACAGAGATCCCCACCTTACTCACATGAATGTAAATGTTAAAGTGTATTATACAAAATAAAATGTGAACTATAGGTGCTATGTACCTAGTGTGTAGTTCAGTATTGTAGTCTCTCTGCGCTCAATTGGCGTATATTCAAGACCTGGAGGGAGAAAAAGCATGGTAAATACTTTTCTCACAGTGATATTTGACTATCATACAGGTAACAGTGACCTTAAGGGCAAGAAATAATGATAAAGGGTTGCTGATTGCCTCCAGTGATCATGCACCCTGTAAAAAAGGGGGGACAAAGACATACATATATAACATACATAACACACGTATAGGATTTAAGTTGGTTCCTTATGTTCCTGTAATATGGGAGTAAAAAACAGGAAGGAAATAGTCTTACTTCATGAAATTGATTAAAATGCCTCCTGAGCCTTTTGCATGTTATTGGGGTTTCCATCATGCTTCCATCACCTCCACCGTCCAAGTGGATTCCAATCTTGTTATTGAAATAAACCTGGGGAGACTGAATCCACTTTTCTCTCCCTCCTTTGTAATTTATATGTCCTAGACAGCGCACAGCTGTGGGAGTTTTTTGGACACACATAGACACACATCAAACACACGTTCCATCCACACATTGCTCCTTCACATTTACCTAACATCGAAATGGGAGATGAGCATGGTCTTACCTTTGGGGAGGAAGACATCGACAGGATACTAACAGCCGTAAACCCTTTTGAAGGACTGAGCAGTAATGACCCGGGCCCCACAGTGGCGGATTGGGATGAATTTATCAACCTGAGAAAAACCCAGATTAGGGAAGCATTACACGGCCTCCTGATGACGGAGTATCTGAGGAACAAAATAGCCCCTCAGGGTCTTATTGTGAAGAATGAACCTGTAGTAAATAAGGCAGTCTGCACACGGAAGTCACTTGAGCTTATGATAGTTTATTCCAAGTATAGGAGTAGAGAAAAACCCGACCAGCAAGACCGGGATTAAACGGGCATCTAACGGCTGTTATCTCGAACGCTCAGCCCATGGCACCACACATAGGTCACGAGCCCAGCACGAGACAAAGACTTAAGGAAATAAAGGCACGAGATAAATACAACACATCTCCTTTCCTTTAACAACGAAACAGTATAAATAAACTTTTTGTTAATTCATCAGAACAAAAAGATGAAAAGGTGTTCAAATACATTCCACAAAGAAAGTCTAAAAAACAGGAAGCACGGATGTCTCACATGTTACAGTATACAAGTTATAGTAAACATTGTAATCCCACTCCTTTCCTAAACATTACACATTAAACAAAATCCTTTAAATATGCAGGCAAAACTCTTTTACGAGGAGGTCTACATTCCTTTTCAACAACCACTCTTTTAATTTCTGGTTGTATTAACTCTGAATTTGTTCGCTTGTCTTTCTTCTGGTAAAGTGAAACCCTGCGGAGATTCCAGGTTTGACCATTTTGTAGCTTATCATAATTACCACTAACCAGTTTGACTTGGTAGGGCCCTCTAAATTTATTAAACATCTTATGATTACCACCAGGTTTCACTTTAACCAAGTCACCTTCAGCTATGTTAGTTGTGCTATAGCATTTGCGATCCACCTCCACCACTGTCTTCTGCAACCATGTGGGAATTAACTTTGTACCTGCTGATCTCCCTCTCATGAGTTCAAAAAGGTGTCTTAGACATATGGTTATGTATTGTTGTTCGGTATGCCCACAGCATTTCTTTTATCTCTTTCTGTACCGAACGGTTCGAGGCTAAGGCAAGTTGCATAGTGCCCTTTACTAGTCTATTCACCCTCTCACAAAGTCCGTTACTTTGTGGATTGTACAGTGAAGTGCGTAAATGTTTTAAACCCACCTACGCAAAGTAATCTTCCATCATACCGGAAGTAAATTGTGTGCCGTTGTCCGACAAAAGCATAGAAGGGATTCCTTCTCGTCTAAAAATTTCAGTGAGAACCTTAATGGTAGACTGTGCAGTGATGCTTCTCATGAAAGCGACCTCTACCCATCTAGAAGCCAAATCTACTAACACCATTGCAAATTTCTCACTGTCCTGCAACTCATGAAAAGGCCCTATGAAGTCTATGCAAATTTTCTGCCACACACCTTCCTCAAACCCTATTTGTCCCATTGAATGACCACTTGCGCCAACCTGTAACCTTTTTTCCGACTCCTTGCAAGGCTGACATTGTTCCACCCAAGTCTTGACCTGTGCATCTATTCCTGGCCACCAAAAATTTTCTTTCATGCGTTTTCCAGTGAGGGTTTGGCCTAAATGACCCTCATGGGCTAACGCAATTATACGGGGTCTAAGAGATATAGGTGGTATGTACTTTTCACCCCTGAGTAAAATGAAATCACCTTGCAAAGAAATCTCGTCTTGTAACTGGACGTAAGGCCTAAGGCTGGCCGACACAGTGCTTTGTCTTGACACACCCTCCCTACACATTTTAATTAAGCTTTCCATGATGAGGTCTTTTTTCATTGCCTCAACCCATTCCTGCCTAGATATAGAACTAGGTAAATCACTTTCTAAATCATCTAAGGATGCAACAACACTTTCAGTTACTAATTCCTTAGGCTCTACCTTAGTGTCTGGCAACCTTGATAAGCAATCAGCAACGTTATTACACCACCCTGGTACATACTCCACATTGCACGTGAACTCTTGAACACTGACGGCAAGTCTTGCCAACCTTCCTGAGCAGTTTTTAATACCTCCCCGAGCCAAAACCTTAAGTAACGGCTTGTGGTCAGTCCTAACTGTGAATAAAATCCCCCACAAGTATACCCT
This sequence comes from Lissotriton helveticus, assembly GCF_964261635.1. NCBI lineage: Eukaryota > Metazoa > Chordata > Amphibia > Caudata > Salamandridae > Lissotriton > Lissotriton helveticus. The sequence continues at coordinate 213,495,841 of NC_136058.1, forward strand.
GAAATAACGTGTTGCCCATGCAACCGCTAATGCCTCTCGCTCTATGACCGAGTAATTCCTCTCAGTCTCAGTCAAAGAATGAGACGCAAATGCGACCGTGTTTTGTTTTCCTTTACCTTTCAGTGTCAAAACTGCCCCAAGTCTGACTGAGCTTGGTTCCACAGTGAGAATAGTGTTCAAAGATCGTACAAAGCTAGAAAGTACATTTGCATTTAAGATATTTTCCTTGATCAAGTTAAATGCATTTTTCTGTTCCGTCCCCCACACAAAACCCTTTCCCTTTCTCAAGATATTCCTTAAAGGCTCCACTTTCTCTGCAAAGTTTCTCACAAATTTTGCATAGTACTCTACCATGCCCATAAATGACCGCAATTTTTCTTTGTTATCAGGTTCAGACACATTACATATCGCGCTAACTAAATCTTGTTTCGGTTGAATACCACACCCGGATACTTGATATCCCAAATAATCTACCTCTTCTCCTGCAAATACACACTTCTCTTTTCGCAGTGTTAAACCTGCATTGGAGAGACAGGTTAAAACTTTATCTAAAATCATGTTATGAACACTCGAGTTTAATCCATAAATCAAGATGTCGTCCTGAAAGAAGACAACACGTTCAATGTTCTTGAGTACATTAGTGATAATTCTCTGAAAGGCACTTGCTGTCGAACATAGTCCAAAAGGAAGCCTCTTGAATTGGTACGTGCCTTCAGGGGTAATGACGATGTGTACTCCTTTGAACTTGGGTGAAGCTTAATCGAATGATACGCGCTTCGAAGGTCCAACTTTGAAAAAACCTCCCCCCCCACCCAAACTCAAAACAATCTCATTTATGTTAGGAAGCGGAAAACTATCCATTATTACCGCTTTATTCAAACTTATCATGTCTACAGAGAAGCGCAAAGATTTATCTGGCTTCTGTGTGATCACAACTGGACTCAACCACTGCGTGGCTTTAACAGGTTCAATAATGTCATCCTCCAATAACTGTTTAATGATTTTCTTTATCTCATCTCTAGCAGATAAAGGTATCTTCTGCGCTGTATGTTTTACAGGTGTAACACATTTCCTTGTTTTGATGACATGTTGGTAACCAATAGCCTCCCCCAATTTTGTACTAAAAATCTTCTCATGTTTTTTAGGAATGCTTTCTAAACTCTCCTGAACACTATTACATTCAATCTCCCTATCAACACACATTACTGGAGGATCTGCCCTTGGGTCCACTCTAATATTTAGTTCGTATTGGTGTAACCACCCTAGTATTGCAGGACCGTGAGAAGAAACATAAACCTTTCCCTGGGTAACTCTCCCTTTAAACTTAATGCTTGCTTCAAAGAAACCAAGTACACCAATGCTTACCCCTTGATATCCCTTTAAGGTGACATCAGAAATGACCATCTCAGCTTTTGTACATGAAGTATCATACAGTGTTTTCGGAATTATCGTAAATAACGAGCCTGTGTCCACCATTAGGGTCAAGATTTCCCCATTCAATACAAAATCCACCTTAGGACGAGATAGTACGACGTTATCTGAATACTCTTGCTCCCCAGCAATCACCATGACCTCTGCTTCATCCTCAGTGACCTCACTATCTATCGTAGCAACCTTCTTTGCCATGCCGGTCCTACACATACGTGCAAAAAGCCCCTTCCTTCCACATTTCAAACAATCCCTAGATAAGGCCGAACAATTCTTGGAGTCTGCTAGGTGAAAAGGACTACCACATCTGTTACACGAACGTGTGCTTTGACTGTATTTGTTAGACGCTGCTGCTTTGTTATGTGACGTTGTCGCCCTCCCTCCAATAGCTGCTTGTTTTCCTTGTATTGGACAAACACCACCTGACGCACCAACTAGTAAAGAAGCAATCTCTTGATTTCATGCTTGCCCTTGTTGTATGTTTTTTAATTCTCTCATGCACTTATCACTCTCCTCCGCAATCTTAGCAATAGTAATAGCTTCTGCTAGAGTTGGGTTCCTTGCAGCCCATAACTTTTCTTGTGTCTTTTTGCTATAACACTGCACAATTAATTGATCACGGATCATATCATCCTGTATGTTACCGAATTGGCACTTCACTGATAGCTCCCTTAGCCTGGATATGAAATCATCAATTGTCTCATTCTCTCTTTGTGGAGCAGTATAAAACTTATGACTGCGCATAACAACATTTTCTTGCTTTGCGAACCTGGTATATAACCTAAACAACGCATCCTTATAAATATCATCAATAACTACTGGAGGATTTGGCAAATATTTATAAATTCTCTGTCCCTCTTTTTCTAAAGCACCCAATAACAAAGCCTTCTTCCTAACAGCAGAGAACTTCGTGCCATCCAATGCCACAATATAATTTTCGAACGCCTCACACCAATCATCCCATTCCATGGATGGTTCACATGGGACACTCAGAAAAGGAACAGGAGCTTGTATTGTATTGTTTACATTCATTTTTTAAAATAAATAGATAAATAAATAAACTGACCCCTCAATACAATTTAATACTTAACAAATATAGACTATTACACAATACAATACTCCAGCTAGCTTATTTGTAGTCTTTCAAAAATAAGTGAGTGTATCACTGCTGTATGTTTGCGACACACTGCATACGCAAATATTCAAGTGTGTGTGTCACTGTACCACTGCTGTAGGTTTGTGACACACTGCATGCGCAAAGTATTAAAGTGTGTGTGTCACTGTAGTTAATGCCCAATCCAAACGCTCCTGAAGACTTATGCGATATTTCCTTTAAGCAATCCCACTCGTTCTCATGCCTCGGTATGCCATTTAATTCCTCATTTCACGCTTCTTTAAGAGTGGGCCCGCTCACAGTACATTTCCCCTTTAAGAGTATTGCCCTTTTAATTTCCTCCGTTAGGGGTGCTGTTGTCTGCGCTGACGAGCCGAAAACAACAGTTAAACAAGCTCCGTCACGCTTCCTGAGGACAGTCTCAAATCTCCCCGGTGAGTTTTATTCCTTTAAATCAGGAACATACCTTTCTCCAAGCCTTACTTTACTCTCAATCAGTAAAACGATCTCCTCACTCGGATCGTCGGCTGCTTACACTGTCATCGGGTTTTTCTCCATGTTAACCACTCCGGTTGCCGATGTGTTACTCGTCTGCCTTCTCCCAAATGATGTCGCCATAAAATGTAGTAAATAAGGCAGTCTGCACACGGAAGTCACTTGAGCTTATGATAGTTTATTCCAAGTATAGGAGTAGAGAAAAACCCGGCCAGCAAGACCAGGATTAAACGGGCATCTAACGGCTGTTATCTCGATCGCTCAGCCCATGACACCACACATAGGTCACGAGCCCAGCACAAAACAAAGGCTTAAGGAAATAAAGGCACAAGATAAATACATCAGAACCCTTCATTTTCCAAGACGATTTGATATTCAAAAAAGCGTGGTCCTTAATCTCGTGGCACTGCACAAGAGATTGGCTTGTGTTGATCGTACAAACTGCCACAAGAATAGCACAAGACCTAAAAGTAGACATTCAAAAGATAGAGGTACAGTTAAAAGCATTTATCTCACCTACGGCCCTAAAAAAGAGACTAGGGGAACTGAATCAACAAATGACTGACTTTGAGATAACACTAAAACAGAGCAAGTTTAACAAACTTAAGAAGGATAAGGACCGGTTTACAGCAGAGAGGGCCTATCCATATACCAAAGCTGACTATGTAGCAAAAAACAACACGAGCGACACAGACAGTGTGGGCTCTGATGGCAGCTCTTCTAGCTCTAACTCTAACAACTACAAGCAGAAGAGATACCAGAGGGGAGGGTACAGACAGCAAAGACCCCAATACCCACGCCAAAGGGGATAGAGGGGTTACCAAGGCCCTCCACAATACAACCCCTTCCAAGGCCAACCCCAGTATCCCCAATACCAGTACGGACCCCCTCCAATGAGGCCGTTGTATCCACAATGGGCACCCGATCTCTCGGTAGGAGCCCATAATCAACAGCCTTTTTTAGGATGGGGCCCAGGACCCAGTCGGCGCAGGGACAAGAAAGGGAACAATGTCACCTGGCAACCAGAAGACGAAACAGACCCCAGGGTACACACCAGGAGCATGACAGGGGCCCTAGCAAACCAAGCCTCCACGAGCAAGAGGGGAACTCGCTTGTGGGCCCCCTCTGAAAGCTTGGCACAGACTTATCTAAAGAGGCAATATGTAAAGAACTTGTGCAACACACTGACACAGTAACACAATGAAAACACCACAAAAAGACTCCACGCCATGTTAGAAATATAGACAACAATTGTATAAATAATTCAAGACCAAAACGACAAAATTCCAATAAATGGAAGTTAGGATATGAATATTTAAAGACTAATAAGCGCCAATGGGGGTTATCTGGCCGCAAAGGACTGGGGCAAAGTCAACAGTTTAGGGCAGACTGTTAAGGAGCACAGACAGGCCTGGTAAACTGAGTACCTTGATCCTGGTCCCAAAACGTGATGTGGGGAGTAAACGAGCGATGAGTCAATGTAGAGCCCGAAGTCGAGGTGATATGTTGATTTTCTCCACGAAGTGGTGGCAATGCGTCGGTTCTGTAGATGAAGCACTGAGCCGAGATGCGGTGGTTCCAAAGTGCGATGCGACTGGATTCTCCATGCAGTCAAGGGGATGCATTGATCGCTCCACACTACTGTGGCGGCAATGCACTGTTTCGATGAGTCAGGCTCTGGATGCAATGTACTGGTTACAACAGCAATGCACCAATTATTTTCACGCAACAAGGTTGATGCACTGGTTCTGCTACACACAGACTGGAGATGAGTCGATTACTATGGTGCAAGTATCTGGGCCTACTTCCAATTAACCAGGTACAGGAGCGGGTGTAGAGCCTCTGATAGGCTGAGTGTCAAACAACAGCAGGCAAGCTTCATTTCAGTTGCAAGACAGAGTTCTGCTATCCCTCAGCAGGATCAGAGAGCTGCAGGCAGCAGGTCAGCACAGAAGAAAAGCAAGCCTTCCAGATCAGAAGTACAGCAGAGTGTCAGTCCTGCCTACTTAGATGTAAGTTTTTTTTTGTTTTTTTTAGATTTTTATATAGAGCTAGCCAGACCCAAAGGTATCAGAGTGATTTACAACATTGTATCAGAATGTCATTAGACACAAGAAGTGACAATAACAGAACATATTGATTTGCGACGAGTACAGTTCAAACATAAATAGTAATAAATAAACACATTGAGTTTGTGACGAATCCCGTTCGGGGAGGGGTGACAAAGGAATGAGACAAGGAGTAGGTGAAGTATAGGTCCTCTTAATAAAGTGATTGTGTGCTGCCCTGAGCGAAGTTCAATGTAGAGCGTCAGCTAACCATTCGCTAGAGATCGGTTGGGAATGAGGTCTTTGAGCTGGCTTTTGAATTTAGTAAAGGAGGGGTTAGTCCTGATATGGCATTTCCAGAGAAGGAGCATGATAGGGAGCTTTGTTTGCAAGTTTTTTGGCGGAATGAGAAGTAGAGTGTAGTACTACTGAGGTTCCTAGTCTGACCGGCTTTGTTAAGTGTGGAGGCCAGGTATGCAGGTTTACCGGTATGCAAGGGCTTTGTGTGTGAGACAGGCTGTTCTGAAGCTAGCGCGCATTTCTGTTGGGATCCATTTTAGCTCTCTGAGAGCAGGAGAGATGTGATCGTATTTTTTTATTCCAGTGACCATCCTAGCTGCTGCATTTAGAGTTGTTCTGAGGGGAGCTAAGTGGGATTTAGCTGTGCTTCTGAGGGTTGCGTTCCCGTAGTCCAATCCGGACAGTACCAGGGATTGAGTAGCTTGTTTGAGGTCATTGGGAGGAATGAATGGTTTCATTTTGTTGAGCAGTTTTAGGTTAATAAAAGCGCTCTTAGCGGTGTTCTTGATGTGTTTGACCATGTCTAAGTTTGGGTCCAGAGTAATTCCCAGTGATTTTACGGAGTCTGCCGGGGGTGAGACTGCAATGGAGAGAATCAGTGGGGTTTAACCATTCTGTGACTTGGGGGGGTGTTATCTTTGTTGGCAATGATGAGGATTTCTGTCTTGTCTTGAGTTTCAAGTGGTTGAGGGATAACCAGTGTTGGATTTCTTTTAGGGTAATGTTTAGTCTCTGTATGTCATCAATGGAGGAAGTTTATTGGTAGATCTGGGTATTGTCTGCCTAGAGGTGGAAAGGGATGTTAGCTTTTTTGACTATCTTGGAGAGGGGTTCCATGTAGATGTTGAATAGTGATGAGGAGAGAACTGAACTTTGTGGACCCCTGGTTACGGGCGTAGGTCTGACATGCAGTTTTTAATTTTTATTATTTGTGTGCGGTTCTGCAGGAAGTAGGAAAACCACTGTAGGACCACCTCATCAGCTCCGACCCTTTCACGGAGTACATTGATGAGCAGTCTCTGGTCAACCGTGTCAAAGGCTGCTGATAATTCCAGGAGAATAAGTAGACAGCATAGATCAGTGTCTAGTGATTTATGAACATCATCAATGACATTCAAGATCGCCGTCTCAGTGCAGCAACCTTTTCTGAAGCCTGATTGATGAGGGTCTAGGATGTTGTTGTTCTCGATGTGTTGGGTTAGTTGCAGGAGGACACATCTTTCCAAGATTTTTGCCAAAAATGGGAGATTAGAGACAGGCCTGAAGTTGTTAAGATCGTTGGGGTCAGATCCTGTTTTTTTTAGTAGTGGCATTACTTGACCAATTTTGACACAGTCTGCCATGACTCAGGTTCTTAGGGAGCTATTTATAATCTTGGTCCAGAGTGGGGCTAGAGTGAGTTTGAGCTGCTTAACCAGTCGCGTAGGGATAGGGTCCGAGAAGTGTGATGAGGGTTTAGAACTGGTAATCAATTTGATGATCTCTGCTACCGAGATGGGAGCGAAAGATTTCCAGTTGATGGGCAGGTGCCAGGGTGGCTTGTGGTATTCTTTACGGATGTATGACGTTACAACGCATGCTTTTACATCGCATGCCTTTACAACGCAGTTTTTACATCGCATACCATTACAAGGCATAGCGCTTTTGGGTGTTGGATAGTGAATAGTTTAATTTACTATTCCAACTCCAGTTCCCGTGGATACTAGGGAAGGTTATTGGATAGTAAATTAACCTATTCCCTATCCTAGAGAGCCCCCCAGCGCAATGCGTTGTAATAGTTTGCGCTGTAATGACCACGTTGTAATGGTAGTGCGTTGTAAAAGTTTTGTTGTAAGTTATGTTTCCCATTCTTTACTGGTGGGTGGTCTTATGTAGGGCATTCTGCGGTTGTCGTCCAAGCAGAGCTTGATCTTGGTGATCTTCTCATTAAAGAAATTGGCAACGTTGTTACATAGTTCTTTGGAGGCCTTCACTGAGGAAGAGGTGGGCTTGGAAGTTTGTTGTCTAATGATATTAAAGAGTTCTTTGGGTCGATTTTTAGCATTGTTTAGTGCATCACAGAAGAATGAGGTTTTTTCATTCTTGATGTGTTTTTTATATTCCCTACGTTCGGATTTGAGTAGGTCGAGGTGGATAATGGTCGGGTTGCTTCTCCAGAGTCTTTCTGCTGCTCTTAGTTTTCTTCTTTCTGGACCAGCTGTACACCGGCCCTGCCAGCAGCCCAGAGCCACTGGTTACTAATCAACCTGGCCCTTACATTTTGAATACCATCGACATTTAAGAAGAAGTCTGAGAGCTCACACAGCCCAGCTTATTTACCCTCGCCCAGAAGCAATATAGCTGACTTCACTGGTGCTTTCTCCTCACCCTCACCTTAGTCCTGATGAAGACCCCGCACCCAATGCGCCAATTTTGCAGTGCCGTTTAGGGGTCAAAACGTCTACACTTCTTTATTTTATTGTCAGGCATATATGACAGAGACTATATATCTGCAACTATGTTATGATTTAACATTTAATGTCTGGATAGTCCATTATCTAATTATTTACTGATGTATACATATATGTGCAATACTGTCCTTTCTCACTATCCCTGCCATGCACTTATCACTTCACCCTTTTGTGCATCTGTTTGTTGAAAAATATTCAGTTATGAATTTTTTGTACCTTATATTTTGATTTATTTCAATGTTGTGATGAAATAAATCATACAATAGATTAACTCTTGCTTTGTCTATCTGTTTTAAATTGTCTCCACTGTGACATTACCTTGTTGTATCACGCAGACGTACTAGTAACATTAAATTTACAGGCCCTGGGTATTTGGCATACCACCTTACAAGGGACTTAAAACTAAACTAAAAATGCCAGTTGTGTATACACCATTCTTACCATGTTTAGCGAATAGGCACATGCACTTTAGCACTGGTCAGCAGTGGTAAAGTGCTCAGAGTCCTAGGGCCAATAAAAAGAATTCAGCAAAAAGAAGAGGAGAATGCCAAAACGTTTAGGATGACCCTTTAGAGAGGGCCATTTTCCAACAAACATAAATACAGGATTTCCACTTAAATTTGCAGGGCCCATTCAGAGTATTCAATGAGTAAAGGAAGGATATACAGACCTTTATAAAAGAATTCCAAACTAAACAGCGTGCAAAAATGCATACGTTTGTTGATGGACCTGTATTCATATTAGAATTTACGAGCATAATGAGCATGAGCAACAAAGTTTACTATTAGAATGGATCTTATTTCTGGAAAATCAGGAGTAAATTACGCATAGGTCAAAGGTAAGCCACATCTTCTCCTGGAAAACACTTGTATGGGACCTTGCTCAATATTAAGAATTGTGACATAGTGCGTCAAACACAACACAATAGTCAGAACAATGCACAAACATGCAGCCAAGCTCAGATGCACTATATGGCCTGAACTAACCAATTGTATAATAAACACTCCTCTTTTTAGAAAATAATATCCCAATCTAATATAAAACATTGAAATATAGCACAGTAAACCTGCATCAGCTTAATTACACTTCTAGTATGGTCTGCAGCAATGATATGAATCCTAACAAGATGCCATACCCTCAACTATTTAAATTACTTGAAAACAGGCGATGTACATGCCAGTTCTCCCAGGTGGCATGTCCCCAAATTTGCAATAACCAGCATAAGATTATAGTGCATATGCAATTTAATACATTACCGGAGACCAGGACAGGAAGGCACCCGAACTCAGAGCTCTGTGATGCGCGTTACAAGTCTTGGTAATATGACATAAAATAACATTGCTAGTGTGACCCAGATTCTATTTGAACTCAATCTGAGTTCTCTAGGCTTAGGCAATGATTGTTCTATATATTGGCCAAAGGACTTGAGGGTTCTATCCTGAAACTATATTCATGTTTCTAATAGTAAGATTGTGAACCCTTGTACTTTCCACATCTTGTTAGACAACTATTGTCAGTGCTTTATGTAAGCAACAACCACCATTCCTAAGAGTGCCTTTGAAATATTGGGCTGTGAATGCTCAAGTGAAGTGTAGAGTCAGAGGCTGGGTAGGGTTGGTTGATGTATTTGTGGAGTCGAGCAAAGAAATGGTCAAGACCACAATGCAACTAGTACAGCTTGATAAAGTACATGTTAGCGCTTTGTGGCACCTAGGGTGACATGTGCTTCATGGTGTCCTGCTGCTTCTTTAGGGCTCTTGTATGTACAGTTGTCCTTTATTTGACACATGTAATTGTCACGTGGGCAATGCCGCTGACTTCTGCTTCTGGGAATTCAACCCTTCTTCCTGGTGCTATTTATTATGGGATGGTTCTGCATGACTAAGGACTGCTTTAGACAGTTGAGATTCAAAAATGAAAAGTCGCCCATACATTTGGTATGCTATCACTATGAACATTAGTCAAATATAAGACTACTGTATGTACAATAGCTCTGAAGAAGGGCTGGACACCACAAAACACTTGTGGGCTCAAACTCAAATACATCTGGACATGATTGAAACAGATCTGATGTAATTGTTGGCTCAAGAAGGTTTCTGGAATATTCAACCAACATTCATTTGATAAGGATTGTACAAATTAATAAATAGGAATATTGGAAATTGATCGGAATGGCAACTATAAGGTTTTTCATGTAACATTTGTATTAAGAAACATTTGCGTTTGAATGGGTTTACGTGATTTTCTATATTTTTGTAATAAAAGAAAGGAAGGTGATGAAAAGCGTGACTTGAGGTTGAATTGTGCCCTGCGCCCCACTTGGGAATCAATAGAGCATCCCTGCCAACAAGGGTCGGGGAACTCACTATGAGGAATAAAGAAGCACTACAATCACCAGCAGGCCATGGGAATGGTCACGCCTACTAAGGCAGGTAGAAAAGAGGTGCCGAATTAAAAACTCTGACTCTTGCTGAAAGCATCCATTTAAAGCCTAAGAAGAAGTGCTAGATGCACGAAACGCGTTGGCTGGTGGAAATATTTGTAGCGAGGCGCTTTTGACTGCAAGGACATTGCTAACCTTCGAATAAATAAGAGGCAGAATTTCCCTTACCCATGTGGGCTCCTCCTTAACAGGCAACCCTTTTGTTGAAATATTTGGAGGCCCAGCCTGAGTCGCGGAGAGGGCCCTGCTGCACGTGTGCAGACTTGCTGAAGCGCCAACCGATGCTTTGGTTTAAGGACGGGTGACGCCGTTGGAAGCTGATGAAAAGCGTGACTTGAGGTTGAATTGTGCCCTGCGCCCCACTTGGGAATCAATAGAGCATCCCTGCCAACAAGGGTCGGGGAACTCACTATGAGGAATAAAGAAGCACTACAATCACCAGCAGGCCATGGGAATGGCCATGCCTACTAAGGCAGGTAGAAAAGAGGTGCCGAATTAAAAACTCTGACTCTTGCTGAAAGCATCTCTTTAAAGCCTAAGAAGAAGTGCTAGATGCACGAAACGCGTTGGCTAGTGGAAATATTTGTAGCGAGGCACTTTTGACTGCAAGGACATTGCTAACCTTCTAATAAATAAGAGGCAGAATTTCACTTACCCCTGTGGGCTCCTCCTTAACAGGCAACCCTTTTGTTGAAATATTTATATATATATATATATATATATATATATATATATATATATATATATATATATATATTTATATATATATATATATATATATATATACATATATATATATATATATATATATATATATATATATATATATATATATATATATATATATATATATATATATATATATATATATATATATGTTTGTGTGTGTGTGTGTGTGTGTAACAGGGAAAATATTTATTTGGTATGAGGTTGAGTAGTGTACCGTGGGTAAGCAGATGTGCATCAAGTAAGAACAAGCTGCAATGTCATAAGGTGTCTGCCACACTTTGTACTAGGAGCAACACTCCCTATTCTATTTAGCGTCACTAATTTTTACCTCACTACACACCGCTGCTCAGTTCTGCTGCTGACAATGGTAAACATGAAGCACTATAAAGAATGTGGCTTAAACAATGCAGCACACAGAAGTGGAATTTTGGCAAATATTCAGCTTGCATAGCTTCCACATTGAAACTCCTTGCTCATACTAATTTGGGTCACGGATGCTCTGCACTACAATTCAACACTATAACAATGATAGATCATTTATCACAGTTATTGGCAATACCAGCTCTGTTGGTTGGTTATCTAGAACAGAGTAGAATTCTGGGTCTACTACACAAATTGCATCACTGAACTCCCAAGTGAAAAGACAGATTACATGGGCATAACAGTATTCCACGCTCCTATATTGGAATCATAATCCATCCTTAACTTTAATGAATTCCCGAGCCCCATTTGTTCCTGGATTCAGGAGTAGCACCGACTCATGGCCTCATTACAAGCCTGTTGCACCGTGGAGTGTCCCTTTTTTTAGATGTACCAGTGGCACAGTGCTCCTGCCCAAATTTACAAGGCCACGTAAAGTCACCCTGAGTAATTTTTTATGGTCTTGTAACCATGGGCCCATTTCAAACATTACTCTGCGTAAATGGGGCATTCCATGGGTGTTGCTGTGGGTGTTCCCACATATCATCCTTAGAATCTGACACATTACAACATTTACAAAATGTTGTAATCCTGGGAATGTATCAGAATCCTATGCCTTTCAAGAGGAGGCGTAGGAGTGGTGCAGCAAGGAGAAATACTTTTATTTCCACTTGTTTTATGCTCTTTCTATGTATGCTGCATTCTGCAGCACACATAGAAGGAGCAAAACACCTTTAATGATTGTTTTTAGGAAGGTGTCCCTTTCAGCACAACAGCAATTATCCCTGTAATGCTGGCACCCTTGCACCATGGTGCAAGGGTATCTACATTGGCACACTGCTGCTGCTTGGGCGCCGGCATGGTGGAGAAGAGCAGGAATGTCCCATATTTTTTAGATACAACATATTCCTGCCCTTTTATTTTGATGCACAGTAGCACAGCAGGAAGCCCTGCTGCACTGCTGTGCGTCAACAAATAGTAAATGAGGCCCTGAATATTTAGTTTTAAGTAGTTATAATTTTATCTTGTTTTATCAATATATAACATTAGTTTTAGGTCAATTTTCAAAGTTATGGAGTAAGGATATTCTTTAAATAGTAAGGGCCGTATTTATGAAGGCCTTGCGCCACCGGTGCGTCACTTTTAAAATGGGAAAAAGTGACGCACCGGTGGCGCAAGGCCTTCATAAATAAGGCCCTAAATGCTTTCTCCTTCAGTAAAATGTGGCTCCAAATGCAGACAGTAAATGGTGAGTCCTGTGTAGAAGCCCTTCTGTGCGCATTGAATCCTCCATGGCCCACTCACCCAAAACCATAGAAAAGGATTTGCTACCAGCTCTAACTATGGATTCTTGTCCTTCTGCTGTTTATATCATTAATTCCATGCTATGAATAATCTCACTAAGGGCCCGATTATGATTGCGGTTTTTCCGCATCCTCCGGGCCGGCGGTAAGCTACCGCCGGCAAGGAGAATGCGGAAAATCCGCTGCGGAGCCTCCAAAGACCCACCGCCATATTAGGATGGCTGGTGGGTCTGGAATTCCGTCCACCGCTTTTCCGCCGCGGTCGGATTACAACCGCGGCGGAATAGCCCTAATATGGTGGCGGTGTCTAACATACACCGCCAGCCATATTAGGATGTTGGGAAAGACATGCTTTTCCGCAGCGGCTTTTCTGCCGTGGAAAAGCATATGGACTTTCACTTCGGGGGGCCCCTTGCGGGCCCTCTCGGTGAAGGGCGGGTGGGGGGTGCACATGGGGGTACCTATGGTACCCCCCTGCATTTGTGTGCACAAAGCAGCAGGCACTGCGCGGTGCCTGCCGCTTTATGCATGCAAATGCGATGCATGCATTTTTCACCTTGCGGCGGGTGCAGCTTGAAGCTGCACCCGCCGCAATGTTAAAGATAGAGGATGTGACCGCCACCCTGGTGGTCACATCCTAATCTGCTTGGAGGGACCGCCACTGCCCCTGCGGATGGTCCCTCCTCCTCAGGGGTCGCGGAAGGACTCAAGTCCGTCTGCGATCATAATCGGCCCCATAGTTAGGTCTTGGGTAGACCAATAGCATTATGAAAAAAGCATAAATGAGTGTGCATTTTTCAGCCTGGGAATACCTGCACATTATAGCTAAAGATCATAATCATTCAATCCTCTCCCCCTCCACACACTACTGAATCTCCCATATAATGAACTTGCAATATCTATTAAGAACATGAGGACCATGGCATGTTTTACCACTTGCCCAAAGGTCCCATACATGGTTTCATATCATAAACTCCTTTTTCCACAGAATAATATAATTTTCAAAGTGATTAAATTGCATCTTTGTTGTACCTTTATGCCCTAAATCCATTAACGGATTACTGATATTCTGAACGTTACCACTACAAAGCTGGAAATAGTTCTCAAATGTAGAGTTCACCTATTAGGCACTGACACAAGCCCACACCAACATGTATTGCAACAGCATCATGAAGGATCTGATAACACAATCACTCAATACAAGGAGCCAATGAGCCACCAGAACAAATGGCACATTTCAGGCCTTGAATCTTAAGGGAGTAAGAACAAACCTATGAAACTCTATGGGTGCCAATATACACCAGAATATCTCTGACAATAAATGAATGATTGGTGCTGATCTACTGCTAAAGCCAGTTTAACTCCTTGTAGGTCCATTAATGGGTTGAGTTGGAGCACCAGACAGCATATATGCTGCAAAAACAGATTTCAGAAGAAGATGAATTAGCCCAGAGTTCGATATGGATTACAAAGCATTCTTACTGACCCTGATCCTGAAGGTCTGTGCCAGTTAATATGTGTCTATATCTAGTTAACCAATTATGATTGTTGCTGAAGCGTAGACTCTTCTCACATTCAAGTGTGGATACTGCTGAATAACAAACTCTTTCACAGATTTATTTGTGGTAATAGTTCATCCAGGGTTAAATCTCACAAGTGAAAGTGTAACTTCCAGTTAAAACTTAGCAAGGATGCATCGCAGTCCATTGTTCCTCGTTTAAGGCCTGCAATTATCTACACACAATTTTTCTGTAAAATTACAGAAACATTGTTATTGAGATCATGATTTATTATGTCCCTAGAGTTCCAAAAAAGCTATTTTTAAGACACAAAGCATTTATAAAGGACCAACTGTTAAAGCCAAAATTACATTACAAGTGGGAAGCAGATATACACAATGAACTATAACCAATTGGAGAAAGAAAGTGGTGAATACAGGTGGATATTAGACCTGGCATCCTTGGCGTGTTTTCCCCTGACTTTTTGCTTTCTGACCTCTTCTTTTTGACTATTTTGCTGACTTTGTTTTTGCTTGCTTTACGAATCTGGGCACATCACCACTGCTAATCAGTGCTTTAAATAAAACGTGGTAACATTAGTTTATCCACAATTGGCATATGTGATTGACTTATGTGTCCCTAGTAAAATGCATTACATGCGCACAGGGCCTGTGAAGTAAATGCTACTAGCAGGCTTGCAGAACTGATTGTGCCACCCACTAAAGTAGCCCTTTACACATATCTCAAACCTGCCACTTCAGAGCCTGTGTGTGTAGTTTATACTGCCATTTGGACCTGGCAAGTTAACCTACTTGCCAAGCCCAAAACAAGCTTTTTACCACATATAGGTCACCCCTAAGGTAGAACCTGGTCAGCGAATGGGCAGGGTGATGTGGATTTAAAAAGTAGGACATGTACGTTTAAGTTTTACATGTCCTAGCAGTGAAATACTCCTAAAGTCATTTTACACTACTGCAAGGTCTATCCCTTTACCACAGGATAACATTGGGATCACCTTATTGCATTTTATAAGTGTAGTTTCCAATTCGGAAAAGATGGGACCCCAACATTTGGTAGATCTAGAATCACAATTTAAAAACACAATTTACGGTGAAGTTGGTTTTTAAATGCCAATTTTGAAAATGGCACTTTTAGAAAGTTGGCCTTTTCTTACTGTAACCATTTGGTGCCTTCTGCCTGTCTCCGGAATACATGTCTGGGTGGGGACAGCTGGCTCCCTTCATTCCCTATAGACCGTCACACACAAAGGAAAGGTAGTTGTGACTGAGTGGCAATCTTCATGCTGATGGGTTATCCTTTGCAGGATGGGAGGGCGGAGCTGACACTTACACCTGAAAGGGCTGCGTCCTGTCCCCACACAAAGGGTTGCATACCCCCGTGGTGAGTCTGGAGTCATGGCAGGAAAGACATTGTCTTGTGCACTTCAAAGGCATCTCTTTGAAGTCTGCCTACTTCAAAGGCCCAACTAGGTATAATTACTGGACCTCTGACATCACCAAATCAGAACTCTTCTGTAACTGAGGACATTCTACCAGGAAGATGTGATGTGATGTGATTGGACACCTATATAGCGCGCTACCACTCCAAGGAGCATCTTGGCGCTGTGACTCCCTATGTCAAGCAGATGACCATAGCTAGACTATCCTGGAGATGGAGAGGGATCAGATTAGGGTTTTGCATACTGTGTCTAGTAGTGAGTAGATCCATATTTTCAGCCTTTTCCTGAAACTTTGTTCCGTATTGGCTGCACGGAAGAAGGACTGCTTTGCTGTCAGGAGGGACTTCCACGTTGCTGAATTGCTTTGCTGTGCTGACCTGCTAACTGCTGCTTCTGGCCTGGGAGTGAGAAGAACTGGACCTGTATCTTTACATACCAGAACCAAGGAATTTCCAAGGGCTTGCCTCCTGTTTCTGAAGTCTCAGGGATATCAAAGACTTCACCCACCAACTGGACTCTGTCTGCTGTGAGTCCTGCTCTGCTAAGTGGTGCCAATTCTTTCCTGGACCCTTGGACTTGAGTGTTCTGTGCTGCAACCCAGAAAATTCACGCAACAACAATGTTGGGCCGATCGGATCCGGTGCATTTCCTTCAACACTGACACATCACCGCAGCAAGAACCGTGGACACCACATCACTGACTGCACAACGCATCGTCCCTTGTTTCCGAAACATCTCCAACTTTGCACCACTCAGCGGCAATGCATCGTTTTGTGCTACACACACCGTCTACAGCCCAGTGGGTCAATGATGATGCATTGTGCCAATGTTCATCACATCATGACTCTCGACGCATCTTTGACTTTGCACAGATCGGATCTGACATATTGCCCCATCTTCAAGATCGCCAGCGACACATTGCCTTCTTTCCTCCATGCATCGTCCTCGATTCCGACGCATCCATGGTACTGTTTAGCGGGCAAAGGCTGGTTGCTGTATCCAACTCACACTCCATAGCGGTCGGCCTGAACATTTGGATTTGTCCCTGTCAACAGCAACCAGATAACCTCAAGCACAACCAGATAGCCCGGTTGGAGATACCTGCTTTTAAGAACTACAGAATTGTTTATTCTTTAAAAAGTCATAATTTGACATCTAGTTATTGGACGTTTGGTCCTGATTTACTCCTAACAATATTGACTCTTTCTAAACTGGTGTGAAGCCCTTTTGTGGTGTTTTGACTGTTATTGTGTGTTGCATGCACAAATACTTTACACATTGCCTCTTAAGTTAAACCTGACTACTATGTTCTAAGCTACCAAAAGGTGAGCATAGGTTATTTTAAAGTGTGTAAATCACCTACCCTGACTAGGATTGTAGTTCTTAATTGGACGGTGTGCGTATTGCCCAATTTTTTTAACAGTGGAGGAAAGTCATTTAAAAATGATATGTTTTAGAGACGCAGATTAGAAGTTTTGTATGGATGATTCATACATGAAGCACGTTTGTTTTGCCTTGAATGTCCACAAAGGAAACTGCACTACATAGTTAAGGTCTTCCGTGGGTTAATTTCTCTGAGAGGTGACAGGAGGAGGTAGGTGAAAAAATGCTGGAGGATGGCAAAATGTCAGTACTGCTGTAGCGAAGAGTAAGGGAAATAACAAATTCCACCAATGAAGCTGTCTGATGCTATGCCTCAAAGTTGTGTAAAAAATTGGGAAGCAGGTTACACATTGAGAGGACAAGCACAATGCCTTCCTAACAATAGATGCCTGTTGAGAAGATCTTGCTACAGTAGGTGTTTTTCCTGGAATGAATAGAAGTATTCACCTCAGGAAAAAAAAGAGCAGTAATACATTCAATATTATGTTCCATTGTGTCATAATATTTCCACACTTGGGGGCCCTTTAGGATCAGTGGCGGATCGCCACTGCCCGCATGGCGGTGGCGACCCGCATGATCCAACCCCGTCCGCCACCCCTTTTCCCCCGCCATATTACTATGGCGGGGGGGACCGCGGCAAACAGAAAGACCGTCCGCCGCTTTCCGCCCAGTCAACGAGTTGACCGGGTGGAAAAGGGTTTAATATGGTGGTGGTGTCTGTAAGACACTGCGAGCCATATTACCATGGGTGCGGGGAGATGCATGCGGGATTGGACTGCGGGGGTCCGTTGTTGGCTCCCAGTTACTTTAGGGGGTGGGGGATGCACATGGGCGGTGCCTGCCATGTTGTGCATGGAAGTGCACAACATGCCTTCCTGGCATTGTGGCTGGCGGTGCTGAGTGCACCGCCCGCTACAATGACAGGAATGCAGGATGCGCCCGCCACTGTGGCGGGTGCATCCTAATTGCCCCTACGGGACCCCCGCCCTCATGACGGGTGGTCCCGTATCCCGATAGGGTGGCGGGCGGACATAGTCCGCCCACCATCCTAATGACCCCCCTGATTTTTAGAGTTTAGTGTTTCAAGAGTATATTTGCTGAGAATATTAAGGGGTCATTTTTGGAACTTTCAATTTAAAAAAAAAACTGACAATCCATGGATATTAGTTTTTTTTTTTTTTCAGAACAAAATTTTATTGGATTTTCTTGTCGTTGAAAGATTATAAAGAGGGCACTGCTCTCCAGAAGCCAGAGGAGCAGTGTGCAAATAGATATCCATGACGTACCAATTATTCAATCAACATTTTGATACAAATGACTTACCCCGAACTCCCATCCCCCCAACTCCCTCCCCTAAATCCCCCCACCCGGAGCCCACCCCCATCCCCACACAGTGTCTACATGGTCCAAATTAGAGAACATAGTCAAAACAATATCGGTGTGCGTACCGTTTCACACAGGGTCAACATGCAAATGTTCTGTATCGACATCTCGTGGCGCTGGCGGTTCCAGCCACAGACCCCTGTATTCCGCCCATCTCTTCCATATTTTAAAATGTTTGCTGGGGCAGCCCCTGGCCTCAAAAACCGGGCGTTCCAGCCCCATGTAAAGGTCCATGCCCCTCTTCCACACCCCTACCAAGGGGGCCCTGGTGTCCTTCTAGGCCCAAGCTATATCCCTTTTAGCCGCTGTAAGGCCCAGGAGTAGCAGATGACGTTTATAGATATTCCCTCCCACTTGTTCCATAACATGGAGAAGGCCCAGCTTCGGTGAGCGGGGGAGATCCCAGCCCAACACCGCAGACAAGCAATCCCACACACCGGTCTAGAACCTCAGCAATCTATCACACGCCCACACTGTATGCAGGAAGGTGCCCAGTGTGCGGCCACACCGCAAACAATCAGGGGATGCAATCAGACCAGCCCGCCACAGTCGGTCCCTATTATAGTAGGCCCTGTGCAAGTACTTAAATTGAATAAAGCGCAAGCGCACTGCTACTGCTGCCCCCCTTGGGACCTCCAGGGCTTCTCTCCAGTCCTCCTCTTCCAAGTTCCCAATATCCCCCTCCCATACAGACCGCAACTTATCTAGGGGAGATGAACAATGTGTAACGAGTGTCTGATATATATTGGATATTTTCTTAGTTTCTAATTCCCCCATAAAGACCTTTGCTTCCAGGGGACTGAACTCAGGCAAGGAGTCCAAGCCAGCCAGGGCGGGGGACAAGGCGTGTCGGAGCTGCAGGTATCTAAAGAACTGAGTACGGGGCATATCATATTCTTCTCTCAATGTTTGGAATGATTTAAGGGTCGTGCCTTTCATGACGTGGCCCAACGCCGATATTCCAATCGCATCCCAGCCACCAAATCCTCGTTTGGACGCCAGTGCCGGAAGCCTCCCATTGTGCCATAATGGGGTTTCCCTCGTCAGTGTGTTCCACCACCCCATACGGCGTAGAGCTCCATGCCACACCTGGAAGACCACTTGGGTAACCACCGGGAGCCTCTTTCTGATGGCCGCCGAGTACAGAATGGTGTGTAGCGTGTCTGGGTCCATCAGGTATCTCTCAAGGGCGTAGGCCGGGTCACCCCGGTCCCCATATCACCACTCATTTAGGACCAAGAGATGAGACGCTTGGTAATAAGACAGAACGTCTGATGTGGCCAGACCCCCACAATAAGTGGAGAGGAAACATATGCGGAGTGCCACTCTTGCCACCCCACCGGCCCAGAGGAACTGGCTCAACGCCGAGTTTACCTGTCTAAACCACTGCGGCGAAATAGGATACGGGTGATTTTGTAATTGATAGAGAATACGTGGGAGAGCCTCCATCTTGAATATGGCAGAGCGGCCGTAAATATTCAGGGGCATCCTGGACCATGTTTTCATATGTGAACGTACTTTGTCCCAAACAGGCAACACATTGTGTGCCCAAGAGACTACGGGCACATCTGTCAGGAATACGCCCAGGCACTTAATGCCCCCACCTGCCTGTTGTAATGCCGATGCCCAGGATCCTATGCCCCCACGCTCACCCAGCACCCACAGCGTAGTTTTCCGTACGTTTAAGTGGAGACCAGACACCTCGCCAAATATTCGCATTATTTCAAGCACCCTGGGCCCCGATCTATTTAGGTCCATGAGGAAGAAAAGAACGTCATCGGCGTAGAGCGCGATTCTATGCGACGGCCCGGCCTCCCACTCAACGCCTCGCAGCTGCGCGTCCATCCGCACCCACGCCGCCAGCGGCTCCATGGCCAGGGCAAATAAATAGGGTGAAAGGGGGCAGCCCTGCCAGGTGCCTCGGCCTATAGGGAAGGGGCTGGAGACTGCTCCCGCCACTCTCACAGATGCCGTCAGATCCGTATACAGTAGTTGCAGGTACGAAAGAAAATGGGGTCCAAGGTTCAGGTGAGACAAGAGCGCTCGGAGATATATCCAACTCAGCGAATCGAAAGCTCTATCGATATCGGCCAGGAGAAGTGCCGCCGGAATCTTGGCTGCCCGCGCTGCCTCCACCAACAACTGCGCGCGTCTGATGTTATGTTTTGTTGCCCTGTGGGGCATAAACCCGGCCTGGTCCGGGTGGACTAAGTCTGATATATACGGGAGGAGACGATTAGCTAGGGCCTTGGCCAGAATTTTTGCCTCAACATTGAGGAGTGAAATCTGTCTGTATGATTCATGACGTTCCGGGGGCCTCCCAGGTTTATAGAAGACCACCACCTCAGCGTGTCGCCAGTCCGCCGGGAGGCGCCCACACTCTCTGGCCGCCTCTAGTGCCTTTCTATAGCGTATTCCCAGCTGGAGATGAAACGTTTTCATGAACTCACACGGGAAGCCGTTGGGCCCGGGGGCCTTACCAGTGTTCAGTTCCCCTAGCGCCGTCCCCAGCTCCTCCGCCGATAGCGGGAGTTGAAGCCGAGCACGTCCTTCATCCGAAAGCGCCCGGGGTGGAAGGTCCGCAAGGAATTTATTGACCTCCTCTTCTGGAAGAGACTCCTGGGGGGTGTATTGGGCCGCATAGTAATGCGCAAAGCTAGCAGCCAGGGCCTCGGGGGCCATCACAGGATCCCCAGCCTCATCCCGGAGTCCCGGTAGGGACTGTGGCTGGAAGGCACCTTGGCAGAGCCTATACAGCATCGTGCTAGATTTATCCCCCCATTGGTATATCCTACTTTGCTTAGCCAACCACAATTTACGATCCAGCAATAGGGAGGTGTATGATTGCTGCAATTGTAGCAGGTGCCCTACAGCATCCACACTTCCCCCCGCAGTACACTCCGCCTCTAGATCTCGGACCCGATCCGCTGCCTCCTCTATGGCTCCCCTGCGGATCCTACGGTCTGCAGCACACCAAGCAATATCTACACCGCGAAGCACCGGTTTCAGGGCCTCCCACAGGGTCATGTCGCCAGTTTCGGGCCTATCGTTGTCATCCCAGTAGTGAGCTATGGCCTCTCTCATATGCGACTGATAGCTGTCTTGTTGCAAATGCCACATGGAGAGGCGCCATCTAAAAGGCTGCCGCCTCCTATCCAGTAGCAAGTCTATCGTTATGGGGGAGTGATCCAACAGGCCGCGTGGGAGTATGGATGTAGAATTCACCCTCCCAACCCAGGGTTGAGGAATAAACAGGTAGTCGATTCTGGAAAAGGATTTATGGACTGCAGAGACATATGTGTACTCACGGCTATGAGTATGCTGGTATCGCCATGTGTCTATCCAACCCATTCCCTGCGCCATGCGGCTCAATTTAGTGGGAGTGTCCGCTATCAGGCCCCCTCTGGGTCTACATCGATCCATCTGCCCATTCATCACATCATTACAGTCACCACCCACTATCGCCAACACATTCGGGATTTCAGCCCAAATATCAAACAGTTTTTCTATAAGGGCCTCTTGCAGCGATGGACACTACCAAATACCATGGATTCATCCCCCACTGGGCCCTTAATGAAAGCAAATCTGCCATGGGCATCGATCCATTGCGTCTCATGTATGTAGGACAACCTACGATGTATCAGAACTGCGACCCCCCGGGACCCTCTCACAAAGCCATCATGAAATACCTGTTGATAGCCATACCTTTGTAAGCTAAGGGTTTTGGTTCCCAGGAGGTGCGTCTCTTGTAAGAGCAGCACATCCGCCTTCTCCTTCTTCCCTAGCCGCAAGACTGTGCCTTTCTTAACTTTATCGAGCATCCCCGCACATTCCAACTCATAATCCGCAGCGATGCCCGCGGAAGGCCCGCCTCGTGCATATCAACCGCCATCCACGGGCCGATGGTTCATGGTACTGGGTGTCAGAGGCCACACACATATATAGAATTTCAATCGGACTCGAATGTACACTGTGTCTATGATAACTACCCAAACCCCCCAACTCCCCCCCAACCCCCACCCTCGTTCCCCCTCGACCGCCTCCTCCCCAACTCTCGCCCCAAACTATGTCCACAACTCCCCCTGCATCCCCCCTCCCTATACCTCAGCAACATTGAAGTACCTGTCGCGGTGTAGATGATCCCCACCCTCCAACGGGAGGCCAGAGACCCACTACGCCAATGAATCCCCACCAACTACCCACCCAATCCTAGCCTACCCCTTACCCAACTAACTGAGCTAACTTCGGGCGTATACCCGCCCTCTCTCGGGTGTCCCCCAACCCATGTCCCATCTCCATAAATTCACTTTTAAGCAAGAGTTCAGGTGGTGTGTCTCAAGAAGCATTATCGCCCCCGGCACTATCACGGTCCATCAACAGCCACTGGGGGCCTCTGCGCCAGAAAGTCTCAGAGTAACATAGGGCCTCAGGGCTTCAGGATTTGAGGGTCAGCTGCATCAGAGTCATCCGTCGCCACCTCACGAGGAGGTGGGCACTTCTGAGAGCGCGATCTCCAGTTGCTCCTGCTCTGTGACGGTCGGGGAGTCCTTGGAGGTCCCGCCGTGGATGACGAGTCAGAATCACGTCTCGGAGGGGTATGCACTCTAATTCGAACTGTCTCGTCTGTCCATGCAAAGACCTCCTCCGGAGAATTAAAGAACTGGGTCCGGGACTGAAACACCACCCGTAGGCGGGCCGGATAAAGCAGGCATATTGGATTTTAAGTTCACGCAGTCGCGCTTTAGCTGCAGTGAATGACTGTCGCTGCTGCTGCACCAGCTTAGTGTAGTCCGGGAATGTCAGTATTTTGTGGTTCTCATACATTAGAGGTTCTTTTTGCACGGGCTTGTCGCAGGATAGTGTCCCAATCATGATAATTGAGCAGTTTGGCAATCACTGGTCGGGGGTGAGCCCCCACCGGTGGCTTCGGGAGAAGTGCGCGATGCGCTCGTTCTACGATAGAGCAGCGCGAGAGGGACTCCGGGGGAAGCCACCCCTCCAGCCACTGGGTCAGGAAAGCCTCCATGTTGCCTTTCTCACTGTCCTCCGGAAATCCCACGAACCGCAGGTTGTTCCTCTGGGCCTGTCCTTCCGCATCCTACACCCGGAGCGCTAGTCCTTTTTGAATCCCTTCCATGGTGGCCACCTTTTTCTTGAGGGTCGCCACATAATCCTCCACCCCCGTGATTCTGGTTTCAGTTTTAGTGATGCGGGCAACAGCATTACGCAGATCCTGTCGAAGCAAGGTCACATCAGCCCCAACTGCCCCAATTTTTGCGTCCAGCATGTCCCTTGATTGTGTAATAGCTGCCATAAGGGCTGCATTATCTTTTCCCGATCCCTGTTGACCTCCGGAGGCCCCCGCACCGCCGCCCCGGCCCCGCGAATTTGTCCATCGGGCCCTGTTTCGTGGTGCCTCCGCTGTTGCCGCCCCTCGTCATGATGAGTCTCGGGCGCAAATGTAGAACTCAAACAGGCCGTGGGGGTGTCAGGTAAGTGCCCCCCCTCCACAGGCGGGGAATATCGACCAGATCTCCCCTGCGTCCTCGAGGTCTGGGGGGAGCACGGTTGAGCTTCCTAGGGGGCCGACGTGCCCACTCGCAGTAGATCGTCGTCTCACTCGGCCACTGCGACGCCCCCAATCGCTGGCGCCTTCACCTTGTCCCCCAGCGTCGGACACACACCTAGCCGCCGGTCAAGAGCCAGTGGTCGGTCGAAGCTTCATGTGCTCCCCAGCGGGGGTCCACACCGCACACCTCAGGACCTCCCCTCTACTCGTTTCAGCGTTGTCGCCCAAGCCACTGTCGGAGTCTAGCCGCCGGCCATACACTTCACAGTTCCGAGGGGGGGGTGTTACTCCGCGGCTCGACGTAGCCGCCGAACGGTCCCAGCCGCCACTCACAGCCGCAACGCTCCTCGCCTCAGCGATTAGTCCCCCACCGGGGGGAGGAGGAGAAGGATCAGGGGTGGGGGGAGGAAAGGAAGGCAGGAGCCCCCCAAGACCGCGGGGCCACTGGGCTCCTGTGGTCCGACTCGACCGCCGACCGGAGACGGCCTGTCTCAGCGGGAGTGTCCCCTCCCCCCCAAGGCTGTACGCCAAGCTATGGCCGCTTACCCCGCAGCCGCTGTCGTCTCGATCACAGGGTGGCGCCGGGGCCCCTCCGCAGTCCCTCGCAGAGCACCGGTTCTTGATCGGGATCTCCGGCCCCAAGTTATCCGTGGCTGAGGGTGGGAACGGGCGCACTTCACTCCACCAGCCCCAGCGCCACCGCACTTCCGGCCGGATTGCGCCAAACTTTAGGTCCCGGCTCCAGTGCGCGGCGCAGGCCGCACCGTCTCAGGGCTCAGGTCATCAGAATGGAGGCTCCGAGGATGCCCAAATCGCCACCGGGGCGTCCCCTCCGCTGCAGACAGTCAGCCACTCAGCCTGGGCGACTTTGGGTTGGGGCAACGCAGGATCAATGCTAGGATATTTCGCCGGCGGGACGGAGCTCTTTTAGGCTGCGTCCGCCATGCTTGCCGCATTGGCCACGCCCCATGGATATTAGGGTTTATATGTTTCAAAGATAAAATTAGCTGGTGGCTGCTTTTCGTATGTTTATGAAATGCATTCACATTTTATTTTGTAGAACTACTTGAAATTCACATCATAAGAAAGCAGCTAGAAAATAATTTTGAGAATCACTGATTGGCACTCTGGTACTTTCCTTCTGAATCTTGACATTGAAAGCAGTGGAACAATGAGCAGGAGTAATAATGAGCACACTACCTGCAGGTATGGTAAAAAACACTCCTCTGGGTGGATTCACCAGGGTGGTATTGGCAAATTAACTCATTTAGTTCCAAGAATGAGTTCATATACACCAGTCACAAACTCACGGAAGGATTCCTGGTAGGTGTTGATTGGTTTACTACTTTGTAATTCTCCACCTCGAGTGAGCAGAATCACACAGAATCCCACAGTAATTAAACCTAACACAAGAGGGTGGGGTTGTCTTTTACATTTGTGAGCAACCACGAACTTGTGATTTTTGCCATTTTATATCTTTGATCTGACACTATCCCAACTTGGAAATCCAACAAAGGGTGGGAGTAACTCTCCTACCATTTTCAGAAGGAGACTAGAGAATGGATCGCCTCTAGATATGGAGAGGTTGCAGAGGAAGTGGTTTCTCCAAAAGGAAAAATGTTTTCTGGGGAAAAATAATTGGGGTGTTGACTGAGTCTGAATTGATGGGGCAGGATTCTCCTGTGCAAAGTTAAAGCTGTGCAATCCACTATAACGCTGCACAAGCACTTGGGCTGAATTTCATTAATGATTGAGTATTGAGTAGTGGATACCAGTGATGCTGAGACAGACAACGCTCTGTTATTGCAAGGATAGCTTTGTCCAAAATACCTCCCAGGCATACACCAGGAGGATGTTAAGAGGAGAAATGACAGGATAAACTGCTGATACAACTTGGTAGCCACACTACATTAACTATAACTCGTGCCTTCTCCGTGCTCCGCTTATATCCTTTTATATTATATTATTTCTACCATAAAAAATGATATCAGTTACAACAACACTTATAACCTCGCAATCACATCAGTTGTGGGATCAGACTGCATGGTAGCGTGGTGAGTTGTAGTTAACGTATTGTGGCTACTGAGCTGAATACACTGTGTATGGAGGTGCATGAGTTATAATAATTTGAAGATGTTGTGCAAATGATAAATTAAAGGTGTTAGTATTACTTTTACATTTCTAATGTTTGTGTAGTTCAACTTTGATTTGTATACAAAGAATAAGTAATGTTTTCTGAACTATAAAAAAGGTTTAATCTTTGTTTTTCAAAGAATTTAGATTTTTTTCAAGAAAATGTGTTTTATATCATGGAGTACAGTGTCATCAAGTGGAGTGTCGTGAAGTGGAGTGTCGTACAGTAGAGTAGAGGAGAGTGTTGTATAGTGTAGTGTCGTAGAGTGACGTAGAGTCGAGGAGAGTGGAGTGGTATGGTGTAGAGTGGACTAAAGTGTCATAGAGTGCAGTGGCATGTTGTGTGGTGCAGTTGGTGGGGGTGTACTAGAGTGGCCAGGCTTTGGTAGATTTGAGTACATTTTTATAACTTGGAGTGGTGTCTTCTATAGTACAATGGAGTGGTGTGTCACAGAGAGTTGGAAAGTGTTGCAGAGTGGAGTAGAGTATTGTACAGTTTATTGTAGTAGCATAGAGTGGAGTAGAGGATTGTACAGTGTAGTGTAGGGGTATAGATTAAATCAATCAATCAATACATTTATAGAGCGCGCTACTTACCCATGAGGGTCTCAAGGCTCTGAAGGGAGGGGGGGTGTCGGTACTGCTCGAATAGCCAGGTCTTGAGGTGTTTTCTGAAGGTGAGATGGTCCTGGGTAAGTCGTAGGTGCGCGGGGTGGGAGTTCCATGTTTTGGCTGCCAGATAGGAGAAGGATCTTCCTCCAGTGGTGGTTCTGCGAATTCGTGGTATGGTGGCGAGGGCAAGGCTGGCGGAGCAGAGCTGGTGGGTGAGAATATAGAATGAGAGGCGGTTGTTGAGGTATTCGGGGCCCTTGTCGTGTAGCACTTTGTGTGCGTGGGTGAGGAGCCTGAACGTGTTCCTCTTGCAGACGGGGAGCCAGTGCAGGTTTCTCAGGTGGGCGGATATGTGGCTGTGGCAAGGGATGTTGAGGATGAGTCGTGCGGAGGCGTTCTGTATGCGTTGGAGTCGAGTCTGAAGTTTGGCTGTGGTTCCTGCGTATAGGGCGTTTCCGTAGTCCAGTCGGCTGGTGACGAGGGGCTGGGTGACGTTTTTTCTTGTTTCGGTGGGGATCCATCGGAAGATTTTTCAGAGCATGCGCAGGGTGTTGAAACAAGATGATGAGACGGCGTTGACTTGCTTGGTCATCGTGAGGGAGGAGTCCAGGATAAATCCCAGGTTGCGTGCGTGGTCCGTGGGTGTTAGCGCGGAGCCCAGTGCTGTGGGCCACCAGGAGTCGTCCCAGGCGGATGGGGATTATCCGAGGATGAGGACCTCCGTTTTGTCTGAGTTCAGCTTTAGGCGACTGAGCTTCATCCATTCTGCAATGTCTTTCATTCCTTCCTGGAGGATGGTTTTGGCTGTGTCTGGGTCTTTGGTGAGGGAGAGTATCAGTTGGGTGTCGTCGGCATAGGAGATGATGTTGACGTTGTGTTTGCGTGCGATGGCGGCGAGGGGGCTCATGGAGATATTGAAGAGGGTAGGGCTGAGCGAGGAGCCTTGGGGTACTCCACAGATGATCTCTGTGGCTGCTGAGCGGAAGGGAGGGAGGCGGACTCTCTGGGTTCTGTCGGAGAGGAACGAGATGATCCAGTCCAGGGCCTTACCTTGGATCCCAGTGTTGAGGAGGTGGGTTGTTAGGGTGCGGTGGCATACGGTATCAAAAGCTGCCGAGAGGTCCGGGAGGATGAGGGCGGTTGTTTCTCCGTTGTCCATTAGGGTCCTGATGTTGTCGGTGGCTGCAATGAGGGCAGTCTCGGTGCTGTGGTTGGCTCGAAATCCGGACTGGGACAGGTCGAGCGAGTTGTTTGCCTCGAGGAAAGCAGTCAGCTGGTTGTTGACGGTCTTCTCGATGACTTTAGCCGGGAAGGGAAGGAGAGAGATGGGGCGGAATTTCTTGAGGTCTTTGCGGTCCGCTGTGGGTTTCTTCAGAAGGGTGCTGATTTCTGCATGCTTCCAGCTCTCAGGGAAGGTGGCTGACGTGAGGGAGTTGTTTATGACGTTCCGGAGGTAGGGTGCGATGATGGTGTCGGCTTTGTTGAAGATATGATGGGGGCAAGGGTCAAAGGGGGAGCCAGAGTGGATGGTGTTCAGGACGTGGGTGGTGTCTTCTGTGCTGATGGGGGTCCAGGCGCTGAGGGTGGTGGTGGGGGTTGATGCTTCGGTGGCTGAAGGCAGGGACTGGGGTCCGAAGATGTCGTGTATATCTGCGATCTTGTGGTGGAAGAACGTGGCGAGGGAGTTGCATAGGTCTCGTGATGGGGTGACATCGTTGTTGCTGGCGCTAGGGTTGGAGAGCTCTTTGACGATGCTGATGAGTTCCTTGCTGTTGTGGGTGTTGTTGTCTAGCCGCTCTTTGAACGATGCCCTTTTGGTGGTGCGGATCAGCTGGTGGTGTTCGCGGGTGGCGTTCTTGAAGGCTGTCAGGTTTTCTGTTGTCTGTTCGTGGAGCCAGGTTTTTTCCAAGATTCGGCAGGATTTCTTTGTGTCTTTGAGGGCGTCTGTGAACCATGAGGTTTTCCTGTTGCCGGTCTTGTCTGGGGGGTTCTTCAGTGGGGCGAGGTTGTTGGCTCAGTTGGTGATCCACTGTGCGAGGCTGTGGGCTGCGCCGTTGGTGTCAGCGGTGTCGGCTGGCGGGTTCTGGCTTAGTGATGCGAGGAGCTGGTCTGTGGTGATTTTGCTCCAGCATCTACGAGGGATTGTTGCGTGCGGTGGTGTGATGTATTCTTTTTGAAGGTGAAGTGGATGCATCTGTGGTCTGTCCAGTGTAGTCCAGTGGAGTGGCTGAAGGAGACTTGGTTGCTGGCCGAGAAGATGGGGTCGAGCGTGTGGCCAGCGAGGTGGGTGGGGGTGTTCACCAGTTGTTTGAGTCCGAGGTTGTCGAGGTTGTCGAGCAGGGTGGTGGTGTTGTTGTCATTGTTTTTCTCCAGGTGGAAGTTCAGGTCCCCTAGGAGGATGTATTCTGGTGAGGCCAGGGCGTGTGGGCTGATGAAGTCGGCGATGGTTTCGCTGAATTGTGTGCGTGGGCCCGGGGGTCTGTATATGAGCGTTCCTCTGAGGGTGATCTTGGGGTCGGTGTGGATCTGGAAGTGTAGGTGTTCAGCGGCGGAGAGAGTGTCTTCGGCGTTGGTCGTGATGTTGATGGTGTTCCTGTAGATGATGGCGATTCCTCCTCCGGTTTGGTTGATGCGGTCCTTCCGGGTGATCTTGTAGCCGTCCGGGATGGCTATGGCGATGTCTGGGGCCGAGGAAGCATTCATCCATGTTTCTGTGAGGAAGGCGATGTCTGGTGCTGTTGTGTCGAGGAGGTCCCAGAGTTCGACGGCATGTTTGTGGACGGAGGATGCACTTGAGGTGGTTGTTGTTGATGTTAGGTCCGGTGGGTGGTCTGCAGGTTCGGAGACAGGTGAATTTGCAGGCTTGGCAGGTGAAGGGTCCCTGGGTTCACTTCGGGGTCGCTCGGTAGCACGCGGGTTGACGTCTGGTGTTGAGTGCGTTGAGGGCGGAGGAGTCGTATCTCAATTGAGTTCCCTGGCTCCGGCGCGGGCCAGGGGTTCTGGCGCTGGGCGCAGTCCAGGCGCAGACGGGCTTCCCTTTGGCGCACCAGCGGCGCGGCAGCGCTGCGGCCGCTGTGCGCGGCCTCCAGAGGGGTAGTGGGAGGGAGGAGCAGCTGGGAGGCGGGAGTGGGGTGGCGAATGGGAACTGCGGGGGGCGGGCCGCAGGGATGCAGCGACAGGAAGAGGGCACAGCGGGGTTCGGAGAAAACGGGGGACAAGACACGGAAGGCAATGCTGGGGAGCAAGGGGTCACAGAAGGCAAAGGGGGTACAAGGCAGAGCAGGGGAATACCAATAATCACAAAATACAGTAAAAAACAGTAGAAGTAAGAATAAAAATACCGCGAGCAACAGGGGACTCAAGCGGCACCAGGCAGTGGCAGGGGCAGGGCGACAGCGGAGTCAGCGTCACAGGAGGATCGTGTGCCGGCTGGGGGGCGACCTACCTGAGGACAGGGTCAAAGATTGGAGTACAGTGTGGTATAGTGCCACTCTGTAATATATATACTGATGATCAGAGAGTAATATGTTATTTGTTACCATTGTTGAGTGTCATAAATATCTTACATACATGTGGAGTTAAATATAGTAGAATTATACATTAATATATACTTCCCTTTACAATTTCTGTAGGTAAAGAGGTTATGCTGTTTTGATTAACAATAGTCTGATGGCAATAATCTTGTACAAAAACTTTTCTTTAATACCATTTAGAGAATTCCAATAAATCCTACATCCTTACTAAACCTATTGCTTTTTTCCTCCTTGCAATTTTACCTTTTGAGCTTTTAGCCTATTTCATTGCAATTTTGCTCTTCTCCTGATGTTGTTCAGCTCCATAAATCTATTTTACATTTCTAATGCTGGACTAATGCACTGTCTGATGCAGCAAGAAAATACTGCAGACTGTAAGTTCAATATTTTTCTTTTTTAGGTTAAAAAGTCTTTATTCCAAGAAGCCTGAGACAGGAATGATAACATGTACATGGACAGGAACAAGAATAAGAGAACAGACAAGATTCTACAATTATTGCAGATGACAGAGAAACAGACCAGAAAGTTATGTCAGGCCACTCTGCGCCTCATATTCCTCTCCTTCGTCTTCTCCCTCCACTGAGTCAGTGCCCACCTCTTCGTAGTCTTTCTCCAAAGCAGCCAGATCCTCACGAGCTTCTGAAAACTCTCCTTCCTCCATACCCTCTCCAACGTACCAATGAATGAAGGCGCGTTTGGCATACATGAGGTCAAACTTGTGATCGAGACGGGCCCAGGCTTCTGCAATGGCTGTGGTGCAGACTGCTCTCTGTACTCTGGCAAGGTCCCCACCAGGAACAGCTGTTGGGGGTTGGTAGTTAATACCAACCTTAGACACCAATCCACAAACTGGATGGTTCGCTTTTATTTTGATGGCCGCAATTGCTGCATTGACATCCTTACGCACAACGTCGCCCCGGTACAGCATGCAGCAAGCCATGTATTTGCCATGGCGGGGATCGCACTTGACCATTTGGTTGGATGGCTCAAAGCATGCATTGTTGATCTCCGACACAGAGAGCTGCTCATGGTAGGCCTTCTCGGCCGAGATGATGGGCGAGTAGGTCACCAATGGGAAGTGCATGCGGGGATACGGCACCAACTTGGTCTGGAACTCTGTCAGGTCCACATTGAGAGCATCATCAAATTGCAGTGAGGTTGTGATGGAGGAGACTATCTGGCTGATAAGCCGATTGAGGTTAGTAAATGTTGGGCACTCTATGTCCAGGTTCCGGCAACAAATGTCATAGATGGCCTCATTGTCGACCATGAATGCACAGTCCAAGTGCTCCACGGTGGTGTGGGTAGTAAGGATGGAGTTGTAGGGTTCCACCACAGCAGTGGACACTTGGGGAGCAGGGTAGATTGCAAACAAGAAATCCAATATTTTTATTTTCAATACTTTTCCTCAGGATATTATTTTTCTGATACTTTATCATAAACATCCATGCACGGCTTCAGATCCAATTTACGTTAAATCAAATGACAAAAGCCTGTTATTATTTCACAAAATCTGGCAATCACACACCTCGCTCCATATTTATACCATCCACATTCTAGGCAACAATTTTTGTATTGATATATTTGTATTTGTATAGAGGTTAGAAGTTTTACAAAAAGTTTTCAATTAATATGCAGTGTTATTGAGGGGGATAATACTTTTCATTGACTCCACTATTCCCTACAACAAGTGAAAAGATGGATAAAGACCCATTGGGCCATGGAAAAAATGAGAATAGAATCTTGTATGTCTCTGGTTGAGTGACTTTAGTTCTGCTATATGTCCATGTATGTTTGGGCAGTGCCATAAAAATAATTGATATACATATTCTGACAAAGATATGCACACAAATCCTAACAAATATACAGGTTTTAATAAAATATGTGTTCATCTGCATCCTAAAGGGGTGACTGTTGGAAGTGTAGAAAGTGCAATATTCTGACAATCGTTTTCTGGATAATTTGTGAAGAAATGCACTGTGGCAAAATTAAAAGCATGTTTACTCCATCACTAAAATTCAAAAGAACATTAAAAAACTAAAAGAGAAAAGTAGGGTGATGGTCAGAATGGGCTTGAATGTGATCATTTAATGTCAATATATTTTTAAAAACTTACAGGGAACCATGTCATTGATCGGCCAGCAAGGAAGTATCCTCCAACTGTTCCTCGACTTGCACGTATAGAAGACTAAAAGACAGAAACATATATTGTCCATTAAATATTTTCAAGAGAATTTCAATGCGGTTGTTTGAATCTGCCTAGATCCTTACAAAAGAGAACAAAGTTCATTTGACTTATGGACCAACCTTGTCTTTCACAAACACGTAATAATAGTAGACCTGATTAAAGTAAAATGCTAAAATCAGAGGAGAATCCAAAAGTGGAATTTACTCCATAATCAAATCACTATGGTCTTTATTCACATTTTCAACATTTATTCCATAAATTGAAGTCTTTTCACTTACTATCCAACTTTAAACTCTCCGTACCTGACTGCAATGGGACATCAAAAAGACACTCACACCAGTCAAACCTGTAGGTCTGATTGACATCCAACTAATTCAGCAAAATGGTTAAGAAATATACTTTGCAGTGTTTGAATAGCTCACCTGATTTATTAAATGATCCCACTGCATAGCTAGATATTAAAAATTGCTACTTCTTAACATCCTACACCAGAATTGCAGGCCTACCAGTATTCACTAAATAGTAGTCTATGTAAAATCATGGAAACATAGGATCTGATTATGTGCATATCTTTCAAATAATGTTAACTTTTCATTACACAAATAGGAATCAGAGTATACTTATTGAACAATTGCAAACAATATATCAATATGAGGAAACGATAAAGAACTGTAACTTGAAATGGACTTGACCAGTGCTCTTGGCTTTGTAGATAGGTACCCTCTTATACATGCATACCATTAGATTGCCTTTATAGATACACCTCTAGACTCCTTCATTATAAAAGTACATAGCCCCTCAATACAAGTGGTCCAAATAATGGGCCTGTATGTTTCCATCCCCGGAGTAACCAATATTTGGGGTAACTATTGGGGTGGAGATAATGTGGTCAATTAGAAGTTGGACTCTGAGAGTGAATTGAAAAATGAGAAATTACTGAGGAACACCATATGCACGTATAAAAAGCTACAAGCATCCCCTCAAGCACTACTTTAGTTACTGAGAAGAGTCTCCACTCTTAATTAATATGATCGTAGCTTCATTCCATCCGTCTTAATAATCAAAAAGCTCCAATTTTCATTAATCTTTCATTTTATTAGTATTTAATTTTGACAGTGTGACAAACGTCCAGGTGTGTAAATGCTTAATTCCTTAAATTCCATCATGAACAAGTGGCTTTACAATCCCATGCTCCCCCGATCCCCAAAGCATTTCAGGTCCAACAGGCCTTTCGTCAGTGGGGAAAGTGTACCCAACAAAGAGGCTTCAAGTTATCTTCTCAAACTCATGTATCCAAATTTGTCACACTGTGGAAATGTTGCATATGGTATTTAACTTTGCATTACCCTTGAGCGGAGAGTGATACTCACAAGCACACTAACCAGTGGAAATTTGTTTAACTATTTAAATAAATTGGAGTAAATTGATAAGTGTACAGATTTACTTCTGTATTCTGTACTACTGAGGAAAACATTAATTCTAATTCCACTGGTAATTTCTCATTATGGCCTGGATGTTTCAGCCAGAAATGTTTCAGGTAAAATAAAATTACATCGCCAGGTAAATGTAAACAGATCTGTGTTGTTGACAGGTTTCAAGACAGGTTTGGGAACATGTAACTGGGAAGTTGAAAGAGAAGGAACACAGGACAGTGGAAACTAGGTACTTGCACATTAAAAGCAACATTTCCCAGAGTTACGTACACAGCTCCAACCATTAGAGGTTGAGCTCTGTCATGCACACTTTCAGGTTAATAGTGGCAAGCCAAGTATTTAAGCTCCATTTGTATTAAGCCCCCCTGTCTGGCAACAGCGTTTGTTCTCACTCCTCTCTTTTCGCCATAGATCACAAATGGCTTGCTTGACGCTTCACATTTGTTGCTTTCTCTCTTATTAGATCCCCATCATTCCTCTGGTTCCTAACCCCTTTTGCTAGTGAATCCTGCTTCATTAATTGTTTGTTAGTTTGTCAAACTGTCTAGGCCTCCTGTTTCCCAGTGGAGTGTACCTATCCAAGTCCTGTTGTTATGAACACACACACCTAGAAATATCTTAACTTTTTAAAATTTCAAAGATATTGAGGTATAATGAGTGTTGGCAAAATGTTACACATCAAGGATTAAGTTTGTTCTCCCTTCTCCCAACCAAGCTAGATTTCCAATTACCTCATTCCGCCATGCATACAAGATTCAATTTCAGGCATTCAGCACTATCTCTGCATTGTAGAGGACTTAATCATGAAATGCTCCTGAGGGAGCTGAGGGAAGCTGTAGTGGTTCCACTAGAGGCTTCCCCTCATGTGAGCACTTATAGGGACTGATGTGGAATTCCTTCTGCATCAATTCCCACACCTCCTCCCATCGATCAGTAACATCAGTGCTACATTACCAGTTTCCCAGCAAGAGCAGGTGAGCAAAGCTCCTAATGTGTCGAAAGTGAAATCAACTGCCAACTTCCACATCAAGGCTATAGTAAAGCATTGCTGGAAAAATGGGAGGCTCCCATTTTGGGTGAGCAGGTCATTCTTCATTAAGGCTCGACCCCCACCCCCACCCCAGGGTCCTTAAAATGATTATTAATTTTCCCTTCCCTGCGGTGGCCAATTGGCTAAGGGGATCTATTCCGGCTTCCCCAAGGGAATGAAAAATTTGCCAGCCATTTTTTTCCCCTTGTGCCACCCAGGGCCTTTCTGGTGCTCCCAAACAGCATAATGTTTTAAAAGGCATCCTTAGAAAGGAGAGGGAAAATGGGAGTGGGGAGCCATTGACTCCAAGATATATGTTGTGGCGGTTAGAAATAAAATGCAAAGGGCACAATAAATGATCAATTGCAGAAGAGGGTTCATCCATTCCCACATGATGTATTTTGCATTGAGATGAATCAAAGTGCCAATCGCACAATAACACACCAGTGACTGTACTGTGCTGATACATTGCCCTGTGGTGTGCTGATGCAAAAGGAATGGCTGAATAACTGATCTGTGGCTAAAGTTGGTTCAACCATTGTCCCATGATGTATGCCATGCTGAGCGCAATATTTGATCAATGGCTGAAGTGTGCTCACTGTAATGAAATGCCTCTTTTTGCATCATCACCCACAAAATTAAGGACTGAGGTTGCTGTTTCTTTGGCTCTGAAGGTGCACTGAGTCCTGCTAAACAGGCCACAGTGCCAGTGGTCTGATTGGTTCATCCACAATTGGCATACGTTAACTTACTCATAAGTCTCTAGTAGATAGTACGAGGGGTACTGAGGGCCTGTAAAGTGTCCCTCATGGACTTCAGCACTTATTGTGCCACCACAAAGAAGACAAATCAAACCAAGACTCCCATTGCTGGCTTGAACTGCTAACTCAACTTTGCATTCCTTTTTAATATACATATGTCACCCCTAAGACAGGCCTATTGAGCCCTAACACTTGGGGCCCATTAGGATGTCGGGCAGATCGCCACCGCCATGCGGGCGGTGGCGATCCACCCGACATCCTTCCCCGCCTGCCACCCATTTCCCCCCGCCATATTACTAAGCCGCGTGGACCGCGGCGGACGGAAAGACCGTCCGCCGCTTTTCCGCCTGGTAAACGAGTTAACCGGGCGGAAAAGGGTTTCATATGGTGGCGGTGTCTGTTAGACGCCGCCATCCATATTAGGATGTGGGCGGGAACATGCTTTTCCGTGGCGGCAAAAGCCATGTGGGAATGTCTTGTGGGGGCCTGTTGCGGGCTCCCAGGGACTCCGAGGGGTGGGAGGTTCACATGGGGGGTACCTATGGTACCCCCTGCACTTCACTGTACAACATGGCAGGCACCGCACGGTGCCTGTCATGTTGTGTATTGAAGTACGCAATGTGCATTTTTAGCATTGCGGCGGGCGGTGCTTTCTTCACCGCCCGCTGCAATGTTAAAAATCCAGGATGCGCCCGCCAGTGTGGCAGGCGCATCCTAATGGCCCCCACGGGACCGCCGGCAGGCGTTCCCGTTTTACTTCTGGATGGCGGGCGGACTTTGTCCGGATGTATGACGTTACAACGCATGCTTTTACAACGCATGCCATTACGACGCAGGTTTTACAACGCAAGTCGTTACAACGACTTGCGTTGGGGGGCGCTGGATAGTGAATAGTTTTATTTACTATTCCAACTCTAGTCCCCATGGATAGTAAGGAAGGTGTTGGGTAGTAATTAAACTATTCCCTATCCAAGAGCGCCCTCCAGCGCAATTCGTTGTAATGACTTGCGTTGTAAACATTGCGTCGTAATGGTAGTGCGTTGTAAAAGTTGCGTTGTAACGGATGTTTCCCTTTTGTCCACCCGCCATCTAAGCATGAGCGCTAAATCCGCTCCGCTCGCGGAATTTGCGAATTTTCGGTAAATTCGCGATCCGCGAACTCTCGCGAATTTACCGAAAATTCGCAATCCGCGAGCGGCGGATTCTTAGGTCAAAAGTTCAACCCTTGCTGGCCTGTTGTTGTAACTATTTTACGATGGCGCCGGCAAGCTGCCAGCGCCATCATAAAATAGTTAATAAATTAGCTTCAACAGGAAGCACTAATAGATAAAATCAAGCAGGCGCTCGTGCATCTGCTTTATTTTATCTATTCGCGCTTCCTGTTGAAGCTAATGTAGCAACTATTTTAGGATGGCGCTGGCAGCTTGCCGGCGCCATCGTAAAATAGTTTACAGGCAAGGCAGCTGTGCCCTCTTCCCAAAACGGTGGCGTCTTGTTGAATAAATATGAAGGGCAGGGTTCATTCTGGCACGATGGTCCTGGCACAAAATCAAACCTCAACCGGAAGCACTTACAGATATCATGTAAGCATGAGCCCTAGCTGAAGCTTAAATTCAGTGACTCATTTATCGGCCCCAAAAACAATCGTGAGCGTTGTCAAGGCTGGGCAGCTGTCTATGATCGGTATCTGACCTTTTATACACACAAGAGGCATGTGCACTCGCATGGAAGCCCCGCCCCAAATCCGCAATTACGAAAATCCGCAGATACGCGGATTTTGCGGATCCACGATCCGTGAATACGCAAATTCGTGAATCGTGGATCCGCAAAATCCGCCCATGCTTACCGCCATCCTAATGGAGCCCTTAGTGTTGTAAATTAAAAAGTAGATCATGTGATCTTACATGTTCTAAGAGCAGAAGCCACAAACTGGTGTTTTTATTGTAGAAAGGCTAGAAGCTAACTGCTGAATGGGACTATTAAAAAGGTATCAAAATAATTAAACCCAACCGGATGCTCACGTCTGATTTAATGTAATCTTTAAGTAAATGGAAACTAGAATTTTGCCACTCTGTAGCCCAAAGTTTTCCAGTGACTGTTTACGGTTGCTGAACACTATACAGCTTTCTGCTCTCTTGGAGGGAGGTGTGAATGACTCTCAGGAAGAAACATAAAACCTGTTGGAAGTGTTACTTTTCCATGGAAGGCCAAACAGGTTGTGAGCCCATAATGCAAGCTTTAAAGGGGAAGATTCTTTGGAGGGCAAATGATGGACACATATGAGAGGGACTGCTCTTTTTCCTGGTAGACAGGTTGGTGTTGGGAACAGAAAGAGGAAACCAGTTGCAGCGGCCAGGGCGGCTGATACCAGAACACGGGGGCTTCACAGTTCGATTCCTGGCACCGGCTGCAAGTTTGCCCATCACCTTGTGACTCTGGGCAATAGCTCGCTTAATCTTCACAATGGCCCCCAGAACCAAGACACGTCACCTAAGGTAGCTGCGTGCTTTACAAATGCTGGTATTATTATTATTATTATTATTAATATTATTATTATTATTATTATTATTATTATTATTATTATTATTATTATATCCCCTTAGGCAGTTGCACTTCCAGGGTGGGCTATTGAGCTCCACACACCAAGAGAGAGATCCTGCCATCTTGGGAGGAGGCAGAATATTGTATTCTGGGATAACTGGATATCATACTTGCAAGTCATCATCAGGTGGGATGGGACCTGGTAGCCCATTGGCTAGTAGTCACTGCATTCCCCATGGAGAATTTATGGGCACCAAATTGCTACCCAAACCTCAGATCACATGTGTACTAAAGAGTGGACGGATGAAGGATTGCCCTGAAGATCCCTAGAACAAGCAAAGAGAGGCTGCACCAATACTGGACTGCACCTGCTGTTCCTTGGGCTAGCATAGAGAAGACTGTGCCCGTGGTGCTCTGTTTGAGCAAAGGTAATCCCCAAACCTCAGACAGAAGAAGAGACTCCAAGAGTAAATTGGATGAATTCCTGTTACAGCTACAGGGTCACAAAAGCTGAAGAAGTCTGCTTTGGGGAGTTGGTAGCCAAGATTGCCTGACCGCCGCTGACAGTCGACATACAGCATAGAAGACCGAGTCCTGACCCTCAAAAGTTGCACCTGAGTGTGCTGGACCCAGTAGAGTGCAGTTTGGTCACCCAATTTGGGAGTTATCACTAGTTAAAGGGAACCAGTGGTTTTGCTGAAACTGGAGACGATTAGACCAATAGCCAAAGTTGTTTTGGCTGGATTTCAACTAATCTTCAAGGGACATTCACCCCCGTGGCTGAACACACCCCACCATAACAATGGATGGATGAGTAGCACCAGGAGCACCACCATCATCAGATCCTCGGCATCCTTTGGAATCTTCAGCATCCATTATCCCATGAATCAAGACCGCACCACTGAAGATCTCCTTTATAAATTGATGTTGGATTTCCTTTGTGTAATTTTTCTTTTTTATTCAACTGTTTTGATACTTCTAACTGCTTTCCACTTATTCCTTTGACAAAGCCTTACTGCTTGATGACACAGCTACCCAGGAATGATCTAAAGTTTTGCAAACAAGCCTGACTAGACCAAAGACAGATTTATGAGTTTATTACATAACCACACCTTATTATAAACCGCTTTCCTCACACTCACCCACTTCCCCATTGATATATGCACAATATCTGCTCAGTGGCTGACGTGGGCTCACCCATTCCAACATGATGTATGTTACAGTGGTGATCAAACGCTTAAATGGACTGACATATTATCCTATGCGTGGTAGTAAAATAAATGGAAGAATAACAGATCATTGATTGAAGTGACGTCAGCAATAGCCCCATGATGTATGCTATACTGGGTAGATGTAACATGTGATTGGCACAATAACCGATCAATGGCTGAAGTGTGCTCACCCATTTCCCAAACAATATATGCTATGCTGTTTGGAACTAAAATGCGAATGGCACAATATCTGATCTGTGGCTGAAGTACTCTGAACCCTTTCCGCATGATGTATGTTGTGGTAGATGGAAGAAAAATGTGAATGGCACAGTAACTGATCAATGGTTGAAGTTAGCTAACACATTGCCTTATACTGTGGAGGGCAGAAGCAACATGTAAATGACTTATTAAGTGATCAATGGCTAAAATGGGTTCAGTCATTGAACTAACATGACTGGCAAAATTGATTTGACTTCAGTCAAAGGCACACAAGTGGTCTTGCTTTTGGCTGCTTACCACCTTCTGCCTCTGTCAAAACATGACAGATGTTATGTCCACCATATTACAAGTACAATACAGTCAATGCACTGCACAAAACAGCAGTGAAAAGACATTCACCTGTCCACCAAACCCAAAGGCCCGTAAACGCTGATTTAGAGTTTTGGGAGTGGGTATTCCAGCTCAAAGGAAACAACCAATACAGGGCAGTCATTACAATGCACTGCAGAAATCCATTAATTTCCTACCACCCTGCATTTTCACACTTTTTTCACATTTTCACTTCTGATAAAAACACTAACCCAATTGTGTGGCTCTGGCGTGTGCCCACAACACAAAAGGCCCAATAATGCTACATTTAAACATCCCCAATAAGGGTAGCTGAAGTTTTTGGGCCTAGACTTGGCGACCACCCAGATATACCAACCCAACTTAGACATTAAACAATTGGGGTAGTCTAGGGTGGCATGCCTTGTGTTGATCTGTTGATAACTTCTTACCTCTCTTGGATCCTTGTATTTGCCTCATATTTCTTTGACAGAAGGTACAAGAATTTGCACATATCCACACAATTCCTACCCACCCAGCATTTAAAACATTTCGCCTGATAAAAACACTATTCCACCCTGTGTGACTGATCCTGCTGCCCATGATTGTAATGGATCAAATCAGGGAAAATGGGAGTCCTCCTATGTTTGACCTTGAGATGTTGTACCATCTAACATCTCACTTTCCACTGGACTTAAGCTAGGCTGGCTGATGAGGGGTGTTACCCCGAAACAGGTCCCAGGATGCTTGTTTCCCAGTGAAGACCTGGCTTGGCAGTTCGGGCTGGACTGTTCCTATGAGGCACAGGGTAAAGACTGATTTGCATATAGCTGGGTCTGAACTGGGGTGGCGAAGTGAGCTAAAGAACGAGGATGGATTCAACCCAGATCTGTGACTGGGGTGAGTGTCTGAAATGTTTCAGCGCTCTGTCCATCAACTCTTTGTGTTTGCTTTGTTCGCCCTAAGTTGGCAGGGTATGCCCAGACGTGGGTCACTTTGACACTGGTTTCAAGCTAGCCTGGCTGATGAGAGATGTTACCCCTAAACTGGTCCCAGGATGCTTGCTTCCGATCCAGTGAGGACCTGGATTGGCACTTCGGGCTGGACTGTTCCCATGAGGCACAGGGTCAAGACTAATTTGCATATAGCTGGGTCTGAACTGGGGTGGCGAAATGAGCTAAAGAACGATGAAGGATTCAACCCAGATCTGTGATTGGGTGTGAGTGTCTGAAAAATGTCAGCGCTTCGCCATCTTCTCCGTGTGTTTGAACCGTCTAACATCTCCCAGCTGTCCTCAAGTAAACCCATAAGTCCATTCATCAAGAAACTTTTTCTTGACAGTCCAAGCACAGCCCACTATCAGTCTGTGATATTATATGGTACTTGTGCTCTATAACAAGGATCCTACTTTTGCCAACTAGCCATTCATTCGTCGTACATGAGTAGAAATAAGTAGGAATTATGTCCAGTTGGTTATAAAATGATTAACTCATAATGCTGGTGCATGTAAATTCCTCCCCCTCTCACCAACAGTACTCAGTGAATGTAGAGCACATATGGAACATTCGTTGGTCTCCTTAGATGTGTCAAACATTCCTTTGGTGATGTGGGCACCACACACCTCTGTTAGAGGGCTCATTCTCATTTATGCTTGCAACTTCACTGAAGCATCATGAAGGAATAACATGGCTATCTAGATAACAAACAAACTGAGCAGGTTTATCAATGGTGAAGGTTGAATTATTTCTGAAATTCCATCATTCTGCAACATATTACCAAAGTGGTAAAAATGAATGTCTCTCTTGACAAGCGGTATTTTATATTTAACTAGCAGCCCGTCCCGACGTTGTCTGGGTATGAAACAGAATGTGTGCAATGTGTGTAATAGGCAAGGGAAATTTATTTTAAAATCTCGTGGTAGAGAACATTTTTAGCATGTAGTGTTACAATAGTGAGGCATGTGTGTGCAGATACTGTGTGTACCTCGGAGTAAGAAGTATTAGCAGATGTCTCTAGTGTGTGTTTCCACTTCCGTAGGTAAGCGTGTGTGAAAGTGCATTCAGTTGTAAATTTCGTGTCCCCGCTGGCACGCTGAATCGCATCATCCCCCGCTTGAGGCCCGGCTCCAGTTTTGTTTGATGTTGTGCTTGTGGTGTAAAGTCGTTGATGCAGAGAGTTGAGTGGGTGACAGCGCGCGCTGGAGACGCTGCACGTGTGGGAAAGTGCAGTCAGTTCAAAGGTTAGTGTCCCAGCAGGCGCGCTTAGTCACGTCATTCGCCGCCTGAGCCCGGCTCCAGCCCTGGTTGATGTTGTGCGCCTGGTGTCAAATCGTTTATGCAGAGAGTTGAGTGTGTGACAGCGCGCAGGAGATGCTGCAGTTAGTGTCCCCGCAGGCACAGTCCTTTATGCAGAGAGTTGACTGGCTGACAGCGCGCAGGATACTGTGCAGTTATTGTCCCCGCAGGCACGATCAGTCGCGTCTGCCCCCGCCTAATCCCCGGCAATTGCCGCGCCCATTGGCCACGCCCCAAGGCAAGCTTTTTTTGGGGGGATGTGCCGCGCGATTGTTGCCGGTTGTCGCGCCCATTGGCCACACCCCTTGCTGCCACGCAATTGCCGCGCCCATTGGCCTTGTTCATGCCCCAGCACACGCCCCCAGCACAACTCACATGTTTAAGGAACGCTTTTTTTTGTCGTCATGCCGCGCCACGACCACGCCCACAAGGGACTACTTTGCTGGTAAGGTTCTTTTACCTTTCAAATGTATATGGTGGGCATCTATATAGCCTATGTTCTTCTGCTGCAACTGCCCTTTCCAATGCTGTATTGGGTGTTGTGATTGGTGCTGTGGTTCCTGAGATTACCCGCCTCAAAGGTTTGGGCTCTCTCTTTATAATATTAGTATAGATAGTATAGATAGAGTACATTTTGCCAGTGAGATTCAAGCAGCACAGAGTGCCATGAAGGATGCCGACTGATTTAAAGAATGATGCTGCCAATAGGCTGGGCATAAGGTTCAACAGGACATCCTCAATTCGCTGGAATAGCACAATTGTTCTAGTTACAAAGGAAAGAAGCACACATCTGAAATAATAAGTGGATTACTCAGGACTTCACACGGTATGAATGAATAAAGAGAGTTTTTGTATAACCCATAGGGTGTACCTTTTGTCATAGAATGAGAGCCTTACTCATTTTAGGCATATATAATATCTTTCATACCAACATAATTCAAAGCATATGAGCGTATTTTGGTGGAAAGGTGTAAAATTGTAATGAAAAGGGATAATAGTAATCAAGTAAACATTTGTTTTTTAATGTAAATAAAGGACCAAGAGGTTCTGTGTTCATCCTTGGGAACCGCTGAAAGTAGTGGACACTAAATTGAATGCCATTGCAATAATCAATTGTTAGTAGCTGTGCATAGTTACTCAATGAAAATACTTTTAAAGGTGTATTAGTTTATTTGATATGTTTCTATGCCTACTGTTTTATGACTATGAACTGTGTTTTACATGTATATGTCCTTCTCTTTATGCTTTCTTTCAAGATAATCGAATAAAGCTGAGTATGACTATTACTTTGAAACCATATCGTCCTCATTTTCTCTGCTGCCCACAAGGTTCTCGACTAAAGCAACCCAATGAAAACCCTTTTCTGTGAAAAAAAAATTCTTTCAAGTCTGGTTTTAAACATCCTGCTGCTCCTGGAGCTCCTTTACCCTTTCTCCGAAGTTACCCGATGATTTCCTCTGTCCACTTGCCCACATGCCCCTGTTCCCTATGACCCCTCACTTTGACACTTTTTTTTATCTTTCCCGTTCCCTGAGTTCTCATTGTCTGGCTTCTAATCCCTTGCCTCAAACACCCTTTTATTTGTTAAGGTGAAGTCCCCCAAGTCTCCCTTCCTTTCTCCTCACATTTTTGTTTTTGACGAGATAGGTGTGGCTCACTTTCTCTTCATCTTTATGCTTCTTTCTTACTTACATTCCATGTCCTTGTGCCACTTTCATACTCCTGCATTTCTACTTACCTTATTAATTAGTTTGTTTTTTACAATGGGATGTTATACATTTTTCATTAGATCAAATGGTATTAATTTGTATTTAGGGCACTCTGTACACTTTAGTGGAGAAGGTACTATGTCACGACGAAGTACCATCTCTGCTAAAGCGAAGTTCATTCTACCTTATTTAGAGTTAGGTGGATCTTCAGTATCTAGATGGCACAGACTACTCTGCTTCCACCGCCTACATGCACCTCCAAAAGCCTGACGGAGTAAGGCCAGTCATAGGTTTGGACATGTGGTCGCCTGCCCTATGTAGTATGCCCATTTTTCACTGTCCATCCCCTCCAGGAATCAGTGAAATTTGCAAAATGACCCCCAAGTCATGGGAGAAATCGCCCATGGTGAGGGGATCGTTGTTTTATTCTATTTTCAAAAAGAAAATCCTCCTTTGGGATTTTCTTTTGAAAACTTAAAAAAAAGTTGAGGTTTAAATGCATCTACAGGAACCACCATGATGGCAATTTCTGTGAATGCAAGAGATGTCCGTTGTGTCGATGGACACCTCTAAATTTGGTGGGTGTGTACTCTCTCAAGGCAATGGCATATTTTTTCTCTATCGTCCTGACAGAGCAAATTCTCATCTACCAAGTTATA
This sequence comes from Lissotriton helveticus, assembly GCF_964261635.1. Classification (NCBI taxonomy): domain Eukaryota; kingdom Metazoa; phylum Chordata; class Amphibia; order Caudata; family Salamandridae; genus Lissotriton; species Lissotriton helveticus. The sequence goes on from NC_136058.1 coordinate 213,540,515, forward strand.
AATCAGGCCCATAGTAAGATCTGATTGAGGAGCCTAATGTAAAACACGGAGAATGGGCAGGTGAAGATTAGGAATAATGAACATCAGAAAGAAAGGGGGCATACCAACAATGAACCATTTTTCCTGAAAAAGAAAAGAAAATGTCTTTTGACACCTTTTGTCCAAGAGAACCCCCGGTCTCATCTTGCAAATCCTATTGGCTTGTAAAAAAGTATAGAGACCACTTGGAGCAACAAATTTACAAAACATCAATATGTATACGTTTAAACCAGCAGAAAGAATTGAGTCCCTTTTAAAACATTTAACATTTAATTGGAGGAATCAGGGCAATCATAACTCTTTGCCAATTGAGGGAGCATCATGAAATCTCGATGCAAGTGACCAAACTTGAAAATAATTTGGAGGTATCTAATTTTATGTAATTTTCAAATAATGTAGAGTACTTCAAGAAACAAGGTAGTTTGTTTAATTTTTTTAAATTTGGAACTAATTTGAAGATTTGTTTTTTGAAATTGGAAATTAGTGTCTCTTGCGTGATGGGTGATTTGAGTGTGGAGCATTGGTCATGCTTCCTTGCTTGGTAACTCCTTCTTATGTGTTCTGGTTCCCCATCAGGAAAGTACACAGCAGCAAAAAAACAGCAGTCCTGGCGGGGAAAGTCTCTTAAAATAGAGCGGACTCTTCTTTTTTGTCACTCTGCTGTCACTATACAATGCTTCCCCCCTCTCCCTGGGGCTCAGGAACAAAGAATTTGACAGATTTAGCATATGTCTCGTTCTAGCAACCTCTAAATATGACACTCAGGGCCTGATTACAATGTCAGGCGGACATGATCGGCATGGTCTTGGCACCAACCGACCTACGGTTGGTGGTCCCGACACACCCATTACAGTGCAACCACACATGGCGTGGTCACATACTCCAATTTCTCTTTGGGAGCTTGTGCTGCAGCCGTAAACGGTCCGTAGCACAATCTAACATGAAGAAATCGGAGATGGTGTTAATCCCTGCACTGTGTGTGCCTGCCACAACCAGAGGCCGTGGAGGAAGAGGGCCCCTGCTAGGGGCCGCCAAAGTTGTTTTCTGATAGGCTTTCCATGTCAGAAAGCTCGACATGGAAAGTCTCTTGGAAACCGACATTGTAATCCTGACGGCAGAAACGCCATCCTCAGGGATTACAGTGGGGCCTCTGACTGGCCGATTTGCTCCTTGAGCCTGTCAGAATCTAGCCCGAATGACCATCCGGTTTCACTTTCGACCGCCGTCGTTGTAATGTGGCACTCAAAAGTGAAACCGAAGATGTTGGTTGGAAAAACCATAGGTCGGAGGCTTTCCGACTGACATCAAAATAGGGTCCTCATTGTCCAGAAAAACATATTTTTAAAAATAAAATAAAATATATCTGAACACTATTAATCAATCATTAGCAAAAATAGGAGGACTTGGAAGAAAGTATTACTTAGGTTTGAGCTGTTCAAGCATAGGTATAACATAGAAGGTACATCACTTAAGTGCTTCTTTAGATTTTTGTTCAAAAGATGATAAAATTATTTTTTGGGTCCTTTTAGCAGGACCATGACTAAACGTTAAAGCTGTGCAGTCAGATGTCCAGTCAAAGGAGTAGCAGAGCTTGGCCTGCAGAAGACAGCCGACGTTGCATAAATGTTTCTGTAGTTCATTTCTATCCACTGGGTGATGTTTGAAGGGGATTCTATAGCCTGGTAACATTTTTATTTTTTAAATGTAATAACTGGACACAAAAACTTGGGTGAAAGAAACAAGTTGCATTTAGAAGTGAAAAGGTGATTCTAGAGTGTTAGGCACAAGAGTTCAGTTAGGTGAAAGGGTTAAAAAAGCTAGATGTAGGGGGAAATGCCACATAAAGAAATAATTAAAGAAAACAAACAGTATATTAATTTTGGATTAAACTAATATTAGAGTTCTGATATTAACAAGAAAATACTATATAAAACAGGAACCTGAAATTAATTCCTCTGAGAATAACCTCCTAAAATGAATTGCAAAAAGATAAATGGATCACAAGTTGTTATATTCCCAAATTTGGCACATGTAGCGAATCAGCTTGTTTCTTACATTGTCCTATTCTTCAGCAGTATCCTTTTTCACATATTTGTGGGCACAACAATGTTGGATTAGCTTCCCTGAAAAAAACTTGTTTACACATCTAGCTTCGCACAACACTATCACAAGGCCCTGAACATCATGTACATGGTCTCTTTTCACACTATGTACAAATGTCATCTCTATCATCATCCACGGGGCGAAAAGGCTATCCACATATCCATAACATCACTAAGCTATACGCACATCTCAAGGCTGCTTTTTATTATAAAAGATGAATATCCCAATAAATTAGCATAGGAGGCTCTTCTGCTGACACTGAGGGCCCGTGAATGCTGCAAATTCACCATGCAGCAGACTGACATCTTGTAAGGGGTGTTCAGTTTGTGATCAAGATGGGGTTCTTCATTCTTTCCCACGAGGTATTGGGGTTGGATCATCTCCCTTGGGGGGATTCTTGGCTCCACACCTGCACAAACTTTAGGTACACTTAGAGTAGGGTTCACATAGTAGGAGTATATTTGATTACTGCCTAGTTTTATATGCCAGCATATATACATTGTTTTACCACCATGGTAGAACTGTATCTACAATTCACACTTTTGGTGCTTGTAATGACTCTCATCGGCTTCTGTCTATCAATCATTGCAGCACATGTATTCTATACGAGGATAACGTTGGTTCAATAAATATATTGAAAATGTCCCACTGTGTATTCTCTGTATATTTCTCTGAGAAAAGGTAAGCATCGGTGACTGAGCGAAATTATCTGTACTGTTTCCATGATCCTTGAGGGGTCGGGTTGTCATGTTCAGTGGTTGCCAGAATCCATTCGCTTCTGGTAGGTTAGGGGGGCTTACGGTGGCATTGTGAGCCAGCTGGTCTGTCGGCCAACATATCCTGCAGGGATGTCCAGAATCAGGCGTCGCATACAGCCCCTATGACATGGAGATATGTTTAAATCAGCATGAAATAAATGTAAATAAGAAGCATATGCCTCTTGTTGGCGGGTCGTGTAACAAAAACGGCCCCCAGGGGCCCAAAACCGGCCCCCACCCGTGCGGCGCACCAGGGGATTGCCAGGTGCCCGCTATGGCCAGCACCTGGATGCAGCACCCACTCATAGTGTTTATCCGTGTCTTCTTTGATTTCTATCACCAAATGTGGAATGATGTATAATAATGTATTTTACAATGAAATTATAGTAGAAAAAATATTTTTTACAAATATTTGTAGTAATTATGGCCCTTATTATGATGTTGGGCGGACCGCTAGTGACAGGACGTCGATGGTGGTCCTCCCGACATACGGGACATCAGTCCAACTGCTACATTATGATTCAGGAGGACAGACCATTGATGGATGGAGGACAGACCATCACCTCTGACAGGATCTACTGATCCCGAAGGGGTGGCGGTCGGAATCGTGATCCTGAATGAAGGCGACGCCTTGCACCTGCACCTCTAAACCTGTGGTAGAACCGCCTGCCAGATTAGGAGTTTTCTTCTGTTTGGAGGCCGTTTTTTTGGTGTTCCCGTGGCGTTGTCTATAAAATATCAGAACCTGCATGGCGTGGACTGCTGCAGTCCATGTCATGCAGGTATTGAGGTTCATGCAAACAGGCGGGCACAACATGTGCCCCCCTGCATGCACCCCACGGCGAAGAAACACCCGGGGGGCCCTGTAGGCCCCCAATTGTTTCCTCACTGCCACAGTTTTCATGGCGGTCGCAGCCTCATGAAATGTGCGGCGGTGAGGAAGCTTGTAATATGTTTGGTGGGGCTGCAGGGGCCAACCAGGTTACGGCCCAAAGACGACCGCCAGGGAGGTCTGATTCCTGGTGGATTTGGTGGTCCGAGGTTGGCCTGACCGCCATGGTTGTAATAGGGTGGTCGAAAGACCACCACCACTGTGCCACCGTGATTCAGGCTGCCCGTGGACCACCAGACTCATAATAAGGTCCTAAGATTCTAGAGCTTGTGTGTTGCTTTCTGTGACTGAGGTATTCCTTGGGGAAGAGGAGGTGAGTAAGTGGATTAGTTTCATTTTTTTGCTTAATGTAAGTATGTTTAGGGACTTTTGGAATTTGTGAATAGCATCCGTGAGGCGATCATTGCCTTAACGTAGGTGAAAATCTCTGTGTGAGCACATTTCCACACTGAAATTTCTCTTTGTGAATAGACTTCTACATGTAGTTAAATTGAAAGTGTATTTAATATTTCTAAATTTAGCTCAATTACAGCAGGACACCAGGAAAACATTGACCCATTTTAAATTACTCCCACAGTCAGACTTATAGGGTGTAATTTACTGTTTGCCAGAGCGGACACCACATTCAGAATTGGTCAATGGCAGACTGAATGATGGTGGAGCCTCAACCAGCTCCACCACCATTCGATCTGCAAATAGTTGTTTGGACAAAATAATGCATTGTAGATATCATGAGATTGAAATATCAGAAATAAAATATTGAGATACAAACAAATCATGATTCATAAATATCATTGTCAAGAATATTTGTTTTGTAATTTTAAATGATTTAGAAGTTTTTGTTCAACTGTTAACAGTAATTTATAGTGTTGTAGTGGGTGATTGGGTTTGTTGGAGGATAAAGTGGTAAGTTAATTAAGTAAATAATTGTTATTTAATACTTTTATTTATTTTTTTATTAATTATATGATTGATATTAATGATGTAATAATGATTTCTTTTAGCTATATTTTTAGGTGCAGGCTTCTGGGCCTTGTAGGAGTATTGGGTGGGAAATTAATTAGGCAATAAATAAAACACATTTATTCATTTTTCATTCATTTTTCATTGATTGTGAAATAAAAAAATGGTGCTATACCTATTTATGTTAGTTTCATTTTAGGTATGGGCTGCTAGGTTATTATTTAGTAATATTTTTTAAATAGTAAATAATTATTCTTATAGTAGTAAGTAGTTATTTAAATTGATAATTTATTTTTCCTATTGTTGCACAGACTGGAGTAGGAATGTAATAGAAAATCTTACTCTTCCGAAGTCCAACACTTTCCCTAATGTTGCAGAAACTGTAATGGTAATAGACCATTTTACCCCTTCGAAGTCCAACACTTTCTTTACTAATATTTGGAGTGGGAAAAGTAAATGTAACCCCTCCGAAGTCCAACATTTTCCCTACTGCTACAGTGACTGAAGTGGGAAGAGTAAATGTAACCCTTCTAAAGTCTTACATTTCCCTATTGCTGCTTAAACTGGAATGTGAATAGTAAATGTAACTCCTCAGAAGTCCAACGCCTTCCCTGCTGTCATTTATTTATATATATATATATATATACAGAGTGTTTCGTGGAATTTATGTAATTTAGATTATATTAATGTTATGTACTTAAATATTTAAGATTTACTACTTTATTTATACACTAGAAAAACAATATTTTTGTATGTTTTTGGATGATATTAGTGTTAACAGAAATGTTATTTTCAATGTTTTTGTACTTAACACCTTGACTGGGGCGCGAATTCTGCCGCAGTGCTGGTGAAATAATGAGTGGGCGGGGTTCGGCTGGCCCCCGGCCGTCCTCCGCACATGCCCATTGTAACGGAAGGGATTAACATTATAAGTAATGGGGGACAATATTTTGGTAAACTATTTTTGACACAATATTTGTATCCAACAATATTGTTTACCTCAATATTATGTCAGTGATCCATGCAAATAGAAGCCATTATGTACTTACTTCGGCACATATGCATTACATTGTCTTTTTTATTTATTTTCTTTGTATTCGGTTTTCAAAATCGTACACAACAATGTCAAAAACAAAACATAAACAATGCTGCACGTACATCAAGTCCACCGCTTCCAGCAAGTGGCTGTTGCTCAAAGTTATGAATAGTGTATTATCCCTCAAGAAGAAGGCTACCTTTGTTAGTCATCTATTCATCCCAGATCTCCTTATGTTTCTCTGGGCAGCCATTGGATTTATACATGGGGTTTTCCACCAAGGCACAATAGTTTGTCCGATGTGTTCATTTGTTGATTGGCGGGGCTGCGTAACATGCCAATGTCTTTCTCTGTCTCTTTTGCCTACAATGGCTCCCTCCTCATTCGTCCATCTGCCCTAATAGGATCAACTTCAGTTCCGGTGTTATTGTCTTAGCAGCACTTTATGATAGAAAGGTGCAACTGTTCTAACAGTACATTTGTATGTTGGACAATCCCCTATCATGTGATAGAAGGTGCCTGGGGCTTGTTGACATCTCAGGCACCATGTGAGAGAATTGACCTTCATCCTATGTAGCTGTGTCGGAATATAGTAAACACAATGCAAGTATTTCAGTTGAATTAGCTGCAGTTTAGCTGGTATCTCAAGCACTCTGGGTGCCATCCTGGCCTCCACTCAGTCCTCCTCCTCTAAGGGAGGCACATCTCATATCTATCTTCCCAGTAGTGCAGCCATTCAAGTTGGGGGCAGGCCCGGACTGGCCATAGCGGGCACCAGGCAATCCCCCGGTGCGCCGCAAGAGTGGGGGGCGGTTTTGAGCCCTTGGGGGCCGATTTTGTTACAGGGCCGTTTTTGCAGCATAGCTGCAAAATCGGCCCTACAACAAAATCGGCCGAAAACCGGCCCTAGCAAAGCGCTCGGCGGCAACTCCAACCCCCCCGAGTGGGGAGGGGGGGGCTGGCCGAGCACTTTGCCAAGGCCGGTTTTGGTTCCCAGTCCGGCCCTGGTTGGGGGCATTCATTACAAACGTGTAATTTAATGTGGAGATGTCTGTCTTACCCATTTTTGCCTCAGTGACATGTGCCTCCAGAGGACTGCATTGTGCGAGATGTGCAGGGAGTCCAGGGACATCTCGAGTGTGTGGCACAGTTATACATGTTGATAAAATTGTGGCTTGTGCATTGAGTACATTTTAGCTAGTTTTTATAATGTGCATATTGAGTAGCCCTCACCGATACTTATCTCAGTTTTGATATACCAATGTTGTCCCACATACAGAAACCCTTGAGTGGACCCACTTGCTAAAGCCAGCTCACGACCCACAGCTGTATTTCTGCTATTGGGAAACAATGCCACCTGATCCATCGTACTGTCCAATGCCAACATGTAGGAGATGTTTGTGTTGCAGGTGGAACGGATGTAGGTATATTTGAGCTGTAGAGAAGGTTGAATATGCCACGGTGTTGAAGAGTGTCGATTTCTGCTGCTATAAAGGGGTCATCCTGTGAAAAAGGCAATCATTTATGGGGGCCAGGTGGCTAGCCGGGCAATACCCCTAGTACTGAGTGTTTGAATTACTGGTCCCACTTGTCCTTATTCACTTAGGAAGATGTTGCATTGGGTCATAAAATGATACATAAGAGGTCGTCTCACCCACAACTCATCATGTCATGCTTTATCATCAGTGACCTCTCACTCTGGGGTAGGATATGCCGCTCCAACCGACTCATCCGAAGTACATGGACTTGGGATTTCTTAAATATCAATTTTCAGGACAAATGCAGTGGTCCAGTTGAAGTCTCAAAAGTTAAAAAATACCTAGGGATATACATGCAGACTGTCCTTTATAATCATCTGACCATCAAAGATGTATAGACTACCAACATGTTTCAACCTATATTTAATGCCAAAACTGATTACAGGTCTTCTTCAGGGTATTTGAGCTCCATACCTATACTACTCATTCGCGGCATGCAGAGTAGAAGGAAAAACATTCCATACCACAAACACGTCTAATTGGAGGCAAATCTGTCAAGATGAATGGAACCCAAGACACATTTCAATTAATGATCAGCAACAGTAGTGTAGACCACAATGACCAATCCATTTCTTTGAACATTTCCTTGTGATTAGTCTATTAAAGTCATTGTTATCCTAAAGCTCACATGAATTTAAAATAATCACCACTGAATGTACACCACAAAAACTGTAAACCCTATCAAAGGTCTGCAAATTCGGATGCCTTTCACCTGAAAGAAATATGCAAAGACACAACAAATATTAATATATCTCAGTCATTGTACTCACGTCTAGGACTGGTATGAAATGACGTAACCACATTAACTAAACTAATGGCTTCATGCTTCAGTGTGGGGGAGTGCCTCCTCTGTAGTCACGAATTCATCAAGAGTGTGATGCATCCAATGCACCTATTCAGGCCCCCAGCCACTGGTGTAATAAAAGCGTATATACCTCGCAGAAGGTGGGATTAAATACCAAGATCTCAGGAAATATGCATCACAAAGGACAAAGGTCAACTCTACGTATAAAGCAACAGTAGTTGCTGGCACAAGAGTCCTATGTACTTGAAGTCCAATTCACAAGATATCAGCAGCGCTAGTGTAATGTTTCCATGACACCTCAGGCAGTCCATTAGTTTTGTAACAGCTTCCATATAATGTCAAGAACTGCCCAGGCAGCTAATACTGCCCAGAAATACATCTGTATGCCTGTTAGTAAGTACCATGGGCACTCATGGGACTTGTGGTCCCAACTAATAGCCTTTGTGTGGGTTCCTTCTGTGCAGTGCACACAAACCCTGTGATGTCAGAACCATCCTGCCCATTTTTCCTGACACCAAGAGCCCATTGTACCAAGGCACAAGCTCTCTTGAAACATGTATTCCCAACTGTTGGTATTAATGAGGATCACTTGTGTGCAACCTACATGAGCCCTAAATGGACAGAAATACTCATGATTCTAATACCTGGTGCTCCTTTCAAATTTTGGGAATCTCTTTCAGACATATAGTCCCTTATCCAGGAAAAATAACAGGGGTTACTTAACTCTGAATATTACTTGGAGCCCATTCAAGGACTTCCAAGATGGCAGAGAGTGAAGTTGGTCACTGTGCTATTTGCGCACTGACCACATTTTTAGCCAGTAATTTAGCACAGCCTCTGCCATCACTCAATGGGGCCAAAACATTACCACTATTAGGTTGGTTTTCAGTAATACCAAGGTATACCGTATACACTTAGGATTATCCTGATGTGAACGTGATTGGGCATTTTTGTATGCACACACCTTTATTAAAACAAACCCCTAGTAGATTTGGTTTTCAGTCCTGAAGAATTGCCTCGATCAATAACAACTTTAGTTGGCAAGAAACATGTTAAACCTTTTATACACAACTCTATGAGCTTGATCAGACCATTATATTCACATCCAGCCACCCACTGCTTTTAACTATAACAAGAAGACCCATATATTACATTTATCAGGGTACCTCCAAGTTACTTTTAATTCACACCACAGCAATATGCAACTATTTACACCCAGAGCACTGACACTCATACTTCACAAACGGCATCTAGGTGTGTGAGGGCCATACTCCTGAGCTATCAGATCCCCTGTTTTTCAGTTCATTACCGACCTTATTTCTGTTGCACTTTTCACTTCTCTTGATAGGAACTGCATACTCTACTGATTGACAAATTCTCAATATGTCATCGATATAGCATTTTCATAGCACTATATTGTCCAGGTGCAGGTTGAGATCGTTATTGATATACTGCTTCTCAAAGGAGTGTACATATAAACAGGCGACAGTACTACAGCCCAGTAATATAACTGCTTATCCGTGAGGTGCCGCTCGCTAGCCGGAGTGACCTGCGGAATCTCTTTCTGGCAATCTTGGGAGCCTGCCTGTCCCCTGTCCAGCGCTTATTCGAGGCGCTAACCTGAGGAGGAGGAGGAGGAACGCAAAGGCATTGGGGCACTGTTGGTCACCGAGGATGGGGCCGGGACTGCGAGGCCCAGCATTCCAAGCGGCCATGCAATCGCCGCAGCTGGAGCCTCTTCCCCGCCCCACCTCTTCCTATTTAATCTCACCACTCGCCGCGCACGCGGAACGCGCACCGGGACGAAGCCCGGACTAAGGGCGGACAGTCTGTGACAGTCCGGGACTGTCCACGACTGGGCAGGGCCAGGACCTTTGACCGTCGCTGCCGAGGGACACCTGTGGTATATAACCAGTGACACTTAATTTTATTTTTTATACATATTGTGGACTACCTGTGCTTTTGCTTCACTTGAAGCCGCTATCTACTGCCTAAGTACAGGGTTACTGAGTGTAAGTGTATCATTAGCTACCTGTGCGCACTATGTCAAAGCAAAAGACTCCCTCAGTAACCAATACTATGGACAATTACTTAGTGCAGGTTGTGAGCCAAATCAACACCAATAGAAGGATGTCACTGGGGCTGAGCTCCTCCCCCATCACCACACAGAGTTCCCTGCTCGAATCTTCTCAAGTAGAACCTCCGGTACAGGCTAACAGTAGCGACGCCCTAGTTATTGTTTATCCTACAAATGATACCTCGGAACAAAGTATACCTCCCATTGTTGACCTTGAAAATGATTCAGAAGCGCTGCCAAACATGATAGAAGAAAATTCCCCGCCCCCTGTGCCTGTAACTAGAGCGGTCAGAGCGTGCAGAAAAGGCCAGATAAAGCGCGGCGGGTCACGCTCGGGTAGAAAAAGGATAGCTTCACCACCCAAAAACATGGTTACAAATGAAGTAAATGGGGTGGATGGTGGGAAGGTGATCATGGAAGATGAGCAACTGAAGAAACTAGTGAATATGTTTGAATCCAAAATTAAGTGTATCAATAAACCACTGGTAGCTAAAATTGACCAGCTAAAAGTAGAGGTAAACAGACTAGGAGGACTCCTAAACAAGACGGTGGAGGAGGTGGGCAACATATCAGACATAGTTTCAAGTAGAGTGGAAACTAACAAGGAGCTCACTGGGAGTATGGAGGGGAGTGGGGAGAAAGTGGTATTGAGTCCTCCCCCATCCAGCCCACGGTACATAAAGGTGCCCAGGCAATGGCAAAAGAAGACCCTCCATTAATACCTACTGCATCAAGGCCTGAGAAAGGCTCTGTCCAACTCATTGTAGAGGCTTCGCCCCTTGTTCTGGTCTTGGCCAATGTTCCCCCCTTGAAGCCAGGCCAGGTGGAATCTACATCTTCTTTGATCAGTAAAGCAGTGCATTGGCTATCGAATAATATGTTGATATCTCCTTGGGGTAAACAGCAGCTAGCTGGGGAAGTCAACATGGCAAGAAGGGTAGACTGGATAGTGAATAGCCCGAAAAAATTTGGAGGGGATTGTGTAGTTCTGAATTTTACAGGCCCGGGTGTTCTCCCTAGTGTTTTGTCAAATATATTCCCCCCACAACGTAGGAGCACTGATATAATCCCACTAACACTTGATTTTTTCTATTGCAGAGGTAGCATAGCGAATCCTAGCATATTAAGGACTAAGTGGAATTCGGTGTCAAATGGGTGGGGCAGGGGTGTCCAAACCAGCGAATGGGGAATTAGTCTTGAAAATAGGTTTGCGGCACTGTCAGACCTAAACGAATGTGATTAACTCGGGAGGGCTGATAGCGTCGTGTTTAAAGAATTAGCTGAGCCTGGTAGAATGTGTGCTCCCATAATTGAGGGGATTACTCTCACTAATTTAAGGTCTACTACCCGAGTAAAAAGGGGGTGCGATTCTAATTCTACAGGGAAGAAAATAGAGAGTAAAGATCCCGAAGAGAAGACCTGCTACAACCTATTAGAGACATGTATTACTCCTGGGTTAGAGGTACCTCCACTAGAACCATCAGGTTTTCCATCTATTAATATAGAACCTTAATTGGGATTGGAGGTTGAATCCCAAGGAATGTTAACAACCAAGGAACCTTCTTGCTGCCCAGGAGCTGAGGCTGGGTTGTCCTTTCTTTCTTGTTAACAAGCTAACTTCCCCAGAATGGTGCAATTTTGTCGACAAATTCAACATCATTCTGTTTCAGGAAACGTGGTCATTGATTCCAGTACATCGTTTTGGGTTTCTTAACTTCCAGGTACCAGCCACAAAAAACCCTAAAGGTCGACCATCAGGGGGCTTGATAATCTGGATTCGCCAATCATTATGTTGTAGTATCCAGCAACGAAGTTCCCTATCAAATGACATTTTGTCAGTTAATATTACATGGGCGAATGGCCAGGAGGTGGCTATTTTTAACATCTATGCTAGGGGATTGGTGGGGGGCCAAACATCTGAAGTAATCACAGCCCTTGACCACGAGCTTGAGGCGCTCCCAACCCAGCTGTCTATCATTGTGGGGGGAGATGTAAACACTACTTTCGAACCATTTGGTCAAGAGGACCAAATTCTTGTCGCTGAAGAGGACAGCAGATGGGGCATCCCCCAACTTGAACTACCCGCAGTTAAAAGATGGACAACAGTGGCCATCCAATTGAAGGCTCTATGTCTAGCGAGAGGCCTTAGAGCAGCTAATGGACGTACTCCATCGGATCGCCAGGGGGAGAAAACATTTAACAATGGTAGGTTTTCAAGTAGAATAGATTACTTCCTGGTGGATATCAGAGAATGGCATAGGCTGATTGATATGACTGTAGAAAATAGGATGGAGAGTGACCATAACCCTCTTTGTATGGATATCCAAGCACAAGTGGGGTTGAGAGAACCAAAATCAGTGGGCGGCAAAGTTACCCTAGATATTGTAGCCTCGAACAATCTGCGCCATATAAAATGGGGTAGATTGATTGAGAACCCGGAGAGACTGGAGGAACTTAAAAAAGTAGTGGTTGAAGAAGTGGGCAAGATAAACACACACAGCAAAGAGCAAAATTTTTCTGAAATTATGCTATAGACTCACAGTAAACTTTTTACTAAGCTTCAAGGGTTCTTCATGAAGGCCATAAAATCAAATAAGGCTAACAAAAACTTACCTAAGATGGGGTGGTATAATCAGTCCTGTAAAATGGCCCGCCAGAATCTTAGTAGTGAACTTAGAAGCAGGAATCTCTCAGGTGTGAGAAAAGCGAGGGATAAATATAGGAAGGCCCAGAAAGATGCCAAGAAACAGTGGGACGAGGATCACTGGCGTGATCTGAAACACGCCTGTGCATCAAAGGACCACGGGCAATTCTGGGCTATAGTCAAGTGGGATAGAGGAGGGATAGCACAACCCCCGCAAAATAACGTTGCTAAAAAGCAGTGGGTGGACTTCTTCAAACCACAATATGCTCGTGATTTAGTTGAAGAAGAGTGTACACTACCACCTACAGTTTTTTATCAATGTCAGCTATTCACCACAAAAGACGTTAGTATGGCGCTGGAATGTGTGACAGGGGGCAGAGCCCCAGGAATGGATGGCATACCCGCTGATGTGTTCTTAAGTGATCGATTGTCTTGGTGTCAGTATTTCGAGTGGTTAGCTAATTCTGTGGCCAGGGGTGCACCAATACCGACCTCATGGAAGGGTGCCGAAATAATTCCGGTTTTTAAAAAGGGAGACAAATCACTACCTAGTAATTATAGACCTATCAGTCTTATAGACTCGGCACAAAAACTAATAGGTCGACTAGTGCAAAATAAATTACAATTATGGATAGAAGAAAAAGACCCCAGAATGTCCCCATATCAAGCTGGTTTTCGCCCCTGTACAAGTTCAGTTGATCAGGTTTTCTTTTTTATAGCTCTTTACTGGAAGAACATGGCCCTAACCAACGGGACCCTTTATGCTGTTTTTGTAGATCTAAAATTAACTTTTGATTTAGTCCCTCGTTCTAAACTTTGAAGTGTACTTGCTGAAGCTGGGCTGGGCTCGGAAATGTTGACACTTCTTATCCGCTTACACGAGAACAATTATGCAAGAATTAGGTGGGGGGCCCAGGGCGAGGTGACCGACTCTTTCCCTGTTGAACGTGGTGTCCGGCAGGGGTGTGTCCTGGCACCCACACTGTTTTCTATATACATCAATGGAATAGTGGAATACCTAAGCCGCTCCCCCACTGATGCTCCGGTATTAGCAGGAGCACGCGTGCCAGTCCTCATGTTTGCGGACGACACGCTGATAGTTTCTCGAACTCCGAGTGGGCTTCAGAAGGCAGTTAATGCATTCAGTGAGTTCTGTCAGACGCGTGGACTTGAGATAAACACCTCCAAAACTAAGTTCATGTGCCTGAACCAGCGGAAAACATTTAAAGGCACCATTAATTACAATGGAACTCCTTTAGAACAGGTTGAGGCCTTTACGTATCTAGGAATATCCCTGCAGTATAATATGAGATGGAAAAATCACATTGATATGGCTGTCTTAAAATTCCATCAGTTGGCGGGCGTAGTGGCACTCAAGCACAAAGCTTCACTGACTAAGCCAATTACCCCCGCTTTAGAAATTTATAACATGAAGGTGATAAGTGCCTCCCTGTATGGTTCAGAATTATGGGGATTCTCCAATCTCAAACAGTTAACTTTGGCGGAGAATAGGTTCCTACGCCGCCTAGTGGGGGTTCCCCAAAGTACTCCAACTGTCCCATTAGCATATGATCTTGGAAGGAAGAACATAGAGGATTTGGCTCGGTTACGACCTTTATTATATTGGAGACGGATCATGACAACCCCTGAACTAGCTCACTATGCCACTGCCCTGAAGGACATTATCAGGGCAGATCGCTTTCATTCAATTCTATGGCTTAAAGAACTAAGGGGTATGTTAATTAAGCTGGAACTAGATCATCTATGGATTAATCCCAATGCCTTAAGTTTTCCTTCAAAGGCAACTTTGAAAAAAATGTACTGGGATATGGTCTGGTCGATTGCTTATGGTTCCGTATCCAACACTAACCTAACCGGTCGTTTTCTTGATATCAAACCTATTCCAACATGTGAGCCTTACTGGGACATTATCGAAAGGCCGTTCGATAGAAAATTGTATTTTCAATTCAGAACCGGGACCCTTCCTCTAAAGGCATTTACTCATAAATGGTCACCAACCCAGGATGACAAATGCCACTATTGTAAAGATTTAATTGAGAACATTTCGCACCTGCTATTTGTTGTCACCTTTATGTAAATCCCCGTCGTAAGTGGATAAAACCAGTGTGTCTAAACATAGGAACACGTAGGTACATTGAGGCGTTAAGATTATTAGAATCAGATTGCTCACCTTGCATGGCGATTGCCATTGCAAAATTTTTAGGGTGGGCTTGGATTATACGCTCCCGCTTTCTGCAGCTCCCAGATGCTACCCAATGATTTTTATGACACCATTTCATGTATGTTCAACTTTCTGATCAATTTCTTTTTGTATTGCTTGTAATTATTTTGTATAAATTGTTTTTATCTTGGAAAGTGACAGCACAATGGTTTAATGACTTTTTAGATTAATTTTGTTGTATTTATAATGTAGTGTTAGGATGTATATCGCTTTTATGACATGCTGTCGAATAAAGCTTTGAAATTTGATTTGCTTATCTGTGATTACCAAACTCCCATTGTATGGGTTCAGAACACATCTGCAGCAAGAGATGCGGGGCTAACCCGATTTATTAAAGGAGAGATGTTAGGGTCCCATGCCTGTTGTTGAATGATGGTAATATGCATCCCTAGGTATTTGAAGTGCTAAGTCTCCCTTTGTATTGAGAAGGAGGCATTAATGTCTATTTGAAGGTCAGTTAAAGAGATGAAGGTGGATTTGGGCAAATTCACGGTTAGGCCTGATGCATGTGTATAGATAGAAAATAGGAAGAGATATTTTGAGGTCTCTAATAAAGAGTAGGAGGTCGTCTGCATACATCGACAACCTGTCCACGCGTTTATCTGGCCAGCGTAGTCTCCTAAACTGAGCATCTCGACGATCAACTCAGCTAGGGTCTCCATGATGAGGGCAAATAGGAACACCAAAAGGGGGCTGCCCTGTCTCGTTCCTCGTTCAATTTTAAAGGTAACCGAGTGTTCTCTATTCACCCTGACCTTTGCCCATGGTTTTACATATAATACTTGGACATAGTGGTGAAAGTGTGGACCAAAGGTCAGATAGTAGAATAGGCAAAACATATATTGTCAGCAGATAGAGTTGCATACTTTTTCAAAATCAATTGATGAATGAGGGTTCTATGCTCTGTAGAGTGGGTAGACAAGGCAATTGCATTATGCAGGCATTGGAGGCAATGACAGGTGCATTGACAGGTGCTATGCCCTGACCTAAAGCCATTGTGGTCTGGGTGCACAGATATTTGGCTAACACATTGGCCAGAATGTTGGTCTCCATATTAATAATGGAGATGGTTCTTTATCAGTCACTTTGGTTTCTGGCTCACCAAGATTGTGAGTCCCCTTAAGTCATTTAGGAGCTCCTCGATCTCAGAGCATCATTGTACATGTCCAGCAGTGGTAAAATCAATTGTGATGCATGCTTTTTGTACAGTGCCAGTGGGAAGCCTCTGGGGCTGGGAGTTTTCCCAACCAGAAGCATCTGAATGGCCTCCTGCATTTCTCTGGCGGTCAGTGGTTCGTCCAGCTCCCATCCGCCTGAGAGTTGAGAATCAATCAGGACTTCGATGATCAGGTTACCCCACACAGCCATGGGAACTTGGCGCTCTTGTCAAGGTGTAGGTAGTAGGCTGTGAATTCCTGTGCTATAGGGCAAGAGGTCGTGAGTGATAAGTCCATCTCTGTGGTCAGGTGTAGGCCCACCCAGACTACTTCTTACCTGTTCACTTGCCAGTGTAAGAGTTTCACAACCTTTTCCCCTAATTCGTTAAGCTCATATTGGGCCCGATTCACAGAACTAACTTAAGACAAAATCCTAAACTTACTACCATTTTCGTATTCACAGAAGTCACTTACTCATTTTGGTATTCCCAGAAGACACTTACTCATTTCGGTATTCACAGAAGTTAGGACTCCTAAGTTTAGGACTCCTAAATGCATTCTGTGAATACCGAAAGTCTTAAAATTAGGATTTTTCTCAATTTAGTAGTAGTAAAGTTAGGACTCCATGTTGTAGCGTGGACTCAGATGGCAATGGGCGCTTCATCCAGCTGTGATTCAAGAGAGGGCACCATGGCATGAGCAGCATAGTCTCCCTCATGGTCAGATCGTGAGAAGGTACCACAATGCCTCCATCTTTTTTGACCTCGGGCGACTCCTTGAATGTTTTATTTTTGCTTCATTTCCCTGAGGAGCATTCGCTTCCCACAGTGGTTGCGGTCTGCTTGACAGGGGATGTTGTTTCATTGCCCATGTCCAGGATGGGCCTGGGATCTCCAAGAAGAAAGATCCAGAGTTGTGGATCACTTTAAGCCTTGCTGGGAAGAGGAGCATGTACTGGATTCCATAGGCACCCAAAGTGTAGTTTGACCTTCTTGTAGGATCCCCATCGCAGCTAAACCAAGTGAGTGTAGTCCAAGAACAACAATATTCGGCCTGACTGGAATTAGAGGCCCCCAAGCCTGTGTGCCTCTCTGACTAATGCATCTCTGTCTCTGTAGTTCCAGAACTTGATAATCAGCGAGTGAGAGGATGCCCCCAGAGGAGGGTTTTGTGCCAAGGAGCGGTAAGCCCTTTCCACTACAAAGCAATGGGA
Source organism: Lissotriton helveticus (assembly GCF_964261635.1). Lineage (NCBI taxonomy): Eukaryota > Metazoa > Chordata > Amphibia > Caudata > Salamandridae > Lissotriton > Lissotriton helveticus. The sequence goes on from NC_136058.1 coordinate 213,557,982, forward strand.
AAATGATGATGTGGGCATCCAGGTGGCATACAGGTCTCCAGAAAGCACTCAGGAAGATGAAATTTGTGATCTCTACACTTGTCTTCCTCTAACTTGGCCTCCAGGAGTTCGGATCCATGTGAGAGTTGCAAGAACGTTATTTGTAGTTCCTTCACTGTAGCCTCCAGTTCAGATACATGACCCTCAGACTCAGTCACTCTTTCCACCACTCCTTGCAGATCTTGTAGGAGGAAGGGGACCTAATGTTTTTTAACTCCAGTGCAGTGCTGGATGCCTGCAAAATAGTGTTGTACTGGTGGGGCACTCAGATGTTGCAGAGAGGCATGCTTGTTAAGGAGGCCCTTGGGACCCTGTTGCTGGTGCTGTGTACTTGTCTATCTTGGCCTGAGTTGAGGAAGGCTGGGGTCTGTAGATCCTCGAACAATTGGAATATTAAGGAGTAATTGAAACTTGTGTGTCACCGATGAATAACCCACTTTTTACAGTGACCAAGCCTGACGGTTCGTACCGTTTGGTATTGGATTACCGGCATTTGAACTCACAGTGCCGTACCTGTGCAGTACAGAATACCCACGGCTCTGCTTTAGTGGATGGTCTTGTGCGCAAAAGGTTTAAAACCACACTTGACATATCCAATGTTTTTTTTGCCCACAATTTGTCTGGACTGAGTTCCCAGTGGACCAGTTTTACCAGTGGCGGCAAACCACGCCAATTTAAATGCCTGGCCAAGGGCTATAAGAATAGTCCAGGTGTGTTTACTGCCCGCATTGTCTCTCTTTTGGCGAGAGTTGACCCGGATGCATGTTCGTATGTGGATGACATCTATCTCACAGACGACAAAATTTGGACGCATCTGTGTCGCGTTGACCGCATTATTTGTAATTTTGCGGACTTCGGTTACAAATTCAACTTTGCAAAGTCTCACATTGCAGAGTACACAGTGTTGTACTTGGGCTATGAGCTCAACAATGAAGGTCAAGGATTGGCTCCGCACTTCTTGGAGAAATGCGCACAACTGCGCGCTCCTACAACATTGAAGAAATTACAGTCCTTGCCGGGCGTACATATATTCCCAAATATGCCAAGCGTATCAAGCCATTGTGTGCTTTGATACAACCTACTTTTACCAAACCGTGCTGGCTGCCTGAACATTCAGCCATTTTGCAATCTTTGCATGCTGATCTTCTAGAATCTAAATTCTTACTGACTCGTGATAACCACACCAACCTGGTGATAAGAATCATCCCTGGGGCGGTGGGCTTCACGTACCTTACTATTAATGAAGGTGACACAGTCCCTATCGCTTACAAGTCACACTTATACACTTTGGCTGAAATGCAGTTTTCCACTGTGGAAAAAGTTTTGACAGCAGTGCAAATGGCGATTCTTAAGGAACGAGCACTGTCGCAGGAAAAAACGCATGTTGGTTGTTACCCCGTATCCTGCACTAGAGGCAGTGACGAAAGCCAGTGTACCTAATTCTAAAGCTTTGCATCCCCGGTGGATACAATTGGCTGCATCTTTGACATCTCCGGATGTCACGTTTATTTTTGATGCCTCCTTGCAGTCGCAAGAGTGTTTGCAGTATGAGTTTGTTCATCCTGCTCTATTGACTATGCGGCGTTTGGAGTACTTCCATTGTAACATTACACTGATGGTTTGGCGCGAGTTGCCATTGGGTCTAAGCACGCATACATCTCAGCTTGCGCCATTGTGGTAGGTACCATGGTGAATGATAAATTCAATTCCGATGTCGTACATACGCAGACATTAGGAGACTGTACCGCACAATTGGCAGAGCTCTGTGCTGTGATGCTTGCATTGGAGTATGCTGATCCTAGTGTGACTACTCTTATAGTGAGTGACTCTTACTACGGTGTCCAGTCTTACAATGAAAACCTGTTCTTTTGGATTCAGAATGATTTTTTTGATTCCATAGGTAGCACGATAAAACATAAAATGATTTGGGTTCGAGTGGCTGAGCTTAAAGAGCAGCTGCCACTCGTGTATGTAATTCATATTTTTGGTCATCAACGTGTAGGAGTTCACGCTGTCGGCAACAGTTTGGCCGACGAGGCTGCAAAAACAGCAGTTTCGACATATTTGGTTCAGCAGTTACAAAACTAAGGTTGATGATGACATCTTGGCGGCTGTAGCCGCTACTGAGAAGGGAAGTAAATATCCTAAAGGGTTTCCTTCGAAGTATTCTTATCATTTAAGTCCTGATAAAGTTCCTTATGTGAAAATACCGGACAATGGTGAAAGATTGATTCCCAATGCGGACCGCAGGTCCACACTGATTACAGCTGCCCACGGGGTTGTTATGTCTGCGCATGTAGACGTTTCAGCTACTGTATCTCAATTACAACAACGTTTCTGGTGGCGGGGACTGTACAAACAGACGCGTGATTCTGTCCTTCAATGTGACATTTGTCAGCATATCAAGCCTTCGACTACTACGTGTCTGCCCCAGACACAGTTGTACATTTTTTAATAGACCACTTGGTTGTGTTTATTTAGATCACTGCGGTCCTTTTTCTTCTGATACTGCTTATAAGTACATCTTAGTTGCAGTTGATTCTTGCACACGCTTGGTTTGGGTGTGGCCACACCGCAGCGGACAAGGAAGACATGACTTTGTTGGGGGTCTAAGTCAAGTTTTCGTCTCCATACAGACCTGAGGTTAATAGTGTTGTGGAACGAATGAACCGAGATTTAAAGCAGTCTTTGACAGCTAGGGTTATAGGCACTGGCAGGAACTGGCTGGCCCATCTCAATAGCGTGCAATGTGCACTTAATAATCTCCCTCTGGGTGGGTGGACACCATACGAAATGCTCTTTGGTATCAAAATGTTCGTCCCGGACCTTCAAGGTCTAGACCAGGTGATGGTTGCTGCCCCCTTTGACGTAGATGTACATTGTCGTGTTTTACAGAATCTACAAGAGACGAGAGAGAGTCATGCAAAGGAACACTTGCCCTCCACATCTGATGCCGCGTTGCAGCTTCTGGTAGTTGGCTGGCTACCCCGAGTTGGAGAACCAGTTCGAGAGAAGATCGAAAACAAGAAAGAATTTAGTCCCTCATATTGAGCTCCAGTTCCTGTACTTGGCGTGCAGGGCACAAGAACAGTCATTTTGCCACCACTTCCAGGTCATAAAGAAAAAAGGTATATCTCCTTTGACAATGGCAAACTACACAGAGTGGCCGATTCTTCTTAGTATGGCACCAGCGGTCTCCTGTCCGTCTTTTTTGAGACATTCAGTTTTGGTCCCGGCTCCTGACACCAGGCCTGACATTGCCATCGAGATGCCTGCAGTTTCAAGTCCTTTATTGAGTTCCCAACCTGATGCTCAGCTTGATGAGACTGAATATACTTACCCCACTGACTTATCGATGCCCGATTTGCAAACTTGTTTAGCTACAGAATCAAGATTTTCATTTGACACTGATTCTAACACATCGAAGACCCCTTCAAAAATTTCTGTTTTTGCAACATGGTTTAAAAAGCATTTTTTGATTCCTCCTTGGACCTACATTTGGGTGGTGCTTTTTTTCAATTTACCTGTTCATATCAATTGATTTGTGGTGTATTTTTTCCATCTTGTCAACGGAGACTATGTTGAAGAGAGAACATGCATTCGACATATTAATGGAACATTGGCACCCCATTCCTCATCACACTGATTGAAGAGGGACCTGGCTTTTGTTAACATTACTGCTTGGCCCGTCTTAGATGGGATTGTGTGGGATGCTATTAGATGTTAAATCCACGGACCCACAGATGTTATAAATGTCCCAAATGTCCTAAGGGTTTCTATGGGGGATGTGATTAACCAAAATATATGTTATGATGATTGGGATGTTCAGGCCGCAGAGGCTTTGTTTTCAGATTTGAAATATTATGCTGCCTTTGATGCTGAAGATTTGTATTTAGATTCTGGAAGTTATGGTGATTTGTTTTGTTATCAACACTTTGGCAATCACTACCCGCATAAGGCTAGCACCAGGAGGAATATGGTTAATTATACTAAATGGGAACATTGTCCCGCTACTGTTGAAGGCAGCTCCCTTTCTCTTTTAAAGAGGTTCACTTACTTTACTGATTTTAATCAGTCAAATCCCAATGCATTTTATATTAAAATGACCGAAAAGTCCACTTCCAAGGTTAGACTTACCCACACAAAATTATTATATTCGAAGTCCTTTCTAGACCAATTGGCTGTTGGGGACTATGAACTGTGGAAGGATACTACTGATCTTAAATCTGTTTTGGGTTCTAAAAGTTGGCAAGTGCAAGGCACTGAGGCTTTGCATCGTGGGCGCCTCATCCCGAACCATATGTTGTTTTTGAATTCTACAATTTCACTAACGACATCCTTTGGATTGGCTACTACTAAAAAATTGAATGCTCCTCCCTTTCCTGAATTAGAGAAATACTCCGGTTGGGATAATAATACCAACCGGAGATTTACAGACGCTGTTATTGAATTCTACTTTTAACATATCCAGTTTGGATCCTAAGGGTTGGTTGCTGTGACACAAAAGTGCATATTCTTGCCTGCATCGTTTTCTGGGTTTAGCTCCAGGCTATACACAGGTTAGAGTGGATCCCCGTTTTGAAAGTGGCCATTCTGTGACTACCTATTCTGTAGGCAAATTATGTCAGAGTTGGCTCAAACATTCCACTTTAGCGTCAGTTAAGCTGCATTTATCTAAATTGACTGACAATGTTGATCTGAATGATTTTGTCAAGGGCCCAGATTCTGGCAGATCTAAAAGGTGGATATATGCTATTTACAACGAAGTTTGGAAACTGTCCCAGATTGAGGCTGCTTCCTGCATTGGAGCAATATTCATGCAAATTTAGAAAAAGTGCTAGCAGTTGTGGATAACAGCATTAACACGCTTTCTTCCCGCATTTACACATTAGATAATATTGTTTCTTCTGTTGTTGATATTGTGCAAGAGGATGTGTCTGTTTTGTACCATGGTCAAAATCAATTGCGTTCTATTATGCAGCTTGCCTGGACTTTGCAGACATTGAAATCAGGGAAAGTGCCCTGGCACTACATGAATACTTCATCATTGTTTGCCCCTTTTAATTTGACTGAAAAGCAACGTTTTATGTCTATGAAAGATGCTACTTTTTCTAGGTTACATATTGAAAAGTTAGAACCGTTACCATTTTCTGTGGCCGAGACAAATTCGGCTGTGTGGCTTATCCAAGGGTTAATAACTTTACCTTTCCCCCTTTTCAAGTTCGAGGCCTGCATGAAGTACTACGCAATTGGCAGGTATGAGCCTCTGGGCACCGCTTATCTTCATGAAGCTTGGTCACTACCATTTACCTATAGGTGCCTTAGGGAGAGAAAAGAGGTTTATTTTAATGGTGAGGTTTGCACTACAAAATCAGAGCACTCATTAATGTGTATGGCTCTTGTAATCAGAATGAGCCTAATTTAGCCTGTATTTTAAAAGGTACACCGGCACCTGCTATCATTCCCACATTCACATTACTAGCAAGCTGTAGCTATTTGCTTTTAAATAACGAGGATTGTTGTGGGATGGTAGCCGGCATTTCTTACGTGGTTACAGTCAGTGAACGTGTAGTCTGCTGTAAGAACGTAATGTTTCCTCCTCCACATAGGTAGCTCGATTCTTCCATCTGGCCGTCGATTCCGACCTTGAAAGCAGAGTTCAATAAGATGAGTCGCATAAGAGCTCTATTGTCTCAGAAAGAAGTCACCCTCACATCTGCTCGTGAAACATTTGTCCTTCACATGGCAAACACTCGCACAGAGGTGCACGCTTTACTAAATACGGATTTGCCCTTGCATTTCGGTGAATGAATTCACACTATCTTCAATGCATCCTCCACCACAGGGCTGGCTCACTTTTTAAAAATTGTAAGCAGTGGCCTTGTGACTTCTTTATAAACTATATTTAGTGTGTTCCTGGCATTTTTTCATTCTATTTTTTCCAGCCTGTTTGGTGGATTTCCCATAATGCTCGCTCTGGTTGCAGGCGTACTTCTGTTGTTTTGTTTATTTCAAAATGGATGCACGTCCTGTGTTGCGAGAAGATCTATCATGGTTGTTGCTGCTCCGCAACCGAATGCTTGAATATTATGGAGCGCTGCCTCTTGCTACATTGAGTGCAGCTTATGGATTATCGTTTCGATTTCCCTTTTTAACATTCATCCAACCTGTCTTTCATTGCCTGAGTTGCGATTTGGACTGGGCCCTGGATTTGTGTCTCTGCAATACAGTGTCTCCCAATGCAGATTATGATCAACTGATGAGCCCCCTAGTTGCTCATGAATTGCTTTGTTCTGGCAGAGGGATTATGGCCTTTGCAGCGATGCATGGAGTCCTGGGACGTTGAAATATTTTCGCAGTGGCGCAAAGTTTCTTGGCACGCAGTTTCATTGAAGAAACACCGAGTTGCCCTCTGATGGTACCAGAGGCTCCGGTTATTGAGGTACATACATGTTTCTTCCCGTTGCTGAATTGGATGGCTGATATGTTTTCAGATGAGAACAATGATTTCCTGTTGGAGGCTTTTGCGACATACTTTGCATATACATTGTTGGAGTGAGATGTGTCAACGCTTCTCTCTCTTCCATGGCCGAGGTCACATGTTGGACATCGGATTTTTTTATTTTTTCTCGTCTTCTTTTGTTTCCACCCAAGCCTATTGGCTTCCCTATGCCCGTAGCTAAAATTACTGGATTTGAAGTACTTTCTATTTTTGGAGTTTGCTCCCGTTTTTTCACTTGTGGCAGTTTGAACTTGGTTCTGACTGTTGTTCTTGAACTCTGCTTTCCAAATTTGCCCCTGTCTTATCTGTGCTCAGATCAAGGGAGGGTGTCGTGGGGCTGAGCCTTGCATTCACACTGTGTTAAGTTGACATGAGCTTATTAGAAGTTTAAACGCCATTTTTCCTTTCTGCTGCCTTTTGCAAAAGGCACACTATAATAAATGTTTAGAGTCTGGCAGAATGTTTTGCTTTACATGAGAATAAGATGTTTTTCTATATTAGCAGCCTTGCTTGGTAAGCTTAGTCTGAACAGTGAGTGCTGAGGCCTTCAAGGTTATTTCAACACAGTGGTTGTTGTTCGGACTGATCAGCGCACGTTCTAGACATAACATATATGCAGCTGTGGCCACCTCTGATTTTGGCGCGTTTAATAATGCACTGCGTAGGCATGTTCACACACACTTGGAGAACATTTGCATGCAGAGAGCTGGTGCAGAATCTGATGTGATCCATTTCTGCTAAGTACCAGAGGTATGGGGCCACCCTTGTAATCGCAAGAGACCTTCTGTAGATATAAACTAACCTACTAGCAAGGGAGGGTGAGATATAGGTATATTTTAAACCTGTTTCTATTTAGCATTATAACATGATTTCTCCCTCTGTATTTTATGGAATAGTAACTATGCTGATAATCTTGCTGCTTATAATATGTCTGCTTGTATTAGCTAAGATACTGCGCATGAGTACACGGCATTAGAAATAAATATTTCAAACTTGCATGTGTCATCTTGTACTCCCTGTTTTGGACTGGTATGAGAGTATAACGAAAGAGTGTTCATGTGTTACACATTGCCTGAGGTAATCTAAGTTCCATGTTCTGGGTTGCCTAATCATTGGTATTATGGAAGAGCCAATGAGACACTGATTGCTAGTCTGGTAGGGGATATTGAGTACTAAGGTGAGTTTTGGTACACCCTAATTCACTGAGGTTCCAAGTCTCTATGCACAGTTCTGTGTAGGAGCAGAATCCCTAGGAGGATGAGACCACCATTGAATGGTTCAGCAGGATATGCTCTTTGTGTTCAAGGCATCTGCTTGCCCTCCCCCTAGGTAAGGGGTGACCCCAAAATCAGCACCTCTTTCATTACCTGATATTTTTCAAAGTTCACTTTATGAATTGGTTATATGCTTTTTAGCATGTAAAGGTAAAGTTGATTTACCAAAGGGTTGTGGGTACAGTAAATTACTCCAATGTGTAATGGAGTGGGAATTCTTGCATGAATTCCGTGTTTTTAATTAAATGCATAGTTATCAAATCTCCGCAACTTCAGCTAGCGGAGCTGAATTCATTGCCCAGACTTAAATGTAATATAATTAAAATCTTCCCTTTATATCTATATATTCTTTGGGCAACATTACTTAAAATAATCAGATTATCCATGTTGGCTCGGGCTCATCGACCCTCAGGAAAGTCTGCAGCTAGTTTCTCATGTGTTTGTTGTACTTTAGAAAGAATAGAGGTGGTGTGGCACACCTAAAGTGTAGTGAAAGTTCAAATTGGTAATCTCCGACTAAAGATTAGAATCGTTTCTGGGCGCCTCAGGAATCATCCCTTCTGGCTGGTGAGGGACTCTTATAGTACAATAATATCAAGCGAGTGTGGGAGGTTCCCACAATAGTTCCTGTGGAGCTCCTGCAAGGGCAAATGTTGCCTCTGTTTATCTTTAAAGTAATCTAGTTCATAAATCAAATCAGTTTATCATGAATTTATTCATAAGAGTCACATATTACGATCATATCGACTCCAAAGTTTAACAAATGAGAAAACTTCAAATGGAGAAATCCCTATGCATTTCGGGACGAAAGTCCCTTCATCAGGGGACTCAAGGTAATCTGAAAGGAAACAAACACTGATTCAGGAAATGGGTGCGACCCTATGTTAAAAACAGAGGAATAAAATGTGAGACCAAAAGACCAGAGGAAAAGAAAAAGGAAAAACGGAAGAAAAACCTTGTGTTTAACGGCTAAAACGCGGTGCTGAAGAAACTGAAACGAAGTGGCAATAGAGTGGAAACATAGTGAAGGAGTGGAGAATCCGCGGAGTTAGCACTTAGTGGCATGCGAAATAAAACGATGCAAAATATGCAAATATAGCGACAGCTAATTCGAATGAATAACACCAAAAGAATCACCAAAATGTGTGCGATTTTAACAAACTATAGAAGGTAAAATGAGGGTTCTCACCTGTGTTACAAAGTGACCGCGTTCTATGGCGGGTATCGGAAAAGTCAATACACGGAAGTGAAAGAGTACGTCAAAAGGATTTGTTCTGAACCTGAGGAATATCGCCAAACCGAAGAGAACATTCTGCAGAAATACAGGGAGAGAAAATACCCTGAATTCACCCTGCAAGCTGCTCGAGAACGCATTATGCTAAAGAATAGAAACGACCTTTTGACCCCTCGCACTAACATTACCAACAGTGAAAGACCAGTATTTGTGTCCAGATACTCTTCTAGAAGTTTGTCCATCCAGAACATAATTTTAAGCAATTGCCAGATGATCCAATTCGAACCAGACTTTGGTGGAATATTTAACTGCACTCCGTTGTTCGCATACCAAAGAGCGAACAATTTGAAAAATTTGTTGGAATGCAAACCCAAATCACCAGATACAGATTTTTCAGGGACCAGACCATGCCACAACTGCATCCATTGCAATAACATCATCAGAGGCAATTTCATCAACCATCCTCTGTCTGGCAAACAGGTCAGACTAAGAACAAATGCCACTTGCGATTCCATGAACTTGGTCTACTTACTAAAGTGCCCTTGTGGCTTACCATACGTTGGTAAGACAGAAAGGAAAATTAAAGTCCGTCTGACCGAGCACAAAAGCACAATAAGAAACAAGACCTTGAAATCTCCCCTAGCTGCACACTTCACCTTATCTCAACACAACATCAGCCAGTTAAGGTTCCTTGTACTGGAGGTTGTCCCGACGAGGCCTGGCATTGACAACCGTAAAAAGCTACTACAACGTGAACTCATTTGGATAAAGAAGTTGGACTCGTGCCAACCTAAAGGACTCAATGAACGAATTGAGTATAGCTGCTTTCTCTAAATATGCTTCTATAATCTTGTCCGGCTCCCATTGTTTTCAATCGTTCTTTTACTGAGTTCATCCTGTTTTCTTCTTTATTTACCCTCCTACCAAACTTTCATCCTTATTTTCTATTTTTTATTCTTCACTATTATTTTTCCTACTCCTTTCTACATTTGTATCTTCTTCTATATCCCGTGATGAATATTTCCTTTCAACCTTGAGAGGAACATTGACATTCATGTTCTTTAACATTACCTTGAATTTACTACTTTGCAGTTCGTTTGTCTTCCTTTTAATTCACTTTATTTCATTCTTCTCTTATTGCACCCCATTCTATATTTGCCTTCACCTTCTTCCTACTTACCTATTACCTGTCTCATGGTGTGTTCCCTATCCAAGATGGCCGACACTTGAGTGTCTAGTTGACTTTGCGTTCAGTATTTAATGTTTATTTTTTATCGCCATTTAATTTTTTCAGAGTGTTTAACTTTGTTTTTTATGATTCTATTATGAATTTGACACTCTCCCCGATTCTCTGGGGGGTTTTATCACAGTCACCAGTACACTTGTTTTGTACCGTACACTTCGCAGTCTGTTTTCTATGTTTACTCGACATGTTCTAGACGTACTCTTTCACATCCGTGTATTGACTTTCCCGATACCCGCCATAGAACGCGGTCACTTTGTAACACAGGTGAGAACCCTCATTTTACTTAGCTTTACCTTTTTCTTCTGTGCACTATAGTTTGTTAAACTTGCACACATTTTGGTGATTCTTTTGGTGTTATACATTCGAATTAGCTGTCGCTATATTTGCATATTTCGCATCGTTTTATTTCGCATGCCACTAAGTGCTAACTCCGCGGAGTCTCCACTCCTTCACTATGTTTCCACTCTATTGCCACTTCGTTTCAGTTTCTTCAGCACCGTGTTTTAGCCGTTAAACACGAGGTTTTTCTTCCGTTTTTCCTTTTTCTTTTCCTCTGGTCTTTTGGTCTCACATTTTATTCCGCTGTTTTAAACATAGGGTCGCGCCCATTTCCTGAATCAGTGTTTGTTTCCTTTCAGATTACCTTGAGTCCCCTGATGAAGGGACTTTCGTCCCGAAATGCATAGGGATTTCTCCATTTGAAGTGTTCTCATTTGTTAAACTTTGGATAATACCACTGGAGTCGATATGATCGTAATATGTGACTCTTATGAATAAATTCATGATAAACTGATTTGATTTATGAACTAAAATACTTTATAGATAAACAGAGGCAACATTTGCCCTTGCAGGAGCTCCACAGGAACTAGTGTGGGAACCTCCCACACTCGCTTGATATTATTTGTTGTACTTTAATTGAATTTGAATTTTTGAATTTTTTGAAATTTATAGAGTGCACGTTCACTTTGCAGTTTCTTGGCGCTGGGGGAGATATGAAGCAGAAAGAACACAGAACTAGAGCTAGAATGCGAATTAGAATTAGGGGCTAAAAGCTTGCTGGAACAAAAAAGTTTTTAGGGCCTTGCGAAACTTCATATAAGAAGAGGAGAGTCTGACAGAGGACGGAAGAGTGTTCCAGAAAGTGGGGGCATAGACCGAGAATTTGTTACCTCCCGATCTTTGTTTTTTGAAGCGGGGAGTGACTAGTAGGGATTTGGAGGATGAGCGAAGATCTCTGGGGGGGCAGTAGTTGGTAATGGCGGAGTTGATAAAAGCAGGAGCCCTGCCCTCCCGAGCTTGAAAAGTAAGGCATCCGAGTTTACAGAGAGCCCGTTGTTTGATGGGGAGCCAATGAAAGGCAAAAAGGAGAGGAGAGGAATGGTGAAATTTGGGTAGGCCATATGCCAGGCGAGCTGCCTGGTTCTGGACCAGCTGAAGACGTTGAAGTGCATAGGCGGGAGCGCCGTTGTAGATAATGTTGCCATAGTCGATCTTGGATAGGACCATGGCCATTAAGATCAGTTTAAGTGCAGGGAAAGAAAAGAACCGAGATATTTTCCTAATAATATGCAAAGTGAAAAAACAGGAGGAAACAACAGAACTAATATGGGAGTGAAGAGTAAGATGGTGGTTAAGTATAATTCCAAGGGTTTTTAAAGAGGGTGAGGGGATAGGGGGGGACCAAGGGAGGGGGGCCAAAAGGAAGGGGACCAAGGGTTGTTGCTGCCCCCAGTCAGAACCAGCTCTGTTTTATCCGGGTTGAGTTTGAGATGGTTCGCGTTCATCCAATCCCGGATAAACAGCATGACGGACTGGAAGCAGGCGGTGCCTAATGTAGGGGAGGAAAAATCAAAAGGTCATCAGCATAATTGTAGACTGTGACCTCCATTTGTTGTAATGCAAAAGTAAGAGGGAAAATATAGAGATTGAATAAAAGGGGAGAAAGGGAAGAGCCAGGAGGGACACCACAGTGCACGCTGTGAGGCGGGGCAGAGAATTCGGGCAGATGGACGGCCTGGGCACGGTCAGACAGGAAGGAGCCTAACCAGGCCAATATCTGTCCCCCTATGCCCGCCACCTTGACCCGGGACAAAAGAATGGAATGGTCCACCGTGTCAAAAGCGGCGGACAGGTCCAGAAGGACTAAGGCCTGGGGGGTGTTGGTATCAAGCCCCTCCCTGAGTTGGTCCATGACCGAAATAACCACTTTCTCCGTGGAATGGCGGGGACGGAAACCTGCCTGGCAGGGGGAAAGATAGTTAGTGGCCTCTATGAAGGAGCTGAGCATCTGGGTGACATGAGACTCAGCTACCTTTCCCAAATACGGGAGAAGGGATATAGGGCGATAGTTTGCCGGGGAGGCTGGGTCTGCCCCGGGCTTTTTTAGTATGGGAATAATTATAGCAGTCTTAAAAGAAATGGGGACAAGCCCATGTGTGAAGGAGTCGTTCAGAAGGGTAAGGGCAGGGGAAGGACAATCGGAGAAGATCTGATGGAGGATTCGAGCCGGACAGATATCTGCTGGGGAGCCAGACTTAACACGCCTGAGTAGGGGAAGCAAAGTTTCTTTAGTCAAAGCGGGAGTGGAAGTAAGGCACAGGTAATTGCCAGGTGGTTGGGGGTCAGTGAAGATGGGCGAAGGGGAAGGAATATTGGCTTTGATACAAACAATTTTGTCAATGAAAAACTCGTTAAGCGAGTCGCATAGGGCCTGAGAAGGGGGAGTCTTAGACAGAGTTCTCTCCGATGATGCCAGCTCGTGGACGGTGGCAAAGATCTCACGTGGCTGGCTTACCGCAGCTAGAATACGACCCGAAAAATATTCTGTCTTAGCTGCCAAGATGTCTCTTTTATATTCGCTAAGAATGGTGATAAAAAGTTACCTAGGGGTCGGGCAGTATGCTAGTCTCCAAGCTCGTTCAGCCTGTCGTAACTCCAGTTTCTTGGCTTTAAGACACGGACTGAACCACTTATTGGCATTATGAGTGTGATTGATGAAGATCTGTTTTAGGGGAGCCGCTAGGTCGGCGGCTTTTGTCAGCCAGCGATTCAAGGTGGTAACCTGAGAATGAGGGGTCAGGCCTGAAAGCTCCGGGCAGGTAGTAGTGAGTGAATTGCACAGAGATGGAATGTCGGCTCGATTCCAGTTCCTTGCCCGAATGTCTTTAGTGACAAGAGGTGTTTTATCAGGTCTCTAGTCTAAGGAAAAGGCGAGCAGGGAATGATCAGACCATGGGCAAGGGGAAATAGTTGGAACAGAAATCGGGATGTTTAGAGTCCATATCTGATCAAGAGTATGGCCTCGATTGTGGGTAGAGCCGTGTACGTGCTGAGTGAAATTAAGACTAAGAAGCAGTTGGGTAAAGTCTTTGGAGGTGCTCTCCTCGGCGGGATCAGTGGGCCAGAAATTAAAGTCACCCAAGACGAGGACAGAGGCACAATTAACTGCCAGAGTGGCCAGTAACTCTTGGAGGGCGAGAAGAAAACCAGGAGATGACTGGGGAGGCCGGTATATTAAAACACAAGTAAGAGGGATCTTAAAAGAAGTAGAGCGTACTATGAGGCAGTCAGCTGCTGATATCGTAGGTGAAGCAAGAGTCTGAAAATATAGTCCCTTGCGGGCAATCAGGGCTACCCCGCCGCCGGCTCTCTCCTCCGGTCGGTCGGCACGGAGCATAGAATAATGGGGCGGGAGGGCAGCCAGGACACTCGGTAGGGAGTCAGAACTGTACCATGTTTCAGTTAAAAACAGTAAATCAGAGGACTTGGAGTCTAAAAGGTCAAAAATTTCTGTTTGGTGTTTAACAGCGGATCTAGTGTTCAAAAGGAGGGCGGTGGTAAGGGAGGGGAGGGCGGAGAAGGATGGAATAGGGAGAGCAATGCCAAGGGCTTGGACACAAGACAATGTTTCAGAGTTTAGGGGCCAGTTTCGTTGGAGGAAGCGCAATTGAGAGGAGGAATATGTTACTAGACGGGCAGGGTGGTGTGCCCCTAGCCTCGGTCGGCCGCGGACGGGCGCAGACGGGCTTAACTTTGGCGCAACTTCGGCGCGCCATAGTCGCGCCGCCTGCGCTCCTGAAAGCACATGTGCGCTTTATGCGGGAGAGCCTCGGACAACTAGACCGCCTAGTCTGGTCTCCGTATCCTTCAGGCTCTCCCAAGATGGCGCCCGCTTTCCACCCGACCGGCACAGAGAGCTGTGGGGGAAGAGCTGCCCTCCACGCAACGGCAGAGGAGCCGCGATGGACCTGGGCATGTGCAGCCACAGAAAAAGGTAGATCACAGTAATGCAATCTGTTAAAGTACCCCAACAATATTAAAACAATACAAGGCGCCTGCACCTAATCGTACAGAGCGCCAGGATGGGAGAATGCAAAGATAAAATTCGGCACCATAAAAAGTATAGAGCGCCTGCACCTAATCGTGCAGCGCGCCAAAAATAGCAAACTAGAAAATGCTGCGATATTGATTAGCCCGTAGCAGGAGCACAACACAGACCGCACTGTGAGTCCTTTAGCCTCAAAGCCCCCAGTGACGCCAGGAGCTGCCACCACCCTGACGAAACACGGGAAGACCCAAAAGGAATGCCGATTTATGCGGGAGAGCCTCGGACAACTAGACCGCCTAGTCTGGTCTACATGTCCTTCAGGCTCTCCCAAGATGGCGCCCGCTTTCCACCCGACCGGCACAGAGAGCCGTGGGGGAAGAGCCGTCCTCCACGCAACGGCAGATGAGCCGCGATGGACCGGGGCGTGTGCAGCCACAGAAAAAGGTAGGTCACAGTAATGCAAAGTGTTAAAGTACCCCAACAATATTAAAACAATACAAGGCGCCTGCACCTAATCGTACAGAGCGCCAGGATGGGAGAATGCAAAGTTAAAATTCGGCACCATAAAAAGTATAGAGCGCCTGCACCTAATCGTGCAGCGCGCCAAAAATAGCGAACTAGAAAATGCTGCGATAGTGATTAGCGTGTAGCAGGAGCACAACACAGAGCGCACTGTGAGTCCTTTAGCCTCAAAGCCCCCTGTGACGCCAGGAGCTGCCACCACCCTGACGAAAGATAATCATTATCTGACATACTTTAAGAGGCCTGGGCATAGCTGGCAATGCTTCATTTGGCAATTAAAAAATGTGGCAGGTCATTCACTATCTACAGCTCCCTCTTGACAAAGGGGCATGGGATTTCCATCCCTCTGGCTGTTCATTGTTGCTACTTTTACAGCTATGCTAATCATGGTAACTGGTGGTAATAAATGGTTTTATGGTGGCCCATCAGTATTATCAGGCAGAAAACAAGACTAGGAAAGGAATATGTGACACAGCATACATTTAACAGACAAGATTTAAGACTTTGGCTGAGTACTACAAGATATGGCAGGCAATTAGAATATGGTTTAATATTACACTTGATCAACACATGTACAATGGTATGATTCAACTCAGATCTACCAGCGTTTTCATATGATGCATATGCATGTAACGTTAAAGGCAAGACCCGCTCCTTGCCTCTCAACTGCAGACACTATATGAGGAGGCCCTATTGGCCTCATGCCTTTCTGTTTTCCTGTGTGAAGCACTGCTCATCTCCCTTCCTAAGCCAGGCAGAGACCATACTGAGGTAGGCTTTCATAGGTCCTTAGAGCTGCTAAACATGTACTACAAAGTGCTCATCAAAATCCTAGCTGATCCATTGGCAACCCTAGTCCCAACCCTGATCCACCCAGATCAAAACAGGTTTGTGGCAGCCCGTGACGCATCCCTAAACTTACGGTGTTTCTTTTGTGTCTTGAGATATGCTTTGAATAAATGGCCCAAGGTGGGATGCCGAGTGTTAGACCTACAGAAGGCCTTTGACTCTTTGGAGTGGGCCTTCTTGTTTGAAACGCTACCGTGTTACAGCACTGGGAGCTGTTTTATGCATCTGGTTAAGCTAATGGCCAGGGTCGAGACAGGCCTTCTGGTCTCAGAGCCGATACAGATATGTAGAGATATGTAGAGGGTTGTCCACTCTCCACACTACTCTTCTCCCTGGTGATAGAGCTGCTGGCACTCACCCTTGGTGAGCAGCTTGGTGTATCCCCTGGGTGACGGAAAGCATTCCATTTCTCTTAACGCAGATGAATTGCTCATCTATCTTAGAGATGTACATTTAATCCCTGCTGCGATCTCCTTGACCCTTAACCACTTTGCTGACCTTTCTGACCTGAAGGTCAACTGGGCTAAGTCTTACCTGTTCCCCTTTGCTTCTGTAGGACTGGCACATACTTCACACTCAATGGGGCTCTCATAGCTTGGCAACTCACCACATTCCAGTATCCAGGTGTCCGGGTGTATCACTTGCCCATGGACCTGTTTGACAGTAATCTCACATGAGCTAATGGCACAGATGGCCTTTTGGCGGACACTGCTGTTGTCGGTAATGGTGTATAGCTCTCCTCAAAATGGTCATCCTCTCCTGCCTCCTATATTATTTTACCAATCTCCCCCTCTACATTCCAACACCCTACTTTTGCCCCTTCGAAAAAGCTAATGAGAGAATTCATATGGAATAACTCATTGCAGATTTGCACTTTCAAAACTATTCTTACGTACAAATCAAGGAGGGCTCACGGTACCAAACCTCAAACACTATTACTTCAACCAATCAATAAATATTTGTATGGCTGCATCACCTGTGAGGGTTTCAAGGCACTGGAGGACCAAGTTACAGCTGCCTGTAGTTCTATTGGTTGTACATCCAGGTTTTGAGTTCCTTCCTGAACTGCTGGAGCAATAGTGAAACTCAATGTGCAGGGGGAGGTTGTTCCAGGCCTTGGCCGCCAGGTGAGTGAAGGAGCAGCCTCCACTGTTCATCCGGCAGATGCATCTTCACCATGGATACCTGATCCCTTTACTTTTTGAAAACACATTCTTGTGTTTTGGTGGTTTTCTTTACTCAGACACAGCTATGGTCTTTTTTTTCCCTGCCACCTTCTTATTTAACCTACTTCTTTTTACTTTTGGAAAACTGTCTTTAAGTTATAAATTCTGGGTCTTTCTACTGATGATTTTTTCTGGTATTTCTTCCTACTAACACCAGTATAAATGTAATCAAATAGTTATGGGGTAAATATATATTTTTGTTGTTATTGTAGCCCTGAGGAAGTCGGTGGGTGATGACCCTATGAAGAAACACGTGTTGGCTATGCTTATTGATTACAACCATCATCAGGTTGTGACTGTAACAACCTACAGCACTAACTACTGTAAATCATCTGTGCTATTGGATCTGATGACTACTCGAAAACAAAGAAGAAGAATTGGACTATCATACTCTTCGGACTCTTGAATATTATTTTTCATTATTTGCTCAGGATTAAGACTGATTAATGTTAATTTGCACTCGTTCATTTAACATGGCTTTTGCACTTTTTTCCAAAAATCTGTACTGATGGGCTAGGTTAATTGTTTTATCTGGCCAGCAAGTAGATCAAAGCCTCCACCAGATAGCAAGGTCCAATTGGATATTGACCTTCTCCTGGGACAGAAAGGTGGTGGGGAGAAATATGCCTTGGCTAATTAACTCACCCTTACTGACAAGTGCCCATTCCTTTATTACAAAGACAAAGGGGGCAACTAAAACTCTAGCACTACTGTTAATGAAATGTGTAAAAGCGCGCAAATACCTGGAGGTGTCTTGGCGCTAGGGACAACAGTGAGCATGCTCAGCGTCTAATCCTCAAACAGTCAGGTCTTTAGTTTTCTACTAAATCTCACTAAGGAGCTAGCATTCCTAAGTTCCATTGGAAGAGAGTTCCAAGGTTTAAAGGTGCTGTAGTGAAAATTGCAGCCACCCTAGTGTGCAGTACGGATTCTGGGCACCAAAAGTAATCTTGCACCCACCGATCGAAGATGTCTGGTCGGTTGGTACCATACAAAAAGGTTCTGGAGAAAAGAGGGTCCTGTGTGATTCAAAGCCTTGCAGGCCAGACACAATGCCTTGAATTTAATGCGCTGAGATACGGGGAGCCGTGCAAATCGTGGATTTCCTTAGATACTGTTTTGTGCCTGGGGATATTGAACAATAAACATGCGGCAGAGTTTTGGACCATCTGAAGCTTCTTTAGACACTGCTTCTGAATGTTCAGATATAGCCTGTTACAGTAATCTAATTTGGACTGGATGAGAGATGTAACTACCGTTTTTCTGGTGTCCGCCGGGATGTACGGAAGTATCTTCCTTATTTTGTTTATAAGAAAATATGAAGCAGAGACAATAGTATTGGTCTGTGTTAATTTATTGTCAATCCATACACCCAGATTCTTGACTTTGGCTGCTGGTCTGGGAGGAATACCCATCTCTGCCGGCCACCACAGATTGCCCCAGATTGGTTGCATATTACCAAAAATCAGAACCTCTGTTTTTTCGGAAATGAATTTGAGGCAATGTGCACGCATCCATCTGTTGATTGTACCCATGCAATTTTGGAACTGCAGGAAAGGAGAGGTTTGATGTTTATATGCAACTACCACAATCTGGGTGTCGTCGGCATATGACGTCAGGCTAAACCCAAATTCCCGGATCAGTGGAGCCATTTCGGAAACGTAGATGTTGAACAAAGAAGGGCTTAATGAACTGCCCTATGGGACTCCACACGGTTGAATATAAGGAGCCGAGTCGAATCCGTCAAGTGACACCGTTGATCTCCGATCCTTTAGGAAGGAGGACAGCAGCATCAGGGCCATTCCACCCACTCCCAACTTCTCAAACCGCTGCTGCAAAAGAACAGGATCAACCGTGTCAAAAGCGGCAGATGGATCGAGGAGCACAAGAGCAGCTGTCTCTCTGATCTCTTCGGTCACCTTAATAAGCGCTGTTTCCGTACTATGTTCCTTGCGTAATCCAAACTGGGAGTGATCTAGCAAGTTGTTCTCACTGATAAATTGTGATAATTGAATGTTCATACTTTTATCCACTATTTTAGCTGGTGTAGGTAGTCTGGCTATAGGTCAATATTTTATTGGGTTGGTGGCTTCTAAAGTGGTTTTTTTTAACAAAGGAAGAATAGACGTTTCTTTCCAACTAATGGGAAAGATACCAGAGTTAAACATAGAGTTGAAGCAAGCCCAGGACTCACCAGATCTGCTTCTTGTTTAAGAAGTACTGGTGGGCATGGGTCCAAAGGAGATCCTGACCTGGCTTCATTTATATGCTTTTTTACTACTTTCGAAGAGACAGGGAGAATTTAAGCAGGGTGCTTTTATCAGGATCTGGATCGTTCATTTGGGCCGAAGGCAAGACCCTGATCCGTCCTTAAAAGCTTTAAAAATGTGCAGAACTTTAGATTTAAATGATGCAGCTATATCATTGCAAAACTTTTGGTTGCCCTTCTTTCCTGTCTTATTGGGTAAAGTAAGTTTGTTTATTACCGAGAATAATTCCTATGGGGAGTTAGTAGCTGATCCAATCTGTTGCGTGAAATAATTCCTTTTTTCTGATATAAGTACATTTTTGTAGTTCACTAATGCCTTCCTGTACACTTCCTTTTCCGAATTTTAATAGTTTGTTCACCAACGACGTTCCATTCGGCGACAGTTTTGCTTTTCTTTCCGAAGTGTTTCGGAGAACCAGGGGGCAGAAGGGGTCATCCTGTTTCCGTATTTGGTAACCGCTAAGTCCACGTGGCCCTGAAGTTGAAGTTGTGAGCCTTCCAGATGGGTACGAAGAATTGTTTTATCCACTTTACTCCATGCTTTGCAAGAAGAGACAGGCAGCTTAGTAATGCCAGCCTGTTCAGCTATAGTGCATGGAAGACTGAACTTGATTAGTGAATGGTCTGACTATGTCAGTGGGAGGATTTCTTTCACTGTAAGCCCATGAGCTGAGGTAAAAACGCCACCCAGCGTGTGCCTAGCCTCATGGGTGGGGGATTGCACTAATTGGGTTAACCCTACGACTCCTAGAGTGTCTGAAAGCACAGCTGTCTCTCTATTATCTTTATCTTCCAGATAAAAATTAAAATCTCCAAGGATGGTAAAATCCTTTTTTAAAAGAGTGGGTTCGAGAAGGGTATTAAGGTTTGTTAAAAACACATTTTTAGGGCCTGTTGGTCGAAACAGTAAAATGCCTTTAAAGGTCAACTTAGAACTAAGTTCAAATGTGAAGTGAAGGGCCTCATAGGAAGGAGTAGATACAGGGTAATAAGTGACTGGAAAGTGCTCTCTAAATATAATAGCCACTCCACTGCCTCTTTTTAGTGGCCTGTCTACCCAAATTGCTCAAAATCCCGCAGCAGTAGCAATAATGAGGTCAGGATCTGAGGCAGCATCTGCCCAGGTTTCTGTTATAAATACGATGTCCAACCTCAAATTTTCTATTGTGTATGCTACTACATATTTATACTTTGCCAGTGATCTGGCATTGACAAGCCCACCGTAGAGCATGAATCTCTTAGAAGATTTGTTAGAGTTGTAGCTCTGGGAATTTTGTGGACATTGCAAAGCAGTAATCCCTTGTGCTTGCGGAACTGAAAAACCACATACACAACTAGCAAAGCTTTCCCCAGGACCTACCAAACAACAGCTATCCTTCATTTTGTTGAAAGAGTAGAACTCTCTTGCGGAGTAACTTACGGTTTGGGATGGCATTAGACCAGAGGTACTGACACTGGGCGCGTTCCAGGCGCGGACGGGCGCAGACGGGCTTGCCTTAGCGCCAGCGGCGGACCCACACCATCAGGTATTTAAATAATGTTTCCGGAGGACGACTAGACCGCGTCCTCCCCGGAAGTGTATGCCAAACTGAGCTGGAGTGAAGGGTCGCCATCTGCACAAACGGCATGTCAGCTGCGGCGGAACAGGGTCGGCCCTAAAGTGCTACTGAGCAACTATGCAGCAGAGGAGTGCAAAACAGTGAAGAGCAGCAATACAGGTATTAAAAACAATGCTGTACATTCATCAGTATTAAAACATACGGGCTGTGAAAAACAGTCGTGTAGACCTTATATCAATTTAAAGAAACAGGCGTGAACGATGCAATAAAGGTTCTGGGGGCTGGCAGGGGTTACTTGAGTCCGCTGCTTGCCCGCACCATCAGGTATTTAAATAATGTTTTCCAGGGGATGACTAGAACGCGTCCTCCCCAGAAGTGTATGCCAAACTGAGCTGGAGTGAAGGGTCCGCCCACCGCACAAACGGCACGTCAGCCGCGGCGGAACGGGGTTGGCCCTAAAGTGCAACTGAGCAACTAGGCAGCAGAGGAGTGCAAAACAGTGAAGAGTGAAAAACGGTTGTGCAGACCTTATATCAATTTAAAGAAACAGGCGTGAGCAATGCAATAAAGGTTCTGGGTGCTGGCATGGGTTACTTGAGTCCGTTGCTTGCCCGCACCATCAGGTATTTAAATAATGTTTTCCGGAGGATGACTAGAATGCGTCCTCCCCAGAAGTTTATGCCAAACTGAGCTGGAGTGAAGTGTCCGCCGACCGCACAAAGGGCACGTCAGCCGCTGCGGAACGGGGTTGGCCCTAAAGTGCAACTGAGCAACTAGGCAGCGGAGGAGTGCAAAACAGTGAAGAGCAGCAATACAGGTATTAAAAACAATGCTGTAAATTCATCAGTATTAAAACATATGGGCGATAAAACACGGTCCTGCAGACTATATATCAATTTAAAAAACAGGCGTGAGCGATACAATAAAGGTGCTGGGTGCTGGCAGGGCTTACTTGAGTCCGCCTATTCCTCCTACTTACAGGATGGGCTCCCTTCTGAAGTTTTGGATGGAAGTAACCAGGTTGATGCACCAGTTAGGGGTGGTGTTACAGGCTCTGATAAAGCGGTGATTGCTCAATGTCTGAATTTAACATCTGGAAAAATCTAAGAATGCTGTGTAGGGGCAGATTAGTGGAGAAGTGTGGCTCAATGGTTAGAGCGGCAGACCCTGATGCAGAGGTCTAGCCCGGGACCAGGGTTCAATTCCCCGCCTCGGCGGGTCTAGGGGTTCAAAAATTCCACGGACCTGATAATTCTCGCCTCGGTGCCTATTCCAATCATGGAGTCCCACTCTGCAACTCTGGGCAATAGCTTGCTTAATCTCCACAACGACCGCCCCACGCTAAGGATGCCTGGCCTCCACCTTGGGGGTGCCCAGGAGTGGACACCTCACAGGGAAAGCCAGGATGGGTTCCACAGCGGTATTGGTACAAGCGCCGAGAGACCCCTAGGGGTGATTCGTGCGCTATACAAGTATCCCCAAACACACACATTAAGAGGCATGGTGATGGCATGTGTGAATTGAGCAGACACCCACCTTCTAAAATTCCCCACCTCTACTTTTAAGCTCCTGAACAAGGGTAGAATATCACTGGACCCGGCAGACTACATTTAAAGAAGAAGGCCCTTCTATAAGAAAGAAGACTTCCGACTTATTCTATAAAAGGACTACTCAAGGACCCAATGACTCCTGATTCCAACTGGCCCTATAGACTGGAACTTCTCTACGAGTTTCAAGTGGTTGACTTCTTCTTTGCCTTCTCCAAGGACACCTGAAGGATTCCTGACCTTGATTGGGTCCAGCTAACTACAGAGGATTAGATCCTGCATGTCCACTATCTGGCGAGAGGTCCAGTGCCTAGAAGCCTTTCTGCACAGAGAATCAAAGACCTGCATAATTGAGCAACAGTTGTGGAAAATCAGGACTTAGTTATTTTAACACCCCCAGAGGACTGGGACAAGGTGCTAAAGCAATACAAGGCAGGGCACCTCCAAGATGGGAAAGAAAATGTGGTTCATCCCACTCCGAGTCTTTTACTACACTGATCATCTATTCAACGTACCTTGCAGTAAATAAATCAGGCCTCATGGAGGTCTGTCTTGCTACAGCTTCCAGTTGTGATCTACCGGTGAATTATGAGCACCAAATACGTCTGAAGGTGAAGGTTTCGACTGGGGTGAGTCGTAACCCCATCCACGCTCCAAAGCCACCTTGGAGGCTATAAATTCCAGTTTTAACTGCTCAAAGCTTTTGGTGTAGATACCAATTGCTTCAGCGGGTGCTCGATGATAATGTAGCCAAATTAGATAGACCCTCTCCAGCCTCAGTCTTAGGCAATGCCACCTTACTCTAAAAAAGGATTTTGATTTCCATTTCACAGACTTGATCCTAAGGTAAAAATGTTGACCTGGATGACATGCGTGGTCCGCACCATCTCATTCATCCGAAGATCAAGCTAGGTCCCTATCAACCAGAAACTCTTATTTTTCCACTACACTTTACTTTTACTAAGGGCTTTTTGCCTTGAAACTTTAAACATTCAAATATATGGTTCCCTTTATCTAATTGTAATGATTCTGGTGTCATGTTTCCTATTTTATTTTTTATTTTATTTTTTTAAACTAGTTTGGGAAATTAATATTTTGTTTTCATGCTTTTTAAATTGTTCAGACATGATAGTTTAAACACTCATCGAAACAAACATGCATTTTTTCAGGCAATGACCTCCGGCTTGGGCCCTGGCTACCAGGGGTTAAGCAGAGTTTATCTGAGATTTGTGTTGAGACCTAACTATTGTGTGCTTATTAAGTCGGTTAGGATAACCTCTTCGAAAATTAATCACCCGGTTTCTGACACCCTTAATCTATTCTACAATAACTAATATAAATGTACCATTATTAGAGGGGCTATTTTAAGGCAAATGCATGTTTATTCCAGCAGGATGATGTACTACCTGCCATCGATGATAGACAATTTAAGAATCTTATATCTGATCTATTCACAGGATGTGTCAATGACAGTATTGACGACTTGTATCACATTGCATAAGCATATCCATATCTCAATGCTTGTTTGCAGTAACGTTTTTACCCATTAGTTTCTCTGTAAGTACAAGCTTTGAATAAATCTAAAAGTTCTTTTAAACTCCGCAATTTATTGTGAGAGGTCAACTATTTCACCCCTGATGCCAATTAGTGGGGCAGTTTATTAAAATTGTGCTCTAGAGTTTGCAACTCCATCCCATATTGATTGTGACTATTGACATTTTTGGGTCTTGAGAAAGAGTAAAGTCCTCGAAACATTTGTTGGCTGTATTTTCATTGATTTTGTGAAACAAACAACGACCCAATAAACTTGAAGAACGTGTTTTGATTAGAAGAAAAAGAAAGCATTTAAACTAGAATATGAATTTGGAACTATTGATTCGGCTATTAAACTCCATGAGGATACCATGAACTTTATAACGCTCCATTAAGGTATTGGTACAGGAAAGGAAAAAGGCACTGGGTGAATTTTTTGTGTTATCCTAAAACAGATAGAAAGATGAAAGTTTGTATTTTTGGGGTTCACACAGCATATTGAGGCCTAGGAGGAAGGGATACAAAAATGTATCTTTAGAGTAAGCACAAGTCACTAATTTGTTAAGTTCCCCAAAATTTGAAAGCAAGCCTACCGCTTGATTTTGTTTAATAGTGGAATAAAACGTATTGTATAAGAAACTATGGGCCTGATTTAGAGTCTGTCGGTCTTCCGACTGCCAGACTCACGGTAGCAGTCCACCATCTGCCGCATTATGACTCTGAAAGTCGTTGTGGCGGGGGGGGGGCCATAGGCTGCATCAGGTAACAGTCGTTACCTGGTGGTGGAGCAGCGGCGCCCCAATGTAAGATGCTCAGCAAGACTGGGTCAGTCCCGCTGAGCATATTACAGGTTCCGCCACCACCAGCCTTTCTAGACAGGAGCCCCACCATGAATAGTCATGCGGTGGAGGAACAAAGGGGGACCTAAAGGGCCCAGCGTCATGGGGATACATTCAGGGCACCACATTATGTGCCCCCTGTTTGTTTTCTACCAACGTTTCAGCATGACATGGACCCCACCGTCCATGCCATGCTGAAACTTTTTTGCTGTTCACATTGCAGTACTTGTTTTTCAGGCACCACATAGGGAAGGCGAAGGACTGTCTGTCATACATGAGTTCAACTCGTAATGCAGCAGGCGATCTCACCACAGGTTTGGTGCAGCTGTGCCGGCGGAGAGCCAGAGCAACTGGGCCAAACTCGTAATCAGCACCTATATCTTTTTTTTTTGCCAAATGGTTTTCTACATTTGATGTAGAAACCTAGGTACCAGGCGCTGTTCTGAGGCTGTCAGGATACTGAAACACGACACTAGCCTCTCCATAGTATGTTCGGTAGCAGGTTTCCTATTTTCTATGTGGTGCACCGGCAGATTATTGATTGTTGTATGCTTTTTATGATTTATATTTTAAATCGAAATAAAGCTCAATTGACTGACTGACTGACACTCGCAGAGTATTTTTTAAAACAACCTAATAAATGAGGTCCACATTCTTATACAAAAGTTGTCAAAGGAAGGAATTTTAAAGGGATGGTCTGTTTTATTGTTCAATCGAGAACCATTTTAATAATGTAACTTATTTACATTTCAAATTCATTGACATATTGGTTTGTTGTTTCAGAGAAATGACAGCTTTCAGCGGTGAAGATAAAGCTCTAATCTCTCAAATTGGACTGGTGACCTGTTCACATATTCCGCACACGTACTTTGAATCATCAATATTGTCCCCATCTCGGATTGATATAGCGATTTATATGAATAAGACCCCCTACTCATTGAGTCGCTACCATAGATTGCACTGTATTTTACACTGCTTAGGTCATACCTGGGTATGTCTCAACTAATCGCTTATATTGTATGTACCCGATCTCCTTCCCTTTTTTATTTATTTTGATTTTAAAGTAAATTAATTATAAGTTATTTTATATGTGCTTTTGAGGCCAAATTGGCAGAAATAAAATTATTATGGAATTGAATTGAATTGAATATCAATAAAACTTTAAAAGAAAAAAGGAAATGTTTATAGCATAGGGAATCCTCCTGAAAATACACAGACTGTAAAATGCGAACAATGTTTGTCGATTTTAGAGAGAGATGTTACAGAAAAGGAAGTCAAAATAATTTTCCTGATCCTAGAACAAAGAGGAAACTCTTAGCCTGATCATTAAAGAATTGCAAGTCTTACCAAAGTAACCTAGAAAGGCAGGAATGGAATGCTTTGAAAGAGGTGAGGCTACTGTTGAGAAACCAAGAAAGCAGCTCCCCTGCAGGTTTGATGCAAACAATAGGAGGGCATCACTCTCTCGGAAAAAGATTCTCATCACTGCCTGCAGCTGTTCAAGCTCATTGTTTTCTAGAGCAAATGAATATGTGCTACGAGAGGCCATTAATGCTCATTACTGTCTGTAGTCATTGACGTTCATTACTTGGTGGGGTCAATCATGCTCATTATTATCTGGATTTACTGAGTTTCTTTACTGTGTGGGCTTTCTGTTGCTCATTACTCTCTGGAGCCATTATTTATCTACTGCCTGTGACCAGGGATGCTTAATGCTACCTGAAACCAGTACTATGGGGCCGATTATGATGGCGGACGGACCTGAGTCCGTCCGCCACCATAGAGTAGGGGGGAACGTCCGCATGGGCAGCGGCGTTCCCCCCGTGAAGATTAGGATGTGACCGCAAGGGTGGCGGTCACATCCTCTATCCTTAACATTGCGGCGGGTGCAGCTTCAAGCTGCACCCGCCGCAATGTAAAAAATGCATACTTTGCTTTTGTATGCAGAAAGCGGCAGGCACCGCGCGGTGCCTGCCGATCTCTGCATACAAATGCAGGGGGGTACCATAGGTACCCCCCATGTGCACCCCCAACCCCCCTTCACCTAGGGGGCCCGCAACGGGCCCACGCAGTGAAGTTCCACATGCTTTTCCACGGCGGAAAATCCGCCGCGGAAAAGCATCTTTTCAAGCATTTCCTAATATGGTGGACGGTGTCTGAGAGACACCTCCACCATATTAGAGCTTTTCCGCCGCGGTTGTAAGCCAACCGCGGCGGAATAGATGCGGACGGAAACCAGGACCCACCAGCCATCCTAATGTGGCGGTGGGTCTCTGGTGGGTCCGCTGCGGTTTTTCCGCATCCTCTGGGCCGGCGGTGGCTTCCGCCGGCCCGGAGGATGCGGAAAAACCGCAAACCTAATAGGCCCCTTAGTGTCTCAAATCAGTGTCAAGCTATAAATAGGAGAGTAAGCTGGAATCTGATGTGGAAAACTTTTGGAAACCCTGGTTCATTCTCTCTTATGCTTCTTTAGTTAACTGTAAACACAGAAATGTCACAAAAATGTATACTCAGAGCATGGCAGCTGTGAGACGGCTGGGACCTCTTACAATGATGTCCCATCCTACACCTATAATAGATTTCAAATCATACTTACCGCAACCACTTTAATCATACCTTACTCACCATTTCTAAAACTACTCAATTTCATACTTGATTGCATCACTTCCTCAATGACTACTTATTCATGATCCTATACACTCATTCAAACCTATCAGACATCCACACACATAAATAAACTTATTTATTCAAACCTATCAGACATCCACGCACATAAATAAATGTGTTTATTCATAAAACTACCCATTACCATTTGCTTCCTTCTCATGTACTCTTGTCCACTCACAACTTACCTTAACCTCTTAGAAAACAAAAATCACCTCTTGCTCACTATCACACCATCTATCCACAAACAGCAACTCATAACATAACTCAGCCATTCACATTGTTCTGCTCTTGCCACACAACTGAGAAATAACAATTACCCACATATTCACATCTGCACCCATCCATGAAAAACACATGAAAACATCAGTGTTTTCTTACACCGCTTCTTACAGAACCAATGTCATGCCACATGTTATAACTTCCAAATTCACTATACTACACATACCATGCATGCCTTTACAATAAAACCTTTACCCAGCATGCCTTTACCACATAGATGCCTTTACCATGCATGGTACCACTCTGTAGTTATAGTTAGGATTCCCAGAGATAGGAGTTGCTCAGATTTTTGCTCCCTATTAATTTTGCACCCGTTTGAGCAATGCCCACAAATCTTTCCAGACCTATAGCTTTATCTACATTGTCAGATAATGCAAAGTCTTTCGGAAATCATGGACTGCAAAGAAGAAAGGCGTCCCAAAACACATTTTGGTACCAATGCATGTTCCATAGACTTTGTACTCTCACATAGCACCTGAAAAGATTTGAATGAAATGTGGCTCCATCTGCTGTGCTGCTGGCAAAGCTAGCTAGCGAGCGGCACCGGCTGGTTCTTCCCATTTGCAGGTCCTACGGCCTTGTACGATGCAGAGAAGCCTCAGACCTGTGTTTTTCTGCTAAAACAGCTCAAACAGTTGCGCGGCTATGGAAATTTACAGAATCAATCCGGGCAGCCCTGTCACAGAAAATGGAGTCACAAAAAAGAAACCAGCTGGCTATCATGCAAGAGAGACTTTGATAATACTTCCCACAACGTTTTATGTACTAGCACTCTATTGCCAGTTTGGATAAACTGTTTTAATGTTTTAAACTCCTTTATAGTTTGTAGCAAGTTGTGTGAGATTTTAACTCTTTTTCTCTTTTAGAGTATTGTAATGATAGTATATTGTAACGATTTTAAGTAATTGAACAATATAACTTAACTCATTTGTTAAAAAAAAAATGTGGCAGGAATATAGAGTAAGGTGTGTAGATGATCCCTTTGGGTAGTACAGGTAAATAGGCTATATATAGGTTATAAGGTATTTTAACTTATTGATATCTATCTCAGTGATTTCGTAAAATGTTGCAGCATTTTGTGAAACTACCACAGTATATAGTGATGACAAGGTATTATGTGATTGGCGAATAACTGCTGTTACAAAAGTTAAAGGCAACCATCTTCATTTAAGTACACTTGGTCCATGTTCTGGTTTACAGCCTTAGATATAGGTAAATATTAGTTTCATATTTTTTCCTACCTATTACTACTTTGTGAAAGACTCTATATATGTTTTTTAAATGTACGGAGTAATGTGGTACTTCATAGGAAGCAACACTATAGTTTAAATAATTTTACTAAAAATAAATATTTTACAAAAATTAAAATAAATTATACTGCACTGTATCTTACAAATATAGTGACAGGTTTATGGGGATTTGGTGTAGGGCAGCACTGCAAGTCACCTTCCTGCGCTGCCAAACGTCAAAGTGAAAGGGCATGAATTCACATTAGCATACCTGTCCTTTTCCCTTGTGCTGGTGCTGTTTTGGAAGCCCAGCACCAATGAAGGCACCCTTGCACCATGGTTCAAGGGTCTCTGTGTTGTTGGCAGGATTGTTTTTGTGAAGGAAGGGGCACCTTCCTGCCCAAAAACAATCCAGGGAGGCTTTTTCCTCCTGTGTGTGCTGCACACATGGATAGACAAAAACCAAGAAGAAATAAAGTCATATCTACTTAATGTGCCTCTTCTGAGTACCGGTCCCTTCTGTCATACTCACTAGAAAACCTGCAGATGCCCGCTACTTTTCTGTGATAGACATAAAAACGTGGGTCCTCATTTATGAAAAGTGACGCATCGCTGCGTGAAAACAGTGATGCGTCACTTTTCTCTGCGTCGTCCTTGCGAGACCAATGATGCGTCATATTTACAGTATGACACACCATGGCGCAAGGAGTTACAGATACGTCAGTATTTCTGACATATATGTATGGCGCAAAAGTGACGCATTGCTGGAGTGTGTCACAAAAGTGACGCAACTCCAGCAATGTGTCCTTTTACAAGGGCCTGCGTCAGTCTTACGCCTGCTGGGAGGCAGGTGTAAGAAATTGACGCATTTGTGTCCTAGAAGTGGCGCAGTGAAATCTTATAGATTTCACTGCGTCACTTCTATGACCCTGTCTTGCGTCAGAATGCCTCCCCTGCATACATTATACCTGGCGTAGGTATAATGTAGCGCAGGGGTTTACAAAGTGACGCATCTACCTAGATGCGTCACTTTGTAAATATGGTGCAACACGGCACATTTTTTACGCTGCTGGTGCGTCACAAAAAGTGACGCACCGGCGGCGTAAAAGTGACGCACGGCCTCATAAATGAGGCCTGTGGTCTTTAGCATTCTGCTGCACCCCAGCAGTCAGCACCTGACTGCATTCACCTTCTGAGGAGTTTAGCTGCTATATCGGAGACTGCCTCAAGGGTACTGTGAGTCCCCAAGCATCTTTAATAAAGTACTGAGGAAGGATCTCATCAACCTCCAATCTAGCAGCACCCTTATACAGCATGCTGATAACATCCAGGTACGAAGCCCTTCTGAGGGTCTGTGTTGCCAAGAAACGATAGCACTCCTGACTGCACTTGCCACAAAAGGGTACAAAGTGGAAAAGGGAAAAGTGCAGTATGTACAGCAGGAGTTAAGTTATGTGGGCCAACTAATATCAGCAACCAGTCAGCCGCATCACACATGGACTCTATCAAGGCTATGCCACCACCAAAGACGAACAAAGGAGTACACATGTTTTTAATACTATGAAATTATATCCGACAGTGGATCTTTCACTACAGCATGATTATTGCCCTCTTACTTGGGCCATGAAGAAGGCAAGGGCAACCCATGAGGAACTAACATGGACAACTTAAATGCATGAGACCTTTCACAAACTAAAAGCTGTGATATTGCACTCCCTCGTGTTAGGGACACATGACAGTAGAAGGAATTCTTCCTATTTAGCCACAGTGATGGGGAGTCTTGACAGCTGTCCTAACACAAAAGTACCCCCTGGGCCACATGCCCCTTGCATATTACAGTGGCTCTTGGATTGAGTCACACAGGGTCATTTTTGGCACGAATAGTCATTGACAGCAGCAGCCTTTGCAGTAGACAAAAGCACCTCCATCGTGGCGGGGGTATGACTGACTCCGTATGCCAAACACTTACACTGACTACACATTAGGTGTCACGCTAGGAGCTGATGCTTTCTAAGCCATCCCTAAAAACAAAGTGGTGCCATTTTGTAAATCCAGACACATTTCTAGCGCATGAGGTCAAGGAGGAAGAGGAGACACAACACTGTGCCACCCAAACCGCCGAGGGGATCAGCCAGTCAGAGGAGGATCCTATCCCGGATAGTGAAGCATTATTCATTAACAGATTCTACACTATGGACAAAGAAACAGGAGTAAGATGCACAGGGGAAACAGTGGTGAAGGCTCAGAGCCATGCAGCCTCAGAGGTGCTATATGTCACAGTGCAGCAGACTCTCCTCCCCTACCTCTCAGCACAGGCAGCAGAGCTGACAGCATTAATTAAAGCCCTCACCCAAAGCGCAGGGAAGCCGGAAGATATCTATTCTGACTCTGCATATGTCTCCACCACAGTGCACTCTAGTGTAGGCAGATGAAAAAGACAAACTTTTCTAAAGTCAGATGGCACCCTGTCATGCAGAGGGACCTCCTAGAATTGCTTGTAGACGTGCTAATATTACACAGACATGGTAACTTTTGCTACTCATACTGGGGGCAGGGACTTTGTATCTCAGGGAAACTCACTGGCTGACCAAATCGTGAAAAAGGCAGCCTACAGGAAAATCAAAAAAGCACACATCCTCCTCCTACAGTAGACTACAGAGACTTAACTATCGCGTGATAGACCATACACCAAAACAGCAGGACTATACTTGAGGGAATTGGAGGAGACTGCATCATCTGAGGAAAGGGGTGGTGGCTAGCTTGTGGTTGCACACAGACCGCACAAGGCCTTATCCACCGACATGTACCCACAGGGAAACCTGTCATGCCCGAAAACCTAGTCAACATAGCCTTACCCCAACTGCACTTACCCGCACACACTGCAAAAGATAACCTAATAGCATATCTCCAAACAACCGGCTCATCCCCAACCTTTCTGAAACTGTAACCTGTATCTGAATGAGTGCACTGTCTGGCAGCTTTACTCACCCAAAGCTACATTGAAGGTCATGTCATCAGCCATTCCCTGACCAATAGGCCCATTCAAGTCACTTCATACCAACTCCATCGATATGATCGAACAATGTGCTACTTACTGATGCCTGATAGCAGTGGTCTGCTAGAACTCCAGGTAGATCTAGGCTGGCCCTTGTGTGCACTTTGAAGCCAAAGCAGCTGCCACATTTCTTGTCAGGGAAGTGATACCAAGGTGGGGTGTCCTTCTGGATATTTCACACAAATTGGCTTAGTTTATCATATCCAGAGTAACTAAATCATTTTGAGACTCAACAGCCAGCTAAAAAATAAGATTAGCAAACTTTGCATCAGCCTTTACAAAACATGGCTCCACTGTCTAACCCTAGCCTTGTTCATGCTAAGAAACATACCACCTTACACCACACCAGATTGTATCAAGCAGGCTGATTGAAACACCCATCCCGAAAACCCAGACCAAATAGAGCGCTGAGGCAAGGTCTCAAGAACTAGAGGATGAACTGCATGTGAATCTGTCTGAATTAACCAAAGGTGCCAAGTTCCTATCTAAGCAGGTCCACCACCGACGTCCTAAGTGCACTACCGCTAAGCTACCCTACCAAACACCTCAGCCTGGAAGGAATTGTACATTCGCAACTTTGTGAGGAAGTGAAAGCAAACCAAGTTTGAAGGACCCTACTGAGTAATATTCACGACACCTACTGACCTCAAGTTGGAGGGAAGAGAGGCCTGGGTCCACCTCTCAGACATACAGCTAAATTATTCCCCATCGAATCCCCCATAAACTATAAATTGGACTATTTCTATGGACAATTTTTTGACAATGGATTCTTTACAGTGTGTCAAGCAAACACCTCCTGACGCCAGAAAGCTTCAGACGACCCCTACAGACACCATCTTAAGAACTGCAATGTTTCAAAGGTTACATCATCATGCACCTTTGTATATCATCTGCTTAGCATGGGTGTGTCCGCATCCATCCACAGTTAGAACTTTGCCTAGTCACGTGGAGCCTATCCCAACATTTTTACAGTGCTTGCTTAGGGACCTCTCCCACCTCACTTACACTGAACCAAACACTAGTATTCCACATGCCCAACACAGCACACCCTGTTTTTGATGGATTCTTACTGGCAGTGCAGAGAGTTTGCCTACACACGGTTTTTCCCCATATGTGGGGCCTCTGCACTTTCATGACCATTCACACCCCGAACCTGTTCATCCCTGGAGAATATCTGTCTGAGTTGTTCCAACATCCGCTACAGAAGAAAACAACTCTATTGCATCAGGCTAAATTAAAAAGAACTGCTGATTACTTTTGCTAGGCTCAGTACAAGGACATTCTGAAAGAATTCATACTGTTCGCTTAAACTCAAGTAAATGCAGGGGATCCATACCCTTCTTCACCTTGCAAATGAAGGTGAATGCACACTGGTTACAAATAACCAGGCGGGAGATATTTAGAATGATCAACAAGACTGAGCTTGGCCTAAACACTAACAAGGAAGAACTAAGAGCCGTCCACCTTATGGTGATGCAACATCAGTATGTGTTGGACTTGATGACCACGATGGAGCGTGGGGTGTGTGCCAAGATCGGTGCATTCTGCTGAACTTTTATCCCTGGAAATGACATGGATAGCTGGACACTGGCTCTTGCCATCCAAGCACTGCATTATCCACAAGCTAACATGAAGAAGGAGGGAGGTGTCCCTGCGCAGGACTTGTTTTCCAAGTTATTTTTCTTGTTCCCCGATGGGTGACCAGACTGTGCCTGTCACTGCTCCTGGTTTTCATTGCTGTACTGTTTTTGTGTGGTTTCCTACAATTGGGGGATTCCTTCTGTAAAAACGCAGTTCTAAAGGTAGGTAGAATGCAAGTAACTAGAGCATTAGTAATAGACATACCAGATTCACATCGAACCTCAAATAATGTGACTGTCATGAATTAAGGGGGTAAATGATGTAGTTAAAAATTCAACTAGAGGGAGAATGTTAATATTGGACAATACAATATTGATGTATACCATGATATATGTACGTATAAATACGAATTTGCACCTCTGTTGTTGAATTTACTCAATGTGACCTCCCCGTTAAACACGAGCCAGTAAAATTTACGTGGTTAGGCAGGCCCTGCAACCCAGGCTTGAAGCAACTAATTGACAGATCACGGGTGGAAGGAAACAAAATGCACAAACAAAAAACCCAGATCGATCCCACAGATAGGCAGCAACACCACTATGGTCTCGGGAGTTTGGGCCCAATAAAGCACATTTGGCCGTAGGGGCACGTATTCTCAAAAACACCATGAATCCAGATGGCCCATTAAGTAAGGACCACTTAGCCAATCAGAGCATTGCTTACGTATTACAAGCAGATAACTAGATAACGCCAAAAATAGACCTTGCAAGCTATTCGACTTGGTCAAACACCAATCCAACAAACTAGCAAAAACTTCTAAAGAAACCCCTAAATCGCTAATATCCTGTGAAGAATTCTCCTCCTACTTCTGCAACAAAATCTCTGCCTTAGGAATCGAACTCAAATCTGCAACTCTCTCCCTAACTCCGTTGGCTCCCTCCACATTGCCATCCCAGACATCACCCAAAAATCATGCCCATTGGTCCAGCTTCAAAGTCTATGACGACCACTCCGTCTCGAAAATTCTTTCCTCCCTTAACCCGAACAATCACTTCAATGACCCTCTCCCCTCTAACTGCCTAGCTGCCGCCTCTCAGGCTATCATCCCTTCCTGGACTGCAATAATCAACGCCTCCCTCCTACAGGGATCGATACCGGACTCTCTCAAACCTGGCCAAGTCGCCCCCATTTTAAAAAACCTACACTGGATCCCTCCTCCCTTGAAAACTATAGACCTATTTCCAACATCCCACTCCTAGCCAAAGTTCTTGAAAAATGTTTGCAACAGCAACTGAGCCATCATATCACTAACTTTCACTTACTGGATGTCTACCAATCCAGATTCAGACCTGGACACAGCACCAAAACCACTCTCCTCCAGATAGTGGATGATGCTCTTCAAGCCCTGGACCAAGGCAGTACCTGTCTCCTTATCCTCCTAGATCTATCTTTGGCCTTCGATACGGTCAACCACGAAACACTCCTTGAACGCCTCAAACTCAGGATGGGTTTGGACAGCACCGTTCTTGAATGGTTCAGGTCCTTCCTCCTGAATCGCTCACAGAGAATCCTAATTAACGGCAACCTATCCGCCCCCTCCCCGATCACGGTGGGAGTCTCTCAAGGCTCAAACCTGTCACCTACTCTTTTCAATCTTTACCTGGAACCTCTCGCAGAGGTGCTACGCACCACCAACATCGCCTACTACATGTATGCTGACGACACACAGATTTACATAAAAAATCTCTTCTCCTAAGGACATTCTCTCCCTGAATGAGGCCTTGAAACTGACTGTCCACTGGCTCACCTCTAACCAGCTCAAACTTAACGCAAAAAAACGAGTTTCTTCTCATCTCCCCACCCAAAACCAATCAAGACATCCAAGAATGGATCAAGGCCATCACAGCGCTAAACTGCTCTCATTCCATTGTGGACTCTGCAAAATCCCTGGGAATAACGCTAGATGGCAGCTTGAACATGCGTGGCCACATCAATTTGATGGCTAAAGCTGTCAGATTTCACCTGAGTTACCTAAGAAACTTGAAACCCTTCCTCGACCTAAAAATGGCAACCCAGGCACTAGTCGTCTCTAGACTTGAATACGGTTGCTCTACTCTTGCAGGTCTGCCTAAAAACTCTCTGGCCCCACTGAAAGCCTGCCTCAACGCCGCCGCCAGACTCTTAACCGGTTCAAGGAAATTCGACCACATCCCTCCCCACCTGAAAGCCCTGAATTGGCTCCATCTCGAGGCCAGAATCCAACTTAAGATGGCCTGCATTACTTACAAAGCTCTATACTCTAACTCCCCAGCCTTCCTTGCCCAGAAACTTGTGTTATCCGGAGGAGCCAGAAACTACCGGTCTGCCAGAGACCTCCTGCTCCAACCAGCTCGTTTCCGGAAAAAGAAAACCTACAATCGGGCCTACTCTGCGGCCGCTCCAAGAATATGGAACTCTCTCCCGCCTACCATCAGAAGACTGTCATCTTTTGGTCGCTTCAAAAAGGAGACACAAATTTTCCTTATGGGCTAATTCCTTACCTAACGACCGCATTACAATCTCCTCTATGTCCTTGTACCGCCCGCCATGACGGCTTTATCCTTGACTTTCCCGGATCATACCTCCCGGCCTTCTGGGCTTCACACCCAGGAGCTGAGACCACCTACTTTCTTGTATATTAACTCTACCTGTTTTTATCCATGTCTATCCGGAACTCGAGACTCCCCGTTTTTCCTACATAATGTACATAACCCGTGTTTCCCTTTGATATCCTCCCTTCCTATGCCCTTTGTATATCACCCCCTCAATCATGTAAAGTGCTCTGATACCCTCACAGGTCTGGTTCGCGCTATATAAAACCTTAAAATAAATAAATAAATAAAAAACTTCTGGAAACATACCCACTGGCCCTACGGTATTCTCACACAATGACAAGACCCACAAGCTTCTTAAACCCCCGATTTATGGCCCTGTGACTAGGCACACGTTTCTGTTGCAGAGGACAGCATACATCATTTTAAATTGCTTCATGTAAAGTATAAAATGACAACTGAAACTAATGTACTTAAGAGACAATCTACAGACCCCAACTCTGTTGCCTGATCTCCCGGCCACTGAGTTTAATTAAACAACTGATCTTGTTTTGCCAAACGCCTCTTGTCTTTCATTTTTTCAAAGGAAAATTCATATTTGAGCAAAATCATTAAGCACAATCTCACAGAGTTCCCAGGTGATTCTGCATGATTATGCTACACTGAAGTATATAAGTTATGCCCACCCTTAATTTGAACAAACTTCTCCAAGTGGAGATGGCCACAAATTTCCCTACATGAATTCTAGCTTTACTTACTGTGCTTGCTTGCTCATTGAAATTTGTGTTACATAATTACACAACGCAGCTTTAAAATTGACATGACATTAGTGTTTGCAACCACTGGTGGCGCTCCCAAGGAAGCACTGGAGGCATGGGCTGCCTGCCTTCTACCCACTTGGTGGTGCTCTACGTGAACTGAAGTGCTTCAGCAGGTCAAAAGGATAGAGTCTCATGCACTGAGCTGCTGTCTGCAGGGAGACTGTGGATTTGGGGGCTGGTGTGCTCCAACAATCAGAAGAAACAGAATAGGGGATTACTGGTCAATTCGTCAAACCTAATGCATATGCTCAAGAGGATAAGAACATCAGTCACAAATGATTTGAGTAGCACCAGGCTTTGGAACAAGTCCCATTAGCCCACCACTCTGGCGGAGCATCGTGATCTGGGAGATGATGGAGTGAAATCTGCGTCGCCAACCTACCAGTGGGATGGCTGTGCAACACTAGACTTCTATCCAATAGTTGGCTCAGCCAAAGTGCTCTGGTAGGTTGGCGATGCAGATTTCACTCCATCATCTCCCAGATGATGGAGTTTCTTCTGTACTTTGACAGGGGAAGTGGCGATTATTTGGTCGATAAATATTATCCCCTAGACCCTCTTATAAAATTGTGTTTTCTCGTGCTCCAACAATCCCCATTACCTCTCTATGAAGCACAACTCTAAATGTCAGGACAATGGCTAGAGGGCGCACAAGCGGAATGGCTGCCTAGGCACGCAGCTCCCGCTCCTTGATCATTAATCCTACACTTATCCTTAACCACAGGGTACAGATTTGCCCGATTTTCACCTCGCACGCTGCCGGGCGCTACGGACCACACTCGACCCAAGTCTGGGGCCGCTGAAGGGAACGGTGCCGGAGATATCGGCCGCTGAAGTTTTGACGGTGATTGCCCTGGAGCCTGCGTGTGGAGGAAGGCGGATGCGGCAGACCACGCAACCCCGGGGATGACTACGAGGTGGTAGGCCACGGAGCCGGGAGCTGCCCGGGATTGAGACACCTGCTACCCGGAGGTGCGGGAAGGGGACGCCTGGCTATTGCCCCCATCCATGCACGGCCCCCCACCTCCAGCGACTGCATCAATTGACCGCTGCTGCAGGTGAGGGGCTGCTCGCACCCGGACGGACGCTGTGAGGCGGGACGACCTCGAGGCGCCCGATGTGACCTTCCTCACTCTAGCGCCTTCGGGGTTCGGGGTCGCGGACCGCGGGAGAGCCGCACTGGGGGGCGGCGGGCCTGCCCGAGGCCCGCCACGGAGGAGAACGCTCTGCCTGCTCTGTGCCCCTGAGCCCACCACGCACTAGCCTTGCCACTGTGCCGCAGCTGCCGGCCTCTGCACCTCCAGGACTGCATCGTGAGGGGTCCTGCCCCCCAACTTACTTGTACTTGTTTCCCCACCTGTGGCTGCGCTGGGAGACTGGGGCTTGGGCTGCCCTAATCGCGGAGGAGCTCCCGGCGGCGTCCTGTCCATATCGGACCCTGCTTCCCTCCTGGACCTGGCGATCCTGAGTCCCACCCCACCTGCAGCTGCATGTGCAAATGTTCGTAGCCTGCCTGTCCCGCGAGTGACCAATACAGTACCATGAAAGCCCGGGCTTTCCCGGCCCCCTACCACAGGTGCGCCTGGGGTGTGCTGGGGGTGACTGGAACCTACCACCGGACGGCTGCGTGTCCCTGACGGCGGTGTCTCACTGGCAGTTGCTGCGCGGCGCCCTACCTACGAGGACTGCACGAACCACCTGCTTTGGTCCTTCACTATATCATATCTGTGCCCACTGTGTTGACACGCGGCGGTGCCCCAGCGTTGCGACCTATTTCGCCATGGTGAGGCCTGACAACCGCCAGTCCAAGCTCAGCTTGGATGGGGCCAAAAAAGGCGCAAAATCGGGGTCAGCGGAGCCTGGGCCTAGTGCAGCCGCTCCTAAGGCCATCTCATCTCCCACCAAAGACATTGATTTGCACAGCCTGTTTCAGGAGATGCGGCAGGGGTTTGCTACCGTCGTTGAGAAAGTCGATGGGGTCACTGCCCGGCTGGATGCATTGGTGCATAAGGTGGACTGCCACGAGGAGAGACTCACGACGGCGGAACAACGCATTTCTGATAACACGGATGCCACCTCGACTCATACGACGCAATTGGCTAGAATGGACAATTTGCTCAGGGTCATCGCGGCCAAAAATGAAGATTTGGAAGCCCGAAGCCGCCGGAACAACATACGCGTCACCAATGTTCCGGAATCCACGGACACGGGCAGGATGGAGCTCTTCATTGAAAAGTTGCTAAAAGGCTCGGTGGGGGAGGACGCTTTCTCTCCTGAATTCATCGTAGAAAGAGCTCATAGATCCCTGGCGCCTGTGCCGCAACCTGGTCTCCCGCCACGGCCCATAATTGCTAAGCTGCTGAACTATCGGGACCGTGACACTGCCTTGCGGGCGGCCCGATCTCAGAGATCATTGCAGTTTAATGGCATCTCCTTCTCCATATACCCGGACTTCACACCACTGGTGCAGGAGGAACGGCGCAAGTTCCTCCCGGTGAAAAAGAAGCTGCGAGAAGCCTCAGGGGCAGACTGGGGCGCGACACCTACACATTTGTTGTCACATATTTGCCAAACACAGATACTCCTGAATTCTTTACTACTCTATGGGGTAAGATTCTGACTATCGGGTCGCGACACATCATCTGGAGTGGGGATCTCAACCTGGCGATGGTGCCACAGCAGGATAGGGCGGACGGTGTCTGCTCCTATAAACCTAGAGCGCGGGAGGCACTCACGGGGGTGATCACGGAGGGAGAATTGCTGGACGCCTGGCGGCACTTACACCCAGATGGGAGGGAGGGCACTCATTTCACCTCACACACGGGAACCTGGGCGCGCCTGGACTACTTCTTGATCACCAGCGGTATAGCTGCGGAGTTGGTAGGGGCGGCACACCTGCCGCGGACGTACTCTGATCACAGCCCCGTCTTGTTGCATTTCCGTACACCAGGCTGGGACAACCCGATACCTCACTGGCGACTCCGTCCTGACATTCTATTGGACAACTTATTTCGCACTGAACTTGGGGAGGAAATAGAGGCCTTTTTTCCCAGGAACAGGGGATCAGTTGACTCGGTAGAACACATATGGGAGGCTTTCAAGGTGACCGTTAGGGGATACTCGATCTCTAAGAGCCACGGGGTCTTGCGGGATATCCTCAACACGATACATACGCTAGAGAAAGAACTGCGTGCACTAGAACTCCGCATGGTTGTCGAGACTGGACCTGACTTACATGCCATCTTCAGGGAGACGCTGACGAAGTATGAGGAGGAGGCTCTCAGGGAGGCCAAGTTTCGGGGTAAACACTAGCAGGCCCGCAGATATTGTGAGGGGGACAGGCATGGGAAGGTGCTCGCTACACTCACACAACCTTCACGCGCCCAGAATGTCGTACTCGAACTTGCAGACGAACATGGTGCTAAAGTCAGGGACACAGATGAGATACTCACAATTTTCACCACACATTACCTCTCACTCTACACTTCCACTGCGGGCCCGACACATCCTATGCTGATTACTTGAAAGATGTGGCGCTCTGCTGGCTCAGCGATGGGGATAGGGCATATCTGGCGGCACCCTTCGAGTTGGACGAGGTCCGGGAGGCCATTATGTCCCTCAGGAACGGCAAGGCCCCTGGCCTTGACGGCATTCCCGCAGAGTTTTATAAAGCTTACATCGACATCATGGCACCCGTTCTTCGCGAGGTTTACTCGGAGTCGCTCTGTGATGGTGTACTCCCTTGCTCTATGCGCGAGGTAGTGATCACCTCTCTTCTTAAGCCCGACAAAGATCCCACCTCCTGCAATTCCTATCGCCCACTTTCCCTCCTGAACTGCGATGTCAAAATACTCGCTAAAATTCTGGCCACTCGCTTGTCGCTACTGATGACCAGGATTGTGCTGCCCGATCAATCGGGCTTCGTGGCTGGCCGGTCCACCTCTCACAATCTCCGTACACTGTTCTCTCTGCTACGTGCAGTTCATCCAGATATGCCCGTTGCGGCTGTATTCCTCGACGCGTCTTAGGCCTTCGACTGAGTCGAATGGCCCTACCTGTTCTCGGTGTTGGCTAGCATGGGGTTCCCCAAACTGTTCATATCCTGGATTCGCCTCCTTTACACCAACCCCACGGCTAGGGTGTTAATTAATGGCCGCCTGTCACAGCCCATTGCGATCACCAGGGGCACACGCCAAGGATGTCCACTCTCTCCCCTACTTTTTGCCTTAGCAGTTGAAACTCTTGCTTGTCGCCTGCGACAATTACACCGAGATGGGGCGGTACAGTGCTTACAACGTCAAATCGATGTGTCTCTCTACGCGGACGACATCACGCTGTACGTTAAGCACCCCGAGACGCACCTTAATCCCTTACTCAAGGAGTTTGTCTTTTTTGGCGGGTTGTCAGGTGTCCACATCAACTGGTCCAAGTCGCAGTTTTTCCCCCTAACGGATGCGGTCACTGATTTTCCACTCGATTATCCCCTGGAATGGTGTCGGACTGATCTCCGGTACCTGGGGATCCGCATCTCCCGGGACAAGGACGAGACTTTACGGTCCAATTACGGAGTGGCGATGACCAGGCTGACTGCTAATATAGATCGCTGGATCACCCTACCACTCTCTATGGCTGGAAGGGCGTCCCTTATTAAAATGGTGATCCTCCCCCGATTTCTTTACCTCTTCCTCAATATTCCTTATTTCCCCGGTGCATATTTCTTTAAAACCCTGAAGACAGAATTACGCAGGTTGTTCTGGGGTGGCAAGAGTCCCTGACTCAAATGGTCCACGCTCACACTCCCCTATGACAAGGGGGGTTTTGATGTCCCCGACTTCGAGGCGTATTATCAATGCGTGCAGGCACACTTTGCCTATCACTGGATGGCCCCTACGCCTTTCATGCCACACATCGCGGTGGAAGACTGGATAGTGCATGCCCTCCCACTCAATGGGTTGATGCACTGCTCTGAAACATCCATACTTACATCAAATACCTCGGTCTCTTGCACATTGGACGCGTGGCGCCGTATCACCAAGAGCTTGTCGTGCCCTCTGCTTTATTCGCCCAAACTACCACTCACCTATCATCCTAATCTTACCTTACTGTTGGAGCAGGGTTTCCGCAACCTCTGTGCGAGGATTCGCGTTACCTGTTGGGGTGATTTGTTCTCTACCGGTCTTTTTAAGTCGGCGGAACTTTTTTTTGCATCACAGAGCCACACCCCACTAGAGCTCTTTTATTACATACGCCTGCGGGCAGGGATGAGAGACATCCTGCCCGATTTTCCCGACGAACCTGAGGTCCTCACTCCACTACATTTCATGTTCTGCTCGCAGGATGGGGCTCACCTGGTCTCCGGCCTTTACCGCCAGCTCCGGGGCGCAGCTCCAGCGCCGGATTCTAGTGCCCGTGAGCACTGGACTGCAGAGTTGGCCACTGACATTACTGACGAGCAATGGCACTATTGCTGTGCGCTCACCTCCCGCATCTCTGCCAGTAGCAGACTGAAGATTGTACACTATAAATTCCTGCAAAGAGTGTATTATACGCCGGCGAGGAAGCGCAGATTCGGCCTGGCGGAGGACGATCGCTGCGAGCGGTGTCGCGCTGAACGAGCGGATTTCCTACACTTGGTATGGGGATGCCCCCAAGTTGAGGACTACTGGCGACAGGTAACAGAGGCCCTTACTGAGATGACGGGAGAGGAGTTGACCGCGGATCCATTGGTGATGCTCCTTGGGTATACTCTACAGGTCCCTAGATCGTCCCGGAAATTTGTTGATATTGCACTGCTCTTGGCCAGAAGGCGGGTGGCGTGCCGCTGGGGTCGTGGCAGAGCACCTAAATTCAAGGAGTGGCTGACAGACCTGACCTACTGTCAGGATCAACATACTACATTCGCCGAGTTACTGCCCATCTCGAGTAGGCCTAATGACATTTGGGGTCCTCTAGTGAGCTATTTGCTTGCATGCTCGGATGACGCTGATTCGCCTACAGACCCCCTTGCTGCTGTTTAAATCCCGATCTGAGCACCGGACCTGATCACTGATCCCCTCCATGTGTTCGTAGTACCTGCCGGGTAGTCCCTGCCGAAGCCTCCGTCCCTCTCAACATACCGACTAAGCCTGTTTCCCACCCCCCGCGCGGCCCTCATCGGCGCGGATCATTCTCCCTCCACTTGACTGTCCCCCCTCCCCTTTGGCCAATCTGGGGTTCCATACACAGTGATCTGCACGAACAATTCTTCTTTCTACTACTTACTACTACATACCACCACATGCATTGCTCCTTCCAGGACTGATGGGTAGTTGTTGACTTAGATATGACGAGACTGTAGCACCATGCCCACCTCTGCCTGTCTGGGTTGCCACACCAACGTATTACTATTCTTTCTTTGACCGGACGTGAATTGCCTCTTAGTTTCTGTACAGTTGGGGGTTACTGTTTACTGTTACGGGTATGAATAACTCTAGAAACGGACCAATTAGAAATGTCAAAAACAAAAAAACAAAAACAAAAAACCCTGTTCTGCTGCTGAGTATCCTTCATTGCCCTACTACACCGGCAGTGTTCTTCATCCTACAGCTTGGACATGCTACGCCGCCGGGCCTCAGGGATGCCGGCCACGGGGCTGTGTTGTGTTTACCTTTATATGCTGCCGGCCTCCGGGTTGTAGGCGTACAAAGCTGTGTATCGTGATCTCTATTACTCAATAAAGCTGTTTTTGAACCCCCAAAAAAAAATGTCAGGACAATCGTTAAATGTTATTAAATACCTCATCGCTCTCTCAGTTCCAGCATAACATGAGACTTCCTGGATACTGGGAGATTACTAAAAGAAGCACCTTACTCGTAAGAAATCTAAAGTAAGCTAGAACAGCAGTTTTGTTACAAAGCTATGGGTCAAACCAGAAAACAGTTGGTGGGGAGCACTATTGTTTTGCCTTGGTTCTAAATGGCACAGTGTTGTGTGCAGTCATTCTCTACCACTATCTTAGTGTAAGCATGGGCGTAAAATCCGTTCCGCTCGCGGATTTTGCGGATTTTCGGTAAATTCG
Source organism: Lissotriton helveticus (assembly GCF_964261635.1). Lineage (NCBI taxonomy): Eukaryota > Metazoa > Chordata > Amphibia > Caudata > Salamandridae > Lissotriton > Lissotriton helveticus. Next base: position 213,602,228 of record NC_136058.1, read on the forward strand.
CAATCCGCGAACTCTCGCGAACTTGCCGAAAATTCGTAAAATCCGTGCGAAGCGGATTTTTTGCTTGGTCGCACTTGCCAACTAGAATACTATACAATTTCGTGGGAGTAAATACTTGCGAACACGTAGATGCGGCGGGCAGCGACAATCTCGCAATTGCGAGATTGCAAAATTTGCAATTTGGCACAAGAAATCCACCAGCAGGCAGCATAAACCTTGAAAATTATGATTTTTATCAGAATAACTCCTCAGGTTGACATTTGCCTGCACTTTTTCTTTGCAAGGAGTCCATTTTGGGGGGTGGGGGTGGGAGGAAGGAAGTGCCCCACAGTCTCCAACTTCCTGTTCCTGTCCACCAGGCTCCTCCCAGTGCTTTCTTCATGTGCTGGTCACTTTGATTTGGATCTTGACCTGGAAGGATTACTTTTGTGGATGCTGCTGGATATTTGGATTTTTGCAAAACTGAAAGCACTCAGCAGGTGCAAAAGTTCAATCTTATCATTAGTAACCATTCCCTGTAGTGCTTCCTGAGGGGCCCCTTCAGAGTTCATTTGCCTACTTGCAACTATTCTATGACCCTGCTCTGACCCTCACAGCAGGCTCAGAGAATAGCTACAAGTATACAACAAAGGTACTGTTAAAAAAATTACACTGCAACAGAAAGCAATTACAGACAAAACTGAAAGCACTCAGCAGGTGCAAAAGTTCAATCTTATCATTAGTAACCATTCCCTGTAGTGCTTCCTGAGGGGCCCCTTCAGAGTTCAGCAAATTACAGATAAGGAAGCAGGTGCCAGCCAGACTGGAAGTTTAAATTCAGTGACACATTAATCAACCCCAAATTAATTCATGTCAGTTGAAGCAGGGCAGGTGTGCTTGCTTTTTTTCACCCCCATAATCTACAGTGATAAACCAACCAGAGGGTGGCAGTGATGTACCAGAGGGTGGCATGGGTGTACCAGAGGGTGGCAGTGGTGAAACAGAGGGTGCTGTGAACGGTATACACCCGTTACGACGCAACTTTTACTCCGCACTACCATTACAACGCGGGCATTACAACGCATGACATTACAACGCATTGCGCTGGGGGGCGCTCTAGGATAAGAGGTAAGTTTAATTTACTATCCAACACCTTCCCTAGGGTCCACGGGGACTGGAGTTAGAATAGTAAATTATACTTACCACTATCCAGCACCCCAAAGCGCTATGCGTTGTAACGGTATTCGTTGTAAATACCGCGTTGTAATGGTATGCGGAGTAAAAGTATGCGTTGTAACGTCATACATCCGCTGTGAACCTGTGATGATGAACCAGATGTAGAAACAACATAGTCGCGGCCGTTGCGAGCCGACAAGTAAGTTCGCAATTGCGAACTGGTACAGAACCCTCGTAAACTGGCAGAAATCCTTGCGAACACAAAAAAAAAAAAATCGCGAGAGTTCGCGGATTTTGCGGATTGCGAATCCGTAAATACGCAAGTTCGCGGATTGCCAATTCGTAAAATCCGCCCATGCTTACTCATGACAATGGGTCTGATAAAGTGGTACTGTGAGGAAAGAATTTTTATGCATGACTAAGGATAAGGTCTAAAATAGTAGCCTAAACACAATAAATCACCATCCCACAATACATTTTCAGATTCTAAACACACAAAATAGCATAATTTTATAACAACAATACATGAAATTCAAAAAATGCAATAACACTACTACACACAATGACGCACCCACCGTAATGGTATCACAACATAATAAAGCATGAGAAAAACAATACAATGACATGCCACAACACACCACCACAAAACACAACTACAACACAATAAATCCTCAACACAACAAAACACACCAACAAGACAACACAACAGCCCCAAACAACCGCATACACGGAAAAACACCAACACAACAGAGAAAACCCTCAACAGAACACATCATCAAGGTGACACAACAAAGAAGTGAAGCAGATAATAAAATAAAAGACAACTCATTAATATAAAACCTCAATATCGTAGACCAACACATTAACACCCTAATGGAGTACACAAACACAAGATGCCAACTCAGAAAAATACAAGCACACAACACAATGTAATAGTATGGCAATAGTTACCCAAATTGACCCTACTGAATATCAGACATTATGTTAAATCTGATAGTCTCTTCACATTTTAATATTGGGAGTTGTGAGGGAATTGAATAAAATACGGTTGTTTTCCACTCAATAACTACCTATTTTTAACATCTTTTCACACTTATGTTGGCACTGTAACTCAGTTACCCGCAGAAAATGATCTAAAAAATCCCACAAACTTCTTTGGAAGTTGATCTATCATTATCATACTGATAGATATACTGCACCTTCTCCTGGGCAAGGAGAGCCCAAATGATGCAGGGCGGAATCAGGCGGGAACTGATGGGCACTTTTTTCCTATTATAGGGATTTGAGTGCGGTATGACACATAGTCACATCACATAATATTTTTTGTTCAAATGTTCTAGTAGTAGATTCGTAGATTCTTCGTCAGACCCCCGGACACCCTGGTTTGTTAAATAGTTACCCAAAAACAAATCAACCAACACTACAAACCACACACTAAAATCCCGGGAAAATACAACAACGCAGCAATGCAATAATAAAATTTGGTTATGTTAGTGTATACTGGTGCCAGGGGCGTAACACAGGGGCCCCTTAACTTACTTCATCTAGAATTGAATGGTTATGGTGCGCGGTGCGCAGTGCTCACGGCAGCTTTAATAAATTAAATCGCGTGCAAGACATGCATGCATGCTTGGGTCCCCGCCGGGCCTCAGATTAAATGGTGAACAATTTGCGCAACAACTGACCCCTTGACAAACCTCCTGTAGTACCCCGTGAGCCCTAAGAAGGCTCTCACCTGTGTCTGAGTCTTTGGGGGTTCCCATGCCAGGATGGTATCAATCTTGGGTTGTAGGGGCGCCACCTGGCTGCTTCCTACCTGGTGACCCAAGTACACAACGGAACACTTCCCGATCTGGCACTTACTCTCCTTGATCGTGAGGCCTGCCTTGCGCAGTGCCATCAACACTTCCCAGAGGTGGTGCAGATGTTCCTCCCAACTGGCGCAGAACACTGCAATGTCATCCAGGTAGGCGGCACTGAAATCCTCCAGTCCAGCCAACACCTGGTTGACCAACCTCTGAAAGGTGGCAGGGGCATTCTTCATCCCAAAGGGCATAACACGGAATTGGTAGTGCCCATCTGGTGTGGAGAATGCTGACCTCTCCTTAGCCCTGTCAGTCAAGGCAATCTGCCAGTACCCAGACATCAAATCAAACGTGCTGAGGTACCGTGCAGCCCCTAACCGATCAAGGAGCTCATCAGCTCTGGGGATGGGGTGTGCATCAGTCCTCGTGACTGTATTGAGCCCTCTGTAGTCCACACAAAACCGGAGTGTCCACACCCGGCTGCCTCGCCGGGTATGGCACCCGGCGTGGCAGCCTTTGAGACCAAGACCACTGAGCTGGCCCAAGGACTGTTTGAGGACTCAATGACCTCTAAAGCAAACGTCTTGGAGATTTCCTCCTTAATGTAAGCCCTAACCTTGTCAGTCACTCTGTAAGCCTTGTGCTTCAGAAGAGGACTGTCTCAAGTGTCCACATCATGGACGCACCACTCTGTGACACCAGGAACCAAGGAAAATAGATCAGAGAATTGTCCCGACAATCTTGCTGCTGATCAGGGGTCAGTGTGGCATAGAGGCTGACACCATCCACTGACCCATCTTGCTCTGTTGCAGACAGGAGGTCAGGAAGAGGCTCAGTCTCCTCCTCCATGTCCACTTTGGACCTTTCTAAGTGGGGCTTCAGGCCATTAACATGGAGGACCGACAAGGGGTTCCTGGGAGACCGCACGTTCACCAGATAGGTGACATCACTCTTGCGCTCCACCACCTCATATGGACCGGTCCACCTGCACAAGGATCCACAGCGCACAAGGCTCCACAGGGGCCGTGACCCAAACTTTCTGTCCAGGCTGAAGCTCAATCAGAGTGGCATTCTGATCGTACCACTGCTTCGTTTGCTCCTGGCTGGCTTCCAGATTCGCCTGAGCGAGATCTTTGAATCGCCGAGTCTGGTTCCTGAAGGCCAGCATGTAACTATATACATCCTGGGGAGGTTTCCTGGGAGATTGCTCCCAGCCTTCCTTGACCAAACTCAAAGGTTCTCTTACCGGGTGACCATACAAAAGCTCAAAGGGGCTGAACCCTAGGGACTTTTGTGGTACCTCACGGTAGGCAAACAGAAGGCATGGCAAGAGGACGTCCCACTTACGCCTCATTGGTTCCTCAAGACCCATGATCATGCCTTTGAGGGTCCGGTTGAATCTCTCAACCAGCCCATCCAGCCCATTACCTTGTGGGTGGTAAGCAGTGGTGAACTTGTAGGTAACACCAAACTCCTTCCACAGAGACTTCATATAATTAGAAATGAAGTTTTTACCACGGTCAGACACCACCTCTCTGGGGAACACAACACGGGAGGAGATCCCTATCAGTGCACGTCCCACCACGGGGACATCACTGTCCTGAGCGGAGTGGATTCTGGGTACCTGGTAGCATGGTCCACTAAGACCAGGATAAACCTGTTGCCCATGGCTGTCTTGTGGTCCAGTGCCCCACAATGTCAATGCCCATCCGTTCAAAGGGGTACTAACTACAGGGAAAGGTTGGAGAGGGGCCTTTTACCTCCTTCCACTTTTCCCACTTGCCTGACAAGTTTGACAGGTCCTACAATGAGTATCTGAACTGTTCCGCATCTGGGGCCAATAAAAGTGGGAGACAATCCTTTCAGAGGTCTTGTTCTGCCCCAAATGACCAGCTAAAGGAACATCATGAGCCAAGTCAGTAGGAAGGTTCTGAAGCGCTGGGGCACCACCAGCACACGGGCTGACACAGGCTCAGCAACCTTAGGCTCGCTATACAGGAGATCGTTCTCCCAGTAGATCCAATGTGATCCAGACTGATCACCTGCTGCCTGGTGTGTGGCCTGTTGCCTCAAACCTACAAGAGAAGGTCACTTCTGCTGCTCTTCACAAAATTCCTTCCTGGAGTGACCCCCTTCTTGCTGCCAATGGGTCAGCTCAGGTAGGTTCCCAGTTCAGAAACTTGCTCCCCTGTAGGTTCCAGGGCATCCTCCTCAAGGTCTGCCTCCTCCTGGACCGTGGGAACAATGGGGGCTGGTTTCCCGCACCCCCTACCTCTTCTCTTTAAGGCAGGTCCCTGGGCCATATTTTCAGGCTCCTGGGTCTCTTGAACACCCTTAACCGCCATAGACCGAGTGGTCACACACGCCCACTCAGGCAGACCCAACATCTCTAAAAGAGCCTTCTTCTCCACCTTAACCCAAGGGGAGCTTTCCAGATCATTGCCTAACAATCAAAAGGCATGGCAGGCCTCACAGCTACTTGAAGAGTTCCAGAGACCCCCCCTACTCAAAGGAAACTTGAGCCACTTTGCAATGACTCTCTGTGTTGTCAGCAGCAACAACTGGGAAGAATGCATTGGGGATCACCTACTGTTCAGACACCAAGTGACACTTGACAGCTGTTACACTGGCTCCGGTGTCTCTCAGAGCCTCCACTCTATGGCCATTGATGGTCACCCACTGCCTGTATTTCTTAGTGCTATCAGGCAGCTGAGTTCTAGGGACCATCTCAAAGTCTCCTAATTTGACAAGGGACATTTCTGCGGGACCCCACACACCTTGGGAACCCATCTCCTCCCCACCCAGGGCTACACTCGCCATATGACGGGGTGGTGCACGGGGTGGCACATACTGACCCTTTTGGGGACACTGGGGATCATACAAAAGGTGTCCCACCTGCTTACATTGAAAGCAGGTAACAGGCCCCCTATGAACAGGTTTACCTGTCCGAGATCCTGACCTCTTCTCAGGGGAGGCTGGGAACCCTTACCTTGGTTCCCTTGGGAAATACTTTGGGGCCCTTTCTGGAACTTCCTCTGTTTACCTGTGTCCCCCCACTCTTCTGCTGGGGACCCTGTCCACCTCTGGTGTAGTCTCCCACAAGACCCTGGTGGACCCTGGTACTGACCCAGCAGTCCACCTCTGTAGCAAACTTTCTAGGGTTAGTCAACTTGCTATCAATAAGTTGCTGGCGTAGCTCTGGAAAACAATTAGCAGACAAGTGCTCCCTAGCAATCAAATCATAGAGTGCTTGAAAATTATCAACATTGCCACTAAGCATGAGCGCAAAATCCGCTCCGATCGCGGATTTTGCGGATTTTCGGTAAATCCGCGATCCGCGAACTCTCGCGGATTTACCGAGAATCCGCAATCCGCGATCGGAGCGGATTTTGCGGTCAAAAGTTCAAGCCTGCATAATTTACGATGGCGCCGGCAAGCTGCCAGCGCCATCCTCAAATGGTTACTTAATTAGCTTCGACAGGAAGCTCTAACAGATAAGATAAAGCAGGGGCTCGAGCGCCTGCTTTATTTTATCAGTTGGAGCTTCCTGTTGAAGCTAATTAAGTAACTTTTGCAGGATGGCGCTGGCAGCTTGCCGGCGCCATCGTAAATTATTTACATGGTGTCTGAAGGGCAGGGTTCATTCTGGCACGACGCATGTGCCCTAGTTGCAGCTTAATTTCAGTGACTCATTCATCAGCCAAAAAATAATCGTGAGCGTTGTGGAGGCTGGGCAGGTGTGCCTTGTGCGCTCGCATGGAAGCCCCGTCCGTTTGGCCCCGCCCACACACTCGAGGTGTGCACCGTCTTCCCGCCATTTACCCACTATGATGGACATTTCAATCAAGGGACCCCTGCGCACTTCGGCGCGATTGCATAGCAACACACACTTGGTCGCTGGAACTAGTTGAAGCGCAAATGCAGTGACTCATTCATCAGGCCAAAAAAAATCGTGCTGCTGGCCAGAGGCATTTGCATCTTTGACTTTCACGAGCGCAATCCCCGTGCCTTTCCTGTGACCAGGGGCTTCTGTCTCTTAATCTGCTGCTCTGATCGGTCTCTGACCTTTTGTATACACAAGAGGCATGTGCGCTCGCATGGAAGCCCCGTCCGTTTGGCCCCGCCCACACACTCGAGGAAGCCCCGCCCCCAAATCCGCCGATCCGCAAAATCCGCGGATTTTGCGGATCCACGATCCGTGAATCCGCAAATTCGTGAATCGTGGATCCGCAAAATCCGCCCATGCTTAATTGCCACCCCTCACCCAACCATCCGTAGCTCTGCAAAAGAAAGACACATATTCTACCCAAGTGGTTCCCTCCAACTTCTTACAATTCCTGAAGCTCTGTCTATGGAGTTCTGGAGTTAAACCATACCTTGTCATCGGTGTTTCTTCCATGTGGGCATAAGACATCCTATTCTCACTGGGCAAGTCTAACAAAGTATCCCTACCTTCACTTATAAAGGAGCCCCACAACCCCGCTCCCCAATCCTTCTCAGGGACCCGGTGGGCCAATATTGCTATCTCATAGGCTGCAAACTACTGCCCAATATCTTCACTTTTGTGGAAATCTTTGATGACATCCTTGGGAATATGTAACCTGCCTTCTGAAGGCATAGATGGTGCACTGCCACCAGAGGGATTGATTTCTAAGCCCTTGCCCTTGATTTCTAACTCTCACAACATCCTCTCATGTTCCATTCTCATTCTCTCTCCTTCCAAAGACAACCTGTTATTCTCTGTTTCCCTCTGACTCTCCATCTTAAGCTTAGCCAACTCCAGCTTGAGTGCCCTATTTCACTCCCTGTCTTCCAACTCTATGGGGGACAGGTCTTTGGAAGAGATACTGCTGCCAGGTGGAGAGAGTCCCCTTCCCCTAGCTGAAAACACTGGCCTCTCAATGGGCCCATCTGCATCCACAACTGGCTCCACCACAAGATCAGGTGCATTTCTTGCTTCTACCCAGGCCCTCAGAGCCTTCTGGTAGTCATCCTTTTTAAGAAATACCTGGTGTAACAACTTTCAGTTTCCTGCACAGATGTTTGAGCTGTTTCACAGTTTTGGTCTCCAACCTCTCTTCCTCAAATTCAAGATCCGTATGTGCAACAGATATTGGTTTACTCATGGTAGTAAGAATTGGGAGTTTTCAGGAAAAACTAACAGTCCAAGGAAAAAGCTTCTAAATCAAAAGTATGTGGTCGTGTTTGGTCTGCACTCACTAGTAGTGTACACCAATCACTGTATATGAAACACAAATGCAAAGTCCAAATCCTCACCGCTGACCACCAATGTTAGATCTGGGGGTCTCTACTTGGCAATGGTATTCATCTTTGTCCAAATAGGGACCCTTACTTCTAAGTCAGGATAAGGGGATTACACTCCTAAATAACCCTGCTCACCCCCTTGGTAGCTTGGCACGAGCATACAGGCTTATCTCAGAGGCAGTGTGATAAGCATTTGTGAATAAACACAGTAATACAGTGGAAACACTACAGATGGACACAACACAGGTTTTATAAAAATAAGTATTCTTTATATAGTCTTAAACACAAGACCACAAACGACACAAATCCACAATACTACACTTAAGATTGCTTTAAAGATGATCAAAGTTACTTAGTTCAAGTTGCTGATAGATGTGACAAAGTTCTCAACAAAGTACCTGGATGCGTAACGCAAAGTAAACAAAAGGTGAGATGAGTGGATTCCGTGATCTGGGGGAGATGATGCGTCGTGCCTCAATGCTAGCGCAGAGTAGGGGATGCGTCGTAATCCTTACCGGTGCGTAGTTGATGCGTAGATTCTCGGCCTGCACGCTCGTTGCGGTGCACAAGATAGCGCCTTGATGCGATGCGATGATCCGGTTGCAATGCGAAAAGATGGCGCCTTTGATGCGGTGATGCGATGATGATGCGTAGACGCCCTGGCAGCCTTGCGACGACTCTGTACTTTGGAGCCGCGACAGGCCCTGCAACACGCTTCTCTGGTGATGCGATGGCCACTCTCTCGATGGCGTCACACTTCTCCGGTTATGCGACAGCAGACAGCTTCGATGAACACACGCTTCCAGGGAGATGTGGCGAAGGCTCGCTTCTCCGGCGATGCAACGATTTCAGCTGCGGCGGCGACACACTTACTCTTGATGCGTCGCGCTTCCAGCTCCAAGCTACACGCAAATGTCTGGAGTTAGGAATTCCCAGCAAGGAAATTCAGAGGGGAGCTGGAGGAGAAGGCTTTTGTCCCTGAGACTTCAGCAGGAGGCAAGCACAGTTCAATCCCTTGAAGAATATTCTGAAGATGATTAAATGCCTTAAAAGTTTCTTCTCCTTTCCTTGGCAATGAAGCAACCACTGCAGGCCAACCCAGCAAACAGCACACTGGCAGTGGGGCAGTAAAACTCCTGCAGCTTCCTTGGTTCTTCTCCTTGGCAAAAGGTTTCTTGTTCTAGAAGTGATCTAAAGCTCTTGGGAATGGGTCCCAATATTTATACCCCAAAACCCTTTGTTCTCTGAAGGCAGAGAGTCCTCTGCCTAGTATGTTCCTGAGCACTTTGTTTGCATGACTCTCTTCTTCCTTTCACTGTGCAGGGCAGAGACAGCATCCGCCCCACAGGAGGTGGGGCCAGCACAAGGGAGGGAAGATACAGCTCTGGAGCACTTTGACGAGATTCCTTCTCTCCTTTCACAGTGCAGGGCAGAGACACAAGACAAGCCACAGGAGGTGGAGCCAGCATTGTATGAATGATTACGCATTTATATAGCGCATGGCTACCCGGAGGCATCCCAGCACGTTAAGTACCTAGTCATTACCCCGGCTCAGGGAAACAAAAAGGTTTTAAGCAGTTTCCTGAAACTAAGATGGTTTGTTTCCAGTCGAATAGCATCAGGGAGCTGGTTCCAGAATTTTGCAGCGTGTAGGGAAAAACGTCGGCCACCCATACGTGTTCTTTTAGTCCTAGGGACTGTCAGAAATTTCTTGTGGTTCGATCTGAGGGTACGGGGATATGATGGAGTTGAAACATAGGTTGGATCAAGGCGGTTCCGGAGTCAGAAATGGACTTACGGACAGTACACATACCCTTAAACCAAATCCTTTGCTGCACTGGAAGCCAGTGCAACTGGCGTAATGCAGAATTGGCCGAACTCTGTTTAGGCACATACATTAACAATCGTGCAGCACAGTTTTGTACTATCTGCAAGATTTTAATAGTTCCCTGAGGGGCGCCCAAGTAAACTGCATTCACGTAGTCAAGACGCAACAAAATGAGTGACTGAACCAACAGACGCCTGGCTTCAAAAGGGAGAAGATTTAAGATCTTTCTTAGCAGTCTAGTCAGACCATAACAAGTTGCCGCAACCTTGCGCGATTGTACCAGAAAATTAAGGTTGGGATCCAGCCAGACGCCCAGACTTTTGATTTGCTTCTTGGGGGACGGGGGGAGCCCAAGGCAGCTAGGCCACCAAGGATCTAGATTGTTGGGGGCCATGTGCCCCAGCATCATTATTTAGGTCTTGGAGCCATTAAGTTTAAGAAAGGACGCATCCATCCATTCCAGTACTTTACTTAAGCACGAAGAAAGATTAATGCCAGAGGTGCCATGTCTGGAAAGGGAGACTGCCAACTGGGTATCATCGGCGTAGGTGGCCAAGTGGACCCCCCTGGGAAGAACCACCTTAGCCAGTGGTCTCATGTAGATGTTAAACATGGTAGGGCTTAATGAGGATCCCTGGGGGACGCTCTACTGCAAGGGAATCTGCATTGAAATTGCCTCATCTTCAAAGAGAGCAAAGGTTCTGTCAGTGAGAAAGGACTGAAACCAATTAAGAGCCATCCCTGATAGCCCCACATCACTCAGCCTCTGAATCATTATCGAGTGATTAACCGTGTCGAAGGCCGCGCTGAGGTCTAATAGAATAATAGCACTATTTTCCACTATTTTCCTCGCATCTTCGACTACATCAATGAGGGCCGTCTCAGTGCCTTGCTTACATCTGAAGCCCGTCTGGGTGGGATGTAAGGCATTATTGTTTTCCAGAAAAGTGGATAATAGGGAATTGACATGCTTTTCGGCCAATTTACCTATACCAGGTAACAGAGAGATGGGACGATAGTTTGCCCAATCCCCCGCATCTAAGTTCGGTTTCTTTAAGAGTGCCTTCACTCTTGCCTGTTTCCAGGAAGGAGGCACCAGCCCAGCTGCAAGGTAGAGGTTAATTACATCCCGTAACACTGGGGAGACAGTCTCCGAAACGATCTTAAGGGTGGTGGGAGGAGCGGCATCGGCCGGAGATCCAGACTTAAGGTTCCCCAGTAGTCGCTGGAGAGTGGGTAAGTCAAGGGGAGCAAATTTCCTCCAATCCAACCAACCCACCGGGGGGGCAAGGAGTGATATGGGTTCAACCTGCTGAAACAGCGAGTAGATGTTGGAAACTTTAGAAGCAAAAAAATTTGCTAACTCAGAGAGGGCCCGGTGGAGAAACCAGTGATTTAAAAATTAAAACAATTTCCCTAGGGGAAGTGGAGGCAGAGGCAATCTTATCTTGGTAATAGCTGGATTGTGTCGTTTTTATTATAATTTTATAGATCCGAAGTGCTGATCTATAGTTGCTTTTACTGACCTCTGAGAGGTCCTTCCTTCATTTTCTTTCCAGCTGTTTGCAGGATTGCTTGAGTGTTTTTAATTCCGGAGTGTACCAAGCTTTTTTATTGGCGCCAATGCGGTGACAGAGTTCTGTTTTAGGCAGGGTGAGGTCCAAAGAGGACTCCAGCCAATTATTAAAGGATGCGTTTGCAATTATGGGATTCGAGCTAAGAGCCGGAACGGACAGACTAAGATTTGAGACCCATTCCTCCAATGGTAACTTGGACCAAATGCGACTCAGTTTTTTTGTTGTTATGACAGGGGTGCCTGATCGGGGGGGGTCAAGAAAAGGATAAGAGAGTATGATCTGACCAAGGAACTACAGTAGATTCCTTCAGGCTGATGTTATCAAGATTAGTGAAGAAGTGGTCTAGCAGATGACCTGCGCTGTGGGTGGGGCCATTAACAATTTGTTTAAGATGAAGCACATCTAAGCCTGCCATAAGGTTTTTAGACGCTGGAGTGTCAGGTTCATCAAGGTGGATGTTAAAATCCCCCAGAATGGAGAAATTGGGAGTGAGGCTTGCGTAGTTTATAGCAATGTTAAGGAGATCATTACAGAAATTAGCGTGTGCTCCCCGAGGGCGATATAAAAGAATCCCTGATAAGGTACATGTGGGAGAGAAACTGATAGCAAACATGGCACTCTCACATTCAGAGATAGTGCAGCTAGTTGACTTACAGCTGTAGGTATTTTTATAGATAATTGCGATTCCCCCACCCCGACCCTTATCTTGGTCTTGTCTCCGGATGGCATAATTTGGGGGTAGAGCCCGGACAACATCAGGATCAGACGAAGCATTCGTCCAGGTTTCCGTTAAAAAAGCACATCGGGGCATATTTCTTCTAGTAACATGTATAATTAATTTCCATGTTTGGGAAGGGAGCGGCAGTTAAGTAATGCTAGGGAGTATACCCTAGTATTACCAGTAAATGGCGTGGGAAGTTCATAAGATAAAAGGTCAAATTTGCAGCGGGGACAGGAACTTTGTCCCCTATTGTGTGGAATGATATTCGAGCATCTAGGGCCAGATGTAGGTGAAATAGATTTACCGATTTTAAATTAACGAATTTTACCGATTCGGTAATAAAAAATCGGTAAATCTATGGGGTCGACATGTAGGTATTCCAGATGTGCTGGAATACCGAATCGGATGATTTCGGTATTTACCGATTCGGTAAATACCGAATCGGTAATGCCCATGCATTCCTATGGGCTTTGAAGCCCATAGGAATGAATGGGCATTACCGATTCGGTATTTACCGAATCGGTAAATACCGATTTTCACAAGGGTGCAGGGGGTGTCACTTTGACACCCTCTGGCACCCCCAAAACAGGCTCGGGTGCCATGTGGCAGGCATACATGCCCTAAGGGCAGGTCTGCCTGTCACATGGCATAGGTGTGCATGCACACATGTGCATGCACACCGGAATCGGTATTTTACCATCAAATTGGATTTGATGGTAAAATACCGATTCGGTAAGGCTCCTGGGACTCTGAAGAGTCCCACCTACATATGGGTGGCTCAGATTGGGTAAATTTACCGATTTTTTATTTTACCGAATAAGTAAAATTACCGAATCGGTAATTTTACCGATTCGGTAAAATAAAGCCCCCTACATGCCAATCACCTATTTACCGATCGGTAACGGCCGAAAATACCGATTTTCGGCCGTTACCGACCGACCTACATCGGGCCCCTAGTGCTTTCCTTTCTCCTAAGTGCAAAAAGCTGTTCCTTTTTGTACCTATACTTCCCTGTAGGGGTTTGTACAGGGGTTCTGGCCCCTGGGCCCGTCCTGGCGCGGACGGGCGCAGACCGGCTCTCCTTTGGCTCTCCTTTGGCGCTCCTTTGGCGCGATGACGGCTGGTCCGCTGTTCGCGTCCGCTGCGCGGAGGCATGGCCGTCTTTTTTTATACTGACGCAGAGCGCGTCACAAACACTAGCCCGCTCCCCTGAAAACCTACCAAGATGGCCGCTTGATACTCCGGCAGCCTCCGTGGGCGTGTAAACGCTCAGCACCTACTCGACTGAGTGAGGGTGAATGCGGCGGTAAGTTTAAAAAGATAGCAAATTGCCAAAATAATTTTTAAGTTAAAATGCAAGTACGCACAACACAGCTCCCGGCTTCCGCTTCAGGAGTAACTAGGTCTCGCGCTCGTGACGAGATTCCCCATTCCTTTTTTATACTGACGCAGAGCGCGTCACAAACACTAGCCCGCTCCCCTGAATACCTCCCAAGATGGCCGCTTGATACTCCGGCAGCCTCCGTGGGCGTGTAAACGCTCAGCACCTACTCGGCTGAGTGAGGGTGAATACGGCGGTAAGTTTAAAAAGATAACAAATTGCCAAAATAATTTTAAAGTTAAAATGCAAGTACGCACAACACAGCTCCCGGCTTCCGCCTCAGGAGTAACTAGGTCTCGTAGAGGGAAGGCCCAGCCCTATTCAGGTCCCAGGTTCAACTCCTCCCTCCCATCTAGATGCAGATCTCTCTATTCACCAGTGGGCTGGCCCAGCCTGTCTCCTGGAATCCCCCAGCCCTGTCACTCACAAACCCAGACAAGGAATACACAACCTAGCAGAGGCAGGCCTGGACAGTTAGGCAAGAACATACATACTTTCTAAAAGTGGTATTTTCAAACACAGAATATTAAAACCAACTTCACTAAAAGTTGTATTTTATTATTCTGAGTTCAGGCATATTAAATTTGAATTTCTACCAAATTCACAGAGTCAGTTAGGATTATAAGAATGTAATAATCTAACTGCCCATTCTAGCCTATGGAGAAAGGTAGCCTTCAATAGTGAAAAACGAAAATGGCTGTAATTCACTATTAGGACATGCTACACACATTAGAGCATGTCCTACCGTATACTTACAATGCACCCTGCCCTTGGGCCTACCATAGGGGCGTCTAATATGAAGCACAGGGAAGGTTTAGGGGCTGACAAGTGGGTGCACTTGCCAAGTCGACATGGCAGTACTAGACTGCACACAGGCCTTGCAATGGCAAGCCTGAGACACACTTTACAAGGTGCTTCTGTGGGTGCCACAACCAGTGCTGCAAGCCCACCAGCAGCATTTGATATACAAGCCCTGGGCACACATGGTGCACTGTACTAGGGGCTGACAGGTAGATCAAATAACCCAATCATGGAATCATCAATTTAACATAGGGAGCACTTGCACTGTGGCACAGTGTCCAAAGCATATAAGCAGCAAAACCATATAAAACAGAGGAGGCAATCCGTCAAAATGGATGGGAAACTCATGCCAATGATGCCAGGTCTAACACAACCCAATTAGCAAACTACTTTAGGCAGGTAAGTTAAGGAGAGCTGATCTATCGTTTGCCAGGGTATTATATAGTTGTGTATGTTAATTCATAAAAAGTTTGCCCAGCAATACTCATACCATAACACTCAGCGATCAGCAGCCAACTGTAACCTACACCTCTTGCAATCACATATGCTACGAGGGATGTCCATCACCTGTACTGTGCAGCCAATAAACCATCAATCACCAAATAAACAGACATGGAATAACTGAAGAGCTCTGTCACACACTGTGGGTTAATCAGTGGACTTTAATCTATTCCATGACTGCAGGTCTCATTCTGCTCTGCTGGTCTAAACTTGGCTTCTGTTCCTCATATTAAGAAAGCAAGAGCAGGAGGTCAATCTTTTTATGCTAAAGCTCCTGCCCATTGGAACGCATTCCCTTTATTAATTAGGAGTGTTCTGAACCATTGGTCCTTTAGAAAAACTTTGAAGGCCTGGATGGTTTCCCCTTAAGTGCTCCTTGAATAACTTTTTGGTCAGGTCAGTTTGTGCATCTTTGTCTTTCTGAGACTAGCACTAGGACACGCCGTTACTGGGGCAGCCACGCACTCTACAAATTTTATAACATAACATAACATATCAAAACACTATGGTCGCTTTGTCACATCTAACAGTGACTTTCAAATATGTGATGATAGTAACAATGCACCTCCCAGCCGATCTCTCCACGTCACTCTACCTCCAACAATGCCACTTCTGGCCCGGAACTATACACTAGTGGGCAGATTTACTGAGATTGTTCATTGGGGTTGCATCACTTTTGTGGTGCAACCCAGATGCAAAATCATTTTTGGTATGTACTAAGCCATGCAAAGACACTTTGCATTGCTTTGAGTAGTTTAGTAAATAGAAAGTAATGCAAGGCAGAGTATATTGCTGCCTTGCTTTATCTTGCATTGGGAAGGCTTTCCATATGTGGAGCTTGGGTGTTCTCATGCATCCATCCATGGATTTTGGGACATTCCCAGATTTATTAAAGCAAGTAAAAATGTAGATGAAGTTGTGCCTTTCTTCACAAAACTGGAGGTGGGCGGTAAACTCTGCTCTGCTGGCAGAGTTTGTGGAGTTTTGCTACTCCGCGCTCTGCTTGGACTGCGTAGTTGGGCAAAAAAACTCCTCCTACCATCAGCGGCACAGAGTTTGCTGGCGCCCACCGCTAGTTTATCCAGGACTCGGAGCCTGGCTGTCCTGCTCTTGGGCCTGCAGTCCATCAGGCCTGGGGATCCCTGGTCTCTCTGGGTAGTCCCCCTCTTCCAGGTTGATGCCAGGTCTGTTACACTTATGCCAGGCAGAGTAGAGGCCCTGCATGGCAGTCACAGGTGCAGCAGATGGGAGCGTTGCCCCGTACCTCCAAGAGGCAGGCTCTAAACTACTAGTGTACTATTCAAGTATTGACATACACTTGTGCGCATGTGCTCAGCCTGCCAGATTACCCACAGCGCCTAGTCACAACCTTGCTCAGCAGCTATGGCATGCTTCCTCCTTCCAGCCCAGCGCCCAAGCCCCTGACTTTGCTGGTGCTCAGGCACAACAAGCTGTCACAGGTGCACACACTCCTATAGGGACAGGTGGGTCCAGCACATATGGTTAACATACCCTCCAAGGCCCTTAAAAACACTCACGCCCCCCATGGCTATGGCTTTGTGAGTAATGGCTGAGATTAATTCAAGCCTTCCATCCAACACTGTTTTGTATACTTTTGTGTGTGGCTCAGGACTTGGCACTGTATCAGGTGTCCACTGCTTGCCACAAGGAATTAGACAGTCCTCTGGCTTTAATCCTTCTTGATTTTGTGAGGGTGGTAAATTCTGTCAATTGAAGTTTCCTGTTCCAATTCTAGGTAAAAGTATTTTTGTACCCAAATTTCTGGCTAATGTGAAAACGCTTTTCGCAGACTTGTGTACCAGTGTACGAGCTAACAGCCCCATGCATCAAGCAAAAAACCGGTCCCAAACTGACAGATTCTCAGAATCTGCCCCTTTGCGACCGGTATTTTTGCATTTGGGATGCATCATCCCAAATGCAAAAATAGCAATTTAAGGAATCCCTAAATTGAGATTCCTTAAATTGCGATTGCATTTAAGGAATCCCAAATTGAGATTCCTTAAATGCAATGCATCAAAGTAAAAAAAAAATGCGATTTCGCTAATAGGAGTAGCAAATTACCATGAAGTTGGACTTCATGGTAATTTGCAAAAACTTTGAAAAATGCACTTTTGTGCATTTTTCAAAGTTTCACGTTGCCCACACACATGCCCTTAGGGCATGTGTGTGGGCAACATATGTGCATGGATCAATTTCAGGGGTGCAACAGGGTGTCCTTTCGACACTCTAGCACCCTTGAAATTGCATTCTCAATTTGCGATTCTTTAATTGAGATTGGCAAATCGAGAATGTCTTCCCATTTATTCTTATGGGCCTCTAGGCCCACAAGAATGAATGGGAAGGTATTCCTTAATTGCGAGTCGCAAATTGCGAGTCGCAATTAAGGAATGTTTAGAAATCGTAACTTTTTTAGCGATTTCTACATGCATAGGGTTTTGCGATTCCTTAATTGCCATTCCTTAAAAATCGCAACTAAGGATTTGGAAAAGCCAACAATGATGCATGTGCCTGATAGGGTGCATTGTCTGAAACCTTCCCGATACAACAGGGTTCTAGGTAGGCTTGCCCTCTCTCTCAGGTACTGTTTGCCCTCATCGTTGAATCACTAGCCAAGGTGGATCCGAAGAGATTACTAGTATGGGGATTCCGGTGGCAGGGTATGATGGAAGGACTGCCTCTCCTTAAATCAATATAATATCCTCCTATTTGCAGTGAGTCTGCCTGAAGATCGCTAATGCAAATACTCAATATATGTGCTTTTGGCGTCTGGTCTGGCAGTTAATTGGGAAAAGTTGGTTCTGGTCTTACTAAGGGGAGATGTTGTCACTAGGAGCAAACTTTACCCCTTCAGGTTAGGATGGATCAATTCAATTATCTAGGAACCTACATTTCCCTGTCTCCACTGTGATGCTCATGTAATGTCATTGATGCAGAGCCCATGTCGAGACTTGGGAAAATGGTAAGCGTGGTAAACAACCTTTACAACGCAACCAATACAACGCAAACTATTACAACGCATTGCTCTGGGGGGGCGCTCTAGGATAGGGAATAGGTTAATTTACTATCCAATAACCTTCCCTAGTGTCCACGGGGACTGGAGTTGGAATAGTAAATTAAACTATTCACTATCCAGGACCCCAAAGCACTATGCGTTGTAATGGACTGCATTGTAATACTTGCGTTGTAAGGGCATGCGATGTAAAAGCATGCGTTGTAATGTCATACATCCGTAAAAACTCCTGCTTTCTATACTTGGTATAAATAGTGCTCCATTGATGGCTCTATACCCTGCAGAAGTGCCCTTTGAGATATTTGTGAGGTTCTTCCAAAAACTGCAAGAATCCCTTAGGGACTTTGCAAGGGCAGGTCGCCAACCCACTGCCTCCTTTGCCAAAGTACTCTTTCATCATAGGATGGAGGCTTGGGACCCCAAATATCCAACAATATTATTGGGTTGCCCATACCCTAATGGTAAATGATTGGATTTTTGGAGACGGGGATTACCTGGCCCACCAGTTGTAATCGGATTTGTTTCTTGATAAGTACATTCTATACACCTATATAGCTCCAGATTTTAAGCAGCTCTACCAGAAATAGCTAAAACAACCATAATGGACTGGACCATGGCCTTCAAGTAGATCATATTGTATAATCGGGTATCCTGTGCCACCAAAGCGTTAGAATTTTGTAAATGCAATATTTCAATATTGGGAGACCTATGAAAAACTGGCCACATGAAGTCATATGAAGACATATGTAGATACATCTCCCTCTTCAATTCTTACTTTTCTTAGTTCCTGCCAATCATTCAATAGTCGGCCCCAACGACTCTACCCCAGTATAATCTATTGGAAACTAAATTGAGAGTGAAGATTATTTGAGGCCACTAAATCTTCAGGTTTTATTGCTCTCATGTAACCCACATGCTAGACCATTTGTTGGGGTTGTTTAATTCTTTGCAGACCTAGGGCCCTGGATGATAATTAGTGGAGAGAGGCTAATGTGGCCCCACACAAATAAATTAATTCTAGGGCTGGCCTTTGCCTCATCCAATTCAATTAACTGCAGAAGGCATTGATTACTCCTGAAAGACATGAGAAAGGATTATAGGTGCATGGCTCTTCCACCATTTTGGTCACATATTGAATGCATACTAATTGCAGTAATGAATAGACACATCTCCCTTACACTAAAAATAGGCCTTCTTAGTCATCTAGTGGAGTAGAGAGTACTTAGAGCTAGCCGCACTTTACCGGGTTTGTGCTGCTTGATTGAGAAAAGAGACATTGCTTGCATATGTAGGTCAGCCTGCGCTCCATCTATTGAGGATTGGCAATGAAGTATGTACTGATGTGCCTCCCTAGAAAAATAGATATATCAAGCATGAGGGTGTGCAACAAAGCATGACACCTGGTGAGACTAATGTCAGACTGCAAGAACTTATAATACATAAACCTTGTTGCATATTCTGATTTGTAGAGGGGGAGGGGACCAGTGGCGCTGGAACAATTTTCTGAGTGAGGGTAATGGCATCAATGTTACCTCATGAAGTCATGTGGATTGTCAAAATCCAAGGGTTATGCACAGAACACGTGTAGCAAATACTTCCTATCCATTCAGCAGTAGACTGGTAACATGTAAGGGGGTGGAATGTATATACTGGTGCATTTTCGAGCACACTGCCATAAATATTTTAGTGAAGCATGGGGTGGTAGCTCATTGACATTTGCAGACAGCACTTCTCCATAGTAATGGCAACAAAATTTGCACTGACAGGCAGTGTTACTGATATAACTATATAGCGCATAGACAATGATGTGTGGAAATTGGGTTACAGCAAATATTTAGCAAGTGTACCTCCCCAAGTAAAGTGTCTTGATTTGTTTTAACCTGAAGTATACAAACAAAAATTAAAAACCTCTTCACTGGGACGGGTCAATACCTGTAGGATACTTCAGGTGATGACATAATTGGACAGCATGTGGCCTATAACGCATTACCTTTCATCCCCTCTGGGATTCCGTTCGTACATCGTGAATTTCTGGACACGTGTGGTCACAGCCCTACTTACACATGAACAGGCTGCATCTTACCTCCATACAAAGTGCTGCATACCCCCAATAGTTAGTCTGGAGCCAGGACAGGGGAGAAAAGATGCCTGAAGACTTCAAGGAGAACCTCTAGAAGCTTTTCCTCTACTTCAAAGGCACAACTAAGTATAAATAGTGGACCTCAGACACCACTACGTTAGTACACTTCTGGACAAGAAGGATTGCTGTGCTGCTGAAGGACTGCTACTCTGCTTTACTGCTGCTTTACTGTGTTGATGCCATGCTGTGCTGACCAGCTACTCTTTTGCATTGGTGAGAAGGACTGCTGGACCTACATGTCTTGAACCTAGAACCTCAGAGTGACTAAAAGGGCAAGTTGGCTGACCTCCTGACTTAATCCCCAGGGACAGAAGTTCTAAACACCTTGACCGAGCATCTGAGCTCTGCCATCTGTGAGTCTAGCCTGCCAAGTAGTACCACCCCAGTCCTGGATCCTTGGAAGTGGGCCTAATGTGTTGTACCAGCATTAGTGGATGCAGCACAACTGACACATCTCCTCTGCTGCGCGGCGCAACCCTGAGCAGAAGCGATGCATCACCGCTACTGTATAGGTTGTATGGCAGCCCAACGTCTCATCAGAAACGTCACTTCGCAGCACATCCTCGGCCCAGGCCCTCACATCCCTCATTGAAGGCATGGACTCTATAACACAACCTCACATCTCTTCGGAATCGATGCATCACCCTGACTCACTGCTCATCCTTGACTCTAGACTTTGCATTGCAAGCCCAGGTTGACAGGATCCTCAATGACTATGCAGGACTTTGCACGCCAGCCTCGCCGCATCTCAGAACCGACGCATTGCCATTGCCTTGGCTGCACGACGCATCTCAATGTGGATCCTCACAATGCTCCTCAAACCAGAATTTATGTAGAGTGAGTGGAACTCGCAGAGTTGCACTTTGCAGAACTCCCCGGAGTTACATGAAAACTCTGCGAGATTCCACAGAATTCCGCAAATTGTCAGAATTAGTCGTGTTGTGCTGCTCACACTTTTTAGTGCCAGAAGCTCGTTATGCACTGAAAAATCAGCACAAACTGCAAGACACAGCATGCCAGAGGGTGCAGGTTCTTGAGTTGATTATGTTGCCGATCGAGTAGATTTTCTACTTGAGCAGCAGCTTTCTTATTGCGAATGTTCGCAATCGCCCATGACAGCCTGTGTTGGGGTAATCTCGCTGGGTACCCTCCTTGCAACTGAAAATCGCACTAGGAGATGCAAAATCTCACTTGCGCTCACCAACTTACCGTTGGTGAGCAGTGTGTGAAAAAAACTCAGCCATGCGCGCTTGGTGGAATTTGGCCCAAACTCCATGTTACACGATCAAAACTCCGCCAGTGGAGGGAAATTTATCGGCCATCCCTAGATTTAAGGCACTCTGTCTAACTAGAAGAAAGATAAAACAGTGAGTGTGGCCCTTGACAGTGACTGATCATTTACCACCATTCTTTGTTTTCCATCTTAATACAATATAGAGGCAATGTAAGCATTGTATTATTATTTACAAGGGGTTCTGATTAATTACTGAGGGGATAAAACTGTGAATACGATATATCCATTAGGTGGCATTGGACATTTTACCACTATACTCAGTATGCCTCTCGGTTGCATCTCAGAGGATTTTGCAGGTGTCGATAGAAATAGGACTCCAGCAGAATGCATACCTTCAATTTATCATAGTGATACAGCACTACCCTTAATTCTATGAGTGTGGGAGGGCAGTACCAAAAGATGCACTAACTAATAATCAGAGATACCGTGACAACGAGAGATCGAGTTGACCGCTAAAAATTGCTAGGGTCTTTTGACCACCTCACCATAAAGCACCGTTCATTGTATAAACTCTTTAAAAAGGTTTGAATAAAGTTGCAGTGAGTTCGGGGTTTGTAAAAAATAATTTAAAAAGTACACGGACTACCTTATTTTCATTGACCAAAGAAGTATGGCTGACTTGGTCAAGTTGTTGTGAAGTTAACGAGATCCCTATCCCATTTCAAAATGGCGTCCTATTCTCGCGAGACTACCCGAGTGGTCGCCTTAGTTAGAATTTAAGCAAGAAGAGCGAGGGAGACACCGCGCAGAGGGAGACAACACGCTCCGTGTTGCCTAGGCGGTAAGAAGGTTAAAGACTGACTACGGGCTGTGGGTAACAAAGTCGGGTGTAAATACCCACGTGAGTTGTAACCCTTACAAATGAAAATGTGATTTACAATGTACATAGGGAGACAGTATAGCCCATGACACCGAGGTGGTAACAAGATGGACACCATTTGTGAGCTTCCGGAAAAAAAGGGGGGGTACTTTTGTAGTGATTTGTAGTGATTTTCAGAAACTATGATTAAGCTGACCTCCGACAGTGAGAGAGGGGTCAGCTTGTGTAGATACAATCACTGCTAGTACATCTTGATAGGTGAGACCAGTTGAAGGCATGCAGTGAGTAAAGTAACGCGAGTTCTTGATATCATGATCTCGTTACAACATACACTCTCTAATAATGAGAATTCTATTGAGAGACTGACTAGTTCTGTTAGTTTAGACGTAGCGGCTAACTGTTCATTGTCTGTTCCACAGATACTTGTGACTTTTGAAGCACTGTGTTGCTGGCAAAGGGTTACACATGAAGAACCTTTTAGCCTATGAACCTCTTAGCCGGTAGGCTACACGGTGGCTAACAGAGGGTAAATACAAAAACCACAGAGCCTCTACCGGCCTGGTCGCCCCCACGCTCTTCCTGCCTCCCGCTCCAGCACCTACCTGCTCCTGTGCCTACCTGCCGCCGCCGCCGCCTGCTCCCTCCTCCCTCCTCCAGCGCCCCAGCCGCCGCAGGGCCGCCCGCACCCGTTTTTCCCGCCGCTGCCAGCCCGCGGCCCCGCCTCCCCGCCAGCCGATTGGCTAACCCGCTCCCGCCTCCCCGCAGACCCTCCCTACCGGCACCCTTCTTAAGGGGACCCAAACTCCACCTAGGGAGCGACAACAGAGCCTCTACCAGCCTGGTCGCCCCCACGCTCTTCCTGCCTCCCGCTCCAGCACCTACCTGCTCCTGTGCCTACCTGCCGCCGCCGCCGCCTGCTCCCTCCTCCCTCCTCCAGCGCCCCAGCCGCCGCAGGGCCGCCCGCACCCGTTTTTCCCGCCGCTGCCAGCCCGCGGCCCTGCCCCCCCGCCAGCCGATTGGCTAACCCGCTCCCGCCTCCCCGCAGACCCTCCCTACCGGCACCCTTCTTATGACGCCCCCAGAGCGACCGCGCAGCGGACGCGCGCAGCGGGAGCACCGATTGAGCACCGAAGGTGCGCCAAAGGTAAGCCCGTCTGCGCCCGTCCGCGCCTGGACCGCGGCCAGTGCCAGGACCCCTGAGCCCCGCAGCCACCAGCCCTCCCGCTGGACCTACGCCGCCACCGACCTCTACGCACTCAACGCCGGCAGACGCCCGGGCTGCTACCGAGCCACCCCGAGACGCACCCGCGGACCCTTCTGCTGCAACGCCTGCAAGTTCGCCTGCATCCGGACCTGCACCACTCCAGCAGTGCCCAAGACCTCGAAGAACATCAGCAACAGCCACCTGAATTGCATCCTGCTCAATACCCGCTCGGTCCACAGACACGCCGTCGAGCTCTGGAACCTGCTCGACACCACAGCCCCAGACGTCGCCTTCCTCACGGAAACCTGGATGAACGCCTCCTCAGCGCCCGATATCGCCATCGCCATCCCGGACGGCTACAAGATCATCCGGAGGGACCGCTTCAACCAGACCGGAGGAGGCATTGCCATCATCCACAGGAACTCCATCCGCATCACGACCAACACCGACGACACCCTCGCACCTGCCGAGCACCTGCACTTCCAGATCGACATCAACCCCAGGACCACCCTCAGAGGCACCCTCATCTACAGACCCCCGGGACCACGCACACAATTCAGCGAGGACATCGCCGACTTCGTCAGCCCGCACGCCCTCCTCTCTGCTGACTACATCCTCCTCGGGGACCTCAACTTCCACCTGGAGAACAACAACGACCGCAACACCACCACCCTGCTGGACAACCTCGCCAACCTCGGACTCAAGCAACTGGTGACCACCCCCACCCACTACGCCGGACACACTCTCGACCCCGTCTTCTCCTCCAGCAAGGACATCGCCTTCAGCCACGCCACCGGACTCCACTGGACGGACCACAGCTGCGTCCACTTCAGCTTCAAAAGGACCACGATCCACCACCACCAGCAACAGGTTGCACGCAGAAGCTGGAACAAGATCACAGCTGATCAACTCGCAACTTCCCTGAGCAGGAACCCACCCACCAGCGCAGCGAACCCCAGCCAAGCGGCCACCAACCTCACGATGTGGATCAGCGACTGCGCAGACGACCTCGCCCCTCTGAGGACCCCGCCTAACAGACCCGGCAGCAAAAAAGCCCCATGGTTCACCGACGAACTCAAGAACTCGAAGAAGAACTGCAGAGCCCTTGAGAAAGCCTGGCGCAGAGAACCAACATCGGACAACATGACTACCCTCAAGCTCGCCACCCGAAAACACCACCAACTGATCCACACCACCAAGAAAACTGCATTCAAGGAACGACTGGACAACAACGCACACAACAGCAAGGAACTCTTCAACATCGTCAAAGAGCTCTCCAACCCCAACGCCGGAAACAACGACATCACCCCTTCGCAAGACCTCTGCAACTCCCTCGCCTCATACTTCCACGACAAGATCACGGACATACACAACAGCTTCAGCACTCAACCGACGCTCGCCACGACCGAACCACCGCCCCCCACCACCACCCTCCGCGCCTGGACCCCGATTAGCACCGAAGACACCATGCGCACGATGAACACCATCCACTCCGGATCTCCGACAGACCCCTGCCCTCACCACGTCTTCAACAAGGCCGACGCTGTCATCGCACCCCACCTGCGGGACATCATCAACACCTCCTTCGACACCGCTACCTTCCCGGAGAGCTGGAAGCACGCCGAACTCAGCGCCCTACTAAAGAAGCCATCAGCCGACCCCTCCGACCTCAAGAACTACCGACCCATCTCGCTGCTCCCGTTCCCCGCAAAAGTCATCGAGAAGACCGTCAACAAGCAGCTGGTCGCCTTCCTCGAGACGAACGGATCCCTCGACCTCTCGCAGTCTGGCTTCAGGACCAACCACAGCACCGAGACCGCCCTGATCGCAGCCACCGATGACATCCGAGCCCTGCTCGACAACGGAGAAACAGCGGCCCTCATCCTCCTAGACCTCTCCGCGGCCTTCGACACCGTCTGCCACCGTACCCTAGTACAGCGCCTCAGCAACGTCGGAATCCGGGAGAAGGCGCTGCAGTGGACCATCTCCTTCCTCGCCGGAAGGACACAGAGAGTCCGCCTCCCACCGTTCAGATCAGAAGCCACCGAAGTCATCTGTGGCGTTCCTCAAGGCTCCTCGCTCAGCCCAACCCTCTTCAACGTCTACATGAGTCCCCTCGCAGCCATCGCACGACAGCACAACCTCAACATCATCTCCTACGCCGACGACACCCAGCTAATCCTCTCCCTCACCAACGACCCCGCCACCGCCAGAGCCAACCTACACGAAGGGATGAAGGAGGTAGCCGAATGGATGAAGAACAGCCGCCTGAAACTGAACTCGGACAAGACGGAAGTCCTCATCCTGGGATCCTCACCCTCCGCCTGGGACGACTCCTGGTGGCCCCCCGCCCTGGGCAGCGCACCCAAACCAACAGACCACGCACGCAACCTGGGCTTCATCCTGGACTCATCCCTCTCCATGACCAGACAAGTCAACGCCGTCTCCTCGTCATGCTTCAACATCCTACGCATGCTACGCAAGATCTTCCGGTGGATCCCCACCGAGACCAGGAAGACGGTCACCCAGGCCCTCGTCACCAGCCGACTGGACTACGGCAACGCCCTCTACGCCGGAACCACCGCCAAACTCCAGAAGAGACTCCAGCGGATCCAGAACGCCTCAGCAAGGCTCATCCTGGACATCCCCCGTCGCAACCACATCTCCGGACACCTGCAAGACCTGCACTGGCTCCCGGTCAACAAGAGAATCACCTTCCGTCTCCTCACCCACGCACACAAAGGCCTGCACAACCAAGGACCAGGATATCTCAACAGCCGCCTCAATTTCTACGCTCCCAAGCACCAGCTCCGATCGACCGGCCACGCTCTCGCCGCCGTCCCCCGCATCCGAAGAGTCACCACAGGGGGAAGGTCCTTCTCCTACCTCGCCGCCAAGACCTGGAACTCCCTCCCGACTCACCTCCGCCTGACCCAGGACCACCTCGCCTTCAGGAAGCAGCTCAAGACCTGGCTGTTCGAGCAGTAGCGGACCCCCCCTCCCCAAGCGCCTTGAGACCCTCCGGGTGAGTAGCGCGCTATACAAATGCTTTGATTGATTGATTGATTGATTGATTGATTGATTGAATATGCTCAATGAAGTATCTATTGAGCTTGAGAATATCCAGAGGAGTTATATTTATGCATGTTGTCAATATTTTATTTGTATTTTTATTTGTTGACAGTTTTTTAGATTGATGTGTCCAATATTCGATGCTGTGGTGAAAAAACACTCGGCCCTGATGAATCTGCATAAAATGTGTGAAGCAGAGAAACATGTTGACATCTAACAGTGGTATGTATACATAGCATCCTATGCTGTTTTTTAATTTGAGCGGGTTCACTGAGTAAAAGAATAAAAGTGTTGTGCATCGAGTGAATCCCTTCAATTTTAACCACTGTTTTCCCCACACTGTGAGGTGTGATTTGTCTTTTCACTTCACTATACGCACCTGTACATTTCTAATATTTTTCTTTGGACACTTTTTCTGTTGGGCTTAATGACCGCCAATGATGATAATAATGGGCTTATCTGGTGAGTACCTGCCAGTTGCCCACTTGTTGTTGCGCCCATGAGGGGTCATTTCGCTTTTTCGCACATTTTTCACACAAATGAGTGTGTGAAAGGGATTGAATGCTTTTGTATGAGTCCCTGATATCTTAAAAACTGTCAACAAAGTATTGCTAAAGGGCTTTTTATGCTACAAACACTACTGATTAGAGTGCAAAGAGGGCTATGTAGAAACTATAAGTCTTCTGTCTGACTACATTAGTAAATATGATGAATTAGTATTCCTGTAGTCGTTTGATCCTGGTCTTGTGGTTTTTTATGACTTTGTTGAGTGGAGGGCGAGCAGAATCTGTATTCCCTCTATGCTCGATATTGTTGGTGTGACTCTGTTCAACGGGCCTAACTGGGTCCCTGTAGCTGGCCTGTACTTCATCACCATCAGTCTGAACTCCCAGTTCGGCACAACCAGATATCTCCAGTTAGCGCTTTAGGCCTTTTGTCACTATTTTCACTAAAAGTCTTTAAAATGTAATATCTCTGGTTTTACTAATTGGAATTTTGTTGTTTTGGCAATGTTTTATTTATTAAAAATGACTCTATTTGTCTAACACTTTTGTGGGATCATTTAGTGGTGGGCTCACTGTGTTACTGTTTGAAGTGTTGCACAAATACTTTAAAGATTAGCTCTGTATTAAGTAACCCTGGGCAAAGCACTACGCCACGCTCGCATAGTTTGCGAAGTTTGCGCTACTTTGCACTATGCAAACTGCACGTAGCACAGTGCAAACACGCGTAGCGTAGCTTAGTGCAGCGGTCATCTTTTGCTTGCTCGTGGTCCTCAACGTCAAGTTGGTGACCGCGAGCAAGCAAAATGAAATCCCGGCGAGACTTTTTCCTCGTTTGCGATCAGCAACATCAAGTTGCCGATCGCGAGCGTGGAAAATAAACCTCCCGGCGAGATTCTCAACGCTGGGAGGTCAGGTTTCTCATTGTGAGTGATCGCGTATGCTCGCGACGAGAAACTGCCAGTCCGCATTGAGAAAGCTGCCACTCGAGTAAAAATGTACTTGAGCGGCAGAAAACTACAGCTCGCACTGTGCAAGATGCCGTTTTCAAATGTATTGTGAATTTGACAATTGAACAAGTGCATTTCTTATAATGAATGTAATGTAATGAATTTTGATGAATCACACTGGATAAAATTTGGTATCTTGATAAGCGAAGTATTTTATTTTTAGTAGTGCGTGTTAGAGCCCTGGGGGCCTCTTGGCACCAGGCCATATACAGATATTATGTCAGTGTGCAGACACTAGTCTAACACAGCACACACATATCGCACAAACATACAAAAATTGATTATTTAGAGTGCTGCACCCGCCTTCATACATTGAACTCCCAGTTCGGCACAACCAGATATCTCCAGTTAGCGCTTTAGGCCTTTTGTCACTATTTTCACTAAAAGTCTTTAAAATGTAATATCTCTGGTTTTACTAATTGGAATTTTGTTGTTTTGGCAATGTTTTATTTATTAAAAATGACTCTATTTGTCTAACACTTTTGTGGGATCATTTAGTGGTGGGCTCACTGTGTTACTGTTTGAAGTGTTGCACAAATACTTTAAAGATGAGCTCTGTATTAAGTAACCCTGGGCAAAGCACTACGCCACGCTCACATAGTTTGCGAAGTTTGCGCTACTTTGCACTATGCAAACTGCACGTAGCACAGTGCAAACACGCGTAGCGTAGCTTAGTGCAGCGGTCATCTTTTGCTTGCTCGTGGTCCTCAACGTCAAGTTGGTGACCGCGAGCAAGCAAAATGAAATCCCGGCGAGACTTTTTCCTCGTTTGCGATCAGCAACATCAAGTTGCCGATCGCGAGCGTGGAAAATAAACCTCCCGGCGAGATTCTCAACGCTGGGAGGTCAGGTTTCTCTTTGTGAGTGATCGCGTATGCTCGCGACGAGAAACTGCCAGTCCGCATTGAGAAAGCTGCCACTCGAGTAAAAATGTACTTGAGCGGCAGAAAACTACAGCTCGCACTGTGCAAGATGCCGTTTTCCATGATTGCACAGTGCCGGATGCTTGTCCGCACTGTGCAATCATTGAAAACGGCATCTTGCACAGAGCGAGCAGGGTACTACACAGTTCACGTAGTGCTACGCGTAGCGCGAAGTGCACTTTGCGTAGCTTCACGTAGCGCTACTTCGCAAACTACGCCCAGCCCTGGTATTAAGTCTGACTGGTCTGTGTCAAGCTACCCGAGGAATGAACACTGGTTAATTTAGGGTTACTTGTGACTTCACCCTGAGTAGAATTATGGTAGTGCAAGAGAAAGGTTTCACTTCCCTCAAACAGTAACCCAATTTCTTACAGTCGGTAATTATGCCTATTTTTTAAAAGGAGGATAAATTCGAGTCTAGTTGTTGTAGAATCATTTCTTTGCTGGATTCAACTCTTAAAATTGTGAGCGGGGTCATGCCGGCAAGGTTGAAAGGGTGGGCAGAGGAAAATACAATTTTTTGTGCATCCATAAAGAAACAAGCACCTTTATATCTGGCCTTCACAGACATCTTATCCACTTTTGACTTCGTAAATTGATTGGGGCTTTTGTTAGACATGCGGTGTTCAACTGCATGGTGACTAAGGCCAGGGTAGGCAAGGTGAATGCACAGAATTGTTTGATGTTAAAAAAGGTGCTAGGCAAGGGTGCATCCTTGTGCCTTTTCTGCTTACATTGTATATTAACATGGTAGAAATGTTTTTGGTGAAAAAAGCTCAAGACATTCTGCCGGTAGGAATACGTCCCCTTCTAACCCTACTTTCTGTACATGATCAGTTCTGATGGCGCAGACAGGAAACCCCTCTGGATTTTAATGGATTCTTTTCCCCTTTTTATGAACAAATTGGGTCTGAAAGTAAACATATTTACATTATTCACTACGTATAGCGGAGTGGGAAAGGAACTAGCTGGTGCTCACTTTTGCATGCCAATAAGATGCTGCCTACCAATACGCTTTCCTATCTGGGTCTGCTTCTCAGAGCACATACAGGAAACCTTTGTTGGAGAATAGATGGTTATACCTAAATAAAGCAAATTTTCCATTTTTAGGTTTGTGGTTAGGTTGGGCATCAAACCACTCAAAGAGATGATTACTATCTACAGAAGTAACTTTGGAGCTGGAATCTGAGTGTATTCAAACGTGGATTTGATCCTGCAAGCTGATAATAGGTGCTTGGAAAAGATGCTTGCAGTCCCCCAAAGTTGTTCTAATTTTATTTGAAACGTGGAGTAAGTAATACTAAAATTAATGCAGCTCCCCTCCAGCTGTGGAGAACTGCATGGATTAAAGAGGTGGCTTCATTGAATAGGAAGAATATAAGTGATTGCTTGGATCTGGAGGAAGCACTACTAATCCCCAGGTTGAAATATAATAGGAGATTATGTGGGAGTATCAGCATGCCTGGAGTGTTTGAGAATCCAGAGTCCAAGAGAGATATAATTTAAAGGGGCTT
The DNA here is from genome assembly GCF_964261635.1 of Lissotriton helveticus. Lineage (NCBI taxonomy): Eukaryota > Metazoa > Chordata > Amphibia > Caudata > Salamandridae > Lissotriton > Lissotriton helveticus. The sequence continues at coordinate 213,632,773 of NC_136058.1, forward strand.
TTTTACTATGATCTGCAAGGTGAGAACATAAGAGAGGGAATTAAGAGAATCACGTAAAGCTTCCTTGGTGGTTCACAGTCCTCAATTAAAAGTCTCAGGTCTACAGCCCTGTCTTAAGGTACAGCATGCTTATCATAGGCTTTTATTGACTATATTTAGGCTGAATACTTTTCATTATGTACAGATTTTTAACTATGATAATATTTCCTATAGACAATTATCTCCCTTCTCATGTTACAACTTTTCAGAGCGATGTACACTACAACTGCTTCTTTCTGTGATTTATTTGCTGTGATTAGAAAAATATATATAATAACGTTGTTAAGAGCTTTACACCGTGTACATTGTAGGCTGGCTTTGTTATTTTTACAGCAATTGAATTCTCGTCATACTTGTTTCTCTATTGGGATATGTTTGTGCATGTTGAGAAAACAGGGGCCAACTGACCCCTCCCCCCTCACTCTCCCCCCCCCCCCCCCCGGCTCTGGAGCGTTCCAAGTGTGTTCAACTGGACTTTGACAAATACAACGTAGCTGTGGACTTACCCATATCCCAACGACCAGAACAAAGACGAAATACGCCACCACCACGATGATGTCCGGAGTACCCAGCGTCTTCTTCTCCACACCGGTGCCGCCGGGCGGGACATTGGGCGCTGCGGTGGTGCTGTCCATGGCCTCGAGCGAACTGTGAGCAGAGGTGCCTTCCCGGGTGGACTTTGATGTAGTTCTTCGCAGCCTTCTTCTAATTATTAACCGATTCCTGCCCAAGAAAAATAATCATCAAGTAACAAAACAATCAATGCTAATTTGAGTAATTGCTTCGGTTCAGAGACCGAGAAAGTGGTTATATAAGGCGTGTCTCCAATCAGAAGTGAATACGCGGTGTGACATGAACTATAGTCGGCTGTGAGTTCTTGCACAGTTCACACAGAGTTTCCTGTTTGAATACAAAGTAAAGCCAGAGGTAGCGCATTGCTTTGCAGAGCACTGTTGCTTGCACAGAGAGGCGGGCGAGTCCTCCCAAACAAAGGTAGCTCAGATAATAAGGTGTGGACTGCTCCGGGGGGAGGTTTGCTTCTCTTTTAGGGGCGAGTCATCGGGAAAGGGTGAGGGGAGGGAAACCTGTCTGGAAAAGCAGAAAAGAAAGCTGCTTTTTTTGGAGAGACTGTGTGCTTGCTGACTATGTAATTCATCCCCGATTCTAATAGATGGCTGTGTAATGATTGGAGGACCCTGGTCCAGTCTAAATGTAGTGCTGGTATAGTTTGTACACAGTCTCATCCAATCAGGTTGCTTTACCGCTGTCACTGAATTAGTAATCGGTGTCCAATTCTCACAAGACAGGTGTATGAATTCTCCCTCATGCCAAAAGCAGTGCAACACATTTTGTGTACCTCCATTGTCTGATGCACTCAGGCAAGCCCATTGGGCTAAAAGGGCCTTAAAAATGCATTTTGGTATGCATTAATTGCGCATTGGTATTCGCGATTCGGCCATTTAGGGTGTCCCTTCCAAATACCGAATCAGAATGGGATGTCAAGGAAGCTGCCTCTCTATATGGTGTACTACAACAAAGTAGACTGTGCAGAGAGTACAGTGGATCGCCAGTTGGTTTACAGAGTCTAAATTAGATGATGCTAACTCCCTCTTTTGTGGCAGTGTGGGCGAGCAGTTAGGCGCATCAGAGGGTAGTTATAAGCGTTTGTTGTTCTCGCAGAGGCAATAAATGACACACACACTCAAAGAATAAATCCGAGACCAAATAAGAAAAATAACACTTCGTTTGATATATTTTTTAGAAACAAGACCTTAGTTCAAAGGTAAGTAGAGTTTTTGAAATCAATAATCATAGGTAAACTAAGGTGTTCAAACCTGAGTGCTTTTATGCACAATGCAATCCGATGGGAGGAGTTGTAGTGGGCCAAGGTCCAAAGTACTACCAGCAGTTATTTGTGAACCTCCCAGGTTCCACCAGGAGCATGAGGCTGGTAGGTGCAATTTATGGTGAAAGGGGACCACCTAAAAAACAGGCTGCACAAGGGGACTTGTAGACAAGAATGAGGGTTCCCAAATGGAGGATTAGGTCGCATGGGGTCTTGGAGCAAGGAGGCACAGTGGGTTTATCAGGACCCAGGGCCGGGCGGCTCAAGTGCAAAGTGGTTAAGTCGGCTGGGCTGGTGGGCAAAAAATGCACCTCGTGATCAGGGAAAAACAGCTGTGAGAGGAGAAATCAAGGCAGCTGGGCCATTCTTGAAGTGGGTGTCAGTGATACTGATGTCCATCGATGGCTGCTCAGTCCTGGTGCAGTGGGAATCCGTACTGGACTCTCACTGTTGGTGTTTGATGTAGAGCGTCCGATACCCGGGGGTTGATACAGCACGGCTTGAGGTAAGTCCGGGTTTCTTCACACTTGGTAGGGACACAGATCGGACCTTCAGAGCACAAGTATTACTCCTGGTGTCCTGCAGCACTGGTCGGGCCAGGGAGCCGCAAGGCAGTGTACCAGACTCTGCTTGTTGGAGTCTGCAGACTGCAGGAGAGTAGCTCCTTTACTCCAAGGGAGAATTTTGGTGGTTACCCAAGGCTTTGGTAGTTCTCCAGCTTGCCGGACAAGTCACTCTGTAGCAATTGTCAAGAAAGGGCTGAGGACGGCAGGGTTTGTGCCAAAATCCAAAGCTCTCCTGCAGTTCTCGCTAGGCAGTGATTCTTCTTCGTACTTCTCTTGATCCGTTGAATCTGAGTTTTTGGATTCAGGGGTGCTACCTAAATACTCAATTTAGGGGCATTTACAGGGAGTGACAGGGAGTAGCCAATGGGCTTCCTACCTTTTGGGCGTCTACACCCTATATATGACCACTTCCTGTGGGAAGTGGTCATACGCTGGACCCTAAAATGCCAATTCCATCCAAACCAACACAGAGGAATCTGACAAGTGGGGTCCACATCAGCTGGCCCACCCTATGGGTGGTGCTGGCTGAATGTGGACACACTTCCTAATCTTCCTAATTTACTTTGCTGCCAAAAAGTGGAGTCAGGACAGGGGTGGTGGCATCTTCACTATTTGGAGAGGCATGTTGTTGCATATCAAAGTTGGCAGGGCTTTTGAAGCTTCCTGCCTTGGAATGCTCATCCTGCTTGGAGGAGGTGTGAACACCTCTGCCCAGAGCAGGCTTTGTTCCTGGCTTCCGAGAGCAAAGGCTCTCACCTCTGGAGGTCCAAAAGCTGTCTATGGTGGCTGGCTGGTCGAGACCAGCCAGTCAACACACATAGGGCCCGATGTAGGTAATTATTATTTACCGATTCGTAAATACCGAATTTTACCAATTCGGTATTTACAAATCGGTAAATGCTATGTAGGTATTTTTACCGAATCAATTACAGAATCGGGAATATTCGGTAATTACCGAATCGGTATTTACCGATTCGGTAATTGCCATTGATTCCTATGGGCCTTGAGGCCCATAGGAACCTATGGTAATTACCGAATCCGTAAATACCGATTCTGTAAAATTACCGAATTGACAAGGGGGACAGGGTGTCACTTTGACACCCTGTTGCACCCCTGATTCAGGCTTGTGTGCCATGTGGCACTCAGGGCATGTATGTGTGCCACATGGCACAGGTGTACATGCACAGATGTGCATGTACACAGGAATTCGTTATTTACCATGCAATAGTATTACATGGTAAATAACGAATTCTTAGGGGCCTGTGGCCCTGTTTCCAGTGCCACCTACATATAGATTTACCGATTCGGTATTTTACAGAATCGGTAAATTTACCGAATCGGCAAATTTACTGATTCTGTAAAATTTAGGCCCCCTACTTCTCATTCACCAAATACCGGTCAGTAACGGCCGAAATCGGCCGTTACCGACCGGTATTTGGTGACCTACATCTGGCACTAAGTTGTTAGTTTTTCAGGGGGCACCTCTAAGCTGCTCCCTGGGAGCATCTATTAATAAAGCCAGCAATGGCCTCAGTTTGGGTTTGTGAAGAAGACGTGCTTGGTACCAAGCACCTTATGGTGCAGTGAACCAAACATGTAGTTGAGGAATTCATAATCACAACTATCCAGTCCGTGTTCTCCTTATGGCTTCCCTATGCAATTGTAATATCTAAGGGGGACACATCAACTCCACATCCACTTAGGCAGATGTGTCCACACATGCATATGGTTCACCCTGCCTTCAGGCTGTAAGGCCTGCCGTAGGGATGACTTACCTATGCCACATGCACTGCTTTGCTGGCATGACACACAGTATTGTGTGCCATGTCGACTCTTCAGTTTCCTCAGCACCTAGACACGCAGGATGCCATGGCAGTTTGCATGAGCTTGGTTAGGGGTCCCTTCGGGTGGCCCAATTCTTGCTTCAGCCGTTAAGGACATAGGTACCACTTACTAGGGATTTACAAGGATCCTAAAGGGGTGCCAATTGTGGAACAGTCATACAGTTTAAGGAAAGAACACTGGTGCTGGGGACATGGGTAGCAGGAAACCAGCACACTTCCCATCAAGTTGTATCAGACACCAGGCAAAAAGTGGGTGATAACCATGTCAAAAGAGGCACTTTCCTATACAACCCCCTGTTAGAAATGGGATTTCTGGTTGGCTAGAGCAGGCGTCTAAGCCCGGCAGAAACCACCACTCTAGTCAGGGCAAGGGAGTTACACGCTGAAGATAACCCCTGCTCACCTCCTTGGTAGCTTGGCACAAGCAGTCAGGCTTATCTCAGAGGCAATGTATAAAGTGTATTCACAACACACACACACACAGCAACGACACTAGGCACACCAACAAAAGAAACTCCACACAAGGTTATATAACAAAAAATAGCCTTTGTCTATACTAATATAATAAAGAGAGAGCCCAAACCTTTGAGGCGGGTAATCTCAGGAACCACAGCACCAATCACAACACCCAATACAGCGTTGGAAAGGGCAGTTGCAGCAGAAGGACATAGGCTATGCAGACGCCCACCATATACATTTAAAAGGTAAAAGAACCGTGCCAGCAAAGTAGTCCCTTGTGGGCATGTCTGCGTTGTGCTGTGGGCGTGTGCAGGGGGCGTGACAAATACTGGGGGCGTGTGGTACGTTCCGCCCTTCATGCCATGTCTCATATCATGTGCTAATCCCACCCTGCTCCCTTTAAATACCCCTGCACCTCATAAACATAACCCACCCTTACTCCTTAAAATACCCCAACACCCTTAAACACTAACCCATCTTAACCCTATAAATATACCTTGTACCCCAAAACCCACACCTATCCCTAAACCCTAAAAATACCCCTGTACCCCAAAACCCAAACCTAGCCCTGAACCCTAAAAATCCCCCTGTACCCCAAAACCCAAACCTAGCCCTGAACCCTAAAAATACCAATGTACCCCAAAACCACCCCTGAACCCTAAAATACCCCTGTACCCCAAAACCCAAACCTAGCCCTGAACCCTAAAAATAACCCTGTACCCCAAAACCCACACCTACCCCTGAACCCTAAAATACCCCTGTACCCCAAAACCCAAACCTACCCCTAAACCCTAAAAATACCCCTGTACCCCAAAACCCAAACCTAGCCCTGAACCCTTAAAATACCCCTGTACCCCAAAACCCAAACCTACTCCTGAACCCTAAAAATACCCCTATACCCCAAAACCCAAACCTAGCCCTGGACCCTAAAAATACCCCTGTACCCCAAAACCCATACCTATCCCTAAACCCTAAAACTACCCCTGTACCCCATAACCCAAAACTATATCTGAACCCTTAAAATACCCAAACACCCCAAAACATATACCTCAGTACCCCAAAACATATCCCCCTATACCCATACTTACCTTATCCAAACATTAAAAAAACATGCTTTTACCATTCATGAATTTACAGCGAATTTCGTTGTAAATGTATGTGTGGTAAAAGCATATAAAATGTAATGCCATGCGTTATAATGGCATTGCGGAGTCATGGTACTTTCGTAATGAAAGTATGCGGAGTGATGGTATGCAGAAAGAAAGTTGCGGAATAATGGGTGTTTACCCTCCCCCAGTGAGTACATTGGTGGCACGGCGGCCCACATCTCCAGCAACATACTCATATTTTTTCACCACCCATTTGAAAAATGCACAGGTCTCTCTCATTGATGGCCAGCACCGACATACACTTTTAGTTACACCTGCCGCCACAAGTTCTAGAACTGCAAACTTTAGAGCTATGGAGCTACGTTCGAATCTCGGCATCAGCTCAACATCCTGTGATTCCAGGCACATCGCTTTCTTTCCCCGTGCCTACCACAAATGAATGTGTTCTTCTGTAATGTAAATTGTGCTCATGCCATGTTGTCGAGTTCACGCTATATAATATTGCAAGGAAAAATAAAGTAGGGAAACTCGAGTTCACACACTACTGAACGCGCACTCTTAAGTGCATCAGCAGTCCACTGTGAATCGGAGCGTTTCACATGCCTGTTACAGATAAGAAATGCTATCAAAACGAAATCCTACAAAACAATATACTACTGACCGGCAGCAATTAATACCCAGACAACGTCAGGACGGGCTCCTAGTATTATCATAAACACATTAGAATCATAATCACAAATGTACACTGTGCCACCTAGCACTATACAATAATTCACAGGGGATTATATACATGACAGGGCCAGTCAGGCCACTGTCAGAACCATTAGAAAGCACAAGTAGCAAATATAAAACAACCAGCAACTACTGGTAAAATACTGTACTCAGCATCATCACATTAGGCATAACCACATTATGCATTACATTTGGCCTAAACATATTAGGCATAACCTGCAGTACATTAAGCATAAACCACATTATGCATTAATTACCTCAGATCAACAGTGTTCCCAAGTAACACTGCCCAGGTACATACATCACCTTAGGGCCTTGCTCCCTACAGAATCACAAAATGATCCCAGGCCATTTAGCCTTCCTCTGGGGCACGTCTGTGCTGTTCCAAATGCCCTTTGTCCCAAAAAGCAGAGTCTCTAAATGGGGCGAGGGTGTAACCCACCCCGTACTCTCTTGAGACCAAAAACAATGGCCCCTCACATTGCAGCTGCCCACGCTCTGGCGGTGCAGCTGTGTACAAAATCAGCACCGGCACCCACAGTGCCTTGGGAGCCCCGTTCACTGGGCTTCTCCTGGTGCACTCAATCGGCACCAACAATGTCTTGGGTGCCCCTCCTTCCAGGGGCTCGTCTTGTAGCACTTCTGCCCCCAATAGGCACCCATAGTGCCCAGCACCAACAGTGATCATCTTCAGCCCCACTCACCGGGACTTCTCTTTCGATCCTCTTGCTGGGTAAAAAGGCGAGGAGTGGCAGAAAGGAGCCCACGAGGCTCTGGTCCTTCACTGTGACCGCTGACTGAGCCCGCGAGGCTCTGTCTTTTTTCAGACACTGGTCTCGCTCTCCCGCAGCCACATGTGGGGCTCTCTGCTTCCTTAGCAGAGCCCCTTCCACTGCCTGTCTTCCAGCCCTCACCGGGGCTGTCAGGATTTGCAGGGTAGTCTCCTTCCACTTCGGGGGTTTTAGGCTACGCCCACAACCAGGCACTGCTGTCTGGCTTCCTCTTTGGGCCTCGAACGCGGGGTGGGCCCTCGCCCACCGTTCGGCACAGCTCCAACCTGGAGCACACATGGAGCAATGCCTCTGTTGGCCCAGGCTCCCTTCTGGTTCCGCCCACTGTCAGGCGCCACTTGCCTGACTCCTGCTTCACCGATCTTGCCGAAGTCTACGCCAATTATGGAGGCACCGGGCCTATAGAGCCAAAAATGTCCATCACGCTCCTGGCCCACAGGCACATAGCTCGCCCGGCACCCAGAAGCAAGATCCCCCGTCTAGGACACAAAGGGGCCAGGATGACAAATCGCTCACCACACGCTTGATGCAGATTACCTTCCTTAGATCTAGAGGGGTAGAGCTGGGCCCAGGCAGGCCAGCTCAAAGAGCCCTCAGCAGAGGGGCAATCCCTTGTGGTGGTTTCTCCTGAGGCCCAGCAGTCCACGCAGACACAAGTAAGCACCCAAAACAGCACACAGACATGGGGTCACAGCCCCAATATTTATACCATGGTTTGTCTTTGTTCTTCCCTGACACAGGGCTTGGGGAACCAGTCCCAACTGGTTCTGGGGGTACTGAAGCACTTTGTTTACAGTGCTCACACCCTCCTTTGATAGGTTGACCTCTGTCCTCAGACACACCACATGGGGACAAAACCAGCATTGAACAAGGCAGGCACAGACCTATTCAGGGTCAGGGGCTACTCCTCCCACTACTCCAAATGTAGATCTGCCTATTCAGACTAGTGCTGACTCACTCTGCCCCTCTGTAGCCACACACCATCACAGCCCCTGTCTAGCCAGAGCCAGACATGCAAAACACATCAGGCAGGCAAAGATACATAGCACACAGAAATGCCAACTTTTAAAGTGGCATTTCTAAAATAGTGATCATAAATCTGTGCACACCATTACTCAGCATTTATTATCACTATTCTAAACATATCAAACTTGACCATGCTGCTCCTCTCATATCATGAATTACCCCTGAAACACTTATCAGGGACTCCACAATGCATTCCTAAGGGAGGGCAGCCTCAACGCAGTGAGAAGCTAAAATGGCTGTTGTCACTACCGGGACATGTCACTCACCTACGGTACATGTCCTACCTTTTACCTACAATGCACCCTGCCCATAGGGCTAGCTAGGCTTACCTTAGAGGGGGACTGACATGCAGTAATAGGGGGGTCACAGACGTGGCTACACCTTTGCTTGCCACGTCACAGCGGCAGTAAACTACGCGCACCGACCCTGCAATGGCAGAGGCCTGGGACAGGTTTGAAAGGCTGCTTTGGTGGGTGGCGCAAGCAGCACTGCAAGCCCACCATTATCATTTAAATTACTGGCCCGGGTATCTGAGATACCACTTTACAAGGGACTGACAGGTAAATTAAATACACCAAACAGGTGCAGACCAATCTTACCAAGTTTACCACTGAGAACACACAGACTTTACACTGGACAGCAGTGCTAAGGTGCCCAGAGTCCTAAAACCACCAACACCAGGTCAGAAAAAAGAATAAGAGGAAGGCAAAACGTTCAGGGATGACCCTGCAAAAAGGGCCAATTCCAACACCCCCCAAATGAACAAGGATGGGACTAACTTTTCCCAAGGGAGTCTTCATTATCTAAGTGGAAGAACCTGGAAATGCCATCTGCATTGGCATGGTCAGTCCCGGATCAGTGTTCCACTGTAAAGTCTATTCCCTGTAGGGATATGGACCACCTCAAAAGTTTTGGGTTTTCATCTTTCATCTGCTTGAGACATCTGAGAGGTCTGTGTTTGGTTTGAATAAGGGAGTGAGAACCAAACAGGTATGGTCCCAGCTTCTTCAGGGACCAAACCACAGCAAATGCTTCCCTTTTAATGGCACTCCATGGCTTTTGCCTGAAGAGTAACATCCTGCTTATAAAAGCAGCTGTCTGGTCAAGGCCATCATCGTTAGCTTGGGATAGGACTGCTCCAATCCCTTGCTCAGAGGCATCAGTCTGCACAATGAACTGTCTACAGTAGTGTGGAACTTTGAGAATGGGTGCTGAGCACATTGCCTCTTTCAGGGTGTTAAAATCCTTATAACAACTAACTTCCCATTTTACCTCTTTAGGCATTTTCCTGGAGGGGATTTCTGTGAGGGGTGCCACAATGGAGCCATATCCCCTCACAGACCTCCTGTAATACCCAGTGAAGCTAAGGAATACCCAGACTTGGGTCTGAGTGGCTGGAGCCTCCCAATCCAGAATGGTCTGAACCATTGCAAGGGTTGAACTTGGCCTCCACCCACAAAGTGGCCCAAGTATACAAGTGTGTCCTGCCCTATATGGCATTTGGCTGCCTTGATAGTGAGGCCTTCGGGGCCTGCACAACCTTGCCAAGATTGAACAGGTGATTCTGGCAGGTGGAACTATAGACAGCAATGTCATCAAGATATGCTGAACCAAAAGCTTCTACCCAAGCAAGGTCTTGGTTCACCAACCTTTGGAAGGTGGCAGGGGCCTTTTTTAAGCCAAAGGTCATAACAGTGATTTGATAATACACATCTGGAATAGAAGAATGCTGCATTTTATTTTGCTCATGGAGCCATGCCAAGCTTTCAGTGCCCTGGGTTCAAATCAAAGGTGCTGAAATATGTGTCTGCTCCCAAATTGTCTATCATCTCATCAGCTCTGGGTATTGAGTGAACATCTGTCTTAGTGACAGCATAGAGACGTCTCCAGTCCACGCAAAGCCTAATTTCTGGTTTCCCATCCTTGGAGTGAGGCTTGAGGAATAAAACCCCTCGGCTAACCCAGGGGTTGTCCGAGGGTTCAATAAACCCTAACTCTAACATCTTGCTGACTTGAGCTTTGATGATCTCCTGAACATGGTCAGACTGTTGATAGATCTTGTTTTAGACAGGCTAGCTGTCTCCAGTGTCCACATCATGGGTACACCAGTGTGTCTATCCAGGGGTTTAGGAGAAGAGTCTAGCATACTGCTCCAGGAATTTTCCTGCAGTCTACTTGCTTTTGGGTAGAGAGGGTGTCCAAATAGACCACTTCACCCACTGATCCATCTTTGGGGCTGCTGGGTAGGAGGTCAGGGAGAGGTTCACTCTCTCCTTCCTGATCCTCATCAGTGACCATCAACATAGTCACTTCAGCTGTTGTGGAAAAGTCTAAGGCAGTTAACATGGATGACTCTTTTGGGGTTCCTGCTAGTGCCAAGGTTATCCAAATAGGTGACCTCACCTTTCCTCTCTAGGATATGGTAGGGGCCACTCCATTTGTCCTGGAGGGTCCTCAATGCCACAGGTTCCAAATTTCATACTTTCCACCCTAGTTGGAACTCCACCATGTCAGCCTTTTGGTCACACCAGAGTTTTTGAAGCTCTTGGCTGACCTCAAGGTTTTTGCTAGCTTTGTATGTACTCTGCCAACCGGGAACGCAGGCCTCGTTCATAATCCACAATATCTTGTTAACCTTTGAGAGGTCTCTCCCAGCCTCCTTAATCAGAATATGTGGCCCCCTCACAGAGTGGCCAAACAGAAGTTCAAAGGGAAAATAGTTACTCTCTTCTGTGGCACCTCTCTGTAAACGAAAAGCAGGCATGACAAAAGGACATCCCATCTCTTTCTGATCTTTTCAGGGAGCCCCATAATCTTGCCTTTATTGACCTTGTTGAATCTCTCAACTAGGCCATTAGTTGGTGGGTGGTATTGGGTAGTAAACTTGTACGTCACTCCACATTCAGTCCACATGTGTTGTAGGTAGCTAGAGCTCCAGAAACCATCAGTCCGGGTTCCTATGTTGTTAAAAACCAGGCAGGGGATGGAGACATAATTTGCCTAGGTCCACTCACAGCATGATAGGTTTTTATTGGCCAGGTTTAGGTTTAGCCAATTGCATTACCCTTTGGCATCTCCATGTGGGAGGGCACGGCCTGAGGCAAGGTCAGCATGCGGCTGCGACAATAAGTCTCGGCAGGACACGCTACATGTTTTACTCGTATTTTAGCTGGCAGAGAAAGCGGTTTTTAATTCCTCTGTTGAAATTTTTGAATTTAAGCCAAATCAGGCAGGCTTTGATGTATCTCCATATGCTTCCCAACAACCATGTTATTTTTACTGTTTTATCATTCTTGTGAGCTGCCTCAATGTTCAGGAGATTGAGACCTGATTAACCGATGTAGTGTTTACTATGGTATTTATTATTACTATAGCACGTTGTTTATTAGCTATGAATCTGATATAGAGGATTTGTTTGTATTCTTTTATGGTGATTTGATCATTCGAATAATGATTTATGATGATGAGGTAGCTAGACATAAAGCTTGTACCTCTGTCTCACACCACCTCTTTAGGAAAACCCATCCTAGGAAAGATATCAATGAGGGCTGTAGCCACTGCAGGCGCAATGGTAATCCTAAGGGGAATTGCCACACAATACCTGGTAGCATGATCTACTACTACCCAACTGAATATATTTCCTGATGCAATTGGAAGGTCAAAGGGACTGACAATGTCAATCTCAACCCTTTCAGAGGGTATCCCAACCATTGGTAGTGGAATTAAGGAGCGCTTTGGGTGGCCACCTGCTTTGTCCCTGGCGTGGCAGGTGGCATAGGAGTTGTACAACTCATTTACATTCTGGGACATGTTTGGCTTGTAGAAGTGGCTGACAAGCCTGCCTGAAGCTTTGGTTTGGCCAAGATGCCCACCTAGGGGAGTGTCATGTACCAATGTGAGGAGAAACTCTCTTAACTGCTGATGCACTACCAATTGCATAGTGGCACCAGGTTTGTGGTCTCTGGCCTCAGTGAACAGGACCTTTTCCTCCAACAGGACATCTCGCTGTTCCTGTGCAGTAGCTTTCTGTCTCTTGCTTTCAATAGTAGTATAGTTCTTATGCCCTTGGCACAGCTCTCCCTAGAGGGTCCCCCTGGGCCTAGAAGTTCTGCTGCGTAAGGCACAAGTTTCTGGGGCTCAATTCCCTCTGGGGCTGACAAGTCTTCTCCCTAGTGAAAGGAACCCGAGCCTGTGGCTGTTGAGAAGCTGGATTCCCAGTCTTCTTACCTTTTTTCATTGAGGTTTGGTCCATCACGTCAGGCTCCGACACCTCTTTTTCACCTTGGACTTTGATCTGTGCTCAGACTTTCATGCACACCCATTCAGGAATTCCCCGCATGCCTGCATGGGACCTAAACTTGACCTAAGAGCAAGCTGAGGACTCCAGATCATCCTCTAACAGAGAAGAGAGTTAAACAGGATTGGCGAAGAGATCATTACCTGTTTCAGGCCAGTAACCCCTCCCCATTCTAATAACACTATTGCCATGGGATGGATCTTAGTGACATTATCAGCATTGATGACACAATAAGTCTGTCCAGTCAGGTACTGTCCTGGAGAAACCAGTTTCTCTGTCACCATGATGACACTGGCACCTGTATCTCACAGGGCATCTGCCCTAATCCCATTAATCAAGGTCTGCTGTTTGTATTTTTCAAATGTGTAGGCCAAAAAGCTAAGGCTGCAAGGTCCACTATACCATCAGAGACTAGTGTAGCTTCTGTGGCTACTTTGATTTTCTCAGGGCACACTAGGGATCCCCCCTGGAGACTTGATATCCCAATGCTAGCTGGAGCAGTACTAGGGGGGTTCTTTTTGGGACAGGCAGAGTCTCCAGTTCGTTGTCTGGTCTTTTGACAGGTGTCACACCATGCCTTTTTGGGATCCTAATTCTTACCTTGGTACCCAGATTTTGGTTGTGAAAAGCTTTGGGGCCCACCCCCCTTAGCAGGTTGTTGGGGCATATACAAGACTTAACTTTTCTCCTTTAGTTGTTCACCCTTTCCCCTGGGGAGGCCTAGTAAACCCTTTTCCTTTAGTCACTCCCACCAGTGGTAGTTTTGGTCACCCTAGTCTGTACCCAGTGGTCCACCTTCTTTCCCAATTTTTGGGGAGAAATTGGACCTAGCTCTACTAAGTATTGTTGCAAAGTTTCATTCACACAGTTACCCAAAAGATGTTCTTTCATAATGAAATTATGCAGCCCATCATATTCATGCACCTGGCTTCTGTCTAACCAACTTCCTAGTGTTTTTACTGAAAAGTCTACAAAATCACCCTAGGGCTGACTCACAGTTTTCTGAGTCCCACTGAACTTAATTCTACATTCTTCAGTGGTGTGTCCAGAGCCCTCAATCAGGTTACCCTGAATGTGATCATAGACTCAGCTGCTCTTCCTATCAGTGTCAGTAGTCTATCCCTGCATTTAGGAGAGAACAGTTCCGAAAGGAGAGTGTTATATTTCATATCGGTACCCTGATATAGGTCTAGGGAACATCGTACACTTTCCCTACATCGTCTCCCCGTCATTCTATATGAACGAGCCTTATAAGGACATAACTCCAAATGAGGACAGAATGCCTCATATGGACATAACGCCTTCTAAGGACTGTAGCCTATTATGGACTAAACCTTTCACCTAGTTCCATGCAGAGGGTGGGTTTTCCCCAATCGATATTGCTAAGACATCATCCTTAGCGCATATGAATAATTTATGAGTACACTCTACAGGAGGTCCACTTCACCTCTCCCATCGACGCACAATGTTTAATCCCCGTCATCCTCTTACTAAACAATGGGGAACATAGGCACATAGACTGTATAAATACAGCATCTCTTGCTATCAGAAAGCAGGAGGGAACCAAGATTTCAAGGCCCACACACTGGCCAGAGACGCTGCAGCTCCATCATGCCATAGTTCCAGCTGACAGTGGTCTGACGTTCCCTAGTGGGGTGTCCAGCTCAGGTCCAGGACAAAGTCCGACACTCTAACTATTCAGGTATGGGGTATGACTAAATCCTAGCGGGACTCTTGGCTCTTAGACGTAGACTTAGGGTCTTAGGCACCTACTCACATGCTAGGTACACTTAGGTACATCTAGTCAGGCATCTTAGGAGTACGCACTTTATTTTATAAAATGCATTTCATATTCATGTGTGTTCATGACTATTACAAAATGGTAGAACAAAACTATTTCTTCTTATTCACTGTACTACTGGATCAGTATCTCTGCTACTGTATTACAGTTCTAGCAGTGCACCTATTTTACATAGGAAGAACAACTGTACAATAAATTCTTATTGTAAAAACGGTCAACTGTTTCTTCTGTGTATCTCTCTGAGAGCAAAACAAGCAAACACAAGTGACTGGGTGAAAAGTAGTATATTCTTTCCACCCGTCTGAGGTTATCATGTTCTGAAGTTGCACAAACTAATTTCTCTGATAACAGGAGATACTAGTAACACTGCGAGGTAGCTAATGCGAAAACATAAGCTGACATATTCAGTGGGGGTGTACAGACTCAGTTGGCCACCAAGCCCACAGTATATGTTATCCCATAAACAGTGTAGGTTCTGCATGACAGGGTACTATCGGAACTACACTAAAAGAGACCCTTAATACTTCTGGCTGACCTTCTTTGAGCTACAGATTCTTTAGAATGCTGTGAACCATTTTGTGATGTCATCACCTTCTGTATACTTTCAAACAATCAATTCCTTTAGGGATTTAGGGTCGAAGGTTTCCTCTCTGTCCCTAGATGCTATGTTACTTCCACCATTTATGGACCTTAAACCTGTATCTGCACTTTCTGTGACCAGTATCCTGATATCCAGGGCTGTTCTGTGGTCCAATCTCTCTAGAAGGATCTCCTCCTCTAAAGGATATTATGCATACCTTGAGTGACCTGAGCTATCGTCGCTAGAGACCGGGACCTTCAGTATGTTGGGTCGGTCTTGGGGTAGAGGTGCTTCCACCTCTCCTTTGAGTGCGGGCAAGTATGGGTCTTCCTTGTCATTCGTGTCACAGTGGATCTCAGGGTTAGATTCCACGTCCAAAGGATGGGCCAGCTAACACTCTGCCAACAGCTTCTGAAGCTTTGGAATGGGAGGTTATTAGACAGTTTTTATTTTGTATCCTTTGCAGAGGGTCCTTAGCTGATCGTATTTCAGTTACAGGTAAGGGGTAAGGTTGACCTCCTTAGACACGTCCCCTGCAATATCCATTATCACACTAAAGTGTGGGACTTTGCGGAAACTAGAAAAAATCCTAACCCAAGTTTTAAAGTCCTAACTATAAGTAGGTTTTTAAAATACTAAACAGTTTTAAACTTCTGGAACTTAACAAAGGCCCTAACAGTTAATTGTGGAAATTTAGAAAAAATCAACCAATTCAAAAAAATGCAATTTAACTAAAGGCAATTTCTTTATTTACTTGTGTAGAGACTTATTGAACAAGTGGTATAAGCAAACGCAAAGTCGTAGACCTACTGGTGATCCATCAATGTAAGAAGGTGACTCTCCAAATAGTGTACTAAAATGAAGTACACTGTGTAAATAATCCATTGGGCCCCCACATGCTTTACAGAGGTAAAAGTAGATATACTAATGCTCTCTTTTGTGGTAGTGTGGGCGACCAGTTAGGCTTATCAGAGGGTAGTGCTAAGCACACTCAAATAATAAATCTGGGACCAAATAAAAAAAATAACACTTCTTTTTGTATATCTTCGAGAATCACGAACTTCGTTCGAAGGTGAGTACTATTTTCGATATCAATAATCACAGGTAAGTAAAGTGTACTTTTACGCACAATGAAATCCTATGGGAGGACAAGTCAAAGATGAAAAAAGGTAGGTACAGTGGGTTTTATGGGTTCAGGGGGCTTAGGTCGCTAGGGGTCTTGGAGCAAGTGGGCACATCTGGTTCATCAGATTGGGCAGCTTGGGGGTAGAGTGGTTAGGTCGGCTGCTCTGGTGCACAAAGATGCACCTCGCGGTCAGAGACAAACCGTTGAAAGAAGAGAAATCAAGGCATCAGGGCCACCCTTGAAGTGATCGACAGTGATGCTGATCTCCCTCAATGGCTGCTTGGTTCTGGTGCAGTGGGAATCTGGACTGGGCTCTCACTGTTGGTGTTTAGTGCTGGGCGCCTGGTACGACATGGCTCAGGTTAGTCCTGGTGTCTTCACACTCGATGGGGTGACAGATCTGACCTTCCAGAGCATGAGTAACTACTCCTGGCCATCTGCAGTGCCAGTATGGCCAGGGAGCTGCAAAGCGGTGGACCGGACTCTGCTTGTCGGTGTCTGCGGACTGCAGGGGAGTAGCTCATCTACTCTGGCCGAGACCTTTGGTGGTTGTCAAAGTGCTGGCAAGATACCCAAGGCTTCGGTAGTTCTCCAGCTTGTGGGACAAGTTACTCTGTAGCAATTGCTGAGAAAGGGCTGAGGAAGGCGAATTTCGCACTAAAGTTCCAAGCTCTCCGGCAGCTTTCACTAGGCAGTGACTCTTCTCCATCCTTCTTCTCTTGATCCATCGAATCTGAGTTCTTGGGTTCAGGGGTGCTACCTAAATACTCCATTTAGGAACATTTACGGGAGTGACAGGTAGGAGCTAATGACTTACCTACCATTAGGGTGTCTACACCCTCTATATGACCACTTCCTGTGTGAAGTGGGCATAACCCTGACCCTAGAATGCTAATTCCATCCAAACTAACATGGAGGAATCTGAAAAGTGGGGTCCACATCAGCTGGCCCTCCCTAGGGGCGATGCTGGCTGAATGCGGGTACTCCTCCAAATCCTCCTAATTTTACTCCCTGTCTTTCTGCCAAAAAGTGGGGTCAGGACAGGGGAGGGGTGACACCTCCACTATTTGGAGAGGCCTGAGGTTGCATATCAAATGCAGAAGGGCCGTTGAAGCTTCCCGCTCTGGAAAGCACATCCTGCTTGGAGGCGGTGTGAACACCTCTGCCCAGAGCAGAGTTTGTTCCTGACCTCCGAGAGTGAAGGCTCTCACCTCAGACGGTCAGAAACCAGTCTATGTTGGCTGGCTGTTCGAGACCTCTCAGTCTACATACTAGTTGTCGGTAGGTTTTCAGGGGCACCTCTAAGGTGCTCTCTGTGTGCATTTATTAATAAATCCAGCACTGGTATCAGTGTGAGTTTATTAAGACCAGGAGGTGTTGGATACAAAGCACCTTGGGATACAGTAAGTCATCATGTAGCTGAGGAACTCATAATCACAGGTGTCAAGCCCATGTACTCCTTATGGCTTCACTGCGTACTTGTAATATCTAAGGGTAAAATATCACAGGGACTCATCCACTCAGGCAGATATGCCCACACATGGGAATAGTGCTCCCTGCCTTCAGGCTGTAAGGCCTGCCTTACCTATACTGCATGCAGTGCTTTGCTGTCATGGCATACAGAGATGTCTGGCATGTCATCTATTCGTTTTTCTCTGCACCAAGACATGCATGCTGCTTTGGCAGTCTGAAATGGTATGGTATTTTTCCGATTTCACATGGGATTTTTAAATGCTCACTGTTAGATTTGGGGGGTCTCTAGTTGGCACAGGTAGGTACTTGTGACAAATAGGGACCCTTGCCTATAGTCAGGGGGAGGGGATACACTCCTAAAATAACTCCTGCTCACCCCCTTGGTAGCTTGGCATGAGCAGACAGGCTCATCTCAGAAGCAGTGTGTAAAGCATTTGTGACCACATACAGTAACCCAGTGACAACACTACAAATGGACCCCACACAAGGTTTATATCAAAAATAAGTATTCATTATATAGACTTAACACAAGACCATTAAAAAACACAAATCCACAATACTATACTTAAAAATGGTAGTTTTAGCTTAGCTCAGTTCAGTTCTTAAGATGCAACACTTTGCGTCAATGTACCTTACGATGTGTTGCGCTTCCACAACAAGTAATGTTGCAGCGATGGAAATGCGGCAAAGTTCCGGTGCAAAGAAATAAAGATGTGACGATCTTCCAGATGCGGCACGCTTCACTGAGGATGAATGAATGAATATGACTTTTAAAGCGCAGACTTAGCCCAGGGGCATCAAGGCGCTGTGGACAGAAATCAATGTATCAAAATTCACAAGTTACTAGAGCTAAAGGATTAAGGGAGATGGCAAGAGCAAGAGAAAAGCCAGGTCTTCAAAGATTTCCTGAAGGAAGAATGTATTTCCAAAGTGGAGATTGAGAGAGGAAGCAGATTCCGCAAGTTGGGGCCTATCAGTGAGAACGCCCTCCCCCCCACCTGACTTTCCTAAACCTAGAAACTGTTTCCCAATTCATACTAGCAGATCTCAAGGATGCGAGGAGTCTCGGTTCGATGCGTCAGCTGCAGCGGCGACACCCTTGTTCAGCAATGCAAAGGCAACAGCCTTGGCTGCGGTACTCTTCTCGGACGTTGCAAGAAGCTTTCGCACAATGCGACAACTACAGCACCAACATCCTCGATGCGACGGCAGCAGCTCCGACGGCGGCGCGCTTCTCCGGGGATGCGAGGCACTTTTCTCAATGTGATGCAATACGACAGCCACAGCGCCGACATCCACGATGCGACAGCAGCAATAGCGGTGGTGACACGCTTCTCCTATGTTGTGAGACTCTTCTCTCGATGTGCTGCAATACGGCAACTACAGCGGCAACACCCTCCCTTGGAGTTGCGACGGCAGCAGCAGCAACGGCGACACGCTTCCTCTTCGTTGTGAGACACTTCTCTCGATGCGGTGAAATATGACATGCACAGCGCCGACAGTCAAGATGCGAAGGAAGCAGCAGCAACAGCAACACGCTTCTTCCTCGTTGAGTCGCGCTTCCAGCTCCTTGCGACACGCAATCCCTCAGAAGGCACAAAACAGCAGCAGGCACTTCCAAAGAACTCTGGGGAGCTGGTGGTTGAAGTCTGTTGTCCCCGAGACTTCAGCAGGAGGAAAGCTCTGTTCCAAGCCCTTAGAGATCCTTCCTCAAGTTGAAAATAAAGCACACAAAGTTCTTTCACCTTTCTTTGTCAGTCAGGCAACCACTGCAGGCCAATCCCCTAAGCAGCACTTCAGCTTAGGAATAGTCTCTCCTCAGTTTCTTCAGGTTCCTCTCCTCAGCAAAGGTTTCTTCTTGTAGTCCAAAAGTAATCTAATTTCTTGGGATCAGGATACCAATATTTATACCCCAAAATCCTTTGTCCTCTGAGGGAAGAGGGGCCTTTGCACAGTCCAAACCAGTTCTGGAGCACTCTGTTTACATGACTCCTTCTTTCCTTTCACAGTGCAGGTCAGAAACATCAGACGCCCCACAGTAGGTGGAGCCAGCATTGTGGATGAAAGGCACAGCCCTGGAGCACTCTGTTGACATGATTCTTTCTCTCCTTTCACAGTGCAGGGCAGAGACATCAGACGCACCACAGGGGGTGGAGCCATCCCTGTGGGGGACAGGCACAATCCTATTCAGGTCACAGGTGCAACTCCTCCCTCCCATGTAGATGCAGATCTCTCTAGTCACCACTGGGCTGAAACATTCTGTCTTCTGGAATCCCCCAGCCCTGTCACTCAAACTCCTGACAAGGAATACACAACCTAGCAGAGGCAGGCCTGGATAGTTAGACAAGAAAATACCTACTTTCTAAAAGTGGTATTTTCAAACACAGAATGTTAAAACCAACTTCACTGAAAGATGTATTTTATCATTCTGAGTTCAGGCATACTAAATTTGAATTTCTACCATGTTCCCTGAGTCAATTTGGATTAATCAATGTAATATTCTAACTGCCCATTCTGGCCTATGGAGAACAGGTAGCCTTACAAGAATGAAAAACAAAAATGGCTGTAATTCACTATTAGGACATCCCACACACACCAGGGCTTGTCCTACCTTATACTTACAATACACCTTGCCCTTTGGCCTACCATAGGGGTGTCTGATATGACGAAAAGGGAAGGTTTAGGGACTGGCAAGTGGGTGCATTTGCCCAGTCAGCATGACAGTACTAGACTGCACACAGGCTCTGCAATGGCAGGCCTTAGACACACATTCACAGGTTGCTTCTGTGGGTGGCACAACCAGTGCTGCAAGCCCACTAGCAGCATTTAGTTTAGAAGCCCTGGGCACACTCTAGGGTCTGACCAGTAAACCAAATCAGCCAGCCCGTAGCTGGAGCTTCTGGCACCCGGGCTATCACTCAGATTGCCGCCCATGGCAGGTAGGGGGGGGGCGGGGGAAAAGGACGGCAACCAGGGCTCGAGTCGGGGTACCACGCGGGTGGATGGCTTCCCCCAACTTATTTTACCGGGTAGACGCTGTCCCCCCTGCCAAACAGCTGGACTTCACTCTTTGGCCTCTCTGGGACGAGATCGGAGCTCACAGCACGCTGCTCATGCGCTGGCTTCTTAGATGCAATCGCATCTAAGGGTGAGGGAGGGGAGGCAATGAGCCCGATGGTGCAAGCCACCTTTTGTGACGTCACTTTCTGTCATGACGTCTCTGATGAACTCTCAGTTATTCTTTGTTCATGCTTCCAAAACTGTTATTCTCTATTTCCTCTATGAATCTACCACTTTCTCTCAATCACCCATCCTCTCCTTTGCCGTTTTCAATAATTCCCTGTTCTTCCTCCAAGAGGAGTGCAAAGATTTCTAGTGACTCTTTTGGCACGCACTTTTAAAGTGATATAACGGAACTCCAAACGCAGCCAGCCTCTATACTTTCGAAACACAACTACAGTTGTTCGTGTGGTGAAGTGCAGAGGGAACCTCAACCGCTGCTGTCAGCAAATACATGAACCAAAATCTCTACTGTATAAACTCCGCTTGCTAAACTTATAAATTGTCTATAGTAACATGTGACGCTAATTTCTTGGACAGAGTTGCAGCCCGGTTTTATTTCATTTTAATGAAACCGCTTCTTACGTTAAGTGTTAACATACTCTTTTTTTTACCAGACACTTTCATAGTAATGTACTGATGGAATCATTCCAATGTGTTAATTCTTTTTTCTAGTGTCTCCACTTTTCCTGCATGTGTTTTCAAGGCCCGTTTTTTTGTGTAAAACCATCCATGACACACAATGACTTCCTCTCGTGAATTGAAATCCTTGACACAGGCTGCAAACATGACAAAGAAACCTCACCATTAAAGCATTTGCCCAATTCGATTACTTTCCTTCAATGGCTTGATGGAAGTAGCCTGAGGTTACTGCATTCACAACTAGCAAGCGAAGCAGAGCATATTCTTCCTGAACTCTCCAGTCGAGTCACATCACCGTGTGAATGAGAGTGACTGGAGTATGAGACTGGGCAGGTGGGGGCACTCAAAGGGAGCGGACTGCGCCGGGAGTGACACTCACCGGCAACACCGAGCTTTTATCCTCCACGTCGTCTTTGGGCAGGGAGGCAGCCGCAAGCAACTCAGCAAGGCTTATCCTGCCCGGCAGCACAGGGCCCGGGGACAGGCAGGGGCCAGGCCCAGAGCCAACGAACCGCAAATTACCCTAGCTCTGCCCGCGCCGCGGGCAGCAGGACATCCCGCGGCCTAATTGTTACTGTAGCAGCTAGAACTAAGAGCTGCCTGCGAGCAGTTTCGCCTAACCCCCAAGTCTGCCGATAGCAGCGCGCCTCGACTCTCCAAGAGAGCCTGGAAACATGTGTGCAGCAGCATTTGCAAGCATTTGTGCTTGCACTTCAAACACACGTGCGGACCACCCTCCCCGCCCCCCCTAGCTACGCCAGTGCAAATCAGTCAATAATGAAATCACTAATTCATGCATCAATTTACAATAGGGAGAGCATATGATCAGCAGTGCTAAAGTGCCCAGAGTCATAAAACAGCCAACAGCAGGTCAGAAAAAATAGAGGAGGAAGGCAAAAAGTTCAGGGATGACCCTGCGAAAAGGGCCAAGTCCAACCCTCACTCAGACAAAAACACACAACTTCTCTTTTGTTTTGAAGGTCTTAAAACATGGGTCTTTGACAATTTACTGTTTTTTAAGTATCCCTCAAATCAGCACTCATTTCCCTTTGCACTTCCCCATAGGTTTCTCTCATGTGCTGCTTCCAATATAATATTTAACATGATATGTCAATATGTCAGCGTGATTGTTGGAAATTCTGAAGCTCAACCCCCCCCCCCCCCCCCCCCCCCCCCTGCCAGTCTTATTGACCAAGCTACTCACCTGGAGAAGTTATAGATACAATAGTCACTGGCAAATGAGATCACTTGGTCTTTTCGCAGACAATTGCAACTTCACTGAGCTTAACAAATGGTGAGTCTCTTAGCATATTTTACTTCCCATTAGCATCCCATTAGCATTTTTTTTAAAAAATACTTTGATTTTTGTGTAGTGAAGACATGAAATACAGGATATCCTTGTTTTAACAGAGGAGTGAGTGTTTCTCTGAATGCTCCCAGTAACCGTAAAATCACCACATGATACCTGGCAAAGAGTGTGCATTAGTCATCTTTAAAACAACTGTTAATTTTGTGTTTACTACTTTAGTCAGCACAGCATCACGAGGATAGTTGTGCATACATAAACAGGTATATCTCATTCTTTTCCATGTTTATTTTGGCAAGCTATTCA
The DNA here is from genome assembly GCF_964261635.1 of Lissotriton helveticus. Classification (NCBI taxonomy): domain Eukaryota; kingdom Metazoa; phylum Chordata; class Amphibia; order Caudata; family Salamandridae; genus Lissotriton; species Lissotriton helveticus. The sequence continues at coordinate 213,655,776 of NC_136058.1, forward strand.
GATCCTAAGGATGCAAATCTGAATATCAATGGTATTTCTTTACCTGTGAGATCTTTCATTACGGCTGTGCCAGTGCTTAATCTGAGTCAGTGGTTTTTAGTGGCGGGCACAGCACTTTTTTTTGTTAAACTTTTTTTTACAAAGCACAAGACAAGGAATTTATACAGATTAGAAAGACGGAGGAAGAGAAAGACAGAAAACCTATCACAAAAGGTGAAAGCAGGGATGTGTCCAAGATGGCGCCCGTGTAGGAGCGGACTTTCGGAGCTCCGCCGTGCTGCTACATTCTTTGGCAGATCCTGGGGCAGGACCGCCCTAGACCCTGGTATCGAGAGCTGCAGCCGGGGATTGCCCTCGAGTCGTTGCATAGTTGAGAGGAGGCGTGGGCGTGTGACAGCGAGACCCCACTAATGAGGAGCCAAGGAGATAAAATGGCAGAAGAATCGTACGGGAGCGGAACAGCTCCTGAGCACAGGAGGGGCTGTGGAATGCTGACTGTCCCCCCTTGGGTACCACAGGCAAGTGACGGGTGCCCGCGGCCCCAGGACATCACCTGAACACACAGAGGAGAAAGCACTGTAGGGCAGAGAGGAGGTTTGCTGGCCCGTTTCCCCCCTCACTAGAACACATAAAGGCCTGGAGATTGCTGCTCACCTATGGCCCGTATCTTGAGCACCTGGGCCGCATCCCTCAAGGCAGACTGCTAGGAGATCGTGGCAGCGTGCATGGCGAGGCGATAGCGATATTTGGGACCAGAGCACCAGAATAGCCCCCAGCAAATGGACAGGCCGCCGGCCTGCTGCTAGCAGCAAGGGACACTTCTAAATTGAAACTGCGACCAGAGCTCGGCTACCGGCCCTGCCCTGTGTGTGGGTCGGTGGGTGAGCCGACCGCAAAAAGGGACACTTGAGTGACGAGCTCGCGCTGAGGGGGGGGGTTGTTTCCAGTCCACAGCGGCCTCCAGAGTGAGCAGCACGGGCCTGCGGTTGAAGGTTGGGATCCGCAACCCGGTAGAAGGGCTCTCATTGGTGGCTGCATTCATCTGCACCAGGCGGCGGAGGGGAGGCCTCCGGGTACTCACAATCCCTGTGGCAGGAGACTGCACTTGGAAGCAGGAGTTGTGCTGGTGGCATCAGCGGGATTGGATGGTGAGCGTCGCACACACAGAGCAGCTGGGGCTTGGGCCCCTGCATCAAGGCTGATGGTCTGAGGAGGAGGCATCCAAATTACAGTGGGTGGCAGTGGTGTTGGGGAGTAGATGCTGGAGCGCCCCTCAGCACTGCCATAGACACAAAACAAGGGACGTGGAGGGACCCTAGCCTGCTTTCCTAGGCACACAGGTCACAAACAACTGGTCACTGCACGGCTTGTGCCCCCTCTCCCTATCTGTAGAACCTCTGCTCATAATCAGAAGATAGTGAACAAAACACCTTTACCCAAGAAGTAGAAGAAGCAATTAGTTGCCTGGGTCTCCCCTGGGGGCCATTGGAGAGACCACATCAATCTCGGTCCCCAACCAGCCATAATGGAGGGCTGAACGGCCCACCTGAGGAGTGGACTCAAAACACAACCAGGGGTAGACTCCACCACCACTGCAGAGAGTAGATAAAATGATGAACATTAGGACCAAAAGAGAACCCTTCAATAAAGATCCCCTAGCAAAAACTTCTTCCAAACGGGCAGGCCGGTGCCAGACTCCGGTTCACCAGAACACCTGCCGGTGGGACAGGCTTATGCCCAAGACATAGGAGAAGAGGGCCTGGTCACACGTAGATTTATTGAGTCCCTCTTCAGGACACTGAGGGATGACATCACGACCCTGAAAACAGATATGGCCAAAGACATGAAGGTGATGTGCCGTGAAATGAGCGAGTTGGAGCAAAGGGTAGACTCCATAGAAAGATCGGGAGATGCCAGAGAAGAAGAGTTGGAGGCATGCCACAGCAAAATACTGGAACTCAAGGATACTGTAACTCAAGGAGCGTAACGTAACTACCACCTGGAGGACCTTGAAAACAGATTCTGAAGTTCCAATATAGGAATCAAGGGCATTCCGCTACAGGCGAATGCAGGCCATCTCTTTCATCAGATCGTCCCAGATCGTCCCTGAGCTAAAGGAGAAAGAGATACCCCTTAATAGAACACACAGAGAGGGTCGCCCATCTCAATCACCCGAGGCTGCACAAGACTTCCTTACAACTACCGCCTGAAGGAGCTCATTATGAATGCAGTGCGTGCCCAAGCATATGTCCTCTTTGAAGGGCTCAAGTTAGGACTATTTTAGGACCTTTTCCTCATCATTCTTCAATGACGCCGCAGCATGAAGCCAATCACAGACTTTATGAGGGACAAAGGGTTGCAATACAAATGGGGACACTTGTTTCACCTTGTCTTCTCATGGAATGGAGAAACACACTCCACCAGTATGCCCCCTGAAGCGGCGGCAGTCCTGGGTCTGAATTTGGATTAAGGTGATTGGGTGGGATCTTGTGACACCTCGGCATCCCCTCCAGGAACGGGCTGCCGAAGACACACCAGATCTCAACCTCACAGGGGCGTGAACAGGCCGATAGTGACGGAGAGCACCAGAGAGAGATCAGCATTGCTGCAACACCTTACCAGAAGAAATCACTCACCCAAACAATGAGGCAGTAATTTGATAAATCTGCTTCCCCTGACGATGACTGCCCTTGGTGGGGTGAAGCTGGCCCTTGGCTGGCATTGCTGCATGGAGGCCTCTGGCCTGATCCTTAGATCTGCATGGACTCCAGGTCTTACTTTAGCTGGCAGCGGCGGAAGACTCCACCAACTAATCGCTACCATCCCAGACCAATCAATCAATCAATCAGAGCATTTATATAGCACGCTACTCACCCGGAGGGTCTCAAGACGCTTGGGGAGGGGGGAGGTCCACTACTGCTCGAACAGCCAGGTCTTGAGCTGCTTCCTGAAGGCGAGGTGGTCTTGAATCCGGCGGAGGTGGGTCGGGAGGGAGTTCCACGTCTTGGCGGCCAGGTAGGAGAAGGACCTTCCTCCTATGGTGGCTCTTCGGATGCGGGGGACGGCGGCGAGGGCGTGGTTGGTCGAACGGAGCTGGCGTGTGGGAGTGTAGAAGCTGAGGCGGTTGTTGCTGTATCTTGGGCCTTGGTTGTGTAGGGCTTTGTGTGCGGAGATGTGGCTGTGTCAGGGGATGTCGAGAATGAGTCTTGCTGAGGCGTTCTGGATCCGCTGGAGTTTCTTCTGGAGTTTGGCAGTGGTTCCGGCGTAGAGGGAGTTGCCGTAGTCCAGTCGGCTGGTGACGAGGGCCTGGGTGACCGTCTTCCTGGTCTCGGTGGGGATCCACCGGAAGATCTTACGTAGCAAGCGCAGGATGGTGAAGCACGATGAGGAGACGGCGTTGACTTGTCTGGTCATGGAGAGGGAGGAGTCCAGGATGAAGCCCAGGTTGCGTGCGTGGTCCGTTGGTTTGGGTGCGCTGCCCAGGGCAGGGGGCCACCAGGAGTCGTCCCAGGCGGAGGGTGATGATCCCAGGATGAGGACTTCCGTCTTATCTGAGTTCAGTTTCAGGCGGCTGTTCATCATCCACTCTGCTACATCTTTCATCCCTTTCGTGTAAGTTGGCTCTGGCGGTGGCGGGGTCGTTGGTGAGGGAGAGGATCAGCTGGGTGTCGTCGGCGTAAGAGATGATGTTGAGGTTGTGTTGGCGTGCGATGGCCGAGAGGGGGGTCATGTAGACATTGAAGAGGGTGGGGCTGAGCGAGGAGCCTTGAGGAACGCCGCAGATGACTTCGGTGGCTTCTGATCTGAAAGGGGGGAGGCGGACTCTCTGTGTCCTTCTGGCGAGGAAGGAGATGATCCATTCTAGCGCCTTCTCTTGAATTCCGACTTTGCGGAGGCGCTGCACAAGGGTGCGGTGGCAGACGGTGTAGAATGCCTCAGGGAAGTCCAGGAGGATGAGGGCCGCAGACGACCTATGCGGATCGTCGAAGACATGGACCCCTATTACATAACTAATAGCTTTTTACCAACTGGTTAATTTGCTATTCATGTTTCTCTGTTTGATCCCACTACACTATTAAAGCAGGAGGGACTTTTCTTGCACACCGATGACACTGATGACCCACCACAACTCGTAGCACTCTCCCTAGGCTATGGTGCGGGTAGTTAGTCTTAACGTAACATGCCTAAACTCGCCAAAGTAGAGAATGGCACTAACAAATCAATTGAAGGCAACGCACTGCAACATATGCTTTTTGCAGGAGACTCACCTGCAAATAAAAGATTGGAGCCGAATATGATCAAAGTGGTTAGACCGCCAATACTGATCAGCAGGTCCCAGTAAGAGGGCAGGTGTAGCCATTCTGCTAGCTGGTCCTTTAAATGCATTCTGAAGTCCAACGCGTTCTGAAGTCACAGGCCACATGCTATTCATGCAGATCTCTCTTCACCAATGCACATTGACAGTTTTTTGACAGCACATTTCCCGCTGCCCGCTGCTTCTTGGAATTTCCCGCCGCTGCCTCCCTGCGGCCCAGCCCCCCTTTGATTCCATTCGCCGCCCGCTCCCGCCACCCAGCTGCTCCTCCCGCCCGACTCCTTACTTATGACGCCCCCAGAGCGACCGCGCGCAGCAGGAGCGCCAATTGAGCGCCGAAGTCACGGGGCCGGCCGCCATCTTAGAAGCCCGGCGGGGCCGCTGCGAACACCGACCCCCGCCCGGATATCAGCGGGGAAAAACAGGATACCGGCAACCACCAGCGGAAGTGCCACCAGGGCAGGAAGGGGAGCCACCAGAAGAAGGCGATGCGCCGGCACCCCACATGCCGCCGGCACCGTTCTCCGAGTCCGGGCGGAGGAACTCAAAATGGCCGGGCCGGAGAACAAAGGGGAGACGAGCCAGAACACAAAGAGTCCGCCTCCCCCCGTTTCGCTCCGAGGCCACCGAAGTCATCTGCGGCGTCCCGCAAGGATCTTCACTCAGCCCCACCCTCTTCAACATCTACATGAAACCTCTCGCAGCCATCGCACGCCAGCACAACCTCAACATCATCTCTTACGCCGACGACACCCAGCTGATCCTCTCCCTCACCAGAGACCCCGACACCGCCAGAACCTGCCTACATGAAGGGATGAAAGACGTCGCCGAGTGGATGAAGGACAGCCGCCTGAAACTGAACTCGGACAAGACGGAAGTCCTCATCCTGGGATCTTCGCCCTCCGCCTGGGACGACTCCTGGTGGCCCCCAGCCCTGGGCACCGCACCCAAGCCAACCGACCACGCACGCAACCTGGGCTTCATCCTGGACCCCTCCCTCTCGATGACCAGACAAGTCAACGCCGTCTCCTCATCGTGCTTCAACACCCTGCGTATGCTTCGCAAGATCTTCCGCTGGATCCCGACCGAGACCAGGAAGACTGTCACCCAGGCACTCGTCACCAGCCGACTGGACTACGGAAACGCACTCTACGCTGGAACCACAGCCAAGCTACAGAAAAGACTCCAGCGCATCCAGAACGCCTCCGCCCGACTCATCCTGGATGTCCCCCGACGCAGCCACATCTCCAGCCACCTGAGGAACCTGCACTGGCTCCCCGTCGACAAGAGGATCACGTTCCGGCTCCACACCCACGCACACAAGTCTCTCCACGACCTGGGCCCCAAGTACCTCAACGACCGCCTGACCTTCTACACGCCCACCCGCCAGCTACGGTCCACCAGCCTCGCCCTCGCAGCCGTACCACGCATCCGAAGAGCCACCGCCGGAGGAAGATCCTTCTCTTACCTGGCTGCCAAGACTTGGCACTCCCTCCCCATCCACCTTCGGCTGACCCAGGACCATCTCGCCTTCAGGAAACAGCTCAAGACCTGGCTGTTCGAGCAGTAGAATACCCCTCCCCCCAAGCGCCTTGAGACCCTCCCGGATGAGTAGTGCGCTATACAAATGGCATGATTGATTGATTAATTGCATGTGTCTATACACCCGATGACCACCAGGAACCCTCTGTCTGCCAGACAATTGGGATGTTTCTTATCACACCAGACATTAATATCCTGATGGGGAGACTTCAACATAGTATGAGATGCCACGCTTGACAAGACCCCGCAAAGGGATGGTTTAATGGGAGCGCTTGCTCCACAGTATGGAGAGCGCTACACCCTACACAAGAACATGCTCACACTTCTCAGCCGCACACCAGTCATATGCCAGAATCAACTTCTTCTTAGTCTCTTCCTCCCTACTTCCGATGATGACACAGGCAGACATTGAGGTCCCCTCTATCTCAGATCACTCACCCGTCACGCTCACGCTGCACATTCCCAGTGCTACCCAGAGCTCCAGAATGTGGCGTCTTCACTCTAACCTGCTTTCCTATAATCAAGCCATTAAAGATGTTCAGGGAGTTATCTTAGACTACCTTGCCATAAACGACACACCACACACCTTGATCTCCACACAGTGGTACACCCTTAAGGCTGTGGTGAGGGGAACTTACATAACTTTAGCGACACAGATTAACAGGGAGCGCAGAGTTAAGTTTGCGGATTTGGTGGGGAGGGTGAGAGACATGGAGGAGGAGCACAGACAAACAGGGTCTCATAAGGCGCAATGTCAACTAACTAATGCCAGGAAGAAGCTTAAGGCCTTAGATATGGATGCTGTGGAATACATGCTACTCTGCACAAAACAAGGATAGTATGCAGGGGGAAACAGGGCAGGTAGACTTCTTGCTCACAGACTACATGCTCGAACACAAGCGTGCAGCATACAAGCCCTCGTAGATCACAACCAACACCCCCTGACAAGAGACACAGAGATTGCCACAGAATTTGGTCGATTCTATGCTCATCTATACAAAGCAGATCATCTACTTCCTGGGCAATGTACTTTGTATATGGAGCATGCCGCCCTAATGAAATTGACGGAACCTGTTGCTGCACCACTAGAGTCAGATATCACTAGTCAGAAGTGCTTTAGGCAATAGGGAGGCTCCAAGTGGATAAGGCACATGGGAAGGTTGGAATTACGGCTGGATTTCATGAATAGTTTACGAAGCAGTTGTCCCCCATTGTAGGCTTAAAACAGCTGTTATAACAGTTTTACCAAAACCGGGTAAAGACCCGCAGCAATGCGCTTCCTACAGACCCACATCCCTGCTCAACGTGGATGCTAAAATATTTACTGGGATTTTCACCAACAGGTAAAGAAGGTACATGCCCAGCCTGGTGGTTCCAGACCAATCAGGTTTCATTTCGGGACAACACAAAGCAAATATTTCGTCTAATCGAATAAACCACCCGCTCACAGACACTCACACTGCTCCTATCAATAGATGGTGTGAAAGCATTCGACCAGCTGCATTGGCCTTTTCTGCGGACAGTGCTGGAGGCCATGGGTCCGGCCCCCATTTCTGCCAATGGGTTTGGGCTACCTATGCAGACGAAAAAGCTTTAGTCCGGGTCAACGGCGCACTGTCCCCCGCATTCTCAATCTTGAGGGACACGTGACAGGGGCGCCCCCATTCCCCTCTCCTGTTCGCGCTCTACATAGTGCTGCTGGCGGAGCATATTCGGAGGCACCCACTCATCTAGGGGGTTTGGAGAGTTGGACAGTCACACAAAATAGCACTATACGCAGATGGTAAACTGCTTACTGTCACTAGACCACGTCAGTTGCTGCTCCCATTGTTGGAAGAGCTTGCAGCGTTCGGGGAGGCGTCAGGTTTCAAGATACATGCCACCAAATCTCAGGCCTTCAACCTCACTATTCTATGAGATGAGCAGGTACACCTGGCTAAAATGTTTCTTTTTACATGGGCTATATAGGATATCTCATATTTAGGTGTCCCCCATTCCCCACTATTGAAAGGTCATTGTCGCACAATTACTCCTTGCAGCTGTCTATGGTGCGTGAACTTATCCAGTCTTGGCACGGGGGTCCTATCTCGTGGTTGGGGCGCAAGGCGGCTGTGAAAATATCTCTCCTACCCAAGATTATTTATTTAATGCAGGCAGTCAATCAATCCATCAATCAATCAATCATTTGTAAAGCGCACTACATACCTGCAAGGGTCTCAAGGCGCTGGGGGGGGGGCTACTGATCAAACAGCCAGGTCTTGAGTATCCTCCTGAAGGTCAGCAGGTCATGGGTCTGTTGTAGGCTCAGTGGGAGGGTGTTTCATGTCTTGGCAGCGAGGTGGGAAAAGGATCTCCCACCGGTGGTTGTTCTTCAGATGCGCGAGATGGTGGCGAGTGATAGGTCGGCAGGGTGTAGCTGGCGGTTGGGGATGTAGAAGGAGAGCCGTCTTTTGAGGTAGGCTGGGCCGGTCTTGTGGAGTGTCTTGTGTGCGTGGGTGAGGAGCTTGAAGGATATCCTCTCGTTGACGGGGAGCCAGTGCAGGTTTCTCAGGTGGGGGTTGATGTGGCCATGGCGTGGTACGTCGAGGATCAGTCGTGCCGAAGCGTTTTGGATGCGTTGTAGTTGTTTGGTGAGCTTGGGCGGGGCTCCCACGTAGAGGGCGTTTCCGTAGTCGAGTCTGCTGGTGACGAGGGCCTGGGTGACTGTCTTTCTTGTATCTGTCGGGATGCATCTGTAGATCTTGTTGAACATGCTGTGGGTGTTGAAGCAGGGCGAGGAGACGGCGTTGACTTGTTTGGCCATTTAGAACGTTGAGTCGAGGATGACTCCCAGGTTGCGTGCATGGTCGGTGGATGTTGGGGCTGCCCCCAGTGCCGTCGGCCATCAGGAGTCGTCCCATGCTGAAGGGTTGGAGCCGAGGATGAGGAGCTCCGTCTTGTCCGAGTTCAGCTTAAGACGGCTGGTCTTCATCCAGTCGGCGACAGCATTCATTCCTTCGTGGAGGTTGGCTTTGGCAGTGATGTGGTTCTTGGTGAGGGAGAGGATCAGCTGAGTGTCGTCGGCGTAGGAGATTATGTGGAGGTCGTGCTTTTGGGCTACGTGAGCAAGCGGGGCCATGTAAATGTCCCAGGGATCCTTCCTCAGCATCGGGCTGAGGGAGGATCCCTGGGGTACGCCACAGATGATCTCGAAGGCTTTGGAACAGAATGGGGGAGGGGTCCCGCTACAACCACCCCCTTCTGTGATGAAGAAACTTCAATCCATGATAGAGTCCTTTATGTGGGGATAATTTACAACAAGGGGTGGTGAGGGACAGAGTCTCTGAATTAAGCAGAATACTCTCACCCAGTCCAAAGATCAGGGCTAGATCCAACACCGTTTTTTAGCTCATTGCACCATCCCAGTTTCAGAACCTGGCTGTATGCAAATTAGTCTGTTCCTGTCCCAGTGCATGATGGGAACAGGGCAAACCAAACTACAAAAGCCAATTCTTACACTGGGAAGGAAACAAGCTTCCGGGGACCGGTTTCTGGCATTACAGCCGTCTTCATCCCGGCTTGCTTAAATCCTGATGGTGCAATGAGCAAGGGACTCATGTCTGAGTATACCCTTCCACGCTTAGGGTGGACAAAATAATTTACAACAAGGGGTGGTGAGGGACAGAGTCTCTGAATTAAGCAGAATACTCTCACCCAGTCCAAAGATCAGGGCTAGATCCAACACCGTTTTTTAGCTCATTGCACCATCCCAGTTTCAGAACCTGGCTGTATGCAAATTAGTCTGTTCCTGTCCCAGTGCATGATGGGAACAGGGCAAACCAAACTACAAAAGCCAATTCTTACACTGGGAAGGAAACAAGCTTCCGGGGACCGGTTTCTGGCATTACAGCCGTCTTCAGCCCGGCTTGCTTGAATCCTGATGGTGCAATGAGCAAGGGACTCATGTCTGAGTATACCCTTCCACGCTTAGGGTGGACAAAATAATTTACAACAAGGGGTGGTGAGGGACAGAGTCTCTGAATTAAGCAGAATACTCTCACCCAGTCCAAAGATCAGGGCTAGATCCAACACCGTTTTTTAGCTCATTGCACCATCCCAGTTTCAGAACATGGCTGTATGCAAATTAGTCTGTTCCTGTCCCAGTGCATGATGGGAACAGGGCAAACCAAACTACAAAAGCCAATTCTTACACTGGGAAGGAAACAAGCTTCCGGGGACCGGTTTCTGGCATTACAGCCGTCTTCAGCCCGGCTTGCTTGAATCCTGATGGTGCAATGAGCAAGGGACTCATGTCTGAGTATACCCTTCCACGCTTAGGGTGGACAAAATAATTTACAACAAGGGGTGGTGAGGGACAGAGTCTCTGAATTAAGCAGAATACTCTCACCCAGTCCAAAGATCAGGGCTAGATCCAACACCGTTTTTTAGCTCATTGCACCATCCCAGTTTCAGAACCTGGCTGTATGCAAACTAGTCTGTTCCTGTCCCAGTGCATGATGGGAACAGGGCAAACCAAACTACAAAAGCCAATTCTTACACTGGGAAGGAAACAAGCTTCCGGGGACCGGTTTCTGGCATTACAGCCGTCTTCAGCCCGGCTTGCTTGAATCCTGATGGTGCAATGAGCAAGGGACTCATGTCTGAGTATACCCTTCCACGCTTAGGGTGGACAAAATAATTTACAACAAGGGGTGGTGAGGGACAGAGTCTCTGAATTAAGCAGAATACTCTCACCCAGTCCAAAGATCAGGGCTAGATCCAACACCGTTTTTTAGCTCATTGCACCATCCCAGTTTCAGAACCTGGCTGTATGCAAATTAGTCTGTTCCTGTCCCAGTGCATGATGGGAACAGGGCAAACCAAACTACAAAAGCCAATTCTTACACTGGGAAGGAAACAAGCTTCCGGGGACCGGTTTCTGGCATTACAGCCGTCTTCAGCCCGGCTTGCTTGAATCCTGATGGTGCAATGAGCAAGGGACTCATGTCTGAGTATACCCTTCCACGCTTAGGGTGGACAAAATAATTTACAACAAGGGGTGGTGAGGGACAGAGTCTCTGAATTAAGCAGAATACTCTCACCCAGTCCAAAGATCAGGGCTAGATCCAAACCGTTTTTTAGCTCATTGCACCATCCCAGTTTCAGAACCTGGCTGTATGCAAATTAGTCTGTTCCTGTCCCAGTGCATGATGGGAACAGGGCAAACCAAACTACAAAAGCCAATTCTTACACTGGGAAGGAAACAAGCTTCCGGGGACCGGTTTCTGGCATTACAGCCGTCTTCAGCCCGGCTTGCTTGAATCCTGATGGTGCAATGAGCAAGGGACTCATGTCTGAGTATACCCTTCCACGCTTAGGGTGGACAAAATAATTTACAACAAGGGGTGGTGAGGGACAGAGTCTCTGAATTAAGCAGAATACTCTCACCCAGTCCAAAGATCAGGGCTAGATCCAACACCGTTTTTTAGCTCATTGCACCATCCCAGTTTCAGAACCTGGCTGTATGCAAATTAGTCTGTTCCTGTCCCAGTGCATGATGGGAACAGGGCAAACCAAACTACAAAAGCCAATTCTTACACTGGGAAGGAAACAAGCTTCCGGGGACCGGTTTCTGGCATTACAGCCGTCTTCAGCCCGGCTTGCTTGAATCCTGATGGTGCAATGAGCAAGGGACTCATGTCTGAGTATACCCTTCCACGCTTAGGGTGGACAAAATAATTTACAACAAGGGGTGGTGAGGGACAGAGTCTCTGAATTAAGCAGAATACTCTCACCCAGTCCAAAGATCAGGGCTAGAGTACTCTGCTTAATTCAGAGACTCTGTCCATCAGGATTCAAGCAAGCCGGGCCGAAGACGCCTGAAATGGCAGAAACCGGTCCCCGGAAGCTTGTTTCCTTCCCAGTGTAAGAATTGGCTTTTGTAGTCTGGTCTGCCCTGTTCCCATGATGCACTGGGCCAGGGACAGACTAATTTGCATACAGCCAGGTTCTGAAACTGGGATGGTGCAATGAGCTAAAAAACGGTGTTGGATCTAGCCCTGATCTCTTGACTGGGTGAGAGTACTCTGCTTAATTCAGAGACTCTGTCCATCACCACCCCTTGTTGTAAATTATCTTTATGTGGGGAGGCATGAAAGTCAGAATGGCAAGGGAGAGCGCATATCTTCCAGTAGCCAAGGGCAGGCTGGGTATACCTCACCTAGTGTGCTATTACCAAGCATTAAAGTTGAGATTCCTAGTGGAATGGCAGCAGCCTCTCACGGAGAAGCACTGGTGCTTCCTGAATCAAGTCGTAGCCGGAATCCATATTTGTAAGATACCTTGGCTCCACCAAAAAAATCTCTTCACAGGGGTGTACATATCTCCCAAGGTCAGGGCCACAGTTCGGGCCTGGGGCAGACTGAGTGTTCCTAAAGGACTCTCCTCCCCGGTTTCCCCCTCACGCCAATCATGGGAAATATAGACTTCCCACCGGCAATGCACAAATCAGCTTTCTCCCGGTGGCAAGAAGCCACTTGCAAACACATTGGAGATATTTTTGATAAACAGGGTTTGCTGGACTTGCCCAGACTTCGGAAGGATTTCAAATTCCCAGAGTAGTGGAGGTATGCAACGGTCCGCCACAGGATAACCCAGCCAATGGTGCAACCACACGCGGGCAGACCAATTGCACCTTTTGAGCGCTGGCTTCTGTCCCGGAAGAATGACAGACGCCTGCTGTCAGATATCTACTTTTTAAAACAATTCCGCCAATTCCCTGCTTTCACCAGCCAGGACAAGGTGGGAGGCGGAATGTGAACGAAAATTCACAGATAAGAATGGACGGACATTCTGCATATGCAGACATCCCGCATGTTGGCCTACAGTGTATCCGGAAGGGACACACTCCTTAAGCTAGTACACTATTGGTATTATACACCCACCTGCTTGATCAAGTGGAAGAAGGGGATTGACAATAGGCATTGGTGCCACTGTGGCCATTCCGGTACACTATCTTAATTGATGTGGCATTGCCCCAAACTACACCGATATTGGTCAGAGGTGCTCACAGACTTTGATCAAATGTTTGACACTGAGCTACCCCACATACCCAGCTACATTCTACTAGGGCTTCCTAAAGCACTGATATATCCTTTATGCTCCCCTAAGGGAAGGGCTATCAGATTAACTCTTTAAGCAGCGAAGCAAGACCTGCTATCAAAATGGGGGACTGACAATGCTCCCACACACATAGAATGGTCACACAAACTCTGGGACCTGCTGAGTATGAAGTAAATACCAGCAGTATCAAGTCAAACCCCTAATAAGTCTGAGACAACATGGGGCCCCTGTCTAAAATACCTATCTAACACCTTTCGGGAACTCACCTGCCCTATACACTTGTGCATTCTGCGCCTCACGGCAAGTGCACATCCAGATGCTTCAACTGTCACATAGTGGGCTCCAGGACAGTCTAGGCATTTTATCTTCGGACACGGACATGGCATGTTTTGTTTATTGAATCTCTTGATGTTTTCAATTAATGAATGTAATGTTATCCCCGTCTCTATCCCTCCCCACTCCCTTTCTTTGCGGTGGATGTGGGCGGAAGACCTGTATACCCTTCTAAAACAATTAAATAAAGTGCTAAACCCTAAAGGAGAAAGGAGAAACTGGCAGCCTTGGTATTCCATGTGCAGACGTATACTTGCAACGACCGAGGCCTGCTGAGCACTCCTTCTTTCTCAAATAAAGCACTGAACTGTGCCTCCCGGAAGTAGTCGTGTATCAAAGCCAGTCATGCGATTTGGATGAGAGGCATAGACATGTCGCCAATTATTAAGCACAAGTAATTTGCTATTCTAACTCCTTTCATGCAATATTTGGGAAATGTGTATTTTCCAATGTTCCAATCCATCTGGTAGAGGGCAAATTACGCATGTGTCTCTGTAAAAAGCGTAGCAAGAATGCCATCCACTTGCAGGAGTGAGTTAAAGGAAGCGGGACTGTCTGGTAGTGAATTAAAGAGGTATGAGGTGGTTTAAAGCTACCAGCATTGGTGATCCACCTGCCAACGTTTGAGGGCTGCTGAGCACTCATTCTTTCTCAAATTAAGCATTGAACTGTGCCTCCCAGAAGTAGTAGTGTGTTGAAGCCTGCCATGTAAATTGCGTGAGAGGCATAGACACGTCCCCAAATATTAAGTACAAGTCATTTGCTATTCTAACTCCTTTCATGCAATATTTGGGAAATGTGCATTTTCTGATGTGTCAAGCCATCTGGTAGACTGCAAATTACGCATTTGTCTCTGTAAGAGGCTTAGCAAGAATGCCATCGACCCGAGTGCAAGCAAGGAAACTTGATCCCTTAATTGCAGGCTAGATAGCAAAACATAGCAATTATCAAGCTTCAGTGCGCTTCTCAAGCCTCTTTACCACGGTGCCACTGCACCTGCTATACCAAGGATAGCTACATCCCTGATCTCTGCATGCATGAAATGCATACTAAGGAAAAGTGGTAGGGCATGGGAAGACGGTTACATTCAACAAATAGAACACCAAGAGCATTTGAAAAGAAATAGACATCAGTAGATCAGGCTAGCCGTGGTTTGCAAACATTTAAATACAGGTTGTTGTGTTTCGATTATATAGGTTTCCCAATTTATGACCTTATATAGGCACCATTCGCATTGCCCATACTTAGGCATAGAAATCCTTCCCTTATTTAGGCATTGGACATGCTAACTGAATACAGGCATGGCCACCTACATCCGTTCATCTACGTCACAACGAGTTCTTGGAAAACCAGACTCTTAAGCCTTTAGGACTTCTGCTTTCTTGGATATTGATTTCTCCAAGAACTAATTTATTATGCATGAACATCTATTCCTTAGGGGTTCACTCATGACGTTCCTCTGCCTGACTTTTACGTCAATACTGGCATTCCTGAACACCTTCAAGGTATAAATATACCTTCACTTGCCATGGCCAACCACGGTTCGGCTGCCTACTTGCACGACGCGGCTCCCCACGGCAAGATCGGAAGGTAGTCAAGTCCCCGTCTGACACACTGACCAGACGCTGTCCTACTCCTCGCAGAGAATCCAGTTCCAATGTTTCTGACTCTCTTTGCGGGGTGTTAGAGATCAAGACTCGGAAAGAGATTCCAACCTCACTCATTCTAAGGTATGGAGAGGACTAGAACCTAGAGGGACTTTTGGCAAATCTTGGCAACTATTGCTAAACTAGACTATAGACACACAGCACCTACTTCTTACCTCGTACTACCTATAGGTAAGGTACACTGGGGTAGAACTAGCTAGAAGCATCAGATGAGTAGTCACAATATTTATGAGTGTATTTTTATGAATATCTGTCAATAGCTACAAACCATGCCATTGCAGTATTATTTTATCTTACTGCTAACGCTGAACGTATTATACTTCGCATTCAGTCTTATGATTGTAGCCGTTCATATCTCTTGCATGAGAAATAGGACTGTTCAATAAACCCTTTTCATTGAAACGCCCATCTATCTATTTCTGTGTAACTCTGTAGAAACGAAGCATGCACGATTGACTGAGTGAAACTGTTATCTAGTGTTTCGACGATTCTGAGACTGTTCAGATTCTAAAGGGAAAGAAAGTTGTCATGTTTATGCGGTTGTCAGAAACTAATCCCTTCTTGTTTATTCAAGACGTTTCTAGTGACCTCTGAGTTAGCTGCCACACACAAGTAATTAAGTTTAATGTACTCGATAGAGACATACTGAACTCAGTCCTATGTCAAAACTGTAGTGTATAATATTCCAATGCGCAGAGCCTATCAGTGATATAGGAACTACAGTACATGGTGCCCAATGGTTTGGTAAGGCACTAATTTAACACTAGATGCTGAAGTAACTCAGTTGTGCTTTTCTCAGAGACCCCTACTCATAAAACTCCATAAGACGTCCGGAGTGGGTAGGGATAATATCCGCCATAGCTGAGTAGGACGAAAATCCTATGTCTTAGCTTTTTTGGTTTGTTAAACGTTGTAGGATACAGTGTTCCAAAATATTGTGCACCTTATCTTTGCTCCCTTGAAACTTGCTATGCAATTTTCTTTAAACAAATGTCCCTAAACGGGGATAATAACAATGAAGCTGTATTTGACCATGTCGCAGCAGCTTTTGATTATACAAGTTTTACTGAAACCGATGAAAATGCTAAAATCATTCCTCCAAATTTAAGGAGAGCCATCACTCTAAAACTTAGAAAATATGGCCTAACATCAAGAGGTGGTAGAGCAGTTTTTGTGATTTAGGCACATGAATCTCACCAGACACGGTTTGCTCTACTCATGGGTAATATTCCCTGAATCACATCCAATAACTAAAACGTTTCACTTCTACAAAGAAGATGATCCACCTGAGGAATGTATTCCTTTCGAGGATATTGAAATTCCACTCACATACCAGGAGCATGATCTCTGGTTTAAAGGCGCCCTAAAACATTACAATCACATTACCAGGCTCGGTCCACTAGGTAGACCAGGAGCAACATGGCCAATTTTAGGCAGCTACACACCTCATCCGGACAGCGAAGAAATGTCAAATGATGAATTACTTACTCAGCTCAAAGAGTTAATCAAAATGTATAGACAATTGGTTCAATATGTCATGCGGACTTTCACAGTCCACCCAACAATAGCCATTCCGAGACAAACCTCTCACCAGGGAAAATGCGCTAAAAATCACACCACATACTTTATATGCAGTCATGGGTAAAATGACCACAAAACATGAACAAATTCCATTCTGGATAGCTTAAAAAATACTCAAATCAAAGCGGTATTTCCTAATACCAGCCCTTATGAGAAACATAGAATTCCAACAATCTGTTTACCAATGGGGATAACGCCACATCTGGAAGACTGCACCACTTGGGGCACAGTCTTTGCTGCTATCTACACTAAAACACATGGTGTTCCATCTATGGTGGTAATATCTGACGTCCTGAAACAGATTCAAAACGAATAAAGGGCAGAGCCTGCTCTGAATTTAGGTATGAAGTTACTGAAAAATGTTAACTAGGTCTCAACAATAATATTATTTAGTATCAAAGGAGAAGCAGCATCAGTGGCAATCCACCAGAAATTAAGGGAATTTGATGTAACAGAACAACCACAAGAACTAGCCAGAATAATTGAAAAATCCTATGAAGAATTAGGCAGAGACAGTTTGGGTAGGAAACCAGTTAAACCACAACTGTCTGAAAGTCATGAAAAGGCCTTTACTAAAACCAATCCTACCCCTTCTAAAAAGAAGTGTGAAAAAACCAAATAACATTCAAAAGAGAAAGATTCTAAATCCCGAGGTAGGTCTCCCCAAAAGGAGCCCTCTGAAAGGAGGTATATACTCAGGAATAGGAATAATTTTTGAAAACCTGCCAGGTATCAAGATACCGATACACATTCCTCTCGTACCTTTCAGATATGGTCACAGACATCTGAAAAAAGAGGATGGTCAGATCAAAAAGAAGAATGCGTGAAGTCCAAAGACGATCAACACGTTCAGAAAAACAAACCAAAACCTCAATTCTCCAAGAAGAAAGTAGCAGGTCTAAAGATCAGGCATGCCGAGGATTATGAGAACACAGCTCAAGAACGGAGAATGTGCTCAGAAGGTGTTGCACAGCGCAGAAGTAGTAGCAATAGCTTGTCAGAACCTGAAGAGACTTCTAGAGAGAGTGGACCTGAATGAAGACATTCAAGTTGAAACAGCAGACACCAGGGTTAGTTCTCCACAAAGGTTATATGAAATAACACTCCGGATGGAGGGAGACCTACCAAGAAAAGTGAAAGCACTATTTTGGGAGCGACTTTCAAAAGGTTATGATATACTTCTAGCAGAACGGGACTGACCACCAGAATTTGTCAAGGAGTGCTCACATGGCGAAGACATCATTATGCCAGCCTTCTCCAACCATATTCCAGTTCATTTTAAATATACTTATGCCAGGAAATGGGCAGTTGCCCAAGCCCCAGCATTATACAAAAATAATGTAGGATGGGATGAGGACTGACCTTAACACACAATCCAGTTAAAAAATTAACCTACTGCACAAAGGTAGTATCCAATTAAGCAAGAAGCTAAAAAACAGGTCAGGGAGATATTAGATCAACTTGAATACCAAGGGGTGATTGAAACATGCACCTCATCAATGAACAATCCTTTGTTTCCTGTTTCCAAACCAGAAAATACATATCGTCTAGTTTTGGATTACAGACACCTAAACTCTTTTTGTAAAACATTTGCAGTGCAAAATGCACATAGTACAGCATTAATGAATAACACTGTGCATAAAAAATATAAAACCACATTAGATATTTCTAACTGTTTCTTTTGTCAAAACATAGCACCTGAAAGCATGTATTTGACAGCTTTTTGAATAAGGGGGACCCAGCGTCAATTCTGTGGTCTCCCTCAAGGATTCAAGAATAGTCCAGGGCTATTCTCAGCAAGGGTAACAGAGTTACTACAAATTTATGATGACGAGGCATTGTGATAGGTCGATGATATATATCTGACAGACGATGACCTGAACAGGCACTTGAACAGGGTGAATACCATTATACTGGGCTTCGCCTCTGAAGGTTATAAATTCAATTTAAAAAAATCATGAATTGCCCATCTCAACGTCCTTTTCCTAGGATATGAACTATCAAGTGAAGGCAAAAGCCTTCCAGCCAACTTTTTAGAAGTGTGCGCTGCTTCAACCACCAAAAACAATGAGAAACTTACAGTCAATTCTGGGTTTCCTGAATTTTGGAACAACATACATTCTAAGTTACGCAGAAAGAGTTAAACCTCTCTACAAATTAATCAAATCTGATTTTAAAATCACACTTTGGACACAGGAACACACAGATATCCTGCGTTCACTTAAAGCAGATATGTTAGTAACAAAACATTTACAAACATGTATAAATGTACGCTACTTAGTGATCCGAATCATTCCGGGTCAATGCGGATTCACCTACCTAACTTTTAACGGAGGTGAAAAAGTACCAATTGCATACTAATCACATTTGTATACGCAAGCAGAAATGAAATTTACATCAACAGAAAAAATTCTGACAGCAGTTCAAACCGCTGTAGCAAAAGAAAGAGCCCTAGCACAGCGGAAACGCATTATGGTTGTGTCCCCTGTACCAGCCTTAGAGGCAGTTACGAAAGCTAGCATTCCAAACCCAGAATTGACTGTAAGTTTCTCATTGTTTTTGGTGGTTGAAGCAGCGCACACTTCTAAAAAGTTGGCTGGAAGGCTTTTGCCTTCACTTGATAGTTCATATCCTAGGAAAAGGACGTTGAGATGGGCAATTCATGATTTTTTTAAATTGAATTTATAACCTTCAATGCGGATTCACCTACCTAACTTTTAACGGAGGTGAAAAAGTACCAATTGCATACTAATCACATTTGTATACGCAAGCAGAAATGAAATTTACATCAACAGAAAAAATTCTGACAGCAGTTCAAACCGCTGTAGCAAAAGAAAGAGCCCTAGCACAGAGGAAACGCATTATGGTTGTGTCCCCTGTACCAGCCTTAGAGGCAGTTACGAAAGCTAGCATTCCGAATGAAAAAGCTTTACATCCGAGATGGATACAATGGGTTAATTCTCTTGCTGCCACTGATGATGAATATGTTTTTGATCCTTATTTGAAAACACAAGCATTCCTGCAGTACGAACACAAATGTCCCCTGCCTATTGAAATTCTCCCTCTTGAGCAGTACGAATTTGTAGTTTATACTGACAGATCTGCCAACCCGCTACAGGGGGTAAGCAAGCTTATAGTGCAGCATGCGTGATCATTAAAGTTCGTGTGCGATGGCAAATTCAGACCTATGGTCACAAAATCGTAATCTCTAGGAGATTGTACAGCTCATCGAGCTGAACTACAAGCATTCAAGATGGCACTTGAAAATACGGATCGCGAATTCCCCACACTCATAGTGTGCAATTCTTTTTATTGTGTTCAATCTTACAATCAATATTTACAGAATTGTCTTGTAAATGGTTTCAAAGAGGCAAAAGGTGGCACAATAAAGCATAAAATGCTTTGGGAACAAGTAGTTCAGTGGCAAAATGGACTACAAAACACTCACTTGATACACACCGAGTCATCAACGTGATGGCGTTCACGTTGAAGGGAATTCATTGGCTCATGAAGCCGCAAAAGGGGCTGTGCAAACGGATTCTGTAGCTGCAATCACTTGTTCAAAACCAAAAACAGACAGTGAAATAATACTAGCTGTCAATGCTTCGAGGGAAAGGTAGCAGTGCAGAGTTACCTAAAAGGTTTCCACTCAAATACTCATATACAATTGATGCGTACAATGTTCCGTTTGCTCGAATCCCTGGAGTGGGGGATAGGGTAATACCAAACATGGAACATAGATTAGGACTAATCCTAGCAGCACATGAAGGGATTGCTTCTGCTCGTGCAGGTGTTTCCGCCACAGTAGCATTATTAAAACAGAGATACTGGTGGCCAGGCATTAGGAAACAGACCAGGAATTATGTTTTGGACTGTGAAATATGCCAGAAGATGAAAGTCTCTACTGTGAAACGTCCTGCGCAGACTGCCCTGTTAATTTCAGATAAACCATTAGCCTGTGTTTACTTGGACCAATGCGGTCCCTTAGAAAGGGATGGTAACTATAAATATATCATGGTCGCAGTGGATTAGTGTTCAAGGTTCCTTTGGATATGGCCCAGCGCTCGGCTGATGCTCGAACTGTTATAAGAGATTTGCAAGTCTTTATTGGAACATACGCAATTGGCACACTCCATTCTGACCAGGGTCCTGTGTCTAGCTCTCGAGCTTATAAAGAAGCCATGGCCAGTTTGGGTGTAGCATTGCGGTATTCTTCTCCATTCCATCCTGAGGGAAATTCTGTTGTGGAAAGAAAATAAACGGGACATAAAGCAGTCTATAACAGATAGGGTATTAAGTTCGGGTGATGGGTGGGTTAAACATCTTTATCGGGTCCAACGCTGATTAAACAATTTGCCAAGACGTTTTCTAGGGGGTGTCACTCCATATGAATTCCTATTTGGAACTAGTATGTTGATTCCGGACCTTGACATGAAAGGCACAGTGATGTAAAATAAAAAGTTTGATATCAAAGATCGTTTGGCTGTTTTACAGGACTTAAATGAACTAAGATTGAAACACTGGGGAGAAACCAACCGTCCCAGCAAGGCCTGTCTGGATCCCAAAGCTTGGTGATCTAGTCAGAGAAAAGATTGCTGACAAGAAGGAATTTGGGCCTTCTTACAGACAACCAGTACCTGTCCTAGCAATCCACGGATCGAGAACAGTACTACTGCCGCCCCTTGCTGGTAAAAAGGAGAAAAGATTTGTGTCCATTGACCTGATTAACCCACATTATGTGGCCGATACTAAGCAGTAGGCCAAGTAAACTCCGACAATGTAGCAGACAATGTAGCAGACGCACACCGCTATCTACAATCCAAGAGGTTCAAACTGAGAGACTCATCACCTTTGAAGATTCTACAATGAGAAAAGAAGGGCTAAGCAACAAAGCTATGGAACTCGTCCCTCTTAAGACCCAAACAACAGTTCGTCCAGATACACCTGTCTACAACGAAGTAACAAGTGATCAACTGGTTCCAGCAATTTCCACGAATCCTGATGCAATTCCAACCATTGACAGAACTGCCTCTGGCTATTTCATTAACTTTGACATGTTTTCTGAGGATCCCAGGGAACCTGAAATGACGCCAACCCAAAGAACTTTCAAAGAACAAGCAACAGACTTTTTTCATCTACTGAAAAAGACTTCTCTGGTTTCACCATGGATTGAATTATGGATTGTTTTGGGAATATTCTTCTTTCTACTTTGGTTAGCACTGGTAATAACTCTGGGTATGCTGATAAATGGAAGATATATTCAAATGGATTCAGCAAGTAAAAGTGTGAACTTACTTCTCCAGCCACACAAATCATCCCATCGTGAAGCAAGAGACTTGTCATCAGTGAACGTCAAAGCCGTTCCTATACCAGATGGTATAGTTTGGGACAGAACTGAATATGACATTTTTGGTCCCACGTGACATTCTTCTCTACCAAGGGTTTACTTTTCCTTCATAACTGTTTTTTTTCCTCTCGGGGTGAGAGTGCTTTGGCAACCATCACACATTTCATGATCTATAATGTATGGTGGAGTCTCGTCACACATTGGCACGTGGGTGATTCTCTCCTCCTATGTTTCTTTATTTGATACCTTTCAATTTCAGAGCATTTGTTGTGAAGATTGTTGTGAGCCCCCTGTCATGTGCACAGCTCGTTTGAACATATCTTGAATAGATGGCTTTTCTGCCATAGATTTAATTTTGACAGACAGCACCCTGATGAAGTTTGTTGACATTGATTGCGTCAGCACAGTTCTGTTCCTATGGTTTAATACATGTTATACCAGTACCATCCCTATTATACTAGAACTGTTATCATAATGAGCAACAATTTTTACCTTTTTGATCTCTTCTGTTTTTGGATGTTTGTTATGTGATTATTGTTATGAATTTTTTGTCTTCACTGTATTGTAATTGGTCATGGATTTATTTTTTTGAGTTGGATTTAGATTGAATAATTACATTGTCTGCTCTTTTTTGTGGTGCTCACTAATCATGTATATAAAATCACCTCCAGTCAATTTCACAACAAAATGTGGTAGGGTTCTTGATTTTAACAAAAAGAAATTTACAAATATTTTTGTACATAAAATGAATACATAATAAAAGTTCACGGGTCTGACTTATGGCTTCTGTACACTAAAAACGTATTGCTTTGTTTATATGGAGATTTGGAGAAGGTTTAGGTTTTGCTATGTTGAGGTTCAACACTCAAATCGTGGACGCTCATCAGGGATACTCAATTTGCTTTCAGACTGTTCCCAATACATTCACATGATATTTACCTACTGGTTTCTATTTAGAAGGGACATTTACTTTCACTCAAAGAATACTATATGTGAGGGCTTTTGGAGACTCTTGGAGGAGACCTTCAGCTCATTGACACAATCTCTAATTCGAAATCTTCAATGAGGAGATTTCTGGAGGATTGCAGAGTATCGCAGGGCTTTGCTAGTTTGGCCAGGAAGTTAGAAGTCTTACTGGCACCAGAAAAGACAGCAGAATGAGCCTGTATGTTCATTTGTCTGGTAATAGATTTGTTCTTTGCTTGGTGCCAGTAGACATAGAGAAAGATTCATAACTCCATTAGGGTCTAATTGTACCAGTTGTATGTTTTGGTTCATCAAAACATTTTCTGAAAAGGAAGGCATTCTCCAGAAATACAAGCTAAGCGAAAGGATGACTTAAACGAGAACGCAACCATGTTCTTTAGTCCTCAGAGGAGAAGAGCAAACGTTGGTTATGGTTGTGTTTTCAAATTAATTTTTAAAGGGTCACTCATCTGAAAGTGCACCCTACTCTAATCTATTTCTGCTTCAATATATGTATTATTTCGAGTTTTTGTAAAATACTTATACCCATCAGGTAGAGGACTCAGGACCGTTTGGATATGGTATACATAGAAGAGGTGGGCATCAATATAGTGTACTAGGCCTCGCTTAAATGCCCCATGCTTGGGCCTGTTGCACTACAGCAGCAATAAGATCACACACACATAGTACTCCAGTGCAGTGTTTGTTTCGTATATAGCATCTGGACATGCCTGGCCAGAAGATGTAGAGGGTGCAGTTCTGGGGCATTCCAGCACCGCAGTGGCAGGGCCTGGTGAACTTTACATCCCTCTCCAACTTGGCGTTGAACTTTACTTTTGTACTTGGCATGGAAAGTTCTCTTAGTCTTTGGCTAGGAGGTGGATTGGGTCTGAGATCACAACGCTGATGATGGGAGTGGTTGCTACAGTTCGCGGGCTCCTGGTTGCTCTGGGGGTGTCACTAACATTATCTTAGGAGAGCTTGACTCAGAAGAAGTGTCACTGGCAGGTGGTTCTCCAGGGTCTGCCTTTGGGTGTCAGCTGTCCCACTCAGTCACTTGTTCCTCACTTTCAGAAGATTTTTGTTTTTTTTAAACTTTATTTTGAAAACTTTTCATCGAAAACCATCATCAGAAAGTGCAGTAGTGTTACACATTACGAACTCATGTAAAATACACGCGATGAATGAGCCAGCGGTACATACTTCACAATACGGCAATATGGCATCAACATGAGACAATTAAATAGTACAGTCAGGCATGTCATGTATCATAGCAAGGTCTTAATTCATCGAGATGATCCCCACGAGGGGCTTGATCGTCCCTGCAATAAACTCTGGAAGATGAGGTGCCGTCTCTACAGATGGTCGGAACAGGGGCATCTTGTTGTGAGGAGGGTAGCTTCTGCAGATAAATATACCCCATCTCCCCGACGGCACATGAAAGGTAGTGACCACAACATTCTAGACCATAAGCTGACAATCACAGGTGTATCTAATGTATGGGGTGTCAAGAGGTGACAGTAAGGGGGGGGTCAAGGGCCGGTGATCCTTCTCCAGGGTCGGCATTATCCCGGGAAAGGTAACCTCTCAAAGAGGCCCAAATATCACTGGGTCTGGAAGTAGTTGGTAGCAGTTCAGAATACGTGTTTAATTGTTCCTGGCAATATGTTAGATCGTGCAGCCAGTCTTTGAATTTCGGGGCCCTGCCCCTGCCCCATCGACACGCCACTCTTCTCTTTGCAACTAGAAGAGCCAGTGCAATAAACTTGCGGTGTGCCGCCTGTATGGGTTCCACGTATCCCAATAGTGCCAGAACTGGGGAGGGAGTTATGTCAGTGTGAGTCATGATGGAAAGTGCAGCCATCACCTGAATCCAGTAGAGTCGAACTGCGTCACACGTCCAGGCTAAGTGTAAGAAGTCAGCCCCCGAGGCATGGCATCTGTCACAATTGTCCGTGGTGCGGAGTCGAAGTCTACACATACGGGACGGGGGGTAATATAGGCGAAGTAGGAACTTATAGTGTATGATTCTATGCCTACTGCTAGCAGAAATGCGTTCCGTCTGCTGGAGACAGAATGCCCATTGTTTGTCGGTGAGGGGCCTATCAAGTTCTAGATCCCATTTCAGTTTGGCTGCCAAAGACGGGTAGCTGATTTGTGTATGCACTGTCCTATAAATGATCGACACCAATTTGCGAGGGACGTCAGTGTCGAGTATAATCTGCAAGGGGGTTAAGGCTACAGGTTCATTTGGAAAATCAGGTGTAAGTGCTCTCATACCTTGACGAAGCCTAATGTAAAGGAATGTGTCAAGCGGAGTAGGCTGTATCCCTTCATATAGATGCTCCATGGAGCGAAACGTACCGTCATGGTAGAGGTCCCCCCAGGTCGCTACATGCAGTTTGTGGAGCAATTTACGGAATCCCGGTTCTTGCAGTAAGGGCATAGTAGGGTGATAGACTAGTGGCAACGCCGGGGCATATAGCATCGTCATTTCGAGCTTGGATGCTAGTCGGGCCCACGCGGTGACCGTGCTTAGTACTGTCGTGGGCGTTTTGTCTCTGCCGGACACCACTGCATAGAGAGCACCGTCTATAGGGAGAGGGTGGGCCAGCCAGTGCTCAGCGGCCAGTTGGGGCATGTATCTAGGCTGGCGAATCCAGAAATAGGCATAATGGGCTTGAGCTGCTTGATAATATAATTCGAAATCTGGTATACCAAAACCACCTTGGGAATAGGGTCGAATCAGGGTGTCCCATTTTAGACTAGGTGATTTGCCGCCCCAGACAAGCTTAATGAGCTCAGACAGGAGCTGGTGGAAAAAGGATTTGCCAGGGTAGAACGGAATATTCAAAAAGAGGTACAGTAATTGCGGGAGGACCACCATTTTGATCAGAGATGCTCTACCCGCCATAGAAAGAGGCAAGGTGATCCAACGGGCAACATTATCAATGATGCGATTCATAGTAGTGCCATAATTGGCGCGTATAAGCTCATCCCTGTCCCTCTCTATGTGGATACCTAAGTATTTAAAATCGCCGTCGCTCCAGGCAATAGGATAGTCTAGCTCAAAACATGATGTGGACGGGGTAAGTGGAAATATGCAAGATTTACTCCAATTAATTTGAACACCCGAAAGCCTACCAAATTGTATGAATTCCCTTAGAATAGGATTCAGATTGTCACAAGGGTCACGTATGTACAAAGTTATATCATCCGCATACATTGATATTAGTATTTGCCGTTGAAAGCAACGAAGTGCAATGTTGTTATGATGCTGTCGCAACTTTGCGGCTAAAGGTTCCGTAGCTATTGCGAAAAGGAGAGGTGAAAGGGGGCATCCCTGTCTGGTCCCCCTGGTGATGGGGAATGCCTCAGATAATCTACCATTAATAAGGACTTTGGCTATAGGGCGATCATAAAGGAGTCGAATCCAGGAGATGAAAATCACTGGAAAGCACATTCTCTCCAAGATGCCAAACACATATTCCCATTCCAGGGAATCGAATGCCTTAGTGGCATCGAGGAATATGGCTGCCATAGGTAGGTCCTCATGCACTGAGTTGAGGATTGAAAAAAAAGTAAGTAAATTATGAGAAGTGGCCCTGCCGGGCACAAATCCGGATTGATCAGGGAGTATCAGAGTGGGAAGCAGAAGGCTGATACGATTAGCAATCAGTTTGGCAAGTACCTTAACATCACAATTCAGCAATGAGAGTGGGCGGTAAGAGTCGCATTTATTTGGAGGTTTGCCAGGTTTAAGTAGTGATGTAATGAGTGCAACCCTCATAGAGGGTGGTAGATGGCCGAACTCAAGGGCATCCTCATACACTTCCCGCAACACTGGAGCCATGAAGTCAATATAGGTTTTGTAAAATTTTATTGGGATTCCGTCCAGGCCAGTGGCTTTCCCGGATTGCATACCCATTATCGTGTCCCTCACTTCATCTAGCTCAAATGGTGTACTAAGAAAAGCCCTTTGGGCATCGCTAAGCCAGCCCAGAGAAACATCAGCTAGGTAGTCCTGCAGCTGCAAGACTCCTACTCTAGAGGAAGTGCACATCGTGTTGTAGTGGGATACAAAGGAATTGAGGATTTGTGTAGTGTCACGTACCACCACTCCGTCGGGACCTTCGAGTTCTATTATTATGTTGGGCATACGTATCATTTTAATTGTGGACGCCAGCGCTTTCCCCGGCCGTTCGCCCTCGCCATATCGGCGAGCAGTCCAGTATTTGCCCCTAAAGTTCGATTCCCTCTTGGCCTCGGCAGTGTAGTCGGAGACCTTTTCTCGTATCTTCAGGAGGACGGTGTCAGAAGGAGTAGTAGCTAATAATGTTTCTACATTTTTAAGTTCATTTTCTAGGGTCAATATCCGAGCAACAATGGCCTTCAAGAGCCCAGCTCCCTTAGCTATGCAGAACCCTTTTAGTGTCACTTTGAATGCGTCCCAAATAGTTTCAACATCTCTAACAGAATCTTTATTTCTCCTGAAGAAATCCAAACATTCATCACGAAGTTCCTCCTGAAAGATGGTGTCTAGCATTAGTGAGGGTTGCATCCGCCAAGCGGTGGAGGGGGGGGCCTAGGTCCGCCGAGCATAGAGTAATTTTTACAGGGGAATGATCCGAGTAGGTCCTCGGGAGGTGTTGTGCACGAGAAAGTGAGGTATAGAGTTGGGATGTCAGTAATATATAATCAAGTCTGGCCCATGAGCGCGCTTGCGCGGTAAGGTGCGTGCCTTCTTTCATATCAACGTGGAGGCGTCTCCAGGCGTCTATAAGACTATAGTCTGTAATTACTGCGCGCAATTCCGCACGTGCTTTAGTGTAGTGCTGTGGGGCCGGGTGTGACCTATCCAGTGTAGGATCTAGTGTCGTGTTAAAGTCTCCCCCCCAAATGAGGTGGTGAGGTCCCGTCCCTACAATGGCCGCCCATAGCTCAGCAAAGAACCCTGGGTCATTATTGTTGGGGCCGTAGCAGCAAACCAGTGTGACCGCCACGTGTCCCAGTCTCCCCCACAGCATGCACTATCGCCCCTGAGAGTCCATCCTGGAGCCATCCATAACAAAGGGCGTGCCTCTTTGTACCAAAATTGCCGTACCCCTAGCGTATGTAGAGTAAGACGAGAATACAGCATGGGCTGCCCACCTATTAGCAAAGGTGTGAGTAGTTTGCGGCCTGAAGTGCGTTTCCTGTATCAAGGCAATGTGTACTGAGTGGCGATCTAGGTAAGATAGAACCTGTCGTCGTTTCCTGGGATCCCCAAGTCCCCTAACATTCCAAGTCAAAACATTCAGGTCAGTGTCACCCATGAGTAGTGTGTAGCCCTATCACCCAACACAGCAATTGCCAATGGCCCGTGAGTAATCGCCGTAAAGGAAAGCATGACATGCATAGCAGTATCCATGAGCAGTCTGTCGCTTGTGCATGTAACCTGTACTGCAAGAACGAAGTCTCGCATGCAACCCTCAAATCCAGTCGTATCAATTGTAAGTGACTCTTCAGTAGGTTTCGTGAATAACGGTAGAACGAAACATCTCAACCAAACAACACCCCCTCCCCTCTCCCATCATACAAAAACCCCCGCAACATGGCCCGAAGAGCCGTCAAAACATCAAGGAAGCGCAGTGCAGTACGATCCATTAAACCCTGTGCGTCTTTCCACCACCCTGTCATCTCTCCTCGCAGGGCTTTGGACAACAATAATACAAGTATTGCATAGAGTCTGACATAATAATGCGCAAAGTGCCAACTCCTAGTCACCCAGCAAGGCTTGGCTGCCCATTATATGCGGATAAATGTCAAAATGCGAGGCGTACAGACGCACAAGGGAAAAATAAAGCAAGCAGCTACTGCCACAGTATGATCGCGCCAGAACATATATTGCCAGTGGACAACTGTAGATATTGCGATCATTAGGCCAAAACAGCAAAGGAGGCTAGCACCAAGGTTCCATTTCACTCCAAAACGAGTGTTCCCACCCCCCACCCACTGAAGCAACCCAAACTTGCCAGGAATCCCATCCCCCCCCCTCCCTTTAACAATACCAAAACATCCCAACATTTGCATCAGTATCAGAAAACGCAATGGGGTATACCCTTCGGGGCGTAGTCTAGGAGCGCACATAGCCACCCCCCACACCTCGCTCTGTGTACTGTCCGGCCCCCTCAGGCACGACCGAGGTAGTGGGGGGGGTTGCCTGGAATACTTTACCACCATAGTTCAGTGCTCGACCAGTGACCTCCAGTAGCATACGAAATGTCCACCACTTGGGCCTAACAGGGGGATCCAAAACGGGTACCCAAGCGGCAGAACAGGATTCAGGCATACAGTGTTCAGTGTCATTCATCTTCATTGGCCGAGTGAAAGTCTTCTTGTCTGTCCTCACCGGCACGCTTGTTCTCTGCACGTTCTCGCTTAAGTCTCTTAACAAAATCTTCCACCTGCTGAGGATTGGTAAAGAAATGCTGTTTCGCTTGATGCGTCACTCTCAATTTAGCTGTGTAAAGCAGCGCATCGTCGATTTGTAGTGCCCTCAGCTTCTTCTTGACTTCTAAAAATTTACGCCGCTGTTCCTGCACCACCGGGGTGAAGTCCGGATAAATAGAGAAGTTGACCCCTTCACAGGTTAGTGTGCGGTTGGTGCGAGCTGCCCGTAGTGCAGCGTCACGGTCCCGATAATTCAGAAGGCGGGCAATGATGGGTCGTGGCGGAGCCCCAGTAGCGGGTCTCGGTCCCAGTGACCGGTGGGCCGTTCAACAATAAATTGCTTGGAGAATGCCTCAGGGCCAACCGCCGCAACCAGTATCTTCTCCACGTAGTCCTCCATGCGCCCCGTGTTGGTAGATTCCGGCACTCCTACCACACGGATATTATTACGACGACTCCTGGCTTGCAACTCCTCATTCTTAGTGGCTATGAGCCGGAGCACATTGTCCATTCTCGCAATTTGCGTCGCGTGGGTGGCCGTCGTATCATCATGGTCGGATATGCGTTTCTCAGTCGCCGTAATGCGCTCCTCATGCGCATCCAGTTTGTGCACCATGGCGTCCATCCTCGATGACATCCTGTCAACTTTGTCCACTATAGTAGCGAACCCCTGCCTCATTTCATGCATCATCTGTTGGAAGTCGGTAGCGACAGGGTTGGGGTCAGTGTCTGTTACAGCAAGGGTTTGGGAGCTTCCCGCCTCCTGCGTGTTGCGCAGCCCTTTCCTGGCCGCAGCTGAATCAAACGATAGTTTGGGCTGCTTATTGTCCGGTTTGCCCATGGTTAGTCGTTAGCAGGTATTTGAAGCAGAGGATAGGGGATGTCCACCACGATGGGCGAGAAGTGGGTTGGAAGCGGTATAAAGCGACCAGCACAGCTCCCTGGGAAGCACCCCTTCATGAAGAGACAGTGAATGTTCGTACAGTGTGAGAGCAATCCTATGCCAGTAGCGGGTACATTGACAGCAGGTCAAATCAGGGGAGGATCCACAGTACAGGTAAGGTCAGCAAGAGGCAGGGCGGTCACGATCAGCGGTTGCTTCCTTAACGCTGAGTTCCCCTAGTTAATGCGGCAGGAAGATAGTGCCGCTGGCAGCAACCTGGGCTGAAGCTGCAAGGTTCACCTTGTGTCAGTAAGCACCTCACACGGCACATCGAGAGGATAGTAGAAAGGAAGTGACCCAGCAACAGCAGATTAGCGCCATAGAGCAGTGGATCCAGCCGAAGAGTGAGGGATGTGGCAGAACGGTAGGCGATCCAGCAGGTCCCAGCAGGTAGAGTAGGCAGGTACAGCGCTTCGCGTCACAGGTGCAATATAGCGGGGAATCAGCAGTCTCCAGAAATGAAAGCCGCCCAGCGCTCGTAACACCCGTCGCAAGGGTGGAGGGCTTCAGGACGAGCTCACAGCCTGGGGACGGCGGCTCTTAAGTCGTGGGCTCCACGATATTCCTCCGGTGTCCAGGGGCGCCACGGGCCGCAGCGTGGGTGCAAGGGGGCGGCTGGTACAGCGGGCAGCGCCCAGGTGCCCAATTACAACTACCGGGTGTAGCGCAGGCAATTTCGGAGCGCCAGTGTCCGGGGAGTGAAGTAGGCAAGGGTACATACGCAACTGCGTCCCGTATCACTCACTGCACAAAATGGCCGCCATTCCCCCCGTTTGGTGGTGTCGAACAGCACAGCGTCTCCAGTACGGCAGCAGCAGCGGTGGAGCCAGATAGCGGCCGCCCAGCCCTTGGCGGTAATTGCACTATAGGGCGCACTCGGGGCCTTCCCAGGGTTGTACTTGCAGTTAGTGCTGATCGGGGGCACGTCACAGGAGAGTACGCCGTGGGGCCCATGTTGCGCCGATGTCTCTCGTAGGCTGGCAGCCCCGCCTATAGCTCCCACAGTTCGTCAGCTCCGCTCCGGCTGAAACTTCCTGCAGATGTAACTTCAGATAGGAGGATGGTGGAGCATTGAAATTTCTACCGAGGCCGCAGTAAGGTAGTGTCTATGGGTCAGCGTAGTCCGGACGAGCAAAGGTGGTGGGAATGCAGGATAAATACCGGATTTGTAATTCAGGCTGCAGGAGCCTCACATCGGTGCGGCCATACTGCTAGTGCGCCCTCTAGCGCCCCCACCTCACTTTCAGAAGTTGGTTGGGAAGGAAAATCCACTCTTCGGAACCATGACACAATACTAGTGACTGTTAGTCTCACACTGTGAGAATGCAGTGGCGTAGCTTCTTTGGGGGGGAGGGGGTAGGGTTGAGATGTTATACTCCCCCCAAATAATTGTATTATTTAGTAAATAGTTGTGTAAAGAAGCTTTCAGTTGGAAATGGTAAGGTGTGTTGCAGATTTCACATGGGATTTAAAAATACTCACTCAGACCAAAACACACACACTCTTTTCACTTGAAGGTCTTAAAACATGGGTACACCTCACAATATGCTCTTCTTTCTACTGGCCCATAAGCCCCCCTCATGTGCTGCTTCTCAAATAATAATTAGCATGATATGCCAGTCTGATTGTTGGAAAATCTGAAGTTGAATCCCTCCCCGTGGCCCACCCCTCCCCTGGTCTCACTGACCAAGCTACTCTGCTTGAGGAGTGATAGATAAAAAAAGTCACTGTCAAATGAGATCACTGGGTCATTTTGCAGACAATCAGAAATTCACTGAGCTTAATGAATGGTGAGTCTCTTAGCACGGTTTACTAGCCCATTTGCACCTTTAAAATTAAAATATTTTGGGGCAGATTTACGAGGAAGTGCCGCAGCGTGGCAACGCAAGGCCTTTGGCTGGGTCACGCTGCGGTATTTCAAAAGCACAGGAATGCGAGATATTTGCAATAATATAACTTGCACCATGGTGCAAGGATGCCTGCGTTATGGGGATAGATTTTGTGCAGGAAGGAGCAACTTACTGCACAAAAACAATCACTACAGGCATTTTCCTCTTTCAATGCATGCTGCAGAATGAAGCATGCATTGAAAGAGGAAAAAACGAGGAGAAATAAAAAGATTTCCCCCGCGTTGTGCCTTGCTACGCCACCACTAGGGTGGCGTAGCATTCTGACGCATTTCCAGATTTACAATTCCTCGTAAATCTGGAAATGTGTCTTATTCCATGGGTGTTGCGTGGGAACACCCACAGCAACACCCATGGAATGCCCCTTTCACACAAAGTGCTGCGTGTAAAGGGGCCATATTTACAAGGACAGAAAAAGCCCTTGTGGCTTTTCCCTTCCTTGTAAATATGGAGCAAAAAACTTCGCCACCAGTTAGTCACAAAAAGTGACATACTGCTTGCGCAGGGGGCTTGTAAATCTGCCCCTTAGATTTTTGTGTAGCGCAAACATGCAATACAGGACGTCCTTGTTTCAACAAAGGAGTGAGTGTTTCTCTGTGTGTTCACGGGAATAGTGAAATCAGCCCATGATACCTGTAAAAGGGTGTGCATTAGTCATCTTTATAACCACAGTTAATTTCGTGTTTACTTCCTTAGTCAGCACAGCAGCACGAGAATAGTTGTTTGTACATAGACGCGTGATGTCTATCTTGTTCTTTTTCATGTTTATTTTGGCAAGCTAGTCAGATCCTAAGGACACAAATATGAATACCATTGTTATTTATTTGTCTGTGAGATCTCTTGTTACGGCTGTGCCAGTGCTGAATTTGAGCTGGTGGTTGCCGTTTGCCGGTCGAGGTACCCAGCACTTATTCTTCCCCATATTTCTTTTTTAACCAAGCGGAAAACAACGAAATTGTGGCTGCCCCAGGCCACCATAGGGGGCCGCTAGAAAGGGCGGCCCGTTAGTGACATCGGGCTTCCCCCGCCCCCCCCAGGCTGCCTCTCCTTGGCCTTTCTCCTGACGCTGTCCACTTAGTGCCCAGGAGTTGTGGATCTGCCCTCACGGTGAGTGCTGGTCCCCCCACCTCCCCTCCGTTCGCTCCGTTCATCGGGGGGGGCGGTTATTTTCAGCCGCACCCGGGTTGGACATTTCGTTTTCCTCCTCCACGCGGTCTATCCCTATAATGCACAAGATCGTTCCTTTTAGCATGTTTGAAGGAGGAGTTGCTGGGGAGAAGGGTGAGAACGGCAAGTAGGAGGGCGACTTAATTGCAGGGTTTCAGGTTTCGAGACCAGGGGTGTGTCTAGAGGGCTGACACTAGCACTGGTCGCAAACGGTGCAACAGGGAGAGGATGTGGTCCGTCGGCATAAACACCCGACACGGGTGCCAGAAACCAGGGCTCGAGCCTCGGTCGCGTCCACATCCTGTGATTTTGGGCAAATCACTTTATCTCCCCGTGCCTGAATGTGTAATGTAAATGCGGTGCGCAGGTAAAGCGCTCCAATGGCTTTGGGTTGAGTTCGCGCTATAAATGGCCCGGGGTTTGAGTGCGTGCGCATGCATCAGGGTGGTCTTGCAGGTATGATTACCAAATTTCACAGTGTATTGGTACACCCGCCCTTGGCACCCACGGCGCTATGCCCTGCCGTAGTCCCCCCTCCCTCACAACTTCGCCCTTTCTTTCACAAACATTTTGAAAATATCGCCCTGAATCCTGATGCGGGTGGGGACGCGCCACAATTTGATACCCCCACTCCAAATTCAAATAACAAAGTGTTCCCGCGGGCTCAGGCAGCTTGCCCTGCATTCAGGACACAGTATTGCAAGGTTAATCGTACAATGTGC
The DNA here is from genome assembly GCF_964261635.1 of Lissotriton helveticus. Taxonomy (NCBI): domain Eukaryota; kingdom Metazoa; phylum Chordata; class Amphibia; order Caudata; family Salamandridae; genus Lissotriton; species Lissotriton helveticus. The sequence continues at coordinate 213,689,799 of NC_136058.1, forward strand.
TGCTAAAGAATTTAAAGTCTTGAACGATACAGCGTCCGAATGCCCTTTTGCCTTTAGAGATATGCTCGGATGGCTGTAGCCGGTATTCACGGCAGCGTTTAGGCGAAGGGGGATTTGGGGGGGCAGCCGACCAAAGGGAGGCTTGCCCACCCGGGGAATTTTGGGGCAGTAGGGGGGGGGGGGGATAGAAGGTGACGAGGGGGTGGGGGACCGAGGGGGGGAAGGGGTATCGGCGGTGCCGGCTGCTGGGGGGGCGGGGGAGGTGGGTGCTGGGGGGGGGTCGAACCAGGGAGTGCAGGGAGGGGGTCAGGGGGGAGGGGGTGAGGGAGTGGGGGGGCGGGGTCCCCTGAGTTAATTGAGGAGACGGAGGTGGAGGAGATGGGTGGGGGGGCGGACACAGAACTGGACTGGAGCTCATCAGGGTCGGAGGGGGGTGGGGGCGTGGGGGGCCAGGAGAGAGGGCCGTCCCCGGGGCGGGGGAGGGGTGGGGGGCTGGGTGCCAGGGGTAGGGGGGGCATGGAGAGCGGAAGGGGCAGGGGCGTGTGGGGGGGTGGGGGGGTGGAGGGGGGGCCGAGGGAGGTAGGGTGGTATGGGGGAGATGGAGGGGTGGGGTGTGGGGGGGAGTGTGGGGCTCGGCGGGGGGCTGGGAAGGGGGGCAGGGAGGGGGTGTGGGGCCCAGTTGGGGGTCAGCCGGGTGGGGTGGCCCGGCGGGCTGGGGCGGTGTGAGTGGGTGGGGCATGGGGAGCGGAGGGGTTCCCTCGCGCCGCGGCGGTCACTCGGCGGGGTGGGGATGGGGGGCGCCATTGGGGTGGGAGCGTGGGGGGGGTGAGTGGGGAGGGGATGGCGGGTTTTTTCACCCCGGTATGCTGGACTCCACCTTTTTTCCTTGGCAGGAGCTGCTTGCGAGGCGCTCGGGTGAGCAGCATGCGGCTCTACTCCACCGAGAGGATGGGCCGGCTCTGTCTAGTGCGGGCGGCCGCGCTCCAACGAGGGACCTGTCACTGGAGCGTGGTGGATGGCGGCGGGGGTCAGCCCCGCCAGCCCCCCCCCCGAAGGGTTGTTACGGCCGCCGGGGGCAGGGGAGTGGTCATGGATGCACAAATTGTTGAACCAGGTGTTAGTGGAGTGGAACGGCGTGGGAGTGTGGATTTGGGTGAATTGATGAGAGTGTGTCGGGAGAAAGCGGGCTTGAGCAGGGTGGACCCCCCAGGGGGGGTCGGGACTGTGTTGAAGTGGCGGAGGAGGAGTCCGCGGAGGAAGGGGAGATCTGGGAGGACAGGGGGGAGAGTAATGTTGTTGGCAGTATTTTACAGGTGCCGGCGCGGCAGGAAGTGCCGAGAGTGACGGCCCCCTCAGCTCAACTGGTTAGGCGGCGGGATCCGGTTCGGACGCCGACCTTGACGCCAGGTAAGATGGGAGAAGGGGCGGGGAGTGGCAAGCGGCGATGTGTGCAGGTCTCAGTTGGGACTGGGGAAGAGGGGGCGGAGGGATGGAGGCTGGTGCGGGGACGGTACGTGCAGGACGCCGGAGTGGGCACGGATGGCGTGGCGGACGGGGAGGCTGGCGCGCGAGTGGGGTCAGACGCGGTCGCCGGGAAGGAGGCGGCGAGTGGGAAGGAAAGCGCGTGGTGCCGGTGCGTAAGTTACCATATATGGGTATTACGAAGCCACTGGGAGCGCACCTGTCTTTGGCTATGAAAGAGAAAATTTGGAAGGGGGAGTACATCGACATTCTGAAGCTTCTCCACCGGGAGTTGACGTCTAAGGAGGGGTCGAAGGAAGAGGAACAGGAGTTGGCCAGGCGTCCGAAAGTGCCGTTGACACTGGATAATTGGTCGGCGGCTTTCCTTATCTACGCAAGTGTTTACTGCGAGAAGTTTCCCGACCGATCCGTGGCGCTCATGAAATACATGGATGTGGTGCGGAGGGCCCAGGTGACGTACGGCGGGTTCGCGTGGTCGCACTATGACGAGGAGTTTAGGGCGCGCATGGCGGCGGATTCGGAGGCTTTGTGGGGGGAGCTGGACGCGTATCTGTACCAGCAGATGATGGGCGGGGCCAAATTCGGCCACGCCATTTACACGGCCAGCGGTTTGCCAGTGGGACCGCCCCCCTTTGCCGCGCGCCCCACCCGGGGGGTGGGGCGGGGTGAGTCCATCGGACAGGCCTCGGTTGGGGCCTGTTGGGATTTCAATAAAGGGTCGTGCGGGCGGGCAACTTGCCGTTTTAGGCATGAGTGCTCGAATTGCGGAAAGCGGCACCCGGCGCAGCAGTGCTGGGGGCTCGTTGGACAGCCGGGCCAACAGCAGGGGCATGGAGGTCCCCAGGGAGGGGGGGGCAGAGGGGTGGGGTGCGAGGGGGGGGAGCAGGAGCTTTGGGCAAGGGCTCGTACGCCGGTTAGGCTGGAGAGGATGGAGCCCTGGTTGGCGGCGTATCCGCGGGCGGAGGATGCTGCAGTGCTGCGTCAGGGTTTTCGGGAGGGGTTCCGCCTGGGCTATGAGGGCCCCCGGATTGCCCGCTGGGCGGACAATTTGAAGTCGGTGAATGCACACAAAGGTATCGTGCGGGAGAAGTTGTTCAAGGAGGTTAAGGAAGGGAGGATGGCGGGCCCGTTCACGGAGCCGCCGATGCCTGACTTGATCATCTCCCCCATTGGTGTGGTACCCAAGAGGGAGGAGGGGCAGTTCCGGCTGATCCAACATCTGTCTTGGCCGGAGGGGGAGTCGGTGAACGCGTACATCTCGGCGGACTTGGCGTCGGTGACTTACTCGTCGGTGGACGTGGCGCGGAGGCTCGTTACGGCGGCGGGGCAGGGCGCATTGATGGCGAAATGCGACGTCAAGTCGGCCTTTCGGCTTCTCCCGGTCCATCCGGCAGATCATCCGCTGCTGGGGATTCAATTTGAAGGGCTCATTTTTGTGGACAAGGCACTGCCGATGGGATGTTCCATCTCGTGCTCGCTCTTTGAGCGTTTCAGTTCGTTCCTGCAGTGGGTTTTTTCCAGGCGCACAGGCTCGGAGTCAGTGACGCACTACCTGGATGACTTTTTCCTGGTGGGGCGACCCGGCGCGACGGACTGCCAGCGGCAGCTGGACGGTTTGGCCGGGTTGATGGAGGAATTTGGTGTTCCCCTGGCGCCAGAGAAGACATACGGTCCCAGTACGGTGTTGTCCTTTCTCGGTATCGAGCTCGACTCGGTCGCCATGGAAGCACGCCTACCGGACGATAAGAAATCGGCTATGTTAGGGCTGGTGGCTGACATGCTGGCATGCAGGAAGGTGGTGGTGCGGGAGGTACAGGTGCTGTTGGGGCACTTGAACTTTGCTTGTCGCGTGGTGCGGGCGGGTCGGACTTTTTGCAGGCGGTTGGGATTGGCGTTGTCCGGCTTGTCTTTGCCTCACCACCATGTGCGATTGTCGGCGGGAGTGAAGGAGGACCTGAGCATGTGGCGGGCGTTTTTGGAGCGTTTCAACGGGGTGCCCATGGCGCCGGCGGAAGATTGGGAGTGGGATGTCACCATGTACTCGGACGCGGCGGGTGTTGGCGGTTTCGGTCTCTACTGGGATGGTCGGTGGTGCGCGGAGCAGTGGCCGGCACACTGGCAGGCTGGCGGCCGGAGCATTGCGTTTTTGGAATTGTTCCCGTTGGTGGTGGCGGTCACGATGTGGGCCAGGGAGCTGGCTCACAAGCGCGTGTTGTTTCGAGTGGACAACATGGCGGTCGTGCAGGTGGTGAATAGGCAGTCGGCCAGAGACCCGCAAGTGTTGAAGTTGATGAGGGTGTTTGTGTTGCGCTGCTTGGAGAATGACATCCTCTTTCAGGCACGGCACGTCCCGGGTGTGGACAATGACATTGCGGATGCTTTGTCTCGTTCGCAGTGGGAGAGGTTCCATGGGCTAGCCACGGCGGCGGAGGAGGTCAGGACCCCGGTGCCGGGAGCGATGTGGTCGGTGGGCGAGCCCGGGTCTTCCAGCTGGTGAAGTGATCCGTAGCAGCGTCAACATGGAGATCTTACGAGCAATCCTGGGAGGAATTCTTGCGGTCTGGCGCGGTAAGGCGAGGGGACCGGTGGCAGCGTGAGGAGCAGGTGGTGCGTTACATGTTGGGGCTCATGGAGAAGGGTTTGTCGCGGGTCACCATCGCGGGCAAGTTGTCAGCTGTTGCGTTCATGGGTAAGCTGTGGTGGGCTACGTCCCGTCGGCGGGGGAGCTGGGGGCCCGGCTGCTGGAGGGTTGGTCGAGAGAGAGGGGCGCGGCGGTTCGCTTGCGGCGTCCGGTTACGGTGGCGTTGTTGGGAAAACTCATTGGCGCGCTGCCGGAGGTGTGCAGAGATGAGGGCGAGGTGGTGCGTTTTTCCACGTTAATGTCCTGGCTTTTTTATGGGGCTTTTCGAGTGTCTGAATTGTTGGGGACGAAGGGGGCGCCAGGAGTGGGGTGGGAGGACGTGGACTTGCGCGCTCGGGAAGTGGCGGTGCGGCTGCGGCATTCAAAAACTGACCAGAGGGGGGTTGGGACATGGGTGGTCCTGGCCCCGGGGGTGCAGGAGGGTGCTTGTCCCGCGGCGTGGGGTAGGCGGCTCATGGCGATCCGGAGCCGGGAAGCGGGGCAGGTTTTTGGCCGGAGTAGTGGGGGCAGAGTGTCGGCGGCGCAGGCGTTGTGGGTTCTGCGGCGCGCCCTGCGGGGCTTGGGTGAGGATCCTTTGGCTTTTGGGACCCACTCTTTCAGGATCGGGGCGGCGACGGAGGCGGCGCGTAGGGGTTGGGGGAAGGAGGAGATACAGAGGCTGGGACGGTGGAAGTCGGATTGTTACCGGACGTATGTGCGGCTGCGGGAGGTAGAAGGGGTGACGTCTTTGTGATTTCGAAGCCTGATATGTGTTTCTTTGCAGGTGCTGTGGCAGGGCCGGAGGTGGCAGTTTTGTATTTGTATTTGGTGGGCCACTCAATTGGCAAGCGGGCTGAGCAGGCGGAGTGGGACAAGCATCGTGCATTGAATTTGGGATTGGATACTGGACTGTATCGGTGTCACTGGAGGGGCAAAGGGGGTATGCGGTGGCATGAGTTGTTGCCTATGTTGAATACGGTGGTAAGAGCGGGAGTGTGTCCGGATGTGGTGGTGATTCATTTAGGGGAGAATGACTTGGTGCAGTGCAAGGGATTGGCTGTGGTAAAACAGATGATGAGGGACCTGAGGGAGATCAAGCAGCGTTGGGCGGGGTGCCATGTGATCTGGTCCGAATTGATCCCCAGGCGGGTGTGGAGGGGAGCGGAGCGCCCGGGTGCGATAGACAGGGCCCGGCGGAAGATTAATCGGGTGATGGGGGATTTCTGTGCCAAGGAAGGGGTGGGGAGAATGGTTCATCCTGACTTGCGATATGGGGCGGTGTATTTTTTCAGGGAGGATGGGGTACACCTTTCTAGATATGGCATGGAACTGTACATAGTGCAGTTGAAGGAGCCACTGGATAGAGCGCTGGGGGTACTCAGGTATCCTAGGAGGCAGGAGTCCTAAGAGGGGGGGTCGGAAGTAGTAAACGACTTCCGAGTGGCGTTTCCCTATGAGAAAAGGGGGGATTCACAGGAGGCCTGGGGCTGTAGGGGCAGTTGGGGAGCGGAGGTCAGGAAGGTCACTAAGGTCATTTGCAGTTGGGGGTAGGTTGCTGAGCGGATGTGGACACTTTGTTGCAATGTTGGGGATACAATTAGGGGTGGGGGTGGAGGGGGGCTGTTAGGCGGTTATTATTTAGAGAGTACTAGTTTTGTTCGGCACAGGCCAGGTGGGGTTTGTTGTGTAGGTGCACCTGATTCCAAATAAAGCGGCCTTTAACACACTAAGTTGGTGTCTGTGTCAGTGCTTCCCCCCCCACCTACCGGTGTGCCCCAAGGGGGATTTGGGGGGGCAGCCGACCAAAGGGAGGCTTGCCCACCCGGGGAATTTTGGGGCAGTAGGGGGGGGGATAGGTGAACCCGGCAGGCACCCGTAGCTTGGGCTGGTTGGGCTGGTTGGGCTCCTTTGGGCGGCTTTTGGGCTGGCCTCGATAAATACGGCCATTTTGTAGTAGTCCCGGCACCATTTCAGGTGCAGTGACACGGCAGCCAGGGGTGTTTTTCACGGAATTGTTGTCCCTCCCTCCCTCCCTGTGTCCCGTGGGGTGGATTTGGCCAGGGTGGGCCTCTGGGGGGTTGCGAGGGGCTTTGTTGGTTGATGGTGCACCTGAGTTAGGGGACAAGAGTGGTTGTCGCTGGAACAGGTGCCAGGTTGGGTGGCGTTTCCCTATGAGAAAAGGGGGGATTCACAGGAGGCCTGGGGCTGTAGGGGCAGTTGGGGAGCGGAGGTCAGGAAGGTCACTAAGGTCATTTGCAGTTGGGGGTAGGTTGCTGAGCGGATGTGGACACTTTGTTGCAATGTTGGGGATACAATTAGGGGTGGGGGTGGAGGGGGGCTGTTAGGCGGTTATTATTTAGAGAGTACTAGTTTTGTTCGGCACAGGCCAGGTGGGGTTTGTTGTTTAGGTGCACCTGATTCCAAATAAAGCGGCCTTTAACACACTAAGTTGGTGTCTGTGTCAGTGCTTCCCCCCCCCCACCTACCGGTGTGCCCCAAAGAGACTCCCTCCGTGGCTCACCGGGATTGTGCTCTGACTCTCCAGCCCGCCAGACCAGGGTTCGGGCCCTGGAGGAGTCAGAGCAATTTACAGTATGACACAGGTGGATGGATTTGCAAGTGAACAAATTACAAAACCAAATGCCACGTTACTTGAGGCAATAGTGACAATGGTGAGCAAACAAAATACAAGTAGCAAACGGTGCATTACAGGGAACATAATAAGTGACATGGGTGCAAGTTACAAAAGCGGACATAAACAAGTAGAAGTTTAATACTACAAAAAAAAAAGCACTTTGGCGCATCTAATGTAGGGTTTATCGTGGGGGTAAAGACTTCTTTAACCCTTTTGTGCTTTCACTGGTGGGTATGTTGCAGTCCACTCTGGGGGCGTGGCAGCGGGACAGCGCTTAAGGCCCGGAAGGGTAGCACTTATTGTGGCAATAAAGGGAGCGCAGATTAGGGTGGTGAATGGACGGCCTCCATACTGCAGCAAAACCTTGATGGGGGATATGTTTACTCCCCGCCCCCACGCCGCGAGGTGGGTCCAGCTTCCGCAGGCCCCACGCCCCCAGGGAGGGCCTCGGACCCGGGGGAGCTAGGTTAACGAGCCTGCAGCCCGGGACTAGTCCCTTCCGCAGCCCGGCATCGGAGATCACAGGTGAAATTGCGCGCCCCGCCTACTGACATCCAGCTCTTGACCAGGCGGAAGCATGTTCTGTGTGCCGTATCAGGGCACCCCAGGTGCAGGGGGGATCAAGCTTGCCCAGGGCGCCGCCACCAGGTTGAAGAGCTCAATTAGGCGAATTTTCAGTTATGGCGCGGCGTGGGGGGGGGCTTAGGCACTGCCACTGGCATGCGCGCTTGCTGAATAGCCAGCCAGTTGCCAGTGCAGCATTTAATCACCTGCTCATGGTCTGCTTAAAACCCCCCTTTCTTACAATTTTGCCAGAGTGGAGAGCAGCGATGAGAGCCGACATCGGGAGTTGGGGCTCAACCTCTGGCTCATCCCACTCCTAGGCTGTGCCAATAATTATCCTATACACATGTGGGCCCTTTGTCTGTCGGCAGTGCCGCTTTCCTAAGTTTAGTGCCTCTGGTCTACAACTTGTGAAGGATGCATACACCCAAATTTCACAGGGAAATGCAATTGTAGTATTTATCTATGTCTGTTGATAAGGGATAAGGCACCTCTTATCACAATAGCCCCATGACATCCGAGTTGGTCCCATTAGTTGGGGTTGAAAGCTATGTTATTAGTGGCTGTGGTGTTTTGTGGAACTGTTTGAAACATAGATGCAAACATTTAGTAAAATAAGAAGGCCAAAATTGAATAACGCATATTTGGGATGATAGAGTAAATGGAAGTTTGTGAATTGCTCGCCCAATGCATCACTTGAAAAGTACGAGATGTCGGCATCCTTACTGTAGGCAATTTGCGGCAAAGCTACTTCTCTGGCTTGGCACAAGCACTAATAATTTAATGTTGGTTACGCATTTTGTTGGAAGTTTAAAGCATGTACCATCAAAGTTCGGCGCTGTGAACCTCTACTGTTGTAGGAGGAGTCTGAAAGGCAAAATGTTATTAATAATATGGTGACAGTTCACGACCACAGATGACTTTCACCTTGCAAGATGGGTGATTTGGTTTTACGCCCCTTTTTATGAAGAGCCTTATTTAAAGTGAGTACAGGTGGACAAGTTGTAGTGTTACTGACTGTTTTTGTCCTCCGCAGACACTTTTGCATTGTCAACCGGAGGTTCACTTATGTTAAAAGACTGAGGTTGATGGTGCAACCAGTGCCTACCTGGGCTAGGATGAGGCAGTGTCCTTTTTACCACCCCTTGGTTCACCCTAGTGCCCAGTCCAAGGTCTGGGGAATTAGGTACAGGGGGATACCATGTGACCGGTGAAATAACGCATGCCGGGGGTAAGTTGCTTTGGGAAGGTTAAAGATAGGGGTTACACAGTTACTGGTACATTGTTTGCAGAGGTGTGATATTTGCCAATGTTTAAATCGTCTGCCTTTGCTGTTCAATTATTGTTACTTTTGTTCTAACGGGTAATAGGTTTGTTCTCCTCGTGCCAAAGCGACGGTTCACACTCAGAAGCACAGCGCTGACTTCTCAAGGTATAGTTGTCACCCCGTAGTACAGCTCTAGTGCCCTAGCTTGTCACAGTGTTGGAACACACTCTTGTGGCCACTAAATTGGCTATGTAGTAGAACTTGGGACACCTGATTGCATCAGTAATTTAATCGCTAGTGGCATTTTGAGGTCTGGCGCTTCTCGTTCCGCAGAAGTACCATATAGATATATATATATATATATATATTCACTGAAAAAACCATAGGTTTCACACCAGTTATAGTTAGGAAATAGCGTTTAAAAAACCTATTAAATTCACTGAAAAAACCATAGGTTTCACACCAGTTATAGTTAACTGGAAAGTTTACTCGCATAAAACCATTGAAATTCCCACGTTATAGTTAGTTAGACTCACTATAACTTGCGCGTGCAATGCACTGCTGATGACGTCACATATTACATCACTCATGACATGGTCAGTGACATCACTCATGACATCACTGATGACACCATCCAGTGAATGTGTGTCTTTCTGAAAAATAAATATGTGTTATATATGTATATGTAAAAGTTAATGGAAGAATAAATGTTTAAATAAGTGTTTACATGGATTTTTTTTTAAATAGATTGGTTAACAGGCTTATTAAGTGTATCTTAGTGAATACATATATTAGTGAGTAATGTTTAAATATTTAAATATATGTATTAGTGTTTCACTTTGTGTATAAGTGGCTGCATGGGTTGGTGAGTAGCTACAAGTGTATGTATATGGGTTATTAGATGTTTTTCTTAGTATCAGTATGAGTGTTTGTATGGTTTGGTGGGGGTTTTACTTAGCACATAGATGCATGAATGACTGAATCTCTCTTTGTATGTGTTTTGAAGACAGCATATGTGCAGGACTGTATTGGTGGATGAGTGTGTATATGTGTGTGTTAGTGAGTGAATGACTGTCTCACTAGTGTCTTTATCAGTAACTACATATGTTTTAATCCAGTATATGTGAATATTGATGTATTTAAGTGAGTATATGTGAGAGTAAGAGATTGTAAGAGTTCCTGTTTAAATAAGTATGTGTTTCTATGAGTTATTGTTGAAGAGAGTAAGTATGTGTAAGTTTCATTAGAAGTAAGGTGGTAGTGTGTGTATAGCTGTATATGCAAATAAATGGATGCTCAATAGTTTACTTGCATGTGTGAGTATGTGTGAGAGTAACTTTTGGATGACTGTCAGTGTAAAACAGGATGTATAGGTGTATCACTACATATGATGAGTGAGTATATGTATGAGTGACTATATAGAACTGTTGGTGAATGAGTGCATGTGTATATAAATGGTGGAATTATTGAATTGGTTGTTGTAACTGGTATGGGTATCTCCATTTTTTTGAAAATGTTAGTTTCTATTTTTGAATATGTGTTTCAAGGGTTACATTACAGTGAAAGGAGGTCTGTCACTCTGTCACAAGGATGGTGTCATCAGTGATGTCATGAGTGATGTCACTGACCATGTCATGAGTGATGTAATATGTGACGTCATCAGCAGTGCAGTGCACGCGCAAGTTATAGTGAGTCCAACTAACTATAACATGGGAATTTCAATGGTTTTATGCAAGTAAAATTTCCAGTTAACTATAACTGGTGTGAAACCTCTGGTTTTTTCAGTGAATTTAATAGGTTTTTTAAACGCTATTTCCTAACTATAACTGGTGTGAAACCTATGTTTTTTTCAGTGAATGTCATAGGTTTTTTAAATGCTAATTCCTAACTATAACTGGTGTGAAACCTATGGTTTTTTCAGTGAATTTCATAGGTTTTGTAAATGCTAATTCCTAACTATATATAGGGCCTGAAACCTATGTTTTTTTCAGTGAATTTCAAAAGTTTTTTAATAGCAAATCTCTATAGGTATGAAATATAATATTTTTTATAATGAATTTTATATTGTATATTTATGTAATACTATTTTTTTAATGTATATTTTTCCCTTTTTTTTATTTTTTTGCCTTGGTGCGCTCCCGGTGCGCGTACCGGTGAGTGCACCTGTAAGCGCAGTGTTACGGCGCGCCCCGGTGCGCGTACCGGTGAGCGTCCCGTTAGCGCTATTGCCATGAACAAAAACATCATCTTGACGTATCGCGTAGTCGCGTAATGCGTCTTATGACGCACGACGTAAGCGCACCCGGAAGCGCCCGAGCGCATACGATCGCGCAACGTAAGCGCCCCCGGGCGCGCTCCGGGGCGCGTCCCCGGGCGCGTAGCGTAAGCGCGTCGGGTCATGTGACCTGAAAATAACACTTTTCATTGGTTCAGAACACTGTTGGTTTCCAAATGATGAAAGCCCCCACCTTTTTTCTTCATTCTCACTTTGTTCTTTGAGTGAGGAAGACCTGTTTCCATTCATTGAAAAATGGCTACAGTAGCAGCAGCAGCTGGAGCATCTGCACCACCACCACCACCACAAGGACCACCACAACACCACATTGGTGGTGAAGAAGAAGAGGAGGAGGAGGAAGAGGAGGAGGAGAGAAGGCACTTCCTACCTGAAGACAATCCCACTTATAAACCAAGAAGCACATTGTGTGGGAGTTTTTTAAATTCCCAAGAGTCCAAAAGAAAGTCAATGCGGCAAAAGTGACTTGTCTGATCTCTGGCAGTGAACTTTCCAGGGGGAACCCTACAAAAAAAATTCTTTCGGTAATAACACCATGATTCGCCACATGCAACGCAGGCATCCCAACAACTATTCTGCGGCAGAGGTGGGAGAACTGTCCAGAAACCTTCCCCAATCTTCTTCCAGAACCTCAACAAGCAAACAACCTACTCCATCGGGACCAGAGGCGAGGGAGATGGTCCCAAACATCCAAACCAAGTTTGGAGATTTTAAATTTGTTTGAATCTACTGCGGGACTACAATTACGTATGGCGAGAAAAGTATAAACCTAATCAACCGTGCAGCACAGAACCACATCTGCAGAAAAAAATACCTAATTTTTTTCCTGATTTTTTTTGCTCCAGTTGAGCCGTTTGCAATTCCCTGTTTTTTGTTTCTCCCCATTGAAATTACAAAAAAAATATAAAATTGTTCATAAAAGCCAAAAAAAGTAAAAAATGTTCACAAAAGCAATAAAAAAATATAAAACAAAAAAAAGAATACAAAAACCAGTTCTTTTTAGAACTACCTCCAATTTATAAAAAAATGCTTCATTTTTATAAAACTCTGTCATTCTTTTTTCTGCAGGGTACGCGTACCGGTACGCGCACCGGGGCGCGCACCCAAAAAAAAAGAAAAAAAATAATAAAGGAGTGAACATGGGGGAAGGGGACAGAGAGAGTGATGTTAAGAGAAAGAGAGTTAGAGGGAGCAACACAGAGGGACTTTGTATTAGATAGTAAGACAGAAGGTGTAATAGGGTGTAAGTGGGAAAAGGAAAATGAATAAGGGAGCAAAAGAAGGGAAGAGAGAGGAAGAAGACTAAATCAGAGGTACTGGGAGAATGTGAGTGGGTGTTGAAAGTAAAGGGAAGGACAGTAAAGGATGGGAAATGAGGGGTAGTGACGGAACCGGAGTAAAGGAACAGCGGTGAGAGAGGGTGAGAAAAGAGAAGTGAGTGTAAGTAAAGAGGGGTGAAAGAGGGTGGATAAAAGTGAATAAGGGTAAGACATGGGGAGTGACAGAGAGAAAGGAGAGAGAGAGTAAAAGAAGGAGTGACTGAAAGGGACTGGATGAAGCAGCAAAGAAAGGTAAGTGAGGGAGTGTGGCTGAGTTATATGGAGTGAGCATGACGAAAGAGTAGTGACAGAGTGCGGGGAGAGAGACAGTGAGGGTAAGAGAGACAGAGTGAGGGAATGGGAGTGAGGAACTGTGAGGACAGACGGACTGAGAGAAGGAGTGAGAGGAGTGGAGTAAGTGAGTAAGGGAAAGGGAATGAGTGAGGGAGCGAAGAAAGGGAACAGAGGGTAAGGGAAGTAATGCAGGGAGACTGAAAGAAGTTGAATATGGTAGGAGAGTAAGGGAAAGAGGAGTAAACATGGAGGATAAGAATAAGTGAGGGAAGCAGAGTAAGGAAACAGGAGTGAGGTAGGGTGAGAGAATAGTTGTGAGGTGAAAGCAAAGGATGATGACAAACTACATTTGTTTAGTCACACTTACCATATAATTAATGTAAATTTAATTACATGTTTTTACTACACTTTGTATCTGTGAAAGAGAGAAGAAAAATAAGTTATAATTAGTAAAATATATATTTTAAAATGGAAGAGACAGGTCAAGAGGTTAAAAATCATAAAAGTGTACTAATAAATAAAGTAAGAGTGAAGGACACAGAAAGGGAAATAAACTAATGTAGAAGGACAAAAAGAGGGAAAAAGAAATAGAAGGAGAGAAAATTACTAAGAGTAAGGCAGATACATTCAGTGACAGAGAGGAAGAGAAGAAGAGAGAAATGAACTGAAGGTAAGAAAGATACTAAAAGAATGTGAGCTAGCAAAACTAAATCAGGAAAGAGGAGTAAGTAAAAAGGGAATGACTGAGAGGGAAAGGAGTCTGAGGATGCATTTACAAGAATGAGGAATGGAAGATGACTAAGAGTGAGTGAGGGGGAGTCACAGAGTGAAGGAATGAAGGGAGTGAGGATAATATAGAAAGATTGAGGGAAAAGGAGTGAGGAAGTTAGTAGACAGAGGGACTAAGGGAAGGACTGAGTGAAGTGGATTACAATGAGTGAGGAAAGGAAAATGAATAAGGGAGCAAAAGAAGGAAAGAGAGGGGAAGAGGACTAAAGCAGTGGAACAGAGAGAATGTGATTCGGTGATGAAAGTAAAGAGAAGGACACTGAAAAATAGGAAATGAGGGGTAGTAATGGAACCAGAGTAAAAGAAATGGGTTGAAGAACGATGAGAGAGGAGCAGTGGAGTTGTTGTAAGAGAAATGATAGAAGGTAGATAAACACAAGTGAGCATAACACAAGGAGAGTGAGGGACTGAGGACATAGAGGTAGTGAACGTAAAACAGAGAGAAGAGGACAAAAGAAAGGAGCAAAGAAAGATAAGTGAGGGAGAGTGGGTGACTTATAGTGACAGAGTGCAACAAAAGAGGTGAATGAGTAAAGAGGAATTACTAAAAGAGCAAAAGAGGAAAAGACGGAAAAGGGAAGTAAAGCAGAGAGACTGAAAGCTGAAAAGTGGTGCAAGGGAGAGAGGGGATGCAGACAGTTGAAATGGGAATGAGGAGTTGTGAAAGAAGTGGAGTAAAGGAACGGGGGTGAAACAGAGTGAGAGAAAGGCAGTGTGAGTGAGTAAAGAGAGCTGAAAGAGGGTGGAAAAAAGAAAGTGAGTGTGAGACAATGGGAATACAATTTAAATTACACAATACAAACTATAGAATAACTTGTACAACATGTTAGATAGTTTATTTTTGCTTTTCCCAGAATATATTGAATTTCACTAAAAACAGTGAGTTCAAACTACTCATCATATGACAGCGGGAAAAAAAAGCACAATCTAAAAGATTGTGTTTAAAAAAAAACATATAAACTTAAAATTAACATATGTACACTAATCTTTGATTCACTTACTTTTCTTTTAAGCCAAATAGTATATCATGAAGATCCTTTTCGTTGGAAAATACTCTGTTGTTCTCTAAAACTTCCATTGCATCGACTTTCTATAAGAAAAGCTCCAAGAACATCTAAAACATTGTTCAATGGTTTCATTTCCTCCTTGTGTTCAGTCATGACTCGTTGCTCATTCCTTCACTTTTCCTTAAGGCCAAATAGTGTCAGATGTATCGGTATGTTTTCAAATTACTCAAAACAAACTCTGAAATTACCGCTTTCCCGACATTCTGAAAGAAAAGCTCATACAACATTTTCACAATGTTTAAATATTCATACTTTTACTCACAATATAATTTTAAACAGCAAACTAACTTTTATTAACTGCTCCCGTCTTCATAGGCCAATTACCTTTACTTAAATTTTGGTTCTAAAAACACTAGGTATGAATTTTTTAAGTCAAAAGGCAAACGTTGTTTGAAAGTCAAATGAGTATCATTACACAGCTTCCACCCTTTTTGACATTTTAAATAGCATGTGTAATGCCCTGATGTTGTCGAAGGACCGTCATGATAAATAATAGCTACAGGTGCAAAGGTTCTTCCTGAAATTGATAACTGAGAAGCCACGAAATTTTTAATAGAAGTTGTCAATTTAGTTCCACCAGGTCTACATCGTTGGAACATTAAAATGACATACTGATCATAAGTTTGTATAAATAATGTGGACAGCATTGCACACTTACATTGGGTACACACCATATTGTGATCAGCTGCTTTAACTAGATTATTAAAAGACACTGATTTGCAGTCTGGTAAAGTCAAATATATAAATCTTTCAGTGTCTATTCTAGTACTACTTGATAAACTACAATTGTCACAGTCATGCTGCCAGAAAGGCCAAAACGATTTTCTACATCTACACCTTCATCTTCCAATACACCAAACATATACATTAAAAATTCCTGACAATCCTGCTGAATATTCTGTGAAAATTGATTTTGACCAGAACATATGTCTAAAAGATTTCGAATTTCTGAAACACTTTCTATTTTTGCTCTATCACTGCTACATTTCTCAAACATAGAATTCAATAAACAGCAGAATGTTTGATCCCGATTTTCAACAATCTGTTCTTGTAAATTTTGAAGAAAAAAAACAACATTAACCACTACATTAGCATAGCAGTTGACACCAGAACTGTTTTTAAACTGAAATCCAACAACATCTTCAACAGAATCCTTTTTCTTTCTGCTTACAATTACAGTTTCATCTACTTTTTGTCTTTTTGCTACTACCTCACTGCAATTATTCTCATTTCTTCTTTTTCGGCCTACCACACGTTTTTCAAACAGAGGATATTGAGGCAAATGTGGAGCATACTCTCTCCTTAACCTATTGTATTCTTTAACACAATCTAGATCTGCACAAATCTTTGTCTCATCACACTCAACCAAGTACAATCCTGATAAAGTTCTGACTCGTGATAATGCCACATATGCCATACCCTCTTTAAACACAGAACTTCCAATGTTCACCAAAGCACTATCTACACTTAAACCTTGAGATTTATGAATTGTCACCGCATATGCCAAACAAACAGGAAACTGTTTTCGGCGAACTTATAAGTCTTTTACAAGCAAAAATCTAGCAGAACAACGACTGATTTGTTGTACTTCCTCAATGCCATCAAATTAAATTTTTAAAAATTCAATTCCATCTCTATTTCTGTAATTCAGAAATTTAACAACATGACCCATTGATCCATTTACCAGACCTCTATCAACATTTAAATTCCTTCTCAAAATGATACGACAATTTAAACACACATTCAGAGTCTTTTCAAAACCAGCAGTTTTAGATATACTCTTCTCTAATGAATCCAATTTTGATTTCAAATTTTCTGACAAAATAATTGTTGCTCCCATATGCTCTATTTTATCTATAGCTTCCAGTTTCACAATCTCTTCATTTTCTAACTTTAACATTTTCTTGTTGAAGATGGAACATTTTTGCAGAGTTGGCATCAAACATATCCCAGATTTGTTCTCAGTAATTTTCTTAAAAATATTCTCTGGAAGAATGTTTTCATTTGGATACAAATTTGAAATTAATCGTGCATGTAATGCTTCTTTCCCATGCTCACTTACTTTTCCGATTCTTACATCTTGTAGAATATTTTTATAATCTTCATCCTTTGCTTGTCGCATATTTTGAAGTAGTTCTGCATATTTGAAATGTAACCATATATCAACGTTTCCAATGCTTCCTAGGCACTTCCTGGTATCTTCATGACTGAGCATTTTAAACACTGGTTGTCCTTTCACTGGAGTCAACTGCAGTAGATCTCCAAAAACAATAATGTGTTTCCCTCCAAATAACACATCATACTCTGTTCTAAAGATTTCTTGCATTCTCAAATGCACAAAAGCAAGCATTAGATTTGAGACCATGCTTACTTTATCAATGATAAGAAGTTTCATTTTCTTCAGGACTCTGGAAACTTCAAAACAAGCATCTCCAGATAGCTTGTGGTATTGCAATTTATTATCATGCTCAACTGGTAGCATCAGTAAACGATGTAAAGTAATCCCTTTAATGTTATGTGCTGCCAGCCCAGTTGGAGCGGTAACAACACAAGAAAGCGGTGATTCAGTCCTTTTCTGCAGTCCTCCTAGTGGATCCTGACTCAATGAAGTAGAACTCTGACTGTCTTGAGAACTGTCTCTAGCAATCTCTACAGCAATTGTGGCTTCTTGCTCTATTTCTTCGTTCAACATTTGCAGATAATTTGGAAAAACAGGACATTCTATGGTATCCTTGGTTGCATTAAAAGAATCTTCGTAACAGAGAAAATCTCCAAGTAGTTCCTCTTCTGTACGCCATGGCTTAAAGAGTTGCAAAAGAGCTAAATAGTAAAATTCCCTTTTGTCTGGAGATTCACAACTCAATTTTCGATGATTAATCAAATGACCTTTTCTCTGCTTCACTAGACATCCTTCACACCCAATGACAGCATATATTCCATTATTGATATCTTCTGTGATGTTCCTCTTATAACTATAGTTTTGCAGAACTTCATACAAACAACTGTTCTCAAGATGACTACTTCTATTTGGATAGTATGTATCCAACATGTTTGTCTTCAAAATATCTGTACTGTCTGGTTCTTTCTCCGCCAAATACTCAATTTCTTGTACAGATTTCAAAACTCGATTTCGTGTTGCAGCAAGACCTAGACTCGCCCAAATGATTGTTCGAGATTTGGCATAGAGACTTGCTGATGATAACCGATCAGAACATTCAGATGCTCCAATTTCTCAATGCGACAACATCTTCAGACAAACTGTATAATTTTTTACTTATACTCTTTTCATGTGAAATGTCCTCCCACATTTCCTTCAGTTCTGTCTTTTCTATTTTTGTGATGTAAGACGTCACATATCGAGCCACAGCAATAGAGTTGTCAGCAACGAACTGAATATTCATGTTAGCATTCCACATGGACAAAATCACTGGGTTGTAGTCGTTGATGTACTTGGACTCTTCGTTTCTTTTTAAATTGTATGTATTTTTTGGTGATTTCCTCGTCACAGTATGTCGCAGAGAAGACATCAAATTATTTACTCTTCCTTTAGAAATCGCTGGTCGTGGAAACCCGAAACAACATTTTGTGTAGAACTTGTCCTTGTTTCTGAATTTTCGACGACAGTACTTTCCACAACGATGGGATTGAAAACGTAAAACTTGTTGCCTTAAACTGTTTTCTTAGGTAGTTTTCGAAACAGCACATGTTGAATACTCTTCAATGAAGGTCATCACTGTGTCGTCCGAATCTGTTCCAAATTTGGGTGCATCTTTAATCCATAACAACATATGTATGTGAGGAGCACCTCTCGCTTGATACTCCTTTCTCCAGAAGAAATCCAAAACCTCTCCAAGGGGAGGATTTTTTTTGTTGGTAATAAAAGACATCATAGCTTCAAATCTATGATTGAAATATCTGCATACATTCACTGGATCCAAAGAACACAGTTTTCCAGGTGTTTTGAATTCTATATTTTGTATGTTTGCGTTTGCCTCTTGTAGAAATTGAAGTAAGTCGTCCCATGCATACTCAGCACAGCTAAGAGTGAGGAACCATGTAGGAGTTCCTAAGTTTCTTAGCATACATTTCAATTCTCCATGACGACGGAACCAATACTCGTTTGTACCACGCTGACATGCCATGAGATTGATTAGCAGAGATTCCAAAATACTGTCTTGCAGATTGACTTTCTCCATGAAGTCCCTCGCCGAAACATTTTGCAGATGTGGTCCACTTTTCAGTATATGGTTCACTGCATAAGAAAGCTCAGACAAGTCACTTTCATACAGTAGATGAAACAAATACGGATTGCATTGACGAAACCTTGGATCTTCAGCATATAATCTTAAAGTCCGGAATTCAGATGCTGGAATTTGAACTGGTCGATCCCCATATCGTCCACCTTGACCTGTTGGAAATAACTGTGGAAAACAACGAGCTTCAAAACTTTCTTCCCATACACTAATTGGACTTCCTTTTGCTGCTTTCATTTGAAACAAGTCAATTGCATTCCCCATTACTTCTTTGGAATGCAAAGGATGAACAGTAAAATGTTCATATATTTCTTCACTTCTAGACACATCAACTTTTTCAAATTGGCCTGCTGAACAATCACTGTCTTCTTCTACAACTGTTTCCTCTGCTCCAACACATACATGTTTGTAGTACTCATTGTTTTTGACCAAATACAACGTTGCCTTTTTGACTTTCCTAACATCCACTAAATCTTGCCAGATTTTCTTACTCTTTGTCGGACCCCCATTAACTAGAATAACCAGAGGTTCCTCTTCCACTTTTTCTACACCAATTGTATCAATATTTTTCTTGAAATCTAGAGGCAAATAAACAACTCTTCCCTTTAATCCTCTCTGTAAATCTGAAGGAGGCAATTTCCCTATCTTAGGCTCCATGCGAACAATAGCCTGAAAAGGATGCACACATTGAATCAGAATAGACTCATAGGTATTTAAATCCATCGATTCAGAAGGAATGTCTACGAACTCCAGATTATTATGAACAGCTCTAGCAGGCATTCTGTTTTCATTTAATTTATTATAACAATATTTACAAATACGTTGATCGGAACTTCCCCAAGTCAAAACAATTTTCTACCAACAAATAAGTTGCAAAATCCTTCCACTCATTATTATTTACCTTTTCGCTTTTTACATATAAATCAACTAATCTAGTCTGATGCTTATAATGGGTTCGTCGACAACACACACAACTAAAATTTGGCCTTTCACTTGATTTCACCTTAAACTTGGAAATTTCCTGGTCAAACCTTTCTGTACTTGAAATCTGTACATTGTCTTCCACATTACCTTCTATTACTGTGTCAATTTCTACACTGTCCTCCTTTTCACCAAAGTAACTTAACTCAATTTCTTCACAAATGTTTTTCACATCTAATTCAGTTCCATGCAAAAGAGCATTGTTTAACTGTTTAAACTTAAGTGCTGGACTTTTTGCATAATACAACATTCTCACTAATTTCCTCATTTTAGTATGATGCACTGCTAACATCCTAAAATGATGAAAAACACTCTGACATACTTTTCTAGAAAGACAAGCCAGTGAATGCCCATGCAAACCTGTGTTTTCTCTCACTCTGCAAGGATCTAAGTCTTGCAACATCTTCATTTTCTGTTTTAGACTTTTCTTACTATATGTCCGTAAGAAATTACGAAGCAAATCGATTGAATCCTGTTGCACACTACAAATACTACTACATTTCCAAGTGTAAACAGGACCCTTAGTACGTCTCCATAAAACTTCATCAGCTAACACCTCCTCTGCACCCTGTTACCATCTATTATACCCAATAGATTGAGGCCTGTCCAGGGGGCACGGAGGAGTTGAGGTTTGTCCAAGGGTCAGAGGAGGTGAGTCCTCTCCACTGCACTCTTGGATACAGGCCTCACCTCCTCTGCACCCCTGGACATGCCTCATCTCATCTGCACAATCTACTTCCTAATCTGAGGAAACACAGGTGACATGATTGTGAAAGGTTCAAATATATCTATTTAATCTTGCAGACACTATTTATTCCTTCTCAAAAATGTAAACGCTATTCACTTGCCCCAAAATTGTTTTTCCAATAACATTCAAGAAACAGAGCGCTCGTTCTATGTACAAGCATTCGATTAGTAAGCAGATTGTGCAGATGAGGTGAGGCCTGTCCAGGGGTGCAGAGGAGGTAAGTCCTGTGTCCAAGAGTGCTGTGGACAGGACTCACCTCCTCTGACCCCTATACAAGCCTCATCTCCTCTGTGCCCCCTGGACAGGCCTCAATCTATTGGGTAAAATAGATAGTAACAGGATGCAGATGATGTGAGACTTGACCAGGAGTACAGATGAGGTCAGGTCTGTCCTGGGGAGCAGAGGTGTTGAGGCCTGTGTCTAAGAGGGCAGTGGAATGGACTTCATGAAGCCTCTCCCCCACTGCACTCTTAGACACAGGCCTCACCTCCTTTGCACCCCTGGACAGGCCTCTCTCCCACTACACTCTTGAACACAGGCCTCATCTCCTCTGCACCCGTGGACAAGCCTCACCTCATCTGCAACCCTGAACAGGCCTCACCTCATCTGCACCCCTGGACAGGCCTCACCTCATCTGCACCCCTGGACAGGCCTCACCTCATCTACACCCCTGGACAGGCCTCACCTCATCTGCACCCTGTTACCATCTATTATACCCAATAGATTGAGGCCTGTCCATGGGGCATGGAGGAGGTGAGGCTTGTCCAAGTGTCAGAGGAGGTGAGTCCTCTCCACTGCACTCTTGGATACAGTCCTCACCTCCTCTGCACCCCTGGACATGCCTCATCTCATCTGCACAATCTACTTCCTAATCTGAGGAAACACAGGTGACATGATTGTGAAAGGTTCAAATATATCTATTTAATCTTGCAGACACTATTTATTCCTTCTCAAAAATGTAAAACTTATTCATTTGCCCCAAAATCGTTTTCCCAATAAAATTTAAGAAACAGAGCGCTCGTCCTATGTACAAGCATTCCATTTCACTAGTAAAACATTCCTATTTTACAAAATACAATTCCTCTATCTTGCAAACATTGCTACCAAGCATTATAAAAAAACACGACAAAATTCAACAAGAAAAAAGATCAATCTGCTTCCTAATTTGAGGTAACACAGGTGACATCATTGTGAAAGCTTCAAATATATTTATTTAATCATGCAGACACTATGTATTCCTTCTCAAAAATGTAAAAGCCATTCATTTGCCCCAAAATCGTTTTTTAAATAACATTTAAGAAACAGTGCGCAGATCCTATGTACAAGCATTCATTTTCACTAGTGAAACATTACTATTTTACAAAATACAATTCCTCTATTTTGCAAATGTTGATACCAAGCTTTATCAAAAAACATGACACAAACCAACAAGAAAGAAGCTCAATCTGCTTCCTAATCTGAGGTAACACCGGTGACATGATTGTGAAAGGTTCAAATATATTTATTTAATCATGCAGACACTATTTATTCATTCTCAAAAATGTAAAAGCCATTCATTTGCCCCAAAATCATTTTTTAAATAACATTTTAGAAGCAGACCGCAGGTCCTATGTACAAGCATTCAATTTCACTACTGAAACCTTACTATTTCACAAAATACAATTCCTCTATCTTGCAAATGTTGATACCAAGCATTATCAAAAAACATGACACAAACCAACAAGAAAGAAGCTCAATCTGCTTCCAAATCTGAGGTAACACAGGTGACATCATTGTGAAAGGTTCTAAAATATTTATTTAATCATGCAGACACTATTTATTCCTTCTCAAAAATATAAAAGCCATTGATTTGCCCCAAAATCGTTTTTAAAATAACATTTTAGAAACAGAGCGCAGGTCCTATGTACAAGCATTCAATTTCACTACTGAAACCTCACTATTTCACAAAATACAAATCCTCTATCTTGCAAATGTTCATACCAAGCATTATCAAAAAACATGACACAAACCAACAAGAAAGAAGCTCAATCTGCTTCCTAATCTGAGGTAACACCGGTGACATGATTGTGAAAGGTTCAAATATATTTATTTAATCATGCAGACACTATTTATTCCTTCTCAAAAATGTAAAAGCCATTCATTTGCCCCAAAATCATTTTTTAAATAACATTTTAGAAGCAGACCGCAGGTCCTATGTACAAGCATTCAATTTCACTACTGAAACCTTACTATTTCACAAAATACAATTCCTCTATCTTGCAAATGTTGATACCAAGCATTATCAAAAAACATGACACAAACCAACAAGAAAGAAGCTCAATCTGCTTCCAAATCTGAGGTAACACAGGTGACATCATTGTGAAAGGTTCTAAAATATTTATTTAATCATGCAGACACTATTTATTCCTTCTCAAAAATATAAAAGCCATTGATTTGCCCCAAAATCGTTTTTAAAATAACATTTTAGAAACAGAGCGCAGGTCCTATGTACAAGCATTCAATTTCACTACTGAAACCTCACTATTTCACAAAATACAAATCCTCTATCTTGCAAATGTTCATACCAAGCATTATCAAAAAACATGACACAAACCAACAACAAAGAAGCTCAATGTGCTTCCTAATCTGAGATAACACAGGGGACATCATTGTGAAAGGTTCAAATATATTTCTTTAATCATGTAGACACTATTTATTCCTTCTGAAAAATGTAAACTCTATTTATTTTCCCCAAAATCGTTTTTCATATCACATTTAACAAACACAGCACAGGTCCTATGTACAAGCATTCCATGTCACTACTGAAACTTCACAATTTTACAAAATACATTTCCTCTATGCAGCAAAAACTTTTTACCAAGCATTATCAAAAAACATGACACAAAGCAACATCAAAAAACCACATTTTGCTTCCAAATTTTCTCCATAGAGTATACAAGTCTCTATCTATATTAAATGAATCATTACTCACCTTTACAAATGCTTTGGGAGATTGAGAACAGTGTTAGACACACACCAATATTTCTTTAGCAGAGCAAAAGGTATACACTCCAGGCACTGCAACCATGAATGGCACAGAAAACCTCTAATTCTACACACATATCCCTCATGTTAACCAATTAAAACTCTTCCCTCTCTATTTTCAAACCAACACCCTTCACCCCGTCAGCCCTTTCTACCTGTTACCATAGCAACTCCCTCCTCACTGAGCTCTCAGGGTTAAAAGTTTATTCTACAATGTTGCAAATGAACTCAGCAAGGATGTTTGACCTCTCAATACACCAGCTTATCCGGTGCAATGTTTCTTTAAATGACTTTTTCTTAACCATTCAAATGACTTCTTTCACAGAACAGAACCATGCACCCTAACTTTCAGTTTTCAACTATCTGAATCCACCAATCATTGCTTGTGATTCAAGAGCACTGGAACTCCTCATTTTTTTTTGCAAACTCCTACTGTTCCAACTGCCATTTCATTCCTACACTTCATCTGACTGCACCAGAACCTCCTCTCACCATGTATTCTGTCTGGATTATTGGACATAGCTACATCGACTGGGCTCAAAGGTATGCAGCTATCAGAAATTTTCACAACCTTGATTTACCAAATGTGGACATCTAGTGGATTGGCCAAAGAGGATTGAGATGTCATCAATTGATACCATTGGTGAAAACCTTTTATCATCTGCCACACCCTGACCTCATAATTTTGCACTGTGGTGGAAATGAGCTAGGCACTTTGACTGGGGTAGGTCTGGAAATGCTTTTAAAGGACACCTTTGGGCAATTGATGACACTTTTTCCACAAACTGCCTTGGTATATTCCAATATATGCCAAAGACAGAAATGGAAGTGGTCCAAACAATTTTGTCCACAATTTGAGAAAGCACGGAAACATGTGAATAAATCTGTTTCTGCTTACATGAGAGACTATGGAATGGGTTCAATATACAACAACAACTTGCGTTACAACATGCAAGATATCTACAGAGGAGATGGTGTGCTCTTCTCAGATGAGGGGAATAGAATATTCCTCCTAAATTTAAGACTGTGCATTGGAACCTACTTGTAGGTACCTAAATCAGCCACAGAACCCAAAAGCTGTTTTGAGGGCTACCCTACCTCTGATCACTCAAAATGATTACTTTACTCTAACTTTTTTCACTGTTTTTCACCAAAGTACGCTCCCCGGTACGCTTTCCGGTACGCTCCCCAGTACGCTTCCCGGTGCGCGTACCGGGCGCTCACCCCGCAAAAATTTAAATTTTTGTTATTTTTTTTGGCCTATATGGGCCTCCTAAGCCCCCCTCAGAAAACCTAGGGGGTCAGGGAGTGTCTACCGTGCCCCCTTTTACCCATTCACAACGTTGTTTATCCTCCATCTTGTGTCTCAATTCTTCCGAAACACAAGATGGAGTACTCCCGTAGCGCTGCCGGTGCGCGTACCGGGGCGCGCACCGGTAAGTGCTCCCCAAATTTTTTTAAAGTTAATTTACATAAAAACCACTGGAGAGACTTTCACCAAATATAGAATAGGCCCTACTACATACCAGTCCCTACCATTTTCCCAAATTTGGTGGAATTCCATTGAGCCATTTGGGCTGTAGCCCTGTCTAAATATCCTGAGGTAAATTACATGACAAAAACACATATAAAGTGTTAGAATTTACAACCAATTAAAATGTTACTTTCATTTTCTACTTTTATTTCCTGACATTTCATTGGTTATGTACATGAATATAACTGAAAAATGAGAGGGAAACACGGCCATTTTGACTACAACTACCTGAGGTACATCTTTAAAGGATATTCTCATAAAAATTCAACAGCTTTCTGTAAGGTAAGTTGTTAATTTGTAAGGGGCATTTTAAGTTAATTTGTAAAAACGTTTTCTGATAGTTATTTACTGTCCCTCTGTTATAGTTATAGATTGAGATAGGCTTCTCTGTTCTACTTATGGATTGAGTTAGGCTTCTCTGCTATAATTATGAATTTACTTAGGCTTCATCACATGCACTTTTTTATATTTCTACTTCCTGCCTGATACCATACAATGCCCAAAGATAACTTCACTGTTAAAAACTCAGAAGTACCTGTCTGAACTTAAACCCAACAGTGCCCTAACTCTACTGATATAGTTATTTTTTATGCAATTTACAGCAAGAAAATGGAAGGAAAACAAGACACAATTAATATTTCTTTCGAAATTGTGGTTGAGAAAAATCCTGAGGAAGATATTGATGACTTTGAATTTATGGATCAGTCTATGGACCAAGACTTTATTGACTGTGTTGAAAGCATAGAATCATGGAATCAAAATGAGGAGATTCCAGATGATCTAATGTTGGAAGTTCTTTTAAATTTTGAAAAATCAGAACAATAAATTTATATTTAATAATTAAAAATTGTTCGAGACATTATTCATTTTTATATGTAATTCGTGAAATAGTACCAAAATGATTATAATATAAAATGAGACTTATAGTATACTGTGCAACTTTTTTGTGCTTTCCTGACAGACTATGGTATGGATTCCATATACCACAATAACTTCTGTAACAACATGCAAGATATCTACAGAGGAGACGGTGTACATTGAATTTAAGACTCTGCATTGGTACCTACATGTTGGTCCTTAAATCACCCACACAACACAACAACTCTATTCAGAGCTACCCTACCTCTAAGCACTTTAAATTATTATTTTACTGTTTCACTGGGTTTTCCCCATGGTATGCTCCCCGGTACGCTCCCCGGTGCGCGTACCGGGCGCTCCCCCCGCGAAAATCGAATTCTTTTTTTTTTTTTTTTGCCCCGCGGGGCCCTTTTATGGTTCCCACATCAAACCTAGGGCGTCAGGGGGGGTCTACCCTGCCCCCTTTTGATCATTTCCCCCTTTGTTTTTGCCACCTCTTGTGTCTCGATCCTACCGAGACACAAGATGGCGGCCGCTCCGGACTGTTTGGAATGTTGACAGACACCCGAGAGCCAATCAGCTTCCGCTCGCGAACTCGCGTAGCGCGCTGGAGCGCGCCCCGGTGCGCGTACCGGGGCGTGCATATAGATATATATATTTTTTTGAACCTAAATTACTCAAAATCCACTGGAGCACATATCTTGAGACATAGCAAACACACATCAGGCTACCAGTCCCTACAATTTTGCTAAGTTTGGTGGAAATCCATTCAGCCGTTCGGGCTAAAAGTGAGTCCAACCGCCCTAAGGAAATTAACATGGGGAAAACACCTTTTGGGACCCCCCTTTTATCTTGGGCCCCGCTTGACGAATCCCCTTAAACTTTCAGGGAAGGAGCGGAGCGGAGCTGGCCATTTTCTTGGAGAAATTCAGCCAATTCTGTCCATCAACGCCAAAGGTATTCCCAATAAAATGTTGCGGATTTCCTATGGAAACTAGGTCCTAACTATAACTACCTACTGGCAACCGCCAGTAGGTAATATATATATATATATATATATATATATATATATATATATATATATATATATATATATATATATATATATATGCAGAAACAATCCCCGACTTCAGGTGCTTGGCAGCACAATCAGGACACGAACCACACAGCAAGTAGTTTTCTATAACGTGATTTTATTCACCACCAAACAGACATGACGCGTTTCGTCCGGTGAACCTGGACTTGATCACATGACATGCCGTGACCCCTCAGTGCCTATATACTATTCAACGTTGTACTCAGCTCCTCCCTCTTGCATATAGATGTAGAAAACAGACTTTGCGTGATGTTTACATTCTATACAAACATTATAAATATATTTGTATAGCTCTTTTCAAAATGCAACAAAATGCAATGCAACAAAATGCAACACAATAAAGGGCAGCCCATATTATTACAATGCATTAATTATTGTAATTACCACATTTGTACATTAATTATATACACATCATTATTTTCATACCATATGACGTGATTGGGGTACACCCAAATATCATAAAATATATGTGCATACCCAAAAGAATAAGTTTAAATTAAAAAACGTGTTATGATTTAAAAAAAGACGTTATATACTAGCAATTAGTTATATTTTGTAGGCGATACCAGATACAAGAATATCAACATAATAAGCAGGTAGACTCATGATAAAAGTTTGTACTTTTGTATGTGTATAAATGTATCATTCCTGAACGAATGCTAGTACTATTTGACAGTGACAAGTGCAAAAATTAAGGTTATTTCTTTATAATTCATATATTTTTTCGCAAAAATTATACATCACAATTTATTTGTGATCGCAATGTCAGAAGGGTGAAAATACTAACATACCTTCAATATCATGTGCAAAATAGCAAAAACGTAAACTTCCCACTCTCAGACACCAAACAAAAACTGGTAAAACAAAGTAAAACCAGCTAAAATCCAGCATAAATAGAGCTAAAAGTCCACATAAAAAACGGTCATGGTATAAAAGACTAAAATTTCATATGTATTAGATATGTATGAAAAAATATATACATTTCATTTAGAATTAATAAATAATACATTATATATTACATTTAGAATTAAATAAATATTACATTCTATACAATAACCCTTTATGGAGAATTCAGAATCTAAATATATTTCATGGAGTATGTCTTTATATTACAAACCTTGAGTAGGTAGGTTGAAGACTGTTGTGGTTGCATCATCAAATTGGGATGAGGCGCCACACGGCAGAATGTTGTCATTCCGCCTCAGTCATCACACGCGTTGAGCTTTTTAGCGCGTGTGATGCGGAGCTCGTTCCTCGGTCTGGGCGGACCGCAAATTAAATCAAGAGCAAAGCGTCCCTGCGCTGTTCAGAAGGGCTCACCACATCATTCCCCACCATCCGGCTCTGCTACAGCTCCCGGCAGCCACAATGCTTCGCCCTTTCTGAATTTTATGAGTCCGACGCGTTTCGGGGCTTAGAACGCCCCTTCATCATGGACAAAAACATGAGGCATGGCTTCTTCACCTGTTAGTATTCAAATACGATTTTTATTTGAATGAAACCTCCCTGAGTGGGTGTGGCTCTTCGAGTGGCGTCTGCCAGGAATCCTGGTAGTTGGAGTCCCACAGGTAAAGATGAATTATTTATATCCCTTGAGTAGGTTTCATGCCAGCATGCGAGTATGTCTTTATATTACAAACCTTGAGTAGGTAGGTTGAAGACTGTTGTGGTTGCATCATCAAATTGGGATGAGGCGCCACACGGCAGAATGTTGTCATTCCGCCTCAGTCATCACACGCGTTGAGCTTTTTAGCGCGTGTGATGCGGAGCTCGTTCCTCGGTCTGGGCGGACCGCAAATTAAATCAAGAGCAAAGCGTCCCTGCGCTGTTCAGAAGGGCTCACCACATCATTCCCCACCATCCGGCTCTGCTACAGCTCCCGGCAGCCACAATGCTTCGCCCTTTCTGAATTTTATGAGTCCGACGCGTTTCGGGGCTTAGAACGCCCCTTCATCATGGACAAAAACATGAGGCATGGCTTCTTCACCTGTTAGTATTCAAATACGATTTTTATTTGAATGAAACCTCCCTGAGTGGGTGTGGCTCTTCGAGTGGCGTCTGCCAGGAATCCTGGTAGTTGGAGTCCCACAGGTAAAGATGAATTATTTATATCCATTGAGTAGGTTTCATGCCAGCATGCGAGTATGTCTTTATATTACAAACCTTGAGTAGGTAGGTTGAAGACTGTTGTGGTTGCATCGTCAAATTGGGATGAGGCGCCACATGGCAGAATGTTGTCATTCCGCCTCAGTCATCACACGCGTTGAGCTTTTTAGCGCGTGTGATGCGGAGCTCATTCCTCGGTCTGGGCGGACCGCAAATTAAATCAAGAGCAAAGCGTCCCTGCGCTGTTCAGAAGGGCTCACCACATCATTCCCCACCATCCGGCTCTGCTACAGCTCCCGGCAGCCACAATGCTTCGCCCTTTCTGAATTTTATGAGTCCGACGCGTTTCGGGGCTTAGAACGCTGGTGGCACAATAAGCTTATGCGTATGGGTCACACACAATCACATGTATTGACCATGGATCCAGGAGGTGCCGACACAGCATCCATCAGTGCAGATGACGGATGGGTTGCAGGCTATTAGAAGGGGGTGATCCACCCTTGCCTTGATTTAGGCAAAGTGGCACACACAAGCGGCCTAGTAGGGCATGTGATAGGGTAAAATTGCACCATGTTCATTGGCTGTCGCAGTATTTGGCCATCAGTCGGTACCCCGGTACTGGGGATCATCCAGGTAAGGGAGGCCCTTTAGGACTTAGTCACCCTAGTAACGTATGCAAAAAGAGACGCTGCGAAAGGCTGTGACGGCATAGGGCATTTGTCTACAACGGCCTTCAGGAGGTACACCGGCTGGCACCATATAGAGACATGTACAGATGTACACTGGGGGGCATCCCACTGCCCCTAGGGCAGGTTTCAGGTCGCTTCTGAAGACTTATTCACCACCGCTTTAGTCAGGGCTGCAGGCGGGTGGTCTAGGTGCACTTAACAGGTGTGCAGCGGTGCATTTAGGTTCGGTAACACAACGTTAGAGTCATATGGCGACAGGGTATTATTGACTTCTGCATTTTCAATTTCAGGAAGGGGCATAGATTTACACTGAAAGTTTACATCTGGTTCCCAAAGGCTGTCCTGCCCCCTGGGTCCTACTTCCATGGGTTAGAGCCTGGGACTTGAAGGGGCATCTTCTGCCCTGGTGTTCGAAATACAGTGATAGTCCTCGCTGGGGTAGATGTACCATGAAGGGCCTGATTACTACCTGGGTCTTCCCCAAGCAATGGGGTCAAAATTGGTGGGAGCATTAAGTCTACAGCCCTTAGGAAGCATCCAGTATTCTTTCAATCCAAGCAAGGGCAGTTCTTTCAATCCATAGGCAGAGCTTCAACCACTAGGGTGGCAAGTAGCAAGAACCAGTTAATAGTTTTAAGAGGTGGGTCTCTGGCTTTACAGCTGTGTGAAGTCACTAACTTTTAGAGGCATGCCCAGGCGAGACTAGGGCGCTGCTTATGTTCTCATGGCCTGCGCGGTTAGGGTGCCAAGTAGCAAGAACCAGTTAATAGTTTTAAGAGGTGGGTCTCTGGCCTTACAGCTGTGTAAAGCCACTACCTTTAGAGGCAAGCCCAGGCGAGACTAGGGTGTTTCTTAGGTTCTCATGACCAATGCGGTTTGTGGTACCTCCTGGCGGACACACTGGTAGTGTGCTGCAGCTAGCATGAAACTGGGAACCTGGGTTTCCGACACTGACCATGCTTTGTGGGGATGCTGTCAGCCAACCTAGGGTGCTGAGTCCCATTATGGGGTAACAAGGGGCCAATAACAATGGGAACACCAAGCTGTTGGTTTAAAGTCAACCTGGGTCGCATTTACCCATTAGGAGCGTTACAGCGGGGTTGAGCCAGTCCCATTTAAAGGTACGCCTGGGGGATAATGGTGCGCTCTTTGAGGTTCAGATGACTTAGGCGGTGAGTGGCATCCCCACATCAAATGTTAGGCACCATGTTACAGACAGTGCGCCCTGTATCGTATCAGACAGATTCCCTAAGCTGGTATGCCTAGGGGGCTTCACTAGAGGGAGCTGAGCGTGTGAAATTCTCATAATGAAGAGGGATGCTGGCCAAGTACTGGAGGGCAGCCTTGCTCATGATCTCATATATGTACTGTTGGACATTCCGGTTAGTCTTACAGGAATCTTTAGCACAGGAGGGGTGCAGGAAAGGACAAGAAAGGTTTAGTGGGGGGCCCTGGTGGCGACGGTGGCCGCCTCCAGGGCTGTGGAGGAGTTACACGGCGATCTGGAAGCATATGGGTACAGAAGGGTACCTCAGCACGGCACATGGGGGTGCCAGAGCCCAGGAGCCTCATGGCAGGTTCCTGGAAACCGTGTTGGCGCCCCGTTAGTCCTTGGGGCGGTTGTGGGCCTGAACAACCGGGGGCTTGCCTAGCTACGCTCCGCCCCAAAAGGGGTGTGAGTACAAGGGACCAATGGTCAGGTGATCCGGGAAGGGATTACCAGAAGGGGCAGTACATAGGTGGTTCGCTACAGTGCTGCTTGGCTCATCAGGCGGGCAGGTAGCGCGAATGCTGCCTGACCTTGGATCGCCCGTAAGCTAACCCACAATGATTTCATAACATGGTATGTAATAAACCTGCAGCAGTTTTCCCCAAGTTAACACGTGTGTGGAGTGTATTTATTTGAGGGATGCATGCTAAGAGGGGTGGGGGCCAGTTGCCATGATGGTACTATGTGGCTGCCCCAGGCCACCGTAAGGGGCAGCTCAAGAGGGCGGCCCGTTAGTGCCATCGGGCTTCCCCCGCCCCCCTCCCCCCCTTTTCTTGTCCTCAAGGGGGTGGTGCCGGGAGGTGGAGTCTCATCATGGGTTGTGGGAAGCTACATCATGTCCGGTGCATCTGGCAGGGCAGGGAGTACTTAAGCCCCCCTCGCCATTTCCCCTGCCTCTTTGATGCACCGGACGGGCCGTGGATGCCTCGGGAGGGGACACGCTATCTCCCACCCTACCGCTTTCCCAGCGTGTCGGAGTAAGGGATATGGCAAGAACGTTTTAATGTTTTACTTTTTTCGTTACAGGAGGAGTTAAAGGGCAATCTGGAAGCATATGGGTACAGAAGGGTACCTCAGCACTGCACATAGGGGTGCCAGAGCCCAGGATCCTCATGGCAGGTTCCTGGAAACCGTGTCGGCGCCCCGTTAGTCCTTCGGGCGGTTATGGGCCTGAACAACCGGGAGCTTGCCTAGCTACGCTCCGCCCCAAAAGGGGTGTGAGTACAAGGGACCAATGGTCAGGTAATCTGGGAAGAGATTACCAGAAGGGGCAGTACATAGGTGGTTCGCCACAGTGCTGCTTGGCTCATCAGGCAGGCAGGTAGCGCGAATGCTGCCTGCCCTTGGATCGCCCATAAGCTAACCCACAATGATTACATAACGTTGTATGTAATAAACCTGCAGCAGTTTTTCCCAAGTTAACACGGGTGTGGAGTGTATTTATTTGCGGGATGCATGCTAAGAGGGGTGGGGGCCGGTTGCCATGATGGTACTATGCATAGATCAGAGAGACGGAGGAAGAGAAAGACAGCAAACAATTACAAAGGGAGAAAGTTGGAACTTGCAGGAGTGAGTTAAAGGGAGCAGGAGTGTCTGGTAGTGAATTAAAGAGGTATGAGGTGGTTTTAAAGCTACCAGCCTTGGCGTTCCATGTGCCAATGTTTAATTGCACCGGCCGAGGGCTGCTGAGCACTCCTTTCTCAAATTAAGCACTGTATCTCCCGGAAGTAATGGTGTATTAAAGCCTGTCATGTAAATTGGTGGAGAGGCATACACACGTCCTCAATTATTAAGCTCAAGTTTTACAATATTAGGGGAAATGTGTATTTTCCGAAGTCTCAAGCCAGCTAATAGAGAGGATATGATGCATTTGTCTCTTTCAGAGCGGTAGGAAAAATGTGATTGGCCCCAGTGCAAGCAACAAAATGGATCCCCTGATTGCAGGCTAGATAGCAAAACACAGCAATGATTAGGCTTCAGAGTCCCTCTCCCGCCTCTTGTCCACAGTGCCACTGTGCCTGCTACACCCATGATAGCTATGTTCCTGGTCTCTGCATGCATGAAATGCATGCTCGTTAAAAGTGGTAGGGCATGTGAAGATGGGTATCTCTAACAAATAGAACAACAAGAGCATTTGCAATGAAATAGACATTAGTAGATCAGGCCAGTCATGTTGTGTAAACATTTAAGTACAAGACAAAAACACACTCAGACCACAGCCATCTGTGGTCGACTGCCAATAAACCTTGGCCAGGTGTGGTTTGAGGATGAACACGTAAATCGTGCACGATTATTAGGGATACTCAATTTGCTTTCAGACTGTTCCCTATACATGCACATAATATTAACCAACTGGGTTCTATTTAAAGAGACATTTCTTTTCAGTCAATTAATTCTACACTGTGAGGACTTCTGAAGACTCTTGGAGGAGACACAATCTCTGATTAGAAATCGTCAATGAGGAGATTTCTGGAGGCTTGCAGAGTATCGCAGGGATTTTCTAGTTTGGCCAGGAAGTTGGGAGTCCTCATGGCAGCAGGAAAGACAGCAGAGCGAGCCTATTTATTAGTTTGCCTGGTGATAGATTTGTTTTTTGCTTGATGCCAGGAGACAACAAGAAAGTTTAAGAACTCTATTAGTGTCTAATTGTATCACTTGTATGTTTTGGTCTGTCAATTAACTTTTCTGAAGTCATTCTCTAGAAATACAAGCTTATTGCAAGACTTAAAGACTTAAAGGAGAACACAACCATGTTAAATTGTCCTCAGAGGAGAAGAACAAACCTTGGTTATGGTCGAGTTTTCTAATTAATTTTAAAGGGTTACTCATCTGAAAGTGCCCCTTGCTGTAATCTATTGCTGCTTGAGTATATGTATTTTTTCAACTTTTTTGTAAAAACACTTATAACGACAAGGTGGAGGCCTCAGGACCGTTTGCATATGGTATACATAGAAAAGATGG
Source organism: Lissotriton helveticus (assembly GCF_964261635.1). Lineage (NCBI taxonomy): Eukaryota > Metazoa > Chordata > Amphibia > Caudata > Salamandridae > Lissotriton > Lissotriton helveticus. The sequence goes on from NC_136058.1 coordinate 213,723,649, forward strand.
GCTTCCCTTAGAGGCCCCATTCTTGGGCATTCGAGCTACAGTAGCAATAATATCACAAGCACATAGTAGTATGGTGTGAGCCAACAGACCCTGTGCGGTCTTTGCTCATTTATTCTATAGCCTCTGGCCATGCCTAGCCAGGGGATGTGCAGGATACAGTTCTGGGGCATTCCAGCACAGCGGGGTTGGTGCCTGGTGCATGTTACATATAGTAGACTCACACAAACCTGGCAATGCAGGAGCCAGGCGACCCAGAGACTGCGAAACAAAATGTGTTGAAAGAAGTCCGACACTGAATAAATGGCCAAACAGTAACTAGCTTCAAGTTCCAAGCAGACTGCTGTTTGGTGTCATCAATATTTGGATTTGATACTTAAGGCTTCACAATACACTGTATCTGCATTTGGTATGCGACGTTTACGACGCAACCATTACTATGCCGTTCCTTTACGACGTGGTCATAACAACGAAAGTTGTTACAACGAATTGCGCTGGGGGGCGCTCAAGGATAGTAAATCATTTAATTTACTATCCCAACACCTTCCCTACTATCCACGGGGACTGGTGTTGGAATAGTAAATACATTTTTTTTAATTTGCGCCCCCCAACGCAAGTCGTTGTAACGACTTGCGTTGTGACAACCGCGTTGTAATGGAACGCGTTGTAAAAGTGTGCGTCATAATGAGGTACATCCTCTGCACTTAATACAGCATCTTCTGTGAATACTGTATATATGTATTAGCAACAATCTACCTGGCAATCAAGGGGTATCTAAACAGAGAATTACATTGTGTTTTATGTATCTGGAATTGTATCAAAGTTCTTGCAATAAAAGATAGTAGGCATGGCAGATAAGGGGGTAATTGTGAGCTAGGAATAAGCAGCACATCTGTAAAAAAAGAGGCAACTATACTGTTCACTCCATTTAGAGTGAAAAGTAATGTATACACTCTCAATATGGCAGATAGTAGATCTGTTCCTTTTGGCATATGTCCTGCATTCACTAAATAATAAATAACCCCTGAAAGGGCGAGATTTTGATCGATACCTTATCTCTATTGATCCAAACCTCGATCTGGTCGACTGAACCTTTGTTGCCTGTCTTGGAAGGAAACAGTACACCTATCTGCAAGCTAGTTCACCCAATAAAGGACTCTACTCTTAAAGATCACGGACAACTTCTAGGTTTCAAAAGTTTATTGTAAAGATATAATGAGCTGCAAATACAGACATCTCAGAATGAGATTCACGAGATACACAGGTCCAATTACATACATGTGCTCTCGAAAAGCCCTCAGACGAGCAACAGAAATCACTAACACAAGTTCTAAAAATAGTAAAGCTATCAGCATAGACGCATATCGCTCCTTCATTTAGATTGGAGGAAAACAAACACAGGTTAGGCGTCCCTACCCTGTTCTAGATGGTATCCCTACTTAACCAAATCCCAACCTAACAAAGGTGTCAGCAGTGAATGACCCCCAAGTGAAGTCACCCACTCTAAGTCTCTTGGTGAAAACCTAAAGTTCTCCAGTCATGACCCCTCACTGCCTACCCATCCGCTCTCTAAAGGGTCCTCAGGTCTCTGCTCTAACTCCACCCAGGGGTGCTGTCCCTAATACAAAACAGTCAACAACCTTTGAGACGCCCCTTGTGGAACGCCCCTCACGTGGTGCAACTTCAGGCTTTTTCCATGATGCTTTGTCTTGGGCCTCATGCGTTAGAGTTGACCTTGCTTCTCAGATTCTTCTCCGGCCCGCTGATACCCCTTAAACATTCCAGAACCCTCCTCCATGTCTGGGCCGTCTACTGAACAGACCTCTATTCATTCACTTATAATTGGATCCCCCCTTTCCTGTTGCAGACAGATATCTGCCGCCAAGAACCCAACTCTCATAGACTTCTAAAAAGGCTTGCAACATTTCTCAGCCCAGACATGTACGTGTAAATCAATGCTAAAACATTTCAGGCCTACAATATTTCACATTATGATTATAACATTCAACTTCTTCATTTAATTAAAGCATGTTAAAACTCTTATTCTATTATTTAGAAAACATTACTATAAATCATGGCCCATTAATGCAATGACCAAAAACGTTAAACAATCTGTGTCGTGAAAAGAAACACCTTCCCTTTTAGCTCCAGCTCTGGCCCTGTGGCCTACCACGTTCTGCGTTTTACCAAAGACCATCTTATATGTTAACAGCTACACGACATAGATTCAAAAATAATCACATCTAATAAAATCATATAATGTCACACATTTCTGTATTAGTTCCACTTCTACTTAAATCTCTATATTAGCTATACATTTAGAATATAATTTCAGATACTATTAGCACTCATGGCATTTCTCATCATGACTTGTGCTTACTATAGGTAAGTGTGAAGTACTCATACATTTATATCAGTTTGCGCTCTCTCAGTTCCCCCCTTTGATGACCTCTCGGGGTCATCACTAACATTTAAACTGCAGTTATTGCTGGCATTCTCTGCGCTTCCAGAGCTCTCAGACTCCTGTACTGATTATCTTGTATGGCAGCCAATTTCCGCAACTGTTCTCTTTGGGCCCTTTCTGACCTTCTTGCTCTGTACCATTTGAATACCCTCACCAATCCCCACAATATTATCCCACAGATCAATATTATGATGATAGGCTTTAGGATATACCATATAAAGCTTTTTCCTAAGGTGGAAAACCACCCTCCAACTGTACTCATTCCGTGGCCCACCTTTTCCCAGACATTTTCTCTACTCAAGTCTTCGATCTCCTTGTGAATATTAGTTATGTTCTTAATAACTTTCTCAAGGGGTTTTGAAAGGTCTGGAATGTAAGTGCAACATTCCTGGACCTTCAAAGCCTTACAGACTCCGCCCTCTTTTGCTAATAAGACATCTAATGCAAGCCGATTTTGAAGAACCATAGCCCTTATCGATTGCATCTCTCCTTCTACCAGCATTAAGGACTGAGCAGTGCTGGCAGACAACCTGTCGACAACTGTTGCCAGTCGTCTAATTTTAACATCATTAAGGATTATTCCCAAAAGAGGGAACATAGCTCCAAAGACATCTCCAACCATTTCGGCATCACCTACATCTCTCCTTCCCCTCGATGATGTCTGACCCTCAATGATCACTAAGTCTTGTGCATGATATATTTTGGGGAAGACAATTGCCAAATAACATGATCCATACCAGTTGTCAGGTAATCTCACGTAAGCATTTCTTCCACATACAAAATACACATTTGGAATCACTTGCATTCCCTTCAGGAAATCCTTAGTGTAGTACTCTAAATTAAAAGCATGTTCACAGTCAACTTCACCCACGTATACATTTTCATAATACGTTTTGGCTCGGTGAAGACATAACTTTCCTCTCTGCGCTTTATCTAAAGCTATTGGACCACTACTACCCTTTCTCTTATGTGACTTCTCTTCCTCGGTCCAATCTAATTTCCCTTGTCCTGATTTTTTCAAAATCTTTTGTCTCCTGTAACGATCATCCACCTGCCCTATGAACTTTTTCTCGACTTCGGACACCTTGCATGTCAGATTATTTCTACGGGCATGTGAAGTATCTAAGGTAATCCAAGGAATGAAGAACTTGGCCAATCTGTCTTCACTCTTCCAGTAATCCCATTTATTCATCTGCTTATAATTCGGGACTTCTGGCAACACAGAATCATAATTGGAGAAATAGTATTCAAAACTATCTCTCTCATAAAATATACTAAGCAATAAGCTACATGTAATGCCATATGTCAGAGGGAGGTGATGATATCGAATTCCTTCATCTACAGACGCAGGCAACTGCATGCAGACGTAGCAATCCTTAACCTCCATGGCATCCACGTATTCATACAAAAGTTTAGCATAAGCATTCGACCTAAAGTCTCCTTGGGACTCGTCCACATGTAACCTGCGGGCTTCTGCAGCCAATAACGCTTTCTCTTGAGTGTTTTCCCTTTTCTCACCTGCAACAGTGGGTGTAAGCGTTACTACAGAATTCACATCAGTTACCTTCACCTCTTCCTCATGTCCCTTTACATAAGAAATTGTTACCACTAAAGCTATTAATATTATCACTCCTACTATTAGTGTACCTATTATACATTTAGCTCTGCGGTTCGGGGTGCCGGCCTCCATTTCGTCAGACAATCTAGCTTTTCCCTTTCTCTTTGCAAAAAAAGTTCTTTTCCTCTCGTTCCTTTACAGTCTCTTTCAATCCTTTTTTGTCTTTAGAATCCACACAGCTGGAGGCTGACAGCCTTTTTTCGCAAAAGTCCTTTCACAGTTCAAAAAGACAACCCTAGCCCTTCTCCATCCACTCAAGGGGTTCCCTAAAATTCTCTGCTTCCTGGGCGCTAGGTAATCTTCTTTTCTTCTGCTTGCTTTATTTACAAAGTCCTTTAACAATCGACTATCAGATTTGTGGTTGCAGCTTCAATAGCATAGTTCAATATTTCCAAGCGAAGAGTGTGCTCTTCATGTGCTGTTATCGTTGTACCAAAGTCGGGGAATTGCAATTCTGTAAGAAACATGTGCTTTAACTTGCTGAGGCGGGGAGGTCTGGGGAGCACGAATGTTAGTGACCCTTCTTGTTCGACACCGGGTACCAACAATCGTATTTCCACGGTGATAATAGGCTCAGAACTGGACACCACCACCGCTCGGATCCTCCCTGTCTCCGGTTTCACAGACATTTGTCGCCAGATATGTCCACTCAGGTGTGGAGTATCTTCTGTTAGGCACACGCACTCTTCTTGACCTTCTTCGGTCCGGTGCCTCAGCGCCCTGAGCACCTTCTTCTGGGTCTGAGTCTTCTGATATCGGAGGAAGGGTTGCTTCTGGAGTTGACCTCAGGCTAGAACTTCTTCTTTGCGGCCAAATTGCTTCTCCACGTGCCCTTCTACTCCTTCTCCTTCTGGTCTGTTCTCGCTCTCTTTCAGACCTGTCAGGGTCAGACTCGTACTCCCAGCTGTCTTCTCCTTCTGTAGCGTCTTCTGTTTCGCTGTTGTACTGACCGTCCTCAGCTTGGTCAGACTCGTTCCCTGCTTCCACTGGCACCTCTACAGCTTGGCTAGCCCCCTCTATAGCTTCTTGGTCCTCAGCTGGACGTCCATCCGAGAGAGGAGCTGTTTCCAGAGGTGCTGGAACCCTTTTCGTATGTGACGCGTGTATCCAATTGGGCAGGCCTCCCACCTTTACAGCTGTACTTGTGATCAGGATGACCTGGTAGGGCCCACGCCAACGAATATCCAAACAGCTTCTTCTCACATGTTTCTTCACCAGGACCCAGTCCCCAGGATACAGGTCATGGCAAGGGCCCTGGCACGCTGGAACCTCTGCAGCCTGCACCTGAAGGGACACAGAACGCATGGCGTCAGACAGCCCCTTACAATAGTCCAGGATCATATCATCTGTGATATTTAACAATGCAGTAGCTGGAATAGATGGCAGCCTCATTGCTCTCCCCATTAACACCTCATGTGGTGACAACCCTGTTCTTCTGTCTGGGGTACTACGAAGGCTCATGAGGACTAATGGCAGGGCATCAGGCCAACTCAGGGTCGTTGAGGAGCAAACTTTCGCTATTCTGGACTTGATCGTGCCATTAATTTGTTCCACAATTCCTGAGGCTTCTGGTCGGTAACTGCAATGTAGCTTTTGATCTATATTTAGTGCAACACAGATCATCTTCACAAGCTCGCTGTTAAAATGTGTTCCCCTATCTGATTCCAAAAAGGCCGGCACCCCGAAACGAGGGATAAGTTCTCTAAGCAGTAACTTAGCCACTGTGAGGGTGTCGCACCTACGTGTAGGGTATGCCTCAACCCATCTGGAGAACACACAAACAACCACCAGGACATAGCGAAGGCGGTTGCATCTTGGCATTTCAATGAAATCTATCTGCATTCTATTGAATGGACCTCCAGACCTTCCTATGTGACTTAGTGCAACTGGTGTTCTTTTTCCTACGTTCAGCTGCTGGCAGGTCACACAACGCTGGCACACTGCTTCTGCTGCTATTCTAAACTTAGGATTGTACCAAGTCTGTCTAAACACTCTCAGCATAGCATCTCTCCCTAAGTGTACGGGACCATGTATGAGTCTAGCCATTGGACTCACCATCTCATTGGGTAACACTGCTCTGCCGTCTGCTGAGACCCAAAAATGAGTCTCACCCATTACACATCCTGCCCTTTCCCATGTTTCCTTTTCGGAATCAGGAGCATTTTCTTGCATGGTTGACAATTCATCCCAAGTGTCAACAGTTTCCAGTATCATGGCTAATTCGGTTCTTACATTTATTCCACCCACATCCACCTCTGTGAAAGAGTAACCTTGTTCTGCGCGATACCGCGCAACTTCATCAGCATATCTATTGCCTTTCGAAACAAAGTCCTCATTTCTGGTATGTGCGATGCACTTTACAACTGCGATACTTGCTGGACATTGCAATGCTTCTAACAACAAGCGCACAAACTCTCCATTGCGAATGGGAGAGCCTGAAGAAGTCATGAACCCTCTTTGAGACCATAACTGCCCGTAATCATGAACTACCCCAAACCCGTATTGGCTGTCGGTGTAGATGGTGACTCGAATTTGATTGCCTGCTAAGCAAGCACGTGTCAGGGCAATAATCTCGGCTACCTGAGCGGAGTTTACTCCTTCCAGGCACCCTGCTTCCACAACTCCTTCAATTGTACAAACAGCATACGCTGCTCTCAACTGCCCAACTTCGTCTCTTACACATGAGCCATCGACAAAGAAAACTTCGTCTGGGTCGGTCAGTGGCTCATCTACGATGTCGGGTCTGGGTTTGGTGCATAGTTCAGTCACATCGAGACAGTCATGGTCTGTATATTCATCATCATCATCAATATCATTTGGAAGTGGCATTAAGGTAGCAGGGTTCAAAACAGAGCATCTCTTGAGGGTCACGTTCTCTGCAGCAAGAATAACTTGCTCATAGCGCGTGAGCCTGCTATTGGTCAGATGCTGTGTTTTGGTCCTGGTCATCAACAGTTCAACAGAATGTGGCACGCACACCTCTAACGGGTGCCCCATGACGATATTTTCACATCTCTCAATGCTGACACCCGTTGCAGCAACGGATTTGAGACATCCGGGCAACGCTGCGGCTACTGGGTCTAAAGTAGCCGAGAAATAAGCAACTGGTCTACGGGCATTCCCATGGATTTGGACCAACACAGACAACGCACAACCTTCTCTCTCACAACAGTAAAGAAAGAATTGTTTATTGTAATCAGGCATTCCCAATGCCGGAGCACGACACAGGTCCTCTCGCAACTGTAGGAACGCCATCAAACAGTCTTTGTCCCATGGTACCGGATCACTCACCTCCTTGTGCGTCAGTTTTTGCAAAGGTTTTGCTTTCAGTGAAAAGTTCACGATCCACTGTCGGCAATAACCCACCATCCCTAGGAACATCCTGACCTCTCTCTGGGTCTGAGGCGCATTCATTTTCATGATCGCCTCTATCCTGTCTGGTGACACTTTTCGTTTGCCTTTCTCAATTCTGTGTCCCAAGTACTGCACTTCTGTCAGGCAGTACTGCAATTTTCCCGGGGATACCTTATGCCCATTGGCAGCTAGGTGATTTAACAAAGCAATGGAGTCTTCCCTGCAAGCTTCTTCTGTTTCTGACGCCACAAGGAGGTCGTCTATGTACTGGACCAGAACTGACTTCTGGGGCAGCACTAGACTTTCAAGATTCTTCTTCAAAAGCTGGTTAAAGATCGATGGACTCTCTGTATACCCCTGAGGGATATGACACCATGTTAGGACGCGATTTTCCAGCTTAAATGCGAAAAGAAAATGGCTATCTTCGTCCAAAGGGATCGAAAAGAAAGCCTGACAAAGATCAATCACAGTGAACCACTCAGCTTGGAATGGAATCTGAAACAGTATCACTGATGGATTCGGTACCACTGGACAACATGAAACGACTATGTTATTAATCTTTCGAAGGTCCTGCACTATCCGAAATTTCCCATTTGGTTTCTGCAGACCCATAATCGGGGAGTTACATGGACTACCCACGATTTCTTTCAGTATTCCCTGTTTAATCATGGACTCGATCACGGGTTTTATGCCTGCAATCGTTTCTGGAGTCAATTTATACTGGGGTGTTCTTGGGAACTCAGCATGCGGTTTCACTACAATTTTCACTGGGTCCACCCCTTTGACCAATCCAATCTCTTCCCCAGTGAAATCCCATACCTCTGATGCCACTGTCTCTCTCAAATCCCAGGGAAGCTCGTCTACTGTCAAAGTAGGGTACAGCTCCACACATATTCTTGAGTTTGCAACTTTGAAATCTGCATCATCATCATTAGTCAATACCTCCACTCCCTGGGGTGTACAGTATATAGTACAATTCAATTTACACAACAGGTCTCTTCCTAGCAGACACACAGGGCTTGAATCGCAAACCACAAATTGGTGCTCATCGCTGTACTTCCCTATTTTCACCTGTACCGGTTCTGTCAATTGGCTGGTTATTCTCCTGTTTGCGACCCCTACCACCTGTATGGTCTCTCCAGACATGGGCAGGTCTGGAACTGCAGCTGATCTGATCGTGGATCTAGTGGCTCCTGTGTCCACCAGAAATGTCGTAGGGCACCCTGCTACTTCTGCTTCCACATAGGGTCCCCTCTGATCTACCTCTAAGGCTGCCCCGAGGGTGCAGTCTTCTCTTTCCACTCTCTGTCCGGTTAATGGGTCCACATAATAGCATTCTTCCCCTTCCATAAACAGGGGCATTTGTCTATAGGTCTTACCCATACTCCCTACTCGAGGAGGTTGCGGGAACTGGGCTCGGGGAGGAGCCCCCCCTTTGAGCACCTTTCCTTGGTATTGCGTCGCCCCTCTCATAGGTGCGCTCTGGACCTCTTCCTCCTCTATCTCTTGCTCTCCTATCTCTACATTGTAAGGGCACTCGCGTTTCCAATGCCCCAACTCGTTGCACTGGTGGCACCTAGTCGTTTTCTTCAAGGTAGCTATGTCTACTCTGGGTCTAAAGGTAGTACTCTCCTCATTACCCTTGTTCTGACTGTACTGCTTCTTACCTCCTGTACCTGTCCCTTGCTGCTGTTGTTGCGGTCCCCCCTTTCCTGCTGTCTGCAATTGTACCACCATCAGCTTTTCTTTTAGTTTCTTAGCCTTGGAGTCTACCTCATCACAGCAGTACCTGGCATATCTCAGTATTTCATCTAGGGGTTTACTTTGCCAACAAATCGAGTGTTGCTGAATCATTAAACTAATATCCGGTCTCAGTCCCAGGACGAACTTGGACACAAATTGCCCTATATCCTTTGGATCCATTACATCCAAGCCGCTATACTGTTTAAACGCTTTCAGCAATCTCTCGTAATATTCGTGAACTGTCTCTTTGGGTTCCTGTCTCGTTCTGTCTATTCTGACCCAATCTATGTCTTGCATTGGCACTTTTTCTTTCAGCCAAGTCATCACTCTCTCGAATTTTGCCATCACGATCTCGGACGGCCCATTAGTCCTAGCATCTCTCTCTGGCTCCGTTGTGGGCCACTCAGCGCTAACCTTGCATGCTGTCCACAGATCTCCTGGTACTACAATGTCAAACAGCGTGTTCAGATCTATCCATAGGACTTTTGAGATCTTTACAAACCTCTCGACTTGCTTGTACCACTCCACGGGGCTCTCTCGTAACTTGGGGAAAGATGTGGTAAAAGCAGCTAAATCTCCCCTACTCCAAGGGACATGTACATAGCTCCCATTGGCAACTTCACGCAAAGGGTAAGCTTCTATTCCCTGCTGTCCTGGTGTCATACCAATCATGCTTCTCCTGCCGGTCCCTTTCTTGGACCACCTCTCTTCCCATTTATCTAGTGCCCTCCATGTCCTTATTCCAGTAATCAGTTCCCTTATGTGTGTTTTCAGCCCAATCGTTCTCCTCTCATCTAGATCTCGATCTGAGTAATGTAGCCTGTGGTTACCCTGTAATGCCTTGGTTCTTGACAGATCCACCATATATTTGCCTGCTAGTTCGACTAACTTCTCATGGACTGCTCTCGCTTTTCGTGTGATGTCCTTTGCCATATACAGTATTTCATCCTGTTCATACATTTCCATTCTTTCTAAAGGCAGGGTACCATCTACCATGTCATCCAGATCTGACCTTAAGCTGGAGACATCAAGTCTCTTGGCTTTTATCTCAGCTCGCAATATGTCTTTTGAAGGGGGCTCACTGGTCTCCCTACCATCCCAACTTCGAGCTCTGCGTTTGGGCTCAGGAGAATTAGTGGGTGGCCTCCCTTGCTCCCATCTCTCCAGGTCCCATGCTCGGCCATCCGATCTTGGAAGGTGATGGAACACGGGCCTGTTACCCCCTCTCTCTCTCTGCCCACTCTCTTCTTCTTCTCTCCTCTCACCGCACACCTCTCTGTTATTTTCCCTCTGGTCGCTACACTCCCTTTGCCTCGTATCGCTCAGTATCCGATACGATCCTTCCTGGTTCCCCATATTCCCTGGGCTGCCCCCATTTCTGTCATCACAGGGACTATGGTGCGACCTCTCACAACTCCCATTCTGTTCTCTGGTGCCAGGCACACAGTGTGGACACTTAAAGCTGTTCCTGTACTCTTGCGCTCTCCTCTCCCCTTCACTGAGTATTGGGCACGCCACCCCTCCACTCCCGGGGCCCCCGTTTTCCAGGTCTGTTCTACCTCCATTCCGGGCCCAATGGGTGACTCCCCTACTCCCTCTACAGTCCCACTCCGGGCTACTCTCTCCAGCCCCGCAGTGAGTCCGTGCTCGGCTGTCCTGACTTTCCCTTTCTGCTTCTGCAGCATTGATGCACTTTTGAGCCTTCACTGCCTCGTCCCACTGCTTCATGTACTCATTTAGCTCTTGGAAGGATTTTCGTCCAGATCCCCTCAGATCCATTGGCCATCTGGGGCCCCCAGGATCTCCTCCTGGGTCCCCTACTGTGTGCATCGGGGTGCTCCACTCTCTGGGTATCGGCATCTGACTTGGGGAATTAGTGGTATCGTTCCTCCTTGCCTGCTCTGCTCTTTCTCTGTCTTTCCGTTTCCGTTCTTCCCCTTTTGCTCTCTCTTGGTCATATATCGATATTATAGGACCTATGGTAACAGGTACCTGTAGTGCATCTGGTAATGGGTAGGATGTGGCGCTTTCCGTTTCCGGCGCTCTTTGCACCACAAACCTACCGACCACCTGTTGCACCTGACTAGGCTGGAGCAACTCTTTCTTTGGCTCAGGATCCCACTCTGAACTGGGAAGCGGTCTATGCTCTCCTGCATTGCCCCCCTTTGCTCCTTCAGTATTCTCGACCTCTCCCCCTGCTCTGTTATACGGGGGTGGCCGGTCTGTCAATAATCTGTTTATCAGGCTATCCTCTGTTTCGCTCTCATCATCTTCTTCTAGGGGACTTTTATTTACTGGCGCCTCTAATACTGGGTACAGTTTATTTATTTCCAAATTATGCACTCTCCATCTTTTAGCATCCGCATCCCACCTGGCATCCTGTACTGCCCTTACCGAGCGTTTCACCCTTTCTTGTCGTCTGTTCATATTCCTTTCATGCGCTGCCCTAAGCCATGCATCAAGGGCTTCAAACTGGGTTGGTCTAGGCAAGGGTCTCTTTGAGGTCATGACTGATTTCAATCGATGTAACACCTCTAATCTGAACGTCCCGTACTTCGGGAACGTCAGTTCCTCATTTCCTTCAGTAATCTTACTCCACTCTGATATCCAAAGGATCGTATGCAACCCAACGTTTACTGCCATGTAACGAGCTGGCGTACCCTCCGGCGGGGCTTCTTCCCCTTCATACGATCCCCGCTTCTCTTTCTTAAACAGCGCTTTCAACCATTTAAAACACTTCATAATTATGCGCACAAAATCCAGCCTCGCTACTCTGTTTACTTCCTGATGACAATCCACCAATCCTGTCGCGGCTTTTCTAGCTTGGCCTATCACAGCGCGGTTTTTCTCCTGTCGGCCAATCACGTCGCGACCCTGTGTGACGTGTTCGCTAGCTGGCCTATCACAGCGCGGTCTTTCTCCGGTCAGCCAATCACTGCGCGACACCACCTGACGTCTCTTTTCTCCGCTTCGCAGCAGCACCCCTCCTTTCTCAACTCGTCTCCCGGTTATGCATGCGTCCCATTCATACACTGAAAAATGACTACTTCCGACCAAGCGGTCACTTCTCTCGACTGTACGTCCACAGTCTATCTGTAATTGTCAACACAACTGACGAGATGTCTATCGTCTCTCTGATAGGTTGCTTACACACACAGTAACTTCCGACCAGCGTCCGTTACTCACGCACTCACTCTTACGTTCCCCCTATCTCGGTCTCTCGGGTGATCAATGGTACCTCATGACCCCCTTCACACTAGTTGACAATTACTCTGGGTGTCCGATACACCCGAACCACTTAAGCTCTCCTTGAACTTAAGATTTCCACCGGTTGCGCGCGCTCACAACCTGTTCCACAGTCACTCTACAGACATTCAACTCCGCCAGACATTACAACATAGATACAATACAAAACACCGCAATCTAACACGCATAACCCTTTATACTCACTCTCGACCGATACTGCTGCTTTTTCTGTCTCACGTCATCCGGATCTTCTTCGGCGGGTTGTTCTTCCGATCATCGATTTCTAGGGGCCTTGGGGTAAGCTAACCTGGCCTAGGTCACCGTCCTCAAGAAGGCAACCATCCTCTGCTACCAACTGAAAGGGCGAGATTTTGATCGATACCTTATCTCTATTGATCCAAACCTCGATCTGGTCGACTGAACCTTTGTTGCCTGTCTTGGAAGGAAACAGTACACCTATCTGCAAGCTAGTTCACCCAATAAAGGACTCTACTCTTAAAGATCACGGACAACTTCTAGGTTTCAAAAGTTTATTGTAAAGATATAATGAGCTGCAAATACAGACATCTCAGAATGAGATTCACGAGATACACAGGTCCAATTACATACATGTGCTCTCGAAAAGCCCTCAGACGAGCAACAGAAATCACTAACACAAGTTCTAAAAATAGTAAAGCTATCAGCATAGACGCATATCGCTCCTTCATTTAGATTGGAGGAAAACAAACACAGGTTAGGCGTCCCTACCCTGTTCTAGATGGTATCCCTACTTAACCAAATCCCAACCTAACAAAGGTGTCAGCAGTGAATGACCCCCAAGTGAAGTCACCCACTCTAAGTCTCTTGGTGAAAACCTAAAGTTCTCCAGTCATGACCCCTCACTGCCTACCCATCCGCTCTCTAAAGGGTCCTCAGGTCTCTGCTCTAACTCCACCCAGGGGTGCTGTCCCTAATACAAAACAGTCAACAACCTTTGAGACGCCCCTTGTGGAACGCCCCTCACGTGGTGCAACTTCAGGCTTTTTCCATGATGCTTTGTCTTGGGCCTCATGCGTTAGAGTTGACCTTGCTTCTCAGATTCTTCTCCGGCCCGCTGATACCCCTTAAACATTCCAGAACCCTCCTCCATGTCTGGGCCGTCTACTGAACAGACCTCTATTCATTCACTTATAATTGGATCCCCCCTTTCCTGTTGCAGACAGATATCTGCCGCCAAGAACCCAACTCTCATAGACTTCTAAAAAGGCTTGCAACATTTCTCAGCCCAGACATGTACGTGTAAATCAATGCTAAAACATTTCAGGCCTACAATATTTCACATTATGATTATAACATTCAACTTCTTCATTTAATTAAAGCATGTTAAAACTCTTATTCTATTATTTAGAAAACATTACTATAAATCATGGCCCATTAATGCAATGACCAAAAACGTTAAACAATCTGTGTCGTGAAAAGAAACACCTTCCCTTTTAGCTCCAGCTCTGGCCCTGTGGCCTACCACGTTCTGCGTTTTACCAAAGACCATCTTATATGTTAACAGCTACACGACATAGATTCAAAAATAATCACATCTAATAAAATCATATAATGTCACACATTTCTGTATTAGTTCCACTTCTACTTAAATCTCTATATTAGCTATACATTTAGAATATAATTTCAGATACTATTAGCACTCATGGCATTTCTCATCATGACTTGTGCTTACTATAGGTAAGTGTGAAGTACTCATACATTTATATCAGTTTGCGCTCTCTCACCCCCTAGGTGAGAGATACTCAAAGTACGGCCCAGAGGCCGCATGTGACCCTCTTGACCTTTAAGGCTCCTGTTTCACGATTCAACAATAACCTTGAGAAATAAGATGAATAAAGGAGCAAACCTTTATTTAAAGGTTAATTGAAGTTAATTAAAGGAAGTAACTATGTTATCCTGCACTGCCCATTTTTAGAAACACCTTTATTTTTAAAGATATCTTGTATCAAAAGTGTAAAAATATAAGGTCTCTTCAAAAGTCAAAAAGTATATTTCATGAACATGCAGAATCTTTTTACCTTAGTACATTACATTGGTCAGTGGTTTGAGAAGTCTTTTTTTAAAATCAGTAGTTTTCAAAAACAAATTTTACAAACATTCATGCTTCCCCCACCCTAACAATAATATCAATAGTGAACTAAGATGCAAGTCAGTTGTTAAGTGCACTCTTTGGACTGGGTTCCCATCATACATGAAAAATATTCTACTTTAGTAAATCAAACATAGAAGTTTTTCTACAATGCGCATCCAGAAGTCATGTATTTTGAAGTCCTTTCATATATTGTTATTAAGAAATAAGAGGTAGGATGGGACTTAACCCAGGCTTGCTAGTTTCGCATTCTGCCGTTCAGCCACTGGATGAATATGCTTCACTTCCCCCATAGCCACCCTCACCTCCTGCTCGACAGCTACCATGATGATATCAATGCGGCCCTCTGTCACATCACAGAAAAAACCTATTGGCCCCATTTGAAAATGTTTGTGAGTACCCATGCACTAGATGATTTCCTGAAAATGTCAACACTTTCAGTTAGTGACCTAGCTGAGACAAGCACCCAAGTCCTTAGGCTCCAAAGGCTGTAACTTAGTCACAGGACCACAACAGCCTTTTGAAGAAGCAAAAAGATCTGGCGAATGGAAGTCACAGTATTTGAAGAGGTAGGACTGACCTTCATTGATTTAGCAAGCTGATGTTTGCCATGATTTACAATTGCTTTTCCCATGCTGTTGGTTTACTGTAATCCAGGAGTTTTATCACTGGAAATGAGGTGTATTAGTGGGTGGTGTATTCATTTAATACTTAGGTGGCCAAAAGTTTTAAATGGTTGCACTTGCAATGATTATGCCAAGAAGGACACTTGGTCCAAAACTAGCAAGAGATAAGAGAGTGAGGTGCAGAAATTGATATATCTTCAGAAGTTAGGTATTTCTATTTCATATTTATATTTTTCAATTTATTTACTATGATGTTGAGCTCTGTCCATGTTTGCAACCTAGGAATGTGCAGAACTAAGTTAACCTGTATATTTGTGAAAAAGAAGTTCTTAAAAAAAGTCATTTTTTTCTCAAATCATGGAACTTGAATATTTCTAAATGGTGGTACCATACCCTCTTTCATCTCCAGACACATGCCCTCAACAGGCATGTGCTGGTGTCTTGTTCCCTCTAAAGTAAGCTTTGATTGTTGTTTGCCAGTTTTGCCCATAATGACTTGGTGCAGATCTTGCAGTGATAGATGAAATCAATTGTCAGGCCACTACCACTGGCAGGCTATCAAGACCAAGGATGTTATGTTATGTTAGCTGAATTTAAAAAGCACATTACTTCCCAGAGGCATCTAAGCGCTATTCAGTTCCGACTTCAAGTGTCAAACGACTGCAAAAAGTTACCATGACCTAAATAACCAGTTCTTTATATCTTTCCTGAAAGCAAGGAGAGTAGGTGCTGCTTTTATGCAGAGAGGAAGTATGTGCCATGCTTTGGATGCTTCACGCACAATGCTCTTTTTGCTCCATCATGCTTGTTTAAATCTTGGCAATGCTATTAGTTTTGAATTTGCTGAGCAAAGATTTCTGGTAGGGAGATCCTCACCAAGATCATGAAATGCCTTGTAAGCTAGACCTTAAAGGTGATTTTTGTTTAATAGGAAGTCAATGCAGATTTTTTAATTCTTGGGACACTGAGCAAAATGTAGGAATTTTCAATAAAAGTCTAGCTGCAGTGTTTTGCAGGACCTGCAGTTTGTTTGTATTGTACTTGTGAGTAGTCAGAAGCAGACTGTTGCAATAGGCTATTTTTGACAGGATTAAAGAGGTAACTAATGTCTTTTGCAAATTAGCAGGTATGGAAGGCAGAACATTTTAAATTATTCTAAGGGTGTTAAACGTGGATGAAGTAAGTTTATTTACATGATCTGAAAAATTGAGTTTATTGTCAATGATCACTCCTAAGCTACAAGCCTTTTCCACTGGAGGAGGGATAGGGTCCATGATAGCTGGTCAGGCTGATGGACCCCAAAATGACGATTGTGGTCCAAAGAGGAGAACTTCTGTTTTTTCTGTGTTTAATTTAAGTGAGACCAGCAGTTGTCACTACCACTATCATTGCTCTTTAACCAGAGGCTCATATTGACTAAAGTTATACTTTGGTTCTGAGATGAGTGCCTGCCTTACTTTTGTGACTTTTCACCACCAATAAATTAGTGGACAAGAAGGCTACGGGGCATAGGATTCAAGCCTGTGGCGTGTCTCTGCTAGGCTCTCCCGTGCAGCACATAACATGAAAGACTGCAGAAGTATTTGAAAGATTAACCTGAACTTAAACAACACAATAAGCACTCCTAGCTAAGTCCTAATCAAGAATGCCAACATTTAAAGAAATTGATCATCCAAAAGATGTATATCAACACTTTTATTCTGTCCATCCCCATGTGGGGCAGACGATGAAACATATTAATATGACCATCTGTGAGTAGAAGTGAATACAGAACCTGTTGGGTCAGGTGACAAACTGGTATGGAGCTTGAACTTGGAACCTTTGGCAGGAGGCCACACATTTGGTTACAGAAGTGTGGCCCGCTGCAGGAGAGCAGAAGAGGGAGCCATACTGGGAGATCAGGCCCACAGAGAGATACCTGGGCTTTGGGGATTTCGAGGGGAGGGTGGTGCTAGGGGCACCACAGGCACTCTGGAAAATTGGGCAGGCATGCTAACCACCCGTGCTGAAGAACAAATCAAATACACAACCAGACCCCAACTAAAGGGGGGAAGAAGAAGGGCCAGGAGGCCCAAAGAGGAGACCTGAACATTGTAGCATGCAGTGACTATGCCCAGAGGACAGCAGATCAAATTTACAATGCGCACTAAATCAGAACAAGACTTTAATAATTAAAGACTTAGAATAAGTAAACCAAGAGCACCTCTGTAATTTAAATGCTCAAAATAACTATCTGAAGAAGACGTAAAACATATCAGAGTCACAAAATTAAATTATTAAAATACATCAGAGACAAAACTGCAGAGCAATTTAATCTCACAAGACCACAGAGAAACTCTAATAATTAATTAAAGAAATGGAGGAAATAATCAATAACATGACCCCCTTCCACAGGACGAATGGAGATAGTCTTTCAACAGAAAACACAATTGCGTTATTAAAACACAAAACGCTAATGATAATAAAAGCCTTCTTTAATCTTATCAATGGTGGATGTAGGAGAGTAGGATCTACTTCTTATAGTCACGCTCACTTTTTGTTGATGTTTCACTGTTTTCAACTTAGACTGACTGGGATCCTGCTATCCAGGACCGCAGTCAAGCTGCTTTCTCCTCCAAATTGATTGCATGTACTTTAGGTACACTCCAGATTGGATTCTGGGGTACCCTTTAAGTCCCTAGTAGATGGTATACTATGTACCCAGGGCATAGTTACTCCAGAGTCCTCCCAGGAGCTGCAGCATGTATTGTGCCACCCCTGAGAGACCATTCAAACTGACACCACAGGTCTGCTACTGCAGCCTGTGTAAGGTAGTGCATGCACCCCTTACTTAGATATAGGTTTACTATACTACTGGGTTTTATGGGAGAGGGTGCCCATGCATGAGCAGAGCCCTCTGCAGCCTTCGGAACCTATTCTTCAGTGTTGTTTGTGATGCAGCCAACCATATATATTTAAGTGCATTATAGCCTTGCGATGAATGCTAACTTTAAAACAGCTGCATGGAAACATGTCTTGTTTGGTGTCAAACACCTTGGAATCATACCTCCCCTCCAGTAACTGGCTGGGGAGGTTTGATTCCACCCTCCTAAAGGGACATATGCGACACACCAGTACACCCGGTACCAGCTTTTTTTACCTGGGCATTGCAAAATGGATGCTGCAAGCCACAGACACGAGTCTGCCCTCCTGCTGCTGAGCCAAGCTCAAGCAGGGGAAGGCTTGACAATAACTTACCTGTCATAGGGAGGTGTGACCACCTCCCAGACAGGATTTTGTGTATTGGGGCTGGGTGGGTGCACTGTGAAAGTGTTTGAAGTCTGCACTGGGGACACATTTGGTGTCCCTCTGCATAGTCCAGTTCAATCTGGTTGCAGGAGCCATTCGAAACTGGACAAAGGACATGGTTGTAACCACCCCTCTGTCCTGACCCTCCCATAGGTTGGTCCCCATAGTTTGTCTAACACCTTCATTGGGTATAAAGTAGGAACCCTGACTACAGGACTTTAGATTTTACCAGGACTAAACTCTGCAAGGACAAACCAAGTACTTCAATGATCGACACTATGCTGGATAGAATCTCCCGTGGAGTAAAGGAGTTACTCCCCTGCGTTGCAGGCACCTTTAACACGTCTGACTGGTTTGCATCTCCCTAGCTCCTGAGGACTCCAAAGATTTCTGCAATACAGGAGGTGAGCGTCTCTGAGGTTGACCTGCCCTCTCAGCAATTCTATGACCAGTATCCCTCATGGGTATAGTGCAACCCGAACCCCTGTGCACCGTGTACTTTTGCAGCAGCACATGCTTTTTGGCGATCCCTGAGGCTGTGCTTTGGGCTACGTGTATTCCTGTCCCCGAGCAGTAATTGCACCAAAGAATTCCAGCCTACACTCCACGAGTGTTCTGTGGGCTGGTATTTCGTGATTCAGCTTGAGGTTCCTTCACGATTCCTGGTCTGTTGGCCTGTGGGTCCCTGTGAAGGTACTTTGACTACTTTTGGGCTTTTCTGGTTGCTCCAGACATGCCCTGACTCCCCATAGCTTGGAGAGTCTCCTGGATCTTGCCAGTCTACACCGTGCCAGCTTTTCTCTGAGCTTGTGGGTTGCATTTGCCAAGGCTTGTTGGTGTTCAATCTGGACAATGACCCCTCAGCACTCGACATCCTTTGTGGGACAGCTCTCCTAGTCTCCTCCAGACTTTGGACATTGTCAACATCTCCTGTTCCCGGTGGCTGCAGAGTCAAGCTCCCCGTCATCTCACCTGAAGCACCCGACATTGGTGGGCAATCGTCTACCGAGTCCCTGGTCACCCTGAAGTAACCAAGACTCTGTCCCCTCTGCTTTCAAGTTTTTCTCACGTCGGATCCAGGTTTGGATTCCACCGGACACTTTTCATCTTCCCAGCAGCAGCACTTCTTTGAGTCACGCCATTCAAAGCGACGAAGGTTACCGACATCAATTGACACCTATGCACCCGGCTCCCCTGGGATAGGTAACACGGTTACTCCCATGATCACAAGGGTGCTGGTCTTAGAACCTTCTATGTTCCAAAGGGTTTGCTTGAAGTCCTCTCTGAAGTGTCCTTAATCTTTAATCTTCCAACTGCGTCTTTCCCACAGAGTTTTAAAGAGCTTGCTTCTGTGTTCTCACACTGCACCGTCCTCCGTAGGTCCCCTGTGTCACTACTGTGGGTGGTTCCTTGGGGTCCCAGTGATTCTACGTGCTCTAGGCACTGTGTCTAGTTAAGTCGTGGTTGTTATACCACTTTCTTAGTATATGGTTTGGTCTCCCCTTGGCAGGGACATCTTAAGGATTTTGGGGGCCCTGGGCCAAACATATTTTGGGGGCCCCTGTTCAGAATAGCTTAGAATTGATGATGCAATTTGAGCCCCTGTTTCCCACGCAGTTTCCGCTTCCTTAGCAATCCAGTTTGCATCATAGATATTAGCCTATATATTCCCGATGTAAACGGACACGTGCAGATGACAGAGGTGGGATTTAGTGTTTCCTTCCCAGCTACTAGGTTTTTAAATACATTTAAAATTGGATATGTGTGGCTGAATTACTTTGTGCTTCTTTGACAATTGCTCCTACCTACGCGCACTTGCACTTTACTTGATTCTGCTTGCCTATACCTCCTTAGCTGCTCCGATTCGCATCTCTCTTTTCCTCTAGTCCTGGTCCACCGGGGTTGATATGCTGATTGCGCGGAGGGCTGGGGCTACTATTGGGCTCCTCACTTCCACCCATGCAGTTTTCACTTCCTCAGCTGCGTTAGCGATCCAGTTTGCATCATAGACATTAGCCTATATATTCCCAATGCAAACGCGTGCGCCAAAGGCAAGCCTGTCAGCGGCAGTCAGCATCCCTGAGGTGTTCAGCGCCAGCCATGCTGCCCAGTTCCCCTCCGGTGAGTTTCTTCCGCTATATTACAATAGGGAAAAACTGCTTAGCCTTAGGTGACTACCATTATGTCAGTAAACAGCGGCTAATCCGAGCTTGGCGGTAGACTTTCAATGCAATAAATGCAACTGGTGTCTCCTTCAGCCCAGGAAACTCGCACTCAAGATCCTCCCACGCAACAATAAGTGTAAAAACAATAAGAAAACAGAGGACTTAAAGGCCATCCTTTTATATTGTCGCTCTTTGCAAAAGCATGAACCACACATTTATGACCTACTTTTAGATGAAGAGCTTGATGTTTTATTTCTCACTGAGATCTCGCTGTCTGAAGCCTCCAACCCTACTGTCACCTCGGCCATCCCTACGGGTTATAAAATCATTAGAAGGATGACCAAGTGGGAAGTGGGGCGGTGTTGCCATAATTTAAAAATAAAAACTAGACTGCTCTCCCATCCCGATGGAAAACATTGAGGACGCAGAGTCCTTAGGCTTCCGCTGTACCTTATTCCCCCATCATAGCATAGCTGATTTTCTGAATTACAGACCGCCCGGTTCAATTGCAAATTTTATTTCTACGCTCAATACATCCGCCAGCTCCCTAGCATTAAAATACAATAACTGCTTTATTCTGGGAGATTTCAATATACATATGGGCAATGGAAAAGACCCTCAAACAATTTCCTTGCTGAAAACGCTGCAGGCCTGCAACATGTTTCCATCTATTTCGTCAGTCACCCATGAAAAGGGACATACCCTAGACCAAATCTTTCACAACTTTGACATATCAGTAAGCCTACCTCTTCCCATTACCTGGTCTGACCACCTCCTATTAAAATTCGTTATTCCCAACTCTGCCACAGCCACTCGGGCTAACGTCGGGCAGAGTGTCCCTAATTACAGGACGTTCCATAAAATATCCATTCCGATGTCAGCAGACGCCCTCGGTCGTTCCTCACCGGAACTGTCTGGCTGCCCGGACTCAGACGCCCTATCAATAGATTCATGACTTCGAATCAACATTGGCGCAGCGGTACTGGTTGTTTTCCACACCTTACAGAGGTTGGCCCCACCAGCTCCATGGTTTAATGATTCCCTCAGATCTAGAAAAAGAAATTGTAGAAAAATTGAACGGAAATGGCGTAAATCCTATCTACCTTAGAACAGGCAGGTGTATAAAGACACCTTAAAAGCTCATTACATTCTCGTGAAGTAAGCCAAGAGACAACTTCTTTCAAACCAAGATAGAAAATGCCCAAGGAAATCTTTAGCATAGTAAAATCCTTTAACGCCCCAAAAGCTGGCACAAAGGAAGGGCCATGCACGGAAAAATGGTCTAAGCAAATAGCTCAATTCTTCCACAAAAGATCTCCATGATCCAACAAGCCTTCACTAACATCTCCGAGGAAGAACTGACCTTCTACCTTAGTTCTAATAGCAAATTTCACCTCTTGGATCCTCCATCTTTACTAGCTTTCCCTAAATTTCAGCTTGAAAAGTGACTGACCCTTCTTCAAAGCATTAAGTTTGGCTCTCCTACCCACCCATGTCCAGCAAATATCCTGAGCCTATTAGCTCCCACCATAAACCCCACAGTAAACCAGCTCTTTAATGCTTCCCTCTCCTCATGCAATATTCCAAAATTATGGAAGAATGCTAAGATTCTTCCACTGATAAAAAAGGCTAACGCCAAACTGATGGACCCTGCCAGCTACAGGCCAATCTCCCTTCTTCCGACTCTCTCCAAAGTATTAGAGAAGCATGTAAACAAGGCCCTCCAAAACACATTGAAGATGGGAAGATCCTTCAAGAGTCCCAATCCGGATTTAAGGCTGAGTACAGTACAGAGTCCGCTCTACTGGAAGTGACTGATTTTCTCAAGGGTAAGCTGGACCAGGAAGGCAAGGCTGTTCTGATACTGCTCGATCTGTCGGCCGCCTTTGATACGGTCCCACATGAGAGGCTCCTGAAGAGATTTGCTAACATCGGGCTGGGGGGACAGCCTTAACATTGATGTCATCCTTCTTGGCAAATAGATCTCAGGACATCTGGCTCCCGCCTTTCTCATCCCCGTTTCCAGCCACAAATGTAGGTGTCCCTCAGGGCTCCATTCTCAGTCCTACCCTTTTTCATAAATAAATATATATATTTCTTCATTGGAGGGGTGCTGTTTGGATGTTTTTGCACGCTGCCAGTGGCGTGCTTGGGAGGCCCTCGTTCTGCATGAAGGCCGGAGGTTAGCTGGTCCAGCTCACGCTGTTCTTCTCACTTTACCAAGGATTTGGTTAGTCCGGCCCACCTCGGAGGACAGACGAGGGACATGGCTTCTGCCAAGAGCAGTTCGTGACTGCACGAAGTGATGGGAATCACGGTATCTCGTCGCAAGGCCCGCCTGATGCCTGTCTGAGGGGCTGGAACGATCAAAGGGACCCAAGGAGGCAAAAGGACATGCTAACAAATAGGGGTGCAATCATTTGAACTCTGCACTTTTTACCCCTGCAACTGAGACTATTTTGGTCTTTTATTTTTCTCCCCCCAGCAAAACCAGTCCCGGGATAGAGAACTCTGGTACATGTAGTTGTTCATCGAACTACAGTGGGTGTGCTGACATGTGGCCACGGGGATGGGCTCCCCGACCAATGGGAGTGCAGCAGGAGGTATATGCAGGTGTGGGACTAACAACACGGTATTTGAATAGGCATCTGAGGAAGGCGCTTGTTGCGCCGAAATGCATCATGCGCCGAAATGCATCATGCCGCATTGTCCTAAATAAAGCCTCCAACCGGTTTCCCCTGTGTGGCCTCTCCCCTTTCTTCATTGGAGGGGTGCTGTTACATGTGAAAAAGGAACCGCCCTTGACGGGGCAATGATTAGGTCTTGACTCACATAGGAATTTAACTGGCTTAAGATCAATCAGCTGAAATGCAATCTTGACAAAACTGAAGTGGTTTTCTTTGGTAATCCAGAAACGTGTAACTGGTGCTCTTGGTGGCCCAAAAATCTGCCTCCCCCACCCGCGCAAAAGGAAAAAATTAAAAACTTAGGAATTGTCATAGACAAGACACTCTCCATGCGCTTTCAAATAAAAAATCTAACTGGTGCTTGCATTGGCATACTCCGGATGCTCACAAAAATTCCTGCCACTGTTACCGCTTGAGATCAGAAAGATCGTGGTGCAGGCTTTGGTGACATCAACGCTTAACTATATCAACAGCTTGTACCTCGGTCTTCCCAAATCCCTTATCCAGCACCTAAAAGTGGTACAAAACGTGGGGGCCGGAGCCCTCCTGAGGCCTAAACCCAGCTCTAGTATGACCCCTATTCTTAAGTCTGCACACTGGCTCCGCATAAAAAAACAGATCGACTTCAAAGCAATGACCATCTTCTTTAAAGCTTTCCACGGCTTAAGAGCCGGCTACCTAAATAAGCGCGTCTATCGCTACACAACATCTAGACCCCGGAGATCTTCCAATGTCAACCTAGCCATCGTGCCTAAAATATGCCGTGCCCACATTGGAGGCAGATCCCTTGGATTTCTAGGCGAAAAATTGTGGAATAGACTCCCTGAGTCTCTGAGACTAACCACAGACCTACTCTCTTTCAGGAAGAACTTAAAAAAATAGCTTTTTTATAACGGTTTGGTCTTTTACGCAGGTTTTCCTCCCGCTGTCACGCGCCAGGACACTCTAGTCTGAGTAGCTGTGCGCTGTATTAAATACACTATTCCATTTCATTAGGTCTCTGACAGTGCAAAGGAACACTTGTCTAAATTCTAAGGGACATATTTATGAGGCCTTGATTCACTTTTATGCCGCCAGTGTGTCACTTTTTGTGACTCACCAGCAGCGTAAAGAAATGTGCCATGTTGTGCCTTATTTACAAAGTGATGCATCTAGGCAGATGTGTCACTTTGTAAACCCCGGCACCACATTGTACCTGTACCGGATATAACGTATGCAGGGTGGGTGTACCCCCGCAAAAAGCCTATTAGAAGTGGTGCATTGAAATCTATGTGAACTCAGTGTGCCACTTCTAGGACGCAATTGCGTCAATATCGTATACCTGCCTCACAGCAGGCATAAGACTGATGCAGGCCCTTTCACATGGGGCTTACCCCATGTAAAAGGACACATTGCTGGAGTTGCGTCTTTGTTCAGATACACCCCAGCGATGCATCACTTTTGCACCTACAGATACGTCAGAAATACTAACATATCTGTAACTCCTTGCGACATGATGCATCATACAGTAAATATGACGCATCCATCACGTCACAAGGAGGGCGCACTAAGAAGTGACGCATTCCTGTTATCACACAGCGATGCATCGCTTCTCATAAATAAGGCCCTAAATGTGTTTAGATCTAATATTCAGGGATAGTCACGTATGTTTTCAATATTGTAACACAGCAGCAGCTCACCAATATTACTGCAAATAATCTCTGTGACACCCTCCCATTTCTTATACGTTAGGCCTTGTTTTGAGCTCAAAGAAACTTTTTTAATGTACATTCCATGAAACATAAAAACAGCATTTATCTGCAAAATGGCTATACTAGACTCACACATAAAAAATAAATTAAAGAAAACAGTACTTAAAACAATCTGTTTAAGAAATATTCAAGGTCATTGGGGAAAATTTCTGGAGAACGGAGCTGACTCTGTCAGGAGACCCCCTGAAAGGCTGGGGCCCTGGGCCAGAGCCCACTTTGCCCATGCATTAAAACGTCTCTGCCCCTTGGAGCCCACTGTGTATTATGCTATTTACCGTCATTCTAGTGATTTAATATTGTGTACTTTGTGCTCTAATCTCATAAAGAGGTTAGTAGAGAGTGTTTAGTAATAAATACTTATACTTTATATATATCTTGTGTGGTTCTCCTTTCATTTGGTTATTTAAGAGGTTCCAATCTGGTAAAACAAGCTGCTTTAGATTCCTTTGAGACTTAGCCTGAAGGCGGCTCTCCACAGCTACCACTAGAATAGCTTTCTTTAAAGGTTGTCTTTGACCTAATCATCAATAAGGGTTATTTGGACAGGTGCAAGGTACCCACTTTAAATAGTGGACATCATATACCGGGCCGACTTATCACATTGGTGTGCAGCAGTTGGGATTCAAGCTTGCTATTGTTTTACTAGATAATTTCATTGAATAATTAACTGAAAACCACTAAAGGTATTTAGGTACATATAAATCAATACTAGAAAACGTAAGTTCCACTGAACTTGGCATTGGGTAGTCAAGGGTCTAGCATGCCCTTTCTCCAACTCAAGAGAGTTTGGTTCCCAAGGTAGGTGCCTACACCACATAACACTAGTATGTCCTCTAAAGGGGAAGCTAGTGGCTCTCTGCATACTAGGTATGACCTGATCTCATTCCAAGAATTGAGAGACATGTGTGCATCCAGGAAGCTGAGGACAGGGAGAGGACCCAGCACTCAACGCCTATTAGAAATCTTAATGCTAGATGATCTTAGAAAGACTCCAGGGTCTGATAAATTAGGAGAAGGGGCTGGGGCAGTGAATGAAGATAGAGCTGGAAGTGAACAACATCTCTATGATCTGGACTCACCCACTGGTCAGGATGATCAAGATGATTCTAACCTGGACAATCTAATTTTGCCCATTGGTGGAGGAGAAGGCCTTGGGGCGCTCTCTTTACTCCCCCAGGTAGGGTTCAAAGTTTACCTAGAAGGTCTAGATCTCCCTCCAGGGAATCTAATCATTCAGGTACTTCTATAGGAACCTCTGCTTCTCACAAAAGAGAATCCTCCTTTGAAAAGAAGTGCCAACTGCTTGAGTTTGAAAGAGCTAAGCTCAGAATCAAGAGAGAGTAATTGGCCTTAGATAGGGAAACCCTAGAGCTCCAGAAAGCTTCTAGAAGGATGGGGCTACAGCGCTATGGTGGCAGCAACAGTGTCTCTAGAACTAGAGAGTATTCTCATGATCATAGGCATCTGAACAAGATAGCCTCTCCCTATCACAGTGGGGATGACATCCACAAATGGACAACTGCATTAGAGAGGGCCTGTAAAGTACAGAGGGTCCCTCAAGAGCAGTGGGCAGCTATCTTGTGCTTCTCCTTTGCAGACAAAGGTAGAGACAAGCTCCTCACTGTAAGAGAAGAGGATGCTGATAATTACAAAGTCTTGAAGAGTGCTCTCATTGATGGGTCTGGCGTAACCACTGAACAATACAGGATTAAGTTCAGAGACACCCAGAAAGAACATACTCAGGACTGGGTTGACTTTGTAGATTGTGCTACTAAGGCTCTGGATGGCTGGTTACTTGGCAGTAAAGTGTGTGATTTTGAAGGATTGTACAATTTAATTATGAGGGAGCAGATCCTTAATTATTGTCAAAACCAGTTGTTGCATCAGTACCTGGTGGACTCTGATCTGACCTCTACCCAAGAATTGGGAAAGTAGGCAGACAAATGGGTCAGAACCAGGGTGAAGCAGAAAGCTCAGAACCAAGATGGTGACTCTAAGAAGCAGGATTATTAAACCACAGATAAGGGTGGGGAGAAAGGTAAAGACCAGAAGTCTTCACAAGGGCCCGAAAAATCTTCATCTAGTGGGGAGTCACAATCTAACAAGAATAAAGGCAAGAAAAAACCTTGGTGTAACATCTGTAAACAGAAGACACATTGGAAAAATGATTGTGCCAAGGCCAAGGAATCTACTCCAGCCACCACTGCCCCTAAGGCTGTTCCCCCTAGTTCAGTCCAAAGTGGTAGTACTCAGAATAGGGGTGTAGAAGGGTTGATCCTGGGATCTAAGATGGACTCTGGCCTAATCAGAACTCCAACTCAGGCTGTAATAATCTGTGATGGAAGCATGGATATTGCCTTCTTATTTGTCATTCTCAGTAATCTGGGCAAATTTAGACAACAACCATTGATTAATGGCAAGGAGGCGATGACATTTAGGGACACAGGTGCAAGTGTCACCATGATGACAAAAGTTCTTGTGATCCCTGAGCAAATCATATTTGGTGAGATGTACCAGGTGACCAATGCAAGCAATGTCAGGACAGACCATTCCTTGGCAGTTGTGAATTTCACCTGGGATGGGGTAACTGGCCCTAAGAAGGTTGTGGTAAGTGCAGACCTTCCTGTGGAATGCTTGTCGGGCAATGATTTAGAAACTTCAGCTTGGGCTGAAGTGGAGCTCAGCACTCATGCAGAAATGTTGGGCATCCCTGCAGATGTGTTTGCTATGACTAGGTCACAGGCAAAAATGTCTTCCACTGAACAGGCCCTGGATCCTGGAATAACGGACCAGGTGCCTTCCAAGAGAAGGAGCAGTAGGGGTAAGGCAATGTCTTCACCCCTGCCTCAGAGTAAAGATCAGACTCTTGAGAGAGATGATCTAAGTCCTGAAGAAGGAACTGTCCCAGAAAAGCTTGAGCCTGATCAGGTTGTGTTCCTGTGGACAGGGGACTCTTGCAGGGCAGGTCCATTAGCAGCTGGGCTACCCCTCTCTTGAACCCCTCAGACAGCATGCTGCCGAGGCTGCTGGGAGTGCTAGTGGGTCCCATAGGATCTACTGGGATGATGGACTCTTATACTCAGAGAGTAGAGACCCCAAGCCTGGTGCTACCAGAAGGTTGGTTATACCTCTGAAGTTTAGGGACTTCCTATTGACACTGGCACATGATATCCCATTAGCAGGACCCTTGGGCCAAAACAAGACTTGGGACAGACTTGTTCCTCACTTTCATTGGCCACACATGTCAGAGGACACAAAGGAGTTTTGTTGCTACTGTGTCACTTGCCAAGCCAGTGGTAAGGCAGGTAGTACTAAAAAGGCCCACCTGATAACACTACCTGTGGTGGGGTTTCCCTTTGAGAGGATTGGGATTGACATTGTTGGTCCCATGGATCCTCAAACTGCATATGGGCACAGATTTATACTAGTGGTGGTGGACCATGCCACTAGGTATCCAGAGGCAATCCCTCGTAGGACAACCACAGCTCCTGTTGTGGCTAGACCCCTCCTGGGTATCTATTCCCAAGTGGGTTTTCCTTTAGAGGAGGTATCAGACAGAGATGCAAACTTTATGTCTGGGTACTTGACTGCTATGTGGAAGAAATTACAAATTTACCACCCCATATCACCCACAATGCAATGGGTTAGTTGAAAGGTTCAACAAAACCCCAAAGGGAATTCTTAAAGTTCTCCCTGAAAAGCTCAGGCGTAGATGGGACATACATTTGCCCTGCCTTCTCTTTGCCTACAGAGAGGTTCCTCAGAAGGGGGTTGGTTACCACCCTTTTGAACTTCTGTTTTGACATCCAGTTAGGGGTACTTTATGTCTAGTGAAGGAGGTATGGGAGTTACCTCTCAAATCCCCTAAACATTATATTGTGGACTATATACTTGGTCTCCACTCCAGTATGGCTAAGTGCACGAAGAAGGCCTAGCCAGGAATTGCAAAACGACTGGCATGACCAAAAGGCTGTGTTGACTGTTAATCAGCCAGGACAGAAAATATGGGTGTTGGAGCCTGTAGCCCCAGCAGCCCTCCAAGACAAATGGACACATACCATCATTGAGCATTAGGTAGAGGTTACCTACCTGGTGGAACTTGGAACACCCGGGAGCCCCCATAGGTTTGGGGCTTAGACACGCCCCAATTCTCAGTGATGTCACTCTTAAAGGTGTCAATTGGGCAAGGCACTTTCACCAAGCTGCACGCATACCAGATTACGTGTGTACAAGCCAGAACAAGAGATGATGTAAATGGTGTGCATCCCACCTCCATGACTGTTTACGTAGTAATGATTGCCCAGCCTAGGGATTGCACCCGCCGGATGGAAAAAAACCTCAAAAATTATAATGCAATTCCCCACAAGATTGTTGGAACATCTAGGTTCGTCTTTGAAGTCAGTGTTAATTAGTGAAGGAAATGAACTTTGAAGTCTGTCATGGTGTATATAATGACATTATGTCTGCATTACTTGTGGATATTGTGACTGTTAAGTTGAGTTGTGTTGATTATACTGCATTATGGGATATGTAGTATTTACCCCATGAATAACTTCTGTAGTCAACCTTGATGGAGAGAAAGGCAGAACAGCTGACTGATCGGGCGGGATTTAAAAACGCAAGGGAGTTTGGGAGATATAATGATTTCTGTTAATGAAGTGAAAGACGGGTCGTTTTTAAACGTTTTGCGGCAGGTACAAGTGTATTCACAAATGATAATGAATAATGCTGGCTTACTTAATGTTGCAAAATAGAAAGTGATTGCAAACGTGTGAAGCATAGGGAGAGATAAAAGCTGTGGGGATACTTAGAAGTGGAACACGTAGCTCTACCGCCATGAGAGATTAACGGTTGCCTGACTAGGAGTGGGAGGGAGAGACACGATTCTGGAAAAATATTTTATTGATAATGATGGGAGGTTGACAGAAACGTGACTGGGGGAGTGTTCCAGGGTAATACAAAATTGGACTTGTAAAGAAACAGTAATGTTGGTAAATTAAACATGACATTGTAAAATAGTAATCAAACATGATTTAACAGGTGACCGTCCTGACTCACTCAGAAGCGGTCGCTCCACCACGCTCCCTGGCCACTTAAGTATCAGTGCTTCGTTTGCTCTCATCGCGCATTGCTTGTTTTTTTTGCATTTCCTGTGTTTATTGCAAAATCGTAAGCGGCGCTTTTAATCTCATATCCTCTCTGCTTGATCTGAATCGCAGCGCCTCATTGCGATCAGTGCTCACTGTTATAATTTCATGTGCTGTGACTGTATAAAATCGTAAGCTTAGCTTTGTAGAACATATTCCTCAGTGCTTCAATATAGTCATAGCGCTTCATTGCTCCCAGTGCTCATTGCTGTAACTATAATCTCTGTGCGCCTGGAATCAATCACACTGCCCTATTGCCCATTTACATCACTGTTTGGCTCGCACCGATCGGTATATTACTTTTTGAACGATCTTGCCGGTACCACTACTGCCCATAGCGTCACTCCGCACCCAATATCGTCCTGCTTTGGTGTTTGTTTATTTTGCGGCCATTTTGCTGTTTGTTGTTCTGCCTCCTGGCCCGTCTGTACACGCTGCCCCCCGCCTCCCAGCTGACCCTCCCTCGCCCCTCCCCCTCCACTATCCACATATGACAGATGCATTTCCGCGCAGCGTTCATGCGCAGTGGTCGCGCCCCAAAGGCGCGCCAAAGGTAAGCCCGTCTATGCCAGTCTGCGCCTGGACCGTGCCCAGCGCCAGACCCTCTGGCCCCCGCAAACCGCAATCCTCCCGCATAACGTACGACACCGCCACCCTCCTAGCCCTCAACCCCGGACGCACATCACAATGCTACGATGCTGCCCCAGGACGTACCCACGGCCCCTTCGCCTGCTGTGGAAAAGTCAGCCCATAACGCACCTGATGCCCAGGCTGCTGGCGCAGGACGCCGCTTAGTTCCCATCTTGAACAATTACCAAATAAAGAGACGGGCGCTGGAAGCAGGAAAACAAGAACAGAGTTTTATTTCTCATGAGGAGAGCCTGTCATTTCGGACACTCGCATAGTGTCTTCAGGAGGTGCTCTCTCCTTCCTACCCACACACCACCCACCACACTCAGTTTCTCTCAGGCTTCGTCTTTTATACACATGTTTATGATGCACAAACATTCCTTATTACAATAAAGACGCTTTGAAGTAGGAAAAGGCATGCTTGGAATCCCAGCTTCAGGCCTATTCCCATACCAGTCGTTCAGATGTCATCCTCCCCTCCTGAATGTAACAAGAGATTGTGATCTCTCAGCCGGACATTCCTACAGGACACGAGGGCAGGAGGGGATGATCAGATCAAAGGTTGGGCAGGCGATAAGATCGGGGACTTCGGCTGGTGTATCATGGTTTTGTTATGCTGGGCAGGAAAAAAGGGGTGGGTGTACATCCACGAGGCTAGGTCTTAGGACTTGGGACCGGGTCGAAAGGCCAAGTGCAGCTGGGGGGGGGGGGCGGGCTCGTCAGCTGAGGGGAAGGGTGTTCTTGGGAGGAAATGGGGGGTGTGGGTCAAGCAGGAGGGTTACTTCTAGGGCAGGGTCACGCAGAGGGAGAGGGTTTTATGGCCGATGCATGAGCAGTGCGCGCGGGGAGGGTTGTCGGGAACAAACGGGCAGAGAAGCTATGGTGCCTAAAATGGCTGTCGTGTACGTGTGTGCATGGGTCTATGCTGGCGGGATAACACAGTCAGTGTTTAGCGATATCCGTTCTGCTTACAACAAGGGGTACAGTGAACAGAAATGAACGCCGCTTATGTGCATATACATTGCCATTTTCAACAGTCGCAGCTTTTTTTCATAAGCTAGTTCATTTCTATACAGTCGATACGATTGGCGGAATGCGGTACATATGATTTTACATTTGTTGGGTTATTCATACAAGTCTAGAGATCGGCATAATACTTAGTCGGGGTCAATCAAGAAAAAGGTTCCGACACATTATAGAATCAGGTTCTGACTTTCTCTCCGGTGACATCAAAATACAGTAAAAAGTGCTCTGATACCATCGGGTCTTGTCAGTGCTATAAGAGACTTTTGGAAAACTAAATACATGAGTGACCGATGAAACATTTTTGAAAGAAATACAAAAAATGGCTGAGGGAGGAATTCAGTTTGATACAAGCAATTAGTCAAGGGGTGGGCAGAAAGTTCAGGAAGTGGGGGTCTTCGTCACAGTGTCTTTTTAACAGCAAGCCATCACTGGTAGGCTCTGGTAGTCCGTCTTCTTTCGTTGGCGCTGTTGAGCACCGGCGGTGGAGCTATAGGTCCAGCTCGGATTCATCCTTACGCGTTGCAGGGTGCGATCAGTCCTCTGCTGTTAGATCACAGTCCTGTTTCCTAACTGATCTTCTTAGGGGTGCCTCATGCTGGGCACCTGCGTGTCTTTCTTCTTCCGTATTCTATCTAAATGCTGCTCTTCTTTTCTGAGTCAAAAGTTATGCGAAAAGGGTGATGTTGTTGAATAATCAAGGGAAGAGAGGGCGGAGTGGGATCAGATCATTGAACACACCAAGGGACCAAAGGAGCAAAGGACGACGAGCAGGCAGGCCCATCAGTCGGGCTCAAAAAGGGACGGGGACTTCAGGCACGAGTGGGTCAGCAAATCGAGGGCTTCAAGGCAGCCCTTCATTCCTTCTTCTGCCGAGTTTGATAGTGGCGCCTCGTCCCGCGTCTCGTTGCTCTGCGACTCCACCTTTGGTTGAGGTCACACGTGCGTCATGATCTGTGGCCAGGCTGTGCGTCACGTCCAGCTCCTCTCCTCCGGTGATTGTATCTTTGAATGGGTACAAAACAAGTTTTAGAAAAACTGGCAGGAGAAGACGTTTATACATCTCAATTCCGTCCCCAATCCTAAGTAGGTGGGGGATATGTTCATCAGTCACAGTCAGAAGTCATCACTTATGGAGTATGTAGGAGGGCATTTCCACTGAATTCGTAAGCCTATTTGGCGTTCATTCGTGACGTACGTGGAGAGAAATCGGACTCCTATCGACAGTGTATTATATCAAACTCGAAATCGAGTCCTTAGGTAGAGACTCGACCCTTTTTTTAACCCTAGTACTGACAATCTTACATTTCCCTTCGGGGTCGACTAACTCTTGCAAGCAGGGGGGTTATCATCATGAGAGGGGGGCAGAGGTTAAACATGCTTTTCTTGGGGAGCGACGGTTAATCAAGGTCATCAATTACGCTTCGGGGATAGCTGATATGGAGCTGGGGTCAATCGGGAGAAGCGAGGACGCTTTGGACAGGGAGCTGGGGTCAATCGGGAGAAGCGAGGACGCTTTGGACAGGGAGCTGGGGTCAATCGGGAGAAGCGAGGACGCTTTGGACATCCGCACTCAAGTGCAGAGGGGTGAGGCAATCTGGGCATTGGGGATTGCATTTCTAATGAACTGAAAAACAGAAAACCATTGACGTTATAGTCCCCCTATAAAAAGGCCAAATTAGGGGACATCAGTCGTCTTACCTGTCCTTTCTTTCATTACCAACTCGGGTTCTATCGTTTTGCAGAAAGGAGAGGTAGTAATATGGCAAGTTACAATCGTTTTAGTTCCTGTCAATTTTGCCGAACACCTCTGTGTTCGAAGAGACCCAATTATGTTTGTGCCGGTGAGGCACAACGTTACCACACAAGGGAGGAGGGAACAGGGGGACCCTCAGAGAGAGAGAGAGAGAGAGAGAGAGAGTCGTCCGAACTCTAAACTAACCATTCGGTACACGTATGACATAGAGAGAGAGAGAGAGAGAGAGAGAGAGAGAGAGAGAGAGAGAGAGAGAGAGAGAGAGAGAGACGCGTACAATAATAGGCCATTTAGTGCGCACACAACACAGAACAGCAGGTGTCAAGTAATACGGAAACACAGGCAGAGGGACGACGTAGATCCATACATTACGTACACACAAACTCAGGCGGGGGAGACAGTACATGTATTATATACAAAAATCCAAGACAAAACATAGAACTGTTATTGGTATTATACACAAAAATCTAAGACAAAACATAGAACAGTTATTGGCCAAAAAGATCTCTTCCTGTATGCTGCGCGTCCTTAGCATACATAAGCTCTTTTTACCTTTTACTTCTCTTTTATCGTCGGCTGCCTTCACTGGTGGCTTTGGTTGCACACACTTACGCCTTTGGCAATTGGTCAAGAACTAACCTTGTCGGGCTAATGCTCCAGGCTGAGGCAACAGTGGGTGTCAGTTGGGAGAACAATGGGGCAGCTTTGAGTTTCATGTCCATGAGAGTGCGAAAAGGAGGTAGTAGATTTTAAACACTGGCTACATTCCTAGTCCTCCAAGCGGAGTGTACTTGTGTACACCTCACCTCGGAATATTCCTTAAACTTTCCCTATTTAGTTAAACGTAGGAATTTATTGATTAGTGCACGTCATTCCTGGTTGTATTATTCGGGGTGCCAAGCGAAGTCATATTTTGTAGTTTCCGCTTCAGGCTGCCCTCCCAAGCGCTAAGTTCAGGGAGAGAAATAGCCATTGTTCGCTCGTCGTGTGTAAGCACCATAATCGCACCCCTTTTTCCCATCTCTTCGTCCGCTAGATCACCATTTTCTTCCGATGTGACCTGCAGAAAGAGGGAAAAAGAAGGGGGGCGGGGGCAGCATTTAACGAACACATCAGCGCGCATAAACTCGAAAAGGCTTTTACTTACTACATACTCGGGCTATCTCCACTGGACGCAGTCCCTGCCAACTCGGCGTTTAAGCCCAGGTGGACCATTTAGTGTGGGAGAGATGATTATCGGAAGCCTGTGGATAGCATTGGTCGCCCAAGTGTGGTATTACGGATCGTGCGCAGGGGGGGGTCAGAACAAAGGGCAGTCGGTGCAACGTGGGGGGCGAGCTCGTGCTCTCCTTTGAGGAAAAGTGATAACCTACAGTGGTACGGGGTCGTTTGTCATTCGTACCAGGGGGGGGGGTCAGGTGACACTCCTTCGAGGCGACTTAGGGGCATTTTTAAAACAACTTTCCTGACACAGGTAGCATATAAAGTATAGGCTAAATACCAGGATCTTTAGCAGTTGCTTTAGGCTTGTACCAAAATGCAAAACACATACAACAAAAACCTGGACCGTTCATATTTGCAATATTTCTGCGTACTATACTTTTTAACCCTTAACTAGTCGAGCTGAGCCATTTCACCTGTAATCTAGTTATATCGGAAATAGTGGTCATTTATTCGAAACTTACCAATTTACGCGTGACAACTACGTTTGCTTTTTCCAAAAATCTTTAATACAAATGTCGGTGCATAAATACGGGCCTACAACCCCGTGGGCCGGCCACGGAGCAGGCTGGAACTGTACATGTGGGGATACTTATTAGTGGAAAACCTAATAGAGTCGGTGGTCGTTGATTTCATAATAAAAAGTGCGACAGGTGCAATAAAATCATATCGAAACTTCAGTGTGAGCGAGTATCATAAGTGTTGAAATTCGAACTTTCAATAATCATGATGCGCCAAAACTTAACAACAATTCATTGTCCGAATGTTCAATCAGTACCCATCTCACTTCAATTCATTGTCCGAACACATAATCAGTACCCATCCCATATCAATTCATTGTGTTTAAAAACTGCATACATATTTCATGACACCAAGGCTGAGCAATCGGGGTACAACAAGGAGTTGAAAGTTTCATTTGTACCAGCGCCATTTTGGGAGCAGCCAGGCAGATCTAGGCATAGTCAAAATCTCCACCTACTCGTGGTTGGCCTAGAGGCTCTTTCGGCAGTCCAAAAGTTCCGTTAAAGGGCAACAGAAAGGATCGGCGGTATGAACCATCAGTCAAAAGGGGGAGGGAGGCAACAATTTTTTTTCTACCGGATCATACTGGGTTTTTCACCGGAACTGATCCGAACTGTAGTCTGCAGGATTTTAGTCATTCAAACTGAGGCTGGCGTCAGCATGGGAGCGCCGACGTCTCGCGGCTACATTTTCATCGTTCCGCGGGTAATCATGGCAGTCATTCCCCATCGGGGGTGTCTGCGGGGGTCGGGGGCCCCCGTGGCTTTTATAGAATCTTCAAAGTCGAGGAGAACACTTTTGATTGTGGGACTCATTTCTTAATCAACAAGCAACCGTGCCATCTCTTCACGCCGGGCCCGCTCCTGGGGGGTTGACCACCATTTTCCGAGTGGCCGAACCCTCGTCGGGTGAGTGGAGCGTTGGGGGTGCCGCTGGGGGCCTCCACCTGGGGAGGTGGGAGAGGCTCGTTCGCGCCGCCTCTCCCTCCCAGCGCACCCCACGCCGTTTTTCTCGGCGCTAATATCCATGATGGCCGGACCAGGCGATGAGAGGGGGGGGTCGGAGGCATAGGCAAGACATCCCCCCCCCGGTGGCCTGCAAGGCGCCGCTTCAGGGCCGAACGGGGAGCTCATACCAAGCCGTGGCTGGACCAGGAGATGCGAGGGGGGGGTTGGTGGCATGAGCAAGACATCCCCCCCGTGTTGTCACAGCCATTATTGAAGAAAGAAGAGGGGACGCCCGGATCCCGTCGGCCTCGGCTCCTCTTCTGGCCCACCTTATGCGACGACCTCCGGCCGACGGCTGGCAGCAGGACCCGCCCTACACGTGCCGAAGATCTCGTCTTCCGGATGGGCGTAGCCGCGGACCTGTTGCACTTCGGGAGTTTCCAGAATGGGGGTAGGTATCTGCTGACTTGTATCTATCTCATGTTACCGTTATTGGGGCGTGGCAGGCGGTGGGACAGGCATGTTTGGAGCAGTGAGGGGTGGCGAAGCCTGGTTGCCTCGTGGCCGTTTGCGATGTCAAACTTGGCTTCTTTCACCATTTTCATGTTTCCTATTACGGGCTTATTTCTAACATTTCTTATTTCTAGCGAAATCATGTGTTTTATCGTGAGCTATTTCTAACGTTTTCCTATTTATAGTGAAATCAAAAACTCATCAGTGGCCTACTGATTTTGCTTTCTTATTTCTTTCTTCCCTTTTTTTCCTAGCGTGTTTCATGCTAAAGTTTCTGTTAACAGGATACGGTGATTACTTCGTTATTGTTGCATATGTCCTTTTTATTAGGGGTACCCTCTGGTCGAGCCAGATGACCTACCTCTAATAAATGGTCCGGGTGGAACGAGTTTACCAATCAGTGGAGAGTAGATAGGCCCGAGAGATTACAACGGGGGACAAAGGTCCGCATTACCTACCCTTCACTACTTGCAAAGATTAGACAGAATATTTATTTTCTACGTTATTTGCAAACAGAGAATACCTCAAAAGAACTATTCCTTGAACAAGAAATGTCCAGACAATCAATCAATCAGTGGGGAGAAAAACAGGCATGACGGATTACAACGGGGACAAAAATCTGCATTACCTATCCTTCACTATCTGCAAAGGGGGCAGAATATTTCTATTCTTCCCTGTTTGTAGACAGGGAATATCTCAAAGAGCAATAATCGATAAAAATCGATAACAAACAATCAGTGGGGAGAAAGATAGGCATGACGGATTACAATGGGGGACAAACGTCTGCATTACCTATCCTTCACTATCTGCAAAGAGAGAGGAACGTTCCTATTCATCGCTGTTTACAAATAGAGAATGTCTCAAAGAGAACCAATACTTCAAGTACAATCAATCAATCAATCAGATGGATAAAGCCATCCTACCAATCGGACGTAAAGACGTCCTACTTAACCTTACCCGGACCGGACCGTGTGGGCAATTCTTCGCCTTCCCTTTTCCAGCGCCCAATCGTTCTCTTTCTCCATGTTATTACCGCAGCATTCCGGTGGGATTCCAGTGAGGACAGTAGGTCACTTGAGAGAGGTCCGTTCGGAATCGGTGAAGTTCATTCAATCGGCAGCCGGACGAGGGCCCTCTCAAGGCAGGTATACTCCAATCATTTAGATGTTCACCCCATCGTCTGGACCTCTCTTACCGGACCTTATGTCGCTGGTGGGCCCCACGTTGGGCGACAATTGTGGAAAAGTCAGCCCATAACGCACCTGATGCCCAGGCTGCTGGCGCAGGACGCCTCTTAGTTCCCATCTTGAACAATTACCAAATAAAGAGACGGGCTCTGGAAGCAGGAAAACAAGAACAGAGTTTTATTTCTCATGAGGAGAGCCTGTCATTTTCGGACACTCGCATAGTGTCTTCAGGAGGTGCTCTCTCCTTCCTACCCACACACCACCCACCACACTCAGTTTCTCTCAGGCTTCGTCTTTTATACACATGTTTATGATGCACAAACATTCCTTATTACAATAAAGACGCTTTGAAGTAGGAAAAGGCATGCTTGGAATCCCAGCTTCAGGCCTATTCCCATACCAGTCGTTCAGATGTCATCCTCCCCTCCTGAATGTAACAAGAGATTGTGATCTCTCAGCCGGACATTCCTACAGGACACGAGGGCAGGAGGGGATGATCAGATCAAAGGTTGGGCAGGCGATAAGATCGGGGACTTCGGCTGGTGTATCATGGTTTTGTTATGCAGGGCAGGAAAAAAGGGGGGGTGTACATCCACGAGGCTAGGTCTTAGGACTTGGGACCGGGTCGAAAGGCCAAGTGCAGCTGGGGGGGGGGGCTCGTCAGCTGAGGGGAAGGGTGTTCTTGGGAGGAAATGGGGGGTGTGGGTCAAGCAGGAGGGTTACTTCTAGGGCAGGGTCACGCAGAGGGAGAGGGTTTTATGGCCGATGCATGAGCAGTGCGCGCGGGGAGGGGTGTCGGGAACAAACGGGCAGAGAGGCCATGGTGCCTAAAATGGCTGTCGTGTACGTGTGTGCATGGGTCTATGCTGGCGGGATAACACAGTCAGTGTTTAGCGATATCCGTTCTGCTTACAACAAGGGGTACAGTGAACAGAAATGAACACCGCTTATGTGCATATACATTGCCATTTTCAACACTGCCACTCCTGCAAGTTCACCTGTATCAAGACCCCCACCAAATCCACTAACATCAAAGACAGCTCCGACCCTAACCACCTGAAGTGCATCCTGCTAAACACCCGCTCCATCCACAGACACGCCACAGAACTCCGGGACCTACTCGACACCGCTTCACCGGACATCGCCTTTCTTACAGAAACCTGGATGAACGCCTCTTCAGCACCCGACATCGCCATAGCCATCCCGGACGCTTACAAGATCATCCGAAATGACCGCACCAACCAAACAGGAGGAGGCATCGACATCGTCCATAAGAACACCATCAGAATCATGACCAGCCTCAACGACAACCTTACAACCGCCGAACACCTCCACTTTCAGATCCACACCGACCCCAGGACCACACTTAGAGGCACACTCATCTACAGACCACCAGGAACCCGCACACAATTCAACGAAGACATCACTGACTTCATCAGCCCACATGCCCTTGCCTCCGAGAACTACATTCTACTGGGAGACCTCAACTTCGAACTGGAAAAGAAAAACGACTGCAACACCACTACCCTCCTGGACAACCTGGCCAATCTTGGTCTCAAACAACTTGTTGACACCCCCACCCATATAGCCGGACACACGCTTGACCCAATCTTCACCTCCAGTAAGCACATCTCCTTCGATCACACCACAGCTCTCCACTGGACGGACCACAGCTGTGT
Organism: Lissotriton helveticus; assembly: GCF_964261635.1. Lineage (NCBI taxonomy): Eukaryota > Metazoa > Chordata > Amphibia > Caudata > Salamandridae > Lissotriton > Lissotriton helveticus. Next base: position 213,763,341 of record NC_136058.1, read on the forward strand.
TCACTTCAACTACAAAACCACCTCGACCCACAACCCCCCGCAACCTATTCCACGAAGAAACTGGAACAAAATCACCACCGACCAACTCCTCACATCGCTCAATCAAAACCCTCCTGCCCTCTCATCGGACCCAAACCAAGCGGCCACCAAACTCAAACAATGGATCACTCACAGCGCTGACGAACTAGCACCCTTGAAAAACCACCAAACTAAAAACAGGGTAGCAAAAATGCCCCCTGGTTCAACGAGGACCTTAAGAAATCCAAGAAACTATGCCGTACTCTCGAGAAAACATGGAGAAAAAACCCAACCACTGACAACCTGACCACCTTCAAGACAGCTACCCGCAAACACCACCAACTGATCAGATCCACCAAGAAGTCAGCATTCTAGGATCGACTAGACAACAACGCCCAAAACAGCAAGGAACTTTTCAACATCGTCAAAGAATTTACCAACCCCACCACAGCCTCAAACGACATCACTCCCTCCCAAGAACTATGCGACTCCTTATCCTCTTTCTTCCATAACAAAATCGCCGACATACATAACAGCTTTGAGAACATTTCCAAAGAACAATCCACTACACCCACCTCCGAACCTAAACCACCCACTAACATCCTTAACGCCTGGAACCCAATCACCACTGAAGACACCATCCGCCTAATGAACTCCATCCATTCAGGCTCGCCAACCGACCCCTGTCCCCACCACATCTTCAACAAAGCAGATTCCATCATCGCACCCCATCTCCGTGATGTCATCAACTGCTCCTTCAACTCCGCTACCTTCCCAGAAAGCTGGAAACACGCCGAACTCAACGCCCTCTTGAAGAAACCCACAGCGGACCCCTCTGAACTCAAGAACTACCGCCCCATTGTTAAAGGTTAGACTGATAATGTCAACATTATCGGCACCATCTTGCTCTCCTTGGGCTCATTCGTGCACGTAAACGGCAGCCATTTTGTGCTCCATGGCCTCCCTGCCCTTCGCAGATAGCCAGCGTCTCTCTCTCTCCCGACCTCGCAGGCAACCCCCCCCCGCGCGCTGACAAAACCCCCCCCCCCTCCGCTCTCACATGTCTTGGGTCATAAACCCCTCTTCAGCGCGGCTCTGCCTCGGAACCCCATCCTGTTCCCAGCGCGACACTTCCCTTCCTCCCTTTCATGGTCCCAGGCCCTTTGATGCAAACCCCCTTTTCCTGTGTGCCCGTTTGTCTTCCTCGTTCCCAGGCCGCCACCTAAGCTCTGCGGATACTGTTTATTGCCCCCCCCCGTACAGTAGGAAACTTCCCTCATTAAAGGACCCTCGAGTTGATCAAAGCCCCCACCCTATGAGATCCGATCAAACCCCCCACATTCCGTGAATCGGCGGAATGTCCAGCTGCGCGATAATCATCACCTGTTGTGACCGGGGTGGGGACTTCTGCTGTATATGTGTGTGGGAACGGGCTTGGAGCGGGGGTTCCGAGAATGCCTTTCCGTACATCAAAGCATTGCCAAGAATGTGTTGTATGTAATAAAGCAATAAACCTGTGTATAAGAGGCCAGGCCTCAGAGATGCGGGTAGAGCACCTCGTGACGATACTTGCTGTCCGAACTGATGTGTTCTCCTCCGGAGAGAATAAAAAAAAAACCTTGTTTCCTGCCTTCCAGTCTCCAGCGCCTGCCTCTTCATTGGTTAATATCTTGTGGGTCTAGGAGGCGACACCGCCGGGCAATACTTAAGGATCTTTTAATCTGGTTGGTAGCCTGACCTTTTCAACAATTGGCGTCCCAAACGTGGGGCCCATCAGTGACTCGTGGATCCAGTGGGAGAGGTCCTGACGACAGAGTGAACGACTGCAACGATCGGGAGCGCGCCTGTCCGATAGACCCTCGTCTGACAGCCGATCATCCGAACTTCACTGGTTCCAAACAGACCTCTCTCGAGTGATCTACGGTCCTGACTGGGAACCATCAGGAGTGCCGCGAGGAATACGAGGAAAAGAGGACGATCGGGCGCTGGATTCGGAAGACAAGAAACTGTCCATGCGGTCCGGGTAAGGTCGTGTAAACACGACGAATTGCGAAATGGTTATTTGAATTGTCTAGAAAATACTAGTATTACTCTTTGTTAATTTATTGGAGATCCTCTGTCTACAAACGGAGAAACAACAGGCTCTCCCTTTGCAAACAGTGGAGGATAGGTAATGCAACTGTCGTGTCTATCTTTCTCCCCCACTGATTAATTACTTGAAACTGAACTATTGTTCGCAGACTGTTTTCTGGAGATTCTCTGTCTGCAAACAGGGAAGAGCCCCTCTCCCCACCCCTTTTTACAGATAGTGAAAGGGTAGGTAACGCATACCTTTGCGAGCCTACTTATTCTCCCCACTGAATTGTTTTTTTATTTTTATATTGGTTCATGAGGTATTCACTGCCTGCAAACAACGTAGAATAGAAATATTCTGTCCAGTCTTTGCACGCAGTGATAAGATAGGCAGTGCTGACTTTTTGTCCCTCATTGCGAGCCGTCATGTCTGTCTTCTCCCCACTGATCGGTAGCCTGTTTAGCCCGGACCGCTTATTAGAGATGAACCATCCGGCTCCACCGGAAGGCACCCCTAATAAGGACATGTTCATGAAGCATGGATTGATCGCTATAGCCTATAACAAACTGTGGCATAAATATACGAAAAAGAATGGAGAAAGTCAGTGGCCACTGATAGGATCCTTCGATGATGACAAAATAAACGCGCTAGAAACAGCCCTAGGTAAAAATAAGACAAAGCCTGCTATGCTTGATAGTTTCGGCATGTGGCGCAAAGAAACTGAACAACATAAAAGGAAAATTGAGAGTAGGTTGGAAAAAGAGCTGCGAAAAGCAGCCCACCTAGCTGCTCAGAAACTAGAAGGAGAGATAAAGGAAAGAGAGAAAGCCAAACAGAAACTAGAAATGGAAACATCAAGCCAGTGCCCGGTTAGAACGCCCCCCATGCTCTACCCTGATTTATCCTCGAGACAAAAACGAGCGAGCGATGATCTGCTGTTAGGCCCTCCGACCATCTACATGCCCCCTCCATATGCCCCTTCCCAATCCTTAGCACAACGCCCACCACCCCCAGGTGCAAATGAGGGTAGTGCCGCGGCTTCGGCCCCCATGGTCTCTGTGCCGGCCGAACCCCTTGTACCAAATACTCCGCCAACGACAACGTTAGGCGACCATGAGACCCGAGGGGCTGGTTCCGCAAGAATAAACAGACTAAGCAAAGATGAGCGAGCAGGGATCGACAAGATAGTAAGAACACTGGTAGAAAGGAGGGAAGGTGAAGAGTATATCACGGATATGTTTAAATCGTATACAGGGAGTCACAGACGACACTTTACTGTACGACTGTGTTACCATGTCTTGAACGCATACGAGGACCGATATCGAGACAAAGGTCCCGAGAGCCTAACGACTCTGTACCGGAAGGTCGATATCGGGGATGAGGGCGAGTGTGACGCGACGGACCTCCTTACGCGTACGCTTGAGGTTTTCCGCCACCTCACTGAACGAGAATCGGGAACTAAACCCACGACATCCGTGGCGACCGAACCACAAACTGAGCAACCTAGCACCATGATGCCAATACGAGAGGCTGCCCCTTACTGGGTTCCTCCACGAGGTGCAGGAACTCACGATGATGCAAACCACCAAGATGCAAAGGGAAGGGTAGTGTACAACTGGGTCTACCAGCCATGGGACCGGCAAGAGATTCTGACATTCCGGAAATCTCTGCCTGACCTACGTAAAAACCCCACTGCCTTCTATACTGAATTGGGTACAGCCCTAGGTTCAACGATTATGACCCTGGCTGACATCGACTTGTTTTTCGGGTTATGTCTACCAGCTGATGTGTGGAAGCAAATCCGGAAAGTCGACCACCATGAGCTGCTCGGACATACCTGGACACAACTCGAGGACATTGATAAACAACGAGGACCGGGACAAAAGCCTTTGAAATCCATTTTAGACCTTCCAGATAAAATCGTACAGAAATTAAAAACCCTAATTCCAGAAAAGAAAGTGGACTGGTCGATAGTAACGGCCTGTCGCCAGAAACCACAGGAGGATGTATCGGAATACTTCTCCCGGTTCGAAACGGTGTTCTCCGATTACAGCGGCCAGGACATGACCACTGCAACCGGACACCATCTGTTTGTCCAGAATTATGTTAAGGGTCTGTCATCCGAGGTCTCCCAGAAACTGCAGGCTAGCGAGAGTAGTTGGGCAGCCTCCAAACCTACGGCTATCCTCCAGATGGCCCAATATTATGAACATCAGAAAAATGAAAACGATAGGGCAACAGAGAGAAAGAAGAAGGACTTGAAAGAGAGGGTGATGATGGCCCAGCTGCAAGGGGTGACTATAGGACGAGACCAATACCGGGGAAACTATCAGACGAACGCCCCTAAGTCCCAGGACCGTACTTCGACTCCCCACAGTGGACGTACAGACCTTAGAGAGGACCAGTGCGCTTTCTGCAAAGGAACGGGCCATTGGAAATCCCAGTGCCCAGTTCTTCTGGACATAATCAGAAACAAAGACCCCAAGGACGTAGCAAGTGGGCCGAGAAGTAAGGGACAACAGCGAGGGCCCCCAAATGACACGACTAACGACAGATCAGGCAGACCAAATACATTTGATCGACCCAGACAGAACCAATACCAGCAATCTGACTATGATGACACCCACAACTTTGCATAGGACTGCCAAGGGCAAGGGAGGGATCCAGTCGAGCTCTATGTTGACCAGCAAGGCCCTTACGTCACTGCTAAGGTCCTGGGTACCAAGTCTCCATTTCTGGTAGACACTGGCGCAACACGTAGTGCGTTATCTAAACGACTGATTCCGGGGGCACCCTTGTCTGGCTCACTTATAACATCGACAGGTTTCGATGGAACGCCCTCCACTAACCCTTTGTCCGCCCCGATCCTCTTTGACGTAGAAAACAACACCACTGACACCACGTTTTTGCTTTCCTCCAATAGCCCTGACGCCATTATGGGACTTGACCTATTGAAACACTTCCGAGCGACGATCAGATGTTCTCAAGACGGAGTTCGAGTTTTCCTTTACGACAACCCTGTCCTACTTAGACATTGCCCTCCCCGACGCATGTCTTCCATCACCGACGCTGACACATCCCTGCTTGACACTCTGCCTCCATATCTATGGGCCAAGGCGGATTCGGACGTAGGGCGCATGTTGATTGACCCAGTGCACATTACTGTCCGACCGGACGCAACTCTCCCAAAACTTCCACAATATCGGATATCGCCCGAGGGCGAGAAGGCATTAGTTAAGATTATCCAGTCACTGATAGACGCAGGAGTGGTAGAGGAAGTGGTTAGCAACATTTGCAACAGCCCTATCTTGCCTATCATCAAGAAACAGGGAGAGGGAGATGAGAAAGCATACCGTTTTATCATTGACCTTCGAGAGATCAACAAAGTGGTGATACCCCAGTACCCTGTGGTCTCGGATATCACCACCATCCTGACTTTGATTCCTTCTACCGCCACCATCTTCACTGTCATTGACCTCAAAAACGCATTCTTTTCCATCCCCATCCACCCAGACAGCCGATATCTCTTCGGCTTCACCCTAAAAAACCGCTCATATAGGTTCTGCCGAGCACCCCAGGGCTACACAGAAAGCCCTAGCATCTACAGCCAGGCCCTCAAGAGATACCTGGATCAAGTCCAGTTACCCAACGGAGTGGTGTTAGTGCAATATGTCGATGACATCCTCTTAGCAGCCGACACCACTCCATTAGCAGTCACAGCCACCATTCAACTCCTGCACTTCCTTGCGGAAAATGGCCACAAGGTCTCCAAGAAGAAGTTGCAATTCTGCCAACCCCAGGTCACTTACCTAGGCCACCTTTTGTCCAAAGAAGGAAGAAAACTCACTCCTGATCGAATCCAAACCATTCTCGATACTCCTGTCCCTAAGACCCAGAAGCAGGTACGCTCCCTATTAGGCCTCACCTCCTTCTGCCGACAGTGGTTACCAAACTTTAGCCTCGTTGTGAAACCGCTGCTTTCTCTGCTAAGTAAAGACGGCCCTTTCCCACTCCCTTGGACCCCAGAGTGTCAAACCTCCTTCACGGAACTACGAGACGCCCTTTGTTCGGCCCCCGTCCTAGGTACCCCTGATTACAAAAAGCCCTTCTCCCTTTACACTCACGAAAGGGAGGGGTGCGCTTTATCTGTCCAGACCCAGACCATTGGCCCAAAGCAACGACCGTGCGCTTACTTCTCTGCCACTCTTGACCCTGTAGCCAGAGCCTTGCCTGCCTGCCTTCGAGCTGTAGCTGCTGCTGCGATCTCTATCCGACAGAGTGAGGGGATCGTGCTCTCGAATTCCCTCACGGTACTGGTACCCCATGCAGTCGACACCCTCCTGAACCAAACCAAGACGCAACACCTGACAAGTGCACGACTGACTGGATACGAACTGACTTTGCTTGCACCCCATATCGCCCTGAAAAGATGCACCACACTGAACCCGGCAACTCTGTTACCCTTGCCAGAGAACGATCCCAACGTACACCCTGTACATGACTGCGTGACTCTTACGGACGAACAGACTAGAAGTAGGGTTGACCTCAGAGACACGGCTTTTCCTGACCCTGACGGAGAGCTGTGGGTGGACGGTTCTTGCATCAAACTCCCTGATGGCACCACTTCCGCTGCCTATGCAGTCACCACGGCCCGAACTGTAGTTGAAACGGCCCGTATCACGCAACGATCTGCCCAGGCAGCGGAACTGATTGCCCTGACCCGAGCCTGCATCCTGGCAACAGGAATTACAGCGAACATTTACACCGACAGCCAGTATGCCTTTGGGGTGGTTCACCATTTTGGGCTCCTTTGGAGGGAAAGGGGATTCTTGACCTCACACGGCACCCCCATTCTGCACGGGGATCTAGTCTCCGCCTTGATCGAGGCCGTTCTTCTCCCCAACAAGCTTGCAGTCGTCAAATGCCAGGCACACAAGAAGGTGACAGACATCATTGGGCAGGGAAATGCGCTAGCCGACATCACTGCCCGAACGACAGCTGAAAATAGGACGACAACACATATGTACGTGACCAGGTCACAAGCAGAAAAATGGACTGACGCTAGAGACACTATTAGAGACATTAAAACGGCTAGCACACAACACGAGTTGACTGAATGGACACGGGTGGGATTAAAAGATGATGAAGGCTGCTGGCGGACAAGAGATACAAACAAATGGTTGCTACCTGATTCGTACCTGATTCCCATACTGGCTATGGCACACTCCCCTGCCCACATAGGATCAGCCCCCATGATTGAACTTGTCTCCAGGGTTTGGCACAATGATAAAATCACAGATTCCGCCAAACGTCTGGTCCAACAATGCTTGATATGCCTGCAACACAACCCCGGGAAAGGAACGGTAGTACCCCGGGGAGGATTTGGGGTCCCAAACCACCCATTTGAGGTCCTGCAAATGGACTACATCCAGCTAGATAGGTGCCAAGGCCTGAAATATGTACTTGTCGTGGTATGCGCCTTTAGCAAATGGGTGGAGGCATACCCAACCCGTGACAACACTGCTATGGCCACCGCAAAAGTACTGTTAAAGGAGTTTTTCCCCCGTTACGGCCTTTGTCGTATTTTATGGAGCGATAATGGCCCCCACTTCATAGCCGAAGTCATCCAGTTCATCTTAAAGGGGTTGGGCATCAAGCAGAAATTTCACGCAGTCTTTCACCCCCAGTCCGCTGGACTTGTTGAGCGACACAATGCCACACTCACGCTTAAACTGGCCAAGATAGTAGCTACCACAGGTCTGAAATGGCCGGACGCCCTCCCACTAGAATTGCTATCGATGCGTTCCACCCCCACCAGACATCACTTAACCCCTTATGAAGTTGTTTTTGGCCGACCCATGAGTATCTGGTCTGCACCGAAGCCAACTTCCTTTCATGACGTCCCGGACGTCCTAATGTCTGATTATCTGTATAAATTGACTGAAACTCTGTCTGTCATTCATCAGCAGGTGCAGCAGGCCATCCCCGATGCTTCCAGGGGTCCGGGTCACGCCATCCAACCCGGGGATTTCGTGCTGATCCGGAATTTTCAGCGGACGAAGAGTTTGGAACCCCGGTGGACGGGCCCCTGGCAAGTGTTGATCACCACCCGGACGGCTCTTCGCGTGGAGGGGAAAAGGCATTGGCTGCACGCGCACCACTGTAAGAAGGTCTCCCGGACCCTGGCCACGACAGAAAACATCGACGACCAAGAAGAGCTCCTGAACAAGGACCGACCATCACTAACCTGCTATCCTGATACCGAAGCACTTGAACTTTCAAAATTCTCTGATCCCACTGTGCCGTCCAGAGAAGGGTATTTCCTGCGTCGAAAGGAGGGAGCTTCGGCTAAGCAGACCACAAACTAAGTTGAATCTCAAAACGGTGACCCAAAGCAATCAAGGGTTGCCTGGAGAGAAGCTAAACTAAGTCTGTGGTTCTGCCCACTACCGAGCACCTTGAAGATGAAGATGATGGAAGCGCCAGATAAGAAGATGATGGAAGCGCCAAATAAGAAGATGACGGAGACAACAGGAAATACCCACTACAGAAACCCAAGAACAGACAGACTCCACAGCTCAAAGACAATTGTACTCTTCATCGCAATCCTTTTTTGCTTTCTCCTCATGACCACTCTCTGGATTGTGGAAGAAAATGCACCTGCTCACGAAACATTCCTGACCACTGCTCAGCCTACCACCATGAAGGAACATTATCTGATTTCGCTCTCTCCTCAACTCAGAGAGAGGCGAAAGGAGTTTTGGAATAACTCTTTCGTGCAGCTCCTCCACCAGCACAATCTTGCCACCAATGCCACCAACTGTTGGATCTGTGGGTTGTTACCCCACGCCACTGGACACTCGATACCATTCATCCCCTCACCCTTCTCGGTTCATGGCTCCTGCCTTGCTTGGCTGATCCTCCTGCAAGAAAGTTATAAGGACAATGCCACCTCCAGCAAAACCGTAACGCATTTCTCCCACGGGGTCCGGCGAAACAAAACAAAGACACACTTCTGCCCGCAGACCTCCAACGACTCCATCCACATGGACATCCCTGCTAAAGAACGAATTGAAATGCAGGTGTTCAACAATCCAACCAGACCCACCTTCTCCTACCTGCGGAAACGAACGGCTGCCACTCTGACTGTGGCCCTATCAGTCATCAACGTCACAGGCCACATGTGCATAGAAGGACATGGGACACAGCTGGTGGGCCGCAGTGCTTGCCGGTTTACCAGAACTTTGGACACCACGGATCCACCTTCCTTTGTGTCGTCCCCAAACATGTATTTCGTCTGCGGCACAAAGGCCTACACCTGGCTCCCCAAAGGCTGGGGGGGCACTTGTTTCATCTCCTTCGTCCTTCCCCCGACTTACGTGGCCCCAGCGAATCAACATAGGCAAAAACGAGCCAAGGACATTGAGCAAGCCGACTCAACAGGAGCGCAGTTCCTCGATGCTATGAAGGGACTTGTTCCTCTTTGGGGCCCGATGGCAAACAGCCGGGCCATCCGACATTTGACTCAGGCAGTTGAGACAACAATGAACATCACAGCTGGTATCTTTGCCAACAACACCGCCGAACTCCAAGCGGTCCGCTTGGTGGCCCTACAGAACCGCCTTGTCCTAGATGTGGTTCTTGCGGACCGTGGTGGAGCATGCCGCATTATTGGGTCCAGCTGCTGTACATACAGACCGGACAACTCACCCTCAGTGTACAAAGCCATCGAACATCTTCACAGACTCTCTTCAGAAGTCCACCAGGATCAGGAAGAATGGTCGCTTGGTGGTTGGTTCTGGAACACCGTTAAGAACTGGGGCTGGAGACTGTTCACCATTATCCTAATTCCTGTAGTAGTAATATGTGGTCTATGCTTAGGAATTCAATGTCTGCCGCCCCTGTGTACATTATGTGCAAACTGTATTTGCCCTAAGGCCGTGGACTTTGGAAACGAACGCATGGGAGCATTATATGATGCCGAGGTTGGGAATTTGATGAAGATTGACATTGAGTAGGCAAGTTGGCTAGATATGTTGAAAAGGGAGGACTGTTAAAGGTTAGACTGATAATGTCAACATTATCGGCACCATCTTGCTCTCCTTGGGCCCATTCGTGCACGTAAACGGCAGCCATTTTGTGCTCCATGGCCTCCCTGCCCTTCGCAGATAGCCAGCGTCTCTCTCTCTCCCGACCTCGCAGGCAACCCCCCCCCCGCACGCTGACAAACCCCCCCCCCCTCCGCTCTCACATGTCTTGGGTCATAAACCCCTCTTCAGCGCGGCTCTGCCTCGGAACCCCATCCTGTTCCCAGCGCGACACTTCCCTTCCTCCCTTTCATGGTCCCAGGCCCTTTGATGCAAACCCCCTTTTCCTGTGTGTCCGTTTGTCTTCCTCGTTCCCAGGCCGCCACCTAAGCTCTGCGGATACTGTTTATTGCCCCCCCCCCCCGTACAGTAGGAAGCTTCCCTCATTGAAGGACCCTCGAGTTGATCAAAGCCCCCACCCTATGAGATCCGATCAAACCCCCCACATTCCGTGAATCTGTGGAATGTCCAGCTGCGCGATAATCATCACCTGTTGTGACTGGGGTGGGGACTTCTGCTGTATATGTGTGTGGGAACGGGCTTGGAGCGGGGGTTCCGAGAATGCCTTTCCGTACATCAAAGCATTGCCAAGAATGTGTTGTATGTAATAAAGCAATAAACCTGTGTATAAGAGGCCAGGCCTCAGAGATGCGGGTAGAGCACCTCGTGACGATACTTGCTGTCCGAACTGATGTGTTCTCCTCCGGAGAGAATACAAAAAAACCCTTGTTTCCTGCCTTCCAGTCTCCAGCGCCTGCCTCTTCATTGGTTAATATCTTGTGGGTCTAGGAGGCGACACCGCCGGGCAATACTTAAGGATCTTTTAATCTGGTTGGTAGCCTGACCTTTTCAACACCATCTCCCTCCTCCCATTCCCTGCCAAAGTCATCGAAAAAGCCGTCAATAGTCAGCTCGCCGCCTTCCTTGAATCCAACAACTCCCTTGACTCCTCACAGTCCGGCTTTCGAGCCAAACACAGTACCGAAACAGCCCTTATTGCAGCGACAGACGACATCAGAACACTACTGGACAACGGAGAAACAGTTGCCCTTATCCTACTCGACCACTCCGCCGCCTTCGACACGGTCTGTCATAGCACCCTCATACAACGCCTCAGCAACATCGGCATACAAGGAAAAGCCTTGGACTGGATCATCTCGTTCCTCGCCGGGAGAACCCAGAGAGTCCGACTCCCCCCATTCAAATCAGAGGCCACCGAAGTCATCTGCGGAGTACCACAAGGATCATCACTCAGCCCCACCCTCTTCAACGTTTACATGAGCCCCCTCGCATCCATCGCGCGACAACACAACCTCAACATCATCTCCTACGCTGACGACACCCAGCTGATCCTCTCCCTTACCAAAGACCCTTACACCGCCAAAACCAATCTTCACGAAGGCATGAAAGAAGTAGCCGAATGGATGAACAACAGCCGCCTAAAACTTAACTCAGACAAAACGGAAGTCCTCATCCTAGGATCATCCCCCTCCGCCTGGGACGACTCATGGTGGCCATCAGCCTTGGGCACGGCACCCATACCCACAGACCACGCTCGTAACCTAGGCTTCATCCTAGACTCCTCCCTCTCGATGACCAGACAAGTCAACGCAGTCTCATCCTCCTGCTTCAACGTACTTCGTATGCTCAAGAAAATCTTTCGTTGGATCCCCACCGAAACAAGAAAGACTGTCACCCACGCTCTGGTCACTAGCCGACTGGACTATGGAAACACCCTCTACGCCGGAACCACTTCCAAATTACAGAAAAAACTCCAACGCATCCAAAACGCATCAGCCAGACTCATATTGGACATCCCGCGCCAAGCTCACATTACCGGTCACCTGAAAGACCTCCACTGGCTTTCCGTCAACAAGAGAATAACGTTCCGTCTCCTCACCCATGCACACAAGGCCCTCTACAAACTAGGACCCGAATGCCTCAACACACGAATGTCCTTCCACACACCGACCCGCCAACTAAGATCCTCCAATCAAGCCCTCGCTGCAGTTCCACGCATCCAAAGATCCACCATGGGAGGAAGATCCTTCTCCTACTTGGCAGCCAAAACCTGGAATTCTCTCCCCACTCACCTCCGCCTAACCCAGAACCACATTTCCTTCAGGAAAGAACTTAAAACCTGGCTATTCGATAAATATTCCCCTCCCCCAAGCGCCTTGAGACCCTCTGGGTGAGTAGTGCGCTATACAAATTCCTGAACTTGAACTTGAACTAGGTTTATCACTACTGATTGGCTGTTTATTATTTTTGTTGTTATTCACAGTGACCCCTGACGAAGGGCATTCCTTTGCCCGAAATGCATTGGGTTTTATTTAATAAACTCTGCCTTTGATGAACTTCACAGCAGTCATGTTGTTACAAGAGGTCCAGAGGGGCACAGTCGTAACAGTAGAAATGTGGAAAAAAGGCGCATGAAGTTGAGTGGGGATAAAAAACTAACAGAGTGCAACAAAGAAGAGGAGTAAAAGGAAGAATGAAACAAATCAAAAGTGGTTTACAAGGAAATAATTATTGCCAATTTGGCATATTTCGCAGTGCGTTTGGTTTGGGGCGTAGACACGCCCCAATTCTCAGTGATATCAGTTGATGGTGTAGCCTTGGCAGGCAGCCTCACTGACCAGCAGCAAACTGATCAGTTTAGACATATCTTCTCACTGACTCCAAGTCAGACTACCTGGTGCACTCATAAAGTGGCCACAGTGGACAAACTGCCTGTTGAAAATAAGATATACAGGCAACCCGACCATGTCAGGGACTGCCTCAGGACTGAAGTCCAGAAAATATTAGACCTGGGAGTAATTGAACCCTCAGATAGCCCTTGGGCTAGTCCAGTAGTCTTGGTACCAAAACCTCACATCCAGAAAGGCAAGAGAGAGATGAGGTTCCGTGTTGACTACAGGGGTCTCAATGCAGTCACTAGGACTGAAGCGTATAGATACTTTGGCCTCAGCCAAGTTTCTGAGCACATTTGACCTGACAGCTGGCTAATGGAAAATCAGATTAGCTGAGGATGCAAAGCCAAAAACAGCATTTTCAACCCCTAGTGGGCACTACTGTGAGAAGTTGGCCTGGCATATGATGCCCACTATTCTAGTGGGCACCTTGCACCAGTCCAAACGACCCTTATTGATAGTAGGTTAAATACAACCTTAATAGAAAGCTATCCTAGTGGTAGCTGTGGAGAGCGGCCTTCAGGCTAAGTCTTGAAGGAATGTAAAACAGCTTGTTTTACCAGTCTATAATCTCTTGAATGATCAAATGAAAGTACACCACACAAGGTATATATATAAAATATATGTATTTATTCTAAAACACACCCCTCTACTCTCTTTATGAGGCTAGAGGCAAATGTACAATACAAGAACTTAAATTGCACACAGTAAATAGCACAGTATACGTTTTGCCCTAGGGGCCAAACAAACCACATACTAAAATAGTGGTATAAGAACCACGTGAGGATAGAAGTTAGGCCTAGGGCCTGTAGAACCGCTGGGGCAACCAGGAACCACCCAAAGTAGGGACGCGGGAGACCCACGGGGGACGAGTGCAGTGTCTAAACACAGCCGCGAATCACCATTGACTTCTATGTAGGAAATTCAAGTTACAGTTTTAAAGATTTAGGACACTTAGGAGAGGACTGCGGTGAAACCCCTTTAGAACTAGACACTTTGAGAGTCAAGACCCACGGGAGCACCGAAGTACTTGTGTTACCTCACCCAGGGAAGCCGGGTGCATAGGTGTCTTTTTGTGTCGGGTTTCGTCGTCGATTCCAATGGAGAGCTGCAAAGAAGTGCTGCAGGCGACCAGAGGAAAAGTGTCCGGATAGATCCAAGGGTGGATCGGAGGCCAGAAGAAGCTGAAAGCAGAGGGGACAGAGTCCGGATCACTAGCCAGTGACAAGAAGATGCCAGCCGATGTCGGGAGCATTAAGGTGAAGTAGGTGAAGCTTGACTCTTCAGCCACCAGGTCCGGGAGGTCTCGACGGCAACCAGGAGCTGGATTCGAGCTGTCTCACGTTGGATGTCGGGTGCTGCAGCATCGGTATCTGGATTGGACACAACAAACCTTGGCAACAGCAACCCATACAAGATGAAAAGAGTGGCTTCGGTGCAGACCAGCAAGGTCTGAGGGACTCACCCTTTGGAGGGAAGTCAGGGCATGTCTGGAACAACCAGGAAAGCCCAAGAAACAAAGGATTGTCCTTCGTGGGGACCCACTAGCCAATGGACTAGAGATTGCGAAGGAGCCTTGAGCTGTGGTGAAGAAAGCGGGCCCACGGAACACTCGTGGAGTGTAGGCCTCTCAGCTTCTGTGCAAAACGTGCTCGGGGCAAGGGCAACAAATAGCCCAATGAACAATTTTGGGAAACTTCGGGCAGTAGGTGCACTTGCAAACTTGCAGGATGTCCAGGAGTTCCGGTTCCACGTCTCTCATGAAAGCTACAGGTCTCAGCTTTACTGGGTACTGGTGTCAACCTCGGAGATGTCTGGAAGTCCATGTCCTGTTTCGCAGATTCTTAAGGATCCGGCAGGAGCCTTGAAAATGCACACCGGCAGGATGCTTCTTTGGTGCCTGTTTGAACAGGGAGGTCTTTCTTTGACCCCAAGGGATATTTTTTCCGTCTTCCAGTTGATATGGAATGTCAAAGGTCCAAGATTTTGTCTTCAGAGTTTCGTCTAGGGTAATCTACAGTCCTAGTGACTGGATTCCTATACTTATACTAAGTTTAGGGGTTGAACTAACTCTAGGGTCCCACCTATAGGAGGACCTTGGAAGGGGTGGTTACACCCCTTCCCCTTTGTCCAGTTTTGCCCCAGAGCTGGGGCTGAGTGCCCCAGCAACCGTTCTAAACTGGGAAATGCATGGACCACCTTGTGTGCCCCAGGCAGTGTCTGAAAAGCATTCACTGAATGCAACCCACCCTGCCTCAGTACACTAAAGCCTGTCTGGAGAGGTGCTGGCACCTCCCTGGACAGGGAACCTATTGTCCAGGCCTCCCCTGCCGAAGTTTCGTCCAGCAGCCGGAGGTCAGACTTGTGTCTGTGGCAGCAGCATCCATTTTGTGATGCTGAGACTCTTGTTAAACATTTACTGGGTAAGTAAGTGTGTACATGTCTTCTATCTCTAGAAGAGTGGAATGCTACCCCCGCTGCCAGAACTGGCGGGGTGGTAGTATTCCAAAGTGTTTGACACCAAACATGACATGTTTTGATAAAGCCAAACCAAAGTTAGCATTAACCGCAGATTATAATTAGGCAGTCCTGTTTTCAGTTTCCATTTTTGGTAAATTCTGGTGTTTTTTTTCAGTGTTTTCAATATTTTAAAAAACAGTTGTTATCAGTGGTTACACATTTTCACGCCACTAAAGACAACAGAAAAAGTGTTTTTCCGGTGTTTATGGAACGTTTTGCTTTTATCATTGCTTGCTTTCTGCACTGAAAGAACATGGTATATAGACAGTGTACGTATAGTGTATATGAGGTCCAAAGAGATTTTTGCAAATTAATCTTATTGTAGTACACCATACAATACTTCTTCAGTGAGTCTTTGGTCATGTGCGCTCGTGCTTTCCTTCCCATGTAAACTTCTGTGAAAAGGCCTTCTCAGCATTCACAGCCCCTTGGGCAGAGAAGCGTCAGCTAAGGGACACAGTTGGGATGACTCTTTCTTTGATGCCACATAAAGCACAAAATGATAAATATTTGCGTTTTAGTTCCTGGGCATAAGAAAACAGTGCACCAGAATGGACTAAAAAGTCAATAGCATCCCTCATTAACTCTGAAGATTGTAAAGATGCTTTCAGCATACCATCTAACAAGTGGCAAGGATCTCCTACAGGGAACCACTTCAGCTCGGGTATCAATTTTGACAGGTCATCACACAAATGTTTTATATACGTAGCTGAATCACTACAAATACAAACAATACCTCTCCAATCTTTGTTGAACTTGGAAAGAACCTTTTTTGCAGAGCATAGCAAGTGACACTGCGTTCCATGTTTTCCAAAAGTCTGGTGTCACGTTTTCACCACTATCCCAGATGCTTGGTGATATATATACGTGTCACTATACCTTGCAATTAATGTTTAAAGCCTGAGGTGTTGGGAATTCGCCTACTATCAATACTGACCCACTAGAAACTATGGTCTGATGTATTAAGGGTTTTTACCCATTCTCTGTGGGTAAATGTGATGCCACATATTAGGAAAGATTTTTATGAAAATAGCCATTTTACCTATCAGTGAAATAATCAAATGCAGCCAAAATATCAAATGTGAGTTTGATATGTCCTGATTCTCTACAGCTTATAAAATAATTAAACTAAACCTAAGACATAAAACTAAACCCTGCATCTTTAGACCAAAGGCCATAAAACTGAAAAAACTAAAAGGAAGAAGAAACAATATTTTAGTGGCATCCCTAAAGAACAAAACTCAAGCAGAATAATGTTAGCCAGTCTTTCTTACTGCTAGCTTGTATAACAAAGTTACATTTTATTGACCCCTTCAGTAGGAACAAAATGACTCTTTCACTTTCTTTTTCCTTTCTTTGAATGGCATTTAGTTTGTGTTGTGCAGGTGTTTTTTCAGTGTTTATATGTTTTCACCGGTGAGGGCTATTTTTCTTTCAGTGGGGTTTTATCAGTTATTATAGGTTTAAACCTAAAACCCCACAGCCTAATTATAATGCACTTAAGAGTATATGGTATGGCCATATCACAGAAAAGCTATAAGGAAGGGATTTCGAAAGCTGCAGAGGGGCTCAGCTCATGCTAGGGCACCCTTTCACACAAAACCAAGGACTCTGCCTTCAGGATTGTCAAGGCCTGCCATAGGAGTGACTTATAGGTTAATATGTGTCTGTTTTAAATGGTGGATAAAGGTATACTATATCCCAGTAAGTGGTGCTTACACCACCTTACCCAGGCTGCAAGTGCAGACCTGTGGTGCCATTTTGGAAGGCTTCCCAGGGGTGGCATAATACATGCTTCAGCCACTGGTAGGCCTCTGGGGTACCTATGCCCTTAGTACCTAGGGTACAATATACTAGGGACTCATAAGGGTGACCCAGTAACCAATCTGGTATGTACCTAAAGTACATATAATCAATTTAAAAAGAGAACAGCTAGGCTGTGGTCCTGATTAGCAGGGCCACAGCCAGACTAAAGTAAAAAAACATTGAAACACAGCAAAAAGGGGGGTAACCATAGGTAGCAGATCCTACTCTCCTACACAACCCCCTCACCAAACGCAGGGACATTAAACTAACCTTGGCCAGTTGAGTCTTCATGTTCTAAGTGGAAATATCTAGAGATTCCATCTGCATTGGCATGGTTACTCCCAGGTCTATGTTCCACTGTATAGTCCATCACCTGTAGGAAAATGGACAACCTGAGCAGTTTGGGATTTTCACCCTTCATCTGTTTTAGCCATAAGAGGGGCTTATGGTCTGTCTGAACTGTGAAGTGAGTGCCAAACAAGTATGGCCTCAGCTTCTTCAGAGCCCAAACCACAGCAAAGGCCTCCCTCTCAATAACTGACTAACGTTTCTCTCTAGGGGTCACCCTTCTGCTAATAAAAGCTACTGGCTGGTCCTGGCCTTCATCATTCAATTGTGACAGCCCAGCCCCTACCCCCAACTCAGATGCATCTGTTTGGACAATGAATTATTTGGAGTAGTTAGGACTTTGCAGAATTGGTGCAGTGCACAAGGCATGCTTCAGGTCATCTATTGGCTTTTTACAGCTGACTGTCCACTGAACTTTCTTAGGCATTCTTTTAGAAGTTAAGTTATTCAAGGGTGTCAGTATGGATCCATAACCCTTGACTAATTTCCTATATTACCCAGTCAGGCCCAAGAAAGCTCTGACCTGAGTCTGGGTGGTTGGAGCAAACCAGTCCATTATGGTCTGGATTTTGCTCTGCAATGGTTGAACCTGGCCTCCACCTACAAGGTGGCCCAGGCACACAACCTGACCTTGTCCTATCTGGCACTTAGTAGCCTTGATAGTTAGGCCTGCCTTCTGCAGGGCCTCCAAAACATTTTTTTGAGGTGGATCAGGTGATCTTCCCAGGTGGAGGTAAAGACAGCAATATCATCAGAATAGGCTGCACTATAGTTCTCCAGGCCTGTTAAGACTTTATTCACCAACCTTTGAAATGTGGCAGGTGCATTTTTCAGACCAAAGAGCCTTACCACAAATTGATAATGTCCACTAGGGGTTGAAAATGCTGTTTTTGGCTTTGCATAATCAGCTAGTCTGATCTGTGGGTAGCCAGCTAATAGATCAAATGTGCTCAGAAATTTGGCAGATGCCAACATATCTATGAGCTTATCTGCTCTAGGCATTGGATGGGCATCTGTCCTAGTGACTGCATTGAGACCTCTGGAGTTTACACAACACCTCATCTCTCTCTTACCACCCTGGGTGTGAGGTTTGGGTACTAGGACTACTGGACTAGCCCAAAGGCTATCTGAAATTTCAATCACTCCCAGATCAAACATCTTCTGGACTTCTGTTCTGATACAGTCCCTGACATGATCAGGTTGCCTGTAAATCTCATTTTTAACAGGCAGATTGTCCCCAGTGTCCACCTCATGTGTGCACCAGGTAGTGTGACTTGGAGTCAATGAAAACATATGCCTGAACTGTTGTAAAACTTGTCTGCAATCAGTTTGCTGCTGATCAGAGAGGCTGCCTGCCAAGGCTACTCCATCAACGGATCCATCATCAGGGTTCTGAGAGAGCAGGTCTGGAAGAGGGTCTCTCCCTCCTGTCCTTCATCAGTAGCCATGAGCAAGCCCATGTCTGCCCTGTCAACATATGGTTTCAATCTGTTGACATGAAGCACCCTATGGGGGCTCCTGGGAGTCCCAAGATCTACCAAATAGGTGACATCTCCCTTCTGTTCAACATAGTGTGGGGCCCACTCCACTTGTCTTGGAGAGCTGCTGGGGCCACGTGCTCCAACACCCACACTTTCTGTCCTGGCTGGTAAGCAGTCAGTACAGCCATTTGGTCATTCC
Organism: Lissotriton helveticus; assembly: GCF_964261635.1. Classification (NCBI taxonomy): domain Eukaryota; kingdom Metazoa; phylum Chordata; class Amphibia; order Caudata; family Salamandridae; genus Lissotriton; species Lissotriton helveticus. The sequence goes on from NC_136058.1 coordinate 213,782,567, forward strand.
AGGCTTTCTGTAATTCCTGGCTAGCCTCAAGGTTTTTAGTTGCCTTTTTCATGTACTCAGCCACCTGGGAGCTGAGACCAAGTACATAGTCCACAATATCCTGTTTAGGGGGTTTGAGAGGTAACTCCCATTCCTCCTTCACCAGATAAAGTGGTCCTCTGACAGGGTGCCCAAACAGAAGTTCAAATGAGCTGTAGCCGACCCCCTTCTATGGAACCTCCCTGTATGTAAACAAAAGGCAGAGTAGCATTATATCCCATCTCCGCCAGAGCTTTTCTTGGAGACCCTTAATCATACCCTTTAAGGTTTTGTTGAACCTTTCAACTAAACCATTGCATTGTGGATGATAGGGTGTGGTAAACTTGTAGTTCACTCCACACTCCTTCCACATTGCAGTCAAGTAGCTAGACATAAAGTTTGCACCTCTGTCAGATACTACCTCCTTAGGGAAACCCACTCTTGAGACAACTCCCAAGAGGGCTCTTGCCACAACAGGTGCTGTAGTGGTCCTAAGGGGAATTGCCTCTGGGTACCTAGTGGTATGATCCACTACCACTAGGATAAATCTGTGCTGAGATGCAGTTTGGGGATCCATTGGTCCACTAATGTCAATCCCTACACGTTCAAAGGGAACCCCCACCACAGGCAGTGATATAAGGAGAGCCTTGGTAGTGCCACCTGATTTGCCACTGGCTTGACAGGATACACAGGAGCGACAAAACTCCTTGGGGTCTTCAGACATGTGGGCCAGTGAAAGTGAGGGACAATTCTGTCCCAAGTCTTGTTCTGGCCCAGGTATCCTGCTAAGGGAATATCAAGGGCTAGTGTCAATAGGAAGCCCCTGAATGCCAAAGGTATGACCAACCACCAGGCTGCTCCAGGCTTGGGGTCTCTACTCTCTGAATACAGGAATTCATCATCCCAGTAAATCCTATGGGTACCACTAGCATTCCCAGCATCCTCAGCAGCAGCTTGCTGTCTGAGGGGTTCAAGAGAAGGGCAGCTCAACTGCGCCTGACTCAGATCTGCCCTGGAAGGGCCCCCTGTCCCTAAGAACTCAACCTGATCAGGTTAAAGCGCCTCTGAGACAGTTCCTTCTTCAGGCACACAATCAGCTTCCTCAGAAGGCTGATCCTCAGTCTGAATCAGGGGGAAGGCACTGCCTTATCCCTACTGCTCCTTTTCTTGGTAGACAACTGGTCCATTATTCCGGAATCCAGGGCCTGTCCAGTGTTAGACCTTCTGACCTGTGACCTAGTCACAACAAACATATGTGCAGGACTTCCAAGCATTGCTGCATGGGTCCTTACCTCCACTTCAGACCAGGCTGAAGTTTCCAAATCATTGCCAAACAAGCATTCTACAGGGATGTCTTCACTGATCACAACGTTCTTAAGGCCAGTTGACCCTCCCCAGGGGAAATCAACAACTGCCATGGCATGGGTTGTCCTGACATTGCTGGCGTTGATCACTTGGTAAGTCTCACCAAGTATGACTTGTCCATGGTTCACAAAGTCTGGTGTCACCATTGTGACACTTCTCCCTGTGTCCCTGTAGGCCTCAGCCTTTTTCTCATTAATTAAAGGTGCCCCCATCACAGATCAAAACAACTTGAGTTGACACTCTGACTAGGCCAGAGTCCATCTTAGATCCCAGGGTCAACCCTCACCCAACCTGTTGCTGGGAACCACCACTTGTAGCTGAACTAGGGGGAGGAGTTGCCTTAGGGGCAATGGTGGCTGGAGCTGTCTCCTTTTTGGTGCACTCACTAGTCCAGTGAGTATTATTCTTACACACTTTGCACCATGGTTTCTTTGGACCTTCTTTCTTTTTGGATTGGGGACCCCCACCATTAGAAGCTTTTTGGGGACCTTGTGATGACTTCTGGTGTTTACCTTTCTCCCCACCCTTTTGATCTTACTTCTTTTGGTCACCGCCTTGGTTCTGTACCTTCTGCTTCACCCTGGTTCTGACCCATTTGTCTGCCTTCTTTCCCATCTCTTGGGGAGAGGTCAGATCAAAGTCTACCAGGTGCTGATGCAACAGCTGGTTTTGACAGTTATTAAGTATGTGTTCTCTCATGATCAGATTATACAATCCTGTAGAGTCACACACTTTACTGCCCAGCAACCAGCCCTCCATAGCCTTAGTAGCACAATCAACAGAGTCAACTCAGTCCTGAGTCTGTGCCTTCTGGGTGTCTCTGAACTGTATCCTGTACTGTTCAGTGGTTAAGCCAAATCCATCTATCAGAGCACTCTTCAGGACCTTGTAATCATAAGCATCCTCTTCTCTTACAGTGAGGAGCTTATCTCTACCTTTGTCTGCAAATGAGAGCCACAAGATTGCTGCCCACTGCTCCTGGGGTACCTTCTGTACTTTGCAGGCCCTCTCCAGTGCAGTAATCCATTTGTGGATGTCATCCCCAGTCTGATAGGGAGGGACAATCTTGTGTAGGTTTCTATGGTCATAAGACCTATCCCTACCACTAGGGAAGTTGCTGCCACCATGGGGCTCTAGCCCCATCTTTTGTCTTGCTCTTTCAAGAGCTAGGGTTTCCTTTTCTAAGGCTACTCTTTGTCTCCTTATTCTCAGTTGAGCTGCTTTCATTCTTACCTGATGCTCCCTCTTCTCCTGGGAGTTAGCACTTCTATGAGAAGAGGCAGAGGACCCAATAGATATGCCAGAATGATTAGATTCCACTGAAGTTGATCTTGGACTTCTGGGCCCACCAGCAACTCTTCGTGGGGGGACAAAGAGAGAGCCCCTTGGGCCTTCCTCATCTCCAGTAGGAGCTGGGTTCTCCAGGTCTAGTTCATGGTCAACTTCCTGGTCAGCATCAGAGTCTGAATCCTGTGGGATTGGACCACTAGGATCTTCCTCATCTGCTACTCCCAACCCACTGCCTACTCTTACAGGCTCTGAAGCCTTCTTCAGGTTGTCTAACAGTAATTCCTCTCTGAGGCTTTGGGTGTTGGCACCTTTGCCAGTCTTCAGGTTGCTCATAGTACACGGAGCCCTTAACTCTGAGAAAGGGAATGTGTCATATTTAGATGTCTGTAATTTACTGACACCTGGCAAGGACACACTAGGTCCTGTCCCATAAGCCTTAACTAGTGAGGTGTGGTGTATGCACTACCTACTCTAGTTGGTTTCCTACTAAACCTCTCTTGAGCTGTGGCAAGGGTCTGCTAAGCCCTTAACACACACAGCTCTATGTACTGTATTCTTAGCTTGGATTATATGTACCTATGGTACCTTTAGTGATTTTTCAAATGATATTCTCAAGATTATCTGGTAAATCAATGCAAGCTGGAATCCCACCGCTACCACCAATGTGAGAAGTTGTCCTGGCATATGATGTCCACTATTCTAGTGGTTACCATGCACCAGTACAAACGACCCTTATTGATGGTAGGTTAAAGACAACCTTATTAGAAAGTTATCTTAGTGGTAGCTCTGGAGAGCAGACTTCAGGCTAAGTCTTGAAGGAATGTAAAACAGCTTATTTTACCAGTCTATAATCTCTTGAATGATCAAATGAAAGTCCACCACACAAGGTATATATACAAAATATATGTATTTATTCTAAAACACACCCCTCTACTCTCTTTATGAGGCTGGAGGCAAAAGTACAATACAAGAACTTAAATAGCACACAGTAAATAGCACAGTATACGTTTTGCCCTAGGGGCCTCATAAACCACATACTAAGATAGTGGTATAAGAACCACGTGAGGTATAGAAGTTAGGCCTAGGGCCTGTAGAACCGCTGGGGCAACCAGGAACCACCCAAGGTAGGGACGCAGGAGACTCACGGGGGGCGCGTGCAGTGTCTACACACAGCTGCAAATCACCATTGACTCCTAAGGAGGAAATTCAAGTTACATTTTTAAAGATTTAGGACACTTAGGAGAGGACTGCGGTGAAATCCCTTCAGAACTAGACACATCGAGAGTCAAGACCCGCGGGTGCACCGAAGTAATCATGTTACCTCACCCAGGGAAGCCGGGCGCATAGGTGTCTTATCGTGTCGGGTTTCGTCGTCGATTCCAATAGAGAGCTGCGAAGAAGTGCTGCAGGCGACCAGAGGAAAAGTGTCCGAGTGGATCCAAGGGTGGATCGGAGGTCAGAAGAATGTGAAAGCAGAGGGGACAGAGTCTGGGTCACTAGCCAGTGACCAGGATGGAGACAAGAAGATGCCAGCCGATGTCGGGAGCTTTAAGGTGAAGTAGTTGAAGCTTGACTCTTCAGCCACGTGGTCCAGGAGGTGTCGACGACAACCAGGAGCTGGATTCGAGCTGTCTCACATTGGATGTCGAGTGCTGCAGCATCGGTATCTGGATTGGACCCAACAAGCCTTGGCGACAGCAACCCATACAAGATTACAAGATTGGCTTCGGTGCAGACCAGCAAGGTCTGAGGGACTCACCCTTTGAAGGGGAGTCAGGGCATGTCTAGAATAACCAGGAAAGCCCAAGAAACAAAGGATTGTCCTTTGTGGGGACCCACTAGCCAATGGACTAGAGATTGCGAAGGAGCCTTGAGCTGCGGTGAAGAAAGAGGGCCCACGGAACACTCGTGGAGCGTAAGCCTCTCAGCTCCTGAGCAAAAGGTGCTCGGAGCAAGGGCAACAAATAGCCCAATGAACAACTTCGGGAAACTACGGGAAGTAGGTACACGTGCAAACTTGCAGGATGTCCAGGAGTTCCAGTCCGAAGTCTCTTGTGATAGCTACAGGTCCTGTGTCGCAGATTCTTCGGGATCTGGCAGGTGCCTCAAAAATGCAGACCGGCAAGATGCTTCTTTGATGCCTGTTCGAACAGGGAGGTCACACCTTGACCCCAAGGGAGATATTTACTGTCTTCTTGAGACTGGATTCCTATACTTATACTAAGTTTAGGGGTTGGACTAACTCTAGGGTCCCACCTATGGGAGGACCTGGGGAGGTTCTTGGAACGAGGCAACAATTAGCCTAATACTCAAACCCGGAAAGGGTTATATATACAAGGGACTCATAAGGGTGACCCAGTAACCAATCTGGTATGTACCTAAAGTACATATAATCAATTTAAAAAGAGAACAGCTAGGCTGTGGTCCTGATTAGCAGGGCCACAGCCAGACTAAAGTAAAAAAACATTGAAACACAGCAAAAAGGGGGGTAACCATAGGTAGCAGATCCTACTCTCCTACACAACCCCCTCACCAAAACGCAGGGACATTAAACTAACCTTGGCCAGTTGAGTCTTCATTTTCTAAGTGGAAATATCTAGAGATTCCATCTGCATTGGCATGGTTACTCCCAAGTCTATGTTCCACTGTATAGTCCATCACCTGTAGGAAAATGGACAACCTGAGCAGTTTGGGATTTTCACCCTTCATCTGTTTTAGCCATAAGAGGGGCTTATGGTCTGTCTGAACTGTGAAGTGAGTGCCAAACAAGTATGGCCTCAGCTTCTTCAGAGCCCAAACCACAGCAAAGGCCTCCCTCTCAATAACTGACTAACGTTTCTCTCTAGGGGTCACCCTTCTGCTAATAAAAGCTACTGGCTGGTCCTGGCCTTCATCATTCAATTGTGACAGCCCAGCCCCTACCCCCAACTCAGATGCATCTGTTTGGACAATGAATTATTTGGAGTAGTTAGGACTTTGCAGAATTGGTGCAGTGCACAAGGCATGCTTCAGGTCATCTATTGGCTTTTTACAGCTGACTGTCCACTGAACTTTCTTAGGCATTCTTTTAGAAGTTAAGTTATTCAAGGGTGTCAGTATGGATCCATAACCCTTGACTAATTTCCTATATTACCCAGTCAGGCCCAAGAAAGCTCTGACCTGAGTCTGGGTGGTTGGAGCAAACCAGTCCATTATGGTCTGGATTTTGCTCTGCAATGGTTGAACCTGGCCTCCACCTACAAGGTGGCCCAGGCACACAACCTGACTTTGTCCTATCTGGCACTTAGTAGCCTTGATAGTTAGGCCTGCCTTCTGCAGGGCCTCCAAAACATTTTTTTGAGGTGGATCAGGTGATCTTCCCAGGTGGAGCTAAAGACAGCAATATCATCAGAATAGGCTGCACTATAGTTCTCCAGGCCTGTTAAGACTTTATTCACCAACCTTTGAAATGTGGCAGGTGCATTTTTCAGACCAAAGAGCCTTACCACAAATTGATAATGTCCACTAGGGGTTGAAAATGCTGTTTTTGGCTTTGCATAATCAGCTAGTCTGATCTGCGGGTAGCCAGCTAATAGATCAAATGTGCTCAGAAATTTGGCAGATGCCAACATATCTATGAGCTTATCTGCTCTAGGCATTGGATGGGCATCTGTCCTAGTGACTGCATTGAGACCTCTGTAGTTTACACAACACCTCATCTCTCTCTTACCACCCTGGGTGTGAGGTTTGGGTACTAGGACTACTGGACTAGCCCAAAGGCTATCTGAAATTTCAATCACTCCCAGATCAAACATCTTCTGGACTTCTGTTCTGATACAGTCCCTGACATGATCAGGTTGCCTGTAAATCTCATTTTTAACAGGCAGATTGTCCCCAGTGTCCACCTCATGTGTGCACCAGGTAGTGTGACTTGGAGTCAGTGAAAACATTAAGCATGGGCGGCAAATCCGTTACGTCCGCGGATTTTTCGGATTTTTGGTGAATACGCAATCCGTGTATTTTACGTATTTTCCCAAAAATCCGAAAAAATCCGCGGATGTAACGGGTTCAAAAGTTGAACCCCCACCCACTCATGTAATGGCGCCAGCAAGCTGCCAGCGCCGTTGTAAAATAGTTACAAAGTTAGCTTGCACAGGAAGCACTTAGATAAAACGAAGCAGGTGCTGCTTTATTTTATCTAAGTGCTTCCTGCGCATGCTAACTTTGTAACTATTTTACAATGGTGCTGGCAGCTTGCTGGCGCCATTGTAAACACACACATGGTCGCTGGAACTAGTTGAAGCTCAAATGCAGTGACTCATTCATCAGCCCCACATCTACCGTCGAAAGTCAGCTGTGATGCTGGATAGAGGCCTTTGCATCCTTGACTTTCACGAGCACAATCCCTGTGCTGTTCCTGTGACCTGGAGTCTCTGTATCTTCATCTGCTGCTCTGATCGGCCTCTGACCTTTTATACACACAAGAGGCATGTGCAGCACAATCCCTGTGCTGTTCCTGTGACCAGGAGTCTCTGTATCTTCATCTGCTGCTCTGATCGGCCTCTGACCTTTCATACACACAAGAGGCATGTGCACTCGCATGGAAGCCCCGTCCGTTTGGCCATGAGTAGGCACATTGTGTTCGCACGGGTTTCTGCACGTTCGCGAGCGTTTTGTACAATAAAACCCTCGCGAACTTTGCTGCTGATCAGTGAGGCTGCCTGCCAAGGCTACTCCATCAACGGATCCATCATCAGGGTTCTGAGAGAGCAGGTCTGGAAGAGGGTCTCTTCCTCCTGTCCTTCATCAGTAGCCCTGAGCAAGCCCATGTCTGCCCTGTCAACATATGGTTTCAATCTGTTGACATGAAGCACCCTATGGGGGCTCCTGGGAGTCCCAAGATCTACCAAATAGGTGACATCTCCCTTCTGTTCAACAATAGTGTGGGGCCCACTCCACTTGTCTTGGAGAGCTGCTGGGGCCACGTGCTCCAACACCCACACTTTCTGTCCTGGCTGGTAAGCAGTCAGTACAGCCATTTGGTCATTCCAGGCTTTCTGTAATTCCTGGCTAGCCTCAAAGTTTTTAGTTGCCTTTTTCATGTACTCAGCCACCTGGGAGCTGAGACCAAGTACATAGTCCACAATATCCTGTTTAGGGGGTTTGAGAGGTAACTCCCATTCCTCCTTCACCAGATAAAGTGGTCCTCTGACAGGGTGCCCAAACAGAAGTTCAAATGAGCTGTAGCCGACCCCCTTCTATGGAACGTCCCTGTATGTAAACAAAAGGCAGAGTAGCATTATATCCCATCTCCGCCAGAGCTTTTCTTGGAGACCCTTAATCATACCCTTTAAGGTTTTGTTGAACCTTTCAACTAAACCATTGCATTGTGGATGATAGGGTGTGGTAAACTTGTAGTTCACTCCACACTCCTTCCACATTGCAGTCAAGTAGCTAGACATAAAGTTTGCACCTCTGTCAGATACTACCTCCTTAGGGAAACCCACTCTTGAGACAACTCCCAAGAGGGCTCTTGCCACAACAGGTGCTGTAGTGGTCCTAAGGGGAATTGCCTCTGGGTACCTAGTGGTATGATCCACTACCACTAGGATAAATCTGTGCCGAGATGCAGTTTGGGGATCCATTGGTCCACTAATGTCAATCCCTACACGTTCAAAGGGAACCCCCACCACAGGCAGTGATATAAGGAGAGCCTTGGTAGTGCCACCTGATTTGCCACTGGCTTGACAGGATACACAGGAGCGACAAAACTCCTTGGGGTCTTCAGACATGTGGGCCAGTGAAAGTGAGGGACAATTCTGTCCCAAGTCTTGTTCTGGCCCAGGTATCCTGCTAAGGGAATATCAAGGGCTAGTGTCAATAGGAAGCCCCTGAATGCCAAAGGTATGACCAACCACCAGGCTGCACCAGGCTTGGGGTCTCTACTCTCTGAATACAGGAATTCATCATCCCAGTAAATCTTATGGGTACCACTAGCATTCCCAGCATCCTCAGCAGCAGCTTTCTGTCTGAGGGGTTCAAGAGAAGGGCAGCTCAACTGCGCCTGACTCAGATCTGCCCTGGAAGGGCCCCCTGTCCCTAAGAACTCAACCTGATCAGGTTAAAGCGCCTCTGAGACAGTTCCTTCTTCAGGCACACAATCAGCTTCCTCAGAAGGCTGATCCTCATTCTGAATCAGGGGGAAGGCACTGCCTTATCCCTACTGCTCCTTTTCTTGGTAGACAACTGGTCCATTATTCCGGAATCCAGGGCCTGTCCAGTGTTAGACTTTCTGACCTGTGACCTAGTCACAACAAACATATGTGCAGAACTTCCAAGCATTGCTGTATGGGTCCTTACCTCCACTTCAGACCAGGCTGAAGTTTCCAAATCATTGCCAAACAAGCATTCTACAGGGATGTCTTCACTGATCACAACGTTCTTAAGGCCAGTTGACCCTCCCCAGGGGAAATCAACAACTGCCATGGCATGGGTTGTCCTGACATTGCTAGCGTTGATCACTTGGTAAGTCTCACCAAGTATGACTTGTCCATGGTTCACAAAGTCTGGTGTCACCATTGTGACACTTCTCCCTGTGTCCCTGTAGGCCTCAGCCTTTTTCTCATTAATTAAAGGTGCCCCCATCACAGATCAAAACAACTTGAGTTGACACTCTGACTAGGCTAGAGTCCATCTTAGATCCCAGGGTCAACCCTCACCCATCCTGTTGCTGGGAACCACCACTTGTAGCTGAACTAGGGGGAGGAGTTGCCTTAGGGACAATGGTGGCTGGAGCTGTCTCATTTTTGGTGCACTCACTAGTCCAGTGAGTATTATTCTTACAAACTTTGCACCATGGTTTCTTTGGACCTTCTTTCTTTTTGGATTGGAGACCCCCACCATCAGAAGCTTTTTGGGGACCTTGTGATGACTTCTGGTCTTTACCTTTCTCCCCACCCTTTTGATCTTACTTCTTTTGGTCACCGCCTTGGTTCTGTACCTTCTGCTTCACCCTGGTTCTGATCCATTTGTCTGCCTTCTTTCCCATCTCTTGGGGAGAGGTCAGATCAAAGTCTACCAGGTGCTGATGCAACAGCTGGTTTGGACAGTTATTAAGTATGTGTTCTCTCATGATCAGATTATACAATCCTGTAGAGTCACACACTTTACTGCCCAGCAACCAGCCCTCCATAGCCTTAGTAGCACAATCAACAGAGTCAACTCAGTCCTGAGTCTGTGCCTTCTGGGTGTCTCTGACCTGTATCCTGTACTGTTCAGTGGTTAAGCCAAATCCATCTATCAGAGCACTCTTCAGGACCTTGTAATCATAAGCATCCTCTTCTCTTACAGTGAGGAGCTTATCTCTACCTTTGTCTGCAAATGAGAGCCACAAGATTGCTGCCCACTGCTCCTGGGGTACCTTCTGTACTTTGCAGGCCCTCTCCAGTGCAGTAATCCATTTGTGGATGTCATCCCCAGTCTGATAGGGAGGGACAATCTTGTGTAGGTTTCTATGGTCATAAGACCTATCCCTACCACTAGGGAAGTTGCTGCCACCATGGGGCTCTAACCCCATCTTTTGTCTTGCTCTTTCAAGAGCTAGGGTTTCCTTTTCTAAGGCTACTCTTTGTCTCCTTATTCTCAGTTGAGCTGCTTTCATTCTTACCTGATGCTCCCTCTTCTCCTGGGAGGTAGCACTTCTATGAGAAGAGGCAGAGGACCCAATAGATATGCCAGAATGATTAGATTCCACTGAAGTTGATCTTGGACTTCTGGGCCCACCAGCAACTCTTCATGGGGGGACAAAGAGAGAGCCCCTTGGGCCTTCCTCATCTCCAGTAGGAGCTGGGTTCTCCAGGTCTAGTTCATGGTCAACTTCCTGGTCAGCATCAGAGTCTGAATCCTATGGTATTGGACCACTAGGATCTTCCTCATCTGCTACTCCCAACCCACTGCCTACTCTTACAGGCTCTGAAGCCTTCTTCAGGTTGTCTAACAGTAATTCCTCTCTGAGGCTTTGGGTGTTGGCACCTTTGCCAGTCTTCAGGTTGCTCATAGTACACGGAGCCCTTAACTCTGAGAAAGGGAATGTGTCATATTTAGATGTCTGTAATTTACTGACACCTGGCAAGGACACACTAGGTCCTGTCCCATAAGCCTTAACTAGTGAGGTGTGGTGTATGCACTACCTACTCTAGTTGGTTTCCTACTAAACCTCTCTTGAGCTGTGGCAAGGGTCTGCTAAGCCCTTAACACATACAGCTCTATGTACTGTATTCTAAGCTTGGATTATATGTACCTATGGTACCTTTAGTGATTTTTCAAATGATATTCTCAAGATTATCTGGTAAATCAATGCAAGCTGGAATCCCACCGCTACCACCAATGTGAGAAGTTGTCCTGGCATATGATGTCCACTATTCTAGTGGTTACCATGCACCAGTACACACGACCCTTATTGATGGTAGGTTAAAGACAACCTTATTAGAAAGTTATCTTAGTGGTAGCTGTGGAGAGCAGACTTCAGTCTTGAAGGAATGTAAAACAGCTTATTTTACCAGTCTATAATCTCTTGAATGATCAAATGAAAGTCCACCACACAAGGTATATATACAAAATATATGTATTTATTCTAAAACACACCCCTCTACTCTCTTTATGAGGCTGGAGGCAAAAGTACAATACAAGAACTTAAATAGCACACAGTAAATAGCACAGTATACGTTTTGCCCTAGGGGCCTCATAAACCACATACTAAGATAGTGGTATAAGAACCACGTGAGGTATAGAAGTTAGGCCTAGGGCCTGTAGGACCGCTGGGGCAACCAGGAACCACCCAAGGTAGGGACGCAGGAGACCCACGGGGGGCGCGTGCAGTGTCTACACACAGCCGCAAATCACCATTGACTCCTAAGGAGGAAATTCAAGTTACAGTTTTAAAGATTTAGGACACTTAGGAGAGGACTGCGGTGAAATCCCTTCAGAACTAGACACATCGAGAGTCAAGACCCGCGGGTGCACCGAAGTAATCATGTTACCTCACCCAGGGAAGCCGGGCGCATAGGTGTCTTATCGTGTCGGGTTTCGTCGTCGATTCCAATAGAGAGCTGCGAAGAAGTGCTGCAGGCGACCAGAGGAAAAGTGTCCGGATGGATCCAAGGGTGGATCGGAGGTCAGAAGAACGTGAAAGCAGAGGGGACAGAGTCTGGGTCACTAGCCAGTGGCCAGGATGGAGACAAGAAGATGCCAGCCGATGTCGGGAGCTTTAAGGTGAAGTAGTTGAAGCTTGACTCTTCAGCCACGTGGTCCAGGAGGTGTCGACGACAACCAGGAGCTGGATTCGAGCTGTCTCACATTGGATGTCGAGTGCTGCAGCATCGGTATCTGGATTGGACCCAACAAGCCTTGGCGACAGCAACCCATACAAGATTACAAGATTGGCTTCGGTGCAGACCAGCAAGGTCTGAGGGACTCACCCTTTGAAGGGGAGTCAGGGCATGTCTAGAATAACCAGGAAAGCCCAAGAAACAAAGGATTGTCCTTTGTGGGGACCCACTAGCCAATGGACTAGAGATTGCGAAGGAGCCTTGAGCTGCGGTGAAGAAAGAGGGCCCACGGAACACTCGTGGAGCGTAAGCCTCTCAGCTCCTGAGCAAAAGGTGCTCGGAGCAAGGGCAACAAATAGCCCAATGAACAACTTCGGGAAACTTCGGGAAGTAGGTACACTTGCAAACTTGCAGGATGTCCAGGAGTTCCAGTCCGAAGTCTCTTGTGATAGCTACAGGTCCTGTGTCGCAGATTCTTCGGGATCTGGCAGGTGCCTCAAAAATGCAGACCGGCAAGATGCTTCTTTGATGCCTATTTGAACAGGGAGGTCACACCTTGACCCCAAGGGAGATATTTACTGTCTTCTTGAGACTGGATTCCTATACTTATACTAAGTTTAGGGGTTGGACTAACTCTAGGGTCCCACCTATGGGAGGACCTGGGGAGGTTCTTGGAACGAGGCAACAATTAGCCTAATACTCAAACCCGGAAAAGATCCAGCAATAACCGAATCCTATAGGCCAATTTCTCTCTTAAATACATATGTGTATACCCAGATTCTATCCAAAAGGTTGGGGGAGATTGCAGGCTCACTGGTACACGCAGACTAAAAATGCTTGATTAAAGGATGGCACATACAGGAATTAACACTTGAGCTGATCCTAGCAATTGATATTGCAACACAATATGATAAACCATTGTCTGTCTTGACCCTAGATGCTGCCAAAGCATTCGATAGGGCAAGCTGGCCCTTTTTAACGACCACTCTAGCCAAGTTTGACTTAGGCAAAACATTCTAGGAAGCAATAAAGCAAATATACAAAAATCCAACAGCAAAGGTACTATTAAATGGAGTATTAACTGACACCATAACAATAAAAAGAGGGACAAGACAGGGATGTCCCTTATCACCCTTGTTATTCGACTTGTACATCCAACCATTGGCAGAAAAAATAAGGAAGGAAACAGGAATCATCCCATTCAAACATCAAGGATGGGAGAAGATGGTTGCGCTCTTCGCTGATGACCTAATGATATTTACAAGCAACCTGGAAAGTTCCTTAACCAAAATAGAAGGGATAATTGAGGAATATGGAGTAGTGTCAGGCTAGTCAGCAAACCAAACTAAAATCGAAATTCTGCAGTGGAATACTCAACATCAAGACCCTAGAATGAAAGAGAAAATAAAATATCTGGGCATTAACATTCTAGCAAACCTTGAGGAAATCACGGTTCATAATTTTGAGAGAGTACACCAGCAAGTAAAAAAGCTGCTGAAAGTATGGGAAGGTCTCCCACTATCATTCATTGGAGGGTTCAATATAATAAAGATGGCTATCCTGCTAAAATTGACATACCTATTTAGTACTATCCCGCTGGATTTCAACATTAAACAAATAAAAGAATTACAAGGGGAGATAATAAGCTTCATCTGGGCAGCTAAAGGGGCTAAAATAGCCTGGAAAAAAATAAGAAGGAAAAAGGCACACGGAGGAATAGCTGCCCCCGATATAAAATTACTAACCATCTATGATCAGTACCCCGACCACCTAAAAGCGGTATTGCAGCAGGAAGGTAATCGTTTCTTGTACAAATACGGCCACCCTAAGTACTTCAAGGCGTCAGCTGCACTCTGGTACCAGGTGAGAAGAACACTCAAAATTCCATACTATAGCAGACATGCACCTATGTGGGACTCGCCAGGAACACCTGACTGCCTGCAGCACAAGTTAGCAAGTGTTTTGAGAGAAAGCAACATTACAAAATGGGTTGAGCTAATAACCCTTAACTCGGTAATAGACTGGGGAATGCTAAATGAAATAACCAATGGAAAAGTCTCAAGGTTTAAGTACTATCAGTTAACCAGCTGGATTAAAAACCTCAAAGATATAAAAGAGGGCCACGGAACAGCAGAGGACATAATCCAGGAACACAAGAATTTCAAAAAAGAAGTGGCATGTTGGTACTGGACGCTGTTTGAGGAAGGAGAAGAGTACTACGATATCCCTAAAAAAATATGGGGATAAATATTCCCAGAACTTGACTTAACGAATGAATGGCAAACCTCAATGAATACTTGTTGGGAAAAAGTGAAATCAGCACCTCTAAGAAAAAACATATTTTCACAGTACAGAGAGCCTAATGGACTCCAAAAAAGCTGTCAAAGTTCAAAGATCAAAGCGAAAGAAGTTGCCCCAAATGCGGGGAACGGGGTGCAGATGATCTCCACATGCTTTACCAATGCCCTCACCTGGAAGAATTCTGGAGAGAGATAGGTAAAACCGTATCAAAGGTATTGGGAGTACAGATGGACGTGAGTATGAATCTAATTATTTTTGGGAAAAGTTTCAAATTGGCCACTAACGTAAAAATAAGTAAAGATAAACAAAAAATCATGTTTGTGTTAATATTACTAGCGAGAAGGGAGTATGTATTAATTGGGTAAAGAACTCACCCCCAACATTCAAAGAGTGGGTGGCCTCTGTCCAAAGAATAAACAAATTGGACAGGAGTGGGAATAGGGGGAATGCACTGAATTTTTGGATAACTTGGGAGGACTACATGAAAACATAACTAATCACCCGGATAAACAACGCACTTGTCCAATGATTTAAAGCAATGCAATAGAACACTTCAAGTGGGAACTTGAAGGAGTAGTCAAAGTGACTAGCTCACCCCTGAACCACTACTAAAGCGGAATGGATACAAAAAGGCCTGACAATACTTAAGGAATGGGGAAAACGAGTATTCTCCACGCATATGTTGTGTTTACCCAGGAGAAATCCCAGAAGGGCAGGAACTTATAAGTTATGTGGGCACCTGATTCCTCCAATTCCCAACTATTGCTTTATGACGGACAACAACAAAAAAAAGAAAAAAGCAGCTTGTTTTACCAGTCCATAATCTCTTGAATGAATAAATGAAAGTAAACCACACAAGGTATATATATAAAATATATGTATTTATTCTAAAACGCACCCCTCTAGTCTCTTTATGTAGGTAGAGGCAAAAGTACAATGCAAGAACTTAAATAGCACACAGTAAATAGCACAGTATACGTTTTGCCCTAGGGGCCTCACAAACCATATACTAAAATAGTGGTATAAGAGCCACGTGAGGGATAGAAGTTAGGCCTAGGACCTGTAGAACCGCTGGGGAAACCAGGAACCAACCAAGGTAGGGACGCAGGAGACCCACAAGGAACTTGTGCAGTGTCTAAGCACAGCTGCGAATCACTATTGACTTCTATGTAGGAAATTCAAGTAACGGTTTTAAAGATTTAGGACACTTAGGAGAGGTCTGCGGTGAAAACCCTTTAGAACTAGACACTTCGAGAGTCAAGACCCACGGGAGCACCGAAGTACTTGTGTTACCTCACCCAATGAAGCCGGGTGCATAGTTGTCTTTTCGTGTCGGGTTTCGTCGTCGATTCCAATTGAGAGCTGCGAAGAAGTGCTGCAGGCGACCAGAGAAAAAGTGTCAGCATTGATCCAAGGGTGGATCGGTGGTCAGAAGAACCTGAAAGCAGAGGGGACAGAGTCTGTGTCACAAACCAGTGACCAGGATGGCGACAAGAAGATGCCAGCCGATGTCGGGTGCTTTAAGGTGAAGTAGGTGAAGCTTGACTCTTCAGCCATGAGGTCCAGGGGGCGTTGACGACAACCAGGAGCTGAATTCCAACTGTCCCACATTGGACGTCGAGTGCTGCAGTGTCGGTATCGAGATTGGACCAAACAAGCCTTGGCAACATCAACCCAAACAAGATGACAAGATTGGCTTCGGTGCAGACCAGCAAGGTCTAAGGGACTCACCCTTGGGAGGGGAGCCAGGGCACGTCTAGAGCAACCAGGAAAGTCCACAAAACAAAGAATTTCCCTTCATGGGGACCCACTAGCCAACGGACTAGAGATCGCGAAGGAGCCTTGAGCTGCGGTGAAGAAAGCGGGCCCACGGAACACTCGTGGAGTGTAGGCCTCTCAGCTTTGGTGCAAAAGGTGCTCGGGCGAGGGCAACAATTAGCCCAATGCACAACTTCAGAAACTTCGGGAAGTAGGTGCACTTGCAAACTTGCTGGATATCCAGGAGTTCGGGTCCCATGTCTCTCGTGATAGCTACAGGCCTCAGCTTCGCTGGGTACTCGTGTCGGCCTCGGAGATGTCTGGAAGTCCATGTCCTGTGTCGCAGATTCTTCGGGACCCGGCAGGAGCCTTGAAAATGCAGACTGGCAAGATGCTTCTTTGGTGCCTGTTTGAACAGAGAGGTCACTTCTTGACCCAAAGGGAGATTTCTTCCGTCTTCCAGTCGATATGGAATGTCGAAGGTCCAAGATTTCATCTTCAGAGTTTCGTCCAGGGTAATCTAAAGTCCTAGTGACTGGGTCCCTTTACTTATACTAAGTTTAGGGTTTGGACTAACTCTAGAGTCCTACCTATGGGAGGACCTGTGGAGGGGGTGGTTACACCCCTTCCCCTGTGTCCAGTTTCACGCCAGAGCTGGGGCTGAGTGCCCAAGCAATCGGTTTGTACTTGGAAATGCATGGAGCACCTTGTGTGCCCCAGACAGTGTCTGAAAAGCATTCACTGAATGCAACCCACCCTGCCCCAATACACTAAAGCCTGTCTGGAGAGGTGCTGGCCCCTCCCTGGACAGGAAACCTATCCTCCAGGCCTCCCCTGCCGCAGTTTCGTCCAGCAGCAGGCGGTCAGACTCGTGTCTGTGGCAACAACATCCATTTTGTGAGGCTGAGGCCCTTTTTAAACATTTACCGGGTAAGTAAGTGTGTACATGTCTTCTCCCTCTAGAAGGGTGGAATGCTACCCCCGCCGCCAGAACTGGCGGGGGGTAGTATTCCAAAGTGTTTGACACCAAACACGACATGTTTTGATAAAGCAAACCAAAGTTAGCATTAACTGCGAGGAATATAATGCACTTAAGAGTTTATGGTATGGCCATATCACAGAACAGCTATAAGGAAGCGATTCCAAAAGCTGCAGAAGGGCTCAGCTCATACTAGGGCACCTTCTCACACAAAACTAAGTACTCTGCCTTCAAGATTGTCAAGGCCTGCCATAGGAGTGACTTATAGGTTAATATGGGTCTGTAATGTATTCCTATAGGTACTGTATCGATTCCCCTATTCCTGACCCTGGTTTGGTTATTAATTAACTAGCAGCCATCCAACGGTGCAAGAACCGTTATCTGATTAAGCCACACCACGGCACAGAAGCGCGTTATCTGATTAGGTCATAACGCATGACATCTAATTAGACAAGCGATATTCCTCCAGCCCCTGATAAGGCATACGGAGTTCTCAAAACAAATCAAACCTACAGCGACCTGGGAAATTCCCATAACCATTGTTTTGATTTCACCGAGAACTTCAGCAAAAGAATGTGCGAACGAGCCCGTTCATATGACATCCTTATTGACGTATATATGTCCATCCTTACGTCAATCTCGGCACCTTTCAGGTATAAATATTACCGACATTGCCTTAAGCAAACACATGCGGTGGTGACGAGATCGGAGCAGCGAGACGTGCTGAGGAGCCCAGCAGAGAGCGAAGCCCACAGGCGCTGCCCCGCCTTCCTGACGCGCTGAGAACGAGACGCTGTCTTTCTCCTGCCGAGAAATCCAGCTCCGGCGCTTCCATGCAGCCCTCGCAGGCAGCTGGAATATCAAGACCTGGGATAAGAGATACCAGCCCTCCATCATTCTAGATCTCAGGTACAGAACTGAATAACCCCTTGCAGAGAATTCTCGAATCAGTCCCTTGGCAAAACAAACTTAACTTAAACTGCTACTTATCTACTCCCGCCCACGTATTAGGCTTAGGTCAGGTACATTGGGTAGGCGTGGTTAGAAGCACCAGTTGAGTACGATTAGTCAAATGTATATATGTATGTATCTATTTTATCCATTTTAAAGTATCATATGGCTCAGAAACCATATCAATGCTTTTACAGTATTATTTTATAATTCTGTCTCTACTGTATGCACTTTACTTAACTACAAGTATTTCAATAATAGCGATTCATTTCTCTTGTATGAGAAAAGAGACTGATCAATAAATAACATCTTTTATTGAACCACGCCCATCTCTTATTTCTCTACAAACTGGTGAAACTAAGAATGCACGTACTGACTGAGTAAAATAAGTTGTCTATTGTTTTCACACGACTCTAGAGATACACTCTTGATTAGGGGAGAGCAAAGTTGTCATGTTCTATGGTTGTCAGAAACTAAATCCCTTCTTGTCTATCCAGGGAGGTTAAAATCCTCCTTGTCTATTTGAGAAAGTTTCTAGTGAACTCTGAGCTAGCTGGCAAACACAAACCTTTAAGTCTAATATCGTCGGTAGAAGACCTAGTTAACCTCTGCCCTAGGTCTATACTATTGAAGATATTATTCCAATGCGCAGAGCCTATTGGGATAATAGGAACTACACTACATGGCGCCCAACCGTTTGGATAGGCGATAAAACTAACGCAAGACATTAGAGTAACTCAGTCGTGCTTTTTCACACAGAACCCCTTTTTTCCCATAATACTCCAAAGACGTCTGGAGTGGGTGAAAGGTCATATCCGCCAAACCTCGCAGGAGGAGACTCCTATGTATGGTTCATGGTTTACTCAACGTTGAAGGATACACTGTTCCCAGATATTGTGCATTTAATCTTTGTTTCCATAGAAACCTGATCTGCAAACAAACAGAATAACCTTCTTGACAATAGTATGTCAGAAACTGAAGAAGAAAGGGAGACAGTTAGACTAGCAGCTGAACTCCTAGAAGCAGATAATACTCTGCAGCAAAATGACCCGGATATAATACTCATCCCGGTCAACATAAGAAAATCTATAACCCTAAAGCTTATAGAAAATGGACTGACACCAAGAGGTGGTACAGTCATATTCGTAATTGAGGCACACGAATATCGGCAGACAGAGGTATTCTATTCATGGATAAACTTTCCAGGAGCAAACGCTGTAACAGAGGACTTCCACTATTACAAAATAGAGGAACCTCCTAGTGAGTACACTCCTTTCGAGGAAGTGGAAATACCACTCAAATTCCAAGAGCACCTGCTCTTGTTTAGTGGCGCCCTAAAACATAATAATCACATCACCAGGCTCGGTCCAGTAGGTAGACCAGGAGCAACGTGGCCGGTCCTAGCCGGATACACGCCACATCCAGACATTGAAGAAATGCCTGCACCAGAACTTTTAGCACAGCTAAAACAATTAATAAAAATACATAGACAATTAGTCCAATGTGTAATGCGGACTTCAACTATCCAACCAGCAATTAAAATTCCACAGTTGACCAGTCATCAGGGGAACACAAATAACATTACACCACAGAACATACAGTCCTGTCTAGGTAAAGTACCCGCAAAACGGGAACAAATTCCTTTCTGGCTAGCACAAAAAATAACTCAAATAGAGGCAGTGTTTCCAGATACCACCCCTGTTGAGAAACATAGGATTCTGACTATCTGTCTTTCAGTGGAATCGCACCACATGTGGAGGACTGTGACACTTGGGGAACAGTCTTTGCTTCCATTTACACAAAAACACATGGTGTACCATCCATGTCAGTAATACCAGATGTGCTAAAACAGATTCAAGATGAATACGGTCCAGAACCCGCTTTAACTCTCGGTATGAAATTACTGAAAGACTTCAAGCAGGTCTCTGCAATATTATTAGCCAACATAAAGGGAGAAGCAGCAAATGTGGCGATTCGCCAGAGGTTAAAAGAGACAAATATAGCAGACCAACCATCTGAAATTGCCAGAATCATAGAAAAATCCTGTGAAGAACTAGGAAGAGATAGTTTGGTTGGAATACCAGTGAAACCCCAACTAGTTGAAAGTCCTGAAAAAGTATTTATAAAAAATAATTTAAACACTCAAAAAAAGAGCTGGGATGGAAATAAACAATCCAATCCTAAAGAAAAAAGATTCCAGTCCAGAGGAAGGTCTCCTCGGCGGAGAGAAAGATCTCCCGACCAAGGACGCAAGTCTCCCCAAAGGGAGCCCTCTGTGAAAAAATACAACCTTAGAAATAGGGATAATATAAAGAAACCTGATAGATATCAAGATATTGATACACGTCCCTCTCAATCTTTTCAGACTTCCTCGCAGAAATCGGAAAGAAGAGGACGATCAGAACAAAGGGAAGAGCACGTCAAGTCCAAAGACAGAGAACCTGCTCATCTGAATAAAAAATTACAATTTCCAAAAAAGAAGGTAGCCAGTATTAAAGTAATCAACAATGCCGAGAATACTGAGGACACAGCTGAAAAACGGAGAATGGGCTCAGACAATGCTAGACAGCGCAGCAGAAGTCAGCATAGCTCGCAAAGTCCTTATGAATCATCTGGAGACAGTGGACACGAATGAATACATTCAGGTGGAAACTGCAGATACCAGAGTTAGCAAAGCTCATAAAATATATGAAATAACATTGCGTATAGAAGGGGATAAGACTAGAAAAATAAGGGGACTATTTTGGGATAATCTGTCCAAGTGCTATGACATCCTTCTAGCTGAACGAGACTGGCCTCCAGAGTTTGTCAGGGAGTGCCCACATGGCGAAGAAATAATTATGCCTGCCTTCTCAAACCATATTCCAATTCATAAAAAATATACACTTGCAAGAAAGTGGGCAGTAGCTCAAGCCCCTGCCTTATATAAAACTCATGTGGGATGGGATGAGGACTCTCCTCCTCACAAAATCCAGTTAAAATCACAACCTACTGCACAGAGGCAGTACCCGATTAAGCAAGAAGCTAAAAAACAGGTAAAAGAGATCCTAGATCAACTTGAATACCAGGGGGTGATTGAAACTTGCACCTCACAAATGAATAATCCTTTGTTTCCTGTCTCCAAGCCAGACAATTCATATCGTCTTGTTTTGGACTACAGACACCTTAACTCATGTTGCAAAACATTTGCAGTACAAAACTCGCATAGTGCTGCACTAATGAATAACATAGTGCGCAAAAAATACAAAACCACATTAGACATTTCTAATGGATTATTTTGTCAAAATATAGCACCAGAGAGCAGATATTTGACGGCGTTCTCAATAAATGGCACGCAAAAGAATTTCTGTCGTTTGCCCCAGGGGTTCAAGAACAGCCCAGGATTATTCTCAGCGAGAGTAACAGAATTACTATAAACATATGATGACGAGGCATTATCTTATGTCGACGACATCTATCTAACAGATGATGACTTGGATACTCACTTGAAGAGAGTGAACACCATAATACTTGGGTTCGCAGCAGAGGGTTACAAATTCAACTTTAAAAAGTCAAGAATTGCCCATCTAACAGTCCTGTTTTTAGGATATGAACTATCAAATGAAGGCAAAAGCCTGGCTGACAATTTCCTAGAGAAATGTGCTGTAATCCAAGCACCTAGAACACTGAAAAACTTACAATCAATTCTAGGCTTCCTAAACTTCGGAAGAACTTACATTATAAATTATGCAGAGAGAATTAAACCTCTCTATGATCTAATAAAACCAGATTTTAAAAGAATCAATTGGACTCAAAAACACACAGAAATTTTGAGATCGTTACAAACAGATATGTTAGTTAAAACAAAACTACAAACACGTGACAACATACGCAACCTTGTGATTCGAGTCATCCCAGGAAGATGCGGATTCACATACCTGACCTCTAATGAGGGAGAGAAGGTACCAATAGCATACAAATCACATTTGTACACAGAAGCTGAAAAAAGGTTCAGCATTAAAGAAAATATTGTTCATGCGGTTCAAACAGCTGTAGTAGAAGCAAAATACCAAGCAGACGGTAGACAGGTTACAGTCAGAACAGCAGAATCAGCTTTTGAGGCATTAACAACACCATGTAATTTACTGACAACTGCACTGAATCCAGAATGGATACAATGGGTAAATTCTGTTGATACAGACAAAGTAAAATACTATTTTGACCCAGAAATGAAAGAATTAAAATATCTAGAATATGAAAGAGAATACCCTCTGCCAATCGACATTCTGCCTTTACGACAGTACGCCTGTGTAATATATACAGACGGGTATGCTCAACCCTCAGTTTGGGGAGAGCTGGCTTACAACGCCACATGCGAAATTGTAAAAGAAGTGTGGCGCGGAGGTAAATTAAGACCTCTACTTACAAAAACACACTCAGTGGAAAATAATTCAGAACAACAAACGGAAATAATTTCATTAAAAATGGCGCTAGATAATGCCGATCGCGAATTCCCGACACTTATTGTGTGCGATTCGTATTACTGCGTCAAAACATACAATAATGATTTGAAGAAATGGATTCAAAATGGTTACAAAGATGACACAGGTGCCACAATAAAGCAGAAAGCACTTTGGGAACAATTAGTTCTTTTAAAGAAAGAACTACCAAAAACTCACGTGATACATTCACTGAGTCATCAGCGTGATGGCGTTCACGTTGCAGGGAATTCATTGGCTGAGACAGCCACAGCGGGAGCAACTAAACCGGCTTCCGTAGCTACAAAAAAGCGTACAGTAAAACACATTGACGGTGAAACTGTGCTGGCGGTGAAAACGTCATCAAAAGGCGACTGCTCAGCGTTACCGATCAATTATCCACTCAATTATACATACATAATCGATGCAAACTCAGTCCCTTTTGCTCGAATCCCTGGAGTGGGGGATAGAGTAATTCCAAACACGGACAGGAGAGGCTTGTTAATAGCAGACGCACATATGGGTGAGGGTCTCAGACACCTTAAGCAAAAAGATTCTCTGGAAGAATTACAATCAGTGTACTGGTGGCCAGGCATGAGCCTGCATCATCACATTTTTGTAAAAAACTGCCCAGACTGCAATAGAGATCGCAGTGGCGAGCGGGGAGGACTATTGCCATGGCATTTCACTCCAGATAAACAACAACAATAAGAAAGCACCCATCATGAAAAAAGCGCTATATTAACATAAAAAGACTAATTTTCACTTATAATGTAGACCCCAGCGCTCGGCTGACGTCTGGACTGTTATAAAAGGATTTGCAAGTCTATAATGGCATATACGCTAGGAGCATGCTAAGTTTTGACTAATGTATTCCTTTTAGCCCTCAAGCTTATGGGGAAGCATGGCCAAATGAGCATTGCATAGCGGGACTCTTCTCACTTCCTTCCTGAGGGATACGGGATGGTGTAAAGAAAAAACCAAGACATAAGCAATCTATAACGGAAAAGGTATTAGGTTCGGGAGCTGGGTGGGTCAAACATTTAATAAGTGTCCAACGTAGTCTAAATAACTATTGTTCGGGACTAGAATGATGATCCAAGATCTTGATAGTCAGACTTCAGTGGTTAAAGACAAAAGCTTTGATATCAAAGATCGTTTGGCTATTTAACAGGACTTAAATGAAACAAGAAAAGACCTGAGCAACATAAAGCTGAAACAACAGCCAACAA